>NC_087443.1:44585219-45835219 GCF_036321535.1 Camelus dromedarius | reverse complement strand
TTAAATGTTGAGAGTGAAATTAAATCAGTTTCCACTTTTCTCTGATCCCATGCATAGCACTTTGTACATGCCAGTCTCAGCACTTTTAACATTGTATTGTGTATAGTTATTAGCGTTTATACCTCTGCCATCTAATATGAATTCTAAAAGAGCAGAGAATGTGCTTTGTTTACATTAATGCTTTAGTGTAGAATTGAGTTTCCATCTCAGTAAATATTAACTGAATTTTTTGAATGGTATTATTTCTTCCCACTCCTATATTAGAAAAAATATATAAATGCAAAAAAACACGAAATACTTATTTATAAACTTCATTTGACTTAATCACATATGCTTTCATGCATTCATTTATTCACATGTATTTACTGTTGAATTTCTGCTGAACAGCATTTTAGGGGCTGTGACTCTAAAGAATTAGAGTAAGAGCAAAGTGCTCTTTGACCTAACGTCACTTCAACTACAGTGAAAAAAGCAGATATTGAACAATAATTGCCCTTAAAAAATCACTAGAGTAATAGTCTCCAATAATAAAATAAAAACAGATCGCACAATTACAGCATCTAGTAGAGTTTCTAACCTGCCCTCTGGGAAATTACATTCTAATGGAGAAGATAAAGGTAGAAAAAAAGTTACACAAATAAACAATTTCAAATTTTAATGAGTATTGTGATAAAGGTATGGTGAGGCCTGAGAGCATATAAATAGAGGCACTTAATCCAATTTTGCGGGGCCAAGAGAGCATATGGCATTCCACTCACATGCACCACTCCAGAGCTGTAGCTTTAGTAAGGTCAGGGATCCTCATGATGACTTCCACATCACTGCACACTAAGTATAAGCCACGACAAAATAATTGTGTTTTCCCTCCTTAGGAAAAATGGCAACAGATAAAGTACATCTTGATGTCAGTAAAAGTCTTGAGGTTTTTTTTTTTCATTACATTCTAGTTGTTGAAATGGAAAAACAGTGTTTCCTAAGTGATGACATAATAATTTGGATTTAGAGCTGAATGAGGCATCATCTCCAAGCTGAATGTCAAACTGGGCAAGACTCTGATGGCAACCTGTAAGCTTCTGTTAAGTAGTCAGTAATCGTTTCAACTTTGTCAGCCATTTTTAGGAAGGTGTAAAGGACGTGATTTTGAAATGTAAGTAGGAAGCTTAGCAAAACAGTTCATAGCATAGGTGGCTGAATCAAAACTAAATTACATCTCAAGGTAGGTGTCAAAATGCAAGCGTATAAAATGTTACTGCTGCTGCCGGCACTACTATTACTATCACGCTAGCTGTTCGAGTTCTTAAGTATGCTCGGGCAATTGTGCGTCCTCTTCCTCCAGCCTTAGGGGGTTTTATAAACGAGACCTACTCCCTCCAGTTTTTAGACTAGGAAACTGCATTGCTAAGTAGTAAAGCTATAATTTAAACCTGAGACTGTCTAATCAAGGCCAGCACTCTTATCCAGAATCTTAGGCTACTTCCAGTTACGGTAATTACAAGTTCCTTAGGATTTCACAGCTTGAGGCAACTAATTCTGCCACTTGCCAGTTACACGGTCTTGGCAAAGTAATTCACTTCTTACAGTTTGCAGGTGTAGAGAAAACATTAGTACCTACCATATTAGATTCTGAGAATACTGAATGAGCTAATACACAAACAAGCACTTGGAACTGTACCTGGCATGTAGCAAACAATTAATATATGTTAGTTAATAATGCTAATATAATTTTTAAAAAATTATAATAAATGTATTCCTACATTGCTAACCACAGCTAAATGTTCACAGATCTGTGTGGAATTGAGATAATCTCTCAAAAATTTATTTATCACTCACTCATTGTCACTGTTTAAATTTCAATAAATTTTCACAAGGTCCCAGATATCTTCTCTTATTTCAAAAGCTGATAGTAAACCAAATATTGGAAGAAAATAAAATAGTGAAAGATATGTGATGCTATTGGTCTAAAATATTTTCTCTAAATATATTTATTTATAGCATTTCTTTAAAATAAAAATTGAAAGGACCAAGTGGTCCACATTAAGTCTGTGGAATATTTTACACTCTTGTGAATTATTCTTGAGTGCGTGGGATTTGTGATTTCTAACTGAGTGACAATCAGAAAAATCAGAAAAGGCAAACCTGCTTAGAAATGTCAAACAAATGTATGTAACTGCTAAAATTTTGTTGAGCTCTGTTAATTCATTAGGTTCTTGTGTGAATGATGTTATTTCAATGCACTAATATTGATTTTTAGTCTCTTCAGGACCAAGACTACCTACAATTTTTAGTGAGATTATAAATTGAATATAAAATTTTCTAGGTATGAATATTTCTACCTGAAATACATATCTCATTATGTAGAAGAAGGTATGGTCAATAATCCGGGTTTCAGGGTAAAAGTGGAGGTGAGTATTCTTACCTCTTTTGGAATTTAAAAAAATTCCCCATTTGAAAAGACAAAGTAGAACCTGTTCATTGGGATCTTCTTATCTTTTTATTATTTCTGTTTAACCTTTCTTTCTCTACCTCTACCCTCCCAAGTCTTTACCTTTGTGCTGCCTCTGTCTCTCCTATCAGCCTAAAACTTACCACCCCCCTTTAATCAGAAATTTTGGTACCACATTGTTGATGAAGAACTCAATATAATGAAAGTGAAGTAATTCATAGCTAATCAATTTTGTAGTAATTTTATTTTACTGCTCTATGTTTAATTTTTATCTATAATGAAATGGTAAGACATATCCAGTTTTGATAAATATCTCAAAATGTGTTTTTAGTAATCCCATGATTCTGCTGGTTTCCCTTAACTTCACTATTTTTTCCCGTTTATTATGTTTCTTTTACATCCCAAGGAATATTGACTATACAACTAAATGGTAAGAGAAGTCAAAGACAGAGAAATAGATAATCTTCTGATGTATAGTTTTAGCTATAAAAATAATGGCCAGGTGGTAAACAAACAGCAAATTCTTGGCTTCCAGAGAGAAAGGCTAAATTCAGCTCCAATGGAATATAAATTTGATGCTTGTTGGGAGACACAATATGGGATTAAAAGAAAAAAAAAGATATCCTGGCGTTGACTAGTTGGCTATTTTGAATTTCCTATGACATTTAAATTATTGTGGAATGAACCTAATAAGCTCAATAAAGTTGACATCTCATGCCTTTTTAAACTATTTTATCATAAAGAATCAATTTTTCCTTTTCACGCATCTTATATTAGGTTTCAAAAGTGAGTTACACACTGATGGGCTAATCCTTTCACTAAATGTATATCAAATAATCACATTATATACCAAATATCTCAGTTTTATTTGTAATTCATACCTCAGTAAAACTAAAAAAAAAAAAAAAATGAGTCACACATAGAATACTTCACCCTGCTTTATAGTAACTATTGTCTTAAATGATGTGACCAGTTTGTTCATTTATATATGTTCAGCATTTTAAAAAATAAACATTATTATTGTTCAATTATTTTCTTCAAATTCTGTCAAGTATTCCAATACTAATGATTTTTATTTTTTCATTCTTCTACCAACCTATATCACACACAGCCCTCCCTATGTCCATTTTTCCTGACTGTTCTCCATGTCTTTTCTTACATATTCTTCCCTTAAGGGAGTAAAAGAAATAACTTTTAACTATACAACAGCTTAATGATTATTTTTTGGTCTAGACTCATATAAACATTTATGCCTTCTGTTCCTCATTTTTAACCTAGGGAATAGCAAATCAATGTATTTTCCTCTAGGGAAAAAAAAATATTTCCTTCATAAGAGGCATTCTTGTAGAAGTTATAAAAGATGATTTAATAAAATTGTCCATATATCATTTTTAAACTGTGGAATGTAATTTTAAACTCCTTCTTTAATTATGCAAGAGAAAAAATATACTTTAAAGTATACTGTTAGAAAATATTCACAAAAAGTCTGTTACTTTAAAATGTTTTGTTTGCCATTTTCACTACTCTCACCATCTATTTGCACTGTGTACCACAACTGAGCAAAGACTTAAAACATGAATGTGGATGAACAAATGAATATTCATTAGTACATTTTTTCCTCAGAGTATAGCCGAGGAAGTCACACCAATAACATTACTGCACTTTACAGATAAGGTAAGAGGATATCAGAAAAATTATGTGACTTGCCTATTTCACGTATTTAATTGCCCAAAGCAATTAAAGATACAATGAAATGCCTACCATAATCACAATGGCATTTTTTTTTTATTTTACAGAAATAGAAAACCAATCCTAAAATTTGTATGGAACTCCAAAAGACCTCGAATAGCCAAAGTAATCTTGACGGAAAAAAAAACAAAACAACAAATTTGGAGGGATTGCACTTTCTGATTTCAAAATAAGATTACAAAGCTACAGTAATTAAAACAGTATGGTATTGATATAAAAAGAAACAAATACACCAGTGTACCAGAATAGGGAGCCCATAAATAAACCTGCACCTATATAGTTAAGAGACCTTTGATAAGGGAGCCAAGACTACACCATGGGGAAAGGATAATGTCTTCAACAAATGGTGTGGGAAAACTGGATATCCACATGCAAAAGAATAAAACTGGACACACCTTACACAAAGATCAACTCAAAATGGATTAAAGACTTACAAAGAGGACCTGAAACTATAACACTCCTAGAAGGAAATATAGGGAAAATAAATGCGTAAGTATTTGCATGGAATAAAGTGAAGTGGATTTGTATATCATACAGAAAAATAAATTTCAGACGATAGACTTGATATAAATAAAACAATAAAGTATCTTAAAATAACAGAGAATGCCTTCATGATCTGACGATAGCAAGCAGCAATTGAAAAATGATGGATAAAGTTGGCAATCTTAAAATTAAAAACTCTATGTACAAAAAGACACCCCTAAGGAAGTGAAATGAAAGCCCCAGCATTGCAAAGGATGTCTGAAATACATATAACAAGGAGGGAGCCATGTCTTGAATATATAAAGACCTTCCACAGAAAAAGAACACTCAAGAAGAAAAATCAATGGCAACCCAACAGAAAAAAGGCTAAGAAACATCAATAAGCACTTTGAGTAAAAAAATGAAATAGCAAATAATATATGAAAAGATGCTCATTCTTGTCAGGAAAATGCTGCACTTGATCTTAGCCAAAAGGTCAAGAAGCAATCCTTAGGGAAATGCTGATCAAGACCACAATGTGAAACCACTAAAACTATATCAGATTGATCCAAATTAGAAAGATTGACACACCAAGAATACCTACAGGGACCATGACTAACTGAGCATTCTTGACACAGTCACTTTGGGGAAAGTGCTCACATTTTCAATAAAGTTAACTATACTTATACTCATAGAGAAACTCAGGCACGCATGCACCAGGAGAAATTATATTAAAAAATATTCACAGCAGGATTGATTATAATAGCCTCCAACTGGAAACCACTCAAATATTCGTCAATAGTGGAATTCGAAAATGAATTGGGGCACAGACACACACAGCAAATAAAATACATGAGTAAACAGGCAGAAATGTGGGCAAAAAAAGATAAAAATGAACAAAAGAAGGCAGATACTAAAGCAAACATACACTACAATGTTGTTTATATACACAAAAGATAGACAAAAGTAAACTTTATTAGTTATGGATGCTTATTTGGTTGGTAACTAGACAATAGAAAGCAAGAAAATATCACAGTGGTTAACGGTAGGTGGAGGAAGCCATGCAGGGGGCTTTCCTGGTGATGCATTATATACTCAGATTATACTTACATTTATGTTTACCTTGTAATAATTTATTACATCGTGCATTCATGTTTAATTACCTTCTCTATATTACACCTTTTTTTCTTAAAGTTTGAAGGACAAGATTCGGTCTCAATAAAAGGCTGCAGAAACAGCTGGAATCCTTCCTATAAAACCCAAAATTGATCACCAGTCTCCTCAGATAGGCAGTAAAGTCAGTGGCAGTAATTGTGGTGAGCTATAACTTTTGTGGAAAAGGATAACTGAATGTAACTAAAGTGAATAGGCCATGAATTCTCATCAGTCTATAAAACAGAACTGCAATTTGTATAAAGTTGGACCTCCTAAATAAGTAAGGTAGCATTGAAAGGTGCAGCTAGATGAATGGAGCAGGGGTTTGTGAGGCAAACATAGCTGGTATTTCTTCTTAGACAAATATTACATAATTTAAATGGAGTATATATTTCACATGGGTGAGTGGGAAACACAATTCCAAATATGTGACCAGACAGGCTGGTTTTGCATCTCTTACAGTTTTCCTCCCTGTGATCTTCTTAAACCTGGAAATATCCTTCATTTTTATTTCCTGGTCTTACAAGTGGTAAATATTTTGTCTTGTAGTAAATATAAATTTCAATTGCTCTTTACATGAACACTGCTTTTTAAATTAACTCTATGTATACTAGTCTACACGCTGAAATTCTACGAGTGGACAGATTTCCAGTATCAAAAAGTCTTCTCTGCTTATCAAGACAACTTATTTACTTGTATGTGTGTGAGGTAAGCCAAATACTTTCAGATGCTTCTCTTTCTACAATGTTTATGAATCTTCAGTGGAAAAATATACTTTCACATAATTTTAATCATTAGGTCTAGTTTAATTCAGCATTTTCTAAGAGCCAAATACTGAACTGGGTAGTGAATTTTCTAAAATCAATATGGCATAATCTCTGCTTTCAAGAAACTTGAATAAATTGATACTTTCAAAATACTTCAGTAAGTACTATCAAAATAGTTGTGCACGGTTTAATGTGGGCCATTATAGGACATTTGGTACACAGAAAAGTTCAGAAAAGGCATTTTCTGGAAGAGACTATGTTTGACTAGAATTTTCAAGGATGAGCTATCTAAATAAGGGATGGAGAAAGAAGACATGAGGGCAGGAGGCATGAGCACAAGGCAAACCGACCTGGGAGAGTTCTGAGAGCATACCTCAGTAATCACAAGCAAGCTGGAATCACTGCAGGTAAAGCAGTGGGGGTGCATCGAGTAAGAACACTTCTTACTAATGAGCTACGCTTGTTAGAGACACCATTCCAGTAGTTACACTGAAGAGAATTATGAGGTTTGTTAAAATTAGTGTCAGGATAACACATTAAGAGATTGTAACAGTAGGTCAGGTGACAAATAAAGAGAGCCTGACTATGGTTGTTTTAGAGAAAGGAGAAAATTTGAGAACAATTCAAAACATATAAAATGATCAAAATTGATGATTGACTGCAAATGGACGGACAGTGAGGGAGAAAAAGAAGACTGAGATGGCTCCACAATTTCACTTGGGAATAATTAACTGAGTTACAGAATTCAGGAGATGAAGCCCTTTATGGGGAAGATGAAAAAAAAAAGGGTTCAATCTTAAACATGCTGCATTTGAAGTGCCTACTGGATATTCAAGTGGGTGTGTTTTACAGATAATTATTTATTTGAGGCTAGAGGTTAAAGGAGCAGAGGTGGCTAAAGTTATAGCTGTGGGAGACATCAGCACCCAAATGTAATTAAAATTGTGGGTTTTAACATCAGTGGAATTTCCCAAAGGAATGTGTAGAGTCAAAACAACTGAGAGGACAATTCCAAAATCCAGTTTGTTTTGTAGGCGATGGATATGGTGATGGTAATACAAGCATACACGTCTATGTCCAAACTCACCAAATTACGTGCATTAATTGTGTCCCTTTTTGCATACCAGTTATACCTCAATAAAGCTAGGGGAAAAAAAAGGAATAACACAGTGTTTTTAAAAAAAGGTTTTAGGAAGAAACAGATAAAGAGAAGGCGAAAAGAATCAGACATGCTTTAAACATGAAAACCAGAAGCAAACAGGTAGTCGAGTCTCAGAAGGACAGAGAGAGATCCTTTTCAAATGCAGCAGTGAAGTTGTTCAGATAAAGACGACATTTAGCAATAAAGAGGTCGTTGGTGACCACGGGGTTGAGAGTGGTTATTATTCATGATACAACTGTGACTATCTATACACACACGGGCATGCACACGGACACGTATCTACTATAATAGCCGACAGTAAGAAGAAAAACTGCTGAAAGGGTAGGTCCCAAGGAAAAATACATGCATGAAATTTTCTAATCCATTTATGAACTGCTCACTGAATATCTGAAAGATTACCAAGCTTTAAAAATATTCACAAGCAACTGATAAATCTCCATTATAATTATTTTTAGGTAGCAGCATTAAAATAAACATCATCAGGTTTCTAAATTGTGTGGGCTTCTTTTCCTTACTTGACTGAATACAGTGTTGGCATTGTATAGTTTGACTTGACAAGAGAACCCATAAAAATCCCCACTTGTGGCCCACTTAAAAAAGAAGTATTGTAGTTTTAGGCACTGTTGAATGTCACACTGAGCTACAAAAAAACAAATAAAACAGCAGAAAGCTCCCCACCTTCATTTCATTTTTAGAACCCCACACTGGGAGAGAACAAGTGCATTAATCAGAGACAGACCACTGAGGTTCAGATTTATTTTGTTTATATTAAATTGCATAGTGGAAGGAGTTATCAATTTCTTTTTTTAATGACACCATTACTACCCTTCTAAATACTGCTGTTTACTAATGATTCTTAAACTGATTTAAGGGTTTAAAACTGAATCGCTACCCCTTCCTCCCGGCTGAGATTTAGCATGCAGATCTCACAATAGGAATACATTTGTGTTTCAGGTTAAATAAATTCAGCCTCTTTTGTTTTAGAACTGGAGGAACATTTTGTTGAGTCAGAGCTCTATTTGTGTTACTTAGAGCTAAAGAAGTCAGTTCAGCATAAGAATTTCTACACGGCATTAACTGGAAGTTTGCTGAGAAGAGGCTCACTCTATATTGTATTCAATGCTGAGAACTTTTAAAAATCTTAACAGGTAATGTTGTTCCCAAGTATGCCTTCTCTGTTGCATCTGTGCAGTCATGCCCAGGACTACTCCGAAAAACAGAGATGCAGAACTGAAAAAGAATTCTGGCCCCTAAGAAACTCCTCAGTGAGATGCTAGACACCTTTGATACAAGACCCAAGGTTTCCAAAACTCTGCTGCTCTCCCCTCCACCTCCACTTATCTGAAATACGCACACAGAGGGAGGTGTTGGAGCGTCTCCTGCAACAAGTACACTAAACTAAAAACACCCTCTCATTCGCCTTTATCAGCTACATTCTGTTAGGCAAGTGCAAAGTAGTTCCCTCTGTGACCCTGCATCTAAGACAGTGTTGATTGAAATAGATCTTCCTTTATCTTCTCACTCTCCAACCCAGACTCAAGATTGAATCCATCAGACATTGTTTGAGAAAACAAATGAAAATGACACACACCGTGTTGAACTAGGCATCATGATTCCCCACTTCTGAAGACCTAGCATTCATAATGGGACCAAACTCATCTGCTTGACTCTTACACATTAGGATGACTTATTTCCAGCAGGTCCTTCAATTTTAAGAATAAACAGGATCTGGGAGATACTCCAAGCAGTTTACCAAACTTGTTAAAGATTACATAATCCCAATAATATACCCAATATTACCCTCAACTATTTACCTTATCTAACAATAATAAGTGAATAATATATAAGTAAATAATTAGTAATAATAAGTAAATATATATGTAAATACATACATGTTTTGAAAATTTCTTCTCCATTGCATAATCTCTCTCTTTCTCTTTTTTGCATTTTCTGCTGGGTATCTGTACAACTAAGGATTTGGGATCAACTGAGAATTCTGTGGTAGTTGGTATGAGGTCTTTTATATCTGAGACTCACTCTGAAGATGAACTATCGGCATGCTTGTGGTCCAGAGTCAGAATATGCACACAGACCTTCTAGATTCTAACTTCTGTGAGATACTGTGAAGGGTACTAAACCAAACTTTACACTGACAAGTAAAGTCGTTTCATCAGTGGCTATTTCGTTAGGTCTTCCGGGCCTTCTCTATCTGAACTCAACATGTTTGAACCAATTTTCTAGAACCTTTCTACACAAATCTTCCCTTATTGTCAAGCTATTGACTTGTTCTCAAACTGTCTCTTGAGCTCAATTCTGTCTTGTATCACATCTGCCTGGTATCTTTACTTCCTTTGTTTTTTCAGCTAGAATCTTACCAACTTGTTAAGTTACCGCAGATGATACATTTTCCCCCATGAATCCTGACATAGCTACCTTGGTGTCCTGTGATGTTTTTCATTTCTTTCAGTAAATTTGACACAGAGTCTATTCTTACTTGTTTGCTCGGTTTTATTCTGTATACATCTTTTCCCCAATGACGCTGCTACTGCACATGCTTTGAGATTATGGGGAAGATTCTCAGATTGAAGTGTGTTATAATATATCTGTGTATAGTAAGGTTTACGTTAAAAAGTAAGTGTATTTTTAATATGCCTATAAAAAGTTTTTGCTCTATATAATCCATAAATACTGCTTTAGAAGTATTATCAATTTAATAAAGTTTGCTACTACAAAACTGCCTTAGTAAATAAAAGTAAGTAAAAAGTTCCTTCAGCATTTGAACTCAAATATTGGATTATTCATACTAAAATATCACTAGAACAAAAACTCGAAGTGGGTAACTCAAATTGAATACAATTACTAACCACACATATTTTGGGTTTTGGTGTGTCAATAGTTTTTGGTGACAAAATTAAATTTTAAAAGTGGAGCATGAGTCATTCAATGAAAATACTGTCTTATATAATTATCATTAGGCAGCAACAGGAGACCATTGTGATGCATCAGAATTCCATTCCATGAACATTATGACTTCTCTGGAACTGTGCAGAATCAGTTGGATGCACCTGCTTTGGCTATTTTCCATTTCCTTTGTACTTTCAAACTCATTTTAGTTTTTATGAAAACATGTTATTGCCTAAAGACTGGTATGATTACTGCCTTATCAAATTATGAGGCTAAGGTCTATATTTCAATGTTTAATGCTGAAAAATTAGACTGTTTCTCATCAAATTTAAGAACTAGGAGGCAAGAAATAAAACTTAATGCTGTAATTCTTACAAAGACAGAAAACAAGTAGGAAAAGTGGCAAAACTAAATTAAGAAAAAGGAAAAAAATTAAAAATTATTCAGCGTGTTAATGGCTACTTATTTACTAGTTATATATTCCACACAAGCTTTATCTCTCCAATGCTAAGTACATTAAGAGGAATGGGAAAGATAATTTTCCTAAGTGATTTCAATACCTGTTTATTTTATCTGAATAGTTGATAGATATGATTAAATTATTTTTTTCAGCTTTCACCAATGTGGCTTCCTAGAGTGACAATTATCATTATAATTAAACTATTATATTAGTTCAAGCTTCAGTGACTGGGTTATTATGGTTGTCTTTTAATTCAGCTTTCTGAATTTATAATCTCTCATTACAATCTATTCAGGAGTAATTTTTTAAAATAAAAGCTGATGATGCCACACCACAGACCCTCTAGAGGTCCCCTAGCACCTTCTACAACATGGCATAGAGAAATGTTTATATGTCACATCTTATTTACTGGAATTATGACATGTCACATGCTCTCATTTCTTAATGGTTTTATTCGTGTAATTATCTTTCCATAGCTTTTAACTCCTCTTAATTTCTTTCTCATTGATATTCATAGTCAACTTCCCCAGAATTGCTCCTTTTCTCTGCTTTCTGCACATACGTGTTCCTCTGATAGATTTAATCACCTTTTTGCTTGGTGTAACAGAAGCTGTCAGTGCCCCATGCATTTCCATCAGAGCATGTATACTCTCTGGCCAACTTACACCTGCTAAGATTCACGGTCTCACTGAATGCCCTTATATCAGAATTGCAGAGAGCTGGCTGCTTGCTTGTGCTGGAGGCAGGAAATGTTGAAAATGTGACCTCCTCCACAGCATCACTGACCAAAAACTCTCAGTTTTTATTCTGTGAATTTACCATTTCCATCACTTGTCAGAATCAATAACTCTGGGGAATGTGTTTTGTGTCATTCCCCAGAATTTGCCCTTGGGATTAAGCTCCAGTTTTCTTAACGACAGCTGGTTAATAACAATTCCTTTATTGGCTACCTTCTCTCCTCTGCATCACTTCCTCACTTCACAATTAGTATTACTTGAGTATCTCAAAAAATAAAAAAAGGAAAAAAAAAAAACCTATTTATCCTGAATTTGTCTCCAGGTTTCCTCTGGTAGAATCAGAGTAAAACTTTTGACACCAGAGGTTATCGTGTGGGGTCTGGAGGTGAATGGTTGTCTGGCCACATGGCATTGAGACCACCTGGCATACTGTGACAACATGATTATAAGACTCTTCCTCATAGTGAACTGGGGTGGCATAAAAATGTCTCACCAATTTCTCCAGGATTTGAGAAGAAGTGGCAATGATAATAAGAATGACTATGGAGTTGGTAGTTGCAAGTATTGTCAGTGCTCTAAGGAAAAAAAACTGACTGGCTCAAACTAGCCAATCGGTATCTCAGAGCATACCGTGAAATCCAGAAGGTTCTACAACAGCATTTAAAGAAATCTTGTCTTTTAAAGCCAGAGAGAAGACTGAACTGAAAAACAGATCTTTGGTTTGACTGTAATAATAACTGAACTGTACAGAAGATTTACTTCAAAGCATCAGCAAAGCTCTTATTTAAAACTCAAGATCTTAACAGGGAAGAAGTAGGATCCTGCAACCTGGATGTGGGATAGCTGGGCGACTCATCTCTTGTTGGAGGAGGAGTCTCTCCTGGCCTGGAAACCCCGGACAAGCCTTATCTGAGGTAAATACTTCAAAATATGTGTATATTCCTCAAAATCTGCCTTTGTCTCATGGTTTCTAGACCACTCACTGTGTTCAAGACCAGACATAGCCCAATTGAGAACATATTGTCTCTAATTTTATAAAATGGGATTATTCATCAATAAAACTACAGAAACTGGCTAATATGTCCAGTTAGAAATTAGGAGAACATGTCTAGAAATGGGTATTAAGTGTGCTCAATAAGGGATATGTCTGAAAGATAAGGCATATAGTAGATGCTAAAGATGTGTTTACATAATCAAACAAATGTACATCTAAACATTTCCATTTTGAGGTATGCATGTCCAAATTTATACTTAATGGTATAGCCAGTTACACTCTTCTCTAAAAATACTTTATTATAATTCTAGAAAATAAGAAATACATATTGAGTAAGAATATTCTCCAATGAATCAGTGTTTAAATGACACAATGGTCATAAAACGTAAATCAGCAAGCTTAATAAGTTAAATCCAAGCAGACACAATATGATGTATAAAAACATCTTGAGGGGTATCCAGCACAGTGATCAAGAATGAATGCACTTTATTACTGCCTTGCCTTACACCCAACTGATCTTGCTGATTGCTTTCAAATAATTCTGATGATCCATCATTGAACACATGGCATTAGCTGAATCTCTTTTCAAATTAATACGAAAGAAAATTATTCACTTTAAAAGAATACATTTAAGATACACACAAATATTCCACTTACCCTTACTTGACCCACAAAGGCATTGGCTTCTTCTTCTACCACTGATAGATTTCTGGGCAGATAAGGATCAAACACTGGAGCATTGTCATTGACGTCTGTCACCACCACGTTTACTGTGGCGGTTGAGGTCTTAAAGAAAACCAAAACGATTAAATGTGAGAGGAGTTATTTTTATTTTGATGTCAGTTAATTGTCATCCTGGCATTTGTCTATCTAAAAGGCATCTCATTATTACTCCTATTTCTTAGCTTTCCCAAAAAAAGAACCCCAAAAAAGAGAAAAAAGAAGAGAGGAAACTTGCAATTTTCAAACACCTCAAAAAACAGTTGGAAAAAACAAATAATGATATTAAAGGGCAAATATCTTCTTGAAAATGTCAAGTATTTCCTGGAGGCTTACTTTTAGAAAGTGCTTTTACCTTTATCTTGTTCACATTTTACGGGTGGCAAGCTTTTGTTTATATACATGTGCACTACTTTTTCTCTGAAATGTAACATTTTTGTAGTTTTTACCACCTACATTTTGTACTGTTTAAAAAGATAACTAGTGCATTATAAAATAGCATGGTATGCCCCATGGGTATTTTCAGGTAAGCAAATGTTATCAGAAAATACTACATTAGTAATTTCCTAGGTTCATATCTAAACCAGGAGTTTGAGGATACTACTAATAATCACTAATCAAATGACTACCTCATGGTTATACAGCCTAAGAAAATGGTAAGCAAAGAACCCTACCAGCAGTATGTGCTAGCTGGTTAAAAGGTAAAATCCCTGGTCGGTTACAAAAAGAGAATATCATGTAAGTCAATGACTTTCGCACAATCCAGGAGCATCTTCATACATCACTCAAGCTGGAAACTGCTCTCTCGAATCAAAGCCTGAGTATAGCACATGTCCCCACCCAGCGCTGTCCCAGTGTGGGGCAGATCGCAGAAGGCTGAGACCAAACTTTGAGAAAGAAAGAACTGTAGGCTGGAAAATAAAAAATCCATTATGCTATGATACGAAATTTCAATAATATGTAAATAAAAAGTAGAAGGAAAAAGCAGGGAAACTGTCACTGTCATAAGAGAATAACTTTCATTTTAAAAACCACAGAAACAATTTGTCCTAAACTGTAAGGAATGTGGGGTGAATGGCTAAAAAGATGAACATAAAGAGGTGACTTAGAAGAAATGAATCTGAAGAAATGTTGCCGTAGTCGTGGGGACGAGGGGTCAAAAGCTGAATTTCCTAGCTACCTCGGAGGAGAGGTTCTGGTAAATACCCCATCCTTTCTGTTGGGATCACTGGAGTTCTATACTCTATGAGTAATGCTGCATGAAGTCTAGACCAGGCCTTACTCAGATTAAACTCAGTATTCAAACTCTGTTTGGATTAAGATAATCTGCCCTTATTTTAACAGAAGTTTGAGTAAATCCTCTTTTGAGCAATATAATTTTAACCCAAGCCTCGTAATTCTTAACATAGAATGTCCAGCAGTCATTAAAAAATGACCATGTGTAGCAGGGGATTCTTGGTATTGCTAATGGCTCATTCCCTTGTGTACTCACTATATCAGTGGGCTTATTTTGTGAAAATTTATTCAGGTATTTAGTATGATTTGTACATATTTCTGTATTTAAAAGTCCAATAAAAATTTTATTTAAAGAAATGTCAAAGATGAGCAGAGCAGTGTTGAATAGTCAAAGCAGAGAAACAGCCTAAATGCCCACCAATAGTAGATGGTTGTATAATAGATAGTGTATCATACACAAATGGAATAATGTATAATACTAAGAATGTACAAATTACTGTTACGTATAATCGCGTAAATGAATTTCATGAATGTAATGTTGAATGTAAGAAGTCAGACATAACACGTACATACCATATGATTCCAAGTACAGATGTTTCAAAGATTGGTGCAAATTCTCCACTGTGATAGAAGTCAGGATAGGGACCACTTTTGTGAAGAAGGTGGAATAGGGACTGGCATGATCACAAGGCTGGGCTACTGGGGTGCTAATTAGTTTCTGTTTCTTGTTCTGAATAGTGATTATAAAAGTGTGTTCCCTGTGTGAAAATTCATTACGTTGCACCATTGTGGTCTGTGTATCCTTCTGTGTGCACATCTCCATGAAATCATTTAAAGGATGTGTGCACACCAACATATGCTTGTGAGTAGATGTATGTGGATATGCATAAATTCAAATCTGATTAGATGAAACACAGATCATGTTATTTTCCCCTTTTAACTTCTATATATTTTCCAAATTTTCTCTAAGAGGGCTACATTGCTTTTATAACAAAAATCAGTTTAACAAATGTTACTTCTTTAAAAGTTGTGTTAGAGTTAAAACCAGTAAAAAGAAGTGCCTTTTATAGTAGCAGTAGTTCCCAATTTGCCTGAGGGTAAACGAGACATTAAAATGGACAGCCTGGAGCCAAAATCTAAGAGTAGCCACACTCGGGTTTGCTGACCTTCCTTCTAAGTGCTTACATAAAGGGTCAGCCTACCTGTATTTCCCTGTCAATCTACTGTACTGGTTTCCATCCCATTCTTTAAAGTTCTCATTCTTGACACCATGGAGTGGGATGATTTCAGACTATTCTGAGTCCTCAATCAAAGGCTGTGGTCTGTGCTAATAGAATCTGAAATTTATGGATCATGTAGATGTATTTCTCCATATCTTAGTGAATTTTATATGAAATAAAGACTATCCATGTCTCTGGCAGAAATGTAAGATAATAAACACACACAGAATAATTGCCAGCTTATATTTCTTGGAAAGTGGTCTGAAGACCATGTGCATCAGAACCACTTGATTAATTGTTAAAAAACGTAGATTTCTGGGCTACATATTAGAACTATTGACTCTATTCTGCAATATTCAAATTATATCTTTGCAACTTTTTCATATAAATTGATAGTAATCTTTTTGACTTAAGAAAAGTCCATCTACCTGGGGTCTGTGCTCATTAAATATCTTTCTTGAAACTCATGATTATTAAGGTTAAAAGGTTAATTTTACTATAATTCTACAAAGGACATAAGTTTAAATGTTTAGATAAGAAAAGTGTTATCAAAATGTGAGACTTACTATTTTTAATCACTTTTTTCTTCAAGAACTCACCATATGTGCTCATCATTAAGTCTATCTCTAAAATTACATAAATGATGAAATTAACTGAAGAAGCTTTTTGTTTAAAATCTAAATGTTTATTTTTCTATTGATTATCAAAACATACTTTTGAAAATAAAGCAAATTACTTAAGAGGATCAGAATTTTAAAGCTGAATGAGTCTTTAATGGTTATAAGAATGAAAAAAGGAGAGCTAGAAATGCTAAGTGACCTGGTCAAGGAGAATCAAAATTAACAATTAAATAACTGGAGGAAAAATGCTCTAGACAGAACTAAATCACTAATTTAATCCCAGAATTTATTTTCACTTTTTGATGTGGGCAAAGCTGTAATTAGGTTGAGACTATGATAGCTATGACAGATAGCTTAATATACTATTTATTTTCCACCTTTATTCTTGTCTAAGAAATCTTACTTTTAAGGCCAAAGGTAAAAGTTCCTAGCTAATATTACTTCCATTAATTTCTGATTTATAATGTGACGTATCTCAAAGCTATGCATTATGCTTTTCCCCCTATCCTAATGGTAGACCTGAAACCTCCTTATTACTTTTACTTCACTGTAATTATACTTCTTACTCTATGCTGAATAATTCCTCTTCTTCCTTAGAATTTCCCCCCTCAGTTATTTCGTAGCCAAGTTACCCATTAAACTTTCATCATAAGTCAAGTTCTCAATTATTTTCTTCATAAGACTCTCACTGACTTCTTTACCTATATCTTAAACAGGCATACTATATAAATTGAAGGGATTGCATATGTAAAAATTATCTTAGATTTTATTTTTATTCACTTGTCTAATATCTAAGTGCCTTCTATTTGCCCTACTATTTACTAAATCTCTTCTGTATATTTTATTTCCACATATAGCTGTTTATCTAATATTTGAAAAATGGCAAATAGCTTATTTTGGGCAGATTATAATTACTAAATTGAATTACCCCTATCTATTTTTCTAATTTTTAATTAAGAAGATAAAACTGTCTAGACTAAATTTTAAATGTTTCTATCACGGTAAACTTTCTACAGCAGTCCTCAAAATAAGTGTGAGGAGAGCATTATGATCAGTCTATTTTATAGATAAAAAAATCATTCCAAATAAACTGGAGATACGTTGTTATCTGAATTGGGTGAGTCTTGACTAGACACTTATACTGAATTTGAAATTATTTCCAGAGAACAGTGCTGAGTTCACCCATAAGCACTGAACTAAAGACAAGAGCTACTTTGTGGGATAGAAATGGTAAAACAAAAACAAAAACAAAAACAAAACAGTCTAATAAAGCATTGCTGACAACTGAAATGTTACGGTGCTCAAAAATCAGAATGGTGGTAGTTGTGGATAGGATAGATTGAAGAATACAATCAAATGATTTTAAAACACTCCTGAACGACTAAACAATTTATTTACTTTTAACACTGATTTTTAGTCACAGAGGAAGTAAAATTATCTCTTCTAGAATTATGGGCCCTTTTAAACTACTTCAATCATCAAGGATTAGTCCAGATTCTAAGTGCTGCTTACAAATACACTATAGGGTCAATCAACTTGGTTTCCTAAGTGCTTCAAGAAACCTATGCACAAATTCCCCTCTGCCCATAGCATGCCCTCTCCCCCCAAAAAGTGACATTATAGGAAATAGATCCAACATAATAAAACCACCAGACCTGCCAGTGCTGTGCTGGTGATGAACAAAATGAAACACTTCTTAGACTAAGTTAGAGTTCATTTCCTCCATAAATTGAATAAGAATGTTCACCCCAAGTATGTATTCTGTCAAGTCAAAAGATGCAACTCCGTAACAGATTCAGAGTGCAGGTTTCATGGATTAAAAGAGGCCACTGGAGAAAAGAGCACTTCAAATAATTTAAAGTAGTTGCTCCAGGTGAAAACGAAATTAATTCATGAATTCATGATTGTCATAAATCGCTTTAGAGCATACAACTCCAAGCCTCTCTCGATGTCTTCAGTACTCTTTTTAAAACCCTTTCCCCAAGGAGAGTACTCACCCCATCAGGCCTGCCATCAGAAGCAGTGACGATCAGAATGTAGCGGTCAGTGCTCTCCCTGTCCAGTGCTTTCCCTAAGGTTAGAATTCCAGTACTAGTGACAGAGAAAATAAACAAACAAATGAGGTACAAAAAGATATTACGTCACAGGGAGACTTCCTACGGTTGTGAACTACTTCTATAGGATTTCTCCCCCTTCGGCAAACATAGCTTGATTATTTAAGATGAATGATTCTAGGATCCATGTTGCAAATTGAAAAAAGCTTTTAAGGCTGCTCAGCTTCTTCACAATAATGAAAAATGGCCAAACTGAATGAGATAACGGAGTTGATTCTCTAGCCTCCCCCTACAAAAGACTCCACAAAACTATGCTTACTTCATTCCAGGAAGAGAGGTATCTATCTTGTTTGTGACTATTTCAAAGGGAAAAAAGTCCATTAATCTTTAGCAGGTTCACAATTCTTTGGATAATGAAGTGGCTTCTTTAATCTCTATCATTCTAATTCATTGTCACATATGTGTCCACTATGGAAATGCAAACATCTAAATTTCATCTTTGATATACCTTAGAGATTAAAATTTATTTTCCCTTCTTTCCAAATTTCAAAATAACAGAGGCTCATTGGAGACAATTAGAAAATACACAGTGGAATAGTAAAACTTTTCTAGATATTATGGTTATTTTTATAATATTTCTTTTTATTCTCTACTATAACCATATTTAAATATATTATAATTGCTTTCAAAAGAGCAATCAGGCTGCATATTTTACATTCTTTTTAATTTTATGAGCATTCATTCTCTCATTTTATAATTCATAAAAACAAACTCTTTTGTTGATACACTAACAATTTTACCATTTTGTTATCCTTTTAAATTTTAGATGTTTCTTAATTTAAGTATTATGTATAATGGGAGATGAAGAGCCTTTGGGAAAATTCTCGTACTTAGAATATTTTTAATACTAATTCTTAATGTTTTCCCTGTTTAGAATAAATGCTTTTAAATATTTAAGATGCTATTCTCCAATGTGAATTGTTTCATAACAGTTTGGTCACTTATAATGTTCTCTAAAACAAGTTCTACATTTATGTCTTAGATATTACAGTCTGACATTGTACATGACATTTTAACTAAGGTCTAAAAGGCATCTACTGTGAGGGAGAGGTTACATTAATTTAATAAAACATTAAAATATTTATCAAGTATAAAAACATAATTTGTTTCTGATTGACAAAAGGTTTTCATTTTAATGCAAGTGCTTTTATTGTTATAGCAGAATTTAAGCAATTCACGCCACATATGGTAGTTGGGTACAGAGAGTCAACACCAATTAATCAAAATCAGAGTCTCAGTTACTCTATTTGCTGTGTTTTATTGTTGTTGATATGGACCTAAAAAAAAGTTCTAAACATACGGTATGACTATGAAGAACTAACTTTGCCTCTTATACATTTTAAATTGTTTTGCCCAAATAACTGAAAACTAATTCCCAGGGTAGTTCACAGCAATCAGGTATGGATCAAATTCCCATACCACAGATGGTTCAAATAATCCCATTCTAAAATGACATTCAAAGGGAAAAGTAAGACATTTATTGCTTCTGAGACTTATTCACAAGCAACTTAGAAACAGGAAATCTGAAAACCTGTCCATAGTACAATGAAAAGAAGAGAGTTGAGTTACTGTTTTCCATTTCTCCCCTCAGTTTAAAGTTCAAGACTCTATGTGATTCTTTGTGTATTAAATACAAAAATCACTAAAAATTTATATTATATTACCATTTAGAGCCATATTATACCTAAATAGCTTATTTTTCATGTTGATTATTATGGAAATAATCCTTTGCTTAAGATAATGTGTGCCTTGTGTCCTAATGTAGTAGAAAGTTAGACAGGATACTTGGGAAATAGGGAAAGAGAGAAAGAACACGTAGTGTCTTTTGGGATTCATAGCTGAAAGACTAGTTTATGGGTACATGCAAGCATCCTTTCATGAAATTTCAGAAATAACTGGAAAGGAGGAATCTTACTACCAGCTGGATGGAAGCTATGGAGCAGGATATACTAGGCTGCATTTAAGAATGCAGTAAATCTTATAAATCCATGTATTAAAAATACATAAGAATCACTCTTGATAAAAACATCAATAATAGTTTTACTTAAATTTTACATAATTGAAAAATCTATTGCACAGGAGTGATACTGAAAATGGTGAAGTTTGCAGCTTAAAAAGATGGTCTCTCCATAGAAGCATCAAAAAATAAAGCAGGAATGATCAGAAACACCTTTAATAGGACTCTGGAAAACAGTCAAAGGTTGATAGCAACGAAATGAAGGCAGAATTAGGAAAAATGCAACTTATAATGATAGTAAAGATTTGTGTATTTTTACTTGTCCTTGCTCCATCCCTGCCTGGATTAGAGTGGTCTCAAAGATAGCAGCCAACATTACCAATGTAATACCCTGGTAGCTGTTTCTGAAGGCAGTATAACTACTTTATTCACAGAAAATTGTGTTCATCTATTCCACTTGTCTGGAGGCTGCCCGGAGGCTGCCTGGAGTCTGCCTGAAGGAGTAATACATGGTCTTTGTCTTTATTTTGCCTAACTCAGAATTCACTCAAGGCAGTAAAGCAGTGAGTATTCCTGGAAAACAATGCTAAGTCAGGGACCAACCTGCAGTCATTTGAGGCAAAAGGTTATGTTTGAGGCATACAATGGAACACCAAAATCCTGGAAGGGAAAACTGGAAAGAGAGTCTCGGGAAATTAAGGCATTTAAAAGTGCCCACGTATATTGGTGAGCAGAACAGAACTGAGAGCCCAGAAATGAATCCATACACCTGTAGCCAATTGATCTGCAACAAGAACGCCAAGATCATTCAATAGGAAAAGAATAGTCTTTTCAACAAATGGCGCTGGGGCAATTTGAGATCTACATGCAAAAGAATGAAACTGGACTATCTCATACCACACCCAAAAAATAACTCAAAATAGATCAACAATCCATATATAAGTACTGAAACCATGAAACTCTTAGACAAAAACATACGGATAAATCTTCATGATTTGGGGTTTGACAACGGACTTTTTAATAAGACAACAAAAGCATGAACAGCAAAAGAAAAAAAATAGATATACTGGACTTGCTTGCAATGAAAAAATTTGTGCATCAAAGTACATTATCAATAAAGTGAGAAAACCTACAAAATGAGAGAAAATATTTGCAAATCACATATCTGATAAAAGTCTGGTTTCCCAAATACATAAGGGACTCCGTACAACTTAACAACAAAAAAGACAGACAACCCAATTAAAAAATAGGCAAAGAACTTGAACAGATATTTCTCCAAAGATATACAAATGGCAAACAAGCACATGAAAAGATGTTCAACATCATTATTCATCAGGGAAACATGAATCAAAACTACAATGAAGTACTACTTCACACTCACTAGGATAGCTATAATTAATAAAACTGATGGGAAAAATAATGTGTTGATAAAAATGTGGAGGAATTGAAACCCTGGTACATTGCTGGTGGGAATGTAAAATCATTCAGTCACAATGGAAAACAATTTGGCAGTTCCTCAAAAACTAAATACAATATGACCCAGGAATTCCAATGCTGGGTATATGTTCAAAAGAATTGAAAACAGGTACTTAAATACATGTTCATAGATGTTCATAGCAGCAGTATCCACAATAGCCAAAACATAGAAAAACAGCACAAATTTCCATCACTGTATGAATGGATAAACAAATTGCTGTATACACATATAACAGAATAGTATACAGCTATACAGAGGAATGAAGTACTGAGATATGCTTCTTAATGGATGAACTTTTAAAGATTAGGCTACGTGAAAAAAGCCAGATATTGTGGTCACATATTGTGTCATTCCATTTATAGGAAATATCCAAAATCAATAAATCCACAGAGTCAGAACACAACTTGGTGGATGCCAGCAGCTGAGGGGAAGAATAAGTAGGGAGTAACTACTAACAGGTTTGTGTTTCCTTTTGGAATGATTATGACGTTTTGAAACTAGACAGAATTGACAGTTGTACCACATCAAGAGTCTACTAAATGCCACTGAATTGTTGATTTTAAAATGCTTAATTTTATGCTATGTGAATGTCACTGCAATTATATTACTTATATTACACAGAATTTCCTCACCAAACATGAAGGCTATATGCCTAAAATGTGTTTGCTTGAAAAAAATCAAGCTTTCTTAGACAGTAAGTTGGTTTGGCAAACCATACAAATAGTGTTCATTGTTTAAACAATGTAGATATAAAGTAGTACAGGGTATCTGTTTCCAAACAAACCTGCTAGCATTTAAAACCCATTTCTGTAAGTGTTCATTTCCCCAAATTGCATTGCTTATTAGGAAATATTACAGCAGCCTAATTATAGGCAGAGACTCTCTCACAGATTTCATGCTTTGTATTCCATGCTTCCTTTAATCTTTTCCAGTACATGCTACTAGTTGTGATTTAACATCATTTACACTTACAAGTGTCTGAGTCTTTGGCAGATTTATCATGTTGACGCGGGCATCATGTTTCTGGCCTTATCATGATATTTAGAGAGGTTAATATGTACTTCAAAATGTTTGATTGCTTCTGGTTTGATATGGCATTCCATGTCAAATAGTAATTAGTGATGAGTAAACACAGACCAATAGAAAGTGTTAGATATTGGTAACAGTTCAGGGAAAAGATGATGGCAGCATGAACTAAGATGAGTGAAGGGTGAGAGAAGAGTGATTTGAATATATATTTTGAAAGTAGAGCTGATGGGAAAAAATGCATATCATCTTTTTTATATGTTAATCTTCAGGGTATTTCAAACTGATATGAAAAACATAATCAAGCTTTAAATTTAGTGTCAAGATTAATTTAATCACATAGAAAGAAATAAAAATACCAGTGAAGATACAAAATTCTCAGATAAAATTCTAACAAGGGGCAGAAATAACTCTCAGGTTCTTTTTTAGCCCTTAGCCTTTAAGAGTAACTGTGTTCAACATTCAGAGCATATGAGAAACAGTTTTCCAGAGTGTATATTTTATATTCCTGCCAGAAATAAATGAGGATTCTGATATCTCCACATATGTGTTATTTCCTTTCTTTTTCATTATAGCCATTCTAAGAGGATGTCAAGCGGTATTTCATGATTTTTAATTTGCATTTCTCTAGTGACTAGTAATCCATGTGCTCTTTGGACATTCATGTTAACTTCCAAGAGATGTCTATTCAAATTCTTATCCATTTTTATTTAGATTATTTATTTGTTTGAGTAGTAATAGTTCTATGTATATGCTTGATATATGTCCCTTATCATACACATTATTTAAGGATATTTTCCTTCAGTCTGTGGAGTTGTCTTTTACTTTCTTGATGGTGCCATTTGAATTAAATTTTTTTTCAAATTTCAATGAAGTCCAACTTATTAGTCTTCTCATTAATCACTTTTGTTCTTTGTGCCATACTTAAGAAAGCATTGCCTAATCCAAATCATGAAGATTTAATTATGTATTTTCTTCTAAGTTATATATCTTATATTTAGGTCTTTGATCCACTTTGAGGTAATTTTTACAAATTAAAACATCACAAAGAGGCGTGAAACAGATCCAATTTCATTCTTTTGCATGCTGCCCTAGCTTCATTTGTTGAAAAGATTATTCTTTCCTAATTGGATTGTCTTAGGCCTTTTGTTTTTTTTTAATCGATGGGCCATAAATATCGCGGTTATTTCTGGATGCTGAAGTTTGTCCTAGTGATCTAGAAATCTATCATACCAGTCAGTACCACACAATGCTGGTCTTGATTACTGGTAAAATATCCCTTCTACAAAGTTTTCTTTCTTTAAGAATGATTGTCAATTACAGCTAATTTATGATTTGTATAAACCTATAGGGGGAAATTCAAAATACTCAAGTCTTTCCATTTTTTAAATGACAGCTTATTCATCTGTGAAATCTAAAAGTCTGGGAAACACTGTTTCCATCCATACAAACTCATGACTGTACCATCTTAGTCAATGTGAAATTGAAGGTGTTTCTTACAAGATCAAGCGACCACAAATGGCTCACCCTGATTTGGCATTACATACCACATGTTCCTGAGTGCCTGGCTAATTTGTCAGATTTTTCAGATTATAATCATAGGCCACATTTAGGTTTCCATTCCTCAGGGAGTAAAACCACTCATGACAACACTGAAAACATCAGAGAGCCATCAAGAACATCTCTGACAACCAGCCCCATGTGACAGCAGAACATCTACTCTGCTATCACAGATGAGAAACAAAGCAAACCTCAATCCCTCCTCACTGCCTGCTGCCAGTTTTCTCCATAGTTATGATTAACATTATCTCTGATAAGTTCAGAGAGGTGAGTAGAATGACACAGATATAAAGGCTTAGAATGGACATGAAATATTTTTGTCTCAGCTTTTGTAGAATATGCCTACATTACACAGAAATTGAAAAATGGACTTTGGCGGCACCTTAAATGCATCTGAATACACTTTGCCTTACAAAATTCCCTGTGAATGAACAATTTAGTGCCAAGTTACTCCTTGTAGAAATACCCTTGTTATTAAGAGTAGCTGACAACTTTAAAGGGATCTAATTAATCCCAGGTTATACCTGCAAATGAAATGTTTCCACCTCAGTGGATTTTACCTAGTAAAAATGTTTAGAATAAATAAATAGTCTCCTGGGTATGATTTCTGGATTCAGAATGATCCCCTCCCACCTCTCATTAGCATTCATAGAAAAAAAAAGTAAAATAAAACTATAAACAGCTGAAAGTCTCTGATTAGAAGTCTGTTCTCTTGCTACCAGTACATTGCTTAACATTTTAAAAAGAAAAAGAAAATTAGTAATTATTTTTAACTCACGTTTCTGAAAGATTAAAAACTCGCTGTGGATCTCCATTCTCAATGGCATATGTTATTGGATCTCCTTCTCGATCAGTTGCCTTCAGAAAGAAAGAATAATTTAAATCAAGCAATAATTAAATTATTATATTAAGAATGATTATTATAAAGTCAGCTTCTCTTCAGTACAGTGTAATTTAGAAGCTTGAAACTAACAGTACAGAAGATCCAAGATACCGTAAAGAATAAAGACTAAAACACGGGCTAATGGCAAGATGTAAAATACAGAACTTCATATCTTACCCTAGCAGTTCTGTCATTTCATCTCATCTGAGAGTAGTAGCAATGAATAAGAATAGTATCTTTTGAATGTATACATAGTCCTACTTGATGGGGAAATACAGCAATGATTTTTCCTATGGTTTATGCATTTAATTTCATATGAACAATTTAAACAAATGCATCATTTTGTTTATTTATATGTTATTATTTTGTTAAGTTACTAAAATAATAATAGAGAGGAATTCCTAGAGGATTCTGTGTTTTTTTTTTTCACCCAAATTAGTTATTTTCAATCCCTGAGGTACCTTGAAATATTTCTTCAGTTTTGTTTGACAATTTAAATACCTCAAACTTTTAAGGATTGTGAGAGCCAATAATTTGGGTATTGCATTCTTATGTGAGGTTGTGCCCTTATTGGAAATGTTGAAGACCCAGGATTTATAAGAAAATCCTTATTTGATTGTTTTCTTCTTTTTATCCCTTTAGCTAATCTTTGTTGTTGTTTCAGGATCTGTAGCAAACAGTGTAGTAATTAGGGAGCATTCATAATTTCTCAGTCAACTAAACAAGGTGGAGTGGTGCTATTGAGATCAGAGTTTGGAAATCTATCTATTACTGGTCTTAGCACTTGCATAAATACCACACACCTATATTTGACAACATCTAAAGGGAGAGATAATGCCTAATAATTGGAAAAAGTCAATAGAAAAAATGATTCTTGGAGTATTAAGATTTGATAATATACATATGAGTGACCTAAATGTATTTCTAAAAACATTTTTAAAATATATTTTTATATATATGAAAAAACATTCTCTAAATGATGGGGAGAAATTTATATATGACCTTTCTTAGTGAAACCTTAACTTAAAATTTATTAACTACTCACTATAAGTCAAAAATTGTATTTGCATGCCTTATTTCATGTAAGCCTTGCAGTAACCTTATAGCAAATGGGAAATGCCGAAGACTTCAATTACATTACTCTTTCTCTCACCATTGCAATTAAAGTTCTATATAATTAATTGGAAGATGTATCTCTTTTTATCTAAGGATAATAGTAACCATTTCATCTTAAAAAAAAGGAGTGTAGATTTAATATTTTTCCATAATATAACAGATAGGATTTACTCAAAACATTTTAGTGCAAAAACATGTTCTGTGTCTTTATTCTTGATCAGTCAAGTCCAACATGAGCCCTTTATTCAAGATCTGAGAGAGGTACAGTAGCAGTCACCTTCCCTGGGCTTATCATAGTGTTTACTGCCCAGAGCCAGGCACCTGGGTTCCAGCCCTGGCTGTACTATTTCTTCTCAGGCAAGATACCTAACTTCAAAAAGAAGTTAACAGTAACACCTTCAGTATTCACTGATTAATTCAACAAATAATTATTGAATATCTACACTGTTAAACACTGGAACTTCAACAGTGAACAACACAGACAAAAATGCTTCCTTTAAGCAGCTTACATTGTAGTAGGGGGAGCAGAGAAAAAAACAAAATAGTTAATTAATATATGGCTATATTATTTATATAGAATATATTACATATAATTATACATTATTTATACATAATAGAATTATAATGTAATTTATGTACATCAATTGCATATATAATTAACACGTATTTCTATAATACATGGTTTTCTGATCCATATAAGTGCTACAAAAATAAAAAATAATTCCAGAGGACATGTAGGGAGGGCAGAGTGAGGGCTTACACTTACACGTAGGTTACCAGGAAAGCTACAGGAAAAATGTAAACTTTCGGCAAACACTTGTAAAAGTGGAGAAGGGCCCTCCAGGCAGAGGGCAGAGCAAGCGAAAAGGCCGTTAGGTGGGAACATGCCTAGTGAGTTAGAGGAATAGCAGGCAAGTGGAAGACTAGCTCCCGTTCTATTTGGCCTCAGGTAAACCACCTGAGTTTTAACACCTCCAGTTACATGATTGGATGCTGCTTGCTTGGGATAACTAGTAAGTAATGGAATTCAGTCATCAGTTTGCTGATACATGTTTCACAGCATCTGAACTAAGATAAAGCTAATTTTTCCTTTATTTTTCCCTTGACATACAAAGACTATCTTTAAAGATCAAAGCAACTATTCTTTCTAGTCTGCTCAAGCAGATTACCCATTACATCTAAATTCAAGACACCCATTTTTCAGAACTACCCATAGGAACACAAAAGGATTTATGTAAATGAGCAATAAGCTTAGACACTGGAAAATGGGAATTTTTTAAAGAAAACAAATCTTCTCTAAACTGATATTCTGTTCATGTTAAAAATGAACGCAGCCATCAAATACCATCTGGTAGAGTGCACCTTATGTACCCAGAATGATTCTACACATTTTGCAGGGCATTAACACAAAGTATCTGCCTTTAGGGATTTTAAAATAGATAAAATCAACGGATTTAGATGGTCTTCTCTTTTCTCACTTAGGGGAACGAGTTCTGATTTATGTTATTAAACTGCTTGAGAGCAAGAACTGAAGCTTTCAATTCAGGATAGCAGTGTTTCTAAAAACGTGTGTGCACTCCTGGCATTAAATTGTTGGCCCTTTAACAAAATGATAATGTTCATGAATATATTTTAATATGAATTAGTCTATACTTTTTTTATTCCAAGAAGTGTTGTTTTGTCATTTGTGATTCTGATATAAAACTTCCTTTCTGAAAGTATGTCATTTATGTAAAGTCAGTTTATTCAATGTTTTAAAAAAAAGTATAAACACTATGATAAATAATATGTAAATATAGCATATCTGAAACTTAAAAACGCAACCAATCTAGAATGACACTATAATACACGAGCATGCCCTGAGGTCTTTCATTCTGTTCCTCTACTATACTACATTTTGCTAGTTCTTTCACTCTCCCTCTTTCCTATAATGATTACTTAACACTTTCTCCTCAGGTCTCCGACTTACCCTACTCTGTCTTTACTCTCAACTTGTGACCCTGATTAGTCCTTCACTGAGAAAATTAAAGCAATTTTCTGCAAACCCCCCAAATTTCATACAAACACACACACACACACCACCTTGTAACCACACACTACATCTTCCCTCTTGTTACTGATAATGTGCTGTCTGATCTCCTATTTAGGGCAAGATTTGGGGGAAGAATTTTGCATTCCACTTTTTCTAGTTGTTCTCTTCTTATTTTCTCTTAAAAACCACTTCAATCATACTTCCAATCTTCCCACAACTGCCCTGAAACTGCTTTTTTCAACATCACCAACAAATTCCACATTAGTAAAATCACTAAGTTCACAATCCTTGTGTTTTTTTGTTTGTTTCTTCATTTTGTTTGCTTGTTTATAATTTGACCTATGAGTCACATTAGACATAACTGATCGCTCCTTTCTCCTTGATACATTTTTCCCCCTTAGTTTTCAGGGTTGTATTACTCTAGGTCTGCATTCCTGGTGCTCCTCTTCTCCTCAGCACCTTAAAACCAGTCTTTGGATGTCTTCTACAGCTACGCCCTTAAGAACATCATCCAATCAAAGTTTTAAATAACATTAAATACTCAAGGTTTCAAATCTATACTTTTAGCCCATACCTCTTTCCCAAGTTCATACTCAGCTGCCTATGTAATAGCTTCAATGAGATGCCAAAAGACATTTCAAATGAAGTATGTTCAAAATCGAATTCCTCCTCCTCTGACATTCTTCTAATTGTGGTTAATGGAAATTCAGTCCTTCCAGTTGCTCAGGCCATATATTAGTAGCCATTCTTAACTTCTGTCTCCTTTCCCACATCCAATCATTAAGAAATCCTATAGTTTCCACCCACAAAATATGAGACTGAACTCACTTCTTACCATTTCCAGAAATATCACTCCAAGCCTAGTCTGCACTACTGAAATAAAATCCTAATTTCCAAAATTTCTCACATGTCTCCACCATAGACTGTTCACAATAGAGAATTCAGAATGATCTTTTAAAATTTTAAGTTTATTCATGCCACTTCTCTACTCAAACTCTTCTGTTAATAGTTATCTCCACACCTCCGTCACCTGATGATATCAATTCTACTATTTTCCCCCATCACTTACTTTAGCCCAGACCCACTAGTATCTCTGCTCTTCCTCAGGCACACCAGGCTGCCCTGAACTTCAGGGTCTTCACACTTGCACCTGGAATGCTCTTCCCCAGATACCCACATGGTTCTTCCTCTCAGCTTCTTCAACTCTGCTAAGGCCACCTCAGTGAAATCATCGCTGATCAAACTGCAGTCCAGTCACCCATGTTTTTCCTCTCCGTTTCCCCTCCTGTGTTTTCCCACATAGCACTACCACCTTCTAAAATTCTATACCATTCACTTATATACTTTGTTAACTTTCTTCTTCTCCTAGTAGAATGTAAGCTCCATGAAGGCATATCTGTTTGCTGCTTTGTTACTGAAATGCCTTAGTACTTACAGTGCAGGCTCACCTTTGCACTTTTTGTGCCCGAGAGGGTAAGTTTAGTGCAATAAAGGCAGTAGGAAGTGTAGTGATACAGTTTTGTCTTACCCATCAATTATATTTACAGAAGAAAAAAAATGACGCTACAAAAATCTATGGCACAGGACCTGTGATTCATGCACGTTGTACTGCCATCTTCAAAAGAATCAAGAAGGATTCTTTCAGATCGAAGAAAGTAAAGAGGTATGGCAACTAAAGGTCGCATGCTATCCTGAATTGAATCATTTTGCTGTAAAGAACATTATTAGGGCAACTGGCAAAAGCTGAATGGAGTCAGAAGGTTAGGAATGTGTCAAAGTTACTTCCTGATTTGAACGGTTCTGTTGTGGTTGCACATAGGATACTACGCTTTTTACAGAAATCAGAAATTGTATTTAGTAGTGATGGGACTTCATGCCAGTAACCTAACTCATCCTCAAATGTTCTGGTACTATTCTTCCATTTTTTTTTCTGTAAATGTGTAATATTTTAGAAGAAAAATTATCATAAAATACATGTACATTTATGACAATGGCAAAACGTATATGTGTATCACGTCTGTGTGAATATGTAAACATACACATACATACCTCTGTGACTTATGTAATTATTAATGAACATGATATGATGGAAAAATACCAGAAGACACATGCCACGTAAAATGAGTTATATGATGCAGAAGTGCTGGAGAATTCATTGGGGGAAAGGAGACAGCAAATGGGGAGTAAAGCAAAAACAGAAAATAGGAAAGAAAGCTACCTAAGAAGAAATAATATAATGTGTATGATAAGGTTGCATTTGAGTATATGCGTAGATATAGATATATTGATTATAAAAATAAAGCTAAACTAGGGAGAAAAAGGCATAAACATCTGGGTCTTCTCCACTTGCTATTTTTGGTATATCTTCGAATTTTTCTTTTGGACCCACAAAGGCAACTTCTGATTCAAAATCACCCAGCAGACGCTGGTTAAATTAGGAGAAATGTAGTGGCAATCAAATTAGATAGTGCTCTATCTAACCATATGTTTATCAAAATCAAAATAAACGACTTTTATTTTGGGGCAGGTGGTAGAGAATAACTCTCTTGCAAAGCCAACTTTTACTGTTAAATAATTCTGCCTCTATCTTTGAATGATGTTTCTTAATCTGGAATTTTTTTTTAAATCTTTTTTCTTTTGTGTGAGTGAGGCAGGTATATAAGTGGAGAATATCACAGAGTTGAAGACTTTTTCTTTATTTTCATTTTAAAACTGGTATGGGATTTTATGAATTCATATGAAATAGAAAGTATTCAAAACTCGAACAAGAGATATTGAATTCTTCAGTTTTCTTTAATAACTATTCCAATGCAAATACTCTGTATTTTTTTTTTATTATTACCTAAAATAAATTGTTTTCTTAGCTCCAAATCAACTAATTCCTGGTAGTTAAGCGTAGAGTCACTATAGCACTTCTCAACATCGACTGGGTTTCCTGTTGTTTTTCCTAGACAACTGACACTTACTAGTTTTTTACTGAGTATACCACAGTAACACTGCTTTTTTCCTTTCTATTTATCAAAATCTCAGGAAAATCATGGCATTTACATAGTTAAGCTCTAATCAACAATAGCTGCCAGTATGTGAAGCAATAAACAGCTTCAAGGCATGCAATAAACTCTGAGGTTTACTTACAAAACAGCATAGAGAATCATTCACTGCCAAGTTACTGAAGGTAATGCTGATTACTGCTATTAAAGTACCAGTAGCTTTCAAATAGTTGCCTAAGTAAGTATTTCACATTCAAACCCAGATTTCAAATTAATCCTTTTTTTTTTTTAATTTAACTTTTAGGATGAACAGAATGGCTTATTCTGTTTAATTAAAAATTAAAAAAAAAAACAAAAACAACTTTTTTTGTTTTTTATCAAGCAAGTTTAGAAATTGAAACTTCTTTGGATCATACTATGGTCTTCTGGCATGAAGTAAATGAAAATCATCTGTTTCCACTATAGTTATAAACTTTTGCTGAAAAATTATTTATAAGAAGGAGCTGATGAAAGTAGGTCTTCCCCATTTCCACAAAATTCAATTAAAAGTGACTAAAGATTATCAGCTGACTAATTATCTAGAAAACAAGAAAAAGCCCTCCATGGCTTCAAGAAGAGACATGATAGAAATAAGAATAAAGATTAGAAATAGGGAGTAAAGGTCAGTTTTAAATGTCTCCTGCCCAGATCTCCAAAATATGGCTTTATTACTACATACAATGGCTTTATGGTTGTCCGTAAAATTCCATGACAGATAAGGATCTCATATTCTACCTTACTGCTTTGGTGACCACTTCCTCTAAGCCTGGGTGTCTCATTTTGGCACCACTAAAATCTTGGGCTGGTTAATTCTGCATTACTCTGACTCTCACCTACCCCTATATCTTAGTTTGGAAAAGCAAAGCAGTGAATCTTTTGTAAAGGCATGAAACTGTTGGAATGGTAAAAAATTCTCTGGAGGAATCACTGAAATGAATCTTCTTGAAATTTGTCCTTCCATTTCTAAATATACGGAAGCTGGTGTTTTTAAATGGTGTTTTAATATTTTTGGAATTTCTAGAGGATATGTACAACATTTCATGACTTGGGTATCTTTTCTTTCAGAAAACTCTTTATCCATTCATTCCCCCATTACCTCATCTTAAGGCTACATTAACCCAAGTCCTCACTTGAGATTTAATCAAGAGCAAGGTGTTTTTTTTTTTTTTTTTTTTTGCACCTCTATGCCTTAATTACTGGGGCTGCCTCCAAATGCAATCTACACAGAGCTAAGCAATAGAAAGAAGGGCACAAATGCCAGGGACTGATGACACTTGTCTGAAACGTTGGCTCTTGCCTTTCTTAAAATCAGACCCGAATGACATTCAACAGATCTTTATGGATCACACAGTATATGTTCCAAGCGTTGTTCTAGTTACTGAGGATAAAATGGTGAATACAACAGTGTCTGTCATTGTGGACCTAATGTAGTATTTGGCACAGTGACATAACAAATAAGAGTGCACACGGGGTGAAAGCAGACAGGGGAAAGTGGATATGGAGCACGGGAAGATGGTTATTGTTATTCTTTATAAGGTGGTCAAGTAAGACCATTTCGCTAAGGGGAAAAGCAAGCAGAAATATACAGGAAGGGAAGAAGTAATTCACGTGAATGTCTGAGAAAAGAGAATTCAGACAGTGGGAATCATGAGTGAATGGGCCCCGAGGCAGGAGGCAGCCAGTGTGAGAGGAGGCAGTTGGGCAGGAATAGAATCACTGAGAAGATGGGAAGCAGGACATGAGGTCAGGTAGGGGTCACATTTTCTTTTATCCTAGGTGATTTGGGAAGCCACTGGAGGATTTTCACAAAGAAGCGAAGCTATTTTCAAAAATTTTTCAAACAATTCCTCTGACTGTTATGTGAGGAATAGACTCACAAACGGGTGAGAGTAAGCCCAGTAGAAATCTACTGCATAATCCAGGCAGAATTTGATGGTGGCTAGTAACAGGAAGGAAGCAGTAAGGGTGGTAAGAAATAGTGAAATTCTGGAAATATTCTGGGATTGACTGGAAATAAGAGAGGGCTTTGGAGAAAGAGAAAAGTCACAGATGGCTTGAAGGGTTTTGGCTTGAGATTTCAGACAACTGAGGATGTAATTTACTAAGCAGGGAAAAAATGCACGAGGACCAGTTGTTTTCTTGGGAGTGGGAGAAGTAAGTACTGGGTGTCGAGCATGAAATACCTGAATTTTGAGATGCTGTGATAACATTATGATATGCCTCCCTAATCCCCCTTCAAAGGACAAATAAATTTTCCCCCTGTATGTTGGAAATGTTGCCTCCTGAGAGGCTTCAGCTGTCGGTCCTATTCAGAGAATGCCTTTTCTGAAGAGAGCTACCTTCCCAAGGTCAAGTTGCTTTCTGAGGCAACCTGCATCTGACTCACTGACGCAAGTATATAAAAGGCCTACCTTTATATAAAGGGCTATTTCAGCTGCAGAGCTTTCCAGGGGAGTCAGCTGAAGCCTTTATTGGGACTGCACTGAAGCTCAACTTTTCCCTAAACTTAATTCTGCTTTCTTCCTCTCCTTTCCACAGGAGCTGATTTCCAAAACAGTCGCTAATAAATGTCCTACAACTGAATCTTTTATCTCAAGGTCTGCTTCTCTGGAAACTCAATCTAAGACAGATGCTTATTTAATATCATATATATTTAATGTCATATTATATATATATATATCATACAGTTGACAGGAGTCTAGAGTTTTAGAGCAGGGAGCTAAGATGGAGATATGAATTAGAAGTTATGAGCGTATAACAATTTAAACCCACTAGAACAGATGAGATAATCTTAGAAGTGACTATAAATAGACCAGGTTAGAAGCTTGAGCCTTGAGGCATTTCAACTTTTAACAGCCAGGGAAATGAAGAGAAACCATCAAAGTAGACTGGGATAGAGCAGCCAGGGAGGGTGGGGGGAAATTCTACCAGACTGATGTACTGGAAGTCAAATAAATAAGTTATTTAATAGGAAAGGAATTATCTATTCTGTCACATCTTACTGATGGATAGAGTGTGTTAGGTAGTTAAATAAGTGGGGGCACCGGGCAGGCAGGTGGAGGAGAGGGAGGATAGTCCAGAAGATGGTGTTGTGTCCGCCTCCAGCATAAAGGGACTTTACTTCTGAATGAGTGCCAGCAAGAAACCGGTTAAAACCTGGCAGCCACGGCTGCAGAAAGGACTTAACCAAACACGACCCAATGATCATTGTATTATAATTAACACTGAGGTTTAGTGCCTCACTCCACTTTTTTTTTGTTTTGTTTTGTTTTGTTTTGTTTTTTTCTGTCTACACCATGGGTAAGGACAGGCACAAAGGGGCCAAACATGACTAAACATTCCAGGTAGAAGAGCCGTCAATCAGTCAAAAGACCACCTCTAAGCGAGGGTATAAGAGAAGAGGGAGACAAAAAAACTGCCTCTTTTTCTCCCTTTGATCAGCACACCTCCTCTTCTTGGAGATGTATTATTCATTTTCTATTAAAATCTTTCACTACACAACACACCGTCTCTCAACTGTAAATTTATCTTTTGGGTATGACAAGAAGTGGGGTCTTTACCTTTTGGGGTAAAAGAGTAAGATCAGGAACTGATTTGGCAATGGAATGAGCATTGGGATCTCAAAAAAAGCCATATCAATGGATTGCTGATATTGAAATTCTGATTATAACGGGGTCAAGAGAGAACAGAGAAAATGACCAAGAATTTCTCCAGGTAAGTGTGGATAACGTATCTGAGAAGTTCCCACAGGGAAGGGAGGCACAGACCTGGGTAAGTGGCTAGAGTGGTTTATGGGATCAAGGGAAGTTTTTGCTGTTGTTGCTCTGTCTTTAATTGGGAGATACTGCAGCATATTTTCATGCTGATGGAAACAATCAGATACAGTAAGAGATTTTTACGATGCAGGATGGTAAAAAGATGATTCTCAAGCAATATCGTTGAGCAGGCCAGATGAGACAGGATCTAGCAGCATGCTTTCAGGGTCAGCACAGAGAACACACAATTAAAAGGTGCTGTGTTTTTATTTTGCACTGAGCCTTGCAAACTGTAGCCAGTCCTGAGTGTGACTTATGGAGCAGTGCCATTCTGCAAAGTGGTTATTATGGGTCATGATGATACAAGAAATGTACAGTAAATTTCTCCAGAATAAAATTTAGAGTAGTTTAGAAAATTTTAAAGTGATTTGTCAGGGTGATTTTATATGTGTTAAATCTAATAGTTAAAAAAAAAAGCTGTATTCTTTTTGTCTTTTGTATTTTATTTCATTTTTCTACTTATTTATTTAAACGCACCCTTCATTTCAGAGGCCTGAGAAGCACTGAAATAAGATGCAAGTGAAGGAAATGGTTTAGATAGGAAGATGGAGTGTTAATTTTTAATTACAAGATTAAAAACAAAACATAAATACAGGTGCAGAGAGGTTGGTAGATGTGTGATGAGAGGCTGTAAAAGTCTTCATCCAAGTGTTTGATGAAAATGTGGAGCAGGAGAGGTCCCAAAATACAACGTTCATCCTTGCCAGTGAATCTTTGCCTCCAGGCTAAATACACACCACAAACCATCACCTGTGTTCACCTGTCCCACCAGCCACAGTGCCCCTGTTTAATGCTCAGTGATATCAGAAAAAGACTATTTCTTCTTATTAATTTACTTGTAGGTTCTTAATAATTTTCACAAGAACTTGAGAATACAGCTTTATTTCTTGCACTGTACCAAGTTTAAGATATCAGTTCTCTTTAAGTGCAAAATAAGGTAATTTTCACCCATTTCCTATGTACCCTACTTCTTGTTAGAGTGTAAGTTAGAGAACATAGTAAAGTCTAACTCCATTAAAAATGTGCATTTAAGTCACAGCCTACACATGTTCTGGGGAAAAATCTCTTTTTTTTTTTTTTTTTTTTACCATCTTTATTTCCTTCTTAAGCAAGGAAGGGTCAAGAAAAAAAAGATTTAGGAGATGCTGTTTTAAATGTAGGGGTCTCCTTTCCCTAACCTCACTGACGCTTATCTGGCTTTATACCTCTGAGCATATTGCTGTCTATGGAAGATTTACATGAGGCTAAACTATTCTTTGGGAAACGGAACATACATATGTGACTAGAGAATACATAAAAATACATTTTCCTCACTTTCAACAGCTTTGTACGCCTAGAGATGAAAAATCATCTCTAGATAATGTATATCCCATGGTGTCAAGGACATCAAACTTTTTTTTTGAAACTTATAGACATATCAGAACATCTGCTTTAAAGGAGAAAAATTTGCACTACAAATCAGATTTAATTTTCACAAAACACAGTTGTTTGACATTGTGAAACATCCCTCTCTGTAAAACACCTATCTTCTATCAATCTATGCATCCTTCCTATACAATATAAATAATACTTTGCAATCAGGCAACCAATATCAGTGTCCAATGTATTTCAGCTTCCCATCTACACTCTCTACGACATTATCCTTTTAAGATAACATTAATGATGAAAGAGCCACTTGAAACCTAGCGCAAGGCAAGGTGAGAAAATGTACTTTCTACTACATGAATTGAAAATATAAATGAGAATTTCATTCCTCACACTTAGGAAAATCAAGCCCACCTACTAAATAGAATAAGTCATATATTATAAAACTGAAGGAGAAGTAGTCATCTTTTAGTACAATCTGCAGTGTTAGCCTATACAGTTACACATGAAAGAATCAAAATGCTCAAAAGAGTTTCTTTGATGACAGAGGAGCAAATCTCCAGATGACATATCCGAAGTGATCCCCAGAATATAAATGACATTGCAAAATCTACAGCACAGGGCCTGTGATGCATGCGCATTGTACCTGAACCAGCTGCAAAAACTTTCATGAATCATAAAGTCCTGCATCATCTTCAGGGGAAAAATATACCCTATTTTACAGGAAATATTCATCAAACAAGGGAAAAAAGGAAGAAAGAACCCTCAACACTTCTAGAACATTTCAAAGATGTCAGAAAAACAAATTAGCACCTCTTACAGGACCTGTTAATGCAGAGGGGCCTACTACCTGACAGTGTGCATTTCATGCAGACTGTTCTGGAAATGGGTCAATTCTGTAGTGAGATTAAGGCAGCTGCAATTTTCCTTCAGGATGAAAAATAATAATCCTTTGAGGCATATAATTTAAATTCTACAGCTTTTTGAAGCTATTAAAAATAAGAAAAGTGGATAAAGATGAAAATGCACATTGCAAGCTCACCACGGCACCATCTTAACTCATATCCAAGTAGTTTCATTACTAGAACGCATGTTTTTCCTCGGGTAACCAGAGGTGGCGACATCTTACTTCTTGGTCTGCTTCACACCACTTTCTGTTTTCCCCTGCTATTCGTGTCTGAGCTGTTTAATCTGCTATTGCAGTCATCAGGAAGGAGAAGCCAAGAAGAGAAAAGTGGCTCAAGCTACCAGAGCCAGTCAGTTCACTGATAAATGGGACCAGAAGTTCACAGCAGTGGCTAAATTAAGGTTTCCCAGAGTCAACGGACATTATCTGTATAACAGTTTTCTTCACTTTGTGAAGAATCGAGAAGCAACTGTGAAAAAATGAAGTCAAGGCTGATCAAGCAGAATTTAGAAAAGAATGATTAGCCTTGAGAGTAGATCTACTCTGCTGCCCAAGGAACTGTTTGCAAGTTTGAGAACAACTGAAAGAACTAAGGGAACCTCAGTCTCTAGAAAAGGCAGATAGAATAAGGGTTAGCACACAGCCTCTAAGGTCAGAAGCTAGAGATGGAATCCCCACTGTGCAACAGGATTCTGTCTGACATTAGAAAAGTTACTGCTTTGCTGGGAGTATAAAAGAGGAGGAAGTTTTCAAATGCTGGGTGTAGTTCCTCATTGGCAGCAGCATTCAATTAAAATTAGATGTTGATGCTGTTATTATTAATATTGATCTCTTAGTGAACTACCTCTTGGGACTTCAACATGTTCCTTTGTTCTCTAAATCCCAAGTGATCATTCCTTCTCCAGAGCTGGTAAAATCATAAAGTTGATGAATATATTCTTTAGAATGTATCCATTTCTCCATATTTGACATTTCACTTTCCTATCCATTATTCCAAGTGCCCAGTACCTTCTTCCTAACTTTTAAAATCTCAAATCTTAGTATGAATGAACTGAAAAACAAGAACAGAAATGTTCCTCTTGGAGAATAGGAACTTAAAAAAAATATTTTTTGTTTTCATTTCAGGAACTGAGCTATGCAAATTACATGGTCTCTCATTCCATCTCTGCTTCCCTACTCCAAAGACAACAACCTCCCTCTTCTCCCTTAAGTTTTCCAAGGTCTTAAAATTTTGTCTTTTGATATATACCAAAGCATAATTAGTCCCTGTTATTTTATTTAACAAATATGTATTAACCTAACATACGTATTTATATATATGAATAACACCTTAATTATTATTGCTTCTGTTTTTCACTAGCTAATATAAGGCACATATCAGATAACAGAGGATTCTGACACAGTTTAAATAAATAATCCCTTAATTCAATTTAATAGTTTAAACTAATGCTAAGTTGTGGGGGTACAAAAATATTCTTTTACTTTTTTTTTCTTTTTCAGAGGCGCCTTTATACTTTATTTAAACATAACAGACTTTTTGTTTGTTTTGTTTATTTTCAAACGATTTTCAGTTGTATACTGTAAGGGTCAGAAATTTTTTTTCCTTAAAAATTCATTAACATTTTTAGACTTTGTAGGCTACATGGGGTCTCTGCATGCTATTGTTTGTTTCTTTCTTTTCATGTTTCATTTTTATTTGCTTATATTTGAACAAACTTACAACAATATAAAAACCATTCCCAGCGCAGCCATACAAACAGGCCACTTTGCCCACAGGCTGTAGTTTGTCAACCTGTGCTCTACCACACCTGTGCTTTCTTTTTGCAAAAATCAACACTGGCATTACATCAAGTAAATTATTATTTCCACTATCACTCACTTTCAGAAATAAGTCCATGTACCAATAAAATAGAGAACCGGTAGAAAAATAGAGGGCAAGGACAAAGACATTTTAAATCAAGGAACAACTGCTAGCACTTATTTTTCCCTAATCCCAATCCTTCACCCTTATAGAAACAGGCTGTGTGCAAAGAACGTCATATCTTTACTCCCTTTCCCATGCACGTGTTTGTTACCCATTTTGCAAAATGCAGTTGAATTTTCCACCTTACTAGCAATAGGTGAACAGATCATTTGATTCAAAACTTGGTCAGAACTAAGACTAGTTCTCTACAGTCAGGCATAAGCTTCCTGCTGATAAATGGGTATTTTGACTATTTGCCGGAGTATGAAAGAAACTAAGTATTCCATCCTAAATAAGCTGTGTAGAAGTAATGCTAAGGCCTTGGGAATAATATGCTTTATCACTTTCCTCAACTAGTAATGCAGGAGAGTATCACAATTAGGAATCTAGAAATGGAATGAAGCAGGTCTAGAGTTGATCGTTTTAAACGCCAAATATACAGGTCTGCACCTCCATGGTATCTCCTAAACATTTTCTTCCTCTGTACTTTCGTTGTAGGTACAAAAGCTAAGACCTACATTATCCTAAACTCAGATTGAATAAGAAATCTCAACTCCTAGATAACAAATTAACTGGTTTTATTTCTTCCAGGCTGCTATCAGGCTACTGCGTTGATCACCTCCATTTCTGGTGTGTAGCTGACTTCATCAGTGATGTCTCAGTTTAAACCTACAACTCTTACAATGGTGAAATTGTCTCATTTTTTATTTGTATGAGGCATTCCTCATTATTTAAAATCAAATTTAGTTCCTAGGGACTTGGGATCAGGTGAATGTGGTCTTTTCACTCATATTCATTTTTCTTCCTTTTAATTTCCTTCTGATGCAGAAAGGATAAAGAGGGGAAAATCTATTTCTTAAAAGAATTGCCTGTACTGAGGTTGCACCAAAATTAGAGTGGAAGGGGACTGGCACCAACAGACTCCACTATCAAAGGATGCGACCCCCAAGTACCCATCCTAGGAATTGGTGGTTCCTTTTGAAATTCTGATGTACCTTCTACAGAATGCCCAGTTGGTGGTCACTTGTTGTATATCTTGATGTGTATGCCTTTCTTCTTCACATGCTGCAGTCCCCTTAATTTTCATTTATACTTAAAAGCTCCAACACTGAGATCTATGGACCCAGGCAGGATTCATCTTACTTACAATGTTGAAAAAAGTCTTCAAGCGAGCAGTTCATGCCCTCCTGCTAACTGCCTACTCTGCCATGACATCGCCTTCCAATGCCCTTGAGCTTGTAGTAAATGCACAGCTCCAGTCTAATCAGCTGTTCAGCTGGAGAACTAGATGTCAATCTCCCCTTCTTTCTCCTGGATTTTCTTTTCTTAATCTTGAACTAAGAAAGACACTGAATTATCAAACACTGGAGGACCAAAAAATGTATCCTTATCTACTTCTATGGTAAAGTTTTCCAAGACTGTTGAGATTGGATTCTTGGAGAGTATTCTACCAAGAACTAAGAATTCTTTGCGGTAGAATCTGGGAATTTATTTATTTATTTATTACTCAAATATGCTTTATCTAGCTAGATAATCTATATTTTATGTATAGATTGTATAGAATATATAGAACAATCTATATTCTATTCTATAACCTCTATGTTAGAGAGGGTAAGTCAGTTATTTTTTCCTGTAACTTTTTCTTCATGAGACCATTAAACTAAACCATATCATTCAACAAACTTTAGTGTCTTTTACCCTCATATAACACCATAAAATCAACCTTTGGAAAACACGGAACTAATGTAATATAAAACATACCCACCTCACAGGAAAAAAAAAATAGTAGTTTTTCTATAGCCTAAACTAAAATAACATGATAGAGTAGAGGCTTGATTTAAGACTCAGAGGGAAAAAACTACTCTGGCTTGTAAACTTACTGTTTCTAAGCTGCAGTTTCCTCATTTTCCAGACAATGAAGACAATCATATTGGCTATTCATTAAAGTCACAGTAATGGCTTTGTCACCCTAGAGCATGTCTCTTTGGCATGAGTATTAATTTCGGTTGATTATTTTTAAGGCCCCCAAAACTCAGGAAGAAGTTTTGACCTTCCCCCTAACTGCCTAAAAGAACGTAGGTAGAGGATCTATTCTAGGAAGGAAGCTATCAGCACAGATAACTGCAGCATAAACTAGATGTGTAGACAGGGAGGAACCTAGTAAAATCTGTTTGTTAAAATTCCTCCTTGGTCTCATTGCCTCTGCAGGCCCAGAAAACATTCATTTACCAAACATTTGCTATTTCACCTCCATGTGAATTGCCTTCCTCCTCTTTGAAGTCCCAAACCACTTCCCCAATACCTCCTTTTGTCTTTAGTTGAAGATGGCATTTAAGATGAGGGTTTCAACCATTTTGGTGAGTTATTCAGTTTTCCTGGGAGTCTCCCATGTATAAGTGTTATCAAATTTTTGTTTAATTTTCTCCTGTTAATCTATTTCATGTCTATTTCATTCTCAGACCAACTAGAAGAAACTAAACAGGTAAAGGAAAATTTCTTCCTCCCCAACATGACCAAATGAAATGATGCATTGTATATATGTTGAAGAGATACAACTTTTTTTTTTTAGCAGGTCAAGGAAGCTGACTTTCAATATAGTATCACAATTTATAAGTAAGAAATTAGAAATGAAACCAAATAAAAGATCTAGAAATATTACAGTAGCGATAAGGACAAATAATTTCAATTAAGAGAACTTGTAAAATACCCTGATTTATCAAATTCTTCTGAACCAATCAATTTTTTTTTTGATTTGTTTGTTTGATACTAAAAGCAATCGATGTGACACAGGATTTGGTATTCTGACAATTAACTTTCAATTTTCCATCTTTAAGAATGGACTATGTGAAACATGCACTTATCAACTATTTCTAATAGTTCATTGATAAGCTGTTTTTAAGAACCATACATATTTCTCTTTATTCAGAAAGTGAAATAGGCAGTGCTCTGCAGTCAGGGTTACGGTGAGGGTGATTAACAGGTGGAGACTTTTGAATGTTGAACAACGGTTATCAGCCAAACTATAAAGTGGTCTCAGAGTAGAAACAGTACCAGTCCCCCAACTGCCTGAGGAGGATAAAGAATCGAAGATGGAGAAATTGCATGGATACTTTAAGTACATAGGGAGAGTGGGTAAGCACAGAAGTGTTTCACCATAAGGCTTAGGCTACAACTTAGTAACCCAATGAGCTTGGAAAAGGAGCCACCTACTTTTTGTGGCTCAGTTTCTCCATCTGTAAAATTATGATAATAATAATGATAGACACAATTACAGTGGGTTTTTATAAGAATTAAATGGGGAAATGTGTGTTAAAATATACATATTTATATACATATTAAATGTATATTTATTTGTATACTTTACTATTCAACATAAATATTTTGAAAATATTCGAAGTCCCTTTTTAGGAAAAATAAGACATCCCTGCCTGAATTTTGCCATAAACTTGTGGAATCATGTGCATATATGAAGGAAGATTACATATTCTTGATCTATTAATTCAGAAGTATCTATGTGAATTTCTTTGGCCAATGAAGGTGGGGAGTAAGTAATACATGGGGAGATATTATATGCATCATTCCTAGGTAACAGCAAATGACTAGGTTTTGATTTGTTTTCCTCATTCAAGAGATCAGTAAGGTTCTAGATAGAGGCTGTTTCATCAGTCAGAGTTGTGGAATGAAGACTGAATATCGGTCACTGCCAACTAGTGATGGGCGTAGAATGTGAAATCTGGCAACAAAAATCTAGTTATCTTAATTGATTCACAATTTGGTACTTAAAAGTGGAGAGTGCCATAACAAATACCCAAAATATAAATAGTAGTAACATCGAGAGAGGAAAGGGGTGAGAAAACTGTTATTGGATGCTGTAAGGATGGGACATCATGTTAGGCAGTAATGAATCATTTAGCAAAACTGCTGTCTGCAATAACTGGGAAAGCAAAGGCTATGCCAAAAGAACTTAGGGCTCTTGACATCAGACTTCACCATGTGACTGGTGTGTACCCCCAGTGGAAGGATCATACATCCCTACATGATTAACCCACAAATAGCCTGGTGACTTGGTTTGGTGGATGAATTGTGGGCTGAAGGGTCCTGTGTCACTTCTGGGAGAAGCATTACGAGCAAGCTTGTGGTTTGTTGTGCCTCTCTTTCCACTGTCAGAAGAACAACACTGTCCCAGGTAGAGGCTGCTCCACCACTCCAAACTATAGTGAAAATGATGAAAACAGAGCTGGAACTGAACCATGATGGACATACAGTGTGAGCAAGAAATGAGCTCTTCAGTTATAAACTTTTGAAATGTTGAGTTTGAGTGTGTACATAATATAAACCCAGCTGTCCTTACTGAGACAATAAGTAAAGAACTTAAATAGTGCTTGCCTCATTAAGTTCCACATCAGTGTTAACTATTATTTTTATATAAGAATGAGAATGATGGTGATGATACAAAGAGGTACCATGTGTAAGAAAGGAGGGTTATGCTAATGGCAATAGAGGTGAGCCATACAGTCAATCAATTATGAATTATAAGGGTAAGTTGGAAGGAAATAACGCTCTTGTGAGGACAAAAGAAAGCTGAGACTCACTGTATTTGAATATAATATATAGTGCTATTTGGCAGCACTGGCTTATCTTTAGAGTCACAGAAGTTGATCAGAATTTCAAAGGGACAAAAGATTCAGGAAGCTATTCGATTCAACACATTTTAGCAATTTAAATACCTGAGGAAATTGGCGCCAGGTCCAGTGGTGTGATGGTAAAAGTTTAACACCTGGCCCTGGACTGGTGGATACCGATTTGTTGTGTTTGCCAATTTCTGTGGCATAGCTACACCCGCCATGGCCAATTTCAAGCTAGCGATGTGACGTAACTGAACATGAACTTGGGGAGAGACTCACACTACTTGCTCTGAGGATCCCAGCGCGAGCTACGGCTCGGCACGCCACTCTAGCTGGCTTCCCTGGCAGGTCAGGATTACATAGAAGCATGCTTTGGAGCAAGATCCGACCAACTCTGGAAGAAAATGGCCTAAGACTAACCCTTATCAGCATAAGAAGATAGAAAAAGAAGAGCTCTGGGTAACATGTTCCTCTACTAGATGCCATCAGCAGAGCCAGGCAAAACAGCCTTAATACGCTGAGGAAAATCACAGCCTCCAAAACAACTTTTAGACAGAATGAAAGGAAAATACTTAAAAGGGAAGGGGGAGGGGCAGGGGACACAGATTGTTGTCTGAAAAGAAACCACTTTGATTCAGTCAAAACAAATTATTTTGAAGTCAGTTTGCTGTTACCTTTGAAAATAGATTTCTCCACAAATCCTGTCTTTCTAAACTGAGCTGTGAGTCGGCTGTGGGTAGTACCACGTGTGAAAAAGTTGAGGATGTAGCCAGAAGTACTTCTAATGCATTCTGTTATTAGAAGTCTTTGGAAGAGTAATTTCATGGAAGCTTTTCAACTTTTAGGTCAATAGTTTAAATTCAATCTCAGTTGATCATGAACAAATGTGTATGGTTGGCGGCCTATGAAAAATGCCTTGATGGTGTCACCAGAGTTCTTTCTAACAGAGACTGTCACTGCAGTTGGCACCCTTTCTTTTGCTTCTACCAGAAGCACAAAGGGTGAATAGAAATGTCATTTCAAGTATTTTCTCAGCTTTTGTACTAGAGAAATTGGAGATCTGAAAAAGGCCAATTCCTTTTCATCTTTAACTCACAGGTGGAATTATTTTCCTACCATATGGTTCCTAGACATTTCTGGGATTTATTGAAATGAAATCTGGCCATCCTACAAGTAAAATTGTATCTTACTCATAGACAGTTAAATTATACAAAGGTGCATTCTTAAGAAATATTTAAATGTAAAACATGTAAAATTTCTTGGCCTGAATCTTACAGATCTAAGATTTATTTTTTCTCTTCTTCTTGTTTAAATAAATAAATCCCCATCTATGTAAAGAAAGATTTTCATTATTCCATAAATGTACTTGTCTTAATATTTGGTTTCCCATATTTTATCATTTTCATGATATAATCATGATGTTTTCTCCTTCCTAAAAAAACTGTAGGGTTTTTTCTTCTTTCTTTTATTTTGTCCATTAAAATCTCCCAAATTTCCTTATTACTAATATGTCTACTTTTATATAATTTTGTTTCCCAAGTTTTAATAGTAAATGAACAACAAAAGCCAATTCTCTCTAGCTACTTGGAACAACAACAACAAAATAAACGCAAGAACAGACACAGAGAAGTATCTGGTCATGCTAACCAAATTTTTGGCAGACTCAGATAATAGGTGGGATATAATGGCAGGAGTCTTGTTTTGGAAATAATGAGAATTCAAGCAACTGATTTAGACCTCATTTGTTTTCCATGAGGTTCACTTTCCACATCTAGATAATGAGGTTAATATGTTTCATTATTTTTACGTTCTTTCCATAAACATTCTATGGAATCCTGACTTTTATATCATTAGGATTTGAGTGAGAGGGTGTCAGTATTCAAATGAGACTTGAGTAAGATGAAGCTATCCCTGTGCCACCTCATTTTATGGTTAAAGCCCGGTGCTGAAATTTTCCTAAATTATCACATTAAAATCTCTCCTAACTTTCAAGGCTAGTTTCCTGAATTCTCATGTCAGCAACTCCTGCCACTCCCATATAACAACAGAAGAAGATAAATTCTCTGTCCCCTGAACATCCACAGTGAAAATAAAATGTCATGTTATGGTCCCTATGATTTTTACAGCAAGTGACAGTTATTATCAACACCACACATAGGCCAACTTGAAGCTGTAGATTCAGTTGAAAATACAGCATTTTCTGGCCAAATGTACTTTAGTTAGGAATACATAAATAGTGAAAGCCATGCTATCATTCTGAAAGTAACTCATATGCCCAGGAACTGGGAGCTGCTAATGGAAATATTGCCTAAGCTTAACCAATTCATCTAAACAAATAAACCGAGGCACAGCAATTACAAGATTTGCCCATGGCCACAGAATGAAGTTGTCTGCTTCCCAATTAGAATGCCTAACATCAGCTGATGAATCTAAAGTTATTTTTTCCATAAAACACAGCAGCAAAAGTAAATCCTGCTGGGGCAAAGGAATCCAAGACAGAAAGTAATAGTCAGCTGCAGACTCTTTGGATGCAAAACATAAAACACTCAAGGGCATGTTTCCAGTCCCTTCATTCTCTCCTGTAATGATCGCAGCTAATCCCTGCCAGCTAATGGTTCATTCTTCAATAGAGGCAATGGATAGCATAGGCTATCTATGGAAACCCTCCATCCATATTATTCCTGCTTTTCTTTCCAGATGGAATTTTCATTCACCAGAGTGTAAGTAGACATGTGAGGTTTTCTCCCCCCATGCACAGATATAAACCCATTTGCCTTCAAGGTTGTTGCTAGAACTTTACACATAAACTAAGGAGTATACCTGCAGATTTAATAAAACAGCACCAATCCTCATGGCTTCGCTGATTTCAAGGCTATACATCAGCTGTGGGAAACGAGGAGGGCTTTGATTATTTGGAGGAAGCACTTCGATGTACACTGTGCAGATGGAGTGCCTGCGGAGAAAGAGAAGCGAACAAGATGGGTAAAAATCTACACCACATTTAATGACAGACTGCGTTTGGTATTCTGTTGTTGGGTTTACAGAAGAGGAAACTTTGAATTTTTATAGAAAATAAGAATTCAGACTGAAAGGATGGAAAAATAAAAGCTACCACCAAAATATAATGCTTTTATGAAATTATCTTAGTAAAAGGAAAGAAAATGCCTCAGGTACTGATTTTTCTACTTAGATTAATAGAGTGGATTAAAAAGAAATAGCTGTACAAATAAAACTAATAAATCATTTTGCCTTGACTTCTGACTTTATTTTTTAATGCTTCTCTAATAGCAAAAAAATATTCTACAAATATCAGGTAAAATGAGCTGTCCTTGGAGCTCTTCCTACTAAACCAGCAGAGGGGTATTGATTAAAACAACACACAAAGCAAAATATGGGCTGTGTTTCTATTAGTTTTGTGGCTGGCATCAATGGCTTAATGAAATGCATGTCAAGAGTCAGGATCATAAAGTAATCATTGTGTAAAACAGTTGCAAACAAAATCAAATTTGTTTTTAAATCTTCTTTAAAGAATATAATGTGAAAATTTGCAATTAGATTTGAGTGAAGCCTTACATTGACAGGGACTTTTTTTTTTTTTTTTTGAAAGAGATAAAATATTCTCATAAGGATAAAAAATATTAGCATTGACATAATCACTTTTTTGGATATGTCTAACTCTGAAATTTCTTTATACAACAAAAGTTGAAGTAGCAAGACATTCAAGGTTTGTACAGAACACTGGCTAAAACATATTGAGACCCAGGGATTTACAAAGTTAGTCTTCTGTCTTGAAGAACATACCTTCACTGCCTGAGTTGTATGCTTTATACATATGTTAACAAAACTGTGCCTTTTTATTCAAAACATGTTTGTTGCAATTTCTATTTGGGGGCTAGAATTTTCTTAATGTAGACCAAAGCTCTTTTTATTAAGTGCATCAGTTAAAAGACATGGTCACCATAAACATTTAACTGAGATTATTATACTGTAATAGTCTACTTTTTGAAAAGCTTTTAAGAGAAATACAGATCATAGACACTGAAATTTTTTTTTAACTTATCACCTTATAATAGGCCTAAGTCCAAATTGTTTGTGAACATATTCTCAGTAGACGAGATATCTATAGAATATTAAGCACCTTTAACAAGCTGCAGTAACTTTAAAAAATTTCATACTTAAAAGTATCACATTGTTCCAAAGTAATCTCATTTTAAATTAAAATCTCTTAGACTTTATAATCTGTTAAAATATCTGTAATTCTTTCTTGATCTGATTTTATCTCCTTTTTAGTAAAAGTTGCCAATAAAATTAATCAAATTATAATCGCTTTTCTTTTAAAAATATTTTTTACATCTCAGTCTTTAAGGGTAAGATGTTTAAAGCAGGTTAAAACGGATAATGAAATGTTGCTTATAAACTTCCAGGTATGAAGTTTAACTTACAGGTATTATCATGGCTAGATGCAAAACACAGTGGAAAGAAAAGTATCAGGAAATTACAAATTTAGTGTGCAAAGAGTCCCACTTCTCATACTGTGAGAAGAAAGTAATTGTCAATATGAGGAGGACCTATTATCCTCTCAGGTGGCCATCTGGCTCCAACAGCAGCCCTGAGATAGACACTCTCGCTGATATTACCCTTCATGATCCTGGCTTCTTTTAGTGCCTGTTATTTGTCAAGTCATTTAAACATTTTATAACTCTCTTCCTTTTACCTGCCAGCACATTCCCTACGCACAGTAAGTCCTATAACATTTACCCTATATTGGTAAGAACCCTAACTGAGTGATGCTGAGCACAGGATTCATAAGCACATATTCCTGGATTAGAATTTGATGCTACTACTTATAAATTACTTCTTCAGTTTCACTACTTTTATCTGGAAAGTAATAATCATAATAAAGCATGTAAGATTAGTATAAGGATTAAATTACATTATATACGTGTGTGCACATATGTATGTATGTATATATATCTGTACATATACATACATATAAAAACATATATGTATCAGTTTTTAATGATAATTGTTCAAAATAAGGCATATTAGTCTATTCTATGGAGTGGAATAAATAAGCTTGCATTTACTTTATTCACATCCCTTAAAATATTTTGGACATTTTAAACACATATTTTCACTTTTCTAGGCTAAAAACCTACAGTCACGGTCTGCCCTCGCCCCTCCCCAGAGTGGGGGGTGGTAGAGTTGGGTTTGGACATAGTGGGTCAGAATCTTTTGGTGTGGACAGAAAATCAATATTTTCCATGGATATACAAAGATTTTCTTACACACACTTGATTTTGAACACTGTTCCAGAAGTTCATGACAAGTATAATATGTAGACTTGCCTGCTTTTTAAGTTAGGAGCCCAAGGATTCCTCTAACAAACTGACCTAAAACTCTCCTAATAACCCTGGAGGCAAGAGATTCCCTCACTGATCAACATTTTTTTGACCTAGAACACACTTGTACTCCAAATTCAAAGTTTCCTTTCAAAAAGTTGGGCCTTTTCTGCTTTTGATATTTTTAGAGCTTCAGCTTACTGGTCTGGAATATTTTATAAAATCTTTACCAGACTATGAGTCTCCCTTTGCTCTTCAAAGTATAGTGTATACTAAACTTGTTGCAATTTGTATATTTCCTTATTCTTTCCCCTTTGACTATTTTCCCACTTTAGAGGGCTAAACTGTTTCCACCCACAGCACTACAATAAGGACCTCAGATGAGGCTTGTGTATTTGCCCCAGAGAAGAAAGCTTTAAAATGCAAAACCAAAGGACTCTATTCACCAAGGTGGAGGACAGTGAACAAATGTGGTCCAAAACGATGGTCTCCTTCAACTGCCCTTACTCCTTTCCTTCATTTGCTCCTTTCCACAGTAATTCAAATGCTAGAATTACTAATCATGTCCCCCCCTCAACCTGGGACTTGGATCTTAGAGTTACTGGAGGGAGATCATATTTCAAGGTCTTCCATTTTTCATCTTTAACATCCTGGCACTTCCCTACAATGTGTTTAAATAAGCACCAACCTCCTTAAGGGTTACTGCCTCTTAAAATGCTATCTCCTTTTTATCCCTGAGGTCAGCATAGTGTCAGACTTAGTTTTCCTAAAACTGAATACCAATAGTACTAACAATAAAATGAAATCATTAATACTGTAATAAATGATAGTAATTCAACAGCATCATTTAAGTACATAATAAAACAGGACAGTCACCAGATAAATAATAACATTTTATGTGAACATTTTATATTTCCATTTTATAGCTAGTCTTAAATACATAAAACTGAGCATCTATATCATATGAATTTTATTTTTGTAACATGGCCGGTATGATGTAAATAAATCTCTTTTCTAAACAGGAAAATCATAAAGTTTTAAAATTCCTCATTTGGTAATGAGGTCAAAGTAGAACAAGAAAAGTGATGTATTTTCTCAGATAATCTTATGATTTTAAAAGACTCTAGAAACCATCTAGTTTGACTCTTATTTATAAAAGATGATTAGAAAATCAGAATGATTAAGTGACAGAATCAAGGTTACAAAGTTAATTAGCAATAGCTGGTAAACTAAAAGGCAAGGCTTCTGAATTAGAAATCTGCCTGTCCTTTCTCCCCACATCCTGTAAGAACAAATTTGGGAAGTAAATTGAAAACATTTTTAGTTATCTGATGTGTATGTGTTTCTATGTGTGAGTATAAAAAAACATCTTTGGCTTGCAATGAGGGATGTTCTCTTACGGGAAATCACAAATTTCAAGTCTTGGGCTCAGGCTATGATACCACAATTAATTTTAATTATTTATACCATGAATGAAACTTCATCGATAGCACTATTTTTAAATATAAAATAAAATATGAATAAAGAATAGGTTGTGAAGATAGACCTAAGAGGCCTTAATTTTAGAAATGGTATAATTTTTAAAAGTTTAAAAAATCTGAACTTTTGGATGTGACAGTAGTATTCAGTGATATTGAACTGATGTTCCTGACATTTAGAGGATTGTACAATCTGTGCAGTAACTTTCTTTTAAATGTGTCAACATATGCTACAGGGTATCTATTGGTAATTCAACATTTCTACCTTGTTTCTAAGATGAAAGTTCCAGGTATTTAGTTTGCTTTCACTGGTAGATTTAAAGAAATTACCTTTTTTCCTTTGTCCCCCACCAACATTGTGCTAGAAAAGCTCTATTTACAGTTCAATGTTCACAGGTTCTATTTTACTCTTTTGAAAGTACATACAGGAATCCATAGAAGCAAAAATTTCAAATTTAAAACTAACATAAGAGGTCAGAGAAACTTCTCAGGGGAAGTTACAGGGACAGAGTTTTAAGATGAAGAAGGCATTTAAGTGTAAAAATCATGAGGCATTATAGGTGGGGGAAGCACATGGGCAAATTCAGAAAGCAAAAACAAGAAAACTAAACCTTTTGTACAACTAAAGAGAAGGGTGTAAACAGGGCAGTGGTAGAAGTTAAGACTAGAGAGATGAGCAAGGGCCAGATTATTCAGGAACTCATGTGCTCTACTTACTGGTTTAAACTTCATCTTGACAGCAATGGGGATTAGTTGATAGATTTTAAACAGTTCCCACAACAAAAATGCTTTGTCATGTCTCTGTGTCTTTGCTTTTATTGTTTCCTCTGCTAGGGTATCCCATTGTCCTTCCTGTTCATGTTAACCTGCACTTACAATTATCTTCTACTCTATTCCCAGATTTACCTGTGCCTCTACATGAATGCTCCGAGAGTAAAGATCTTACCTTGTCTTTTATTTCTAGTGCCTCCCCAAGAAGCTAGGAATAGTGGTAACTCGGTAAATTCTTGTTAAAATGTATACTCACCATTTTTTTATTAATGTTAAATATATCATGTGAATAAGTTATTTTAAAAAGATATATTCACAATGGAAAATAATTTTATTTAAGAATAGATGATTTAATTTTATGCTAATTAGAAAAAGCCTTGAATTTCATGAAAAAAATTCAAGAATAAAAAAGCATGCCATGTCATGCATCAATTGTTTTATCATAATTGTGGCATATTTGTCAGTAGGGATTGTTTTTTACTGTTTGTATTCTTATAAATACTTAAAAGTAGTACTTTTTTTCATGTTAATATTGAATATTTACTTGACTTAAATCAATTAAATAAGAGACCTACAGACACCAATAGAGTAAATACTATCTCAAAATATCTAACTTTTTAATCTTTGAGCTTTTAATTTGTCCTCTTATGCTTATCAAAGACTAATACAAAATCCCCCAGATATAAACACATAGACTATTACTCCTGTTACACACTGAATCTCACCTAGCTTACTCAACGAGAATACCGAATACATAGTTAATTCGTATCATCCTCATTTTGAGCGTCAGTGCTAATTAAATTAATAAACTGAGGTTGCCAACTGAAAAGAACAAGATAGAAAACCGTCATAGTTTTTACTGTTATTATTTAATTAGGTTTACATGTCATTGTTACTGGCTGGGTCAATTTGTAAAATATATCACAATCTATACTTTTATGTTCATAATTTTCCAATAGCATCGTCCTTCCATAGGAAATACTGAAAACAAAGCCTCACAACCCTTCAGTTCATTTATCAACTCAATTTGAAAGAATAACTTTTCTCCAGAAAAATAGTGAACGTCGTTACCCTACAGGGAACGTGACATTATTGCAGCAGGTGGCATGGAGGTGTATGGATTTTATTCTCTGCAGGCCCCACCTGATGCTTGACTGAACATTATGAGGTGACCTTTTAGTGCCCTAACCATTGTCTACAAAGAGAACAAAGAGGCTAGTCAACTAAATGCCTTGTATCACTGAAAAGATGGGTAGCGTCAGATTCTGAAGATGGCACTTTGTTTCCAAGACTGGGATACGATTTTATTCAAGTAAAAACCCATTGTTGTACAAATTATTGTAGGTAACAGCTTATCTAGGCAAATCAGTGATATGACTTGCAAGTGGGAACTTAGTAAGAAGTGGATTTAAAATCTCATTCATTAAATAATAAAGTACTTTAAAACACATCATAATACATAAGCACATATAGGTTAGACCAGAACTATTTAACAGAGCACTATCTTCAGTTGAAAAAAATAATAATAAATTGATGACTATTAAAGGGCTTTAGTAAAAATTTAAATGATAAAAATCAAAGATGTCTCTGTTCTCATAATTAGCATTAGTAGTATTGTTATTAAGCAATTATAGTATTTTCCCCCCAGAATAATAACTACTAAAGGTTATGACTGTGGAACAGAATGGAGGAGGAGATTTTAGAATCCAACAGTCCTGAGTTCAAGTTATAATTCTACCACTTGTTTACTTTGGTTACTACCACTTGTTTATGTAAGTGGGCAAGGAGGCACTTAACCAAGTAAGTTACCCTTTTCCAGGCTCATATTTTCGGTCTGAAAAAAAATAAAGTATGCAAAGGTCACAATGTTGTTGTTAGATTAGAAATTATGTATACAGGTAGCCTGCATGATGTCTGGCCCTAGTACATGCTAATTAAACAGGATCAGTCATCTTCAGCTCCCCTGCAGAATAACCCAGCATGAATGACACCACTATTAAAAATTCATTCAAACTTTGACTCTTACTTTAGATTCTGTAATTACTTAATATATAGAAATAGTCTAAATGTTTCTTCACAAGAAACAGTCCTTGACTGTTTTCTCATGTTCAGGCAAGTGTATCTATTTGCTTTTTGAATAAGACTATCGCCAAGTCCAACTAAATGCATGCAAAATTGGAACTGTTCCCCTTTACCCAAATACGTGCACCGTATTGACACTGCTACCACTCAGTCACCTCAGACAAAAACCTGGGAGGGTTCTTCATTCTTTGGACAACTCTCCTCTCCACTTTTCCTAACTGATGGCCCCGTTCAAGCCTTCAGCAACAACATTCTTCTAGTGGTGGTGGTGGTGTTCTACCTCCTTTCTCTGCCTACAGTTTTGTCCCCCTCAAATCTGTCTTACTGTCTCTAATTACAATTCATTTATTTAAAAACCAAAAATGACATTTTCTAAGAATGTAGGAAAACAAACACAAAAGATGCTTGCTTAGAACCTGGGGCGTTCAGGAATTGTTCTGCCTTCAAAACAATTTTTGAAGAGAAATGAGACAGCCAAACCACAATGATTCTTGTCCTTGTGAACTAATATTCTGGAGGGGAGGAGTCAAAGCAGACAATAAATTTCATACTCTAAATAAAAATAATATAGCATATCCCATGGTGATATGTTCAGTCTGTGTGTGTGTGTGTGTGTGTGTATAATTTTTAAAAAATAATTACCCAGACACTGAGAGATGACTTCAAAACCCTGGAACGTCATGTGTTACATGCTATCAGTAACCTCTCACTATCAGCACCCTTGCTTTTCACTAATGAATTGGACACATGTCTCTGGTATTTCCCAGTTCCTACCTCCCCATTCCCAACACAGACCTTCATCCTTCACATCTGTGAAATCAGAGTTAATTATATTTTGGTTTAGTCTTGACTTTACTGTACTTTCCCTACAATTTGTCCAAATAAGAATATGCAGTTCCTGAGAATCCTGCCTCTCTGATTTTCCGACCTAATTTTGATGTTTATAGGATAAAAGAATGCTTGCTGTGCTTCTTAAATTATGGGGTTAAACAAAAGCAATGAAAACACTGCATTGGTTCTAACATAAATTACCTTCTCTCTGCTGGAGGAGCATTATCCGCGGCTTGGACCGTGAGCGCGTAAGTCCGCCCGACTATCAGTTCCACCCCCGGGGTGATGGTGATAAGCCCTGTTGTTCTGTTGATGACGAAGTCTCCCTGAGCCCCGACCAGGATTTCGTATGTGATCTCTCCATTTGACCCCTCGTCTGCGTCGACTGCAGTGAGCTGGAATTGAGAATCACAACATAAATCCTCTTGGGAGTCAACTCTTCACCATTGTGTCATTTTTCCCAACAAAAGACCCTTGCTTTCAAAGACAAAAATAAGTAAAGAAAATTCTCTTGGCATATACATTTTTGTTTTCTTGAATCGAGGCTACTGTGTATTGTTATGATACTGAAGCAATCAAAGCAGGCAAGATTTTTTTTCCTTGTGAGAGTGATAAAAGGTTTTGGATCTTGAAGACTATCTTTATTTTAATTTACTAAAAGAAGAAAGTGGAAAGCCCTAACAGCAAATCTAATGTCCCGATAAGAATATTTTTCTGTATCTTATCAGCTGTTCTTGAGCTGTAAACATACATTTCTAAGGATGGAAGCCTGGAAAAAATGAAATAGGTGAAGTTTGCCTTAATTCCTTTATTACTCCTATCCTTCTTTTTGCTCTAATTTTTTCCAGACATAATATTTTCCTATCCATCTCTCAGAGACTCTCTTCTCCTGGAATTCTCTTTATTCACACATGACTTTAGGAAAGATTCTTATAATCTTGTTCACAGTGACTTCTAAAGGACTGATAATGCTTAGAGTATTACCTTTTCAAAAGCAAACAAATGCATCTCCAATTGTAGAATATCTAGTTAGAAAATTAAGATATCAAGTCCAAGAAATATTTTTTGAGAAGAGGATTACAATTCAGAGTCCCTGAAATAACATCATATAAGTGTCTGTATGGCTAATTTGCACATATTCATTATCACTTTGGAGCAAATGGTATCCAGTAGTTAAAGACTATCTTGGGTCATTATATGTAAAAAGAGAATAACCATTATTGATTTTATAAAGCAAAATCCAGGGAATAATGATTTAATATGTTAAATAAGACTCCTTGACTTCCTGATAAATTTACTTAAGAGAAGAAAAAAAGAAAAAAAAAAGATTCCAGTGGGAAATCTTATGATACGCATTTTACGAAGAATGACAGACTTTTTTGTTTTCATCATTGGATGGATGGAGAGAAGAAAGCTGGCCTCAGTTTACACCTAAGAGAAAAACAATTGAAGTTTCCTGTTGAATAAAGAAGCACATAGGACTGTAATAAATAAACTTGCAGAAAAAATTTTCTTATTTACTGACATTTTCTTATGTAGTTCTAATCCATGAGTTTCACTTCTGCAAAGTAGCAGCTCTTTATATCCACAGACTCCTCTGGGAGACTACTGGACATGTTGGTGCACTTTCTTAGATAAAATCATGAATGTACACATTTACCTTGAAATTTGAATTCAGTTTCAGGATTGCTGCATTAATTAATGTCTCATTCAAAGGATCATGAGAACTGTTCTGATGAAATTTTGTAAAGAAAGTACTTTACACACTTTATCATGCTTAAGAGATGTACTGTGCATAGTCTGTTCTATTTTTATTATCCACTGCATTTAGAAAGATAACATGCATAGAAATAGCAGCAACAAAAATAATTGAGACGAAAAAAGGAAATTTGAGAGAGAGGCATAAATTCAGCTAAATCTGAGACTGGGTATTTGAGGGTAGGCAGATGTGGCTACCAGAAAGAAAGGTATTTGATGAAATGTTTCTGGGACTTGTGTGAGAATGACAGACATAGTCCTGAAGGCAAAGGAGAAGGAAACAATTTGCAGAAACAGTCAAAATGAATGATACATATTTATGAAGAACTATTCAAGCCAGACAAACTCATTCTCTTTTGTGTGTGAATAAAATTAGAAAATTAGAGGATAGAGGTAGCGGAGGAGATATCAATTTTGATTATAGTAAATCACTTAACACGATGTCTCAGGAAATCTTAATTAAAATTTAGCTCAAATTGGATTCAATATTAACATTCTTCCTGGGACTTAAATTGGCTAAAGGAATTTAATGATAAATGGCAATGCATCAAGTTAAGAAGTGTGGAGGAACGTGCTTTAGGGATATAGGCATTACAGCTGGTCTTACTTAACATTTTCAGAAATGATATTGGAAGAGAGGATAAGCTGGATGATAATTAAATTTTAAGAGGCACCCATCTGGGAGGTGCTGGAAATACCAAATAGTACTGCAAAGCACAGGTAATAGAAACAACCCACAAGGTGCAGACTCAGCCAACTACAGATAAGATTATATATTCAGGGACGCAACTAGTGCCACAGAAACCACGAGCAAGTAGGAAGGTTAACAAATACTCCAAAAATGAACTCTATGTTAGTTACTTACATAGCTTTATACAACTTTTCAGTTTTTCAGCACTAAGTAATAAAATAGTGTCAAGAATCCACATAATTGAGTTCCTACATATGCAAACAAAAATATTTAAAAGAAATTAGTGGTGATTCAAGTTAGAAAAGGGAGCTGAGACACTGAATACCCTAAAAACGATAATAGGTAACATCTTGTGAGAAACCCTGAAACTAAACTATGGTGGGGATTTAACTCAATAACTCAGTGACCTTGTGATCAGTGGTCTGTGAGATCATAGGTACATGAAGCTTGTCCCTATTTTAGTGGGAAATACTGCCTCCTAAATAAAAATGGATTGGTTTACATGGAGAAGCCAAAGTGTTGCTCACATGTTATCAGATGAAAGTAAAATAAAAAATCTATGCTTTTTAATCATTTTACCTAAATGCTATGCTATTTAAATGGTAAGAAACACTAAGTTATTTGTTTTATATATTTCTTTTCTCTTATGTATTAGTCCACTTCAGGAAGTTTAATCTTACCTCCCCACAATTCCTTCCTCTCAGTATTCTAATATGTACACATTCCAGATATCCTTGTCCTCAGCCACCCCTCACTCCCACAAAGTAAAAATGATGGGGAGCACATAGACAAAGATTTCAAGACAGAATGCTTTCCTGTTTTTCTCTGAGAGAACATCTCAGAGCTAGAGTATAATCCTCCCACCTGCTTCTCTCAGATGTGATGTTGAATTGTGGCCAGTGCTGGAGAAGGACCCTGAATTTGGCTTTTGCATGAAGTCTAGGTACAAGATATACCTGGGGTCGTTTGGGATCAGTGCATCCCTTGATGGCACACCAGAATACTAGGTTGGAATGTATCACTTCAGTCTTCTTGTTTGTCCTGTCTGTCATATTATTACATTTGAACCTTTGAGAGAAATCTTAACTTTGACCTAAGCTAATGGTTTATGACTATCAGCTATATAGCTCATGCATTTATAGTTATGTTTCAGATGAAGTGATATATGAATGGATTATGATGTCACTAAACTGCTGACCACCATACTTTATAATTACTTTGGAAAAGGTTGTGTAAAGCTTACTCGGGAATGATTTACAGACCCAAGGATTATAATGAAATCTGATGTTCTTAAGGAGTTGAAGTTGACTGCTGGAAGGACAAGTCAGGGGGGTATATTTGTGGGAACTATGGCCAATCCAAACTATAGCAGAATGTCACTGACAATCATGAGATCATGTTCTGGCAAATCCATAGTTCCATGAATTAAAAACAAACTTTTAACACCTTCACATGTTTCCTAAATGTCTGACTTAACGAAAGACATCTGGATTCTCACACCTCTTTCTGCATTCAGTCTGTTGTGAGATGCTCTTCTAGTTGATGTCTAAGAAGAAAACTGGGCCTCACACAGATATGTAGTTAGAAATTGTATAAATTCTTCTTTGATACTATACCAAAACTTGACAAATGTTAGTTTCTTACTTTTTTTCTTTTTGCAAGTAGAAAACTGAAAACCATATCAGTGAACTTTTAATACTCTGTTAAATTAAACTCCATTGGTATATCTTGCATTTTGAATTTTTTTTACCCATGTATGATTTTGTAACATCATACATGTGCCCCTTTGAAAATAAATATAGACTGAGTTATGCAGGTCTTCTAAATGTTGGCACTTTCAATTGTAATCAGAATCATCATATTCATTGATACCACCACTGATCTCATCAGAAAAGTATTTAAGTATTGAGAAGCTGTCAAGCTCCCAGTGACAGATACATTTTCCAAAATTCTAATTTTCACCTGAAAGTTGGAATTTTATTATTGACAACAAATGTTATCAGTTGTTCTCCTTGAAGTGATTGTCTTGCTTTATTTTTTTCAAGAAAATGTCTGCCAAGCACCGAAGTCTGAAAAACTATAATTATCAGACATGCTTTCAAGTAAAAAAATAGTGTCCCATGAAAACAGTTAGTTCAGTTTGCAATTTAATTGCACAAGTTCTTTTGCTTTAAAGAATCATTATATATCATGTGTTTTATGCATATTTATGATATTTGTCACACAGAATTTTAAAAAGACACATACAGAAGACTGGGAGTTAATAAAATTTATATCATTCATTAAAAAAAGAGAAAGAAAAGAAAGGAAGAAAGGAAGGAAGGGAAGGAAGGGAAGGAAGGAAGGAAGGAAGGAAGGAAGGAAGGAAGGAAGGAAGGAAGGAAGGAAGAAAGGAAGAAAGAAAGGAGGAAAGAAAGATTGATTCTTCTCCATGGTATCTTTGGCGAGGTTTGGACAGATTAAGGAGCAACACTGCTGCCCCATGAGAGACAAATGGCTGGTGCACTGAATGACATGCAGAAGTTTGTGTCAGTGAAAATTTATACTTACTGGATGGCATGTGGTTATGATGCCAGACCAGTTAAAAACCAGAGTTGGCAGAGAAATAGTCTCTAATACTTACTCTGGTGATGGAAAAATGTATGAAAAAATTGATACATAAACGGATACATTTATTCAGACCTTAATTTGTGCCAGACACTGGGCTCTGAAAAATGCAGAGTGCGAAAGTTATAGACAAAATTATTTCTGTCAAGTAGCTTGTGGTCTGGAAGAGGAAACAGGAAAGAAAACTATCTTTAATATAAGCGCTATTAGAGATGGATAAAACGAAATACAAAAGTACAGAAAAGCCTGTAGCGTCAAGGGGGCAGGAAAGAATAAGCCAATGAATATTCGACTTAATAAAAGAAAAGCTAATCCTTTATCATTCAGTTCCTCCCCCTACAATGGCAGTCAAATTTATATCCTTAATGCCTCATGAAATTACCATGAGTTTGGTCATATTATTCCATCTCCAATAAGATCCTATAAACATCCTGGTAAGTTCATGAAATTCTAATCATCAATGAAAGCTTCCTAACTATTTAAGTCCTAACAGATACTCCTCTCCACTCACTTTTCTCATAATATTTTAGGATGCTCCTTCTATTTTAACAATTCAATAATGGTTTGTGATATTTTCGCATTATTTCACTTGAATAAGGATTATCTCTTACAATGTATATTAAACTCCTTAAGGGTTATAACTATCCTTATTCATTCTATGTATTTTTCAGAGCATCTAGTTTAGTGTCAAACACATAAACATCTATATGCATTAAATTATTATTTGTCCAAGAAAATACACATATAACATGTGTTTGTAATACAAATACATATTATGACTTGCCCTGTGGTGTTTTTGTTTGTTTCCTTTGACAAACTAAATAAGCAAGGTTACTAGGCTTGGAAATCCTGCTTTTCTATTTGAAATACTATTTTTTTCCTAAGATAACCTATCTTTGAAACATCTCAATGCCCAAGCATTTTTCTTTTACCCAATGACTATGCTTTGACTTTGTAACAAAATTTACTGCAAGAGGGAGCCAAGAGGGAGACATTTTCCTTGAAACAACAGTTGAACACACGTACACACACACTTACCACAGAGAGCAATATTATTATTTGACATAATAATGTCAGAGTCATTAAAATACTACATAGGCTTATTCTAATTTTATGATATTGGAAATTATAAAAGTAATTTTAATATGTAATTTCATGTGTAATGTTTATGTGGAGCATATCTCAGTGTCAACCTGTAAGACTTCATTGACGGCCTACAAAATTGTCTTTTGTGCAGCATAAAATACTGTTGCATGAACTGAAGATAAAACATCATTCTCGTGGGGGCAGGGTACAGCTCAGTGGTAGAGTGTGTGCTTAGCATGCATAAGGTCCTGGGTTCAATCCCTAGTACTTCCATTAAAATAAATAAATACATAAGTAAACCTAATTATCTCCCACCCACCCCCCAAAAAAAACCCACATTGAAAAAAAAATCATTCTCACTCATGCCAGTAATTTCTCTCTAGACACAAGGTGCGCTAATAATTTGATTAGACTTAATTTCTAGTCGTGAAAGATGCAGACGCCATTTTATAGCAGGGCTCCTCCAAATGTGGTTCATGAACCATGTAAGTCAGCATTGCCCTGTTTCCTTGTACAATAATCAAGCGTAAGAGATAGAAAGTCAGATGACCAATTTTACAACTGAGAACTTTTAACCAGGATCCACCTTTCATGACCAATCTATCCAATGCTTGCAGTCAAGGTGACTACCTCATAATAAGATGATAATAGACTCAAATAATTATGTACTTACATCAGGCCAAGATAGTCTCATGGCTACATTGAAAATAGTCTGATTATAATACTTAAAATCTGTTATCCAAGGCTTACTTTGATGGAGAATGCTCTCTGTCCCCTTTGTTTCTAACATGTTCACTCTTTGGGACAACAGGTTACTAACCAAAAAGGAAACTAACTGATCTTCTGTTGGGTTAGTGAGGAAAGGTAGGGTTACCGAAGGGTACACGGAGGTTTGAACCCACTTTCTGACCCTTAAAAGACAGGTGCAAATCACAGTTGTCAATCATTTTGCTGTTTTAAGATTTTCCTCTCAATGGGAAATCTATTTTCTTTTATTTCTAGGCCCTTGGAGGGTGTTTTATAGCCTCACGCTCTTTTACCACATACCAGGCATAACATTAAAAATACTAATTATAAAGCTTCATTTCTTGGCATTTAAATAATTTTAAAAATTAGAGGCTAGAGGCATATAGACACAAACAATACTCTATCTTCATAATCTGCATATTCCAGGGAAATATATAAAATATGGATCTTTAAAGGCAAGGCAAAATGTATTTTATCAAGGGATACATAAGGGAAATTAAATTTGTAGCCTGCAAATGCCAGAAATAAGCTTTTGATCCCCTAAGGCAGACATTTTTGAGATACGGTTCCACCACCCAATTGCTATTGTTTTCTTAGTTACACTTTCTAGTTCCCTGCTGGCTGTTTTTTCTGTGTAAACTTACTTTTATTTCCAATTATGTGTATTACAGAGATGTGAATCAGATCTAACTAAATAAGAACATGATAATAATTGTCATGCTTTATCTGTATAAGCCATAATATTGCTCCCTATGAAAGTGTCTCAGTAAAGATAAATGTAGCTCTCCAGATCCATCTGTTGACTGGAAATAAAGGCCAATACATTTATACCTCCCCATTCATTCACAGCTACTTGTCTGCAGGTCCTTCTTTACTTCATCCTCAAATAAACACTTATGAAGTATCTACTATATTAGGCATCTGCTCTACTATATGTGCTATGGATACAGATGCTGCAGATGCAGAGATAAACTAATCATAGTTCTGCCTTCAAGACAAATCAGTAAAAAGGCCGATTCCATCAATATGACAAGCATCATAACAAAGACGTGAATAGATGCACTGTGGCGGTTGGAAACCTTTCCTTTGATTACCACATACATACCAGAGGACATTCACACAAGATACACTTTCAGAATTTCCAGCTCAGGCTATATGTTACTCATTGCTATATCACTGAAGAAAACACACCTTAGTCCAATAAATAAAATAGAGATAGCACTGAATTATTTTTGATTTCTATGAACAATTATACCATGCAGAGTTGTTTATAATTCATCCTTTGGATAAACATGTAGTGTGTAGCTAATATGTCTGGCAGGTGCTGGCATTAGAGCAGCAAATAGACAGATGGTCCCTGATGGAGGTTTTAGTTTGGGGTGGGGGAGAGAATAATTTCAGTTGATCATAGTGGCAATGACAGTGATGAGAAAAAAGTTATAGAAAATGAACGTGGGACCAGGGGTATATATGTATGTGCGTGTGCTGGGAGGCTATTGGCACCAAACTGTTAGGAAAGTTTTCTCTGAAGAAGTAACATTTTGAGCTGGGTCCTGTGAGTTAGCCTTGTAAAATATTGAGTAAGAAGAGTTCTTGATTAACAGAAAATAGTGTACAAAAGCCATGAGGCATATTGTTCACTATTTCTTCCCATACATTTCACACCGATGAGGACACACCACGGTATCATAGTATTTTGGCTACAAAGTATCACGTTACTGGTGGATTGCAAGAACAAGAAGAATTCCTAGGAACTACCTACAGAAAACTACCAAGGGATGCTCCCTCAGAAAGAAAAAAAAAAATCTAAAGAATAAGAGAAAGTAATCAAGCTACAAAAGAAGGGAAAGAGATCAAGGTAAAGGAAATGACTGGAGAAAATGAGAAATAGAGACACATTCAGCTAACTGGGGGCAGCAGTTTAATAGGATTGAAACACAGGAATAGAGGGCCAGAGATAAGGCTGGAGAGAACAAGAACCAGAACATGAAGACTTCAGTACATTCTTTAGGCATTTGACTGCTTTTGTAATACTCTAATACTAAAATATATACATAAATAAATTTATTTATTAGTATTCATTATATACTGTACTATTATATATTAGTATATATTCTATATATAACATATCATTATATATTAGATGTTGCTATGTAATAAGTTATAATATGTAATTGTTATATATTATATTACATATTCTATATTATAATATATAAAATTATATATAAAATTTAGTAATAATTTGGGGCCTTTCAAATGCTCTACAAAGTATATAAAGTCATGGCCTTCCTGGCTTGAGAATATTAAGCCTGACTCTAAGATGCAGAGGAAAATATAGATCAGTGGTCTTTACATAATGGGACAACTGAAACCCTTTGGGTTTGTTTATTATATTAATTACCTAAGTATTGCTCACAGAACTTCAGATCCAGGCGAGGAGAAGTGAATCTTGGTCATCTGTATTTCTAAATAGCCCCCTAGATAATTCTGATATACAGCCAGTTTGGAAAGTACTAGAGTCAAACATTCTCCAGGTTTCTAAAAATCCTCAAGGAAGAACATGATTACTTCTTTATAACTTATACTCAGAATTAAAAAAAAAAAAAAAAGGTTTTTGAGATAACTTGTAATTTACTGAAACATAGTAAGTACAGCTAATGGTAAAAATAATTCCAAAGTTCCAAAATCAAGTATAAAGATTTTGTCAGATTTCTGTGCTTTCAATATATCATTTACTATCTAATCTCAATTTTCCCTGTAGTAATGATTCCATTTTACGTCTGGGAAATCAATGTCTAACAGTATTATCCACCAATTTATTAATGCAGTCCTTTGTATTTATCACCAAGGGAAATTTAACCCATTTCTACAATAGTCAAAATAATTTGAAATTTTAAACTACATGTCCAGTAGTAGAAACTTCAGTATATTAAAAATATTCATTATATTAATTAACTATATTTAGTATATTAAAAATCAAGCATTAATAGGTCAAATAAACAATCTAGTTAATTGTACTTTAAGGCGTGTATAGATATACTTTTATTTAAAAAGTAAGCAAAAATTTAAAGCTTTCTAAGTTAAATTATGCCATACAGTAAGTCTGAAATTCATTTTCATTTCTTAAGCAATTTCTTAACCAATGCATTATGTATTGCCCATGGAAATAACTGTTTTGAATATATCCATATAATGCATAGGTAGTTACCTGTATGACACTGTCCCCAGGATTCATATCTGTGTAAACATAGATATCATAGGATATTTCAGGGAAGGTTGGCGTGTTATCATTTGCATCCATCACCCGAATATTGACAATAACTGGCTCGCTTTCTTGTACTCCATCAAATGCTGTTATCTTTGGGGGTAGAAAAACATATTTAATAGAGAAGTCACATGGGCATAAGCAGTATAGAATTCACTGTTCAATTTAAGAAGTTTTTGATATGTAATTTATAGTTCTAAAAAGGCACTAAAGTGTTTTGTTGATAAAAGAAAGAAATAAAACCATAATAGTACATGTAATCAAAGTGTTTCAATATGCTAAGAAGTAATTCTGGAGAATTCAGCGTTATTTTTAATGTATTCAATTCTAAGCACATTTTAAATAAGCTGATATGCAGCATGTCTTAGAGGACTGAACTGGGCCAATAGCATTGCTAATTCTTAGGAGTTAACTACTACTTAAACTTTAAAAAAATTAATAGGAAAATAGTCTCTACTTTTACATATTTTTGTACACAATGCAATAGCTGCTTTTACAGCCAACATGCTTATACCAGTCAAGAAAGTAGGTGCCCTGCATACGTAATAACATTTTCTTGTAACACACAAAATCACAGTTTTTAAAGGACCACTAGCCTTAGTTAACAGTGATATCTTAATTATATTACCAACTTTTAAAGAAGATCTCACCAAAAATGTCAGTGCTACAACACTATCATCCTTGTTCCGAGTGACTTCTAAAATCCACTCTGTATCTAAAATTTAACTGTGGACTTTAGGTGTTCTTGAAGTTCTCGTTCTGCTGTGTGACCTTTTCTGGAAAGAACTCCTATATAAGTTCCATTACCTGTACTTTTCTATCAGCTCATTTTTCTGTTATATTTGAATAAAATCTAGTTCAGGAATTTGGATAATAACTCCCATTTTACCTCTATTCACCTCTCAACCCTACTAGTCATATAGTATATATTTCTGTCTCATGGTAACTATTAACATCACAGCTTAAATAATCCTCTCTCTCTTTCTCTCTAGCTCTTGATACTTTTCCCTTGATTAACCTAAACTAGGATTTCTCCATCTTAGTACTATTGACATTTTGAGCAGATAATTTGTGTTGGGGGGTCTGTTCTGTGTTTCATAAGAGGTCAAGCAGCATGCCAACAGCACCTCTTCATAGAAGTAACAACCAAAACTGTCACCAGACATTGCAAAGTGGCTCTGGGGAAGGGCGGGATGAGGGTGATGGTGGTACAGGATCATCCCCAGGGAGAACCACTGGCCTAGCCCTATGACAAAATTTAAAATGCAATAACAAAAATTAATTAGTTAATTAGTTAATGTTAGAAAATAATTCTTTACTTTGTTGATTCCAGTTTATAATGTCTCAATTTAAGTCTATCATGAGTGGATGGTGAGGAATGAGATTCCCATCTTCTTGTTCTCAGCTCAAAATTTATTTTTCTTCTGTTGGAAAAAAAATGGTAGTAAAACTACACAAACTTAGGAACACAAAACAGAGAAAATGCATGTGAAGAAATTATTACTGATATTCTCTATGCTATTGCTTGAAAATACTGCCTTTTTCCTTTCAAATCATTGACCTTTTCAGTTTTAAGCAGACATCTCTTTCTCATGCATACATATATATACTTACATACATATATAGACACATATAAAATCACTTTACCGAAAAGGTGTAAGTTTGCTGTTCTTCTCTGTCCACTGGTTGCAGTAAGGTGAGGTAGCGAGTGATACCAGTCTGCGTGACGGTGAAGACTGAGGTGTAATCATTTAGAAAAAGGTGAAGCTCTGGGTCTTTTGTCTTTAAAAAAAAAACCATTATTTTAAATGTTAAGTAAATAATGCAGCTTTTAGTTCATTACCTAGAAAGTAATTTTTCAAGTTTATTACAAATATACATAACTGTATTAAGAATTTCTAAAGAAAAGAGACTTAACTAGATACTTAGTCATAATCGCACTAAACTACCCAAAGACAATTACTCATTTTGTGGCAAACAAGACACTTAAAATAAGTACTAGTATAATTAATGTGAATAAAGGGACAATAGTAGGAAGAAGAATAAAATAGAAAAAAGTCCAAATGGATACATTCTTATTGATTATTTATCAATATTTTCCAGAACTTCACTCGACTCAAGAAATAAGAAACAAACGCATGAATAGGAAATTGGAGCCCAGAATTTTAGCTGTAGAATTTTACAATTACTTCATTTGTTACTATAAATTGCACATATGCATATTACTATCCTGTTCTCATGTTTAATGTAAAATAGAAATAAAATTGGTTATGTATAATTCATTGCCTATAAATTGTGTGCTTGTTGTTTCTTATTTTAATGCTGTAAAGACTCTCCAAGGGGAAACATAATATTTATTTTAATTAAAATTGCAAATGATTAGATATAAAATATACGAATTGACCACATGTGTCTGATAAAAGGGTTTAGGAAAAAATGATATATACACAAAAAAGGAAGGGATTGAAAAAGTTCAAAACAGAGGTAATTAATGAAGCATTGAAAATCCTTCACAATCTTATTGCCATCCCTGAAAGATAAGATATTAATCTCTGCAATTCAGAGAAAGAACAAAGACAAAATAGGAAGGCTTGGATTGGTGTCTGCACAGTGAAACAGGAAGGCCAGGCAAATTAAAAGCAGAACACTGACAGGGTGGACTACCAGGAAGGCTATGAAAAATAGGAACAGGGATGAAAGAGGGAGGTAAGGCGTTTTACAGATTACGGCAACTTTTAAAATATTACGGTATGAAATGTGATTTAATATCACAGATTATTTTTCTGAGTTTGATAATCAAAGGCTGAGGGCATCGTTTTGAAAAAAAATTAGAACTCACATCTTAAAAATTTCTATGTAAATGTGAGAAAGTTGAAATACACATGACTGTATTAAAAAGTGGCCGTGATTTGATTCACAAGATACTTTAAACTATGAATCTGCTTACAGTTTCAGTATGTGTATATTTCAAATAACTTTGAAATGAATGGTTTCATTTGAATTTGACACAAGTTCTGTATTTGCAATATCTCATTAGGAGATATTATTTAGCTATATTATGGTAGCTTCTATGTCCATGATTTTGATATGAGGTCAGTGTGATACATTTATCCGGGAACAATAAAAAAAATAATATTATAGATGATCATTTCTTTGGTCCATTTGTTATAAAATAATCATAGTTGTTAAGCATTGTAAAAAGTCAAGAGGCTTTACACTAATATTTTCCAAGAGGCATTTCAGCTGTTTTGATTTCAGTGTCATGATCCCAAATGCTCAGCATGGCTAGGAAATGGGGTATTTTGTTTAATCAAACATGTTAGTTAATAAAAAGTTAAATGAATTATTTTAAACAGTAAATTATAAAATCTATATTAAAAATGTATTTTTGAACCACACTTTAGGGATGCTTCTTATTTTGTACTTTAGAGCCAATTGCAATGAAATTCAATTATTTTTTAATAATCACAAATGTTAGCATGCAGTTTCAATTAATAAAAAATTATCATAAGTACAGGTGCCTGCCCTTTTTTAGCATTTATCCTTTATTTTACTTATCAAGGTAAAATCACTAGGCTTTTAAATTCATGTATTTTTTTCTGAGTGTACCAACGATGGTGCCAATGAACACAGCATCCTTTCCTCATATGTTCACACTACAAGTAATCTGAGCTGAGCAAGTTTTGCTATGTGATTTGCTTACCAAATATTTACTTCTTACCCTTGGTTCAAATCCTTCAATCATTCTCTACTTCCTTTATAACTAATCCTCTCTGTTTCTTTTCTTCCTTTACACTGCAGCCTCTGTTAGTAAATTTGTTAGGTATATTCATTCATATACTCACCACAGACTTAAAGTTGGTTTTTTTTTTTAATGTCAGGTATTGTGATAGTGAAATACTGCAGTGAGTGCTGGGTTGTAAACCAGTGTATAGATATGTGACTGTTGTATAACATAATTGTGTCACAAACCACAGAGTTTATTTTACCAGTTTATGAAAGCAACAAGATTTTCATTGTCAAGTGCTTCCCATTAGAAGATGACACACAACCAGGACTTCATAAGCAGACTTTCCTATTTGATAATCAGAAACATTAAAGACCTTTTGACAATTTAATTATTTCTACTTCAAGTCCTTTTATAGTAACTAACTAAAGACTAAAATAACATTTCCCAGATTGTTTTATATAAAAAAAAAACAAAGTTTGCATTGTACATGGCACATTACAGCTCATTCTAATTTGTCCAGTTAATTTCCAATTAAAATAAAAATTTTGAAGTGCATTAATATTTAAAATAGTAACTTTTTAATTTCTAGATTCACCATGCTATTGGTGAATGCTTGGGTATTTAAGTATAAGAATTTAAGAAGGCAGATTTGGAAATGTTCAGCCAATTATCACTCAAAGTTTAATACCTGAGAGGTATTTATAAGGATGTTACTAGTTTCAGGTGTGGTGTATTATAAGTTTAAATGGAAGATAATTCTTTATTATTCTAATAGGGAGAGTAGATTTTACACAGTCTTTGTGTCTATAAATTTATTTAAAATACTAGTTTTCTAAATCAATATGTACACAAAGGGCTAATTAATATAACAATCTTTCTCCACCAATATAAGATAATATATTTTATTCTAAATTATACATCAATATATACTAAAAGTATAGCATATTACTTCATTGATTTGTGTAGTTTTTTCTGGGAGGGTAAAATAAACTGATATTCACTCACAGAACAGAAAAAAATGAATGCAAAAGTAAACACATAAACAAATGCAAAGGGAAAATAACACATGAATGTAAAATTTTGAGATCCAATCACCTAGAAGAAATATGTTCAAATATGACAGTCTATTGAATTTGAAACCAATTTTGGGTCCAATGAGAATCAAAATATGATATCACACACACAGTAGATTATATTCATCCTCATATATATGCACATACAACACAGAAATATATATGTTCATATATATAAGCATACTTAAGTGCATATATATAGATTACAAAGCATAACAAGAAAATGACAAAAAATTTAATCTCATCTGCCTATCTGAATTACTTGACAGTAGTTCTCTGAAGTACCTTGTTCAAAAGGGTTTGACCCCAAGGTTAGAATCTTTCTGAAAGAATGTGGTGATGAATTATTAATGTTTCATGAGCTAAAAAAGTTTTAAAAATAATCTTTAAGTTTACATGCAGTTTGGATTCTACTCAATTTCATACTACTATAACTGATAATATAATTTAAATAAATTTGAATTAGATGTATATTTAATAGTTTTAGGTCTGTATAAGTGATAGTGAAATAATTGCCTGTTTTTTTAAGCAGAAAGGAAAAAGAGCAAGGAAATGAACCACAGCAATCAACAAAAGAATAAACACAAATTAACACCTAATACCTACAGGAACTCCACCAGGTGGAACCTATATGCAAATTAAACATTAAATTAAAAAATATAAATATAAATGACCACAAATATACATATGGCATACAAATGTACACTAGTAAAAAACCATGAACCAATCAAAACCATTTTCCAGTATATTTAAATCAACAACTTTCTCCAAAATGTATTTTTTCCTTAGTGTTCTGACATATCGTACTATATATATGACAGCATAACAATATTCATACAGCATGTAAGGACATTATACCTTTAAGGTGGTATTGTATTAAATTTCAAAAATACCTTTATTTTGAAACAGTAATACTATCCAGGGATAGAATATAAAAGTGAACGACTGTTTCTCTACAAGCCAAATGCATAACCCCTGTTGATTATTATTCACTGTTTTGTTTTGTTTTTTATACAACCAGAACTAAGTAGTCAACTTTCAGTGGTTCTGCCACTGAAAACCTGATGGTTTCAGACATGCCTCTTGTGAATTACCTGCTCTACCTATATCCTGGGCTATTTTGAAACTATGATGTAAGAATGGTTGGAAAAACATGAATGTGATTCATATAATATATATATATATATATATATATATATATATATATATATATATATATATATATATATATAGACATCTATATATCTATAGGAAAGGAACGTTAGTACAAATGTTTTTGTTTACTTTTTTCAGTTTTACTGCTACCCTTAAGATTCCTTCTGACTCAAAATCAGCACTATTAATAATACCATGAACCACAAATCTCTGCTACTATTTCTAAAATTTTGTCTTACTTCCTACTGAACTGAAGAAAGAAAACAACTTAATTTTTGGACAGATTCAAGTCTGTCTTTTTGACATTTGCCCTGTGACACAGCTGTTCTCTCCAGGACCAACTCCTACCGTGACAACTTCTCTTTTCATGCCTGGTGCTTTATCTCCATTTCTGTTGTTAATACCTGTATGAGCTGATGTGTCTTTGTCATTGTTCTTAAATCCTTTATCCCTAGGCTGATTAATGTCACTAATTCTGACACAAAAACTGCTAGAGTTTACCACGTAGTAAAACTCTCACTTACAAACTAAAAGGGCCTTGAAGTTTTCTTTTATTAATACAGATCTTAAAATAACGTATCAATATATATTTTACTTTTTAAAAATAAACAATACTTCGCCTGGAAAAAAATATGATTCATAAGGACATAAATTCACCTTCAAACATATTAATGACTAATCCAAAGATTTATTCTGTGTGCTGGCAAATGGAAGACAGGAATAAGAAATAGTGATTGAGTTACAAGAATGCTAGTTTCAGCTCAATATGATGAAGAACTTTCTAGGAATCAGTTGTCCAAACATGGAATGGGCCATATTGTAAAACAGTTAATTCTATCTCGCTGAAATTATTGATGCATGTGTCAGACATCCTCATTCCTTTACTCATGCCTGAACTGATTAGTTCATTAAACAATCACCAGAACTAAGATCTTGGAACTGTGTTAGATCTTCAGGATACAAAAGTTATTAAGATCTAGGACCTATCCTCCAGGGATTTAAATTCAATGAGGGGAAAAGACACATACAATGATGAAAGTATAGTGTTAGAGAAATGCACCAAAAAGAGACAGGCAACTCAACTGAGAGAATGCTTAGTCTAGAAAAGATTCTTAAATGAGGGGATGCCTGAGCTGAATTCCAAACATACGTTATCTCAGCCAGCTTGTGTAATGGAAGATGAAAGGTTTCAAAACAGAAAATTTAACAAAGGTAATTAGATAAGCAGTAGTTTGGCATAATGCGAGAAACTACTACTTGCTAAATGTAATAGGTGAATCAGGAAGTTTCAGAAATGAGGCTGCATAAATGTTCAGGTATCAAGTAATAGAAAGCCATGCACATGAGCTTGAAATGTCTTCTGCAGGAAGTTACAAAAGTGTATTAGGCAGAGCGTGATATAGTCAGATTTGAGCTTCTGAAAAAGTCACTCTAGTGGCTGAGTGAAAGATGGAACTGAGCAAGAAAAATGGAAACAAGATCAGGAAGCAATTCTGATAAAAGACAAATGACATTGTGGAGAGAAGAAAAGAGAGTCAAGAAACATTCAGAGGACAAAATAGGAAGGATTTAAAGATTTCTTAGTTGCCATGAGTAAACAAAAGTCAAGGATGACGCCTACGTTTCAAGCTTGAGTGGAGTAATGAAGTGTTACATCAATTCCTGAAGAACAGATTTTAAGAGAACATTTCTCATAGTAGAGGAGGTTGTATTAAACTGTGTTTAATATTCTATGGACTTAATTAAAGTACAGATATACTGAAGTTGTATATGATATTTTAGAAAATTTTATCACCAGGGATTAGATATACTTGTTCACTTTCTAAACACCTAATGACAATTATTCACTGCAGATAATTTTAGAAAGAGGATGGATCTAAATAATAAACAAATGGCCAGATATACATTGTTTAATTATTTGACATTTCTATGAAACATTAATTATGCTACTTTCCATGTACGTCACATCATCTAAGGGAAGTTTTCTCTCCCTCCCCACCCCCACTAGCTCCAGTGAAGAAGCAGGCCAAGGCAGCAGTGAATGCTGCCATAAATACATTTTTGGATCATAGGCATTTGAACAGAAGGTGCCAACAGGTGAATATAAGGCTCACAGTATTATACAGCTATCACATAGTCAAATGAATATGAAACCCAGGGCTATCTAACTCCAAAGCACAAACTCTTAAGGACCACAGTGTGCTGCCCACCCCTTGGAAACATTCAGAGTATTTTAACAGGCTAACTGAATTGCAAATCTCCAAGAGCTAAATTCTAAGTAGTGTTTCCCACCCAGGCGCTCACGCCACTCCAACTCAGCAATTCCTTGAAGTTTCACTGTTCTTTAAAAAGTCCCTTAGGACACAATTTTAACATCTGTAATTTTAAAGTGAGTGACAGTCCAGAAAAGTTAGAATGTACGCAAGCAAGCATAGGGCTTACTATGCAACCACTAAATAATATAAATACACCAAGAAAGTACAAACACATAAATTTTGCTATTATGGAAAAACTAAAACTACATTTTTTCCCTCAAGATTTAGCTCGTGCTAACCACTGTGTTCATGAAGGTGTGACTTAAACTGTTATAAATTTCCAAATTGACTAGTCACTGCTTAAAGTATGATTATGCATGCAAACTGAAAAAATGAAATAAAATCCACACAAAATTTGTGGGATATCACCAGTCTTATAAAATTTATTACCGTTGCCTGGATAAAACTTATTAAGGTGACTCTGTGAATTTTCTAGGCAGTATTCACTAAATGTCCTGTGACTCATTAAACCCATTAAACTTCAGGAGATCCCTAAACCCCTTGGTCTGGGATGTGAAAAGATGTATATGCACTTTCTGAGGAAGAAAGTCTATATAGTATTACCATGGTCAGACTACAGTCAGACTATATAAAATAGAGGTTCTGTCTAGACTAGTAATTAAAATCGATGACTTTATTTTCCATAGACCTTGGCTAAGGTCCAACTTCAACATTTAATAACTCTGTGATCAGAGTAAGGCATTTAAAATTGCTTCAGTTTCCCTTTCTGTAATATGAGAAATAGCATCCACTATGTTTGCTGTGAGATTTAAGGGAATTAATGCAAGTTAGCATTTACTATGTTGTCTGGCAGATATTAAGAACTCAGTGTAGTCTTCCCGACAGAAAATAAACAAGGCACAGAGAAATTAAATAATACAATAGAAAAACTAGATTTGCTGGATATTTTCACAGCATTACACGCCCCCAAAATAGGATATACATTCTTTTCAAGTGCACATGGAACATTTTCCAGGATTGATCATGTACTTGGGCACAAAAGAAACCTCAACAATTTTAAGAAGATAGAAATTATCTCAAGCATCTTTACTGACCACAATGCCATGAAACTGGAAATCAACAACAGAGAAACAAAGGAGAAAAAAAGGAAAGCATAGAGATTAAACAATATGTTATTGAAAAAACAATGGGTCAATGAGGAAATCAAAGCTGAAATTAAAACATACCTTGAGACAAATGACAATGAAAGCACAACCACTCAAAATCTATGGGACACAGAAAAGGCAGTGCTAAGAGGAAAGTTTATAGCGATACAGGCCTTCCTCAAAAAAGAAGAACAATCTCAAATAAACAATTTAACCCACCACCTGAATGAATTAGAAAAAGAAGAACAAAAAGCCCCAAAAAGCAGCAGAAGGAAGGAAATAATAAAGATCAGGGAGGAAATAAATACAATAGAGAATAAAAAGACCATAGAAAAAATCAACCAAACCAAAAGCTGGTTTTTTGAAAAAGTAAATAAAATCAACAAACCTCTGGCCAAACTCACAAAGAAGAAAAAAGAGTGAGCACAAATTAGCAAAATAAGAAAGGAAAATGGAGAAATTACAACAAATAAAATAGAAATATAGAATATTATACGAGAATATTATGAAAAACTATATGCAACCAAACTGGATAACCTAGAGGAGATGGACAAGTTTCTGGAAACATACTGTCCACCAAGACTGAATCAAGAAGAAATTCATGACTTGAACAATCCGATCACTAGAAAGGAAATAGAAATAGCAATTAAAAACTTCCCTACAAATAAAAGTCCAGGACTGGACGGCTTCACCGGGGAATTCTACCAAACATACAAAGAAGAACTCATACCAGTCCTTCTCAAACTCTTCCAGACGATTGAAAAGGAGGGAATACTCCCAAACTTATTCTATGAAGCCACCATCACCCTGCTACCAAAACCAGGCAAAGACACTACAAAAAAAGAGAATTATAGGCCAATATCACTGATGAACATAGACGCCAAAATCCTCACCAAAATTTTAGCAAATAGAATCCAACAACACATAAAAAAGATTATACATCATGATCAAGTGGGGTTCATCCCAGGGACACAAGGGTGGTTTAACATACGCAAATCAATCAATGTAATACATCACATCAACAAGAGAAAGGGAAATGATCATCTCAAAGATGCAGAAAAAGCATTCGATAAAATTCAACACCCATTTATGATCAAACTCTAGCCAAAGTGGGTATAGAGGGAACATATCTCAACATAATAAAAGCTATATATGACAAACCTACAGCCAGCATAATACTCAATGGTGAAAAACTCAAAAGCTTCCCACTAAAATCTGGGACAAGACAAGGATGCCCACTATCACCACTCCTATTCAACATAGTCCTGGAAGTCCTAGCCACAGCAATCAGGCAAGAGAGAGAAATAAAAGGGATCCAAATTGGAAAAGAAGAGGTAAAAGTGTCACTATATGCCGACGACATGTTACTATATATAGAAAACACTAGAAGGTCCACACAAAAACTACTAGAGCTGATTGAAGAATTCAGCAAGGTAGCAGGTTACAAAATTAACGTTCAAAAATCAGTTGCATTTCTTTACACTAACGATGAATCAACAGAAAAAGAAAGTAAAGAAACAATCCCCTTTAAAATAGCACCCAAAGTAATAAAATATCTGGGAATAAATATAAGCAAGGAGGTGAAAGAATTATACACAGAAAACTGTAAACCATTGATGAAGGAAATGAAAGAAGACTTTAAAAAATGGAAAGATACCCCATGCTCTTGGATTGGAAAAATCAATATTGTTAAAATGGTCACACTGCCCAAGGCAATCTACAGATTTAATGCAATCCCTATCAAATTACCTAGGACATATTTCACAGAACTAGAACAAATCGTAATAAAATTTGTATGGAACCATCAAAGACCTAGAATTGCCAAAGCATTACTGAAGAGAAAGAGGCTGGAGGAATAACTCTCCCAGACTTCAGGCAATACTATAGAGCTACAGTCATCAAGACAGCATGGTATTGGTACCAAAACAGACATATAGACCAATGGAACAGAATAGAGAGCCCAGAAATGAACCCACAAACTTTTGGCCATCTAATGTTCGACAAAGGAGGCAAGAATATACAATGGAATAAAGACAGTCTCTTCAGCAAATGGTCTTGGGAAAACTGGACAGCAGCATGTAAAACAATGAAGCTAGAACACTCCCTTACATCATATACAAAAATCAACTCAAAATGGATCAAAGACTTAAACAAGACAAGATACAATAAACCTCCTAGAGGAAAACATAGGCAAAACATTATCTGACATACATTTCAAAAATGTTCTCCTAGAAGAAATAAAAGCAACAACAAACAAATGGGACCTAATGAAACTTACAAGCTTCTGCACAGCAAAGGAAACCATAAGGAAAACAAGAAGACAACCTACGGAATGGGAGAAAATTTTTCATATGAAACCGACAAAGGCTTGATCTCCAGAATATATAAGCAGCTCATATGATTCAATAAGAAAAAAATAAACAACCCAATCCAAAAATGGGCAGAAGACCTAAACAAGCAATTCTCCAAGGAAGAAATACAAATGATCAAAAGGCACATGAAAAAAATGCTCAATATCACTAATTATCAGAGAAATACAAATCAAAACTACAATGACGTATCACCTCACACCAGTCAGAATGGCCGTCATTCAAAAATCCACAAATGACAAATGCTGGAGAGGCTGTGGAGGAAGGGGAACCCTCCCACACTGCTGGTGGGAATCCATTTGGTGCAGCCAATGTGGAAAACAGTGTGGAGATTTCTCAAAAGACTAGAAATAGACTTACCATATGACCCAGGAATCCCACTCCTGGGCTTGTATCCAGAAGGAACCCTACTTCAGGATGACACCTGCACCCCAATGTTCATAGCAGCACTATTTACAATAGCCAAAACATGGAAACAGCCTAAATGTCCATCAACGGGTGACTGGATAAAGAAGAGGTGGTATATTTATACAATGGAATACTACTCAGCCATAAAAACCGACAACATAATGCCATTTGCAGCAACATGGATGCTCCTGGAGAATGTCATTCTAAGTGAAGTAAGCCAGAAAGAGAAAGAAAAATACCATATGAGATCGCTCATATGTGGAATCTAAAAAACAAAAACAAAAACAAACAAACAAACAAAAACAAAGCGTAAATACAGGACAGAAATAGACTCAAAGACATAGAATACAGACTTGTGGTTGCCAGGGGGGTGAAGGGTGGGAAAGGATAGACTGGGATTTCAAAATTGTAGAATAGATAAACAAGATTATACTGTATAGCACAGGGAAATATACACAAAATGTTATGGTAGGTCACAGAGAAAAAAATGTGACAATGAGTGTGAATATGTCCATGTATGACTGAAAAATTGTGCTGAACACTGGAATTTGACACAACATTGTAAAATGATTATAAATCAATAAAAAATGTTAAAAAAAAGAACTCAGTGTAAGTTAGCTATTGTTAAAATATGTGATGAAAGAAAATGGGAGAGATTAAGAAGAAAAAAAAAGGTAAGTTGAAAAAATAAAAGAAAGCAGAGAAAGATATAAAGAGTAAATTAAAACATCTGGCGAGAAGTGGAGAACACACATGAATTGCCATAGTCTCTGCTAAGGGTTACAAATTTTTTGTAGAAAGAGAAAAAAAAATCTGGAAGTGCCCTTGTAATTTACAAAACCAATGACAAAACTCCATGTAATGAGATTTTGGAGACATTCCAGAGATGTGTTATCCAATTAGTGGCATGTGACCATTTACATACAAATTAATTAAAATTAAAGAAAATGTTCAAATCATGTTTTCAGTCTAGTTACATTTCAAGTGCTCCATAGTCATATAGGACTAGTGGCTACCATATTGGACCATGCAGTGTTGCTACAGAATATTTCTTCCATCATAGAAAGTTTTATCAGACAGTGCCATTGAAAAGGGAGAAACTGCTGAGCCAGGACTTTTAAAATTGCAAGTGACAAAAATCAGACTCAATGCATGTTAAAAATACATATATTGGGGAAAATCTGTGGTAGGTCAGAATAAAAGGAAAATCTTTAAGGATTAGTATAGCTCTGGGATATTATAATCCAAAAAACAGGAACTCAACAGGATTCCTCAATGACTGTTTCTGTCAGGCTTCATTCTCTCCCACAGATAATGGATTTTCTCCATGATGTCAGGAAACTTAGCTACAATGGCTTCAGATTCACTTCCACCTCTTTAGTACATGATGTCGAAGTCTTCCAGCGGCAATTTTTTTTTTAATCCTTTCAATTCCTGGTTGGACTCTGACTGGACTGGTAAAGATTTTCTGTCCACTCTTTGCAGCAGTCACTCTGGCTGAGGGTAAAATGTTCTGACCTGCCCAGCCTGGACAATTTCCCACTCATTTAGCTAATGTCAGTGCCAGAAAAACAGAGGACAATGATGTGTGGAATGGAAGAGTATTTGCATCAACAAAGCCACTGGCAGACGTGTGAGCACGTCAGCTGCCCCCAAATGTGTTTTCTTTAATAACGTAACATCAGAAAAGTCCCAAATCACACTCCAGAGCTGCCTTCATGATGTTTTATACTTACTGTGTAATGTCATTATTTTTCCCTGACAGTAATTATATAGTTTTCAACCCATATTAATTTAAAAGATTGCCCTGGTACTTTAGCAAACTGCAAGTAAAACATTCAGTTTCTTCCTTATACTAAATATTTGTAAACTGAAAGAGAACAGTTGCTGAATTCAAACATACTTAAAAAAAAAAGTCCTTGATATGGAATTGAATTACTACACAGACTGTCTCATATATACTGACTTTGTTCTCTAGTCTATACTCATGCAACCATGTCTTTGTAATATTTCCTACTGACATAACAAGAGATGTTTTAACAAAACAAGAGCAAAATTTATATTTAACTTACATCTTCTATGTCCTTGTCCAGAGCTACAATTCTTAGAGGAGTGGTCAAATTCAGACTGTCAGAGATAGTTGCTCCCACGGGGGCAGATTCCAGGATATAGCCTTGATAACTGGGCATTGTGAAATATGGGCTCTGATTGTTTTCATCCAGTATTTCAATATGTAGACTGGCAAAAGCAGGAAGAGGATGGCCATTGTCCTGTTCAGCCTAAAAAATAAGTTTAAAAAAGGTTAAAACATTATATGTTATGGGAACATTACATAGTGTCATTTTTCATACCATATATAGGAGTTTCCTTTTTGAACAGATATTATTATAGAAAGACAAACTGCTTTACAGTTAAAGGATCCTTAGAAAATATGAAGAAATGGAAGTCCAAAGAGGCTCCATCAATTTTTTGGTTTACTGTCCTCAAACCCAGTGTATATTAAAAAAAATTGCTGCAAATGAACTATTATATCTGTCATTGCATATTATTAGAAGGAATAACTATGTTTAAATACAGTTAGACAAAAATAAGTAACGACAATTGAGTTGCTAATAAAATAGGTAAATAAAAAACAGAGAAAAGATTCATAAGAAAGTATTGTGCTTATTTTTGTCTCTTCCATGTCTTTTCATTCTACACTAATAATTCAATACCCAAATAATTCATAATTCTATATAAAATTAATAGATTAAGGCTACTTTTGTTGTCCCTGAAAGTCCAGAAGAGAATTTTATATGGGATAGAGATAATTTCAAAAAAATATTTTAGTAACTATGGAAATTCAAATATTATTTAATCATAAATACATTATTCAGGTAAAATTAATATTCATGTATTAGGAATATGTTTGTTTTCTTGTTTTTCTCTCCTATTCAATTTTTTAAAAATTGATGACAATTTAGATTCCAATAAATTTTCTCAGGAAATCTCCACATGGTCATATTATGAATAATAAACACCAACCCTTAACACCTACCCTTGACTTTCTAGTTTTTTAAAAAATGTATTTTACTATATAACAATCCAAAATTTTTATTTAAGGGAAGATTTTATCACAACTGAACTTCTAGAAAATCTCTTCCAAACTGTAGAATAAACCACTGACATAATTCAATAATACATATATTGAAATAGATAAAAACTTTTATTGATATGTTTGCCCAATTGTTGCAATAGTTCTATTTTGATACCAACTCAGAGTAAAAGTGAAATATTTTATTTTAAATCCTGGAGTTCTTTTCTAGATGAAACAATGACCTTTGGCCATTAAAATCTGTACGTAGTTCAGGTAGGTATCTCTGATTGTTCCATCTTGGGCCTCCAGAAGATAATTTTTTCAGTTTTTCCTAGTTGTAATTCAGTATTTTTATCAATTGAGAGTGTAGGGGACAAATCACAGTGATGTTTGGCAGTACCAGTGTGTTTGACCCAAGAAAAATCACTTCATATTATTACTAATATTGAAAATATTTTGAAATATCATTTATGCTAATCACTACATTGAAATTATGGTAATTAATAAACCTATTGTGAAATGTTATACAAAGCATTGATTTTTTAAAAAAACAACTTATCTTTGTTTCTCAGTATTTTGATAACTCTATTTCAATAAATTAGATTTCCTTTACAATGTTATTTAGTTTATGTATTTACATTTGCATCTGAGAGCAGACTACTAAATGTTCCATTTGTACGTGGCACAAAATGTTTATGAGCCCCTGCTCTGCATTAAAGACAATAGTAGTAGAATAAGGTCTTTTCTGAAATTATGTATCCCACACTCATAACCATATGTGCTCCTGACACCATCAGTATGGATAAGCTCTTTCTGCATCCAGCGATTGTGATTAATTTGTGCTGCGACATGGATGTTCTTCCAGGAGTTTACTCTGTGACATACAGCAAGCTTCCTGGACACAGTCGACCAGGGTGAAAGGAACAGCCTATATGACTAGAAAACACCACCTGACACTGTATGAAACTAACTGGCCCAGATGGGGTTTCCAACCCATGACCTTGATCTGATTGAAGCAGGAGCAGCTCAAATATGCAAGTCATTTTGAACAGGACTTTTTCTCTCTCCCTTAATTTTGTATCTAATTATTCTAAAAGCTGTTAGGTTATATCCTGGACATACTAATAATGTTATGAAACGCCACAAATTTTATAATTTGTCCCCTTCCTCCAATAAACACACACAACTTATGGATGGTGAGGGGAGAACAAAAAGCAAATTGCATAACAATGAAAGAAGCTCATATTTTATATTCAGCTCATACGTTGTTAATTTTTACTGCCAGCTGTGAAGCCAGGAAAACATGTATTATTTGCATGATGGAAACAAAGTGACCCAACAGAAAGAGAAATAAACCCAAATTAGATCTATGGAAACAACTGATTTCCCCATATCTTTAAAAATAACATATGTAAAGGCTCCGTCTGTTATTTCCCTAACATTAGTTTTGTTGTTAATATGACTAATATTTTTGGACTGCTGCTATGTATTTTATCCTCTTTGGGGTGTTTCAGATGTACTAACCACAAATCCATCTCCAGAGTCCAAATTCTTAGCCTCTATGCGATTTTGCTTCTCTCAATGTGAAAGCATGTACTTTTGCATTGATGCAAAAACGAAAAGATTAGTTTCATGTTGAAGTCCACACCCCGTGTACTTTCAGACAAAGAGAGCCCAACTCAGGTCTCCTGATTTATAAGAGGCTACACAGGGAAATTCACTACATATTTCACTAATTGTGAGAATGCAAATGAACGTCCAAATGTAAGACTGATGGGAGAAACTAGTGGCAGGGAAGAATATTAATAAAGTGATAATCCAGATTGAATTAGAGTTAAAACATAGCACTTAAAACAAATTAATACCATTATACTTTTTTTTCTTTAGAGGGCTCATGCAATAAACCTTTTATCCAATCCTCTCTTCTTCTATGTAATATAAATAGGAATTCTTCAAAACTCTGGCTTATGCTGTTCCCGTCATCGTCAGTAAATGAGATGAGAAGTACAAAAAGCAGGTCAAGTGAAACAAGGTGGTATTTTTAAAAAATCATCTAATCCCATAAGATAACCTTTTTTTTTTTTTTTTTATATCTTCAAAGTCTGTAGTTACATGTTAAACATTATGTTTAAAAACCAGGTTTTGCTTGGAGAATTTCTGGGCATGAGTCCCATATTCAGTAATGAGATCAAAGTAAAACTAAAGCCAAAACAGCAGAAGTATAAAAAATACACGATTTAGTTGCTTTGAAGGGCAAAATATTAAAAGAGGAAAACCACTCCATTGTCAGTATTAAAACAAGAAAATATTCATAACCTCTTGGCTCCTTGAACCAGAGGACTGAGAATACAGAATAACTTGTCCTACTGGCTGGTGGAAGCAGTTTAACAAACTCTATGGTCCCTAACATGAACTCTTTCAAGCAGATATAATAATTTAGGGGGAAAAATAAAATGGGAAAGATTATCAAGACATTTAAATTAATTCTAGGAAAGAAGAAATAAATCATTTTTCCTGGAAAATCAGGAAGTATTAATTATGCATCCATAGTGCCCACTTTTTACATCTTAGGTGCTCACTTTTGCTTATACTCATTTCTCCAAATTTGTCCTAAGTCTACTTCAGTCAGGCTTTTGTCCCCACCACTCAAATACAGCTGTTGTTGTCAAAATCACTAGTGACTCCTACACTGCTGAAAGTAATATTTATTTTTAGTTCATACCTTATTTAACCTGTCATAAGCATTTAAAACATTCACTAGTCTTTCAAGACAACACTATCTCTTGGTTGTCTTCTGATACTACTATCCCTTTCTTCTCTTTCTTCCTTGCTGGTTTCTCCTTTTTTCCCCAACTTAAAATTAGAGTGCCCCTGGAGTCAGGCCTTCATCATCTCTTCTTCTTACTTAATTCCTTGCCAATCTTGTCTAATCACATGATTTTAAAAATGTCAGTAACATAACAACTCCCAATTTAAATCTCCAGTCTGGACCTCTGAAGTCCAGAATCCATATCCAACTGTATATGTAGCAACTCTGCAGAAGGAATAACTATAAAGATAGTTATTTAATTATTATAGTTACTGTTAAACTATAATAATCGTTATTTTAATAACTTAAATATGTTTCTTAGATACTCAGTATCTAATAAACATTTCAGATGTAATCTCTGCAAAAATGAAATTCTTATCTTCCTCCTCATAAACCTACACCACGGTATTTTCCACCTCAATAGCATCTCCATTCCTCCAGTCACTCAGGCAAGAACCTTGGGGTCATTGTTATTCCTTTGTTCTTTTATACTTCATGTCTAGTCTATGAGGAAATTTTATTGAATATAACTTCAAAATATATGCAAAATCTAAATGTGTTACCTCCTCCACTGTTCTCACCCTGGTAGGTACCAATCTATCAACATCTGTTACCTCGATTATTTAAACTTCTCTATCAGCTTTTACCCTGGCCAAGAGTCCATTCTCATAATTGCAGCCCAGTGATTTTCTTAAATGCTAGTCAAATCAAGCCACTTCTCTCATTAAAACCCCTCAGGGATTTTCAGTTTGTCTCAGGTCCACAGGATCTGATCTCATATTGGTTTTATCATGTTACTCTCCTTCTCACTAAATATGCTCTGACTACACTATCTTTATGCTGCTCCACTAAAATCCGAGCATATTCCTGCCTCAGAACCTTTGCATTGGCTGTTCCCCCTATCTCAAATGCTATTCCCACTGATGTCCACATGGATCAAATATCTTCTTCCATGAGACTTCCACTGACCACCTCATTTAAATTATATCCCCAGTACTGGAATTTCCAATGCAATCTGCTATTTGTATAGCACTTAACATCTAAAATATTTCAAAATCTGTTTATTAAATTTGTAATTTATTGTCAGAATTAAACTAGAATATAACTATCAAGATATCATGGATGTAACTATTTTGTTAATGTTGATTCCTAGAACTTATTCTAGCAGCTAACATTGAGTAGGCCATCAATAAATATTGAATGAACGAATGCACTTTTGGTAAGGCAGTCACACATTCTACAAAAGCAAACAATGCTGGAATGGAAAGGTGGTTTAGGAGATTAATGCTTGTCTTCCAGCCTGCATCTAACCAACTTCACAACCCCTGATAAGTTCCTTACCCTTCCTTAATCACAGTAAATGACAATTTACAAGACGTCTTATTAAGCATGTGAGAACTCTATGACAAGATATATTCAAAATACTTACGAAAATGCCTAGCAAGAAAATGTCTTGCTCAATAACTGTCAGTTGTATTACTGTTACTAAAAATAGTTCAGAGAAAACCTCTTGCCTCAAGTGATAGATGAGGGGAAAATAAAACCAGGTTTTTTAAATTAATACTTTCAGTTTTCATCTTATCAGTTGATAATATATAATCAATGGATTTTATACACCAAGAAATATTCCATGTCAGTGAACTTCAGATTAAAAAAAAGTCTCATATTAATGTAATGAATCATGGCCTTATTTTAAAATGTAAATTAAATGTTACAACTAAAAAATTAAGGTAAAACCACACTTTAATCTTGATAATTCTGATAACTGCACTTTTCCTGTATTTATATTTATAACTAAAAATGGAATTATACTGTATGTAAAGTAAGTGCCCTTGCTCCTGCAAACCTAACCCTTTATTGTAACTAGTGTCTGAGCATCCATCATTCTCCACTAAGTCTTTAAATTCTATGACAGAGTAAACACTGGAAATTTGTCTGTTTCATTCATTACGAAATGTTTAGCCAGTCTCTGTTATATGGAAGAATTAAAAATGTATTTGTTGTGAATTTTGTGCATTTTCAATTTCAATAGGCCATGTACATCATTGCTTTATATTAAACATTTTCTACAAATAAAATGAATATGCCATGATTTTAATCTCATATGATAAATATTTAGGGAAGGGTTTTTTGGACACTAAAATGAAGAAGAAATGACTTTTTGTGAATGTATAACATGAACACCATAGATTATCTTTATTTGAGCAATCATGGCAACCAGATAGGGCTGTAGTTCTCAAACTTTAGTGTGCGTAGGAGTCAGCAGGGAAACCTACTATAAAGCAGATCCCCACACCCTACCCACAAAGATTCTGGGTCATATATTTGGGATAAGGACAAGGAATCTTCATTTTTATCAAACTCTCTCAGGTGGTTATAATGTGAGTACTTTGAGAGATACCCTTCTGGGTCTGGCTACTTTTTTTTTTATGCTTGGGCTATGCCCAAACTCAAATTTCTAGAAAATCTTTCTTTGTAGTCCTCTTGGTTAGCAAAGATGACCAGTAAGGCTCCAGGATAATACTGTATATACAGAAAAACACTGCTATCATGCCAGCAGACTTTTGACAGCTTCTGGTAATGGATGCTACATAGAATACAATTATAAAATGTGCAAGTTGAGTGCCAGTAGAATTGTTTAATGACGGCAGCATACCAAAGGATTCCATGCACATAAATATGAATATTCTACACATGATAAATTCAGTCTCAGTTACTGTTCTCTTGAGTTCAAGTCTTCTTGACAGTTCATTTTTTTTAATTAACTGAAATTTAAATATACATTAGTCTATACATATACACACACATATATGTATATTTCTGATTATGTTGCTCTCAAATGAAAGATGCTTACGTATTTTCTAGGAAAACCTAAGAATTGAGAATATTGACAAAACCTTCCACCCAGTTCTCTACCTGGAAACACTGGCAAGGTCTTCAACTAGGTTAGTGGACTAAGCTAGAGTTCTGAGATATGGGGGAATTCATTTGGGTATGTGGACCTATACATTTTATCTCACATTTCATCATACCCTATGAATATAAGACTGAAAGTCTTGGTGTGTGATGGAAAAGTACTATTGGAGAACTCTTCATTTAATCTTTATGGAGTCTTCTTCAACTACAGTCCCTTGAAAATCTTGATTTCAAAAAAAAAAGAGAGAGAGAAAGAAGGAAAGAAAGAAAGAAGAAAGAAAGAAAGGAAGAAAGGAAGAAAAGAAAAAGAAAAGGATGCACAATTCACTGTATCCTAAAGCAGATTATTTAGTAGTAGTAATATAGTCTTGATAGAAGTATCAATTTTTTAATTTCACTGTTTTTATTATTTTAAAGTAAAAAGGAGCAACAGATTGAAAACAGGGTGAAGAAAAGAGGCTTTGATATAGACAAGATTTTTGGTACCTAGTCAGTGCATATATAATGCATAACTAACGTACCCTGGAACAGTAAGTTCTGCGTAGCAGTGTATTAGCGTTACCAGTGACTATGAACATAGCATATAAGGCTACTGGGTAACACAAAGTCCTCTTTCTTCTCTATCCCTTTCTTGGACACCACACCCCTTGCTATCTTCCTCTTCAGTAAAGCCTTCAATATACAAAGAATGACATTTCTCAAGTTTGTCTCTCCTAGCAAAGTGCAGCCTGCTTGTTTACATTCATAGGAGGCTGACTGAGAAACTGGCATGTCTATCCAGCTATTCAGGGTTTATGCAGATCCCCTGATCCCTTTAATTCTAATTCTAAATTCAACTCTCAAGTAGAAAATGTGTTCACTTTGGAGACATTTGCTGGAGGGCTAAATATATACTTCCAGTCTCTCTTTCTGATTAGAAATTGCATTCATTTAACATTTTTCCTGATCAATTTAGATTGTTGAAATATATTTAGTTAACCTTTCAACCAATTTGTTTACTTATTAGCATTAATAATATTATCAGCTTATGACTTTCAAGTAGCTAGGCATTTAGAAATGTTTGCCTAGGGATTCAAACATAAATTTCTTGGACTATTATTTGAAATCAGATGTTTATAAAAATCCAAAAATTTTCCTGTGCAATGATAATATATTGTTATTGAGTTCTTTCACAAGTGGAAAGTGTATGGTTGTGAAACACATACTTCCTGAAAATTCTGACTAAAAATATGCTACTTTAATTATTTATAAAAAATTAAAAACAAAGTAATTTATACTGTTAGAATCATACAATGGGAGTTCTTGGGTGTGTGTGAGGAGTTGGGACCAGAAGAGGATGATCTGTATTTTTTTTTTTTACTGTATCTGGATGCTGCAGTTTGTGAAAACTCATCAAGAAGTACACTTTTTGTATGCAATTTCAATAAAATTTCAATAGGCAGGAGGGTATAGCTCAAGTGATAGAGTGCATGCTAAGCACTCACTGGGTTCAACTGAACTTCCTCGAAGAATAAATAAATAAGTAAACCTGATTACCTCCCCCCACCAAAAAACAGACAAAAAAAAACCTACAAAAAAAAAATTCAATAAAAATGTTGCTAAAAAAAGGGCTATGAACTTACTCTCCCAAAATGTGCACACAGGCCACCCCTCCCTCCACACTCTCCCTCCACCCCGGCCACCCCTCCCTCCACACCATAGTCAGCTAGTTACTAGGTTATGGCTACTCAAGTCCAAAGGGCACAACTTAATAAAGGCTGGTCTAGGAAGTGACTCAAAACACCAACATTATTAAGATACCAGAGAATTTCAGGTGCTTGCGTCTTCAAATATATCTGTTCATTAAAGGTAGACCTCAAAAGGAAACTCAGACTTTTGTGCTTTTTCCAGCAGTGTGTCTCGAACACTGAGGTTTCAAAAGCCCTGCTCCTTTTCTGATGTCTTTGTATCACTGAGGTGATTGCTAAGGTGGATTTCCGGAGGCTCAGTCAGGACTTCTGATATGTATTTATTTGTTTGTCTGTTTCCTTAATTACTATTTTAATTTTACCCTGCCTTACCAAGTTCCCACATTATTTTAATATACGGTTGGTTCTCAGATTTTAGTGCTCTGAAAATCACCTGGGCATCTTGCTCAGCAGGTAGAGCCCTAAACTCTGCCTTTCAAAAACAGGCACATCGCATGATCCTAATACGTCCAATCCAAAGCCCTTTGAGAATCACATGGGTTTAGCATTTTGGCTTTTATCAGACAGGCTTGTAGGCAGCTGTTACACTCAAAAAACGCCTAGGTGGAGCACCTTAGATCAGTTCTGCTCTAGCCTCTTATGCAAGTGATTGCTACTGTTTTTAATCTTTAAGTAAGGTTTCAAATTTCACTTTGGACCTGAGAGTTGGAAATAAAAGTGGCAGAAGAGCACTTATGTAACAGAGTTCACCATGGGATCCTGCTCAGCTCGTTAAAAGTCTACAAGAGCTTGGGGTTGAAGCTCCAGTAACTGTAAAAAGCTTGCATTTCCCTTCTATGTACACACATTTTTCTTTCAGAATGTCTTAGGGAGGGATGGCTGGGGCAAGCCTGTGTTGCCTGGATAGAAGATCATATCAATATTACCAACTAGTTAACAATTAAAAATAAGTGCATTCTATTGCTTCTTGACCCTTCTTATACAATTATATTGCTTTAAAACCCACAAAACTACTGTTTAAACTTTATACTCTAAAAATTAAAGAATACATTAAGAGTCTGACAACAAGCCTATTTATGAAAATTAATAGAAAAATCTAAGGACTTACAAAACCATACGATAATTTATCAGATGAAACACAAATAATTTTTTGTATATTATAGAACTGATTTGTTTGTAATGTCATGAATCTAGCAAAAGAGTGTTGGGAAATAAATACATTTTATGTTTGACAAAAAAGAAGAGATACCTTTACTAGACAGACTATAAACAACACACTCCCCAAAGGGGTTTATAATATAACAGCAATACTGACATACTTCCCATCTAGAAAATATTTCTAAAGTGAAGCATATTTTATCTTCATTTGATGTAGTAACATGCCCATTCTGTTTATAATCTATCGCAATGAAAACATGAATCCTTGGAGCTTCTGTATACCTTTCAATAATAAAAATCTTTCTCTTTGCTCAGAGTTTGAGATATGAACTGACACTACAATGACTAAAGTAATTTTGAGTGATTTATAGAAGAAAACCCAGTTACTCTGGGGAAGACCACAGATTCAGAAAACTCCCGCTAAGCACAGACGTATCAGACTACTTGGCTGGTGGTCTGAACATGGGTATCATCTTGGCTGTAAACAGCAAGGCCAGCCAGAGACACAATTGTGATAGTGATGAAGCAGCAACTTTTTTCTAGAATGCTTCCAACTCATGCTGTACCCCCCTTATTTTGCCCTGCCCTTCGCTTCCCCATCCAACAAAGGTCTATGCTGAATTCTGATTCCATTCCCACAGGGTATTCTCTCCACTGGGAGAAAGCTCTACTGAGGTGCCTTATGTGAACTGGTTGACTAGAATAGTCTGTCCTGGAATATATAAATTTCAAATAAATCATCAATATGCCCCCACTCCAAAAAAATCTATCTCTAAGCAGGCTATTTTTCAGAGCCTGGAAGTTAATGACAGCAGGAGTTTAACGTTTCTCCTGTGTATCAGGCTGTTCTTGAGAAACAAACAAACAAACAAACAAACAAAAATACTAGTGAGAAGACCTATTTAGCTTTCAAGGTTTTAGATAGACCCTTTCAGTTTCATTTTCTATGCAACAACCAAGAAGCTTGGTTGAAGAAAAGTTACTTGGGAACAATCACGTGGGAGGGTTAAGGTAGCTTAGGTGCATGAAGGAGTTTGTAGTGGGGAGACATGGCAAGGACTTCTCAGAGAGTAGCTTTCATTTGAACATTTTACAGTATTTATACTTGCTACTGGACTCTTACCATGACCTTTGCAGTCACGAGGGCCTTGCCAAAATCAAGGCACTGTGACAAAAGTGAAAACATTGCTTTTCTTCCTCCAAGCAGCTGCAGGTCACCTCGTGAAGAAGGAAAGAGGCCAAGTGAAATATCACCTCTGTGTATCTTTTCTCAGCTTGCACATTTGGACAGCCACTATATTCAACGTCTGTGTTCTACGTCTGTGCTAACTAACCCAGCTGGATGAATAATGACATGAGAGAAGAGGACACCATAAATTCTCTCCTTGTGTTGATTTCCATAATTGACGTAATAGTCAATTAATGTAGCCTAGTACTTAGAATTTTTAGAAACATGGACAATCGGGGGTAAATAAAAGGATACAGTGTTCTTTCTGAGGAAACAACAACCATGTTTTATGTGACAATCTACTAAATTTTAAAAAAAGGGCATAAAATTAAGATAAAAGATGAATATTTGCAAATGTATCAAATATATCAAATTACTCATTAAGACATCCATGGAGGGATTGTTATTTCATTACTGATAAAAAGTAATCCCTGGAGTTTCTGTAGGATAATTTTCCCTAAAATGTATAAAGGACTTTCATTCTTAACGGACTTAAACTTCCTTACTTTGTATACTTTGCTAGTGGTCAGAGGAAGTGAGCTCATACTTCACTTAACTGCTGAACTAAGGAGTGGCATATGTGTGTGTTTTACCCTTTCAATAGGAATACGTAAGAATAAGGGGAGGCACACACATAGGCTAGAATATTTCCAGAAGTATGAAGTATCTCATCCGTAGAGTTCGTCTTTCTTCCTATGGCTGAACAACATCAGCTCTGATTATTTTTCTCATCCTAACCCTGGCTCGCTGAAGCTTCTTAATTCACTTTTCCCAAAAGGAGCATCAGGCCTTTCTTCTCTCTTCTTAATTTCTCTTTTTTTTTTTTTTTTTCTGATAAGCTGACAATACTCACACCACAACAGAAAGATAGTAACTTACATTTTACAATCTCCTTAACAGATTTAATGAATTTTGATAGTTCTTTCATTTTTGTGGATGATGCCAGACTTTTTATTTTGAGAAGTGATGACTGACGATCTGTGACTTCCTACTCCGTCTGTCTGCCCCTAATACCTGATCTTTGAAATCAACAAGTTCTCTGTTGCAAATTCATGTAGTGGGCAAGTTGTCAAGTGGCTTGAAGGTCATGTGGAGCAGCATGATCTAATTTTTTTGTTTTTGCAACATTCTGTTGGCAATGTGGGGAGACGGGCAGGATGCACGGAAAAGAGGCTGAGATCTGATAGATCACTTGTATGAGGTGATGGGCTGTGAAGATGAAAACTAGAGAATTGCAGTGGGCATGGAGAGTTGGAGAGACATTCAAGAGAAATTTCAGATGCATTTGGATAGGACTTAAAAGGTGACTGGATAGGGCCATGTGGGAGAAGATGTCCAAGAGAACCTGGGAACTCCTACCTTGGGTGACTGGCTGATTGTAGTATTATTAATTGAAATAAAGAAGATGAGGTTTTAAAAGGAAGTACATAGTTTACTACAGTCTTAATTTGACATAACTGCATAATACTAAGAGTAGTTATCCAGCCAGTGGTTGGATATAGAAATCAGAAGAGAAATAAATCTAAGAGCATAATTTCCATACTTATGGCTTCCCTGAACCAGAGGTTTCATGCATTTCTGACTTCTCAACACCAAGCAAAGTGTCAGCCACCTAATAAGCACTCAGAAAGGATTTGGCGAATCGAAAACTAGCGAATTTCACATGTCTTAAAAAGAGCGCATCTGAGTTTCCCACTGAACTCCTGTGAAGTAAAGCATAATTGGTATCATTATTCAAATAGAGGCCAAATTTTTTCTAAAGCTGTGGCATCAGAGATTCACATGCAGGCCCAATGGCTGTCGCCGCTGTTCTTTTAGGCCTCCATCATTTCCTGCATGCTGTTGTTCTGTGACTCTCAAATTACTAAAGCAGAGTAATTTGCCAGGAGACATGGCACATCAGTACTAATATTTAAGCTCGCCAGTTCAAACTGTTTGTTTAAATGCAATTATAAATAGCCTTAAACTGTACCTAAATATAGGTATGGGCTTTTTCCCAGGGATTGAACTTGTTTAAGAAGGTCGATGCATCTTTACTCTGGACAGAGACACGGGATAAAATCATATCAAATACATGCACTTTCAAATGTATGTATTTAAATATAATGAAAATGCAGTACCCAAATCCACCAGCTTTAAATGATTTACTGTGCCAGGAAGAAAACCATTACAACAAATATTTATTGAGCACTGTCTATGTGCTGTACATGTATAGCGGTAGGGGCTTGGGCCACAATGTGATGAAACTGATTAAAATCTGCCCTCCTGTAAAGGTCAGGAGAAAACTAAATAGGAAAAATTCAACACAGAATGATCTAATCCATCACAGGGACTAGCAGGATGCAAGGAGGGGCTTCCAGCCAGTGGCCATGCCTTTCCAGAGGAATTGTTTGTCTTCTCAGCATCTTAAGCATTAGTGAAACATCAATGTGAATTAGATGGTTGATTAAAAAAAGGGAGGAATCCTTCAGGAAGAACTGCAAATGCTTGGAGGCTAGAGAGAACATCGTGAGTTTTAGGCAGTACAAGTGGTTAGTATGGCTGGAACAGAAAGTACGCAGGGTTAATTAAGTACCTGATGTGGGCTTAGGGTTAATTATGCCCATTACGTAGAAGGAAAAGAAGTTAAAGGTCAGCCTGCTAGGCAGTGTAAGGAAGTCAATGAATAACAACAAGACAATCAAACATATCATGACACAATGATACATCATTGTGACCCTTCCTATTAGTTCTAAACTGAAGAGATTTAGATAAAAAACAACTGTGTTTGAGCAACTGACAGACAGTTGCTCGAACATCATTTAATATTTGTATTAGATACCTAAAGTATAAATATATCAACTAATAATATTTAATTAATAATTTATCCATTTAATTATTAGTAATTTATCCATTTAATCCTTGTATTAGATGCCCAAAATATACATACATTAACTAATAACATTTTTTTAAACTACTGCACTTATAATAATGAAGGTGAATTTTCTGGACTTTGTTAGAGACACTGCATGCATGAACAAACTCATTATCATCTAGAATCTAAAATGTACTTTCATATTTCTATCACATAGTCTGTTTTTGCTGTATGAGTATGGTGATCACATGATTTTTTATTCAAACTAGGACATTTTTGAGAGTGAAAGAAGTGTTATGAATAATTATACAAGGACAACAGGCATAAATATGAACCACCCCAGGCAAACCCAGGATTGAGTATGATTCTCATTCAAAATGCATATTTCATTTTAACATATGCTTAAATGATTGCAATTATTTCAGATTTGGAATAGTGTTTTGAAATGGAGCATCCTTTTCTCTTTTAATTAGATGTGTTTTAATCCTCTAATATTCTAAAGTAGGTGAACTACACCTTTTTGTCTTCATAGTTTTACCTTTACATAATTATTTGTAAGTATACTGACTAAAATCACTGGCAGAAAAAGAGAAAATGAAGATGATAAATCTCTAATTTGTGACACGTCTCAGCTGTTAAATGTTCTATCACTTTTTAAAGCAGAATGTTTCTTGAGTTTAGAAGAGGATGCTTCCTTTTACTTTATTTTTCCTTAGCTTCTGAAAAAGAAATTGGGATCAAGTCCAATAAAAAAGAAATTGTGGCCAATGAAAAATGAAGCATTATTAAAATAAGAAAAAGGGAAAAAATGGAGACTTACTATAGAGGAGAGCTATCGGATTGTAGCATTTCAATGGATCCTATACAAAGCCAGACTACTCAGCTATTATTCAAGCAGGTGGCACATTATTATTCTTACAGATTGATATCTTTGCTTATTATTCCCTTGACTGCACACAAAACAAGGTAATTTGCATCTAATAATGTCTGTAAAAACTTCCATTAATAATGTAAAGTATTATTAAAACATAAAAAAAACCCTATGCCTTGTTCTAATTGATTTTTGTTTCTATAATTGAATGGACTATTTCACTATACCCAGGTACAGCAGGACAACTGACTTTGATAATAAAAAAAAAAAAGAAAATTGATTTCAGGTTTCAAGTGAGGCAGTTTGGAATCAGTGCTTTGTCAAGTTTCTTAACGCCCACAGAGTACAGCACCACAGGAACCCAGGTAGATCGACAGGAGACAATGGGTACACATTTTTGAGTCTTACATAGTCTAATGATAATTTAAAATAAAATAGTGCAAGAAGATGAATCTCACGCATGACTATTTTACACAAATGGTAAAAGGATTCTTTCTTTGTTGAATGACTCCCAAATCCCTACTGAATGAAATCCAAGGAAACTGCAGTGGAACATAAGGCTCGCCCCGTGGTCTGGCTCTGTACCTCATTTCCCAGTTAACTGCTTGCAGCCTGGTACATCATGCCTCCAAGCTTTTGCTTCTATTCTTCCTTATGTTCAAACATATTTCCCACTTTTATTCGTTAGCCAAACCCTTCCACTACAGCAACATTTAGCTTGGGGGTAATCTCCAGAAAATCTTCCTTGAGTCCCAAGATTGATTTCAATGTCCCAATGTTTTTACATTGCGCTACTGTCAGCAGTTGAACGATTGCATTTGATTTATTCTTTCCCTTTCTAGACTATGCATGCTTTAAGGACAAAGGACCACTAGACAAACATAGAATCTAGCATGTATAATATAATTGGTGATAACAAAATATGTCCTAATTTGAGCTAAAATTAAATATGTCTATATATTATTATTTGCAGTTACACTGACATATAATAAAACCAGACAAATGTTTCTAAGTAACTGCATGTTGATGAAGTGAAGTAAGTATGGCTTTAGCGTAGATAAACTTAAATTTGAATTTAAATTCTGCTGCTTATTACTGATGTAACTTTGAGCCAATCACTTACCCTATCTAAACTTTAGTTTTCCCATTTGTACCAATGAGTATGGTACTAAGGTTGTGGCTATAATTTAATGAAAAAATTATATGAAACACCTTGTATGATGTATATGATCAGTAAGCTTCCTTACCTTACTTCCTTCTCCTTTAACACTTTTAAAATTAAAAAAGAAATGCCATAGGGCTTCATATCTATAGCTATTTTTCCCTATGTGTAACTATGAAAATGTCATACAATACACACTAGACTCACTGTGTGTCCTTGCTATACCGGATAGAATGCTCTTCTACCAGCCCTCATCTATACTTAGTAAATTCATATACTTCCTTCATTGCTCAGCTCAAGTTTTACCTTCTCAGTGAAGCCTGTAAAATTAACTGACAGATCATCTGGGTTTTCATAGTACCTTTTAAAAGATTTTATTACGCTGTATTAGATATAATTAAACCAAAACTGTAATGCCAAATGGATTCCCTTAACTTTCAAAATGTTTGTGGGCTAGGATCAACTTTCAAAATAGAGAAAATAATGAGACATACATTAAAATAATTCATGGACAAGCAAGATCTTTTCTTTTCAGGTTCAAAAAGCAACAATATTTTTAAAGAAGCACATTATTAAAACAAAAATATTTAAACCCAGGCACATTTTAAATACATTCATTGGTTAAGCTTTTGTGGTCAAAAACTAAATCCATTTAGTAAAAAAAAACAAAAACAAAAACAAACAAACTAAACTAAACTAAATGTTAGAAGATATAAGAAATTATAGTATGTAGAATTACATACATTTGACCAGGGCATTTATTACATATAAAAATAGTCAGTATTTGAATAGCATTTAATATAAAAAGTTATATTAAAGAAAAGGAACATAGTGTATTGTCACTGATGTACCTCACTTTTTAAAGAAAAATTGGCTAATTGTAGTGCAAATTAATTTTAATTTTTATAACATAAAAGCTCCTACGGTAGCCTCTGCAGGATTCTTTGATAAAAACAAGAATGTTAAAGCATTAGTTATATTTATAAATACAAGCACATTTAAAAAAATTAGTTAAACTTACCTTAATAACCAAATCAAATTTCTGGTGAAAGTCTCTATTTACTGGCTCCAGGAGACTAAGTTCTGCAGTCCTAGGATGCATATGGAAAAATCGTGGGTAATCCTCAGGAGTCCCTGAAAGACATTAACATTTCAGCACATAATTGAGAACAATAAGTAATATGTGTATCTGCTATATCTATTTCCCTTCATTAACTGAGGAACAAAATCACAATTTCATTAGTAAATTAAATTTTAAAATTATGCAGTCTAGGAAAAGCAGATACAAATGTGGTGTATAATTAATTAGTTTATGAGTAAGAGGATGACGATATTTCTTGTTTGGATGATTTCCCAAATACCCTTTATTAAGTGAACTCTTCAATTAATTTTAAACTTCATCATATAAAAGAGATATTAAGTATATAGAGAGCAAATTTTGAATTATAAAACTGTATTTTAATGCTACATAAATCTTAATTACAGCCTGTATGGTCTTTCAACATATCTTATAATAAACAATGACGAGTAATTTGTACCAAATATCAAGTTGCTTGGAAATTAAAATGGGCATATCCTGGTCCAGCTGGATAAATATTTTTCTTAAGATAAATATCCAGCTAATTATATAAATCATATTAAATAAAAATATTAAATAAAATATTTTGATGATATTTGAAGTGTAGAGAAGCTATTTCTTAAATGTAGACATTTTAGTGAGTTGAAATACATTTCTTACAGAAATTTCCATCAGTTATATCATCTTCCTTTGTATACTGTTAACATTCTTTTTCTCAAAGTGAAGATAAAGTAGAGGTGAAGTCATATAACTGCAGAATATATGCATTTGGCAAAACAATAATGATAATAAAATAACATGGCTGTCAATTATTGAATCTTACACTGTGCTAAATGCTTTATGTAAACAATCATTAATAACTCTATAAATCATTCCTATTTCACACAAGAGGACTTAGGAGATTTCCAGTATTAAATAACTTGTCCTAAGCCAAAGAGAAAATGCAAGACAGAGCTTGCATTCAAACCCAGGTTGACAGAACCCAAACATATCAAAAAATGGGTTAATTGCTATACTCCTTTTCTTCAACTCTGAGACAAGAAGGGAAATTTTCCTGGACATTATGTGAGAGGGAAAAGTTTATGCCTGTAAAATAGACTTGAAAATCCAGAAATAGTCAAAATTGCACATGAAAATGTAGCATATGATAAAGGAGTCATCTCAAAACAGTAGGAGAAAATAGATTTTTGAATAGGAGCATTTACCTAATAGGAGAGTCATACAGAAAATGATAAAATTGTATCTATTCTTCATATAATATACTAGAGCAAACCCCAAATGGAGAAGATATTCATGCACAATAAACAATGTAACAGTACAAGTTCTAGTAATAGATGAAAACATGGATGAATTGTACTCTAATGTGAAAATGAGCATACCTTGCCTAACTATGGTTCAAAATAAAGAATCAATGATGGAAAAGAGATATAAATTTGATGGCATTATGAATTTGCATGGCAAGACACAATAAACAAAGTAAAACCACAGGGGACAAACTAGGAAAAATATTTGTATTTATGTCAGAGACAAAAGCTCGTGTCCCTAACGTATGTAGATTTATAAATTAGAAAAGTAAAAGATCAGCAATATATTTTCAAAGGGTTGGGCTAGAAAAAACAGATAGTTCACAGAAAGAGAAAGGCAAATGACTCTTGACCACACACAAAGATATTCACCTTTATACAAAAGAAGAAAAACTCAAATTAAAACCATACTGAGATTCCATTTCTCTCTTGTTCAATTAGCAATGGTCCAAGGTGGACACTGTACTCTATTGGTGAGCCTGTGAGAAAACATGCACTTTCAAACATTTCTGATGTTATTAAAAGAGTATTACAAAATCTATGATGGACAGATAGCATTAATCTACCAAAATCATGTGAGTGTTAAGGGATTCTGGGAAGATACCAGAGTAGGAAGCACCAGGAATATATCTCCTCACCTAGAAACAATTACACTGGCAGAATCTGTCTGATGTAACTATTTTGGAACTCTAGATTCTGTTGAAGTCTTGCAAAATCTAGGAGAAGGGTTGGACCATGAATTGTGATTAATTTCCATCAATCACAATTCTTAACACAGTAACAGTTACCCCTCAGCCCTTTGGCAGGCAGCTGTGCACCTGTTTCTGCAGCAGCTTGCACACTGCTTGTGGGAACCTGGGTGAGCAAAAAGACCCTTTTCTACAAATAGCAGACATCTGTGCTCTGATGGGCGAAAGCTGCTTCTGATCACAAAGCAGCAGGCAGCCATTGTTGTTGCATCTCCCCTCACTGTTGCAAGCCCCTCCCCCTAGACTGAAGTGACTTCCACGGGATTTAAAGGGTCAGCATCCTTTTTCCCCCTTTTATTTTTCTATTTTTTTCCCTTTTGAAAGACTGACATTAAAGACTAGAATATTCAAAAACAAAAGTAAATTAGAAAGGCACTATGTATGCCCAGGAAAAGGCATATACTCAGAAAAAACCTAAGGAGACCTTAAATTTATACCTCAGACTAATCCTCAGCACAGAGACAGACTATAAAAATAAAAAGTAAATAAGTAAACAAACAAAACAAAACCCAGCAACACCTGAGGAAATGGGAGAATCTATTTCCAGAACTACCCCTTTATTAGATTTAAATTTCTAGTTTTTAATCAAAAAACACAAGATGTGCAAAGAAACAGGAAGGTATGGCCCATTACAAAGGGGGGAAAAAAATAAAGCAACAGAATCTGTCCCTGAAAAACACCTGATGGATGCCTTACTAGACAAGGAAATTAAAACAACTGTCTTACAGATGCTCAAAGAACTAAAGGAGGACATAGAAGAAGGCAAATAAGTGATGTATGAACAAATGGAAATATCACTAAAGATATAGAAAATCTAAAAAAAGAAGCCATAAAAAATTCTAGAGCTGAATAGTACAATAACTGAAATGAAAAATTCACTCGAGAGTTTCAAAGGCAGATTTAAGCAGGCAGAAGAAAGAATTGATGACCAGGCAGAAAAAGAAGCCAAATGAGTTTAAATACAGGGCAATGGAAATTAGAGAGTCTGAGAAATAGAAAGAAATAAGGATTGCAGGAAAATAAACAGTGCCTAATGGATTTGTGGGACACTATCAAACAGATCAATATACACACTGTGGGAGTTCCAGAAGGAAAAGAAAGAAAGAGTAGAAAAAATATTTGAAGAAATAATGCTGAAAACTTCTCAAGTGTGATAAAAAAAAAAAATCAATATCAGCATCCAGGAAGCTCAATGAAATCCACATAAGGTGAATTCAAAGAGACTTACACAAAGACACATTCTCATCAAACTCAGAAGACAAAGATAGACTCTTGAAAGCAGCTAGAGCAGAGTGACTCATGACCTACAGAGGAACCTCAGTAATATTAGCAGCATATTTCTCATCAGAAACTTTTAAGGCCAATAGGTAATGGGCTAATTTATTCAAAGTGCTAAAAGAAAAAAAAAAAAGTCAAAAAAGAATCCTATATTCAGCAAAACTGCCTTTCAAAAGTGGCAGAGAAATTAGCACATTTCCAGATAAACAAAAGCTGAGAGTTACCGCTCGACCTGCCCTGCAAGAAATGCTCAAGGGAATCCTGCAGGTTGAAATAAAGGGAAAACAGATTTTAACTCAAAACAGAAGAAAGAAATAAAGATGTCAATAAATACACGGGTAACTATAAAAGCTAGTATTATAATAACAACAATTTATAACCCTGCTTTGTGTTTTCTACATAATTATAAGAGGCTAAATCACTTATACTTATTAGTTTATGTTTTCAGGCACACAATGTAAAAATATATAACTTTATGATGTCATATGAAAAAGGTAGGTACTGATCGAAAAAGGAGCAAAGCTTCTGTATATTCCTGAAGTTAAGTTGGTACAAATTCAAATTAAAGTGCTATAATTTGAGGATGCTAAACATAGTTCCCATTGTAAAGACAAAGAAGATAGTTATAGAATATATACAAAAGAAAGTAAGACGAATTTAAAGATTTCACTTGAAAAAAATCAACTAAAAACAAAAGAAGACAGAAATGCAGAAAATAAGTGATGGAAAAGCTATAGCACATTTGGAAAAAAAACAGAAAAATGACAGAAATAAGGACCTCCTTATCAGTAATCACTTTAAATGTCAGTGGATGAAATGCACCAAAGACAAGGATAACAAAATGTGTAAAAAATGTGATCCAACCATATGCTGTCCGTAAGAGATTCACTTTAGATCCAAAAACACACAGATAGATTGAAAGTGAAAAGCTGACATATGCTACAATATGAATGAACCTTGAAGATATTATATTCAGTGAAATAAGTCAATCATAAAAAGACAAATGCTATATGATTCCACTTATGTGAAGTACTCAGAAGAGTAAAATCATGGAGTAGAGACATAAAGTACAATGGTGGTTGCCAGGGGTTAAGGGAAAGTGGGGAATAAGTAAATATTGTTTAATGAGTATAGAGTTTTAGTTTTGTAAGATGAAAAGAGTTCTGGACACAACATTCTGAATGCATTTAACACCTCTTAACTGTACACTTAAAAATGGTTAAGATGGTAAACTTTACGTGTACCTTACTATAGTAAAACAAATTGGGGAAAATCTTACTAGTATTTACTTTTGACCCAGAAATCCCATTTCTAGGAAATTTGTACATAATAATAATAAAAGACAAGTAATCACCTAAATATACATCAATAGTGGTCTGGTTGAATAAATGGTGATACATCCTCAAGTGGATGATAATTCAAATATAAAAAATGAATGCTGAGTATCTTCATCTGTCACTATAGAGTTATTTTCAGATGCATTAAGTCAGAAAGCAATTTGGAGAAAAGTGCACATGGTATGATAACTGTAACATACTATGATGTGTACACATAAAAAGAAGGGAATATGTGTATATATAATAAAATAATTATGTATATATGAATATATGAATATCAGGAAAAAAAACAAAGATAAACTATGACATTAAAAATTGGTTACATGAGGTTCAGTAGTAGAGCGTGCTTGGCATGCATAAGGTCCTGGGTTCAATCCATAGCACCTCCATTAAAATATAGATATAGATATAGATATAGATATAGATATAAAGATATAGATATATATAGTCTAATTTCTGCAATGACTTATAATATGTGTGTAGTTCTAGACACCACAGGCTTGAAACAGAATTACTTGAATTTTCTTTACAGACACCATTTCTAAGTAGGATATAGCATCATATTTTTAAAACTGTCTAACGTCTGTAGGTGGTTGTGTTGCTATACATGTGTACATACACCCAGGCTGGAGGCACTGGGGTGGGAAGAAGTTGAGGGTAGAGTTGAATTTCAATGAATATTCTCAAACATACTTCAAAAGCGATCCCTTCTTCATTAAGAGATGTATGGTCTGTCTTACATGCATCTGTCTTTCTGGAGACTATAAACCATGCAAAGCAGCAACATACATATTTTAGCAAAAGCAATTTGAGAGGAGTAGCATTCTCATCATTTTTGCTTTCAGCACAACTAGCAGAAATGTACAAGAATGGATTAGGATGTCTTCTGTGAAATGTTTCAAGGGAAAATCAGCCAAGGGTATACAACATGTTGTGTGCCCTTGGGCTAATCATGACCCTTCTTCTTCCATATGGCTGCAATAGCTCTTATTTAATAGTTATATATTTTCAGAATTATGTAATGGTATCCAACCAATGATAAAATACCAGTAAAGCAGTCAATGTTTTTCAATTGATTTTTCAATTTTTTCTTAGAGAATTCTTTATAAGGTGATACAGAGAAAATTACCAATAGGTAGACTAAATCCTACTTTTTAAGTTGTTTTACTTCTTCAATAAAAGTGTTTCTCTTTGTTATTCTACATGTTTCACTGAAATTAATTCTAAGGAAGAAATTAGTTATTTTTAAATTTATTTATACATAAAAAAATCCAATAATTTCCAAAGAGAAAGTCTTTGTTATAAAAGAGGGTTTTTTTAATTGAAACAATTCTTTATACATGTTTTTATACATGATTCTAGAGCTATAACTGAGAAAGTCAAATGTTAGCAGATACGAACCAACAAGGATGGAATAAAGGATGCCTGGCCTATCTGATGGTGGTTGAATATTCCGGTCCTTATCAATGGCTTGGATTGGTAGAGTAACAATGATGGGGTTCAGTTCTTCCTGGAAAAAAAAAATCAGAGGTTAGTTCAGCTTCATTAGTTCAGAGAGAATCAACACTCAGATGTTATAGTTTGGATAGCTAGATAACCCTTGAGCCAGTAGTTAAACTCAGATCTTGAGATTTGTAATTTAACACCTTAGACTAGTTAATTTTAAATTTGAAGAGGGAGCAAGGTGTCCTCAAAGTCAAATGAAAAAACACAGTAATTTCATACATAGGACTTTATATCAATAAATTTCTCCTAAAAGGAAAGCAAGGAAGAAAGATATCAATAAACTTTGAATCTTCCCTAAATAATTTAATCAAAAGAAATAAAAGGCTATCAACTATAGTTTTCCTCTTTGGCTTTAGACAAAATTTGTAGGAATAGTTATATTTTTTTCTTCCTAAATGATAGTTTAAAGTTTCACATAAATTAATTATATTAAAATAAAAGCTTTAAAAATTGATGCTTTAATTCAATAGAAATCAAAGCCCCATCATTGCATATTTCATAGAGTTAAAATTAACTACATATCATGCAGGTATGTACATTTAATTTATAATTATCTGAAAGAACATCCTGTTTAAAATTATAATACATTTCTGTAAGTCAGTGTTTCCCAGAGTGATGTCCAATGGTATCCTGTTCTGCTATCAGGACTGGCAAACATTTTTCTGTGAAAGATCAGATAATAAAAATGCTTAGACTTTGCTGGCCTGTCTCTGATGCAGCTGTTCAGCTTTGCCTTTGTAACACAAATGCAATAAGCAGGCATGGCTGTGTTGCAATAAAATTTTATTTGTAAAAATAAGTGGTGAGTAGGAGGTAGTTTGCTGACCCCAGTGTTAGATCATAATAGGTGTGCTGAAAAGACAAATGTGCACTTTGCAGAGATAAGTTCAGAAAACATCGTATGAAATAACATTTCAAAAAGTCAATTTACTGTACTGCAGGTCTTTCCAGAGACTTAGGTGAGCTAGTTTGCATAACGACTGTCAAGAACGGGGTATTACTGGTACATTTTCTAGAACTATCCATTAACATCCCCTTGAACTAATACCCTTAGAACACAGTTGGGAAAATACTGCTTTAAGTCTTTGCAACCCTCATTCCAATTACATAAGTGGTAATTTTGAAGAGAAACAGAATCTATCTCAATATTTCAGGTTCTAAGGAATTGTTACAATGTTCTTTTACATTATCTTCTCTCAAATAACATAATCTTGAAACATATCATGCACTGCTATACAAAATCAGGAGCTTCTAATCTCAGCAGAAATGTATAGCTGTGGCATTCTAAATAAAACCAAAAAAGCAATTATATTAACCATTATGCACAACACTCAATGTTGATTAAGTTATATTAAGTATATTACTGTTATGCTATAGAAATTGTAATATTTAAAGATAATCACTGACCAATAATTTAAAGCTTACATACATTTTAGGGGCTCAGTTCAGTTTGTAATCTCTAATGGGCTCTCAGTGGTCTATGTGCTATCAATATTTTCCTATAATATTGCTAAAAATGTTCCTCTTCATCTCCCCCTTTCTTCCTCTTTCTCTCTCTCTCACATACATACCTTCCCAAAAGTCAGTTTGCTATCTATGTAATATCTGTATTTCTCCTTAAACTGAAAAACTCTGAGATTCTCCAAAGTACATGTTTGAATATAGAAGTTAAGGGTTGATCAGTCTCTCTAGACATTTCTCAAAGGAATCTGTTTTAGCTAAAGTCAGCTTACAGCTAAGCTATTTTAGTCTTGGTTCAACTAATTAAATCTGCCAGAGCCTTTCTGAAAGTGCACCTCTACTCAGACTTTGATAAGGCTTTTCAAGTAACAGGATTTTCTGCAATCCCACCCTCCTTCCCATAGTCAGGGATCCAAAGGATCCTAAAATCTCCAGCTTTTTGACATAACTTTGTTACTTATCTAGAATTTTTTAAAAATTAAATATGAGCTCTTGTATTTGAGTACTAAATGTGAACAGATCATGACATTTAGGGTATCTCTGTTGATCAGCTTCACTCTGATTATTTCTATGGAGTTGCTATGTAACCAACCCATAAGTGGTTTCAGTTTGGTAATTAGTCATATAGTTTAAAATCAGTATATACTATCTAAAGCTGCTGGAATGAGAAATGGAGTTTTAATAATTTGAAGTTATATAAACGAAAGGAAAACTAAAAATAGCATAGCAAACAAAATCAAGAGGGAGAAATGCTAATTAAATTCCTCATCTTTCATAGTTGGTTGTTAGTAAATACCATATAGTGAGAACTAAAGAAATAAAAAGAAACACGTGCTATTTAGTATTACACTGGTAAACCATCAGAAGAATTAAACATGGATATAGCAAAGTGTAAGTATGTCAAGAGAGTGGGTCTGGAGGTGAGGGGAAGTAAGATGAAAGCCATTTATTTAGAGCCATTCAGTCTTGTTTGACTATGTAGTCACCGTACTAGGTACTATCTTTAATACTATAAAGAAATAGGTAAATTGCACTAGAGAGAATAAATAAAATAAACCCTCTTGGTAAAGGCTTCAATAAGTTTATAGAAAATTGGGATAAGTGTAGTTGTCTTAGATAACTTATTAGAACCAAAATTTTGTGATGTAGAGACTAGCAACTTACCTTAAGAAAAAATTTTTCTTCTGCTATCATTAATGTTTGTCAGAAAATATAGCTTTAAAAGTAAAAAAGAATGAATTCTCAAATACTATTCCTAAGATTATCTCTCACTAGAAAAATATAGTAACAAAGGATGCTATGTTCTATTTAGGATGATAATGTTAAATGTTAAATTTTTTACACATTTTTTTCTTAAAGATAAGCAGCATTTAAGTCAGAGTTATAAAATTATATATATATTCATTAGAACTCTAGGATTCAGCCATTCAGCCTATGATACCAATCCTAATAAAAGGGCACATAATTCATTCGGTTCTTAACTCTGTATCATGAATGGGTAGACTGTCTTTAAAATAATTTTAGCCAGTCCTTATATCTTAAATAGTTTTTATTTCACCAATATAAACTAATATCTATTATTTATCATACAAGTCAATGAAGCAGTAAATTAAAAAAATAAAGACTCATTTAGTAACTAATTAGTAAATCTTTCAACCTTGGTTGAGATACAAATAACAAAAGCCTGTTTAAATTCTAAATATCTTTCAATTCAGGCTTTGAGTGATATCTTCATATGAGTAACATACACATAATATTACACTAAAACTGCTAAAGTGTTTTAAATTAAATGAAGACATTTTAATGATACCCAAGAGTGGTCTATAGAAAGCCTTGCCTGTTATGGTGGAAAAATATATTTATAGATAACTCTGCAAAGGTAAACTGAGCTCATAGAATGACTTGAATCTCTGGCATATTGTCTGCAAGTATTATAATTCTTAATTTTGACTCTAATGTCCACACTTGTATTTATATAATACTAGACTCATCATCATTGCTTAGATTTGTGGTCTATATTTTAATCAAATAATTTTATAGCATTTAGGAAGAGGACAGTTATGTTAAAATAGTAAAAACATCATCAACTATAAATATATTCTAGCAATGATAATTAAGTGATCCAAAATTTTACTGAACTATATAATTTAATACTTAAATAACTGAACTTACCATTTATTAATAAATCACTTTCATTAAATTTTATATGTGCTTTACACTAAGAACTTCTCTTTTTTCAATATCCTTAAGAAACCTTACTTAATAGCCAGTTGGTACTTAAAATCTATTATATTCTCTTTAACAAAAAAATAAGATTTAGACTACATGAAAGAAAATTTGTTACACAATTGTTAACACAATTTGTGGACATTGTTATTCTCATCTCATATTATATTGTAAGTGAACTATTTTTCCCAGAAGCTTATGAAAAAATATACTTAGCCAGATTCTTGTCTATTTTTGTATATCTGACACAAAAAAGAAATCTAACATGTTCACACATACTCTCATATAGACACATATACACTTAACACATTTCCTTAAGAGGCCCGCATCACCATATCTGTTTCTCTTTGATTAGGTCTGCTTTTTTCAAGTGGCAGAAATATCAGATTATTTGAAAAAGTGTCAGATTATTTTGAAATGATCTCTTCCTTGTGAATATTTGAAAAATGTAAAAAATGTAATATTAGGATGGGTGGCATAGGCCAAGCCCATTCCTTTGAACTTTTTATGTGATCATAGAAGAAACACAAGTGGAACATTCACACACATCTTTGAAGTTAATATACTACAATATAGATGATGTCTGGTTCTTTTCAAAGTCTTCCAAACAGTTTTGGTAATCCCCATCCCTAAATGGAGGAGCAAGGAGCACACGTGTGGAATACTGACATAGCCATGGCCCTTGAAAATCTTATCAGCTCCTGCCTGATCACTGGAACTTTATGTCACCTTTCAAAAAAAAAACCAAAAACAGACCAAGGAACTAACAAAAAATACTCTTGTTTTATTATTTCCATGTATTCCAAGGTGTACCTGAAATTTTTTCAGATATCTTTTTTACCTTATAAACTGTGACTGGCGTATTCAAAAGGTGCATTTAAATATCCTTTCAATTGCATATTTGACCTTGATATGTCTTTTTTGTCATCTTAATGTTTTGTAAACATTTCCCACCCTGGTTAACATTTAGACCCTATTAATAATGTCTCGTTGAAGAAAAGTTTCTTATTTTAATGTAGTCCTGTTTATTCCTTTCTCTTTTCATTTATACTTGGCTATTTCCTCTACCTGCACTCATACTCTGATCACCTGAGGGATAGTCAATAATTTTCCCTTATCTGTAACGATTCAGAGAATATTGTGCTCATCCATATCAAAATGTATTGAACGCTCTCGCTTGTACGTCTGAGTTTCCCTGCCAATGCCCGTCTTGAGAGCCGGAATGAGGTCTATTTACTTTCGTATCTGTAGCACCAGAAACTTATGTGGCACACAGACACTCGAGAACTGCTGAATAAAGGGCTTCTCAGCTCTCAATTATTTAGAGTATTCTTCACCCCCATTGATCCTCACCTTGCCCTCTGGGCTTCTGTGGGACATCCAAATACACACACTGATATTTTACGAGATCTTTATGCTCACAAAGTTACTGCACACAGCTGGAGGGAAAAAATAATGTGGCCACAGGAGTGGATCAAAATACAGAGGTAAAGCTCAAAGTCCTTCACTGAGATGGACTTTTGGGTGTTACAATCAATACAATCACATAAACATTCCAGTACACTGAGTGGTGAAATCCTGTATCCTGCAACAAAACATGCCGAACTTCTTACTAGTCAATTTTTAATGAATTATTTAATTCTTCAGAGCTTGAATCCTAATTTTCAAAGTGAGGTTAATAATATCTAAATTTCAAAATTCGTATGAGGTTCCATGAAAAAAATGTATGTGAAAATATAAAACAGTAAGTGGCATGCTTATTATATGTAAATTGTTATAGCTAGTATAGTTTAAATTGTTATTCTTTTTAATTGTGTAATAATGACATTAAAATTGACTCCAAGTTATAAACAGAGAAAGAGATGGAAATTTTTAAATTTCAAGCTGAAAGTTTATTTGAAACCAGATCTTGCATATTTTTCTGAAAATATGACACTGACATGAATCTTGAAGGTTTATTTAGGATTGCACAATTGATCAGATGTTTGAGGGAACGAAGGGGGGCTATCTACCATTACTATTTAATTTTAAACAGAGATTTACATGTAAAACCTGCAAAGCAAATTATTTAATGATTATACTTAAACATAATTTTAAGATGTGTATCAGGGAGTTGAATACTCACTCAAAATGAACATTTCATTTTACTTTGTTAAAAGGAAGCTTCAGTGAAATTCTTTTCCTATAGACTCAGACACATTACAATTTCACATTCAATTTCAAAACTCATTCCCAGGGGGAGGGCATTGCTCAGTGGTAGAGCACATGTCCAGCTTGCATGAGGACCTGGGTTCAATCCCTAGTACCTCCATTAAAAAAATAATTAAATAAACAAACCTAATTACCCCCCAATTTTTTTTTTTAATTTTAAAACCTCATTCACTACCCTTTGACTGAAAATTTTTGTGGTAACTCCTTAATTTATAAATATTCAGTAAGTTATATATATGTATTGAGCACTTGGTGTGTGCAAAGAACTCTTAATAACTGTTCAAATTAGTGTAAAGCAAATTAGGTGAGTTCTGGAATTACTCAGGAGCTCACAGTCATGAGGATGGGGACTCAGAGTATATGAACATGAGTTAATTTAGATAAGAATTTTATAAAGACATCAATAAATATTAAAAGAGAGCTCCGGTAGAAAACTCACATGCTCAAGTATTACGAATGAATTATTCCAAATAACAGGAATCAAAGAAATTCAACCACATGCAGCTTGAATAAAGCAATATTTTTTTGGTTTTGTTTTATGAGGGGAGGTAATTGAGTTTATTTATTTATTTATATTTGGAGGAGTTACTGGGGATTGAACCCAGGACCTTGTGCATGCTAAGCATGCACTCTGCCACTTGAGCTATATGCTACCTCTGAATGAAGCAAATTTTGATCCATATATCAAAGGTGAGAAGAATAGAAATAAAAGATACGTCTGCATCTGATGGAGGCTTGGGCCTAAGGGTGTTTTCAAAAACCACACAACTTATGACAGATAGATAAATAGACAGACAGACAGACAGAGAGAGAGATAATCTAGGAACATTTTGAGGAGAGTTACTAAAGTGCATCATAAACAGTGCTGTTTAATTTTCATATAGTTGGCAATGGAAAACTTCTACAAATGATTAGCAAACATATTATTTTTTTTTTTTTGCCTTTCTAATGGCAAAAATTATCCTAGAGTATCTTACAGGTACAGAAAAATACAAAGAAAAAATACTTTAAATGCTACAACCCCATAATAACCATTGTTAATATTCTGAGGTATTTTCTATCAATATTTATCATCTATGTATCATCTATCTACCTATTTACACAATGATATTTCAGCACTTTGCATGTATAAACTTTTTGTTATTTTTATCTCACATTATATTATAACCATTGTTCTAAGGCAATGAATATGCTTCAAAAACACAATTTGCAATAATGTGCAACCTTCACTAAAGTTTTAATTAGGCTTACAGTTGTACACTTAAGTTGCTTACATTGATTTGACAACAAATATAATGTGTTCATCACTGTGATGTCTTTAATTATATTCATAGGTTAAATTCCTGGATTTGGAATTTCTGGATCAAGAAATGAGCACATGTTGATCTCTTCTGTACAAATTGCCAGATGGCTTTCCAGAAAGATTGTAATGATTTATTTCCCCCTCAGTGTTGTGTGTTTATAACAGCACATACTTGTCAATACTAAGGGTGATATATATATCTGGAATATTGCTAAATAAGGGTAAGGTTTAATTTTGTATTTTTTTGGTTGATAGCATAATTTATTTGATATATATTATCTATGTTTCTTCTGTTTATTTTCTTTGCCTATTTTCTTTTTAAATTTTAGCACTTTAAAATTGTATTTCCATGGCATATGTGCATAGCACAAAAATCAACACTTTGTTACCAGTCTTAAAAATATTTTCAGTATGTTGTTTGTCTTTTAATGTTATTTGTTTTTGACATCTAGAAGCTTGGTGCTTTTATGTACTCAAATATATCATTTTTTTCCCTTTTTGACTTCTGCTTTGATAGTCTTTCACCATCTGACTATTATATAAATGTTGAATTATATTTATTTTCAGGTATTATGGTTTCAACATTTTAAATTTAATGCTTAAATTGATCAAGAAAGCTAAATAGAAAACATAATATTCACCAACCTGTGGCTGGAATTTTAGCCTATTTTTTTTAATAGAAGTACAACTAGTTTTAAAAACTCTTTGCTTTCCCTCCTTTTCCCATCTTAAATGGACATCTGCCTAAAATTTAATCTCCTTTGAAAACCTATTGATCCTATGTTTCTGTCATATTCTAGTACACTGTTAAAAATCTTAATTTTCCATGTCTACAATAATTTAAAATAGAAATTGAGATTTCCGCTATTATATAAGACCAATGAAGTTTAAAATTGTGTGTGTGTGTGTGTGAGGAAACTAGCACTGGAAAGACATACAATGACTTAAAATAAGGAATTCGGCTCCAAATAATCTAGATTTATATTAAAAAAAAAATGTAGCAACAAAATTGGTGGAGACAAAGATGATGAAATGCCAAATAACTGCATTTGTTAGCGTCTCTAATTCGTCACAAACGTACCTCCCAGTCCACACAGTCACACACAACCCCCCCAACAATACTGCTGTCCTTGTTAGTATCTCCACAGTATGCCTGTATTACTCTCTTTATCTTAACTGTTTCATGCTTTGAAAACTTTCAATCTGCAAAAATAGATGCTTTATAAAATCCTGCAGGTTTTTCCCCCCTTTCTTTCTACATTATCTCTGTTATTGTACTTGCTTTCTTTATCTGGTTTCTTTATCAACACAAATTAATTATATTTTTATTTGGCCATCTGATCTTTATTTTCTTATTCTCCTTGTTAACTCCTCTGTAGTCCAGAAGATTTCTCAAACATAATGAGGAGTAAGTACTCTAAGATGCTAAGAATATTCTTTTGTTAACCAGGACAATATAGACTGAGTTTTGCCTCTCAATTTAGCTAGCTTCTGTGAGCTTCACCCTGTACTAACCTATAAAATAAAGAAAGTAATATTACCTTCTTTCCTATAAGATTTGATAATTAACTGAAGAAATGTTTGTAAAATACCTATCACAATCTTCCTAGCAAATTTTAAGTATTAGTTATAAATAGTTATTAACAATATTGCATTCTTTGTCTTCTGTATATTCAGTTGTATATTTTGTCTTTAATCTCTTTATAGTTTTACCATTCCAGTTCTACCTTCTTCTCTCTGAGTACCTTTATTTAACCCTTAATCTAATGTTTTATATATTTAATTCTTTGAGTTTCATCTGAAACTCAAATTTTTAATAAAAAACTTATATTACTTCTAGTACATCTTCTTACTAACTTTTTTCTCTATCTTGAATATAAAATATTCTTTTTTCTAGGTTGCAGAATCTTTCATGGGATCCACATGTGTTTAAACCAGTGTAGTGATTGATTGATGCCTTTGTGACTGTAAAGGTTCCATATTTCTGTGGTGGGAACCTGAATTTCTATTTTTATTCTTGTCTGTAGTTTTCTACTTTCTCTTTCAAGACTGCAACCATCTTACAGTTGTCCTGGCAAAAAATCTAACTTTGATTCCTTGTTTCCAGTGTTGATGCTACTTTTCATCTCTTTTCTATGTCTCCATAAGCATCTCAGTATGGCTATGGACAAAGATAAATCAGGTACCCAAAAGCTACCTGCCATTTCAGTCCAGACCTTTCCACTCTAGGTTTATGAGCAGGAAAACGACAAGATAAAAGAGGTGTTAGATAAAACTGTTTTCACTTATGAATAAGATTGACATTTTGAGAGAAAGCCTTCTCCTCTAACTTTTCCAAATAGAAACATAATTGCTTTTTCTTTATTGTCATGGTTGTAGCTTTTACCTGCATTAGACCATTGCTCAGAACTCTCATGTCCCTAGTTCGTCGTATATTATACAGCAGTGCAGTCCAGAGGAAAGCATGTGGCCTTCAGAGCTAGAAAGACCAAGGTCTGAAACTGTGCTGAACACTTAATCCTTCTGCAATTCAGCATTCTAAGTGTATAATAGTAATACTAACTTATACCAATTAATGTCATGTCAATTTAATCACAGATCTTTTATCAGCTTAAAAAAGAAAGTAATTTTTGCAGTCCCTTGTATGACTGTCCCAAGATAACATTAAATAAATATTAGTTTTTAAATGTCTTCTTATTCTACTTATGTATAAATTTCTTTTTAATGTGAAATATAAGTACATTGAAGAGAAGGCCTATTACTGTTTCTTTCATTATCAGTGCCTTACTTTGTGTCTCACACACTACAGACACTCAAATACCAGTTACTCAATGAAAAAACTAAGTTTTTGGCTATTGTGTGAATTCTGGGAGTAAAATAATTGCAGCACAATAGAGCTGGTAGTTAGAAAAACCTGAAGAAGACAACTTTGGGAAAAAGAATGACTGGTGATAAATTTTACTGGGGTTGAGTTTACTGGAGAAAAATGAATTTTAAATTCGTAATTCAGAGCTGGAAAAAATAAAATGAATAGGAAGTATTTTTTAAATTTAGTAAAATTAATTCAGTGTTTTTACAGCAATTTTCAAATATTGATTAGACTGTTATTCTGTATAAGAATATGAAAATTAATGCTTTTCCCTGCATCTTTTTGAATATGTCCATGATACCAAACTAACACAAAGTAGCATATCCTTTACACTCAGCATATTAAAACGCTACAACTAACAGTAATAATAAAAATAATATGGTTCACTAAGCATATTGCCTAGCATATTGTAGATGCTTTGTGAACACTGAGAATTGTGAGAATTCTGTGGCAGTGAATCACATCTTTTACTGATTTATAGTTCTATATAATATATAATACAGACCATAGAATAATTGTTCCACAAAGTACATTCTCCTTCTGTATGAAGTCATAACCTTTTTACAGTGTCACTGATGGAATCATTTCTGAATTTTGCCACAGATATGAACTATGATTTTTGGCAGCATTCAACTTCTGTATTTGTTCACTTTGTTTTTAAATTCTACTCTTAAAGATGCTAGTGTGAATCTTAAGTTATACAGAGAAGGAATTTAAATCAAAAAATATTTCATAATCAGATGCTCCTAAGAAGATGGATATATTTGCTGTAGAACATTCATTATTAAGTATAATAACTTAGAACATTATTTAGAATTTGAGCCCTATATATTCTTTTCCACAAGCTATTGCCAAATGGAGTCTTCTCAAGAACAGCAATAAACTATTTTGTTAATTAAAAACAGAAATATTAATCCATTGTTTTTATTGCCTTGTAAATCTGGACCAGTGAAGAAGAAATATTAGTGATTAGTGTCTTGATTTTATACATAACATTTATTAAAATAATTTTGTCATCTTACCCTGTTTATATTAAAATATTCATAATTAAATTCTTCTATAAATCAAATAATATAAATAATTGCTCCTTTTCATAACTGGTTTGAAAGATAACTGTTTTAGTGCTTTTTATCCTGGATTTTAGATATAAAATGCTGTATTTTAAAAATTATTTTTATTAACTTTTTTTTGAGTGAGGGGAAGGTAATTAGGTTTATTCATTTATTTAGTTTTAGAGGAGGCACTGGGGATTGAGCCCAGGACCTTGTGCATGCTTAGCATGTGCTCTACCACTTGCACTAATCTTACACCCTAAAATGCTGTATTTTTAATTTAATAGACCATATAGACATTTAATACTAGCTAGAGGAAAAGATGTTTGTGGCATTTTCCAGTTACATTTAATCAGATATGTTGACATTTTCAAACATAGAATCCATTTGTGCATCAGCTCTAGAAAAAGTACAATGGCAGAAATTATACCCACATTTTAATTTTGCTTCAGAAAAATTCCTGAAATTAATAAAATGGGAAATATAAATAAGTGATTTTGGATGGCCAGTATCATTATATATACATTATATCCCAGGCATTGAAAAGACTGACCTTATCCTACTGGATGTTGTTTTGGAAAACAGAACACCTTAAGCTTTTGATATGTTTCTTGATACTGAAAGTTGTGTAGAGAAAAAGAAGCATCTCTTGGTACCAACAATACCTACTGTCTCACCCCAGAGGTATTCTGCATGACTCAAACAGCAAGGAGAAGAACGTGTAAAGATTATGCAAGTCTTGTCTTGGTAAATAGAACATTTATAAACAAACAATAAAATTAAAATGTATACCAGGATACACTAATACAATAAGGTTCTAATGTTTTAAAAAGGCTCATTTTTTGATACATAAGTTGGTGGGATTATGTCTGCCTCACAAAACAGTATAAGATACTTGGCAGAGGGTGTGTAATGACAGCCCATAGCATGGCTCTCCATGCACTCTTACCCAATTTCCACAGACAGCTTCTGAATCACAAACAGAATGGGAGCTTCCCCAAAACCAAACCATTAGTGACATTTAAATCCCTGGCATACTGACGGACCCTGAAAGAATTTGGCTCTTTTTGTGGAAGCACAAGCTGAAACATTTAGTTTTAGTGTTTGAAAAAGTATGACTCGGGCTTGTTTTCAGACTTCTATTTTGTCCTTGCAATAAAGGCTACTACTTTCAACCACAACAGGGGAGCTGTTGATAACTCTGGATGCTGATGCCTGCAGGGCACTGATAGATGCTTCATAAATCTTTTCCAAATGGCATTCTTGATATTTGTCCACAGAGTCTCCAGAACCATTTGCTAAACTTTTCCATTTTTCTTCAGAAGTTCAACGAAATAGTTTTTTCTTTCCCATTTCTGCTTTGGTAGCAAGCATGTCTTCTATGTAGCATGTGCTTATTTCCCACTAAGGACATTTTTCAAAGTGTGGATACCATTACATTTGCATAAGAAGTGTTTGATTAAAAAAAATAAAAATTCCTGACCTCAGAAAATAAATGTAATCATGATGCATGAGGATAGTTTTAGGTAATGTGCATTTTGAAAAAAAACTCAAGAAATTTTTACATACAATAAAGATTTACAAAAAACATTTTATACTCTTCTAACATTTTCTGACAATTTTCCTCCCTTCCTGATCTTTATTTCTTTCTCCATACTTTAAAAAAAAAGAAAAGAGAGAGAGATGGACAATGTCTCAAGATATGTAGCACTTGCATATCACTCCCATTGTAACTTTACTTAGACAACTCTTTATAGTACGTTTGAATTTTCATTGTTCTGGCTGTCTCTTATAACAACAGCTCAGGTGTTCTTTTGATTCTTATTGTTGAAAACCATGATTGTACTCTTGTGACAAAATGTTTCCAAATATCAAAATTTGAATGATTGAGCAGCCTATTGCTAAGTTTATTCCCAAAAGTACCAGTTGAAAGTAAATCCTACTGCTAAGTTTATTCCCAAAAGTACCAGTTGAAAATAAAGTATTCAAACTAGTAGACAGGCAGCATAAGACATTCACAGACACAACTTGACTGAGTGTAGATGTTATTTTCCAACTGAATTCAGTTAACTAAGCACAGCAACAGGTAGGCTGGTCAGTAAATACGGGGAAAAAATGGGGTTTCAAATGGAAAAGCACTTTATTCCGCAACGATCTAATAAAGAACAGAGAAACTAATAATTAAGTACTTGCTTTAAGAAAAGGAGAATCAACTGACTGTACTTCAAAAAAATTTTTTTAAAAAAAGAAAGAAAAGAGGAATCAGACGGTCAGCGTTGCTTACTTAGAAAATATTTGAGGTTGGTTATACTGATCGATTACCCCACAGTTACTTACTAAAGAAACTGAAAAGATGGGAAATAGAATGACATTTATTGATATTCTACTTGTGCTTGATTCTATATATTTAATTTTCAGAACACCATCATTATAAAATCTGCCAAAAGCTTTGAGAAGCAAATGGTACAGTTTAAATCAAAATCTGACTTTAAAGCCTGTGCTTTTTGGAGCTCTTTGATTTTCCATCATGATGTAGGTAAGGCCACTGTTTCTAGTCCTCACTTACCTGTCTGACTGCACCTCCCACTACTGTATTTCTCATTCCCTGAACTCTAGCAAATCTGGCTTTATTTTTCTGATTTTTTTTAAAATTTTTATTGACAAAATTCAATACATAACAATAAAAGTACTTTTTTGGTAATATAGGTCTACTGAGGAGGAAAATGGAATTCGTTTTAGGAGGAAGATAAGACTTTGCTTAACTGGGGTTCAAAGTCAGTATTCTCTATAAACAAATAGATTGTAAATGTTTATCTGTAAAAACCATTCTTTCCTCATGAGCCTAACAAAAACAAGCATCAGTCCATATTTGGCCTGTGGGTCATAGTTTGCAATTCATGTCACAATTCCTAAAGTTTACATGCTGAAACTTGGTACCCAAAGGTTTTCCAAGATTTGGCTACAATTTACTACCTTTCCATCATATTCCTCCCTTCTTCCATTCACATACTGCTCTAGCCCAACTAAAATACTTATCATTCACTGTAAACCACCTACATTTCCTCAAGTCCACTCCTTTATTCATGCTGTTCCCAACATGATTTCAGTATCAAAATAGTTTAAGGTTCTGCTCAAATGATACCTCCTTTTTGAGTTTATTCCTGAACCTCCAGCTGGAATTGATCTGCAGGGCAGGCGTTGCCTATTTAACATCGCTCGTGCATGTTTTATTTCTCACACTAGACTCTGAGATTCTAGGGCATAAGTGCTATGGTTAGTTCATCTTGGTGTTTCTGTCAGCACATAGCATGAACAGATGTTCAGCAGATAACTGCAGAATCCAAGATTAAACACTGAAGGAGAAAGATTCACACTAGAGGCTTCCTGCTGTTGCTCAGTTCTGAGTTGCTTCCTCCTCCTCTGTTTCACTTCTAATCCATTTGTAACTAGCATCCTGTACTAAATTCCTTCAATTTAACCACATGACATGAGCCCTGTTTCTCTGGCAGACCCTGACAGATATAATTACGATAAGGGCATATAAACCACAAGAATTAATGTCACTCAGTCATCCATCAAGTACATGGAAGGAGAGCACAGGCTAAAAAGTTCTTGAAATAGTAAGTCAGACAGGAGTTTTTCACAGTTCTTATTTTTCTTATGAAAGTGTGCCAAACTTTTCTGTTTCCAGCTGTTTTGCATTTGCTATTTCTTTAAACTTCAGTCTCATGACTCAGGTCTCAACTCAAATGCCCCTTCCTCAGAGAAGCCTTCCCTTGACCACTCTAGCTAACAAAACCCCTTCATTCATTTGTATTCATATTATTTGTTGTATGTTGTGTTCACCATAATATGTATCAGTGCCTGAAATTAACTTATTTATTGACGTTTTAATTTTCTGTCTCTCTACACTAAAATGTACGTTCCCTGAAGGTATATGATCACAATCTCTATATCCCTAATACCCAAAACACCGTCTTGAAATAAAAGTCTCTCTTTCTCTCATTCTGATGATAGATAGATAGAATGTACCTATCTACAAATAATGAACTGAATCTATTTTTGGGTGATAAAAAAAGCAAAACAAGATTTTCCTTGTTAAGGAGCTTAAATTACAATTGGAGGACAAGATCAGTAACTATATAGTAAAGCTAATAATTAAAAGCAGTGCATACTGTGTGGAACTTTCCAAATTATTTGGAGAGCAGAGGTTGGATGGTAACTATGAACCTGAGCAATGTGAACATCACCTCCTACTTTTGCAGAGTGTTACAGCCTATCCTATATTTTATATTTGAGCTTCCCAGGAGCAGTGTGATGTACAGCAAATTATCCAATGTTTTTATAGAGAGGTTAAAGTGTATCAAAAGCATAAATTCAGTGGTAAATTACGGTTCCCTAAAGAAGATACATTTTGTGGAAAATATTATCTTCTTTTGTTTATTTTTTTCAGAAATATAGAACTGCTCATTGGGAAAAGCTGAATGTGGACCTAAAAATAAAAAGCCTGCTACTATTAGGACATGCATGATATTTTTTTTTTATATTTAGTTTTCTGAAAACGTAGATTTGTTTCTTAGAATAAGAAAACTTGTGGGCTTATATGTGTAGGGCTTTATATAAATATGATTTCAGTATATGCCAATAAATCAATGGCGCTAGAGTTAAATGTCATACAAATACATTTAGCCACTGATTCAAATAAAATCGTATGATGGAAACTTGTTTTCTAGCAACATACTTGTGAAACTTACATCAAATGGGAGATATCCATATTTGCCCATTTTATATGTATAGATAATCAATTAAAAGGTGTTGAGAAACAGTTCCTAAATGCATAGCTCTGTGCGTGGGGCCTGGTGCCGAACTAACCTGTCAGATGGCATCTGTTCAGTATTAGAAGAGCCTAGAGATGCTTCACACGTAAAAGATAATTGGTCAATTGGTAAACTCGCAATCTCTCAGTGATTCTTTTCCTTTTTTGGGACATCCTCCTGCACTCTTGATTTTTACCCAGTATTCCAGAGCCATTTCTGCCAGTGATGAAAGACTAGAGACGAGGTTGCTTAGATACAGCAAATCCTGGAGAGCCAAGGGGAAGCTGAAGGTCAAAGAGTGGATTAGATTTATGTCTTGTTCTCGTCTGAAAACAGAACTTATTTGTTTTGCTGACAAAGTAGGAAAATATGGACAGTCAAGGAAGGGAAGATCATTTTTGCTGTAGAAATGAAATTCACTGAGAAATAACAGATATAAGGAAAAGCAATAATGAATATTATAGTAATAATCTGCATAGAATAGAGTGGCTACGAACCTAATAATCCATTTAGAATAGAGAAGCTACTGACTATTTCTTCTGCCAAAATGGGTTGAGTGATAGTTTCAACTGAGGAAAAATTCCCAAATAACCTCAAATATAAATAAGTGATAAGGGAGAGCAGAATGACATCATAACACTCGTTTAGGGGTAGAGCCAGAAGTACAATGGAGCTAGGTACTGAGCTCTCTATATCAAAACAACCTTTGTATATAAAGGTATCTCCTTAAATATTTTTTTGAAACACTTGTTTATGCACTTAATTTTTTTCTAATAAAAATAAAATAATTTGATAATAAGAAATAAAGACAATAAAATAATAACCAATATGAGTAAAGTCTCAAAATTAATAAGGACAATATTTTTCAATAAATCTGATAGCCTATTTCTCCAAAAGTCTTGTCTAGAAAATAAGTGTATGGAACACTAATTTTAATGCTATAGTTCACAATACAAAACCTTGATATAAAATTTAAAACTCATTTTATTTTCTATTTAGCATTTGTGTTTCTTATTTCCACTTGAAATAAGAAACGTGTGCTCTCTAATATGAGCAAATTAAAAGGACACTTTTTGCCTTGTATCCTTTAAAACTTTCTTACTCACTTTCAATCTTTTAAACTGTATGTATTATAGAAAAGCTTCTTGAAAAATTATACAACTTCAGCATTTGAGGAGACAGTGACCTAGAATTACTTTAAAAGTAATCTTCACCAAAATGGAATGCTGCGGGAGGGCTAAAAATTTCACTTTTAGAAAATAACAAATTGCACGGCATTTAATAGGCCTTGCCTTGACTAAATAGGCCACAGCCTTGGAAAGAAAATTACTCTCAACACTGGCCCTCTTGCCAATGTATTGAATTCTTCTCTTTGCTCCTAACGTTTAGCTGGAGCTGTGTCCTGAGAGCTCTGAATGGGTTCAGACAGAATGTACCTTGTTTGTGATGGCAGCAGAGAGAAACGAAAAGAAATTATCATGACTAGTGCAGGAGAGTCAAATCAAAGTAAGGGTGCAGCGAATGTAACTGATTTCAGCGAGGCTAGATCAGCAGTGGAGCAGTCAAACGAGGCCGAAGGAGAAGCACACAGAGAGGAGCTGAGAAGTGGCAGAAATAAGCAGAGGGACAGCAGCTTGGAGTGATCCCTCAGTAAATTTCAGCAATGTTTAACTTTAATTCTCATGACTTTCCATTACTGCGGTGGCCCATTTAAATAATGAGCAAGGACATTGCTATAGACTGATTCTTCTTTGGGTGTTTTCTGAAACCTAGAGAAATCTGTAGGATGTGGACTCAGTTTAGTCCTAGAAACTCATTCTCTATATTCCATTCTTGTAAACACTTTACCGCTTTCAGAAATCTCTGGGCCAAGGGACAATAAACTTAACGACAAATAAGCCTCAGTCCTTTCAAAGAGAGATCAAGGAAATGGAAATAATGATTATTTCTGTATCAAGTGTAAGTATGACTTTAAAATCCAGACTAAAGTAAAAATTTTTCCTAGGAATTATAAGGATTAAGATAGACTTTGTATAATAGTGTCAGGAGCATGGCTCCTAAATTCCCGACATTAGAAGCAAGGAAGGTCGTAGGAAAGAAAGAAACCATGAACTTTAATTCTATTTTGAAGATCATTACTTACATGATAACAATAGTGATATTTGTAAGTAATATAAAATCACAGTATGCTTTTAAACAAATACTGAAGAATAAAATAATATTTTTAAATGTAATGAGTACCAGTTTATCATATATCAGATTAACTTTATTAAAATTAATTATAGTTTTGTCACTATTATGATTTATAAACATGTCCCTTCCTAGGAAAGGCAGTAGAAAGCCTATTAATTTTTTTAAATGTTTCATTTGTATGCAGCCAAGGGTTACCAAAATAAGGTCACTCTATTCTTATTAATTTTGGTGTTTATAAAATTAATATAATCTTTTGGATACAGGGATACCATCATACCATTGCCAAAATTTGCCTCTCTTTTCTCAAAGTTTAGAAGAATTATTTTTACTCTTTTATCTTAGTAAATTTGTGTGAACTTCTAAAACATTTTTAACAATGGTTTTAGTTGGCATCTCTGTACTGGTTCTTATGTTCTTGTGTTTTTAAATGGCTTTCTGTTCTATTGTTTACAATGATTTCTACTGTTGGTTTTGACAGATAACTTTTATAATATTTAAACAGTTACTTTATTTTTGAGCATGCTTTCGATCTAAATGTTGACTATTAATGTGGTATTAAAATTTTAGGGACAAAACATCTACAAAATATTTGTAAATCATTTAGAGAAAAACTATAAAGAAATAAAATTTTTAAAGGGAATATATATCACTACATATAAAATATAAAATCTATGAGATCTTACCTATATTAGGGTAATCATTAGCCATGAAAAAGGTACAGAGATTTTCAATTACATAAAATTTCAAACATATGAATAAAAAGATATTAGTAACACATTTAGTAAATCGATTACAGGTTACGGAAATACACTGCCATCTATCAGAATTAAAGCCTGATACCTGAAGTAATACTAATATAAACTTAATGATAATAATACTGCTTTAAGTAAATAAGAAAAAGAAAATGACCAATTGGAAAAACTGACAAAATTATGAATAGACAAATCACAGATGAGTTAATCATATGGCTTACAAACATTTGGGAAAAAAAAAATACTCAGCTTCATTGAATTTGGGGATATAATGAATGGAACCATTAAAAAATGTATTACATCTATACCTGAGAATCTTTAGATATTTTCAACAGAAATATCTATTCCAATAAAAAATGTATTTTTACTTTTTAAAAAGAAAAGCGAAATACCTAAAAAACGTGTACATTAATGTTTCTATTCCAAAGAAACACATATACACATACTTATTATATAAGTATTAAGAACTGAATGTTAGAGTATACATCAGTCAGAGTCAGAGGAAGAAAAGAAAGAACAGAAAGCAAAGAGGGAAAATGAGCGCAAAAAATATTTCCATGAATAAAACAGCAGGTGTAAGTGGGAAATTATCTAACTATATATGCATAAATAATAAATTTAAAAATCGTTATCACTGTGTGATAGGCTGTCAATAAATTTTATTTCCTTCCTCACAACTGGATACATTATTTTATGTATAATTAATAAACACAAACAAATAACACAGTATTGAAATAGTTTCCACCCAGAAGAAGGAACAAAGTACTTAATTTCTCTTATTTAAGTTGAAGTAGCTTCTCCGATAAATCAAAGTTATTTACCATTCTCTTTTTCATGGATCTTAAGAACCCATATGCCAATGACAATAAAGCATCTCTTCCCCTTCTCATTACCCTGGCCTTTACCTAACATTTAAAAAAAAAAAAAATTCTAAAAAGGTGATTGGTCTTTTAGAGACAAAAGAGGGAGATAAATATTTTGCATAGTGGGTCTTAGACTCAGACCTTTTTTCATTGTTTATTATTGTATTCAGCATCACATTCAACCTGTCAGAATGTTGGATATTGGCTTGAAAACATTTCCTACGTTTATTCTTTCAGGAGGTTGATGTTAAAAATAAACCGCACTCAATTGAAACACAAGCCCAAGGAGACGACTGGTGTATGTTTTTCAATGCTGCCAATCCAGTGAAAATCAAAGGAGGTGATGGGGAATGCGAAATTAGTGTCATATCTTTCCTTCTTTCTCATCGATAAATCGAATAAATCCCCTGTATTCGTTAATGTTCACTGCTATAAAACATGACTATCCCAATTTCTATGGCCCAGTATAATAGATGATAATCTCTCACTTAAAGTTCAAGATCTTATTTAGTGACTCAGGCTGATGGAGGCTCTCTCATTTCCTATTCGTGGTTTCCCAGATTACGCTAGGGAAAGAGTGAAATTTTATAGGCAACTCTACAAAAGAGAGAATTTAGCTCTTTAAACTGAGTTCCTGATTCACTCAGTGAATAAACTTTTGTTGGAATCTAGCATACTAATCACTGGACTGGATGTTAGGATACAATAAACATCTTTAACACATACCTGAGCTTCTCATCACTTAACGTTTTATTGAATGAAAGCATTAGGAAGACCACTAACTTTGTCTTGTGGTCAAGGAAATCTTCATTGATTAAACTTTTCCTTCATTAATAGGATTTTCCAAAACTAGCAGGGTATGAAGGTCTATGACATATTTTTAGGAGCGTTTCCTTACCTGCCTTGGATATGATAAGACTCTTTGATACTTTCTCTATTTCCAAGATCCTTAGAACATATCCTGCACTAAATCTGAGTATCTCTCAGAAATTTTTCTTATTCTAGCAAGTATAGCTGCATTGTCTCAATATCATAATCATGAAAAAGTGAGCAACTGGAAATTTAATTTGGAGCGTATGTAAGAAACATTCAATTAGTTCTAGTTGTTGTTAGGCAGCATGTGTTCAGCTTTCAGTGAAGGTGAACAAATGAAGATAAATGAGAGACTGAACGAAAACAATTCAATATGCGTTTTTAAGAAACAATATTATTAAAGAGCATGTGTTTTCTACCGAACAAAAGCAACCGATCTTTTTCTCAAATTGCTAGTTAGTGAGGTGTACCAAAACAATTTTGTAAATAACAATGAATACAGTTTAATGAATCAGAGTGAAGAGTAAATAACATACTTTATTCTGGCAATGATATTCTAGGCACAGAAAGTTTGAAAAAAAAAAAAGGTGAAAAGAATTGCATTGCTATCTGATCATGGTGTTTATTAAATTGCTTTTTCTATATATGACAAGCTTTACAAGCTGTTGGAATTGTCTCCAACAGAATAACTATAGTGAAAGCCATATGAAATGCATTATATAATATGATTCTTCACTTGACATGCAGGTATAATCTCATGTGCAATTCAGGCAAAAGTGAGGAATTCAACTGAAAGTTCCATTTGTTACAATTTGATGATTGTGATTAAAGAACCATAAAAATTTTATCTTTGACATTTCATTTTTCCTTCACAAAAGCAGTCTACCACAATTTCTATGGTTTTCTTTCCTCTTAACTCTGGTGTTACCCATCACTGCGGGGTTTCTCTTTTTTAGGGATAAGAAACTTACAATCAACTGTTTCTGGAGAATCATTTGATTTTATCAACAAGGGCCCATAAATATATTAAAAATTCAGGATGTTCTATAGAGATTGCTAAATAATACATATAATACATTTGGGAATGATCAATATTATGATTATGACTATAATTGTAAAATATGTCTCCTGAAGTGAATTATTGTGCATTTTGTCTTTGAAATGTTCATTCTAACTTTGAACTCTTTTAGCACATTGTACTGAGGGTAACAAAATAAACTGGCTTATTGGATAATTATTTGCCTTTGATCTTAATATTCCTTATGAGATTGTTATTCCATTGAAAGAGGGGGCGCTTTCTATCATTGCATCCACCACAGCAACCAGCACATTGCCCAGAACATAGTAGGCATTTGGTTATTATCTATTGAATAAATGAACAAATTAGATATTATGACAGTTACCACTCTTGTCTCTTAAAAAAAACGCTTCCCAAGTTGTGTCAACTGTTTCCCGAGTAGCCTTGGGAATTCTTTGGAAGAGGGTGAGGATCAGTGCTGGGCTGAAGCTACAAAGGTAGTTTTCCCTCCCAAAACTTCAGAGTATCTTCATTGTTGTTTGTTTTTTACGGAGCTCTAGCTACATGCAGTGTAATAAAAATTGTATCATTTTGATTTTCAGCACTGATTCTAACTTGTGGTGCATAGTAATAATAATATATTACATTCTATCACTTTGTAAGAAAAACACATTGTAAAGGGTTTGACTTTGCCGTCTTCTTTCCCCTCCACCCCCAAACACTCATAGCGGAATTAAGAATTACTTGGTGACTACTCAGTACCAGGAAATGTTTCAGGTACTTGAGCTATAATGGTAAACCAAGCAGGCTCTGCACTAAAAAAAGTGCATTTTAATGAATTTTATAAATGAAGTCAGAAAATAGCTAAATAAACAAACAAAAAAATGTCAGATGTTAATGAGTACTGTAGAAAAAAAAAAAGGTCTGTAATAGGTGAAGGGCATCCTGGAAAGTGAAGGATTCTTATTTTATATAGTCATAAAAAGTCTTCTTATAGTTATCACTTAGTTACCATTTGAGAAAGTCCTAAAGAAAGTGAGAGAGGCCAGACGTGGGGATACCCAGAGAAAGGGGGTACCACACAGAGGGAGTACCAGACAAAAACCTGAGAGAAAACATCTGCTCTGATGGGGCGTGTGGCTTGAGTGAAAAGAGCAATGATAGGAGAATCACAGGAGATAAGGTCGGAGAGGTAGTCAGGGGCAAGCTCATGGAGGGTCTGAGCTTAAGAACAGACTGCATGCCTTCTCGTATAGAAGCAGCTGAGATTTCCTAGTAAGGCCGAATTGTACTCTCTCTAGAAATGGTCTGTGATTATAGTCTTCAACTGGTGGACTCTCCAATGACTCTTGCTTCTATGCAGATGCACTAGTACTTAAAATCTGCATATACATCATCAAGCATTAGCTGGCTAATATTTTGACAAAAATCACATCAACCATTCTTATAGTGCAATCACTAGGTATTGGTGTTTATATACATCATAACACTTAATTCTCATATAAAACCTATGTGATAGGTCAGTGGAAGTATAATTTTCACACTGCAGATGATAAAGCAGAGAGTTAGAATGGTTAAAAAAAATCTTGCCTAAGTTTACAGCTAAAAAGTGTAGAAAAAGGACAGAAATTAGGTCCACCCCCTATAAAGGCCAGGAGAGGTGGGAAGAGAGAGGAAGAGGAGAGAATATAAACACATCATTTACGATGACATCCTGTGTGTCCTGCATGTACCGTGACAGGATTTTATACACATTATCTCACTTACCTAGGCCTGAATCTGTGAGGACTGAGAGTTTTAGTCTAAAGACTTGATCAGAAGCTATACGCTGAATTTCTAACTAGCTCCCAACTACCCAAGATTAATGGATTACAACCAGAAACGTGGTTTTCTAACTGTTCTCTGAGAAGTCAAAAGAGTCTTTTCCAGTGGCCATGACGGTTGGAAAGAGGGGTGCTCCCAGTGATTTCCTCTTTACATCCAGAGATTCCTTATAAGATTTAATTAAACAATGTCTTAAAATGTCTAGCTTACCAGATCTTTCAAGATCTTGCAAAGTATCACATATGCCCTGAAATGGCTAAGAGTTCTCTCTTGTGATATACCTGGATGGGGTCCTTAGTGCAAAACCTCCAACTCAAAGACATACATTTTGTCAGCTTGAGCTGCCATAAAAAAAATCACAGATTGTGTGGTTTAACAACTGATACTGATTTCTCATAGTTCTAGAGGCTGGAAAGTCCAAGATCAAGGTCCTGGCAGATTTGGTTCCTGGTAAAGACTCTTCACCTGGCTTATAAATGACAACCTTCTCACTGTGTCCCAACAGCAGAGGAAAGACCTCCGGCCTTTCTTTTTGTTTATAAAGACACTTAGTACATCACGAGGACCACACCCTTATGAACTCATCTAAACTTAATTATCTCCCAAAGACCCCATTTTCAAATACTATGAAAATGGGGTTAGGATTTCAAGGTACAAATTTTCGGTCCATAGTGCATTTACTCCTTCAATTAACACTTCAACTGAGTGCACGCCATTTTTGATTATTTACAACTTCTGGGCACTTTCTTCTTTTTTCTAACATTTTCATTGGGTAATGAAATCTTCTTTCTTAGCATTTTATTTCATAGTCTGCAATCTTTTCAATTCACCTGAATAGTCAAGTTGAATATAAATTCATTTCCAGTAATCCCTAAAAGTTAATAGATGATCTTAAAAGGAAAAATGTTCAGATGTAGTCATTAAAACTAGTAAAACTGCAACTTCATAAAATTTCACTTCTTTTATACTGTTACTTTCTTGATAACGCTCATATATTTTTGGTTCCAACTACTCACACTAACAATGAATATATGAATTGGTCGACTTCTGTGTATTTGGTTCTAAATCATTATATATGATCAAAATGCCCTCCATATTACAGAGAGAAATAAGAGTTGAAAATATGTTTCAGTGAAGTCCATGAAAACAGCTACCTTTTTCCAAAGCGTGAGACTTTGAGAATAGTCAGACAACTGATTTTAATTTGACGTGCTCTTAAAACTGCAGCTGTTTTTTATTTACTGTAAAATTAAATATTTCATTCATATTAACATGTGATGTTCTTACATAGAAATATCAGATATCAATCAGATTCCCTTCTCCTCACCACAAACATTGTCTGTTTTTCCCATGGGTATGAGACTTTAGTCAAGTATGGGGCTTAGCAAGCATTATATAGCAGTTCCTTGTCTTTACCTACTTAACCAATAGAGGAAGTATATAAGATACAAATGAATAAAATGCAATGATCCTCACATTCACTATTTGCTCTTAAATCATTTAAGAGTTTAACTATATATATATCTATATATCTATATCTATATCTATATATATATATATATATATATATATATACACACACACACACATATAGTTTATATATATACAGATCAGTCATACATCCTTGTCTTAGTATATTTTCGGGGTGCATGCCAATAAAAATAAAATCCTTTTCTCTGATAGCTGCCTACCACATAATCTGATTATCATCCTTAGAGCCAGATTGTATCAATCTTATTCTCATGAAAGACAGAAAACCTGCTACCAGACCTCCGACGCAATGGCAAAGAAACGTGAATCATCATTTAAAATCATGCCTGCTGGTCTTCATAGCATTTAAGGCCCCAGAGACACTGAGGATATAATTTTAATTTTGTTTATAGCTATCCACAGAAAATATCCATATTTTCTATTTATAGGTTACTCAGATTCAATTAGGTAGCCTATTATTTGATTAATTACACAGCTATCAAATCATTCAGGGCTCCTACTGTTTCAACAGCAGTGGGAAATATGCTTTCATCACTATATACATGTAACTATTTGTGGTCTAAAGTAATATTCTATCAATTAATATTAAAATTATTTCTATCAGATATAGTAACTTGATGACAAAGATACATTCCTAAAGTAAAATCAATGGATAAGTTGGTGTAAAAATATTTTTAAATGTAATTCTTTAATTCTTCAATTAACATTTATGGATGAAAATAGGGAGTAGGATTTTGTTGAATTTTAAGACATTCGTTTCTAATATATTAGGGAAGAGCTCGGTATGCTTTTGGATGCATGATAGTAAGAAAAACCATGACTATCTCTACATTCCACTTTAGAAAATCTATCTTATTTTTTTTAAACTGAATTCATTTACTGCATTATCAAATCATTTTAAGATTCTGTCTCCTGTAGGGGTCTACATTGTGTTTACTTGATAACATCCTTTGAATAATCATTGAGTTAACAAAAAATGGTCTCCTCTTCCTCTCAATACTCCTTCTCTCACATATTAGTCCATTGTCAATGAAAATAACTTGGAATCCTACAAAGTTCCTAATGCATACTCAAAAATACTTTCAGAATAATTTCCAAGAAATATATTTTGTGTCTTTAGTTGCTTTTTTGGTAATTTTTGGTAGAAGTCAAAAATTACTAAGAAGGCTAGATCAGTAATAAAAAGTCTCCTAAGGAAGAAAAGCCCAAAAGTAACAAAGAAAAGCCCAAGAGAAGATGGCTTCTTTGGTGAATTCTGCTAAACATTTAAACAAGAGTCAATATCAATCCTTCTTAAACTCTCAAAAAAAAAAAAAATCCAACCAACCAAAACTGAAGAGGAAAGAGCACTACTGAGTTCATTTCATAAGGCCAGCATACCCCAATACCAAAGCCAGGTAAGGACACTACAAGAAAAAAAAAAATTACAGGCCAATATCCTTAATAAACATTGATGTAAAAAATCATCAACAAAATGCTAGCAAATGAAACTCAACAACACATTAAAAGAATCATACACCACGATCATGCAGAATTTATTCTTGGAATGAAAGGATGATTTAACATATGCAAGTCAATAAATATGATACACCACATTATGAGAATGATGATAAAAATCAGATAATCATCTCAATAGATACATAAACATGATTTGAAAAAAGTCAACATCCTTTCTTGATAAAAAGTCAAAACAATTTTGGTATAGAAGAAATGTACTTCAACATAATAAAGGCCATATTTGACAAGCCCACAGCTAATATAATAATCAACAGTGAAAAAACAAAACCTTTTCCTCTAAGATCAGGACAAGACAAGGACGTCCACTCTTGCCCCTTCTTTTCAAGATAGTATTGAAAGTAATGGAGTAATCAGAATAGGTAAAGAAATAAAGGTTATCCAAGTTAGATGGAAACAAGTAAAAACTGTCTCTGTTTATAGATAACATAATCTTATAAGCAGAAAATCCAAAAGATGCCATCAAAAAAATGTTAGAACTATTAAATGAATTCAGTAAAGTTGCAGGATACCAAATCAACATGCAAAAAATCAATTGTGTTTCTGCACCCTAACAACAAACTATCTAAAATAAACATTAAGAGAAGACTCTAATTTACACTCATATCAAAAAGGAGGGGAGAGTATAGCTGGGGGAGAGTATAGCTGGTTGGATGGTATAGCTTAGTGGTAGAGTGTGTGCTTAGAATGCACAAGGTCCTAGGTTCAATCCCAGTAACTCCATTAAAATAAATAAGTAAGTAAATAAACCTAATTACCTCCCCCTATATTGAAAACAAACTAAAACCCCAAAAAGAATAAACTACTTAGGGTAAGTTTAACCAAGAAGGTAATAGACCTATCTACAAAAACTTTAAGAGATTGATTAAAGAAACTGAAGAAGACACAATGGAATGGAATGATATCCTGTGCTCTTGGATTGGAAGAATTAATATTGTTAAAATGTCCATACTACCTATAGCCATCTAGGATTCTTTGCAATCCCTGTCCCAAATTTCACTGCCTCTTTTTTTTTTTTTTTTTACAGAAATAGAAAAAAAAAAATCTAAAATTCTTATGGAACCAAAAAAGACCCTAAATAGCCAAAACAATCTTGAGAAGGAAAAAAAAAAAAGCTGGAGGTGATAGACTTCCTGATTTCAAGCTCTATTAGTAAGCTATAGTAATGAAAACAATATGGCACTTGCATAAAAAACAAACACCTGGACAAGTGGAACAGAATAGAGAGCCTTGATACAAACCAAAATATATTTGGTTAATTAATTTTTGAAAGGGAGCTAAGAGCACTCAATGAGGACATGATAATCTCCTCAGTAAATGGTGCTGAGAAAACTGGACAGCCACATAGAAAAGAATGAAACTAGACTCATATCTCACATCACTCACAAAAATTAAATCAAAATGCATAGAAAAACTTAAATGTAAGATCTGAAACTATAAAACTCCTAGAAGAAAACATAGGAGAAGAGAACATAGAAACCCCTTTACATTGGTCTTCACTATGATTTTTGGGTATGACACTAAAGCACAGGCAACAAAAGCAAAAATAGGTCATTGGGACATTAAGCCAAAATGCTTCTACACAGTAAAGGAAACAATCGACAAAATGGAAAGACAACCTATGGAATGGGAGAAAATATTTGTAAACCATATATCTGGTATGGGGTTAATATCTAAAATATATAATTAACTCATATAGCTCAACAGTAAAGAATCAATAACCCAATTTACAAATAGGCAATAGATATTTTTTTCAAAGAAGAAATACAAATGACCATCAGCTACATGACAAGCTGCTCAATATCACCAATCATCAGGGAAATGCATATCAAAACCACAATGAGATAATCATTTCACATTTGTTATGATGTCTATTAACCAAAAATACAAGAGATAACAAATGTTTGTGAAGATATGGAGAAAAGGGAACACTTGTGCACTGTTGGTGGGAATCTAAACTGGTACAGCTGCTATACAAAACAGTAGGGCGTTTCCTCAAAAAGTTGAAAATAGAACTACCTTATGATCCAGTAATCTCACTTCTGGGAATATATCTGAAGTGTGAAAACAGTATTTGGAAGAGACATGTGAACTTTCAAGCTCTCATGTTCATTGCAGTATTATTCACAATAGTTATGATATGCAAGCAACCTAAGTGTCTGTCAAGTCTGTGAATGGATAAATAGATTAAAAATGTAATATATACATTATATAGAATATAGAATAACATAATCTTTTAATATATATAAATAATAGAATCTTTTTTAACCTTATAAAAGAAGGAAATGATACTATTTGTGACCACATGGATGAAATCTGAGGTCATTATGCTAAGTAAAATAAGCCAGACAGAAAAAGATAAATGCTGTGTGATACAACTTATATGTGGACTCTAAAAACAAAACAAAGCAAATCCTCCTAGAAACAAAGAGTAGATTAGTAGTTGCCAGGGCCTGAAAGATAGGGATCATAGGTAACAAATTTTTGTTATTAGATAAATAAGTCCTGACAATTTAATATACAGCATGATGATTGTAGGTAATAATACTCTATTGTATAGCTAAATTTTGCTAAGAGTAAATCTTAAGCATTCTCGCCCTTCCCCAGAAAAGGTAACTATATGAAGTGATGGGTATGCTAATTAATTTGACTGTGGTAATCATTTCACAATGTATGTGTATATAAAACCACCATGTTCTACACTTTGAATGTATACAATTTTAATTGCCAATTAACCTTCATTAAAAAAAATTAAAGAGAAAAACTAAAATGTACATACATAGTGCTTACTATGTGCCAGACTCTGGTTGAAGTGTTAACTCATTTAATCTTCCTTGTGATCCTGTGAAGATTATTTCCTTCTAATAGATCAGGAGACTGAAGCACACAGAGTAATTGACTTGAATAAGGTGAAAAGTTAGCAAGTGGCATAGTTGGGATTCAAAGGCAACAATCTAGATCCAGAGGCTGTGCCTGTATACATAACATGCTGTGTCTCGAGATACCATGAATAAATGTTGTGCAAGAATTTAAGAGAAAAAATATTTAAAGTAGTGCCTGGATGGGAAATGTCAGGTCATAAAGGGTAATGTTCCCCAAATTAATGTGATATTATTACTAACAAAATTCTCAAGAATGTTGCAAGCTGATTCTAAAATTAATGTGCAAGAAAATCCAACAGTATTTTGAAGGAAAATAATAAGCAGTGTGCCTCGCTTCCTAACACCAAGATTTATTGTAACTAAAACATTCTTACTGAAACGCTGGATTGGATCTAGCACTGTAAAACAGACCAGTACACATTAAAAAATTCTCAAGACACAAACAGACTCACATAAGGAAATCTGTTTTATGACTGAAGTAGCATAAAAATTTTATAGAGGAAATAAAGAAATATAAAATAGTTGGGAGAACTGATTATCTATGTGGAAAGAAATAAAGTTGGATCATTACCTCACACAGTACACAAAATTCAGTTCCAGGTGGACTTGAAACCATAATACAAGTGTAAAACTTTACAATATTTGTAAGAAAATATAGGGAACTATCTTTATGATATCTAAATAAAGAATGCTTTTTAAACAAGACACAGAAAGTGAAAGCCATAAAAGTAAAAACAGATACTTCTGTTGATGTTCAAATTAAAAACTTCTTTATATGAAATAACATCTAAAGCAAAGTGAAAAGGAAGCTTCAGAGAAGTGGTAGAAAATACTATCAAATCTAACTAGCTAAGATTTTGTGTTCAGAATTCTTAAAGGAAATGTATAAAGATGTTCAACTATCAAATGATAAAAGCAATACAGATTAAGATGCCAATAGAAAAAAAAATTATCCACATCATATTGGAAATAGTTAAAAATTCTGAATAACAAATGGGAGTGATAATATTAGAGGAGGAGGGTATAGCTCAGTGGTAGAGCTCATGCTTAGCATGCACAAGGTTCTGGGTTCAATCCCCAATACCTCCACTAAAACAAAAACAAAAACAAAACACCTCATTGAGAATGTTAGAAAATGACTGTACATTAATGGCTAGCAAACTGACAGCATGTAATAGATTTGAAGATATACATAGTTGATGACCAAGAAATTCCACAACTAAGTATCTATCCTAGAAAAACTTAGACATGTGCACAATAAAATCTATATAAGAATGTATGCTGCAGCATTTTTAAATCAATGGAAGATTAGAAGAAATTGAAATGCTCCTAAACAAAAAATGGACAGATTGTAAATATATTCACACAGTAGAAATAAATAAACTGATGAATCACACAAATAATGCTGAGTAAAGAAAGCAAATTGCAGTAGACATGCTCCGTACATCATTTATACAAATTAACGAAATAAATGTTACAATATTTTTATGGATTTGTGAGTGCAAAATTATGAACATGTAAAGGAAAAATATACACCGATTTCAAGATACTTGTCTCTCTCCTCTGAAAGTAGAAAACAGAGTGGGCAGAAAGGGTGATCAGAAATACACACATTTTAAAAACATGTATGTATGTGTATGAATGACTGGGACATTGTGCTATACACCAGAAATTGACACATTGTAACTGACTGTACTTCAATAAAAAAGAATACAGAAGTACACACATTTCTATAATTATTCTCTGAAAAATTTAAACAATCTGACTCAAAAGTAAATTTAAGAGCTAGTTGAAATTCAGCACGTTTTTTTTTTCTTGCTTCAGCGAGCACAGATGTACGGAGATGTCTTTTTTCTCCGGGTTCCCTGATTACATAGGGAGTAAAACATAGAGAAATATTCCCGACCTGACCTGGCAGTGGACGAGTGCATGAGTAAAAAAGCACTGAACTGTTTTAAGACACTGACATATAGGAGGTTTCATTACCATGGTATAACCTACCATATCCAGACTGATACTAAAATTTCCACCATAAATCCTAATATATATGGCATTGCCTTAATGGTCATTTGATGAGTGGCAAACAACAATTATTGAGGCTGGAAGCATAATGATTCATGTTCTGCGGCAGCAAAATATTTGATAAGACGTTCATCTACATGAATATGGAAGGCAGATAATGTTCCTAATAAACTTGAAGTTCCAGAGTAGGATTTCCAGAATTAGCAAATAAAAATTCAAGGCATCCAGTTGAACTTTAATTTCAGATAAACAACAAATAAATTTTCGTGTATCCCCATGCAATATTATACTAAAAAATGTACATACTTATACTAAAGAAAAAATGTTGTTTATCTGAAATTCAAATTCAACTGAGAGTCCCATATTTTACCTGGCAACTTTATCAAGGGAAAGATATTGCAATATAGAAACATAATAATCCCTCTTTGTTATTATTAAAGTTATTTGACAAGATTTCATGAGGGACCATGAAGTCAGAGAGGAAGGGGGCAAAACACAAGTCATTTCTGAAACGTAGTATTTTCTCTAATGAGATGAAAAATCATTGAAAATGTCTGAACTGAGCTGTGACAGTTAAATAGTGTTTTAAAAGGATCACAATGGTGGCTGTTTGAAAATAAAAAGGCTATCGAATACACAAGGCTATGAAAATATTACACATGAGAACAGTGGTTTAGATTTAGGAAACAATGATTAAGGTGGGTAAATTTTGGAGGCAGAGTTAACTAGATTTCACAAAGGGTTGTAGAGTGTAAGGAATATACAGGAACCCAAGATAGCATCAGTTTATGGCTTGAAGAATGGGAAAGATGGAATATCTAGTATAAGAGATGGAGAAACCTGTAGACATATTTAATTTGATGCACATTAGGCATCTAACTGGGAATATTAAACAGAGAGCTGAATATGTAGGTCTGGGGTTTGGGGAGAGTTCAAATTGAAGACATACACGTGGACACTGTCAACATACAGATAATAGTATACTAAGATGATAAAGATAAAATAATAATAAAAGTTAATACTTACTGGAATTTTTAATGTGTGAGTCTTTGATTTAAATGTTTTACATATTAACTCATTTGATCCCTATAACAACCCTATTACACTGGTTCTATTATTATTATATTATTTACAATATCATAATTGAAAGTAAGACTCAACTTATACTCATCTTGAATCTGTATTAACTGGTCTGATCTTCTAGGTTATTTTTAACAATTGTCTAGTCAGTGAACCCTGCCGTAGTCTCTAATATTGTAAATGTCTTTTGATTCTTGTAATTCTCTTTTATTATCCATGAACTTTTAATAACATCTTATAAAAAATTTTACTCTTGATGGACTTGTGGTGAATACTTAAGAACCTCCACCAAGTTTAGGGTATAGGAAGACATTAATTAGCTCTTCTTCCCTCACACTTCACTACCAGCTTGATGGCAAATTAGTAGCCCAAGAGAACATGCTCCTTGAAGTACAAGGAAAAAGGTAAGATGAAGTAACCTAACTTGATTAAGAAGCATGATTGAGACATCCTGGGACCTCAGATGAGATACTGGGATGAAAGGGAGTTGAGATAATTTTTATCAACCACAACACTATATTTTGGGCAAGGATGTGTAAGTAATTCCACCTATATTGACAGCCTGAGGAGGCTGGCAACATGACGACTGCATGCATGTTAGAACAAATTAATTCCCATCTATGTTTCTTTTCTCATATTATTCCATATGTTCAGAACACTTAACAAGATCTCTTTCTTACTTCAAAAAATTTGCACTAAATTCTTCTTATTTTGGAACCCGTTTCAACATGCCTCATTTATGGTTTTCTGCACTCACTTGTTATATGTCTAGGATTGAACACTTATGTGCTATATATATAGTAAGACATGATTTTGAACTTGCTTCTAAGTCCTCCTGTCTAAATGTGTTCATATCATCTCTCTGCTGATTATTAGTGGATGGAAAAAGGAGCAAAAATAACAACTTAACACTTATCGATATTAGATATCAATTCAATAATAAATATAAGCATAAATAATAAAAATAAATGGTAAAAATAGACAGGCATGCTAAGTTGGGTAATTTTTTTTGGCAAAATCTTATGATTTCAACTTTAAATTCCGTATCATAGCAGCACATTCTGTTGGTAAAATCATTCCCTGTTTTCATGACAAAATTAAATATATTGACAAGAAGACGATTCCAAGATCTAAACATTGATCTTAAATATTTATTTTAAACTATCCCATCTCTCCCAGTAAAGCACGAAATATATAGCTTTGTGCTACATTAATAATTAAATAACTTTGGAAACTCACAACTTCAAAACACATGGTTCTAGTTGTGGGACGGTTCTACAATGGAGAAGGGTACTGAATACTATTAGTTTCAGGTAATAAGGAAATTACTTTACTATTGTAAACAAACATTTTGTTTATTTGCTGTCCCAATCTGGTACAGCATGAAGACAGCTCTCATTCCTAATAAGCATTTCTGGATATAACAAATTTCTTAAAGAGGATGTGATACTGACTGCCTTCTCAAATCTCACTCTCGATTATAATTAACAGTAGTTTCTTTTAATTATCACTGCCCTTCTTAGAGCAGTCTCAGGTATATAAAAATTAATTACCTAGAACTCACATCTTTATAATTTTAACCTTTTTATGCTTCACTTGTTTACAATGACATTTAATTTTAAACAGTTATCAGATAACTGTATGTAGCAGACATTTGATTTATCAAAAAGGGGGGAGAAAAAAGAAATATAGGACAGTAAGCTATCAGTGGTACTCTGAGACTTTTCTAGAAATTATTAGCTCATCAAAACTTGTTTTGACATGGCTGAAAGACATATGTCATTACAATATTAACGCAAGATCACTGTTGTCATCAGCCATCACGTCACCTATTACACATTTACACTGAAAATGTGTTCTAAGTTCCCACCCCCCACCACCTTTTAATTGTGAAAAGGAAATTTGTGGATTATAGCCATTCAAAATTTAAAATAATAAAATCAAGGTTACCTACACAGACACAGGATTTAGTATGACCCTCTGTTTGATTTCCTTTTAAATATGTTTGCATTTCAGGAATAAATTAAGATTGTCTATTTCTGTGGATACATTTTTTGTTAGAAATTAGTTAGCAATGTTTCTAGCTTTTCTTTACTTCTACAGCAGCTCACTGAAATAAAAGGCCTTTTCTAAACTATTCCTCTAACCACAACCAGGCATGCAGAAGACAGCTATCAAGTCTCTGTTCTACATATCCTTCACTCCCCCCATACCTACTGTCTTCACCAAGCCATGATTTCTGACCCACGATCTCCACTCTTAACCCTTGATTTTCAACCTTCTTTCTTTCACTGCTAAATGTTGGGGTGAGTGCTCTATGATAACGCCTTTATCCATTTCACTTCTTGTTCTTTAGCTCTAAACCTGTTTTTGCTTTGAAATTTTATTCTCAGTGGCCATATATTATCTTCATATAAAATGGGTTCTTTCTTCTTTTCTCACATTAATTTTCAACTTCTTATATATTTGTATTTTACAAAGTACTCAGCTCTATTAGTCATTCCCTTATTCCCCTCAAGGAATTGTCCTTGGCTGTTTTTGTAGATGATCCAGTTGGAAGGGGGTCTTGCATATCAGCATTTTAAATTAAGCAATTGTCCTGTTTCTCAATTTTTTGCTGGCCTATAGATATAACAAATACAGAAGTAATCATGGCAGGTATAGCAAATACTTTGCCTATAAAAACTCAGTGTTTTACTAACTGAGTCTTAACATGATCTCAAAAGTTAAGTGAAATATTAAAAGTTTTCAAAATGCCTTTGCTTAAAACAAGAGTGGTTGATTTTCTAACTTTAAAAAATATATGTTTATAAATTATTGGATGTCTCATGCAAATTTTTACCTTGCCATTATGTTAAGTTTCCTAAAACTTGAAGTTAATTACACAAAGGAACACAGCCTTGTGTTCAATTGGGTAGAGAAGCCTCGGCCAACTTAGATGGACTGCTCCCAGTTTGTGGAGTAGGGGTTAAATTTCTTATATTAGCAACAAGTTTGTAATCTTCTTAAAGAAACTGGCTATAATAACTACTTTCATATTTTCCACAGTGTGAAAAATAAGACAGGAAAAATTCCAGAAACACCCACAATTAAAGACCATCACCTGGAATCCTGACTAAAAATGTATGAAAGTAAAATATAAAAGGTTTATGAATAAAGCAATGATTCTATTTGTTTCCAAAACTTAATTTATGCGCTTCTTTTTGGGCAAAATTTCACTAAATGAAAACATAAATATTAATTCACTGAACATCTAACATTAGAAACACTGTTTTAAAGTAAAATTATCCTTGGGATATTCTTTAGGAAAGAACTCGATGTGGTCAAAAACAATATGTTATAACTAATTGTATTCAGGGTGCACAATGGCAACAGAATCCCCTCTCAGAGAAGTTGACCTTTGGTTTTATAATTTATTTTATAATATTTGTCAGCATAGTATTTTAGAATCATATTTAGCTGTAATGAGTGTCAAGATAACTGTACCCCAGGAAGGATAATTTTAGTACTATCATCTATGAAAGAGATTAAGAAATCTGGAAGGAAGGTGCTCTATAATTAGACTATAACTTTTGCCCATGACAACAAATAACTATTATGTAATTACAAATAACTATCAAGCGTTTAATTTAAAAATAACATTGCAAGTGTTAAAGAAATAAAATATCTAGTAAGTCATCAAAAAAATTCTCTTGTCAAGGTAATAAAAGCAATGATGTCTTCCTGTATTAGTCAAAATAGAGTATAATTCAGTTTTTTAAAGGTTTTTTAACTCTTTAAACCAAAGAGTCTTAAATAACAGTTTAATTTTGGGAGTCAGTTAACATTGGGCTTTCTGGGCAGGCTCACTGCTCTTTGACATTTACTACTAAAAATCTTTTTTAAGTTCAGATGTCAATTAAACTCTTGTATCTCCTTCTTTTATCAATGGTGCAAATTATCTAACTAGTCATTTATGACTAGACTAGTGGTCTCAGTTTGCTCTGAGCATCACCTAGAAAACTGAAAATTCTCAGGCTTCACTTCAGTCCTACTGAATCAGAAACTCTAGGTATAACGCCCAATAATCACTTTTCATTAAGCTCTCCAGGTGATTCCCATGCATGCTAAAGTTTGAAAATCACTGGAAAATCAGTGTGATGAGTCTTTAGGTGGAAATAAATATTTTATTATACTTGGGGTGAATTCTGAATTTTTGAACCCTATTAAAAATGAGGTTGGGAGTTCAAATGACTATTTACCAAAGACAGATCCAAACATATGTACTGTAGATGAAAGTATTGACAGAATTTAGAAATTTTGTCAAGTTGTAACTTGCTTAAGTTTATGATCTATGTGGGTAAGAAAGGGTCAGTGCTTTGGGGGTGAAAATCTGAAAAATATTTCTGTATAAGATTGTGAATAAAAATTTATGATAAATAAATTGAAAGATGCTTGAGAGGGTGGATCCATTGGATAAAGTTAGAAGTAGATCACACAAAGAAATGTAGCAAAAGACAGAAAGAAGAGTCTGCACCAGTTGAACCTGTGTGAGGCACTGCCAAGATATTTAAATTCTATATGTAACCAACCAGAGGCTGATGGAGTAGAAAAATTAGGGCAATATGTTTGCAGTATTTTGGAAGGCTATGACTTTATTCCATCACTATCTGATAACATGCTTGTAAAGCTGGATTTTTTGTAGTATATTCAGTTTGTTTGAGGAGCAACAGAAGGAGTATTTTTTTATTCCTATTTTACCACCAACTTCTCACTTTTTGCTTATCCACCTTCTTTTCATAATTTTTAGGAAATAACTAACCTGAATGTTCAGCCCTTCTCTTGAGTAATTAACCATACCGAAGTTTTAAATCAAGCAGTCATTTGCCAAGCTGTGTAGAAACTATAGGTATTGGCAGTTTTATGAAAATCAGTTCACTGTAGGTAAGTAGTAGCTTAGAGGTCAAGTCTCACTAGTATACTGAGATTTTAAGGTTATTCTTTAAGAAATAACTTTATATGTTGGGACATCTCCATAACAACAACTAAAAGAAATAATTATGTCTTTATATATTCATTGTAACAGTAAAAATATTGATAAAAAAACAAGAAAGGAAAATACTAACAAAAATAAACCTTCTAAAAATGTAAAAAAAAACTCCTACCTTCTGTAGTATCTTATCAAAATCAAAACTAGGAATTTAGCGTTTTCAGTGAGACACAACAGATTAAGTGATGTACCTCCCTTAATGCTTCAGACCCCTGGAGAATCAGGAGAATGCACGGATTAAGTAAAGACATGTCAAACTTAAAACCATAATAAAGGATTTTAAATGATCTTTAATAAAATGGATTAGAATAAATTACAGAATAAGACCAGCAATTCCAGGCTATAAAGAGTAAATGTAGGTATGTGTGTCTGTGTGAGGATGCCTGTTAAATCTTTTTGTTTTTCTAATCAGAGAAAAGCATTGAAAACATTCTTTGAAAGAAGCTACCTCCTTATTTTAATTATATTTATAAATAGCAGAGTCTAGTTCTTTAAGTTTTTCAGAAGCCAGTATTTATACTTAAGTCATTATTCTTACAACTGAGTATTTTAGGCCAATTTTTGATTTCTTCTCCAGCATGCCATTAACATATTAACAAATTATTACTGCATCAAATAAATATTTTAAAAATCTAAGCAGGACTGAAAAAATTGTCTGAGGAATTAATTACCCCATCCCATAGATCATTCTTTGATACCCAAGTCATTCAATTTTTAAAAAGGTCTGCAATAAATTGAAGGTTAAATTCTTCACAGGAAAAGTAACACTGATTTTTCAGATGCAGTTCATACTCTCTGGGTTGGCTGGCTTTCCAGTTCTCACAAAGCTGCCCACAATGATTAAGATGACCATAATTAGAAGCTGATGATGCAGTTACGTCACTACTAATGGCCTCAGCAGGCCTCCCTCATCCCAACCTGAACATTTATAATCTAAACATTATCTAAAACCTTTTGCCTGGAAAGGGAAATTAGCCAATTAGTTAGGGGTAGTCCCCCCAAAATCTGGTTCCCTGGTTCATGGAGTAACACAAGCCTCACCATCTCAACATTTTAGGCTATCCAAAAGTTCCAAAGACTGACTAAAGTGACTGATGCATAGTATCCATCAAAATAATACAAATAAAATACTGTTTTGCTATGCTTAAAGTTTGGTATGAAAGGAAGTGTTTCAACAAATTTTATTCAATAAAACTTAAACACTTATTTTTCATCAAATTTTATTAAATAAATACTTACTGAAGCCCTATGACTCGCCTGGTCCTGCTCTACCTGTCTGGAATCCATCTGAGAAGTAAACCATCTATAAAGAAAATATATTTTGGCTCCTAGGAGTCATGTTTATTTTTTTCTATTTTGTCAAAAGTCAAGTTTTAAATACCAAATAAAAAGTAATGTACTGTAGCCTTTTAAAATACTACAATTTCAATACTATCTGTGGACCCATCAAGCAGTGATACGATAAATAATTAAAAACTTAAATAGTTTGACCATTTTATAATAGAAATTTGTACTATCAGTCCTTTGAAAAATATGACTCTTCTTAATCAATATTGTTAAAACTGACCACACTACCCAAGGCAATCATAGATTTAATGCAATCCCTATCAAAACACCAAAGGCATTTTTCACACAACTAGAAAAAAATAATTTTACAATTTGTATGGAAACACAAAAGACCCAGAATAGCCAAAACAATCTTGAGAGAGAATAATGGAGCTGGAGGAATCATGCTCCCTGACTTCAGACTATGCTACAAAGCTATAGCCATCAAAACAGTATGGTACTGGCACAAAAACAGACATATAGATCAATGGAACATAATAGACAGCCCAGAAATAACCCCACTCATTTACAGTCAGTCAAGCTACAACAAAGGAGGTAAGAATATACAATGGAGAATGGAAAGACAGTCTCTTCAATAGCTAGTGCTGGGAAAACTGGATAGTTACATGTAAAACAAGGAAAATTAGAACACTATTAACACCATATACAAAATAAACTCAAAATGGATTAAAGATCTAAATGTAAGACTGGATACTCTAAAACTCCTAGAAGAAAACATAGGCAGAACACTCTGACACCAATTGAAGAAACTTTTTTTTTCAATCCTTCTCTTGAAGTAAAGGAAATAAAAGCAAAAATAAACAAGTGGGACCCAAATAAACTTAAAAGCTTTTGCACAACAAAGGAAACCATTAACAAAATGAAATGACAACCTATTGAATGGGAGAATGTATTTGCAAATGATATGACCAATTAGGGGTTAATACCCAACATACATAAATAGCTCATGCAACTCAACATCCAAAAAACAAGTAACCCAATTAAAAATGTGCGAAAAAATAAATAGATGTTTTCCCAAAGAAGACACGCAGATGGCCAACAGGCACATGAAAAGATGCTCAACATTGCTAATCAATGGGGAAATGAAAATCAAAACCACAATGAGGTATGACCTCACAGCTATCAGAAAGATTATTGTCAAAAAGCCTACAAATAACATAGCTGCCTGGGATAGGGAGAAAAGGGAACCCTTGTACACTATTGGTGGGAATGTAAATTGGTGCAACTGCTGTGGAAAACATTAAGGAGGTTTCTCAAAAAACCAAAAATAGAACTACCATATGACCCAGCAATTCCACTTCTGGGTATATATTGAAAAGAAACAAAAACACTAATTTGAATAGATACATGTACTTCAGTGTTCATAGCAGCATTATTTACAATTGCCAAGACATGGAAGCAACATAAGTGTCCATCAGCAAATGAATGGATAAAGAATCTGTGGTATATATATAACCACACTACTCAGGAATACTACTCAGCTATAAAAAAGAACAAAGTTTTGCCATTTGTAGCAACATGGGTGGACTTGGAGGATCTTATGCTAAGTAAAATGTCAGACAGAGAAAGATAAATACTGTATATCATTACATGTGGAATCTAAAAAATACAACAAACTAGTGAATATAACATAAAAGAAGCAGACTCATCAAGGATAAAGAAATGATTCTAAAGGCAGCAAGAAAAAAGCAAAGAGTAAGCTATAAGGGAACCCCCATAAGGTTCTCAGCTCATTTCTCTACACAAACACTACAGGCCAGAAGGGAGTGGCAAGATATATTCAAAGTCCTGAATGAAAAAAATATGCAGCCTAGGATACTTTATCCAGCAAGGCTATCCTTTAGGATAGAAGGAGAAATAAAGAATTTCACAGACAAAAAAAAGCTGCAGGAGTTTAGCAACACTAAACCCATGCTAAAAGAAATATTGAAAGGGCTATTCTAAATAGAAAAGCAGCAGGATGCTACAGAAATGAGAAACTCACAACTGGAAAGGTGATAACTCATGAATTATAAATAAAGTAAACATGAAATTATAAAAGAAGACATATGAATCACTGAGAGTGGGAGAGGGAGGCAGGGAAATATAGAATATATTTTTGTCTTTCTTTTTTGAATTTTTTTTTAATGGTAGGATGGGTTTGAGATCATGTTACTATCAGTTTAATAAAAACAGTTATAGTAATGGGTTAATAGATTTACGAAAAAGGGTAACCACAAGCCAAAAACTTACAAGAGAGTCACAAAAATTAAATAAAATCCATGATAATACAAAGGAAAATTACCAAACCACAAAAGGAAGAAGAAAGGAACAAAGAGGATATACCAATTCAACTGCAAAGATAAGTTCAAAATGGCAATAAACACACATCTATCATTAATTACTGTAAACGTTAATGGACTAAATACTCCAGTCAAAAGACACAGAGTGGCAGACTGGATAATAAAGCAAGAACCTTCAATATGCTGCATACAAGAGACCCACTTTAGGGAGAAGGACACATATAGATTGAGAGTGAAAGCATGGAAAAGGATATTCCATGCAAATGGAAAAGCCAAAAAAGCAGGTGTTGCAGTACTGATTTCAGACAAAATAGACTTTAAAACAAAGGCCATAAAGAAAGATAAAGAAGGACATTTTATAATGATTAAAGGAGGGATACAAGATGAGAATATTACACTCGTTAATATATATGCACCCAATATAGGAGCACCTAAGTACACAGAAGAATTACTAACAGAGATAAAGGGGGATATTGATGGGAATACAATCATAGTTGGAGATTTAACACTGCATTAACATCACTAGACAGATTTTCCAGACAGAAAATAAACAAGGCAACAGAGAAATTAAATAATACAATAGAAAAATTAGATTTGGTGTGTATTTTCAGAGCATTACACCCCCCAAATATGGGATATACATTCTTTTCAAGTGCACATGGAACATTTTCCAGGATCGATCATGTACTTGGGCACAAAAGAAACCTCAACAATTTTAAGAAGATAGAAATTATCTCAAGCATCTTTACTGACCACAATGCCATGAAACTGGAAATCAACAACAGAGAAACAAAGGAGAAAAAAAGGAAAGCATGGAGATTAAACAATATGTTATTGAAAAAACAATGGGTCAATGAGGAAATCAAAGCTGAAATTAAAACATATCTTGAGACAAATGATAATGAAAGCACAACCACTCAAAACCTATGGGACACAGCAAAGGCAGTGCTAAGAGGGAAGTTTATAGCGATACAGGCCTTCCTCAAAAAAGAAGAACAATCTCAAACAATTTAACCCACCACCTGAATGAATTAGAAAAAGAAGAACAAAAAGCCCCAAAAAGCAGCAGAAGGAAGGAAATAATAAACATCAGAGAGGAAATAAATACAATAGAGATTAACAAGACCATAGGAAAAATCAACCAAACCAAAAGCTGGTTTTTTGAAAAAGTAAATAAAATCGACAAACCTCTGGCCAAACTCACAATAAAGAAAAAAGAGTGAGCACAAATTAGCAAAATAAGAAAGGAAAATGGAGAAATTACAACAAATAAAATACAAATACAGAATATCATATGAGAATATTATGAAAAACTATATGCAACCAAACTGGATAACCTAGAGGAGATGGACAAGTTTCTGGAAATATACTGTCCACCAAGACTGAATCAAGAAGAATCTGAACACTTGAACAATCTGATCACTAGAAAGGAAATAGAAATAGCAATTAAAAACTTCCCTACAAATAAAAGTCCAGGACCCGACGGCTTCACCGGGGAATTCTACCAAACATACAAAGAAGAACTCATACCAGTCCTTCTCAAACTCTTCCAGACGATTGAAAAGGAGGGAATACTCCCAAACTTATTCTATGAAGCCACCATCACCCTGCTACCAAAACCAGGCAAAGACACTACAAAAAAAGAGAATTATAGGCCAATATCAATGATGAACATAGACGCCAAAATCCTCACCAAAATTTTAGCAAATAGAATCCAACAAAACATAAAAAAGATTATACATCATTACCAAGTGGGGTTCATCCCAGGGACACAAGGGTGGTTTAACATACGCAAATCAATGTAATACATCACATCAACAAAAGAAAAGACAATGATCATCTCAATCGATGCAGAAAAAGCATTTGATAAAATTCAACACCCATTTATGATAAAAACTCTCACTAAAGTGGGTATAGAAGGAACATATCTCAACATAATAAAAGTTATATATGACAAACCTACAGCCAGCATAGTACTCAACGGTGAAAAACTCAAAAGCTTCCCACTAAAATCTGGGACAAGGATGCCCACTATCACCACTCCTATTCAACATAGTCCTGGAAGTCCTAGCCACAGCAATCAGGCAAGAGAGAGAAATAAAAGGGATCCAAATTGGAAAAGAAGAGGTAAAAGTGTCACTATATGCCGACGACATGTTACTATATATAGAAAACACTAAAAGGTCCACACAAAAACTACTAGAGCTGATTGAAGAATTCAGCAAGGTAGCAGGTTACAAAATTAACGTTCAAAAATCAGTTGCATTTCTTTACACTAACGATGAATCAACAGAAAAAGAAAGTAAAGAAACAATCCCCTTTAAAATAGCACCCAAAGTAATAAAATATCTGGGAATAAATATAAGCAAGGAGGTGAAAGAATTATACACAGAAAACTGTAAACCATTGATGAAGGAAATGAAAGAAGACTTTAAAAAATGGAAAGATACCCCATGCTCTTGGATTGGAAAAATCAATATTGTTAAAATGGTCACACTGCCCAAGGCAATCTACAGATTTAATGCAATCCCTATCAAATTACCTAGGACATATTTCACAGAACTAGAACAAATCGTAATAAAATTTGTATGGAACCATCAAAGACCTAGAATTGCCAAAGCATTACTGAAGAGAAAGAGGCTGGAGGAATAACTCTCCCAGACTTCAGGCAATACTATAGAGCTACAGTCATCAAGACAGCATGGTATTGGTACCAAAACAGACATATAGACCAATGGAACAGAATAGAGAGCCCAGAAATGAACCCACAAACTTTTGGCCATCTAATGTTCGACAAAGGAGGCAAGAATATACAATGGAATAAAGACAGTCTCTTCAGCAAATGGTCTTGGGAAAACTGGACAGCAGCATGTAAAACAATGAAGCTAGAACACTCCCTTACATCATATACAAAAATCAACTCAAAATGGATCAAAGACTTAAACAAGACAAGATACAATAAACCTCCTAGAGGAAAACATAGGCAAAACATTATCTGACATACATTTCAAAAATGTTCTCCTAGAAGAAATAAAAGCAACAACAAACAAATGGGACCTAATGAAACTTACAAGCTTCTGCACAGCAAAGGAAACCATAAGGAAAACAAGAAGACAACCTACGGAATGGGAGAAAATTTTTCATATGAAACCGACAAAGGCTTGATCTCCAGAATATATAAGCAGCTCATATGATTCAATAAGAAAAAAATAAACAACCCAATCCAAAAATGGGCAGAAGACCTAAACAAGCAATTCCCCAAGGAAGACACAAATGATCAAAAGGCACATGAAAAAATGCTCAGAATCACTAATTATCAGAGAAATGCAAATCAAAACTACAATGAGTTATCACCTCATACCAGTCAGAATGGCCGTCATTCAAAAATCCACAAATGACAAATGCTGGAGAGGCTGTGGAGAAAGGGGAACCCTCCCACACTGCTGGTGGGAATGCATTTGGTGCAGCCAATGTGGAAAAACAGTGTGGAGATTTCTCAAAAGACTAGGAATAGACTTACCATATGACCCAGGAATCCCACTCCTGGGCTTGTATCCAGAAGGAACCCTACTTCAGGATGATGCCTGCACCCCAGTGTTCATAGCAGCACTATTTACAATAGTCAAGACATGGAAACAGCCTAAATGTCCATCAACAGGTGACTGGATAAAGAAGAGGTGGTATATTTATACAATGGAATACTACTCAGCCATAAAAACCGACAACATAATGCCAGTTGCAGCAACATGGATGCTCCTGGAGAATGTCATTCTAAGTGAAGTAAGCCAGAAAGAGAAAGAAAAATACCATATGAGATCGCTCATATGTAGAATCTAAAAAACAAAAACAAACAAACAAACAAACGAAGAAAAACAAAGCGTAAATACAGGACAGAAATAGACTCATAGACAGAGAATACAGACTTGTGGTTGCAAGGGGGGTGGAGGGTGGGAAGGGACAGAATGGGATTTCAAAATTGTAGAATAGATAAACAAGATTATACTGTATAGCACAGGGAAATATACACAAAATGTCATGGTAGGTCACAGAGAAAAAAATGTGACAATGAGTGTGTATAAGTCCATGAATGACTGAAAAATTGTGCTGAACACTGGAATTTGACACAACATTGTAAAATGATTATAAATCAATAAAAAATGTAAAAAAAAAAAAAAAAAGAAGCAGACTCATGGATATAGAAAACAAACTAGTGGTTACCAGTGGAGTGGGGCAATATGGGGGGGGGGGACTTGGAGATAGAAATTATTGGGTATAAGATAGGCTCAAGGATGTATTGTACAACACAGGGAATATAGTTAACATTTTTAATAACTGTAATTGGGAAGTAACCTTCAAAAATTGCACAGAATTAAAAAATTAAAATAAATAAAAAATTAAGTTAATGTTTAGAAAATATGATTCTTCTTATTAGAGAACAAAAAAGGCATTTGAGATGTACATCACCATCATATCTTCTCATTTTGATATGTTGAGTAAACAGTTAGTTTCCCTTATATCTTTTTTCAGAATATAGCTGAGAAGATAAAAATCAACCCAATACCATAGGCCTGACACAGATCAATATGAATTTACTTGAATTATACTCAAAATTTCTAACACTTCTAACCTTTTGTTGTTGTTGGTAGAAATAGCACATTTTCAAAATTTTCTTACACTTTTGGTTAAATTCACTGACTTCTCAAAACTTTTCATTAAGTTTTAATGAGCTATAGGCCAATGAATGCACAAAGTAGAAAAAACATTTTAGAAAATTTTCATCAAAGCATGCACTTGCCAACTGAAAACAACAATTAGGCTCCTCCTGGCTATTCATAAGGATTTTTATAACATAAAATAATTCTATTTTGTTTATTTGCCTGCTTTGTAGTGTATGAGAATATATTAGAAATATTTAAGTTCTGCATATGGTAGCACAGTTCTTTAAAAATGTTTCAAAAAGTTTTTTCTGCAAAGCTGAATCCCAATATTTAATTTCTCTGCTTGTTAGTTTGGTGGGACTGGGGTCTCTCTCAGGTGAATAGTGATGTTCTCATCAGAGGATCTTAGAAACTCAATTAAATCTATGGGTATCTAGTTATCTTTTTTAAAACAAAATTCATTTTTTGGCCTATTTTTCTTATTCTGAAGTCAGTCGATCATGATATGACGTTTTAAGGACTAAGGATGAAAAAGGATGTTTAAAGGGATTTCTTATTGTTTCTGTATTCATGCAATTCCAGCAAGATTAACACCACCAATTCCCATGCCATTAGTTCAATTAACAGATATTTCTTCTAGCTAAATCTAAATACTAAATGAAAAGAAACTTGGGATTCAATTTTTATTTAAGATAACTGAATATCTTTCTATATTCATAATTGGAGTGACAGACACACCACTATTTTAGCCAGAGATGAACTCTGGACACTGGAAAAATGCCTAAGATTAAAAATTTTCCTTAGAATTCAGCTTCCAGAGATGCTTCTCTACATAATGGGGAAAATTGGGAATTGAACTATAGTTTGTGATATACATTTTTAATAGTTCATTATGATGGTTATGTTGGTGAGAGGGAGAAAGGAAGAGAAACTCCTTTCTCAAACCAGTAAAAATTAAAGGACACTCCTGTTATGCTAGAATGTAAGGGTTACTGACAGAAGGTCTAGCATCAAAAAAAAAGGGTTGAAACTAACCAAATGACCTATCCAAAACTTCTCTGGTAAGGTTTGAAGTGTGTTATTCTGCCTCAAAGGGACTTTATGTATATTAAGTTTATTTAATCAGAAATCATCAAGTTTGTAAGAGATACAAATCCACTAAGTCAAAGGTATAATTACCAAAAGTCAGCCTGTATAATTGATGACTTTACTATATGACTAACATACACTTGCCATAATTTAAAGATATTCATCTGAAAGCAAGAGTAAAACACACACACACACACACACACACACACACACACACACACACACACACACACATTCACACAGGTCATCCAAGAACTGCATACCACATTTAACTAGTTCATTGTGTCTCAGTATATCTGGATCATAGGAATTATTATGACACATTAAAAATACCAGTTCCTCACTTTAACTTCTTTCTTTGTGATAATGGCATTGTAGTATGACCTATCATTTCAAGACGCTCACTGAAACATATTCAGATAAAAATGATGTGGTATCTGAGATGTGCTTCAAATAATGTGAGAGAGAAGGATGAGAAGAGATACAGTTGAATCAAGAATGCTCCTGAATTTATAACTGAGTAATGAGTTCATGGGAATTCATGATACTCTCCTCTCTGTGTTTGTAAATACTTGAAAATCTCTGTATTTAAAACACAAATAAATATAAATTCTTAGGCTTCATCCTAGATATATGAGACAAAAGCCTCTAGGGTTGAAGCTGCAAATTTCCAGTTCTCTTCCAAAATATATGGAATCAGATTCACGGTTGTTGGGAATGCATATTGACAAGCTAGTTACCAGAGTCTTATAATCCAGTTAAAATGCTAATTGATTACATCCAGAAAATAACTCTTCCATCATTCTTTGTACCAAATAACCGTCTCAAGTATTTCTCTTGCGGACCAAGATAAATAAGGTCCACTGTTTTAGAATGGTTTCCTGGGAAACAGACTCTTAGAGAGATTATAGGGGAATAAACCTGTAAATGAACACAGGAAGCAGGATTAGACAGAGGAAAGAGTTGAAAAGCAATACAGTCAAGGTAGACACACAAAACCAAAGAAGATTTGACAGGGTTAACTTCCGGAGTGTCCATGCATTTAACCTAGATGGTAAATTTTTGTGCCTTATACCCAGTTCCACTGACAAGCCATTGGATATGCGTGCTCCCAGAGGTGGGGCTTAAGGTTGCATGAAGTGGCTTTCTTCAAGCAAAGGGTACTTCCTTTAGGACCCTAGTAAATTCAATTAGTTACCAACACTCCTAGCACGAGGGGAAGAAGGTCGTTGGAAAGGGAGAATTAAGTGTCTCAGTCCTGAAGGGGGCCACTTAGGTGATACTTCATAGAATCCACTAAAAGGGCTAACAAGTTTTTTACTGGAATTCCTTCTGATCTTTTCTCATTGTTTCTTATACACCCTTTCAAATCAACACAGAAAGGCTGTAATGGCCATTTTACAATGACCACCTTGTAGTTTTTCATTGCAGTGACTCCATTAAATATTATCACTCTTAGGAATAAAATGTAAAACCAATATTTGTTAATTTCCTTCAAAATCAATGCAACATACTGTTGTCTTAGCAACAGGAATACATGTAACTGCTCAGAAAATGACAATTACAAAGAATTATTTCTATGGTTTTTAGAGAAGATATTTACTGGTTTAGAAACATAAAACATAATATTCTACTCATCTACTTCCTAGAAGTGTGGTTGTGGTCATGGTACTCCAAGACAGTAAATGTCAAGTCAATAACTTATGTTGTATTCTTAGCTATTAAGCATTGTCATACACAGAGAAAATGTAGCATATACAAAGCATGTGTGATACACATTTCATTTGTGTTACTCTAGATTCAAAGCTCTAATGATTCCTATGTTATGATCAGGTAGTTTACATAATACACCTAGCACATAGTAGGCATTCTGCTGGTTGGCTCCTTCAGTGACTCCAAGCCACCTTTTGGGAGAATTTTACAATTTCATATCAAAATACTTTTATTTCACTTTTAAAACTTAAACAAACAAAAAAAACCCAAAATTAACTTTATTTTCCCCTGTTTAAATTTCATTCGATTCCATATGGGTAATAGGAAAAAAGAAGAAAAAACTCTTGTGTAATGAATTATAGTTAGTTGCTATGTGTAGCTCCCACTGCTAGTATAAAGGCTTCAGAGGGAAGCTGCATTAAGAAATGGTATAATCCTTGGATCAGACCTGCCCTTACCACCCAGCAGATACAGTAGTGTGGTTCAAGGGCATTACCATGCATAGAATTGCTGAAAATGTTTACTGCTATCACTCCAATCAGAATCTTTACATGTATTTTCTTTCCCCAAGGAAAAATGTCTCTGTATTTCTACAGAAAACTAAATAAATAAAATAATAATTTTTGTGTTCTAGAAAGTTTCCCTAATTATCATTAATAACACTGTTTCTAAGGGAAACTCTCCCATGTTCCAAACAACTAATTTACAAACCAATTTTGAAGTACAATTATTTTGAAAGTAGATGATCATCTTTACTCTCTTTTGTCCCTAATATGTATATATACCTAAATTGCTCTTAGATTTCATTATGTAGAAATGTATTGCTATTTTATAGTGAAAATAATTAGAACTAAAACTGCAGAGTAATACAACTGAAAGTCATAGCATACATGCTTTCTAAGTAAGCTATTTTTCAATGTATACAACAAAACATAATTTATAAGGACCTAATGTGAGTTATCAATCTGGTATACACTGTCTTTTAGTATAATGTGGTATAATATTGCTTCTGAGCACAAAAAATATTTATAATTTAAGTGCACAATCCATGATGTTCCTTCTTTCTGACGCTTCATATCGAAGCAACCAGACTGAGAAATAACTATTCTGAGTAAAAAGTGCTGTTTAAAATAACTGTTGAACACAATGCATGAATGCCATGCTGATAAATGCAAACTGTTTTATATGACTCTCAAATCAATATTAAGGAGACACTTCTTGACAGAGACATACTTAAATCATTTTACATTTCCTCCTTTTTTTTTTTCAAGTGAAAATGTCACCTTAAGAGTAATTTTTTTAGGAATGAGTGTTTTTCTCATTCTGTATGTCTTCAGATAAATCGTATGCCAAGATAAGATTTTACTGATTGAGGATTCAGAGCTCTTTGGATGTTTACTACAACTCTTAGATAATATCAGTATAAATGTCTATAGTACCCATAATAACTATTTTTTGATTATCTTGACATAGAGCTTTTTTTTTTGCAATTTCATTAAGATGAAAACCGCTATCTTGTGCATTATTTTCTAGCCTATATCACTGTCTCACCTTAAATCATCAACATTGCCATAAAACAGCTGCAAGCTTCAAGGAAATCTCACTTAAAATATAACAGAGCTATTATAACTTTTATTCACCTTTCTATAGCAACTGAAAACAAAACCCTTCTATTAATCATATGTGAATTGGTTGTTGCTGTTTTTGAATGAAAATCTACATTAGGAAGGGTTGTCAGGAAAGGTCTCCTTGAGGACATGACACCTTTGCTGAAATATGGATTTGACTGATGAAAATGTGCCAACCATTGGAAGATCTGAGGCAAGAGTTTTACAACAGAGTGAAGAGCAAAAGTCCGGACTTGAGAAGAAACTCAGAAGTTCCAAGAAACAGGATCAAAGCCCTGCCAGTGGAGGTGCAAATAGGCAGGAGTCAAATCACGTGTGGACTTGTAAGCCACATTTCGCTGTTGTGATTTTATTGTCAATATAATCAGAGGAATTTAGGCAAGACAGTAACTTGAACTGATTCATGCTTTTAAAAAATGATTCTGATTGCTATGTGAAGAATGGGTTGTAGGAAGTCAAAGAGGAAGCAGAGGTAGGAGGTGACAGTGTCTTATATAAGATTTCCCCTGAACGTCTTTGAAGGCATCACAGAATAACATCATTTGGGAAATAAATGAATCAGTTGCTTTGCCCATGGACTATTTCTTTCTCTATTTTTAGTATCTTTACAGATGATGTTAGTAAACAAAGGGCAAATCACAGGGATTATTTTTAGGCTGCCTACAAATCAAAATGGTTTAAAGCTATTGTAGTAGAGAAAGAATATGCTCTCAGGAAAAGTTTTACCAAAAAGCCAACCCCATATATTTATAGTTACTAAAAAAATAAAACTATGTGAATAATCTTACAAGCTGTATTAATTATTCTTCCTAACATTATTTACTTAATTGTTTTTGTGGTGACCTGAGTTGAACTCCCATTTTATTATCGTGTTTGGCCAGACATAAGCTTCAACCTAGTTTAAACTCTTGAAGTATATTGCTATGTCCTGTATATTCATTTTAATCAAGAGAAACCAAATAAATATATGAAGTTGATCTTGCTAACAAGAAAACATATCATATGAAAATACATTTCTTATAGAAAAATAAATTTGATGTAGATCTTCTTTTTAATATAGAATACTTAGTTTTTCAAGTAATACTTTACACAGAATTTCAAGATACAAAACAGATTTAGGTATTTCCCTACAAAGACATACTATGTAGCTATTATTTCTATGAAGCTATTTATAAAATAAGATATATAATCATGAAAAGGAAATTTTCAATTTATTCTTAATAAGTAAATATTTACTGAGCATCCTACATTTGAGGTACTGTTTAAGGAATTTGGGATAAAATAGAAAAGAAATTAGGCAAGGTTCCTGTTCACTGTGTATAAATGTTCAAGACATGTTCACATAGCAAACCTACCTGCAGAAAGTAAAACAAGGTCATGTATTACTGAATTCCTGGGGAAAGCAGGCTACATGTTTACTGACTGTGTGGTCAGGGAAGGCTTCCTTGAGAATGTAACGTTTGAGCTGAAACCAAATAACTAAAACACCTAGTCAGGAAAATACTAGAAGAGAACATTCCAGAGAGAGGCAGACAAGGGCATATGGTCTCACCTGAAAAAGCCTGTCATATAAAGTAGAGGAAAAAAGTACAGAGAGCAGGTGGGGGATGAAGTCACTGTCAGTCTGTTCGAGCTGCTATAATGGAATTCCATAGACTGGCAGGCTTACAAACAACAAAAATTCATTTCTCATAGTTCTGGGAGGGAGGCTGGAAATTTCAAGAGCATTGGCTGAATCAGTGTCTGGGAAGGGACTACTTCTTCATTCATACATGGCCATCTTCTCACTGTGTTTTCTCTTGTAGGAAGGAGAATGGGTCTCTCTGGGATCTCTTTCATCAAGGGCACTAATCCCTTTCAGGAGGCTGTGCCCCCATGACCTAATCACCTCCCAAAGGTCCCACTTCCAAATACAATCACATTGGGGTTGAGATTTCTTCATATGAATTTTAGGGAGTGGGGAACAAGCATTCAGTCTGCAGCAGTCAGTAGTAAAGGACTGTGTAAGACCAGATAAGGCATTATAGGAAGACACCTAGATACAATCACTCAATGAGAAGCACTGAAGCAGGGAAGTGGGATGATCCGATATCTTCTCAATACCATTTTGACTATATTTCAGGCAGACCTGACAGCTATAGCAGGACTCTAGGTAAAAATTTGTGATGGCTGGATTCTAAATTTGCCTTACATATTTGGATTTTCAGCTATCCAGTATCCATTTCCCATCCTTAAAAATATCTCTACTTTCTTAGAGAAATTACCTTTGCCCATTAGACACAGTTTCATCAGAGGCTCTGTATTAGGGCTGTCTAGGGAAAGAGAACAAATAGGATGTGTATGTATACACACACACTGAGAGACGGTGGGGAAAGATTATATAGGTTGGTCTATCTTTCTATCCATCTATAGTGACAGAAATTGAGAGGAAGATTTATTTTAAAGAATTGGCTCATGCTACAATAGTGGACGTGTGGCAAATCCAAGATCTGCTGGATAAGTCAGAAAGCTGGAGACCCAGGGAAGAACTGATGTTACAGTTTGAATCCAGAAACAGTCTGATGGGAGAATTTCTCTTTTGGGGTGGAGGTCAGTCTGTTTTCTTAAGGCCTTCAACTGATTGGATGAGGATCACCCATATTATGGTGAGTAATCTGCTTTACTTACAGTCTACTGATTAAAATGCTAATCTCATCTAAAAAATATCTTCATAGCAACATCCAGGCATGTTTGGCCAAATATCTGGGTACCATAGCCTCACCAAGTTGACACATTAAATTAACCATCATAGGTTCTATTCAACTCAGCTGAAGAGTACACATGCGATTCAAGAACAAAGGTTCAAAGATATACATTCTATCCCCTTCATCTCATTCAAACCACATGATCCTACCCCTTGACCCACAATATGTAGTTGTAATCTGTGCTTCCCAATTTCCACTTACTAGCCCCTTTAAATAAGTCACTAGGAGGGGAAGGTATAGCTCAGTGGTACAGCACACGCCTAGCATGCATGAGGTCTTACCTAAGTACCTCAATTAAAAAAGTAAATATATAAATAAACCTAATCACTTCCCCCTCAAAAATAAAGTCACTAACATCTTAAAACTAAACTCTTTCAGGCATTACATTTATAAATAAATAAGTAAATAAATAGTCACTAGTAGATTCTGTGAGGCCCCAGTGAACATCTAATATTTCACTTCTACATAGGCCAGAGCCATTTGGTTTATTTGAAATTAAAAAAAAAAATTGTAATTGCCTCAAGCATGCTCCAGCTATGTGGGAAAGACATGCATCAAATTATTAATGATTTTTCTGGATATCAGGCTTTGAGGATTAGGGGTTTCCAATATTTAATGTGAATAATTTTTACAAATTCTGTATAATTTATAATTAGTAGCTAATTCTTTTTTTAAATTAAAGTAAATAATGATTTTTTTTTCTAAATTAGCAAGTGGGACAAAAGCAGGATTTTAAATATTATATAGAGTGGAAGTCCTGTCTTTAACTGCAGTAGAAGCCCCAGAGGTGCCTCTGCAGAACTGGAGGTTTTGTGGGACAATTTGACCAATTTTATTGAAATGATTGCTTTTCTATTCATGAAAAAAGAAAGAAAGGCAACAGGACACTTGTTTCTCTTGCGGACATTTAAAATCTGATTCATTGACATATTTTTGGCTCACAGTATTACCTTGTGGCATTTTGCATCAGCTGCTGCCTCTTCCCAAAGCAATATTATATTGCATAATTAATTCAGCACATGTGGTGACTGTGCCAAATCTGTTTATTTAAAAATACAACTCACTGTTCTTCTCAATAAAGGTATTGCATTTTTTTAAAGGACCAAGGTCATACTGAATTAATTAGGAGTAGCACAATTAGAATAAATTAGGCTGCATCAACATATGCATCTCAGTTTTTAAAGCTGGAATTTCAATTAAAAACAGCTAGATATTCAATAACTAATTTGAATTAGTAACTCCTCCCAAAAGTCTCTGAATAAACACACAGACAGATGAAGAAATCCTACAGGAAATGATAGTAAAAATAACAGTAGTTAATATTATTAAAGTATTTGCTAGGAATAAGTTAAATCTGCTATATGAATCTTCTTTTACAGTACTCACAAAAATCCCAAGTATTAGTAGTATTACCCCCATTTTACAGATGACAAACTCAAGCTGAGGTTTAGAGACATTAAGCAACATTCCCAACATTACACAGGCTTCAAACTGGACTCTAAGTTCTTACAAACTCCCTTATATTATGATAAGAAACATCTTTGCAAAACGTTTCTACATAACTTAGTAGGCTATCAGAGAGCTCCGAAATAAACATTTATGAAGTTATAAACATCAAGTCCAAGTCGAATGATTCTGTGTCTTTTCTCTTTATGTGTGTTTCATAGGAAAACAAATCCCCAGTGTTAACTTAAAATGATATTTTAAACAAATTCTTCAATGAAAAAAGTTAGACTTCCATCTTATTACTGAGCAGAATAGTGAATATATTCCTTTAACTAATATTAATAAACTCAGTTCTTCCTAATGTTTTTATCCTCAAATTGTTCTACAATTAAAAATATCTCCACATTATCTACAAATGGAGATATAATATAGTTGAGTCTATTCAACATAAATTTTGACCAATAAGGAAAAAAATGAACAATTTCTTTTCTCTCTTATAATTTCACATACCCCTTTCAGAATTACCCTAGTACAATTTGACACTCTAGACAATATTCGCTAAATTGCAGTTTTTGTTTGGTTGTTTGTTTGGTGTTTAGCTATTGCTTCCCCAACTAAGTTCTGAAGTTTTTTTTAATCATTTGGGGCTGGTGGCCTGTAGGTGTGATGGTTGTTAGGGAGGAAAAAAATGGCAGAAAATGTAATATGCTGACTCTACTTTTATTACTTATCATTTTTTCCCTTCAATCTACTTTGACAATCTTCTCATTAGAAGGTTATAGGCAGCTTGAGAGTTGCCAGTTGTTTCCTTCTTCATCCATCACTTTGCTGGGCCAAAAAGAGCTCCACAGGACACATTTTGAAAATAACTGACCTAATGACTAAAGAAGGATATAATTTAATGTTTGGAATATTACTGAAAGGAGAAGGAGGCACTGCAAACAATGTGCTGGGATAATAACTATAAACGGACTCCCTATGCTAACTGGGAAATATGCTTACTTTATCTATATATTTGAAGGTTATTCTTGACTAGCAATGGCCAGGAATGGAGTATCTGCAGTTCTAATTGGAAAGCACACACACACACACACACATATATAATGTCTAATACTTGGATAATACATACTTATAATAAATAATTATATATATAAATTCTCTACATATGCATGTTTATGACAAATGCACTCTCATGAGTGAGAAGGCAGAAACCATTCTTATTTATATCTAGTATTTCAGTGTATAATTTATATTTTTTGAAATTTTATTTGAATTAATTCAATTCAATAGTTTCCATTTACTATGTGAAGCGAGTGGGTTGTACAGTAGGACATAATGACAAGTAGGAAATGAAAGAACTCATAGTCTAGTGAAAAAGAAACAACTGAATAACTGCACCACAATGGGGAGTTCAGTACTTACAGGAGTCATACATGTAGATACAGAGAAAAACTTAATTTTTAGGACTTATCATTCCAGATTACCCGGATGAAGCTTGAAGAATAAATATAAGCTTAATATCTGAAACAAACTGAGAAAAGGGAGGGTAATTCTGAGTTCAGGCACATATGCAAATCTCTGTGTTTCTAGACAAGTTGCTTTATGCAAATTAGAAGAGATGAGGCTGAAAAGCAGTCAAATATAAAAATTACTTTAAATGAAATGCTAAAAGTTTTGACATTTATTTGGTATATGAAAGGAAATACTGAAACTTTTTATTTTAAACAGTGAAAGATCAGAATTATATTCCAGAATAACCCCCAAAATACAAAAAAAAACAAACTGCCTTTAGTGAGATAATGGTTGGAGGAGAGAGAGAGACAAGGGCTGAGGGTTCAGAGTTAAGGGTATGTCTTTAAATTGGTATTTTGGCAGCAAATTAGGCATCACACATATGTGAGTAACATTTCATAGATAATGCAGAAAACGTCTCTGGAAGCTGATTAGGACTGAGATAAGGGCTCACTGAAGTTTACGTCCAAATCAACTATGACCCCAAGGTAACAAAGGTAACATGAGCAAAGTCATGGAGGCATTAGAAGGTATTAGAAAGGATAATGAGGCATATATATTTAGGAAATAGAGGAAAACTATCTAGAAAAACTGACAAATGTAAGCTTGGAAGTCAGGAAAGATTCCAAGTCAGAAAACATTTCTACAACACACAGATCATCCTATTTGAAGAAAAATTGAAAACACTTTGATTTAGGTTTGATTATCTTGATGGAAACTATACTGAAGAGGGAAAAAAGAAAGCTTCAAAGATGGAAGCCTGGAATATCTCTAAGGCTTAAATATAAACAAACAAATAAATAAATTCAGGCAGAGAAATGCAATTTTTAAAAAGTGCCATCAAATATTTAAGAGGAGAAACCCAGGGCCATCAAGAGGAGGAGAAGAACCAGTAGTTTCACAAAAGACAAGAGAGGAGAGAGTCCCCAGATTGTAACACATTTAAAGAGCAGAAGCCAAGAGGACATTATAAATGTTGCACATCACTGCAAATCAAAACCACTCTTGTAATAACTGAGAAAGCTTCCCTGGAAGGAGGAAGGAGCATAAATAAAGCAGAAGAGCGATCTTTGACACTTACATGAAAACTAGGGTTCTTTACTACAAAGATTATAGAGGCGGTATTTGTGGTAAGATAGTCCTGGGACCTAACCCAAGGCTTTAAAAAGGGATGGGTAATAATTCATTAGAGTGTGGATTTCTAGCTACTGGATGACCCTGTCTGGTAAGTAACTAATGACAAAATACTGAAGACTGCATGACATAATAAGTAAAGGAAGGTATATATAGCAAACACATAGATAACATATCAATACTATTTTATTAACACTATGGTGTTTCTAACCGGGAGCAAATTACTCAGCAATAAAACCAGCCCACTAAACAGTATGCAACTGTTCAACACTGAAAAGATATGTAAGGATTTACTCTGTGGTTGTCTTTAAAAGGAAATCAAGAAACTAGAGACATGAAGTCTGTACTCTCCAAACCCTACAGAATGTCTCCATAATATCAGAAAACCTCTACTGGATAGGCATAATAACAGCTCTAAGGGAGTCAGAAAGTGAGAATAAAGTTATACAAGATATCGGGAGAATTTTATCTCATCCAAGATGTCAGGTTTCCTCTATTAACATAGAGTTCAGCATATATTAGGGTCCAGTGGATATTTATCAAATTAATAAATAAATAATAAGTAGCACAGGGCTTTAATACCCCTGAGACACCAGCTTTATATTATATTATTTTTATTACATCTTGCTTCAGGAGTTAAACACTGTACTAGATAGACTACCTTTTAAAGTTTCCCTGAACTGATATATTCTGTATGCATCGTAGTGGAACTCAGAATGGTTTCTCCAGTCAAGAATATCACTGAGGCAATTGGTGGAAGATGTCACATCAACCCAGGAGGTGAGCAAGTGTCAAAGCTTTCAAAATTTGAAGAGTCATTTCAGGAAAGGATCAGCAAATATGTAATTAGAGTCATCATGTCCTGTTTAGCTGACATAGATGGTTAGTTCTCTTGCTCTGAATACAAGATCTTATTTATTGAAGTTTCCAGAAGTTTTAGCAAAGTATGGAAATAGCAAAGAAAAACACACACAAAAGAAAAGAAAACATTTAAATGGAAGATAGACATAAACACAGAAATTACAATGTGAAACTTAAAAATGAGCTTCACTTCTTGACATCCAGTGACGCAGAGGGAATCCAAAATGGCACCCAGAAGAACACATGGAAACCTAATGCCAGTACTATGGCTGGTTTTATTTTCTAATGATGGTCACAATGACATTTCCTTCCTCATATGTTCTTCGTACAATGTGACTTCGACACCCCTCCCATCAGGAAATGGTATATATTTCTAATCCTTGAATCTGGCAGAGGTTTGACTACAGCAGAAAAAGTTCTGCCTAATTCTCTTGGGAAGCTTGTTCTTCAAACCTAACGCCTTGCTATGAAGGAGCCCAAACAGCCTAGGAAAGGCCTATGTGGAGTGGAAATGCAGCTTACAGCTTTTCCAGCCAACAGCCAGAATCAACTTGCTAAGTTAACCATCCTGAAAGTGGTACCCTCCCTCCACCAAGGTGCCTTAGCTGATGCTGCATGGAGCAGAGATGAGGTGTTCCTTAAAGGATGCCAGAAATGTAGTTTTATGAACAAACTTAAAGACTGTCATTTGAAGCCAGTAAGTTTGGTGGTTTGTCATGCAGTGATCGATAATCAGAACAAGTGCCTAATTTTGTAAGTAACCATATTTATGTTTATCTACATGGCAATAAAAATGTAATGCTTAATAAATAAATATTTGCCAAAATTATTTAAAAATGTAAAACTAAAATTATCTTTGTTTCACAGAATATTAAAGAATGGGTCAAACTGTTCAAAATGATGATCAAGCATAAAATTTGATGATTCTGGAATTTATAGCATAACATTTAATTCAAGATGCATGGTTTTAAAAGAAAATACTTTTTATTTATCAGCTGTAAGGCCTTGGAAAGTTGATTAAACTCTGTACCTCAGAGATGTCATCTATAAAATGACCGTAATAGTGGTAGCTATCCAAAAGAATTTCAGTTAATATTTTTGTAGAGCTTAGCAGAGATCATGACAAAATGAACAATCTATATAACCATTCAGCATTATTGTCATTGACAGTATCCCCCTGGATCTGGAGCACAGCCTTGTCTCTAGCATGAAACTGCATAGGAATGAGGGAGATGCCTAGTCTGTAATCTGGAGCAGAGAGGAAGACATACTCAAAGACAGTACACTCTGCATCTCAAACAGCAACCACTGTCTTTACTTCTCTCAGTACATCCAGTACTGTTCAACATTCATCAGACTGGTTCAGTGATTTTCATCTTATTATATCAGTATTGCCCTTGGGATCTCACTGGTACATCAGCTACATAAATTAATACTGAAAGTATTTTTTCATCATGATTTCAATTAAGCTTTTTAAAGAAAGTTCAATGTTCACATCAAGTTGGTGGTATTCAACAAGATATCATGACATATAATTTTAGGTAATCTATGAATATTTGTCTAGAAAAGTTCTATATTAGCCTTTTTGTCTGCAAAATTACTCCACTTAGCATATTATTGTCTTCATTCGATGCACATCATAAAATTTCTTTTTTTTTTTTTCAGCTTATTTTGTTCATGGAAACCAACCAGACCAGTGATTATTTGTGCCAGCACACACAAAAGTGACTCTCAACCATTTAAGAGCTACTGCTAGTAAAGCTAGCTGGTAAAATATTAGACAAGGTAATTGGTAAAATGTTGGATAAGAATTCTTCGAAGTGATTATAATGAAATGTAATTTACATCTAGGAGAAGGAATTTCTCCCTTATTCTTTAAAAAAATTTCAAATACAGAGAGGACCCCCCAAACCACAGTTCTCAAATATTTAAGAAAAAAATTCAAATATCTTGCAACAAATTCTGACATCATGAGCCATGTTAATTAACCCAGAAAGCTGAATGGTTTCCAGAGGAACAGCAAAGTCATTAATCAAATAGTTAAATCCTAGGAATTTGCTTTGAAAGATAATTAATTTTTTGTCACTTTTAAGGGAGAAGTTGATATTTTCGCTTAAGCAGGATATTTATTAGCCTTTTAATTTTTATTCTTAGGTATGTATATTTATCATCCAGGTGAGTCCAAGGTGTGAATTTCAGGCTGTAAGCAATTTACAGATTTCTTAGAATTTAAAAAACAACACAAAACACCAGGTGCAGAATCAAGTATGTAAACTATATATATATATATATATATATAGCTACTATATACAATATTAGCCACTATATACAAAAATAGATTAAACTTTTTTTCTTCTGCATAGCACAGGGAACTATATTCAATATCTTATAATAACTTTAAATGAAAAAGAATATGAAAAAATATATGTATGTATATGCATGACTGGAACATAGTGCTATATACTAGAAGTTGAAACATTGTAACTGACTGTACTTTAATAGAAAAAAGAAAATATATATTCATGCCTTAACTTTCTGTTTCTTTAAACACATCTTTAAGGAATAAATATTTGCATTCAGGATTCATTAGTTCCCACCTCCAAACAGCCAGGCATGACCTCCAAAAACATTTCAGGACTCCAAGAAATAAGAATCCCGTTGAACTGTGAGTCCACTGACTTGGGACTGCATGTTTACATGAGAATTTAAAGAAATGCTGGAATTATTCCTTGAAGTTTCCAGGAATATGTTGACAACTGAATTTGTTATGATTTATACATGGAAAAAAATTAAATAATTAGAGTCAAATGGGCTGTTGCTTCATGACATATTTTCAACTTTATAGATGATGTAACCAAAAGTTTGCCTGTACTGTCTGAAAATGGTTTTGGACAGAGATACTTTTCGACGTGTACACAGTGAAGTTTGCTATTCTCGCCGAATATGTGTTCAAAATACTTGAACAGGATCTCATTATGGTTAGAGAGATGTAAGTGAATAGGAAAAGATGTGAATATGCTTACCGGTGTTCTCAACTCAGGTATGGCAGCTTGATAGGTGAGTGGGCGACAATCACGAGTGTTTGGCACGAGAACACAAGGAAGGAACATTGGACCCAAGTCATCTCCATCCAGAACATCCACTGTGAGGGTGGTGGTGGTGGTTCGCCGTTCATTCAGATTTTGTGCACGGTCCTGTGAGAGAGGACAAAAGAAACAGAACACAAGATGGACTCAGTGTTTTCTGCAGCTTGACTAAACTGTAGACAGATTTATTCCTGACTGTAGGCATCTGACCTCCCCTTTCTTAGAGCATTTATTTTAGAAATCTTGCAATTATAAATACTTTTTCTGTGCCCTTAAGATGCCAATCTTCTCCCAGCTCAAACTTTTGCCAGTTTCATAACCCAGGACTTTCTCCAGGACCTGGGAATCATTCCTTTGAAAAGTAATTATCAAGGAAGTCAGAACTTCTATTTCCCGGTCCCTGTGGGAGGGTAGGAGCCTAACTTCCATAGGAGGCTTTCTCCAAGTTGTGAAACTATCTCCCATCATGAAGATACAGGAATGTCTACTTTTGTTTGAGAAGGTCAGTTAACAAATACAGATGACTCTTGATTCCTTCACTCCTGCCCCTACCCCAGATCTTTTTTTTTTTTTGATGGTGTTTCAAGCAATTTAAGTCCATTAGATAAATAATTTTGGTCATTTGAAAAAAAAAAGTGAAAAAGAAAAGAAAAATGAAGGGGTAAATAAAAAAAGAAAACCCACCAGATCTGATCTACTCTTATTAGAGAATTTTCTTTTTTTTATGTCTCATATAAACTTGTCTATTACAAAGTATTTTGAAAGCTTTCCTTGTCTCCATATAGATTGCTGACATCACTAAAAGTAACAGGCTTACAGCTTCTAAATGAGAATTGTTTTATTTTGTTTCTTCATTCTTTGGGACTCTTAAAACAAACAAACAAAAATACAATTTCTGAGAAAATACAATTTCTGTCTACAAGTGTCCTTGTAGCAGTAATGGGAACTGTATTTCCACTTTTCCTCTTTTCCACCGGCCACAATATTGCCAACAGAACAAGGCGTTTTTTTTTTTTTTGTTTCTGCTTTTCTGTTTTTGTTTTCCATTTTTATTATTTGTAAAGATGTATTCCAAGGTAAGGCCTAGGAAAGTAAAAAAAATCTCTGTTTGCAGAATTTTGCAAGTGCAACCTTTTTGGAATGCAATAACTTTGTGGCAATGAAATCGAGCAGAATCCTGTAAGGTCCTCCTGGGTACAAATGCTGTCTGTGTCCCCCATCTCCTGTTTGTAGGAAGTAGGCTTCATTCATCCTCCTTTTCCATCCCTAAATTCCAAAGGACAGATTCAAACAGTTGCTAATCAGAACAGTAAGGGAATGCAAAATCAAAGGAGGAATAATCAAGAAACAATAGCATAGTGATAAAGCAGGGTCCTGGTTCCTTCTCAAGAAATATACATAACAACAGCTTTGAGTTTTTTGCAGGAACTAAGGCCCCCACCCAGGTGGAGGATGGTAACTTCAGGTTGAACACAAGATTCCTGGAACACCATCCTGTTTCCTCCCCACCAACCAGAAGAAAGTCTGCATAGAGTGAAAGATAACAAAGACTCTGAGCCCTCTCCAAAAGGTTAACTGTAATTAACTTCCCCTTTCTCCCTTTAAAAACTTTCGTGATTGAGTAGAATCTTCAGAGTTGGTACTTGGACATGAGTCTGTTTTCTCCCAAGGTTACTAGACTCCTGAATAAAGCAGCCTCTCCTTTCCAACCAACACTTGTCTTTTGAGTATTGCCTTTAGAGCAGCGAGCAGGTGAACCTGAGTTTGGTAACAACAAGCGTATTCTTTAATGTTTAGATCCATTATAAGACAGATTGTGGTCAAATCATGGGAGAAAGTTTAAATCTCCAAAGTGTGGGGTCTCCCTCAGATCCTCAGAGTTCATATAAAGATTATTTTAAAGTAAAGCAATTAGAGATTGACTATATATAGAAAGATATCTTCTCAGAACTTCCCTTATTTTGCTAAAAACAGAAAATTTTGAAGTGAAGCTGCCATGAATCTCTCTTCCAGGGAAGTTTATAAGCCATGAAAAAAGAAATAGGAAAAAAAAGAAAAAGAAGAAAGAAGAAAGAAGGAGGAGGAGGAGAAGAAGGAGAAGGAGAAGAAGGAGAAGAAGAAAGATACTAGCACCTGCATAAAATACACAAACTTTCTCATCTCCTTTTTGTTCTCCCTAGAAATCCACTCATTCTTCCCACAGAAGCCTTTTTTCTCCCTCCCTCATTAAGTCTATAAACCCTCATCTTTAATTGTTTAGGGAGCATTGTTTTTTTGTTTGCTCTCATACACATACGAAAAGAGTAATTTTTCTCCTGTTAATAGTTTTTGCTTTTTGTTTTTGGTCAATTTAATTCAAAAGTCTCCAATTAGTAAATCCTAAGAGGGCAGAGAAAAACTTTTTTTTGAGAAAAAAATAAACATAAACACATAATCAAGATTAATCTCTAGAAGAGTATACTGATCATTGTGATTGGTTAAATTTGTATGGCATCACGAGTTTTTAAAAGTCCTCCTTTAATTGTTCTGAATTTTCCACATCTGTTTATTATATCAAGTACAGTTGAAGTATATAGTAAGAGTGGCAAATAATGCATGAAATAATTTTGGTGGCCCATAAACTTTTAAAATTATACTTTAAACATATGAATTTAGTGTATATAGAAAAGTCTTAATTTAACATAAATTTTAGAACACACAATTTGTTCATCAAACCTAGTATTTTAAAATTATGATTGTGTAGGGGAGCAGAATTTGCTACCCCCAAATATGTCTGTCTGACATAAGGATTATCTTAGGCTGATTACTTTTAAGAAATTGCAGACACAGAAGAAGCTCTGAAAACTGAGTAAAAACTCAGGGTCTTTTGTTAAGAGACACCTTAACACCTTATACCTAGAAACTCTTTATCATGCTGATGGAAACAACTTAAATCTGCAAAACAACTTTTCCCTCATTTGCTGAGCTTCCCCTGGTAACCTCAGATAATTGACTTTCTACCCCTAACAACTTCTTTTGTTTTTAGTTTAAGATGGTATTTAAGGTGAGGGCTTCTACCATTTAGCAGGAGAGTTACCCAGTTTTCCTGGGTTGCTCCCATGTATACAGGACACATATATGTAATGAAATTAAAAAAATTTTTCTTCTGTTCATCTGTCTTAAATCACTGTGATTATTAGATCAACCAAAGAAGCAGGAGTAGAAGAAGGGAAAAAATTTCTGCCCTACAATTGCTTAGGATTCAGTTTTTAAAAAAAGACTGCCTCAATCTAAAATTTAAGAAAAAATATTGAATGAAAAACATTTTGTGTAATTGGATGTGGTAAAATTTTTTTAATATCCCAGAAGCAGTATTTCTACTTGCATGTCACTCAGCTCATACCTTTTATATCACCACCAAGTCACTGTAGTAGACAAAGTGGAGTGTTTTCTATCCTAAATCTTTCTCTCAGTCTGTCAGCAACAAATCTCTCACTATTCTCTGCTTCTTTGTGTCATTGTTACCAGTCCATAAAATGGATACAACTGTATAAGAGAGGATGTGTATTTACCAACATACATAATGTAGGCTTTTATCTCATTCTGGACAAATATATTGCTCACAAGGTGCTGGTGTATAAAATGAAAATTTTTAAGTGGGAAAAAGAAAAGAGCAGACAACCTCCTGTGGAGGAGATGGTAAAATAATCTTCCTCTACCCTTTTAGGATCTTGGCTGAAACCTCTCAGTAAAAAAAGACAGATTAACAGGAGTAAAACAGAAGTTTAATAACATGTATATTTCCTGTATACAGGGGAGATACCCAGGAAAACTGAGTAACTTCCCAGGTTGGCCCAAGCCATCACCCTAAATACTATCTTCAGCTAAAGATGAAGATGCTGGGCAGGGGAAAGCCAACTTTTCAGGCAAAGCCCAGTAAACAAAGTATGGTGGTTATGCAGTGCCCTCTCCTTGCCTTCTCCATTGATCATAGTTCCTAGGGATTTAGAATCATCCTTGTCATCCTGCTACAGACAGAAAAACACCCTTACAAATGGAGGTTTTCCATATAAATGTAAATTGCTTCTACTGGTTTTCAGAGCTTCTCTCCCGCCTGTTGGGTGTGTGTGTGTGTGTGTGTGTGCGTGTGCGTGCTTATGCTTGAGGAAATAAATTCATATTCCAGGGCTAGACAAGAAAAGCTCCTCCCCTTTAGTGTGTACTGTGCATCTGCATTAACCAGATCTTCTTAGGAGATAACATTCCTCCTTAATCTCATCAAGAGTCACAACTCCTTAGGAAGTAACCTTCCTCCTTAATATATAAGGAGTCATGATGACCCATGATCCACAATTCTTTGTACATGTAGATCTGGATTGTGTAAACTGTCTATAATATGTCATTTAACATACAGCCCTCTGTCTCAAAAACATATACAACTATGCTTTGACCCCTAATGGATGGAACAGTTCTCCAAGCTTTCTGAAAGGCTGTTCCTAGGCACTAATCCTCAGTTTGACTCAGATAAAATTTTCCATATCTTTCTTAGATGGGCTGATTAATTTTTTGTCAACATGCTAAAGAGATATTTGTTGGGAAGACATATTCTGCTTCCCTGCACTATGAGCAGAGATATAGTAACAAAAAATACCAACATGGTTTCTACATCTGTGGAGGTTCCCAATATATACAGCATAAAGAGAGATATAAAAATAGTCTTAGGCACATTCCTAACTTGTGAGGCCCTGGAAGGTATTGTGAATTCATGATGCTCTTCTTCCAGTGCAGAACCAAATCAGATCTTAAAAGAATTATCTAAAACAAAGCCCCTGGCAATTAAGATAAAAACCAAAAAGAGGAAAAACAAAAACCAAAAAACCAAAAAAAACTTTTGTTCTTTCTAGTAAAATGCTACTGTTTAAGACTCCTTTGAATAAAGGAAATAACACTCTAAATTGGGAGTGATATAAATAAACATAATTATTTCCTTAAATATTTTATGTGATTTCATTAAGTTTACATTTTCATTCAACGCTATGTGAGAATCCAATACGTATTAAAAACGACCAAAAAGAACAATCCTTCCACTCCTCTCATCTTCCTTTCTAATTTTTTCTATCATTTAAAAAATAATAAGATCATATTTAAAATTTTTAAACATTTAAAAATAATAAAATATCATTAGTTTAGGAAACTGTGACTGTAACTAGCAAGCAAGAATAGATCTCAAAGTTAATTGTTTGACTGTTTAATTTGTATTTTCTCAATGTGCATTATTTTTTCACATATCATTTGTACACTTGCTAACATTAAGCATTTAATTACATGAAACCTTTAGTTAGCTTCCATAACCATTTTGAATATAGCTTTGCAAGTAATTGAAGGTAACAGAAAGAATAATCTAGAACAAACACTGACATGCAGGAATTTAAAAGCATATACAACTTCAACAGAGAATCAAGAAAGTCACAAGGGATATTCATTAGAGTGTGAGATTTGACTCAGCCAGCATTATCTGTCAATGCTTCATAAAAATGTGGTGTTGACCTTATCCCTGACTACTTAGCATCTTTATTCAAAGCCTCCAATCTTCTGGTCCCATATGATCTATGATGGCAACACATTATAACATGATATCTGATATATCAAAAACAATCATTTTTAAAATCAATTATTTACTAAATAAGTAGAAAAATTCATCAATACACAAGAACTATATTTTTATTCAAAAAAAGAGGTGCCTAGTAGAACTTCAAACAAAGTTACTTTTATAAATAGCTCAGAGACAATTAACTGTCACAATCTACTCTTTTTACAAGGCACATTTTCAGAAAACTGCAAATATTTCAACTATGAAAATGTTAAGGCAATAAAACACCTCTAACTATCGGATGATAATACTTCAATTTCTTCATCTCAATTGAAAGGTTTCCTTGCTATAAAATAGTTTAATTGCCCACTATTCTTTGATCTAACTAGAGATAAATGCTAATTTCTAATTCATTCAGCATCTGCTCTATATTTAGAACTGTTATTAAGTTAAATATTGCTTATGTGGAATGGAGCCAGGAGAGATGAGGACTGTAACAAATACTGTGAAACTACATGAAACCTGGTTTTAAAATGAGTATGAGACAAACATGCTGATGTTCTGATTTATTTTTAAGGCAATGTCACAGGAGCCTTGGAATAAAGGGACTCCTCACATTTACATACTTAGTATTCAGGTAGTTCACAGTTTAACAAAATGGCTAGAGGCTCCTACCAGACTCACTCATAGAACAGATACATATATTACACTCTTTCCTTAGCTTATCAGGTATTTGCAGTTGAGAAAGGGAAAAAAAGCAATATAATTAGAGTTGCTTGAAGTCTTTTGACCCTAATTCAGTTACCTAAGACCTTGGAGGTGTCTGCCTTGCCTTTGCTCACCAATGAAGGATGGAATATCACTGACTAAAAATTTAAACTTACACTGGTAGCTTAAGTTATTTAGATTTCTTTATTTAAAAAAGAAAACAGCTGCAACAAGATTGCCTTTGTCTCAATCACTTTAGAAGTGTGTTTTCCTTTTTTTCCCTTGAAAATTGTTTTTGTTTGAGTCATTTACCTAATTTTCTTCATTTTTTAATGTGTACTAATAGGTAGGATAGTATCATGTTTTACATCTCCACATGCTTACATATCTTCATTATGTAAACATTCTATAAATATTTCTTAAACCATCAACCACCACCCTTCCATTTCAGTCCCACGGCTCAGAATATGCCCAAGAAACTGGCAGAACTAAAAACAATGGGTTTAAAAGTACTTATTTCACACATTAGTACGAGGTAGACATGAGGGAAGGCAAGGAGAGGGGTTGTTTCTGAAAAGTTGTTTATATAGTTTGAAATCTTAAAGTATAGAAAGTGATTTTTATATCCAAACCCACATAATAGCAATGTTTTGAAAGAGAGCAAAATTTACCACTCCAAAATATGCCACATGGGCATATTGATTATTTTGCATTAAAGTTTCTTAAGAACCAGTCAGTACACATTCTGATCCTCCCTTGAAAGTATGAAATAATTCTTCCACGTGAAAAAAGAACCCTCCTTGTACCACGAGGGTAGAAGTTATCATTATCACCAGAAATACGGAATTTGGGGCCAAAAGGCTACATTAAAAAAAAAAGTGGTATTTATTCACTAATGTGATACCCTAAGCCCAAGCCCCTTTGTCTTGCAAATTTTCCACAAATTTGTTTCCTTGTCTAAAAGGCATAAAAGCTTCCTGTTTTTGAGTCTTATATATGTTTTTTAATACTCCCGAACATACAAATTGTTAAATTTGTTTTTCTTTTGTTAATCTGTGTTATGTTAATTATTAGGCCAGCTAAAGAATTGTTAAAGAAAACGACTATTCAGAAACCTTAATTAAATAGAGTTGAGAGACCAGAAAGAGGAGCTCTCACACCCTGCAATGAGAGAACAGAAAAAGAATGAGTACTCTTCAACCCTGGCAACAACTCAGCAGTGAAAAGCCATGGTCTCTTTGTGTACTATAGCTCTCCCCATTTCCTTTTTCCCTCTACAAAAAAGCTCTTCAACCCTTGATATGCAGGGGCTTGCACATGGCTCACTGTGATTGCAGACTCCCAAATTGTAATTCTCTGCTAATCCCAAATAAACCCACTTTTGCTGGAGAAATAACTGACAGTCTGTTTGAGGTCAACATATCCGTGGCCCATACAGGGACCAGAGAAAACCCTCAATGACTCCAAAGCTGGTGAGAAATCAGGCACAATATCCACAATTAAGCACATTGTCACTCACTGGTTTTTTTTGCCAACCCTGGAAATTGATAGTATGTCTTTTCACGGGATCTGAGCTTCTGCACTCTTTTTGACTGAAGCTCTCCAAGCTTTATTAAGGCTCTGTTTTGAGGTTTTGATCTTTCTGGTTAAGACCTTGTTCTGGATGTGAAGACATGTTTAGCATTTCAGTCTGATCTTAAAATCAGCCTCTTTTGATGGAAACTGACTAGACTTTGGCACATTCACTTTGGAACTGTGACTGTTTCTCCTGAAACTGGCTGGGCTTCAGCCTGTTCCATTGGGAACAGGAGCTACTTCATTGAAACTGTGCCATTTCAACCTTCAGTCCATTCCTTTGGGATCTATGGGAACTGACCTGAAGAACCTTCAGCATGGCTTCTCTTGGGCCAAACTTCCCTTAGAACTGGCTGGTATTAAGCCTGCAGGTTGTCTGGGCTATCTGGACTATAATTAGAACAAGGACTCCACCGAGATGGAGACAGGCATCATAATGTCCTAAGTTTCTCCAAACCCCAAACTAAGTGTCAACTATGATGTTTTCTCACGCTAGTTGGGTATTGAAAGAAAATGGATTCCAAATTTCTCTCCTATGATCAAACCTCTGTATGTTTGACTAAAAATAACACTAACTCAATTTTTATGAGAAGAACCAAAGGACATAGCTTTAAGGCCTTAAAGGAAATTCTGACAAACCTACCTGCCCTTGGGCATCCCAATTATTAGGTTCCATTTTTCCTTTTTGTAAATGAAAAATAAGGGGATGTCTTTAGGGTACATATTCAAAGACATGGAGACAACCATCAACTCATAGGTAGCCAGCAACTGGACCTTGTGGCACAGGGATACCCCCTTGCCTTAGAGCCATTATGACCACTGCCATTTTGGTTAATCAAGAAAATCTCTTTAACCATTTTTGTACCTTAGGCAGTAGAAGCCCCCCTGAATTCTCATCTACATTCAATATTTCTTAGTCAGCTGCCTCACTTCCCATGAAGTCCTTTTGTTAGCTGCTTCTCACACAACTCTTTTACATTTTAATAAACGTAACCCTGCAACTTTCCCCTTCCATCACTGAGGAATTCTCTCACAATTACTTAATGCTGACAGATTACCTCCTGACTCCTCATTCTGATCTGTAGGAAATATGTTTAGGTAATGATGACTTCTCATGGTTCACTAACGGTTCTGATTTAAAAGGTGACAATAGCAAACATTGTCCTGGGTATGCTATTGCAACTTCTTTTAATGTTGTGGAGACAACGTTCTTATCTATGGCTACTTCAGCCCAGTGGGCTGAATTATACACTTTTATACAGGCTTGCATTTTAGACAAGCAAAACTGCCAAAACTTACACTAACAGTAGATATGCTTGCAGAGAATCTCATGATTTGGGAATGCTGTGGGAGCAGTGTGGCTTCTTTACCTCCAGCGGAAATAAAATTTAAAATGGTTCCTGTATTCAAGAATTATTGGATGCAATACTTTTACCTACCACTTCAGCTATGATTAAGATGCTGGGGCATTCTAAACTTGACTCTGTGGACACTAAGGGAAATTACCTTGCCGACATTTCCACAAGAAATGCAGCCTCTAAAGGAACCAATAGCTGCCAAACCTCTATCCTGGTGTAAAGGAATATTTTTCCAAATGATAACTCAGAAAAACTGGCCAGATGAGTCAACAATTGGCCTCAGAAGAGGAAAAACAAGATAAGAAATTCAGCAATTTTGTTGATTTGCTATCAAGAAAAATCTCTAGTATGGACCAAATAACAATGCTCACAAGAACCCTATGTGGTATGTTTCATTAATGTCCTCATTTTACTACTTAGGAAACTGACATACAGAGTATGTCCTGAGTCATATAGCTAAGAAATGGCAAAACTGTGATTTGAATAATGGTTCTAAAGTTCATGCTTTTACCACTATACTGGACTCATTGCCTCTCTTGAGAGTTATGAGAGTAGCTATCAATTCTGTGCCAAAAAAACAAAAACAAACAAAAAACCCTTAAGTGTAGTTGAATAAATCGTGATGCATCCTAATTTTGGTATATTATACAACTTTTAAAAAGATATAATCTGAAAAGTTTTAAAAACAGCAAAAATCTTGTAACTTTCTATATTTTGCACTCACATTTAAATTTATATAAAAGTTACTATTACAGATAAACTCAAATCTTCTTTCAATGTCTCATCAATTCCTTTCCTTCCTTTCAAGGGTTCATGTATATCCTTCTATGTCAGAATTTTACCCTTGACATGCTAAAAACGTATCACTCTTTCCCCTGTTACAAGCAATCCAGCAAATTGGATTCAAATTGTTACAGATGTCTTTATAAATATTTTAAGTTAGACAGCAACTCCGATGATTTCTTTTATTATACGTTTCTTTTTTGATGCTCATTTTAAATAGTGCAATAAATATTAGCTTTCAAATATATTCCACAGCAATCTGACTTCTCTGTAAATTTTATTCGAGATTCTGAGTCAGAAAGGAAAACCGTATCTTTTTTCACATTTTCACTTACATAGGAAGAACAAAGATTTCAGTGTTTTTGAGGAATTCTGAGAGGACGTCTTTAATAGATTTTGCTTTTTCCTATATCCACAGTTTCTGCTCTAATCTGTGCAACTGAACACCAAGACAACCCACACTGAATTGGAAAAAGAAAAAAAAAAAAGAAGCAAAAACAAATATTTTGAATGAAATCCTAGAAATTTGGCTTCAAAAATCAGATTTCTACCTATATCTTCGCAAACATATATATGTATATATGTACACATGCATGCCCTTTCTGTTGAAATATATCTAAGAAAAACAAAACATGGCTACTTAGTGACACCTTGTTGCATATAAATTTGTTCAGAACAGCTAATGGAGGATACTTTCCTTTTGCCACTCCCTCATGTCTTTCTGTTCTGCTATAAAAATAAAATGAGAATGCTTAGGAGTTATTTAAAGGTACAAGTTGGCTTCAGAGTGTTACTACCTTATCAGAAAATGGCTCTGCCACTTACTATGGGACTTTTTCAATGTTAGACAATATCTGTTGCCAGCCCTGTTAGATTTTTGCTAAAATGCTAGCCCTGTTCTCCTCCTTTGTAACAATTTTTTTTTTTTTTAAGGCCATCAACGTGCCAAGGCCCAGGAGATGAACCATACTTGCTTGTCATCCAGAGACGATTGTCTCATTCCTCTCTATTGCCCACAGACCGCTCCTGTTCTGTAAGTAAGGGGAAGTTGGGTGGGAAAGAATTCTGGGAAAGAGTTTCCTCTTAGATAAAAGGAGACAGCATCAACAAACATAAAAAGTTTTCATTTTACCCCACCCTTAAACTCAGACTTGAATTGCAGTTATGATGCTTATGACTCTGATATTCACTGGCAGATAAAGCATTGGAAAAATAACTAAGTTTCAACAAAGGACAGAGTTTAAGGATAGAAGGAAGCTGCTTCCTTGATGATATACTTGAGCTGTGAAACGAATCTTTGAATCACATAAAGCTAAGGATTTTTATTAAAACAACAGCAATAATAATAATAATAATAATAATAATAATAATAATAATAATATTAATAATAATAAATGTCCATGTTATGCAACCAATTATTCTTCAGGTTTTGTGTTACTGCTGTTCACCTATGAGGGTTATGTTCACAGTAGCTTATAGTAATGAGAAACTATTCAATAAATGATAAATTCTTCAATAAATGATTCAACAGTTCACTACCTTTAGTCTACTTTGGTGTCCCCTGGGGGGGCTAATAAAAAATGCAGGTATTCCACTTCTACGCTCTGAAATTAGAAATCTGCATTTTTAATACACTTCCAAGGTGATTCTGCTATAGTTGTTTGGTGGATCATGCTTTGAAAAATACTTCAGTGAGAGCTAAAAACAAATCATTGGATAGCGGGTATGAGTGATTCAAAGAATGAAGAATACAGTAAGTGGAAATAATCTTCCTACCTTGTCTCAGTTCCACCCCATTCCCCATCTAGAAGAATATAATCTACAAATCATACTGAGGACAGGGCTAACCTGTTGAGGCTGCAAATTATAGTGAGCCCTTATACATTCTGGATGAGTTCTTTGCTTCATAAATTCTGGGGAGGAAAGTAAGAGAAACTGAACACTCACGTTAGCTTGGATGATGACAAAGTAGCGAGTCTTATCTTCATAGTTGAGTCTCTTCCTTAGCACTACATTTCCAGTCAACATGAGGGGAATTTCAAAGGTGTCATTGGATGTCTGAAAATAGGTAAAGATACACATTTGAGATCATTTTTACTTTTAGCATTGGGTTTTTTTGTTTTGTTGATTGTTTTGTGTAGTTGCAGTTGTGGATGTGATTGTGGACACCAATGAAATACTTAGCTTGAATCTACATTAGATTATTTTAGAAAAATGAGGAGGGGGAGGTGGAGGAGGAGAAAGAGGAGACAGGAGGAGGAAAATGGAAGAAGGGGAAAGAAGGAAGGAAGGAAGGAAGAAAGAAAGATAGATGTGTGTGTGTGTGTACACTCTCAGCTGACACTAGGAGAGTTACTTAGGAACTGAGATTTAATGAGAGATTTAATGACTCAAACCCCCCATCTCAAGCTCATTCAGGGAATGTAGGCAAATTAACCTTTAATATCTAGAACTGTAATCTCTCCCTCTCATCATCTTTCTCTCCCTCTCTCTCTGATCCCCTCTCTTTCTGGTACACACATACACTCAGAGTACACAATTGATAGATTTTTTTTAAAATCACTTACTCTGTGCTCATATAATTGGCTTTGCAGGTCTTTCTTGGATATAATCATTTAAAAAGTACCATTTTAAAATATAAATATAAAAAATGTATCATGAAGGATATTTATAATTAAAAACAGGCATTTGACATTTCCCTTGAATTTTTGCCTATTTAAGGATTGCTTATATCTATCAGTGGGACTCCCAACTATGCCAGGGAATATAAAAATGGCTTAATCTAAATACCTAAGTTAATTATGGGGCAACAATGAGTTAATAATTGCCATATATACTATAAAACACAACTCAGTGTGTTGTTATAGGTTGTTAACTTTCAAAGATTCAACAACTACAGAGACATGTATCAATTTCTAGCGTATTTATGGAAGATATGATGGGTTCCTTATCAAAAAGCCACCTTCATCTTTGGACTCAGAACTCCAAATGAGTTCACATAACTGATGGCTCTGTACTTTAGGTGAAGCTATGCACCCAAGTAGAATGGGTTTTGACAAATCTGATGCAACCATGGAAATTCCTCACTCCTTACTAGTGATTGTTTTGGAAATGTGTGTGAGATCTAATTCTAGAAAATTTGAAGAATTTTTCTTAATTGTAAAAAAAAAGAGAGACAAGAAAAATATGTTCCCCTTTCTGCTTATAGATGCTTCTGTAAGGATATAAAACCTGGAACTTTCAGCAGCCATCTTGGAACTACTGATAGAGTTAATCTAGAAGTAAATAGAATGCTGAAGATGGGAGAGCAGAAAATGGAAAGAGCCCGGATCTGTGTTGTCTCTGAGTTGCTTAACAAATCCTATTATCACCCCTTCTCCGAATAACCTGTTATGAGAGATGATGTGTGACTTTGTTGGCTAAGTCATTTTAAATTCAGTTTTCTATTATTTGCAGCTGAAAGCACTTTGATACACCTCAAAAATATATACTGAATTGAGATTTGAACTGCACCCAAGAGAAAGAATTTTCAGTTTGAGTGCAACCAAGTTCTCTGCTAAAATTAAAAACAAACAAACAAGCAAACAAATCTCCAACAAACAAATAGCATCAGGAGTCTCTCCGCAATGTAAAATTCACAATGTCCAGGTTAGAGTCCAGAACAATTTGATGTATGATGAGCCAGAAAATGTGATCCCTTTTCAGGAGGAGAGAAAGCCAGTGGAAGACCAACATTAGGACAGGCAGACAGGATTTTTAAAGCAACTGTTATAATGATGCTGTTCTCAGAGGGATTAAAAACAATATGCTCAGTATAGATGAAAATATGGGAAATCTGAGGAAAAAAAAATACATACTTTAAAAACAAGGAAAATTTAAACCTGAAGAGTATATGATCTGGAATTTAGAAAATAATACATAAAAAAGACGCTTTTTTTTTTGGTACTTTGGAAAAGTTTAAGGTTAGAATGGAGATGGCAGAGGACACAGTAATTTTGAAGACAGATCAACAGAAAACATCCAGTTTGCAATCAAGTGATTAAAATATACTGAAAATATTTGAACAGAGCCTGTACCTGTGGATACCTAGCATGAACAGAGCCTGTACTTAAATGTCTAGCATGCCTGTAATTAAAGTCTCAGGGAGAAGAGTCAGAGAAATGGCATGAAAATATCAAACAAAAATGTCTGATAATTTCCTTAGCTGATGAAATACAAATTCAGAGATCAAAGAAGTTCAGCAAATCCCCTTAAACAAGATAATTACAAAGAAAACTACACATTGACATGCCATGGTCCAGTTGCTAAACGTTCAAAATTAAAATAAAACTCTTGAAAGCACTCAGAGAAAAGTGGCCCATTATGTACTGGGAAACATGATTCAAATTTCCATTTACTTTCCTTATCAGAAACATTTGGAGGCCAGTGTCTAAAGTGATGGGAAGAATTAATTAAAAAATAATCTGTACTATTGTAAGGTAGAAGTTACATTTATAAATTTCTATAAGGATGACTTAGATAATGTAAATAAGTGAAGCAATGGGAGTATAAGTGGATATACATATACTGTCTGAGTGATAGAAGTTTGTTCCTAATGGGAAAACACTAATTCAACTCTAGCTGATTGCTGTCTTATCAGAAATCAGTACCAGGGTTGTCATATGTCTACTTCTTTTAAGAGAGAAGAGAAAACTAAGTTTGAATGTGACATTTCATTATTTTTAAGTATTGGCTCAAAAATTATTTGAAATAATGGGTGTCCAAAAAAAATGTCTGTGAGTAGAATGAAACTCCAGGTCACTATTTTGGGATTGCTGCTAACAAATAATGTAGCATCAGATGGAAAACAAACAAAATAAAACAAAACAAAAAATACCCTGAGATTTTTAAGTAGAACAGATTACACTTTTTACCATTTATCATACAGTGTGAGATCAATTTTAAAGAAATTGTAATTGTGGTTGCAAAAGCCAGAGGTGGCCACATGTTCAGTTACGTATGTTTGGAATACACACAAGTTTGTTTTGATATTAAGAAATAAGCAGAGTAATATTATGATGCTACTAATTGTAGGCAGAATTTCTAGAGATTTAACAGCAGCAGAAAAAAAGTCATCAGGTTGTTCTTTACCGTAGATCTTACAAGAGAAGAAACTGGTATTGAGGTTTCCACTAAGCTTCTATGATGACTAAAGATGGGTTCTCTCTGTAAGGATATGAGTTGAGCAATGCTTTCTCTTCCAATTTACCCTAAAGTTAAGTGCTGCCATGGTCTTATTGTTTTGCCTTATTGAATTAGGACTAGGCTCAGAGAATTTATTCCACAGCAGTGGTACCTTGCTAACATACATTTATTTCCTTTTTTTTTGCAGTTTGGAAGCCGCATGTGACTGATTAGTTTATTCAATCTGTAGGTAGTAAAAGGTACATATTATATTTCATGCAAAGCCCACAAATCCCTGAAAAGGGGAAGCAATTCAGAAGGAATTACTGCACAGCTAACAAGACATTTCAGCCTCACAAAACTTCTAAAAGGTATCCACCAAGTAATAATACATTTTTTTCTCACACTATATCTCAATCTTGGATAGATTTTTTTTTCTTAATGCAGTGTAATAAATACTTCCCTACAATACCTGCCTGGCCTGGCCGTTCTAGACTTGCTGCGAGTTTCTTTTTTTACAGCTTGAAGAGTAAAGATTAGGAAATGACCTTCATAAAATGCAAGCTAGAAGCATGACACACACATACAATTAACTTTTAAAAATCCAAATAGTAAAGACAAGAAATGGTTTAGAAATATTCTGCAGGATCAGCTGCCTGTTTCTACTTTTAAGGGAAAAGTGTGTCTCTGGTCTTTTTCTCTTCTGCTGTTTCTTTGATCTTTTCCACTTCACTGCCTGTGTAACCTCTTATACACACTGTGCTTTTCTGTCACATTCTCATTATCTCTCCATCTCTTGGTTTCATTATCTCTGTCTACAAACATGTGGAGGCTCATATTTTAGAGGAAAAACAAAAACAAAAAAAAATCCCCCCAAATCTTCCCTTAACCCTGCTATACCCATGGGTCTTTTTTTATTTGTTTGCTTCTGTTCTCCAATGTTTTTGAAAATTTAACACAAGTGCTACAACTATTTTGTTAGCGCACAACAGTGGAAAAGTGGAGCACACACTACCCTGCAATTGAGTCCTGACGCTCCAGCTCAGAAGTGGCTATGTGTTACCAGACCAGTCACGTCACCGATGAGCTGGGTTCTGTCCTATGCAACAGAGATACAACTACAACTAACGGATGTGTGAGAATAAAATTAGAAAATGCACTCATAGCTCACTTAATTCTCACAATAAATTTGGTAGAGTTTATTGTGAGTTCTTAAGTGTCTGCAAGCTCAACAGCTTTTGTTTTGTTTGTTTAAAACTTTTCACAAGAAATACATAATTTAGAAACAAAGACATAGTATTTACTTCTCCACTCTTTATATTCTTAATATTGAACATGAAAGAGAAACAGTAATTGTAAAACTAACTTAAGAAGTGATGCTTTGGGGAGCCCATGGTGTTCTGAGAAGCCGCCTTGGGGAAAAGAGCAAAAAAAAAAAGATGGTAGACAGGACTTCCGGCTCTAGCTTCAAGAAAACAATTCTTATTTTATTGGTGTTATATATAATATATCATTGGAAGAAATAATTTCACAGCCTAAAGCACCAAGTAGAAGCCCCATGGTTCAATGCAAAAAAACAAAAAAACCTATTGCTAGAGGCTTTATCCTCTATCTACCTTAGGTTTCATTGGAGGAGATGTGGCAGTGATGGTTTTAACTTGCAAATTCCGTAAAGCATATGCATCACATCGGCTATAGCTTGTCCAGTGATTTATTTAGAATGTTTAGGAGTCCACAGACATAATGGAAATTTAACAAAAATGGCATATTATACCTACAAATACATTTTAAATTTTTACCTACAAAGCCCACCAAAAACTAGTTCTTAAAACTATAGCATAAATATTTTTAAATGTAATTTTGAGATAATTTTAATATAATATGAGTACTAATGTGGTTCCAGGAGCTGAGTAATAGAATACTACAATAAATATCCCCTTAAATAAGTGTGAATTTTATTCCTTATAGTGAAGTCACATTGCAAGTAGATATTTACTTACCGGATCATCTGGGTTGTACTGAATAACATATTCTATCTGTCCATTTGGGCCATCATCTATGTCTGTAGCTCCATTGTCTCCTGAAAATCCCGTAAATATTGTGGTGCCAACTGGAGTGAGCTGAAAAGAAAACAAAAGAAAAACTGTCAATTCTCATTTGATCAATGGCACACCAGAAGTGTTCCAGCACAAAACTCAGCCACTCATTACAGAAAGGAAAAACAAGGCAGCTGTCCACAACCACAGACCTGAAACATTTCCAAAGAACACTTGCCAACCTTATATAGTAGGAGTTCCTATAAAGTCTGAAATTTTTAACATTGTGGTCCTTGCTTTGGGTAAAGAAATAGAAGGCTCTGATTCAGGGTGAAGCACATTTGGACCAATTTATGACCATTAGCATCTTAGTCCTAGTGCAGAAAATGCATTAAAAAACCTGATGCATTAAGTTATCTACAAGCTAGGATTTAAATTGTAAGAAGAAATTAGTTACTTTATTTTAAATTCAAAAATCATTTCAGAGAGATCAATGAAACCCAGGCTGGTAATCACACGCAAGCGGCAAATTTGAGGAAGAGAATTGAAGATGATAGATGCTCTGTCTATCAGAGGAGAAAGAAAGCTGGGGTCTTCTTCAGAGCTTGTAAAACTGGTTAAGTAGAAAGCCATCATGTGATAGACTGGAGAGATGTTCGTATCTTTTCATTTTGGATTAAAACAACAACAAAACACAGTGTAGCCTTTAAAAAACCATGATTTTACATTTGGCTTAAGTATCTAGCTTTATTTCTTACTGATCTCCATCAGAGAATTACTGTTTTTTTCTCTTACTTGTAGGTCTTCACACAATGTATTCCTACATCCAGAGTCTCCACTTCCTCAAGCTTTAGCTGGAATCCTTCTAATTCATTGCATTTCAACTTAATTAGGTATTGCCTTCTGCTAAACCATTCCTGACATAGCATTTCCCACCCCACGTCAGTATCTGGAGCCCTTTCTGCTATGCTTAACGTTTTACACTTTACTTTCTTAATCACTGCACTGTCAAAATGAATAAATAAATTTAGTCAGTAAACATAAGTTTTGTTCCCCTACAAAGAACTATAAACTTTTTAATATTTTGCTCTGAGATACGTTTTGTTAGTTTTTTAAATGGAATTCCCTCCATAGAGAAATAGTTTCAGGGAGGAAAAAACAAGGAGCTGTCTCATTTACTTCTATTCTCAAGGGCTACAGACCCAAATATCTGCAGGGATCCATCAGGTAATGGAAAGGAGTGAAGCAAGCCTCATGGGAAAGGTGGCATCTGGGGACCACGTGCCCCTCTAAAATGGCAGCTGTGACTCAGCCCCAGCAAATCCTCACCATAATGAAATACGGAGAGACTAGATTGTCTAGTATTCTGATTTTATAAGAAATCTCTTAGTTCAAAAATTGGCAGCAGATTTCAGAGAATTAAACTATGAATTTAACAGGGCCCCCCAAAATAAATCCATTGGCGCAGCAACCACAGCGGTTTGTAACCTCTGATTTAGAAAAAGAAGACAATTATGATTAAAGGAGTGATTTTCAAACTATACTTGTGGAGTCCACACTTTGGGGAACTGTGAGTACAAAGCAGTGCAAGTAAAAGTCAGCCCTCCTGGTAGCCAGCTTTGAGAGGCAAACTTGGACTTTCTGCAGCTCAAAGAGAACTGAGGATAAAGTGAGAGGAGATGGTTTAAATAGCACATATATGGACATGGACATGCTATTGGAAATGTTAGTTAACTAAAAAGCTTCCAAATCAACATTGTAATATTTTTTAATGTAATCCCTGTCCCCAAAGACATTATTCTCTGTTATAAACATTCACCCATTCTTGTGTCGTTGTGCTTTGATTTCTGAACTATGAAAATTTAAAATTGAATGCCAATGATTTGTTTCCAGGTACCTAATAAAACAGAGTATTTAAAAATCATGGTTGCCAAAGTAAATAACTGTGCCACAGAACTGAATTAAAAAATTAAAACCAAGCAAAAGACAAAAGGAAACAAAATACTTGAGCAGTAGATGTCTAAAATTTTTGAAAACAGATTTCTGCCCCAACTTTGAAAATGTGGTGTTTGGTTGTTGATAGCAAAGGACTCAGGCAGTATGTCGGGTTATTAGTTTAGCATTTGTTTAGACTAGTGAGTTCTGCTCTCTTCCATAGTTGCACATTTAGGCCAACATCTTAGCACAGATGGTTCCTATTCATTTCCACTACTGGAAATAAGCAAACATCCACACACAGACATTTATCTGTAAAATGCAATGCCAAAATGGATCAGTAATTGGGCTTCACACATTTATCCATGATCTACTGCTCAGATGGTGGACCTATTTGGGTTTGGACACAGGCTAGGATTTGGAATGTTTGAAGCTAATATGAGAGAGGTAGCTAAGAAAAGAGAGGATAAGGCATTTTGCAGGGGGAGGGGGAGGTAATTAGGTTTATTTTCTTTTTATCAATTAATTTTTTTAATGGAGGTAATGGGGATTGAACCCAGAACCTCATATATGCTAAGCATGTGCTCTACCACTGAGCTATAGGCTCACCTCCACCCTCTACTTACATTTTGTTTTAATATGAAGGGTCTGACAAAACTAAAAAGCTCCAATGAAATGGCCTATACTAGATGCAAACAAGTAAAAGAGAGTTGGAGCATGCAAAATGGTTTAAGAAAAATAGATTTCTGCAACCTATTTCAGTCCTTTTCTTTATATATATCCAACAAATATCCTATTTCAGTCTTTTTCTTTATATATATCCAACAAAAATGCATACATACCTATGTACACACATACACATTACATTATATAAATGCACATATATCACCATTACTTATTCTCATTACAGAAGACGTAGCACCCTAGTGTTTTCTGAACTTCTATATGTTATGTGGGGGTTGAAAATCTTCACATGACAGCCAGGTTGTCCATTGCTGATACATTATTATTCAGTTTTCAGGGCACCTCAGCCATACACATGGCCATGTTCTGTGTCCTTTAACATTTCAGTAAGTCTCAGAAATATAAATTTAGCTTTCTGAAGGGCATTCTATGCATAGGATGATTGGGCAGCAGCCTGAGGATGTCACTTACTTAATTTTTGTCTTTTTCCACAAGTGATTTGATACAACTATTGGGAAAATGCATAGAAAAGTACACTTGCAAAAGTTAAAGAAAATCAAAGCAAGTAAATTCAAAATTTCAACAAGATGCATAAGAGAAATTAGACTGAATGGAAAAGGTGAGCAGTTCTCAGGTAACTGCCAGATTATCTTGTGAAATATAGCTATGTGACCCAACCTAAAAATTATGAATAATGTTCATAAGATAAATTTTTTCCTTACTAATCTTACTTGCATTATTTCCCCACAGAAGCATTGTATTCAGTTTCATATAAATACCATTGATTCTTATCATCCATGGTAGTTCTGTTTTAAAAAGTCACCACGAACACTGACTTAACAAATGCTGAACTGTTGCTCCTAAGGGGAATACTGGGTTATTACATTGCTGAGGGGATATAGGATTCAGTTCCTGCAAGTGTCTGATTACAACATTTTCATCAACAAATCAATATAGAACCTTGTTTTATGTGTGTTTTTGTTTAAAAACACTTTATTTGATGTGTTTGGTCTATTCTACTGTAAAGGCTCTGTACTCCATTTTTCATTTGATTCTTTGAATTATTCAGCTCCAGAATTTCTGTTCAATTGTTTCTTTATTACTTCTCTCTCCTTGTTAAATTCCTCATTTTGTTTATGGCTTGTTTTCTTGAGTTCATTGAATTATCTTTTTGTGCTTCTCTTGTAGCTCATTTAGTCTTCTCAAAACAGTTATTTTGAGTTCTTTATCAGGTAAATCACCAATTTCCAAGTTTTGGTGTTCCATTACTATAGGATTATATCTTTTGGTGATGGCATGTTTTCCTGCTTCTTCATGTTCCTTGGAGTTTTGCATTGCTGCTTTCACATTTGATGTAGCAGATACCTCCCCAAATCTACTGTAATTGTCAAGTTGGAGATATTTTTATTGGTTCTGCTTACGTCTGGGATTTTCTCCAATCTTGTGTGAATATACCTGCTCCACACTTGTTACTCCTTTATGTGGCCGAATTCTTAAGCTTGTTTATTTTCTCTGGTTTTAACAACTCACGAGTTTGGCTGCTGGAAACTTCTCTTTTGTTTTTCAGAAGGTGAAGCTACTGTCAAATTTATGGTTTCTCCTTTGCCCACACTCCCTGGCCTGATTTTCTGAGCATGTTCACTGTTTACACAAACTTGCTCTCGCCATCTCACTTAGGACTGTGTACAGAGAGTTGGCCAGAGTGGGGAGTGGTGTGAGTTCAGTACTTGGGGTGTTGGGGAGGCCAATGAGGAGGTCCTTGTGTGATGTTAGCCAAGTGGCCTGTGCTGGCTTCTGGCTAGAGTCCTGAGCAAAGTTAGGAGGAACCAAACTTTTGATATTCTTATAGGTCTCTTTCCCAGTCTCCTCCCTCTCCAGAGTCATGGAGGTCATGCCTTAATAACCTGGCTGCTACTGGGGGAGCCAGGTACTCACTCATTGATCTCCCTTTCCCCTGCAGGAGAGGTCCCACCAGGCTAGTTTAGCCCCACTTTGTGTCACTTTGGAGAGAGAGACAGCATTGGGAAAACTACTCTTCCCCTTTCTAATGCATTCAAGCTTTCATTATTTTTTGCTTCAACATAGAGCTGGAATCTCTCCTCAGAGAGCTGGACTTTTACAAAGTTCTCTCATCCACGGATATCTGCCCAAGTTAGGATTACCCAGGTTTTGTCAAACCATGGCCCAGAGGAGTTGGGGCCAGTTCACTGTTCAGCTGGTTAAATGGCTTCTGCTAGTTTGCATTCCAAACTGAGGTCTTTCTCTCTATTATCCAATTCATAAGTGGGCAGAACAACTTACAGGTCTCTTTGCATATGGTGTCATGGTATTGGATCCCACGACTACCACAGAGGTACTTTTGTTCATAAATAAATGCTAATTTTTATTTGTTAAATGTTAATTTTTATTTGTTAAAAGTTAATTTTTATTTGTTAAAGAAGAGACATCTTATACTACCATGATGCTAATGTCACTCTAGGCTAACTTTATATTCAGCAAAGAAATAGTATGCTGTTCATTCTAAGGAAACTATTGAGAAGGATGAATGTTGGAAAGCACTCCACAAATCATAATATTGTGTTAAATGTATATGTTTGCTGATTGGATAATTCCACTGGCATCAATGCCTTTGTATTGATAGGTAACAATAATCTCCTGACATTTGTATCTGTTGACTATTTCTTAGAGTCTCAGGTGATATAATATATTTGCATGAAAATAAAGATCTTTATCTTTATTTCTGATAGAAATAAAATGCTAAAATACATAATTTCTGAATATCTAAAATAGTGTTTCACATATATTTTAAACCAGTGCCTTCTGATAGACTTTAGTGACTTTAATGATTAAAATACACTGGAATGAAATGTACTGGAGTCTAGAAGAAAAGAAAATGTACTGGAGTCCAGAAGAAAAGATTTTTTTTTATAGTAAGCACTAATGAAATAATACCACTTGAACTGGGAAATGATTGATGCAGACGATAATATTAACCAGTTTGGAAAACCTCCTCAAGAAAAAGCACCCCAAAGGGATGATTTAAAACACAACATGATCCATTGTTGTAAAATAAATAAATAAATAAACAAACAAATAAATAAATAAATATAAAATGCAATTGATGGGATTTTACTCTCCTACATACTTCATCAAGAATCCAAGTGTTTTGTTTTCCCCTCCCCTCTAAGAAAAGATAGAACATCTGAAGTGTCATGGGCATTAGGTAAGCTGAGATAAAATTCACTACACAATGATGAATATATAATAATGATTAATGACAGAACAATAACAATGGTGGTGAGGGCTCTGTTTCTACTAATAACATCATCAAAACAGAAACATTAACTTCAGTGGAGCAAGATTCTGTACAAGTCTATACTAGACTAACACATGTTCATTTTTTCAATTACCAATACCATAATCTGATTTACTGTGCACTACATAGCCATTTCGTGCTAACTAGTCTTTTAAGAACAAACACCCAACAGAAGGTAATATTCTGTACAAATTACCACCGCTAGTGAAACTGGAGCCCTCCCCACCACGTTTAATTAACAATGAGACCTCAATTTTATGATTTTCTCTTACATTTTTGTAGCATAAAACCATACTCCTTGTGTTTATTAATTTTACCTGTCAAGCTGACTGGGCCATGAGGTGCCCAGAAACATGGTTAAAGAAGATTCCTGGTGTGTCTGTAAGGATATTTCTGGATGAGATTACCATTTGAATTGATAGAGTGAGTAAAGCAGGTTGCCCTCCCAAACACAAGTAGGTCTCATCTAATCCAATGAAGATCTGAATAGGACAAAAGGCTGAGTAAGGAAGAATTTACTCCCCGTGCCTGACCATCTTCAAGTTTGGACATCTGCCTTCTCTTGCTTTCAGACCTGTACTCAGATTGGAATTTACACAATCACTTCTCCAGGTTCTCAGACTTTAGTCTTGGGCTGGAACTGTATCAGTTAGGCCTCCAGCCTGACAATTGCTGATCTCAGAACCTCTCAACCTCCATAATCTTGTGATCCAATTCCTTATCATTAATCTCCTTTGCTATCTACCATTCTATCTAGCTATCTATCTGTCTGTCTATCTATCAATCAATCATCTATCATCTATGTATCTCTCAGTTCTGTTTGACTAATACATCCTTGATCCAGTTTCTCAACAGTGAACAAATAAAATTAAGAATTTGATTTTGCAGAGGTAAAGGTTAGTCTCCCAGGCTCTAACTCACCATGGTCTATATGGGCACTGAGTAGCCCTCTGTGGGAAAACTGCTGATGTAACTGCACTAGGGGCCACACAGTCTTTTAGCAGTTTGGTCATATTCCATGATCCTTTTAAGACTGCCTACAGTTCTTCCATAGTCAGCTATGCAAGATACTGTAAATTCCTGAACTCTAACTTATGCAGGCCTGAAAAATAGACCCATTTGCAAATGATTAGTTACTGTCTTCTTCTTGCCCCTGCACTTATCTTCAAGGTTTTCTCAATTACATGTATGGTTTGAAGATTATCTTTCCTAAAAATAATCTTTCCAAATTAGAAGATATCCATGCTTTGGCTATAATTCAGCCTTTAACTTCCTCTTCTGATAAAGTAATTTCATTAATCTCTCTTCCCAGTCATCCTTGCCTTGGAAATATGCTTTAGAAATAGTGATATATTTAAGAACCAAAGGAGTCTCCACAAATGAAATGGAGTGTTGAATTTGTAAACAGGTACACATTGTTAAGAAATTCAACTTTTTCTCACAATGATAAAATTGCATTATCTCTTAATCTATGATTATTTATTGAGAGTGTATTATGGGCCAAACCACTGTTTCTATGACCACTATGAGTGGTTTTATATTAACTCATTAATATAATATTTGTTTTATTTAAACATTCATCCAAATCAAATGTCTACTTGAGGTCTATTGTAAAATTTTTAGAATTGGTAGCAAATAATACACATTCTTGAATTTACATTCAGTGGATGTTATCTTGCAGTGATTTACTAAAATCATAGGGAGAAAAATAAGAAAGGAATTAGACATGTTTTTCATGTTTCCTTTAACATAAAATAGCTTTATACTGCGTATTAAATCTGGACTTCATTTTTATCATGAAAGATAATTAATATTGAAAATCACTTCCTCTGAATAAATTATTACGGCAAATTCATGTAGATAAGTATCTTCAAGATAGAGAAAGAATTATTATTAGAGAGAGTGAAAAGCTCTAGTCATCTCTACTAAAAACTGAAGAGCAATTATGCTTAGATTGAATTAAGCTTAAATTGAATATATGTGTGTATGTATCTCTATATGTATGTATATATATACGCATATGTGAAAGAGCATATTAAATTGAAAGTTGTTGAATAGTAGACTATTACAATCTTTTAAAACAGGTGAAAGTTTGATTTTCATTTATATGCTTAAATTAGAAAATGTATTTTCATGTGCTTCTTTTCCTTCACTTAATCACCATTTCTTTTTTCCTCTCTTACCTGTCTCCTCTTTCCCAGAATGTGTCTAATTCCTTAGAGAAGGAAAACAGAGACAAGTAAAAGGAATGAGGGCTTAGTCTTATTTCTTTTCTTCAGAAGCTTTTGTGTGTTGTAGATTAAATGCCAGTGTTGTCTATTGAATGAAATTCTGTGACTGGGAATGACTCTAAAGGTCCAGTGATTTATAATCCTTCAGTAGCTAAGTTTCCAATACCATGGACCATGTTTCTAAAACTACATACATATATTTATTTTATTGTATGAAAAATCACCTATGGTACAATAAATAAACAAACAAACAAACCAAACAAGAACAAACACATAGATATAGAGAACAGAGCCATGGTTACCAGAGGGGAAGGGGGACAGGGAGAGGGCAAAAAGGGTAAAGGGGTCAATAGTATAGTGATGGATAGAAACTAACTTTTTGTGGTGAGCATGCTGTAGTGTATACAGAGGTTGAAAGAGAATATTGTACACATGAAACATAATGTTATAAACAAACAAACAAAAAAAGATAGCAAACTCCCAATATAATACAGTCAACTCCTTGAGGGCAAGAACAATGTCTTCATAGAAAAAGAATTCAATACGTTTATACCAACTGCATTCTGGAAAAAAGAAAGACATTATATGGATAATTGATGGAGCTGGACTAGAAATAGTAATGTATCAGTGTTCATTTCCTGATTTTCAATAGCTATTTGTCATGTGGGAGGATCTGTAGTAAATATACACTAAAGTATTTGGGGGTAAGAAGGACTCTTTTTAGTAACTTAGTCTCAAATGGCTCGAAGAAAAAACTTGCATTATTCTTGTAATTTTTCTGTAAGTTTGAAACCATTTCAAAATCAAAATAAACCTTTCCTGGCTAAAAAAAAATCATCTTATTATATCTAGAAACTGTAGAGAACACATAAATATGTGTAAAAAAAAACAGTCTTAACAGCCGCCCCTCTCTCTCTCCCTTTTCGGAGACAGCTTGCATTGTGTCTATGGAATGTGTATCTACTTTTAATCTGAGCACCCAACCCCCACACTTTGTGGCCTTTCTCTTGCCTTTCAATGTATCTCTCTGAATAAATCTACCTTCACTCAAAAAAAAAAAAACCCAAAAAAACAGTCTTAACTATACATGGAATCTCACTGTTACAATTGATCATGGAGACCATTTGTGTATTTAGATCTACCAGCAGAATGACTGATAAGAATGGATGTTTAAAAATACTTGTATTAAGTAGAAGGAGATGATACATTCACTATGAAATGTGAAAGAATAGTGCAAAACTAAGAATCTCATCAAAAAAATGAAAGCTCAAATTGGATAGATTCAGAAATGTCACTTCACTGTTGTGAGAGAAAGCTGAAGTTCTCAGTGATGTTCCACTAATTACTGCCTGCTTACAAATTTATTTTTTGCATTTCCTTAGTTTTCAGATATACAAGTATTTCTAAAAAGTGTACTTCCAAGGCAGAGTTGACTTGCAAGAAAAAATGGCTAGAATCTGTACTAAGTACTTTAAAAGCATTATCTCTTTAAACCTCAGTGTAACTTTGTAACATTGTTTTGTTATTAAACTTATTTTAAGGTTAAGGAACCATATGCTAAGAGAGTTTCTGCCTGATGTCACAACTCTAATACTTCACAGGTAAGGATTGCAACACAAACTGTCAGACTTCAAAGTGTTAATTCTCAAGTGTTATGAAATATTTCGGAAATTTCATAATTTTTTATTAATAAAGTTTTTTAAAAAAGGAAGTGAAGGAGGAAATAAACATAACTTGGCACATAACAGAACTCAAGATATACAGTAATCTGAAGTGATGCAATTTGAATATGTATTCTATCAAAGATAAATTATGTTATCTTTTAGCCTTAAGGAAAAATACTTTTGAGATACTCTACAGAAAGACTAAGAGATTCAATTTAGTTCATGCTTGTATTTTAAAAAACTGTATTAAATAAATATTGCTAGTGAAAACAGGTTGGTTCTTATCAAGCAAAATATTTCATAAATTCCCAAATTCACCATTTCAGTATGCTAACATTTTCATTAGTAATTAAATCTTTATTGCTAGTGTATTGCATAATGCTTGAAAAAGCACTCAAAAAATGTTCAAGGGGCAAAGAGAAGATGGAATATATTCAACCACAGCAATTTGCATTTTCATCAATAGTTTTCAAAAAGTCAATGTTTCATAAATCTCTAATAAAATTGTTGGGTGAAGGTTTGATGAGAAACAGGATATTTACAAAGTCTTAAAGTCATTCCCCACAAAATAGTTTTAATTACTTATTAATTATTAAGTACAAAGATTAGTAAATATAGAGGAAAGACCTGGTAAACACTGTCTTACCACAGTGATAAAAACTACCATTACCAGTAATAGGACACACTGATGTTGTGAGTCTCTTTTGTGACGTACTATGAAGAAAATGCTATCACTATTGTGGTATTCTTGAAAAAAAATCTATAATCATAAGGAAATATCAAGTTATTCTAAGTTGAGAAATATTCTATAAATAGCCCCACTACTGGAAATTATTAAGGTCATTAAAGTCAAGGAAATATTAAGTAACTAAGATTGAGACTAGAAAGTAACTAAATTCATTGTGTGATCTTAGGTTGAATCTTTGACCTACAAAGGACTTTACTGGAAATATTAGCCAATCTTGGGGTCTGTAGATTATATACTAGTATTGCATTAATGTAATTTACTGATTTTGATGGTTATATTATAGTTATATAGAAGAGTGCCCTTGCTTTTAGAAAATACACAATGAAATGTTAAGAATTTAAGGGGTTTCATATTTGCAACTTAATCAGTATAAAAAATAGTTGTATATCTATATATGACTATAGAGTACATATACACATACAATCTGGTGATCAGCACTCAGTTTTGAAGGCTGCCTCAGTTTCTCACTTAGATCTGCCACTTATTAGCAGTGAGATCTTGGGCAAATTAATGTTTCTCTGTCTCATCTCATCATGGAAAATGAAATACACAAATAATTTGAATCTGTGTGTAGGTATAAGTTAATTTTAAACAAGATGTTTCATGGAAAATACTTAACATTAATAAATGTACTTAATAAATGATAATTGTTAGAATTCATCTATCATTGTTATTGGAATCTGTCCTGATTCCATTCAGGACATGTGATCAGGATATGTGATGCCACTAAATTGGCAAGAAGATCTATGCAGAAATCTATAAACATATTTTAGATAAGAACAGATTTAAAATTAATCTGGTGTCAAGTTAGTTCCTAATGAGTATGCCTAAAATTCAAAGAAGTACGAAAAATAAATACTAAAATTATTTAAAATCTAAAGTTTACAGACATTTAAGATGTTAGGACATAATCTGAGATAAATTTGTAATGTCAATGGTTAAGAAACAACTTGATTGTTCCTGAAACCCAAGGTTATTCAACTACTAACCTTTATCTTCCTAAATTGTAAATGGCATTTTAATTTTGATTTCTGAAACACCCTTTAAAGTTTCCTTACTAAGAACTTAGAGAACTTGATCAAACACAATTTACTAAATTGGCTGTATTTCTCTTGGGACCCTTTGCACTGAACTTCATAAAACTGTGCAAGTAGGAAAATCGTGTAGAGGAAAAAAAAAGGGACATTTAGTCAAAGGGGAACCATATTAATGTTAATAAATATGACTTTAGTTTTTCTGGGACATGAAAAGTAGGGTAAAGATTCACAAGCAGTGTGATAGTCATATCCAAATAAATACATAATTTCGCCCTAGAGTTATTGGGAAAAAAAAGAGCTATAATTTACATAAATACAAAACTTTCCCTTGAGCTATGTGAGAAGTACTACAATGCACATACTCATATTTACCAAGTTATAAAAAAAAAACAAAACTGGGTTTCTTTTGTTTTCATCACTGTTTTGTCAACCTATGTGATTTATCACAATAACCTAGAAAGTTTTTACTCATTTCTTAAAATGCTTTCCCACCTATAAGCTTCTTCTCAAATTTAACTCAAAACAAACTCCTACTCTCTAGCTCATCTTTATCTCAGGAAAAATCAAAGTGAACATATATGTTAAATAATACTTTCCTGTCTCATGATTATACCATTTCTAATTTACTGAGAAGTCTATTTATAGAATTCCTACAATATGTGAGGCACGACTCTACTCAATGAAAAAAACAAAATGCTTGCTCTAATAATTCAATTCTAATAAGGCAGATACAACAAACAAGGGCAGATACAACAAACAAACAAATATATATATTTATAATATCAGGTTTAAATAAGTGATAAAAGGATAACTCATTTCATATTGTCTTTTAAAATTTGTTACAAAATATACAGGTAAAGTTATGCACTAAAATTGGCGGGCTTTTTTTTTTCTTTTCTATTTTAAGATTTATTACATGTACCCATTAAAACCCTGTGAGTTAAGTGTTCTAGTATTATTATTCGCATTTTTTACATGAGGAAAGTGAAACACAGAACTTTTAACTTTTTTAAAGATAAATGCAATTAACAAATGATAAGCCACTTCTAGCATAGTTGGACATTTGAATTGTCTCCAATTTATGACTATTATGGAAATATCATCAATGAATCTTCTTGTACATGTTTTTTGGTGGACACATGTACCACAAGAGCAAAATTGCTAAATCATAGGGTATCTACTTGTTCATCTTTTGTAGAGACTACAAACAGATCTCCAAAATAATAGTACCAGTTTACTCATCTACCAACATATGAAAGTTGTGGTTACTCCATATCTTTACCAAGACATGGGATTGTACTTTCTTTCAATTAAAATCTTAATTTAATTTAAAATAAATAGATATAATTGAAAATCCATTTTGATAGGTGCTATGATCAGGGAATCGTGTATTAAATTTGCCTCCTGTTTGTTGCTCTTTTTTTCAAAAAAAATTTTTTCCTTGCAAAAAGATACTTTGTCTCCAGCAAACTTGTTGAACTTGTTTATTAACTGTAATAATCTATATGTAAATACTGTTGGGTTTCTACATATGCAATAATACCAGTTAGTAATAATGAGAGTCTTATATGTCCTTTTCTAAATAACTGTAAAATTTCTAGTTTGTTTCTGTTGTTTTTTTAATTGATTTTAAGCTCAACTGCACTGTGATTAGAAAATATATTCTATAATTTCAGCCATTTGGAGTATATTGACACTTCCTTTATAGACTAGCATTTGCTAAATTCTTATAAATGTTTCATGTGCTTGAAAGAATGAGTTCTGCAGTTGCTGAGTACAGTGTTTCTCCATGGAATCTACCAGGTCAATTTTGCTAATTCCATTGTTCAAATTTTCTAAGCCCTTACTGTTATTTTTCCCTACCTATTTTGTCAGTTACTAGGAGTAGTTTTGCATTATTTTTCTATTGCTACAATAACAAATTCTTGTAAATTTAGTGGCTTAAATTTGTATACATTTATTATCTCACAGATCTGTTAGAAGTCAAAGGCAAATCTTAGCAAACTAAAATCAAAGGGTTGGCAGGATTCGGTTCCTTTTAGGAGACTCTAGGAATAAATTCACTTCCAAGCTCATTCAGATTATTGGCTAACTTTATTACTTTTGCCTTTGTAGGGCTGAGGGATCTGACTTCCAGATGGTTCTTAGCTGGGGTTCCTTCTCAGTTCTAATGTGTTTGCATTCCTGGCTTATGGCTCCATTCGTCTTTAAAGTCAGCAAAGACAGGTTGAGTCTTTCTCACTCATTGATTCTCTTTAATCTCCCTTTCTGCTTCATATTTCCCCCTTTTTCTTCAGACTCCCTCTGACTTCAGCCAGAGAAATCTGTCCTTTGAAGAGCTCATGTGACTAGATTGGGTCTACCAGGAAAATCCAGGATAATCTCCTGATTAACTTTCATAACCTTAATCACATCTGCAAAGTTCTTTTTCCAAGGATTAGGATATGGGCATCTTTGAGGGGCTAATGTTCTACCTGCCACAGGTTTTAAAATATCCCTCTATGATAATAGATTTTTCTATTTCTCCTTTAATTCTTTCAATACCCACTTAATTATTGCTGAGGCCATGTTATTAAGTGCAATTGAATTCATAATTGCTATAACTGTCTGGCAAATTGAATCTTTATCATTATGAAAGTTCCATTTATTCTCTACAAATGTTTTCGGCCATCAACTCCATTTTGTCTGATAATAGCATAGCTACAACAGCTTCTGCAAACTAAGTACTTGATATATCTACTTCCATCTTGTTACATATAAACTTCTGAATCCTTATATTTAATAGTGTTTAATGTCAACTGCCTACATTTGACTTTAATTTTTAATCTAGTTTGGAAAAATCTGCCTTTCAGTTGAAGCATTTTTCCCTTTACTTTTCATGTAATTTTTGAACAGAATATTTAAATCTACTCTTACTAAATTGATTATATTTTGTCCTACTTTTTCTATGTTCTTTTTCATTTGTTCCCTTTCCTTATTTTGATTAATATGTTTGTTATTTATTAGTTATTTCATGCTCTAGGCAGCAAGAACATTAGAATGCATTTATCAGTTATCTCATGGTTTATAACTATTATTATTGTAAGTATATATCTTTATATGTGAGATATATATATCCTCAAAAGAAAGCATTATTCACATTTTATGCATCCTATTCATTTAGATTTAGTCACTGTTCTCAAATTTTTATTTTTGATTTTTCCTTTAAGTCAATATATTTATTTATTTATTTATTTATTTATTTATTTATTTATTTATTTAGTTTATTAATTTGTTCATTTGCTTGTTAATTTATTTATATTTCCCTACCTCATCTAGTTATCTTCAAGAGAATAACTGGTCTCAATTATCTGGCATTCTTCAATCAGAAGAAGATTTATGTTTTGTATGACTGGAAATGATACAGATTATGTGAATCTAAACCTCCTCAAATAGCCACATAGTACCACCTCTGTATACAGGGTGAGAAGATTCCTAAGACAATGCTATTGAAATATATTGATGAAGGTTAAGTAGGAACAAAGAGGAAAGAAGTATAATTCCTTTATATTTGTATATGTTATCTTTTAATTGCACAGAATAATTTATGCTTAAATTAATATCCAAAGCTAGGATGTAATTAATGTTCAACATTATTTATTAAAAGTGAGGTTCATACTTCTAAGGTATTTATTGCCAAAAAAATAGTAAGCCAAATATTTATTGTAATTGTTTAAGCAAAGTATTTAAGAAACCACAAAAGATCAAATAATCGAAAGGTTTTAAGGACAGAGTATAGGAGTTAATCATTAAAATAAGTATAGTAAAAAAAAATAAAGTAAGAGAATACATTTTATGTATTATTATTTTTAACTGCATATACTTCTATTATTGATATTTGGGCCTAAGTATATAATCTAGCTGAATTAAATGAAACTATAAAATAATAAAGCATAACTAATCCAAACAACTTATGGACTAGTGAAATATGAAGAGGTAAATTTCCTAGAAAACATAGGCAACATCTGAACTAAGTCCTTTCCTTTTTTGAAACTGAATCAAAGAAATAATTAAATAGATTACAATTAGTCCCAATTTGAGTAAAAGAATAGAAAATATTACTCCAATAATACTTACCCGACATGACAAAAAACATCCTACATAATACAGTGATACTGTGTACTGCTTGTAATCTATTTGGAATTATGAAACATATTGCAGTAAGCACATTTTCAAAGTAAAGCAAAGAAAATGCAAAGCTATTTAAATTGCAGATTATAGGCTTAAAATAACTCAAAACTTGAATTCTTTCTCTCTCCCTCCCTCTCTCCTTTCCTCCTTTCCTCCCTTTTCCTTCATTTCTCCTTTCCTCCCTTCCACCCTCCCTCCCTTTTTTCCTTTCCTCTTCCTTCCTCTATTTATTTCTGACTGTAAAACATTTATCTGCAAGAAAACATTCTTCCAGAAAGTATCAATAAATTATCTCCAATAAATCACATCAAAGTACATTTAGGGTGACATTCAAAGTGATTAAAAAAAAAGAACAAATTAATAGTGACTGAAAAAAAAACTGCGCTGTCTGTGAAGAGAGCATTAAAGACAAGGACAAATATAACCTCTGTATTATCGTGAGATTAATTCTTTACAAGCTCAAGAAAGCATTACATCTGCCTTGTCTTGCCCTCGTTTACTTTTTATTACGGCAAAAGGAACTTTTTGAAATGGGATGCATGTGTTATCAAAGACATCACTGCCAGAAAATATTTATCTTCTAAAAATTGCTTAAGAATGATCAACAATTAGATTGTACAATTTGTTCTTCAAACCAACCAGGCTAATACTTAATGATGTAATTGTCCAAAATTAATTGAGAGTCTCCAATTACCCAGAGAAAGAAAAATACTTGCAATGTCTTATGCCTTACTTGCAAACAAGGAATTTTAAACCTTAGTGGCCAATTCATGTGCTGCTCTAGGTCTTGGTTTTCTCATAGTGAAGGAGAAGAGTGACTAACATGGGCTTTAATTTTAGAAACTTTTTTTAATAAATCTGTGATAATGACTTTATACCTGTCTTTTAAATTTTAATGTAGTATACAATATTTTGCACCAATAATCCCTTAAACTGATTTTTTTGAAAAACATTTACACCATTCTAGTTGTAACTGGATTAACTGAATGTCATAGTAAAAGAAGAAATAGCATGGATAATATCTTGCAATCTTGCACAGAGTAAAATCTATTTTATAGGCAGCATTGTAGTTGCAGTATATATATGTATATATGCATATGTGTGTGTGTATATATATTTAACATATACATGGTTAAGGTAAAATGTTTGATGTTTCTATAAATTGTGTCACTCTAACTGACATTTATCCAGATGCTGTAGGAGTTTAGAGTTTCGAGAAATTGAAGATCAATGAATGTATATATTTGGGGGTGACTAAAGAAATGAGAAATGGAAACGGGTCATAAGTTAAACTCTGAAAAATAAATAAAAACTTGGAGACTTGCAGTGTAGGCAGGATTCCATTCTAAGTCAACTGAGCAGTGTGAGCAAAGCTGAAGAAATGGATATATTTTTAAGATATGAGGAAGTTAATCTGAACAGAGTGAGGAGTTATCAAAGGGAAACTGATGTTAAGAATATATTGACAAAGGAATATCTCCTGATGAGCCTCAATAAGCAGGTATGTATGTAGATTCAGGCATTAAATTGTTCAAGATGATTTAAAAAATACCAGTAGTTTGGTCATTATACATACATAGATTGTTTTTCCTATAGCAAAGTGAATTCATGAAATCATACCAGAAGTCATCCAGACCTTACTTCTTCTAAAGCATTATTTTAAAAAAATGTTTTCTTGATATTTCTGAACAGTTAAGACTACTATTGTAGAGGTATATAGTCGGTCACATATATCAATAAAAAGGAAATAGAAATGCACAAAAACTGACCTCGTTCACTGTGGCATAGTAGCTTTCATGCTTGAATGTGGGTGAGTTGTCATTCCTGTCCCTTACCACGATTCGAACTTCATGGTAGATAACAGTGCCTACTTTTTTGTTGATGCACTGGACTTGCACCACGATGGAGTGTATGTTCATTGGTGGCTGCAATGCAGAAATTGCATCTTTTGAAAACAACAATTGAAACTGAAGTGTCTCATTTCTGTCAAAGTACTTGGTTAATACAATTTTCTATGCTTGTTCATTTTTAAATCATAGTAATCTATAAAAATTGATCTATTTGCACTATTTTAAGGACAAGAGAAGGCAATCTTGATTATTCTATTGTTCAATTTTCAAAATACAGGGTCTCAGATAGCATTATGTTCTTAATTAGAGGACTGATGATGAATACAATCACAAAATTAATGCTGAGATTTGATGGGATGCCATGAATTTTGTCCTTCCAAGTTAAAGAAGCAATGATATGAACCTTTAATTTATATATATAAAAAATGAATTAATGATAATATCCATGGAGTAAAGAGATTATATAACATTTGTGTTCACCTATACTTTTGCTAAAATATTATATTTTCATATCTGATAAAATTAAAATACAGATAACCAAGAGAATCCATTTACAACCCAATTAAACTTACTAACTCTATATAGTTAAATGATTATTTGCTAATCTTTTCCTCTCTCCAAATATACACCTGTTATACACACATACAAACACATACACATAGTGAATATTATGTCATGGTTGTAAATGAAGATTTATTGTAACATTTTCACATATACTATAATGAAATTATACAGTGCAATTTAACAGGATGCCATAAGTCTATAGCATAGTTGGTCTAAGTAAAAATTTATGAGATGTTTTATGTTGTCAACTTTTGTCATTATAAACAATACTTCAGTAAACATTCTACACATACATGTGTGCTAACTTGCCTAATTTCTCATGATAAATTCTTGGGGGAGGGGAGTGACATCAAAGGGGCATTTATTACTCAGGTGCTGTGGCCAAGGGCTTGCAGATGTGGGATGCACACTTACATCTCTGACGCTAGAGTCAAAGTGCTTCATGCTACAAAATATTTCTTTGTGATTTTTAAAATATTTTTTGTTTATAAAATTTTCTCTACATATAATTTTGGTAGAATGATCTCTTCTGACCATTACATCTAAATTAACAAGCCTCCAGCCAGCTCTCTCCTTTTAACTTTTCCTCTTTATTTATTGTTCGTACTGCATTTCCCATGAAACTCGAGGCATACTATACATTTTATATATTTGTTTGAGTTTGTCCCCCTTCACTAAATGGGAAGCTTCACAAAGCCTTGGGTGTTATTTTGGTCATGACCATCTCTCTACCCAGGAACTAGCACCATGTCTAGGACAGATGATTATTACCTGAGTTGTACTGCTTGGCTTCTAGTTCCATAACCTATTAACTGTATGATCTAGATGCAAAATCTCTGTCCTTAGTTTATTCATCTCTAAAAATGGAGGTAATGATAAACAGCAATGTGACTGAATGTCGTAAGTTTTATATAAGCTTTTATGAGGCATATGTTAATGCATAATAAATGTAAACTATTTTTTACTTACAAAAAGCTAAAATTCCAAAAAAGCAAACAAACAAACAGACAAACAAAAACCCCATGAATCTGTAAAATACAAACTGGCAATCTTGGATTATAAAATAAATTATTAAATATTTGGAGTAAAACTAATTTAAAGACATAGCAACAATTACTGGAAACTAGGATAGGTTCATGAAAAATGTCACATTTCTAAGTGAGAAGAATGCTGTAGAAACTATACCTAACTTGAAGAAAACATAGTTTAATCTTAAGATATTTTTATAGCCAATAAAGAGAAAGGTAGTTTAATTTTATTGTACCTGACTGAATAAATGTACCTGGAAAGAATAAATTGAAGCATCATTATCCATGTATGGAGGAAGGTCTCTAGTGAAGTGCTGTATAGCTCTCTGTTCCAATATCTACCCCATTTCACTCTTAATCACTGACATACATAAAAGTACTAAAGTAATGTGGGTAAAATCTGTGAATGTTACACTGGTCAGGAGGATGTATAATACATTTGATGACAAAAGACAAGGTTTTAAATCATTCTAATAAGTCAGAATACTTCAAAAATCTATACTTTCATAATAATAACTTAAAATCACTTATATTAGAAAAAACTTCATCAAATATAGTAACAAATGGCTACAAACATTAATGTGAAAATATAATTGTGAAATTTTGATGAGTAAAAGATGAGTTTATGTGCCAACACTAAATGGGCGGCTGAAATAATAATACAAGCTACTTCATATTCATTAATTATATCAGGTGCAGAGATAGATGGATTGTAATAGGCACCATTTTATGGGCAAATAAGATGTGAAGTCTAATCACGCTGAGAACGTGTGATGAAATTGGAGATGTTCACGCTAAAAATCACAAGATTTATCAGACATCTGAATGGTTGTTATAAAAAGATCAATTAGTTTACCCTTTGTAGTTTCAGAGAGGAGAAATAAGAATGATGAATGAAAAGTATTACAAAGAGTGTTTTCAATGTAAGTAGAGATTTTCTATTAATCCACGGTGGGACAGAATAGAATGGACTATCCTATAAAATCAAGCCCCATCCCTGAAATTCTGCAAGTTTGGGGCTAAAAGATCATTTAAAAAGACTAGGTCTTAGAAGTTTTCTGGAAAGAATTTGAATTAGATGCCCTCCATCTTTACCACCAGTTTTAAAGTTTTTGCTTTAATAGATTTTTTAAGGGAAAGTCCTGCATATTTCAATTATAAAGTAAAAAATGGAATAAATACCTGTACTATTAGCTCTTGGCACACCTTCTGGAAGACAATCAGGTGACAATTTATGTTCTTCTAAAGTTATTTATCTTATAAATATTGCAAAAGAGACCTATAAAACCACTGTATCTCAACTTCTAATTCTATATTGAGTGCTAGCATTGGGATATAAAGGTTACAGCCTCCGCAAGTAGAGGATCAAATGTACTGTGCACTGAGCCCCCACTTAGTCCTGCTAAGTGCCCATAAATTAGATATAACCAGGTCACCTGGAACTCTTGTCACTGTCAGCTTTAGTTCCCTATCCAACTGTTAGTACCAAGGATAGAATTTAGCTTACAATAAATTCCAACCATAATGAATCATGATGAAAGCAAGAATTCCCTGTGGCTAATATATAACACACATTGTAATCTCACATTACAACAGATTCTATTCTGCTATATAAGAAGGTCATAAATATACCAAGTACAGTTCCATTAAGTCTGTTAGTGAGAGTTTAGGGATTCCAAAATGCTTAGGAATGTGTTAGGGAAATTTTGGTTTACCTTTAATAACCAGTGGCAAAAATAAGTCATGACAATTCTATTTTCTGCAATTCTCTTAAATTGCTTCATTCATAAAACAAAACAGAAAAAAAAAAAACTATACATAAATTGTCTAGGGGTAATTATTTAGGACAACTACCATTCATATATCCCAATACATGTAAACTATTTTCCAAAATAAAAACAAATATTTAGCATAGTACTCTGAATGCGTATTCATATGTTGGTGTATACGTTTGAACACATTTTAACATACATAGATAAGTTTCAGGAATGATATGTACCATCAGTTGATGGAAGTTATCTTTGAAAAATAGGTTAACAGTAAAAAGTAAGGGAATAAGTTTTTCCAATAAATATGTACGAATTTTGTAATTTGAAAAAAAGACAAAAGTAAAAAATTTTGTTATAAGTTTTTCAATCACCGAAGATGCAACATGCAAAATGAAGTTTTTATATAGAATTTATTGATGTGAACAGTGTTGATCATATCATACATCCAAAGTCTAAGGGGAACTGAGTCTTTTCCAGAAACCACATTATTTGGATTGCTTAGTAATTTAGTGGGAAAATAAATTTTTAGCAAACCTGAGTAAGAATAGATATTATTTTTCATAAAGCAAAGGCAAAGTTTATTCATTCCTTACAGGAATGAAAGGTGTTTTTATCATGATTTTTCTTCCTATACACATTATTATTTCAAAAATAAAATGTAAGACAGTTAAAAAAAAAAAACACACCTCAATTTGTTGTAGAAATGCTTTCTAAATAATGAAAGAAAGTTAATTGAAATGACTGGCCAGAGTTATATGTCCTTCATAAATTAAACTTTCACAGTAAATGGTATGTTTACAGAAGATGCCTAAAGAAGAAATAATTAATTTTAAAATATGAATAGAAATATATAATATTTAGAAAGTTGTAGATTTTTCACAATCAGTTATCAAGGACATTAAGTTTATTTAATTGTACTTACTATATGCAAAGTTCAGTGTGGGTTGGGATTAATATGACATAGTCCTTGTGTATTAAACAAGTCCTGTAAAATTGATATGAGAGGAATATAAATAGCTATAATGCAAGTCAAAAAAGAGTTTTGAAGATTTTCAAGTTTAGAGTAGGATTTACATACCAGTATTACTATTGGGAACATTTTATGTAGAAATTAGAAATTTAAGACATGTCTTGGCAGTAGACAACATTCAACTGATGACAATGGATAAAGTAATTTCAAAGCATAGATTCAAAAGAGTATCAGGGAAGGCAAGATAAGAAAAAATTAGATTATGCTGAGGGAGTAGCACTCAGTTCACTTTTTCTAGATTAGAGTCTCTATGTTTCTAAATAAAAGGAAAAGAGACAGATAAGCTGCAGCTTGAATCTAGGAAACCTCAAGAGCCAGATGCAGCGAAACTAGTTTGCAAGTAAAAATCATCTACTGACAAGGTCAGAATTGTACTTTGGAACACTGAAGCTAAAGCAGGTTGAATCATGAAATACAGTAAAGAGAATTACTAGGAGATTGTTCCAAAGTCAAATGAGCTCTAAGGGGGCTTGTACTGGAGTTAGTCTGATGGATACAAATGCAAGACATACTGTGGATGTGATATAAAAGTAAAAAACTTAGTAGTTAAATGGATATTGGCCTGGGTTAGAGTCAAAGCTCTCTGTCCATCTACCAATTTAGGGTCTAAAAGAAGAGAAGTTAAGATGTTGGGATTGTCACGCACACAGTTTCTCAGTATTCAAAGCTTTTAAAAGTTTGCCTAGAGTTTTGAGGTAAGTATAACAGGATTGTGCCAGAACTGTATTTTTTCTATTACAATTTTAATTATTGATATTATCACCATTATTGCATGGCCAATAGTGATTAGAGAATATTGGTCAAGTGAGACAACAGATTTTCAATTAAATTAATAGACTTTAAAACTAAGAAAGAACAAGACAGGGAAGAGTATTATATGATGATAAAGAGGTCAACCCAATAAGAAAATATAATATTAGTAAACATGTATACATCTAACAGAGCAGCACCTAAATACACAAAGCAAATGTTAATAGGCATAAAGAGATAAATTGACAGCAAAACAAAAATAGTAGAGGACTTTAATACCCCACTTATATCAATGGATAGATCATCCAGACAGAAAACCAATAAGAAAACATTGGCCTTAAATGTCACATGGACTAAACAGATATCAATAGAACATTCCATCCAAAAGGAGCAGAGTTTTCTTTTCAAGTCTTTTTTCATTCTTTTCAAGTCTGCATGAAACATTGCCCATAACAGATCACATGCTAGCCATAAAACAAGTCACCACAAATTTGAGATGACTGAAATCATATCAAGTATACTTCCCACCACAATGGTATGAAACTCGAAATCAATTATAGGAAGAAAACTGCATAAAACACAAACATGCAGAGACTAAACAACATGCTACTAAAAACCAAACAAACAAACAAAAACAATGGGTCAACAAAGAACTCAAAGAGGAAATTTAAAAAAATACATTGATGAGAGGAGTGGTAGAGTGTGTGCTCAGCATGCATTAGGAACTAGGTTCAATCCCCAGTATTTCCATTAAAATATAATTTTTTACATATATATATATGTGTATATATATATATATATACACACATGTGTGTGTGTATATATATATATACACACATATATACACATACACACCTGATTTTTAAAAAATACCTTGAGAGGAATGAAAATAGAGATACAAATTTCCAAAATCTATGGGACACAATAAAAAGAGTTCTAAGAGGGAAATTTATAGTGACACAGGTTTTCCTAAATAAACAAGAAAAATACCAAATAACTTAGTTATACACCTAAAAGAATTAGGAAAAAAAGAAAACTCAAAGTTAGTAGAAGAAAGAAAATAATAAAGACCAGAGTGGAAATAAACAAAAGGGAAACTAAAAAGCAACAGGAATATTAATGAAACTAAGAGCTGCTTTTTTTTGAAAGGATAAAGAAAACTGATCTTTAGCCAGACCCATAAGGAAAAAAAAAAAAAATGAGAGCCCAAATAAATAAAATTAGAAATAAAAGAGGAAAAGTTAAAATCAATATCACAGAAATACAATCATAAGAGAATACTACAGACAAATATATGCCCCAAATCAGACAACCTAAAAGAAATAAATTCTTAGAAACATACAATATTTCAAGACTGAATAAGAAATAGAAAATCTGAACAAATTACTAGTAATGAAATTAAATGAGTAATAAAAAAAACTCCCCAAAACAAAAGTCTAGGACCAGAAGTCTCCACAAGGGAATTCTACCAAATATTTAAAGAGTTAATATCTATCCTTCTCAAACTATTCCAAAAAATAGAAAAGGAGGGAATGCTTCAAAATTTATTCTAATGAGGCCAGCTTTACCCTGATATCAAAACCAGACAGACTCTATAAAAAAAAGAAAATTACAGGTCAATATTCCTGATGAACACAGATCAAAAATTTTCAGCAAAAATATTCAAACTGAATTCAACAATACATTAGAAGGATCAATGGGATCCCACATCATGATCAAGTGGGATTCATTTCAGGGATGCAACGATGGTTCAATACCTGCTAATCATTCAACATCATACACCACATTCCTGATGTCCTCATTTCACATCTGCCCCCACTGCCCAGTTAGCTAAATTATGGACCTCCCCAGGTGTACAAGGACTGCCCATCCTGGTGAGAGTGTCCAATACTGTCCACCTCACACAAAGCTCTTAAAGACTCTGTATTTCAGATGTGAAATAGATTAGGGACCATCCACTCCATAACATCTTTAAAGTGGGTCATAAGTCCCAAACAGTGTAGTGAGATGATTCAGGTACACTAAGCTAAGAGTCTGACATTCGGATTTTATAAACCAGAAATTAGAGAGCAGGCATGTTTAGATGTACTCCTTGAGTCTTCCTAAGTTCTAAACAATTACTGGTTATACTCCCCCACTCCTATCCCCCACCCACATACACACTTTTCTTTGCACTTAAGACAGAATGCAAATAAGTGAGAATAAATTTACATTAGAGAACTACTTAAATCTAGTCAAGTTTTGTTTTTGTTTTTTCAAGTTTTTCAGAAAGGACACATTCAACTTTGGTTATTTATCTGTTCTTAATAACAAAATACTTAGGTCATGCCATCTGAGAACAACTGGACTGAGGCATTGCCAGGAAAGTTGTGCTCACTGTCTTTTAATTTTTTTTTTTAAGCTCTGTAAGCATATACACACTCATCCCTCAAACAACGCTTACTGCTTGCAAGAACACACTCCTGTTAGTGGTTCAACTAAACTTCCTGTCCTCAAGCAAAGTCTAGCTGTACTCTCCAACTTCGCCATGAATCAGGCTGTGCTCATCCTCCTTTCCCAAGGTTACCAACCCTTTATTCTGAGCACTCTACCCTCTCCTTATTCAGAAGTCTGACAAGCTTCCAGGATGTTAGAAGAGAGATACAATGGTTCTCTCAGACACAGATGGTCCCTCTTCCTTTCTTATTCTTCTTTCAAGGAGTTAAAAAAAGAAAAAAAAAAGGTTTTGTTGATAAACCCAGACAATAAATTTAAATTATATAACAAAAACTTGATATATCAACAAACACATGCAAGATGTAAATTATAATAAAGTTGTAAGAGGGGCAAAGAAAAAATAATACTAACATCTCTGTCCAGAACTCTGCCCGTGCTGTTCAGGAAAAGCATCTGTTTAACAGGGTCCAACAACACCCAGTAATCCACATTGTCCTTTAAAGAGAGCTCTATGGTCGGGTCTGGTCCTCCGGCAGTCCCCTTGATCAGCATGTTATCCACCAGAATCGTACCTGCAGACCAAAGAAAGTCACTTAAAAATATATTCTACTTGTACACATTCTTTAACAAAGATCATATGCTTAAACTCCAGCTGGCTTGCAAATCCATTTCAAAGCAGAAAATACTCAACTTTGTATGTGGCGTGATACAGAGAAGGTCCTGTTTCAAAAATACTTTCATTATGCTATTTATAAATGATATTTTTGGGAGATGAGGGGGAGGAGGAGATTCAAACACTTGGTAAGTTTCACCATCTGTTTCTTGTTTGCCTTTAACAACATGAATCCATTCCCCTCTCTGTCTATCACTTCTCACAGGAGTTATCACTGAATTTTAACCTGAACAAAAGGAAAAGCCTATAATAACAGAAACTGATACTTCAATTCGCTCAGTAAGACTTCTGAAATGAAAAGAGATATCCTGAAAATAAGAAAAAGGAAGAAAAAGGAAGAGAGAAAGAAGTAGCAGAGACTCCCATGGTGAGAACTGCTTCTTTCTCTTTTATCTTAGAGCCAATCCATAAAACATAAATCTTAATGTGAAAGACAAGACTAGTGCACAGATATACAATAGAAGCCATTCTTCTTTAAGACATTTCTGGGGTACTCGACTAGAACACACACTATTTTAATGCAACACTTCAATGCTTGCTTTCTTATTTTTCCAGTGGGCTGATATGTAGAAACTTGTTGAATAAGAGTTGAAAAAATAGTACACCTCTAATCTTATTCTGTTAAAGATTCTATGCATTTTATAAGTTGAACGCAAACATCACTGATGCAATTCAAATCCCATTTTCCCCCCATACTGTAACGATCCTTGCTTTGGCAAACAATAATGCACTATAGCTTAGGGCAATCATTTTTAGCTGATCCATTTTATTAAACTTATGGCATAAAGAGGAGATGTGGCAATGCAAATAAAAATATACTCTCCTAAGGATATTAGAATAGATAGCGTATGTCTAGAGAACTCATTGCCTTGGGATAGCATTTAGAATATATAATCTATAAATATGAACCTAACTTGAAAAATAATATAAAGTGTATCCGTTGCATTTTCTTAAGGCACAAAATTGACCTAAATGCTACATCATTGCATAGTTAAAATAAGGGTGGGAGGGGGAGTCTCTTTAAAAGACTTTTCTTAACAAGTTAATAATCATCATCATCATTATCATCACCTATAATATTTCTTCATCATGTTATTACTAATAGTTTTATCTCACTAGGGATGTTAAAAGGAACCATTCTTCTTTTGTAACAATGTGTCTAAATAAATGTTTAAATATACACACTCACACACATACTTTTCTAAATGGCAAATTACTTCTACTTTTTCACTTACTACTACACGTATATGTAAATATATGAGTGAAACTGATCCTTTTTTTTTTACTGAACTAGCAAATATATAACTTACAGATAATACATCCAAAAGTACAAATCAGACAACGATAGCATTTTCTGATCTACAAATATATTCAAGGCCTGTGTGCACACTCATTTACAAAAACTTCACACAAGTAATTTCTGAAACATTATTTGGTCTGTGTTTCAATATGTAATTAAGAAATTAAATAGGATTTGATTTTCTGATTAGGAAAAAATAAAGAAATGTATAAAAAGTAGGTCAACTAACTTTAACGTTTATGCCTTGACTCAGTAATGCCTAAAGGCAGCAACAGCAGGTCTTTCTAAGTATACACCACACAGGTACACACAGGGAAGGGAGCAATGAGCTCTCCTTATAATGCAAATGGACTATAATCAGAGAGAGATGTAATAGTTATTTTAACCAATATTAAGGCAATGAAACTAAAATACCGTTATCTGGACTTTTGTTTTATTTAATGATTTTTTTAATTCTCACAAAAAAGATCTAAATATTTTTTTTGCTCTCTCCTCACCCGTGTTCTTCAATGTCTGAAAATCATCAGTAAGTGTTTCTAGCACTTATGTGCTGAAAAATAGTTTTGCTTTTCTTTCACTAGATTACTCCATTCACATTGTCAAAAATTTCTCAAGATTTTCATATGCCATGCTAATTTAGACCAAAAGTTTGGAGAAGAGAACACAGTGAAGGGAGACACGATCCAAGGCATAATTCTTAAAAAAACGAATGTAGATGTTCACTCTGGATTACCTGGACAACTCTGCCCTCTACCTTCTCCCCACAGGACAGGTGCCACCCCACCTGAGGTTAGCTTTGAGCAGCAGGACCGTATCTTCCCACAGGTCCAAGAGTTTGCAGATCTGAGCAGCTGGTGTTCTGAGAGAATGCTGGTAAGCATCTGCCCAGCAGAACATCTGGGTATATTGGGAGAGTGTGTTCCCTTTGCCTCCCCTCTTGTTTTACAAGATTCCCCTGTATCTGGTAAAAGATTTTGTTTAACTCTTGCATGTGATGTTTAAATCCGTTCCCATCCTTGACTTCATTTTAAGGCTAAAGACACAGCTATATTAAAAATACAATAATAGGATACACGATGCAACACTAGTAAGAAAGCTGGGTGGCTCTATTATTATCAGGAAGTATACCCGAACAAGCCATATTAATAAAGGTGAAGAGATACAGTCCATGAAAATAAAGAGGTCAAATTATCAGCAAGTGTTAACCCTGAAGAGTCTTGCAGAATTGGTGGTACCCAAGATGGGATTCCTCTCCCATGAAAATTTTCTTGCTTCACAATAAAAAATGGTTGCAATTGGGAAAAAGGAACTAAACTTAGTGTGATATTCATATCATAGGAGAGAAGAGAGCTGTCCCTGGAATTGACAGACTTAGAATCCAGTCCTGGATCCACCATTTACTAGCCATGTGAATGTGGATGGATTACTTAACTCCATTCACCTTCAATTGCCCTCTTCTACAAAATAAAAAATCAGTACCACAATAGAAGAGATTTTTTTTATTATAACACCATATGTATGCACCTGAAAAAAAAACTTGTGTTCTTGTACCCAAAGCACTAACAAAAATGAAAATGATCATAATCACAATAAAAAATATTAGCACACTTAAATATTTAATGATATTTCTCTAAGCATCATAGTCAGCCAATCTTTGACAGTCTTAAATATTGGGATTAATGCTTGTTCCTTCAGGCAGTAGGTATTCAGAGTCAATTACTGCTAAATACAGACTTTTTTCATCAGGATTGGAAACCTAATCCAGCATTCAGCTTTCTTCATTAATCTCTTGTTTTAACTCAGAAAAATAACTTCACAGCTCCTTTATCTGTACCCACAGCTTCTCTGGTTAACATACTGTCAATCATAACCACTAATGTAGACTCTGCTTGATTAAATAAAGGTGCCGCAGTAGACTTTCAGCCTTGTTCCTTAAGATCCTCTTACACAGCTATTTATTTTTCACTATGCAAAAAACTTGCACAGGCTATTTTATAATATAAATATACTGTAATATAACTTGCAAAATCAGTAACATTGCCTCATCCTAACTTCATTCCCCTTCTTACCAATGTGTATAAGATAATTTGCATCAAACAAGAGCCTGTTGGGTTGTTCTGATGATTAAATGAGATAATGCATGTCAAGTACTGACTGTATCCCCTGGTACAGAATTAGGACTTGAAATTTGTCAATTATGGTTATTGTTGTTAATGTGATTAACATCATTTTAGAACGGAAAGCATTTGAAGCTAAAGCAAAATGACTTATTTTATGTTCCAGAAGTTTTTACAAACCAAGTCTACTGTTCATGTCACAAAGCTGGGGTAGGTGTGGCAAGTAGTCTGAAGAATTAATATGGACTCAAAGGAGTTGAATCCAAAATATTGACTCTAGGAAGTTAGACGGTAGGGAGAGAATGCTTGCTCTAAATAAAACTGTAAAGATAACCCCTGTCTCCAGTGGCAAGCCACCCAGGGATGGATAGGCCAGCCATCCAGGCCTGCTATCACTAGGCAGTGACCCACTCTTTACACTTTCTAACTTCAGACAATTTTGATTTTTCTCATAGAAACTAAAGTTAGATTTGATAACAAGGAAAGGATCTTATTCAACAAATTCATGCTAATAGCAATCTTTAGACTGAACACTTTGTACTCATCCTCAGCACATGTTTGGTTCTCTTAGGGACTAAACGCACCACACACATACACGTGCACGCATATTATACGAACTAGGTGTAGGTAGGTAGATAGATAGATAAGAAAGAAAGAGAGAGAGAAAAAAAGAGAGGAAGGAAGGGAGGAAGGAAGGAAAGGAGGTAGGAAGGAAGGAAGGAAGGAAGGAAGGGAGGAAGGAAGGAAGGAAGGAAGGAAGGAAGGAAGGAAGGAAGGAAGAATCATAATGGATATTTCATGTTCCTGAAAATTTTATTTGCTTCTTTAAATAGGCAACTTAAACACAAGTGAGTTACTCTCTAAAAATGCTGTGGAGGTGGCAATGGGGAGAGGGGTCCATTGCCTTTCTAATTAACCTAATTCATTGAAGCTGAAAGAGTAAGTTCTCCAGGGAGAGAGAGTAATTGACTGTTTGGGTTCATTCCAAACATTAAAATAAGAAAATCACTCTGTGCACAGAACCCACTACTTGTTGCTGTAAAACAATTAATTATGCAAAGGTGTATAATCAGTATGAATTGCATAAAATCTCTTGCAACAATCTTTCCCCAATTTAAGTCAACTGGAAAAATGTTTACCTATATGATATCACTAGAAGCAGCCACTGCCTTTTCTTGCATGGAAATGAAAACATAAACAAAGCTACAAAATGTACAGTATTTAATTAAAACAAAATTTTTAAAAAGTGAAATTGTAGCTAATAAGTAGTTTTTCAGTGAGGTTAAATAGTAAGCATGGCCATTGTACAGCTGTTTATTGAGTAAAATCTGGATTCCAAGATTATCAGGTTAAACATAACTCTTCTCACGCTCAAATCCTCTTGTCAGAACTTTCCTGGACATTCCTGGAAGTATTTTTTCCAATTTGATTTTTCACATTTCTTGCTTTATAATTATATTATAAACTATATATTTTCAGCTAAGCATCTGTTCATATCATATCTAGATAACTACTTGGTAAAATCTTACAGAGAAGGAAATACGTGTGTCAAGCAACTTCACAAAGAAAATACCAATCTTTACTGGAATGTGTTTGAATGTTAGGGGTATATTAACCACATGCAATATTTGCTAAAGATGGAAAATTATAACAATCGAGTCAACAGTGATTAAAGTTTGCAAAAATTAAAAGCACACTGCTTTGCAAAACTAAGTTAGTCTTTACAATTTATATTTTATTTACCTCAAAAGAACAAACCATTACAAAATGGGCAGCTTTGTCCAAGTGTACTTCATTCATGTTAAGTAATAATATCTTTTATTTACTTATATTTTACTTAATGACGTATAATAGGTGATATGCCAAGTATTACACAGACATACAAGTACAAAACTTTAAGAATAAAGGGTTTTTTTCCCTTCTGTTCTGAGCTTTTCTCTTAGAAATTGATCTAATTACCTTGACATTAAGACGATTGCTAGTATTTGTATTCTGGTGTAAATAAAGTATTAAAAATGTATATATATTATGCATTTCATATAGAAGACATGTTTATTTTGTTTTTGTGTCATTTATTAACTAAAAATAGGATCATAGAATTTTAGAACTAGAAGAGAACCTATAATCTCACATATGTATCATATATATATATACATCATACATACACACACACACACACACACAGAAGATGAAGCCAATCCTCTGGTATCACCAAATTTCCCTATCCCAAGCACTGAAATAATCTGATCAAGGTGGTGTAACAAACACATATCTGAGACCAAAACCCAAGTTTACTACTTTACAGTTTAGATCTCCTTTCTTTACATCTTGCTATCACCTTGGAATTATACAAACACTTAAATTTAAACATAAAATTATAAAAACCTCATTAATTTTGTTTGGAGTTCATGGAAAACTCACACAAAAATCCTGCTGATGTGTAAATTTATTATTTGGAATTTCATGCCCTATAATTTTTCAGCAAAATTTAAAGGGTTAAAATGGAAACAACTCTAAAGTAAGATATAAGAGAACAGTACAATGTAATTAGCAACAACCTGACCCTAGAAATAATTTTCCCAAATTATAGCTATAAGTATAGATATAGATATAGTTTCTGACCTTATAGTTAACATTTCATAAAAGAGAATAGATCATTGACATTAAGGATAGCACAATAAAACTTCAGGTCAGACTTGGGGTATCAGTTTAAGAAGTGAACATACTAACCTAGAGTCCCTTGGGACAACCATGGTACCTCCTTTCCACCATGGCAGAGAGAAAAATTCTGAACAAAGAAGCTGGAGCCTGAGCATTGAGAAGCTGAAATGGCCCCATGGCAGGCAGACTCTTAAGCTACCCTGCCCCAAAGATGTCTGTCTCTTGGTTTTATGTGATTCCCTTCCCCTAAGTGTGGGTGGGACCCGTGACTTGCTTCTAACCAGAAGAATATGGCAAAGGTAATGGGAAGTTATATTTACATGTACATTATGTGGTTACATTACGTGAGATTCTAGCAACTATCTTGAGGAGTTTCTTTCTCTCTCTTTCCCTTGTTGGCTTTGGCAAAGCCATTAGACATGTTGGGAGGACCTCGTGGCAAGGAACTAATGGCAGCATTTAGGAACGAGGGTAGTCAGGTGGCAGGCAACCAGACACAGGAGACTTCAGTCCTACAACCACAAGGAAGGGGACTTCACCAAGCCTAGGTGGTCTTGGAAGCAGATGCTTCCCTAGTCAAGTCTTAGCTAAGACTGTAGCTCTGACAACACCTTGATTACAATCTTATGAGACCATAAGTAGAGGATCTGGCTATGATGTGCATGGACTCCTGGCCCAAAGAAACTATGAAATGGTAAATGTGGGTTGTTGTAAAACACTGTTTATTTCAATATTGTTATGCAGCAATAGAAAGCTAATGCAGCCCTAAAGCCAAAAGATCTATGTTGTAAAAAAGCAAGAACTTCTTGTATAGGTTACAAAGAGCCTCCATGTTCTTAAATTCAGTAGTCAAGTCTCTTACTTCAACTTACTTAATTCACCAGCAACATTTCACATGGTTAATTGCTCTCCTCTCTGTACCTCTTTTCACTTAACTTTCAGAACACTGTACTCTTCTGACTTACTTCTAAATCCTTGTTTGCTCCCTCCTTCCCTCCCCTGCTCATTCATCCCTGTTGCCATGACTTTATTCTTTGTATATCTTCTTTTTTTTCTTTGATTGTCTTATTCAGTCCCATTTACACTCTTGACTCATGACTTCCAGATTTAAATCTCCAGTCCTGATCTCTTTTCCCTCTTTCTGGACCAAAAACACACATTCTAACTGCATCCTCCACATCTCCACTCATACATCCAATAAGCAAACCAAACTGAGATCTGATCAAAATGAGCCCTGAATCTTCCCACATACTTCTATGCTTGTTCCTCATGTTGTTTTTCTCACATCAGATACAGGAAACTCCATCTTAACAATTTTTCCAGGAAGAATTTTTTTAGTTATTGTAGACTCACCATTTCTCATGTCCCACATCCAAGTTTTGAGAAAATACTATTACATACAGAATATATCCAGAGCTGACCTCTTTTCTTCACTACCTTTATTGTTATCAACTTGGTCTGTGCCAACATTATCTCTTGGCTAGAGTATTGCAATAAAGTCCTAAATGATCTTCGTGTTTCAGATCTTGCTCTGCCTCAGCCCATTTTCAACACAATAGCCAGACGGTTACCCTTCTAAAAATAAGTCAGCTCAAAACTCTCTAGTGGTTCCCAATTTCCTTGAAAATAAAAGTCAAATCCTTACATAATTCTAAATATCTGGCTTGATTTTGTCCTTTTAGCCACTAGCCTACAAGCTATTTCTCCAACACACCAAGCACACTGTGAACTCAGTACCGTTGCCTTGTGTCTTCTACCTAGAATCTCCTTTCCCAGAAAGACAGAAGACCTGCTCCTTTGCCACCTTCTGCTTTGTACTCCAATATCACTTTCTCAATGAAGCCTTTTCTAACGACTCTATTTAATGACCTCATGGACCATATACAACATATCACTTATATTTTCTCATTTCCTCCAGCAAGTTTCCCCCACCCCAGATTAACTTCTGCATTATCCATTAGTAACTCTAATTCTCTTAATAGATTTATATTAAACTTATAGACATACTGAAATTTGTGGCTGAAAATACATATTTTTTGACTAGCTATCAGAAAACTTACTCATAGAAACATATCTCATCACTGAGGGGTGACTGTTTTATCACAACGTGCATTTTTTAGCCTCATGTACTTCTATATTTTAGCTTCATCTTTATTTTCTCCTTGTATCTCCATCTTCATTTATGCTATTATATAATATTTTAAAAAATAAGAAGTATCCAGAAGAACAACTGTGATATAAATACATGAATACAATCAGGCAAATGCATTGCTTCCTCTTGTTTTTTTTGCTGCTCTTGGGGCTGTGGCCCCAGATATGTTCTCAGCCTTTTCAAAAAGCAAAGCTATAATAAGTACAAAGCAATTAAAAGAGCTTCTCAAATACTTTATGTGTCAATGTCACTTAATTTTCTTCACCTGCTCTAAGAATTATTATTTAGGGTAACAATATGTATCTTGTATATGTCCAGAGGTCTCTGTTAGAAATGCCTTCCCCTATGAGCTCTATTTGCACCAAGAAACAGTAAAACTTATCATCTCTCCGTGACTCAACATTTTTATTTCTAGGTTCAGACTAAAGAGAAATTATTGCTCATGTCTATCAGAAGGCACGTGTATGTGTGTACATGTATGTGTGTGTATGGGTGTGTGTGTGTACAAAACAAAAAGAGAGCCAGCTATGAAGGAAAAAAATCTTATCTCTGAGGTTTGGGAAAAACGAATGTGCAAGTACACACTCACACATTTACATGCACAGCCAGTTTTTTCTGTTTGGAATGCAGAATTTAACACTAGGATAAATTTAACAATGAGTGATGTTTCTCTCTCATATCCCTTTAGTTGTTAAGGAGCAGCCATTTTTACAGTTTGATCCAATATTCACGAACACATCTGGGCGTCTACCACAGGGTTAGCCATCAGAGAGCTTGGTCTTAAAATTGTGAATTTTTGTCCCAGAAACAAAGATCTGTTCCTTTTCATGTGGTTGCAATTTAAATGTAGAAGTCAGGTTTCCTTTTGGAGAAACTTATTTTAAAGGAAAGGGAACAAAAGCTGATATGCATGGGAGGGTGTGATAGTATAGGTACGACAGTACTAAGTAGTGTAGCTGAGAGAGGAGGATCTAAGAGTATTTGAGACTGCAGTTTGTGTTATTCATTCCTGGGGCTAGGTTATTCCATGTGATACTTCTGTATCCTTCCACCACACTCTCAGTGCAACTTAGGCGTATGTGTACCTGTATGCTCCCAAGGAAATATTTTAAGATTTACAAAATAATCTTAAAACTAGTAACTTTTGTAATGTGAATTAAGCTAAAGGTTGTCTAATTGTGAGTATATTCAACTAATTTTATTTGAAAGTTCATTTATTTAATGCTATATGTCCACTAGTAATTAGATGAGGACAACCATCCCATCTAAGACATCAGATGAAGAAGAGAAGTACATACTAAGCTATGCTGCTACTTGTTTATTAGCTATATTAATTGGAGGAACACACAGGATTCAGGAATATTAAGTAAAAGATGTTACTCAAGACTACTCACATTACATATAATTTATGTTCCTTATTCTCAGGCTAAGCAGAGTTTGCTGGAACAATGATTCCAATATAGCAAAGAAGTAGATGCTTATGTAACCGATGTTGAGTATATGGTAAGTGTTTCTCTCATTTGCTTTGAAGATAGTCAATGATAATCACTCCTCTAGTACTCTTGAATTCTATGTATTTTCCTCACTTCCTGTCTCTGTTTTATATTTCAGGTCTGGATGAATGTCACTGCTCTCATTACAATCTCAGAGATCATCACTACAACTCTGAGCCCTATGACTTCTACTCCATCCCATTCCATTTTTCAACCTCTTCTCCTTCATCTTCAAGCTAAATAACATCCAGTAATGAAAAACTCTAATATTAACAGTACTAAATTCCTTCCATCTAAGCCTTAAACTTATACCTGAACATCGAGTGTTTTAAGTATAGCACATTATGAGGATATATGTGTCACAGCTGACATATATACAAACACACATACACACAGAGGCAAATGCATATGGAAAGAGAGAGAGAGAGAATGCTGACAAATGAAGAAATCTAAACTTCTTTTCATTACGAAGAAGTATTATGAGCTGTGAATGTCAGCATGGATAATGATGTGGTTGAGAAAATCATGAAAAGACATGAATGGTATTCTGGCTTCCCCACCATAACAGTAAATATTCATGGGTATGCTGCTAATCTGACTGTTACCTGAAAAGCTTTGACGAGACACAAATGGTATCTTACTGTGCAAAGAAGGAAATAACAGTAGGTGAACATGAAGGTATCTGTTTTTCTGTAGGAACTTAACAACTTTATAAAAACATTACTCTTCTCTAGTTCTGTAATCTCATGTTCCCCAAATTGACAGCATACTGAGTCATTTCTCTTGTTCCTATGTCTTTATAAAAATGTAATGAGATGTCTATCAAAATTTTGCATTGTTGTAAAATGAGAAAGCTTCTAATCCAGCCAGAGTACAGCTAAGACAAGTGCATCATATATTATCAATGTGTGATTGAAATTATTAATATACGTTTTAAGTTCTGAGAGCATTTCAATTAATAATTCAAAATGTTTGGCTCATTTCCATTTGAATTTAAATTCAGGCACTCTGCAAGCCTGGTTTAGTCTACATATTTAAAATCTATATAAAATCAGCCTCACTACATGCAAATTGTGAGCAAAATCTAATTACACTAGAACGATGAAGTCAGGACAATTTTCTAAGTAAAAGTAGTCAACTTACAAAGTTACTGAAATGCTTATCATTTGAATGACTGTGTAATTAAATTTTCTTTCTCAGGAATCTATCTTTCTTTCTCTTTCTTTCTTCCTTCCTTCCTTCCTTTTTGTTGTTGTTGTTGTTGTTGAGTAAAAGTAGATTTACTTATAAAAATGTACACTCCCTAGACAGAGTATAGGCTGTCTCTGAAGGCAAGAGAAAGGCCAAGAGGTGTGCGGTTGGGTGTTCAGTTTAAAGTAAAAAAAGATACACACTCCAAAGACAGAGTGTGGGCTGTCACAGAAGGTGAAGGAGCAAGAGGCCTCTCAGGAATATTTCTTGTAAAATCCAGGTATATTGCCAGGATATACTATCAAGTTGTTAGCACTTAACACATCATTTGCAGAGTGAGAGACTCAGAAAACTTAATGAAAAGTAGTGTAACAGTAAGGACTGAACAAAATGGAACATAGAAGAATAATGTATTTGGAGGTGAATTCTAGGAAACAAGACTATAGAAAAAGCTATCACTCATACCCCTCACCATCAGTCTGTTTTGCAAGTTTTATTTCTTTCACATAAGCTTCTCTTCACAGACTTTAAAAAAGAAACTGGAGTGTCTTCTATCATTTTTAAAACATAATCTGTATTTTCTTATCTCAAGATCTTGGAACAATATTCACCATTTGTGATCCACACAAGTGCCCCTTTCTTCATCAAGATTTGCCTCATATTTTCAGTATAAAGCACTCTCTCACTTCTCTGAAAACATAAATAATCCATCAATACAATTCTTAATGCTCTTATTACATACAAACCTAAAGCTATTAATAGGCATGTCATTTCAATTTCCAGGTTGTACAATTTTGATGGGAAGGGCTGTTCTAAAATGTTTTTGTATTACTCATATTACCTAGTATTACACTGGTACAGTATGGCTTAATGCATGTTCTCATGTTCTAGAATGGGAAAAAGTAAAGGAAGGAAGGGAGGGAGGAAGGAAGGAAAGAAAGAAGAGAGGGAAGGAGGGAGGAAGAAGTAGGTAGAGAAGAGAAATAGGGATTAAAAAGGCAATAAAAATATGGGTAAGTAAGTCTAGAACCTAGAATAATATAACTTGTCAATAAAACCTAGTTGTAGCACACAATGATAACAAATGAATAGACTATAAAGAAAATTTTAAAATACATAGTAATTCCACCTTAATTTTAGCCTGTGTAGAAACTAAGACTGGTGTTAAGACACAGAATTACTGCCTTAAATTCCATTCATCTTAACATTCTTTTATGATATTACTATATATTATATTACATGAAATGTGGACTTCTTAGATTACACATAAATAAAAGAAAAAAACTGCTAACTTTTTAATGACTAACACACATATCTATGTTTGAAGATATGGATACACAAAATATATTGCCTTATATATTTTCTATCTTTTAATAATATATGAACACCCTACTTTCAATGCATTAATTATGCTTGGGATATGATTTATTAAGTCCCTTAAGGTTATCTAGTATCTTTCAGCTTATAAATGCTCAATCTATGACTGTAGATGGATTACATGAATGTGTGTGTGTGTGTGTGTGTGTGTGTGTGTGTGTGTGTGTGTGTGTGTGTGTGTTGAGAGGAGTTATTTGAAAACTGGTTCTTACTGAACCCATAGTGTTTTGCTCCTGAGAGATAGCAATAGTATTAACACAGAATTCACATTTCATTCTCTTTTTAGCACTGTTCTTTTGGTGCCGTTGATTTTAATTTTTGAAATTAGTTTCCCTACTAGAAGTTGACATGAAATATGTGGGGGAAAGCCACTTTTTAAATTCCAGAAATTAATGTACAAATACAAAGTGGGAAAAAAGCAGAGCTGTATCTTGAAGTATTTTTTCTTCATATATCCTTATAAAATGTAAGCCTTAAGGGATATTTAGACTGAGAAGGGGGAATGTTCAGAGTTCAAAATGTGATTTTAACTAAAAGAATTTGAATGCAAGTATGAATACGACAAGCCTCTTTCCTAATATGTTCTTTTCAGATATTCCCATAGTGGAAAATGTCCACAGAAATGAAAGTTAGAGAACTTATGCACTATTTTCTTTTACCCCATTATTTTTATGTATTTTTAAGTAGTTTTATTCTGCAATATTGTGTGTATCTTTGCATTCCTCAGTGATTTCTCCTGAATAACAAGGGAAAAGCCGCACTGATCAAGATATCTTTAATATTCCCATTCCCCCAGGTTGAGTAAACTGTAGGCAAGTTTCTTCTTGACTCTAGGTACTTCACCTCCCTTTTTCAATTAGTATTTTCTTTAGAAACCTTTTCATTGTTCTTTCTTTCTTCACCTCTTTCACATGTCAATTTTCCCCTAGCCTCTAGCCAGTTTTATAACCCAGGAAATTCTTTCTCATGGACCTAGTAGCCATCCTTTTGAAATGTAATCATCAAGAAAGACAATGCCCCTTCTCTTGGTCTCCGTGGGAAGACAGGAACCTAATTCCCAATTAGCAAATATAGTGACCTAATCACATGGAATACCTTCCCACTGACTTTCTTCAGCATGTTCCCACTATTTTACCCCAGAGTATTAAAAAAAAAACAAAACCTCTTTTGTTTCAAAAGAGTTGAGTTCAATTTCTCTCCCTGTTGTAACAGTTTTGAATACTCTTTCTTGCCTATTTAACTCTGTACAGGGCAATTTTTCTTCAGCAGAAACTTAGTCAAGTATTGTTTTGGAATTGAGTTCCATTTTGGAATCCATTTTTACATTACAAAAATGGCAAAATGATCACAAAATAAAATAAAATTCAAATACACATTTCTACAAACATTATATGCATCAAATCAGGCACTGAATATCAAAGATATAAAAATTCATAATTTTTACATTGGCAATTTTTTTTCTAAATACATTGGATATAATGCTCCTAGAATAAAAATCCTTTGTAGACTGGCCTGAAGATATTTCTGCCAGATAGAACTTTTAGGCATTATTTCAAAGATTTTAGACCTTTTAAAATTAAGTTAATCTGTTTGAAAGTCATTGTACAAATTCCCCTAGGTTCTTAAAAGTTAAGGGCAGTTTCATGGTTACTTGTTTAATGGTCTGCTGCCCCTTCTATTTCAAATACTCAGCTGAGTCAGGTTTTACTAAATCAATCTGACTTAATATCTAAGTTGGTCATAAACGAGTTTTTGCTGTTACTAAAAATGTACTGTTCATTGCTTTTCTAAAAATAATTTTTGTCTTAGCCAGAAATTAGATAGTGAGATTTTTAAAGTAAACTATTCCCACATAAGTTGTTTTATTTTGACTCCATTTTAACCACATTCCACAGAGAAATTAATCAAACTTAATTTTTAAATGTATTCTTGAAATAAAAGTGCTTATGATTTTTAATTTTGTTTTGTTCCTTTTTTCATTATAACCTCAACATAGAAATAATATTAAAGAAAATAATTCTGTAAATGATTTATACTATCCTTTTGAAGTTGTTATATAAACCAAAAATTATACACCTCTGAATCTCAATATAAACTTTCATCAATCAAAAATTATCACCAAGGATGCTCAGGAACACTGACTAGAATTTCCCTACCTACAGTTCTGTGTACAATATCATTTTGCCAAGAAAGATAGTCAATATGTTGCAATTTAGGTATAAACTGGGCAATGATAAAATCCTTTTGAACAAGGTATTTTTAGAAAAGCTCAAGAGCACTTAGATGACTATATCTTCAAATTCCAACTAATAAGAAGATACACATGAATTTTCACCCCAAGTAAATGATTCTTTCTCCCAGAGAAACTTATACTTCTTATGCAACCCGAAAAAAAAAGCAAAAAAAATTCTCTTGTGTTTAAAATGCACATTATTTTACTTGTTGCTATTTCATTTTTTATTAGTTGGAAAGCCAAGTCTGGTAGCCTAGATAGTCAAAAAATTAGACGCCTGAGTTGCATTGTGAGTTAATCACAGGATAGAATTAGAATAGATAATGCCAAAATAAATAGACAATTTTGTGTTTTAAGTACACAGTTTTTAACATTCAAATAATTTAAACAACTACTTCAAAAGCATTATCTAAACTGTAGAATTTTATCCTTAATAGTGTGGACTTCTGCCACAGTAAATGCCTTCAGTTTTCTTAAAAAAACAAAAAACAAAAAACAAAAACTGCTAGTGATTTATTTTAGACTGCAAATTATTTTGTCATATGTATTTGGCATATAATTTTTTCCTTTCCAATTTTTCTGGGCAACTCTCTTTGAGGGAAGGCATTTTCTTCAAAATAAAATTATGTTTACATAGTTAAATATAACTTCCCAACACATACGTGAAAGAACATAAAAAAATAACTGATTCAAGCAAAACTGCCACCTACTCTCTTACTGCCACAGGGAATACAATATCTGACAACTTTTGTAGGATGTGGAAAGTTCCTGAAAATCAATGTGTAATGCTAAACCTCTCACCTACTTAATGGGGTTAAAAGAGCAAATGCCGGAAGCTCTGAGAACTAAGAAACTTGAGGATTTGACAGGAAAATGATATTAATGTGGTGGGGGTGGGAGCAGGGTCCAACCTACCAAGAGCGAGGCATCAGACTGTTTGCATTTCTTCATAAATCTAATGAGAAGGGGTTCAAGGAGACCTCTGAGAAGAACTGATTTTACTGGAGCTTAGAGAAATTAGTTAACTGGTGTCTTATTCATGGTTGGCAATTTTAAAGGGGTAGGGTGAGGATCTAGATAAAGGGCTTTTGCAAGAGATTAAGGGCTGCAGCTGGGAGGTAACTCTGTGATCCAACCAGATGAGCCTAAAATGAGTACAGATGTGAGTGGCGCAAAAGAGTGTGGATGAAACGATCCGAGGTCCTGCTCAAGAGAGCCGCCAGAGGAGTAAGGAGATCTCAGTATTAAGATGCTGGCTTGTACAGCCATATCCATAACAACAGTAAAAGTCAGCAACCAAATGGAGAGGGCACCAGCCTGATCAGGGAACTGCCAGTAAGGGCTAGCCAAAGTTTGGAGTTTGCAAAAAATCTACCAAAATGGTGCTCAGAAGTAGCCCAAATCAGCTCAGGATAGTATAGTCGAAAGACCCTTTCTTCCTCTTTACCTCTCCTGCCTCTCACAGAGTCAAACCTGAATAGGTAAAAAACACTACTTAAGAAGCAGGCAGAATAAGCAGAGACTATGGCAAGGAGAGAGCAAAGGTGTCAAAATCCACAATCCAAGGCAACAAGGAAGAATTAGATCTACAAAAGTGAAATTCATAAGGGAAATAATAAAGTTGATTTCCATTAACCTCACAATTCCTACATGTTTAATGTATTTCAGAATAAAAGCTAAAATATTTGTCTGATTAAAGAAAAAGATTAGCAAGAAAATCTAAAGGAAGGAATAAGTGTAATGACAGTAAAAGTCAGTTATTCTCCAATCGACTAGGTAGCATGGACCCTGATTTCACCAAATAGCTTTAAGATGAAAATTATAAAGGTGGACATACATTTCTATTCCACTAACAACAACAAAATGGATAAAGACCCATCTGCCATCTTTTTTATTTAATCATTCTAACCCCTAATTATTTCACTACAAATTTACTATCAATTCATAGTTTCAAGGTGCATATATTTCCATCATGTCATATGTATCATAAAAGATGGCTACATAAGTCATCCCTGGTTAAAATCAAATTTGGGTCAATATACAATTAGGCTATGAATATGCATCAGACATTAATATTCCAAATAACACGTATTCTTCCAATTCTGTCAATATGGCTGCAGTACAAATCTAATATAATTTGCTATTCTCACAGAGTGAAAATTAATAAAAAAAATTTATTCATCTCCAGAGTATTATTCCCATGACAAAGACCACATGAAAACAAACAAAGAAAATTGAATTTAAATCCATATTTCTTCCAGATATTTGCCAGCCAAAAAATCAACAAAAATAAAAAAAAATGAGAGTGTAACCGAGAGAGAATATGTTCTGCACAAATGAGAGTGAATTAAAATCCTTCACCTGTTTCTGTAGAGATTATGTATTTTCATAGTTTTAGTGAATGTAACGGCCATACACAGGGAACTGCCATTAATGAGAATTTGGTACTTAAAAGCATTAGATTATTTTCAGCACAAGACGTATCTATCTGAAACAACTGACAATTAAGAAGCTAAATGCACTCAGCCACAATAGTGAAAAATAGAAGGAAAATATTAAAGTGCCTTTGATTCTTGGAAATGTTTTTATAGATTCCTTTCACCTTTATTCTATGCTAAAGACTTACTTTGTCTAAAAATAAGTTGAACTCTAGATGGTCATTTCCCTTGAAGTTTTTCCTGTGTCAGTGTTGCAGAATTACAGAATAATGACTTGAAAATCACCTTACAAGAAAACATTGTGTCTTAACTTTAGAGGGAAATGAGAGATTTGTGGCAAGAAAAACAAGGAAGTTGTATATTCAGGAAGATAATCATTGAAGATTAATTGTATTTTCAGTGTTTCAACAAGAATTATAAATACAGGTATTAAGTAGCCTCATTAAAAATAATTCCTTATTCTGGCAACAAAGAGAAGAATTGAATGCTAACACTGATGCCATTCATAATAGCACCAAAAACACCAAATACCTAGGATGAATAACAAAAAAAATCAATTCTTCTAAATAAAATAATAATAATAATGATAATAAAACATGGATAAGAGAAATTAAAGAAATCTAAAAAAAATGGAGAGCTATGCCATATTAATGGATTGGAAAACTGAGTATTTTAAAGACATTAAAATCCCCTAGAATTAATTAATAAATTCAATACAGTACCTATAAATATCCCATAAATTTTGAAAAGACTGAAGAGTTAATTTTAACATTTATATAAAATTTCAAAGTGCCAAGTACATCTCTTGCTGCCTTTAGAATCATTTCTTTATCTTCAACCTTGCCCACCTTGATTATAATACACATACATTTATTTGGGTTCTTCTTGTTGGGGACCTTCTTTGTTTCCTGTACTTGGATATTTTTTTCCTTCTTTAGGTTTGGGAAGTTTTCAGTCATGATTTCTTCAAATACCTTTTCAATCCCCTTTGCTCTTTTCCTCCTTCTGGGACCCCTATTATGCATAAATTGGCATGCTTTATATTATCCTATAGGTCTCTGACATTGCTTTCATTAGTTTTTATTTGCTTTTCTGTTTGCTATTCTGATTGAGTGACTTCTTTTATCCTGTCTTCTAAGTCACTTATCTGTTCCTCTGCATTGTCTAGTCTGCTTTTGAAAGCCTTTAGCTCAGCTCTTATCTCTGTCATTGAGTTTTCTGTTTTTAATTGGCTCCTCTTTATAGTTTCAATTTCCTTTTTAAAGTATTCTCTGTCTCTATTCATAGTCTCTTAGTTCCTTCAGTGCTTTGATCACTCTCCTTTTAAAGTCATGATCTAGTAGACTATCAAGGTCTATTTCACTGATTGTTCTTTCAGGGGATTTCTCCTGTTCTTTTAATTGGGAGTGGTTCCTCTGCTTCTTCATTTTACTTATGTCCTTCTGGCACTATGGATTATGGAGTATCAGTTATCTACTATGGTCTTGAAGGGATTTTTTTTAAAGAGGATATGGAAATAAAACTAAAAAAAAAAAAAAACCCAAAAAAGAAAACAAAACAAAAAAAATTAAATTTTTTGAATTTTAAAAACATTTAAAGAGAAAGAAAAATTTTCAAATAAAAAAACAAATTTTTAATTTAAAAAATTAAAAAGAAAAGTGTTAAAAATTACATGAACAAAATAACAGAAAAAAATTTTAATAAAATTAAAACAACAAAAAAAGAATGTGCTCCTGTGTAGACTGTGCGCCCTAATAATTTTGTCACAAGATCTGTTTTTAGTAAAGGATGGTTGCCAGGCCTTTCTTCCGGGTATGTTGGCTGTTATCCCTTTGGTTGGGGGTGTGGCCACTGCTGTGGTGACCAGAGCCTGCCCTGGCTATTAAATGGGGCCTCTTTTTGTTCTGTGGTTGTCACAGCCCTGACAGGGGCCGGGTCTGTTCCCCTTTTGGGAATAGAGGCTCCCAGACCCGTTTCTGAGCTGCGGTGCATAGTAGGCTGGGTTGGAGTGCTTTAAGTCCTCCTTGTTGACTCTGCCCTTGTCCCTGCTTTAGCTGCGGGAATGTCAGTGCACTGCCCTGGTGTCCCCCAGGTTCTCTGCCCTCAGGGTTACCAGTGCAGTTACACTGATTTCTGGGTCACACACCTGGTTCCTGGCACACTGTTGGGTGTGCCTCTCCCAGCGCCAAACACCGCCCCTGCACTCACCCCACTGCGCGAACTCACTCATTTGCCTCAGAGGCCCACGCCTCCGTGCCACTGGGTCAGTGCCGTTTTCAGCGCCAAATGCTGCCCCTGCACTCACCCCACTGCGCAAACTCCACTCACTTGCCTCAGAGGCCCAGGCCTCGTGCCACTGCGTCAGTGCTACTTCCAGCGCCAAACACCACCCCTGTACTCACCCCGCACTCGTTCCAGAGGCCCGAGGGTCACGCCGCTAGGTCACTGCCATTTCCAGCGCCAAACGTGGCTCCTGCACTTGCCCTGCCGTGCTAACTGTGCTCCCTCATTCCAGAGGCGGGGGGGGGGGGGGGGGGGTCGGGGGTCACGCCATTGGGTCAGTGCTGCTCCCAGCAAACAGTAGGCGGGCTCACAGAAAACGGCAGCACCAGCGCTCACCCCTGCTGTGTAGCAGAACTCAGCTCCTTGTTTATGTTAGAGGCCCGAGTTTACAGAGGCACCAAGGCAGAAGGTTCCCCTCTGCCTGGGGCTGTAAACAAATCTCAGTCCTGCTTATGAGGCTGCGGAGCCCCTGGGTAAGGATTCAGGTCTCGATCCCACCTCAGCCTGGGAGCCTCACATAGGAGAATATGGTGGCTGTGGCGAAGCCCCGCCTCTCTTCTCCCGAGAACACGCCAGCAACGGTGCTACGAGTCTGTGGAGACAGAGGCTACGGCGCCCCACCCCCCAGCACGCACCAGCAGGGGCGCTTTCTTTCTTTCTTTCTTTTTTTAAATTTTATTTTATGGGGGACCCAGGCTGTTCTGTTCTGTATCCCCTCCCAGCCACGGCACACAGCACCCTCCAGTCCTCTGAGCTGGCCTCTGTGCAGTCGGCCCCAGTCCTCCGCCCGGCTCCAGCAGCCGGTCCTGTCCCACACCCGCGGGTTAGCACCTAGAGCTGGGGGTCGCAGGGACCCTTTGTGCCTGTTTCACTTAGTTCTGTCGGTCAAGGGCTGCTCTGCACAGATCCGAGCCTCAGAGGTTCCCCCTCCATCCCCGCTGACCTCTCCGTTGGAGAGGGGGAGACCCAGCCTAGGAGAGCTAGTCCTCCCCTCGGGACAGGTCCAGCACTAATTTCCTTTTTCTTATTTTTTTTTTTCTCCTACCAGATTTGTGATGAATTTTATCTTTTGAAGAAGACGATGTTCTGTCAAAGTTCAGCAGGTGTTCTGAGTGACTGGGTGAGTCCGTGGACGTCTCGCGGGAGAAGGTGAGCTAGGAGTGTCCTTCTACTCCGCCATCTTGGCTGCTCCCTCCACTTTATTGTGCTGTTTTGGAACCAAAACCGCATGATCTCTGAGGTATGTCTATACTAGAAATTATAAGTAATTTCATTATGGTCTCAAGACACAAGGTAAATATTAAAAAGTATCAGATGAGAAAAGGTTATAAATAGAAAAAAAGTTAAAGTACAAACAATTTCATTTCCAATGGCACCAAAACCACATAATACTTAGGAATACATTTAACAAAAGACTGCTAGAACCTCAATACTGAAAACTCCAAAATGTTGCTGATATAAAGTAAAGAATATTTACATAAATGAGATATGCCAAGTTCATGGTCTGGAACATTTAATATTGTTGATATGGCGATTTAAGCCACGTGTTTATAGATTCAATGAAATCTCAATTGTAATCTAAGCAAGATTTTTACAGAAATTAGTGAACCAATTCAAAAATTTACATGGATAAGCAAATGACGTAGGATGGATAAAACAATCTTGAAAAGGAAGATTAAAAGTGAAGGCCTTAGACTATCTGATTTTAGTATGTACCATAAAGCAATAGAAATAGAGCTTGGCAAAGGAGTAGACGAATAAATCAGCAGAATAGACTAGATCAAGGACTGGCCAACTTAGTCTGTGAAGGGACAGATACCAATATTTTAGGCTTTGTGGCTCACATATGGGATATCTGTTGCTGCTGCTTCCTTTCAGTTGACAATATTGCAAATATGCATCAACCGTTATCAGTCTGAGGGTCAAACACAAATAGGCCATGAGTCATAGTTTGGCAATTCCTGAAATAGAGCTAAGAAATAGACCTACGGTTGCTTTTTGACAAACACTTCAAATGAATTCAGTGGAGCAAGGAAAATCTTTTAACCTAATGGTGCTGGAACAACTGGGTATCCATATGAAAAATAAAATTTAACCTCAATCTGTCCCTCTTCCAAACACAAGAATTAATGTAAGAAGGGTCAAGGCCTAGACATAAAAGCCAAAACTACAAAGCACTTATAGGAAAACAGAGGAGAGTATCTTTGCAGCATGAGATAGCAATTTTTAGGCAGGACATCATAGCAACGGCTATGAAAGAAAACTGATAAATTAGACTTCTGTCAAAATTTTTTGTTCTTCAAAAGACATATCTACATAAACTACATCCTGGGAGGAAATATTTGCAAAACACATATCCAACAAAGAACTTGTATCATATACATAGATAGACAGATAGATAGGTCTCCTACAACTAAATAATATGAAAATCTTTAAAATGGACTAAAGATGTAATAGAAATTTCATGAAGGAAGTTGTACGAATGGCTAATAACCATATAAAGTACTCAATATCCATTGATAAAACATTCTAATCCATGCAGAATTAATCTATAGGAATAGAAAACCGATCACTGGTCATTTGGGGAATTTGTGAGGAGGAATGACTGCCAAGAGGCACGTGGGAGCTCTTTACAGTAATTTAAATGTTCTATATCTTGATTGGGGTGGTAGTTACCGATATATGTATTTGTCAAAATTGTATAGTTAATGTTTGTACATGTCAATGGAATAAATTTAACCTCAGCCATAAAAATAATAATCACACGAGAGGCGGGGAATAGGTGGTGGCATAGTTGAAAAAAAAATAGCAGGATGTTGATCATTGTTGAAGTCAGGTAATGGGTAGATGGGGTTCAGTATGACGTTCAATTTAAGTAGTTTGCATTTGAAATTTTAAGACTCCTCAAATGAGAAGTATTTGTTATACAATTTGGGTCATTCTAGATTCTCACTTAAATGGAAAAGACTTTTAAGGGTGATTTATCTTTATTTGAGAAAAATGGGACTAAAATTACCCACTTTGTTACTAAAGGAAACAAATGATCCAGGGTTGTTTTTTTTTCCTGAACTTTAAATTGCTTCCAATTAATTTTGCCAAAAAAGAGAAGGAGCCAAATAGCACAGAAAACATAAAACCTACTTTCTGAAGGATAACTCTGAGTAGTCCTCTTTACTATGTTTAGGGACATAGCTATGTTTAAAAATAACTCATACATGCTTGTGTCCTTTATATGGAGAAACATCATATAGAGGTTTTAATGATGTTGACAAGATGACAATATTTTTCCACAGTGGTATAATTTCCTCTCTTAAAAGTGCTATCACAGAGATGAGCATCACCTACTGTCTAAATAGATAATGATAAATGTATAATTTCATTACAAATCATAAGAATATTTACCTTATTTCTATAAAATATGCACCGGTATCATTCACTCTAAAAACAAAGTTGTAAATTTAATGTTAATAATTTGCCTAATATAATTCACAGTCCAAAGTGATTCTGAGAACGAAGTTCCTAATTTCCATGTTGCATGTTATTGGGACTCCATTATGTCACTATATATGAGACAGATGACAACATGCCAGCCTGTGACAGATGTGTCTGCTGCTGTAGATAAGCCCACACCAGATTTATTCTAACCATCTTCTTTGCACATGTTCCTGAAATGCATCATCTGGAGAGCTAAAAACTATACTTAAAAGATTCCATTGCACTTAGGAGTCTAAGTGTGATTAGGTTACTCTGACAAGATGCTTTGTGCATGAGACTTTGTTTGGAATAAATTATACGGGGAAAAGCAAGTGTTAGACACTCACTTTTGCAGGTATGGACCAAAGTTGAAATGTGTGGTTCTAGATGTAGCAACTGGGGCAGCAGCTTTCTGACTCCACTCTTCTGAACCAGGGCAAAGGCAGAATTTCCTGTAGCAGTCTAGTATGGTTACAGTTTTACAACTTGTTATGGAAAGGCCAAAACAGAGTCTACTTTTCCTGCCCTTTCAATGATAATATATTAGTTGTTTCCACCACTGAATAAATTCCTTCTGTTTAAAGTAACTAGAGTGGGATTCTGTTTTTTTTCATAACCAAGATCCCTGACCAATATTACAGACATCACAAAAAATCATTTTGTTGAAATGAGTAACCAGAGGTAGAAAATTCTTCATGTTCCCCCAGGAACATATGATATGAAACAAAGTCAGGAATCGTGGCAAAGCGCATGATTTCTGGGAGTAGCTGGCCCCATCTGTGTACACATCAACTTCACACTCAGAATATTATAATAGTGTTTACTATGACAACCGCTTTTAATATGTTCAATTACTTTCTTAGTCTTAGTTAAACCATCTCCCCATCTGATACCCAGATTTGTTTACCCCTTGTGGGAATCCCACAACTATAACCTTCCTGCACAAGGAATCCATTGCGATAGAATTTAGACAAAATTTCAACTATTAAAGGGATCAGGAGAACAGGGCTGGGTTAATAATGAGGCCATAAACTTTGCTGCCTCTGAGAATTTGGGAAGGGTTGAGTTGAAGGAGAGTTTTCTGCCTGCATATCTAGTTCATGCTAATACACACACAAACCTGAGGGGGAAAATTGGGCTCGTCTTTCCCTTTTGATTGCTTAAAATCACATCACAGCTCTCTGACTTACCTTTCTTAACAAAACAAGTCAGGATACAGAACAGTTATGGCTTTGAATTTGGCCACTACTTTCCATTGATTTCTTTTAGCCTTTCCTTGACTGTGAAGCTCTGGGAGCTAGAGTTCAAAAGCAATCATGTTTTCAAAGAAAATACTTAGCTGGGGACATTCTAACAAAAACCCATGGGTTTAATCATTCTTGTACATATTATAAAAGCTTTTGAAATGCTTGCATTTATGTAAATAATTGCACAGAAACACATTTCTTTTGGAATAAATTATTCAGAGTTCTGTTTTTATCTATTTCCAAATAGCCTCGTTCAGCTTTTGATAAAATTCACAATATACAAAATTTCTAAGAAAAATGGAAACAGGCAGCCTTCTGAAGATACAATAATATGATTGCCTCTATCTTCCAAACTTGAAGGTAGGCTCCTGCAAGCTAGGCTAAAATGTAAATTTTAGTGAGGATTCTATTAGAAGCATAAAGGCAACAGTCACTTTCAAAAATGGCAGACCCACTGTGAGGAAAAGAGAGAAGATAATGAATCTTGCTGAGCTGGCACTGTTGAAACAGGGCTCTGATTTGCTGCTCCACGGTTGACTCTGCTGGCTTCAATTACAGGAATCACTGGGGTCGTGCTGCTTTACAGTACAACTAGCACAACTTGCAAGTAAGTGATGTATCGAGCCCAAGTGTGTGTGTGTATGTGTGTGTGTGAACACACATGGACACGCACGCACTACTAAAACCTTTACAAGTTAATCAGAGGAAAAGTACTTGGCCTTATCATGAAGCGGATGATCTACACTGATCCGTGTTGTTTTTGCAGGTTATGGGGCATTACTTATAAACTCTTTAACCATAAGCATGTTTGTATTCCAATTAGAGGCAGAGCCCAGCACACTTCTGAACCGATGCGCTAGACTCTTTTGGCAGATTTTAGATACCAGTCTCCAATATACATGCAGAATCATTTTTAGTCACAAATCAAAATTGAAAGAAATATAAATGATAGCTATAGTCTCATTAATTTTTAAAAATAAAATGAAAAGAGCAGTAAAACTATAGGGCATAGTTTAAAGAAACTTGTTTAAGTCCTTAAGATCTCGAATCAGGCTGCTGGGCTTGAACCACAACCCTATTAATCACTGGCAATGCGATCTTCAGTAAGTTACTTACTCTCCATACCCACAGTGTCCCGATTTATAAGCTGAAAAGCATACCTATAGTTCCATCTCTTGGCACTGTGTCTAGAACAACACTTATTAAGCGTTGGCTGTTGTCATACGAATCAGTAGATTTCTGGATAACTACCAGTACTTTTCATACAAGACTAGACAGTAAGTTCCTTGATTACCAGAACTGCTATTTCTTGTTCACTTCTGGATTCCCAGTATCCACGAAAATGCGTGTCATACAGTAGTCACACAGAAAGCTTAGCTGCGTTGATACAACTCATTAGAAAGACTAATATTGAGTCCGCCAAGGCCATAGCCTCAGTTTACTTTGATTAGACCCTTCATTTTATTCTCTTTTACTCTCTTCCACTTCTGCTTTAGCTAATGGTAACAAGGGAGTGTTTACATTGGCCTTTCAGCTCCTTGGGGCTAAATCTGTTGTTTATTTCCTACTTCTATTTAAGTTAATGACAATAGACTTAGTATATTACATTGACCACTCAGTTCTCTGGGGCCAAAGCTTTTGTTTACTTATTTCCAATGGTGACCTAATAAAGCCCTAAGGTCATAAGCAGAAGAGTGTTTACCAGAGATTGAAGGCATGTGATTGGCAAAAGAGACTGAGGAACTCAGAATAGATAAAGGTCAGTAACTGAACTGAAGAACAAAAATAAGTGAAGGCATTTGATACACTTCAAAATAAATCTCTAATTTAAATATATATATCTTATAATACATATAATAATAAATACATAGAAGATATGTATATGTCATAAGAGCTTCCACCTTTGTGGATCTGCTTTAAAATGGTCTTCACCACAGTTGTCCCACAGAAAAACTGATCTGTGCCATTATAGATTTCTCTAAAATGCCCAGCAAAGCATTCCAGGTAATTTCAAGCTGGGGGATCTGGATGAGTAAGACATCTCGTTTCTCCCAAACTCCTCAAGGGACATGTGCGGAAGTGAGTTCTGATGGTTGGTATTTTGCCTGAAAAGGATGAGTTTCCTTTAGTTCCCAGGTTGCCTATCCTCTAATACTCTCAAATACAGAACTCTCAAACTCTAATATTAGTGCCTATTACCGGGGAAACTGCCTTTATCAAGCTGTTTCACCTGGATTTACCACCCAGGTTCTAGCTACCAGCATTATCGCATTACATTGTCTAGAGCTACGTTATTAGGACTAGGCAACACTTACTTGCCAGCATATTGCATATACATAAGGATGCACAATCTGTTGACATGCACTATATGTTACAGGCCAGGTAGGGACAAGAAACTCAGACCTGGTCATGACCTACATACTTGCTTACTAACTGAATTCCATGAGAGCAGGAACCATGGGTACAAGATTACCAGGAAACTTAGAGCTTAACACACTGCCTGAAAACACAGTAGGTATCCTAATTATTTGCTGAATGAATGAATGGTTTCAATACAACAAAGTATGTCTCAGCCAACAGCAAAGAGAACAGCATTGTTAATAGAAAAAATAATGAGGGGTCTTTCCAATCAGATGAAGAATAATACATGAATGGCTAGCTATTTGAGGCTGTTTGTGACTATCGTTCTGCAAGTTTAAAGCCAATGTTTCTCAAAGGGAAGCCCAAGAACTACTGATCACCTGCGTTGCTACTTAATATTTCAGATTTCTGGGACTCCTGCCCCCCACCCTGACCTCTATTCTGACAACACTGCCCAGGAATCTGCATAATTAACAGTCTACCCAGGTGATTTTATTTACACTAACATTTCAAAACCTTTGTCTTACTTTACACACTTAGATAAGCATATGGAACAAGTTGTGTGAAAATACTCAAAAAGTAAGACATCAAATAATTATATTTTTTAAGTTAAGTGATTTTCTATTTGGGTAAGTAAACAATTCAACTCTAAGAAAAAGCCTTTTTTGGAATCAATGTAAGTTTATCCATGTAGCCAGTTGAAAAATAAATATTTGAAAATGCATAGCTTTCTTATACCCCAACAATTTTTTTTAATTAGAAATTTTAAAAAATTTAAATATCCCATTTATAACAGCAGCAAAAACTACACTCACACATAACAAGATATGCATAAGAGATATGATAAGAAACGATAAAAAAAAAAAAAAGAGGAAGACTTGAACACAGTAAGACGTCCCTAATCCTAGATAGGAAGATAGAATATTGTTGAGGGTTTCCATTTCCTCTAATCTACAAATTTAACATGATTCCAGTTAAAACATTTTTGAGTGTTTAAGACCTGACAAAGTGGTTCTTATGTTCATATGACAGAATAAATTTGAAAAGAGACTGGACAATTCCACAAAATGAGAGTAATTAAGACAGACTTGCCCTGTTTTGAATTATAAATCTACTGTAATTGTAGGCTATGTAACAGAAATAGGTACATAAATATGAAACAAAATAAGAAATCCTGACATAGGTTACAACCTATTCTGAGATTAAATTTTTTTAATAAAGTTAACATTTCAAGTAAAAGGATACTTTCATATTTTTAAATTTAAAACATACTTGTCATGGATTTTGGATAGCCATTTGAGGGAAAAAAAATTTAAATCTTATTTAAATTCTTATTCCATAAATAGATTCCACATGGAAATTCATTTCATTTAAATGAAAAATATAAAACCATATATTAGGAAAATAAGTGAGTAAATATTTATATTCTTACAGTGCTAAAAGTGGAGTATGATATTAAAGATATATAAAGGAAAAGATAGACAGTTATTCTACACAGAAAAGTTAAAACGCTAAGCACTCTAGAAAATCTGTAAAACAAAGAAAAAATCCCAAAATATGAAAATAAGGCATTTTGTTTTATTTATTGTAAGGTACAGTAATAACTTTGATTAATGTTTCTTGTCCCAGCATAATTATTGTATGCCTCCACTCAACACCAGAAGAGTCCCAATCTGCACAATAAATTGTTTGGTCACCCTATTTACAGACAAAGGTTAATACCCTTATTAAACAAGAGCTTTTAAAATCAACAGAAAAAAATGGATAGTCTAATAGGAATTGAAGAAATAAAAAAAATCAAATGGTCAATAAATATTAGAAAAAAATAACATTCAGAAAGAAAAGGAGGGAATAAAGAGAGAGAAGAGGAAGTAGGGAATAAGGAGACAAAGTAAGATGGAAAGAAGAAAAGAAATACTCCATGTTGGCAAGAAGTTGAAAGACTCAAATTTTAGCTGTGAAAACAACTTTTAGTATAACTTTTATGAGGAATTATTCAGCAGGAATTCCCTTTGTAGAAACTTAGAAAATAGTGGAGTTTAAATTAAATGATATTCACTGAAGTTACATAATTTTTTTTAAAAGTTGGACACGGTCAATACATTCAAATAGATGTTAAAATTCATTATCACACTATACCTACTAGCATAATATATGACCACTAAAAATGACGTAGAGATGTATTTATTGGCATGGGCAAACCGTGAACATGTTAGAACTGGTGAAAGGTCTTTATTGGCACAGATAAACATGAAATGACAAGACAAAGTATGACATAAGGCATGTAGTGTAATCTCTGTAGGGTCAATGAAAATTGATACATGTGACTCTCCTGTGTATACACTTACTATGTCAACTTTGGTACAAATGTTTTTCCATTGATAACTGAAAACTTAGAGTGAGAGATGAATAAGTATAATATTAAAAGCTCTCTCATGTCTGGAAAAACACCAGTATGTTACCTGTGAAAGGACAAATAAATATATACTTCTTTGTATATATATATATCTCCACACAGATTAACAACTCAACTCGAATAGTTTCAGAAGTCATATACTTTGTGCAACATACTAATTTCTTCCAAATCTTCTTGACTTTTCTCCAATATTGAGTCAGAAGTTTTTTATGTATCTCTACCTTTAATTCCTTCATTTGCTATTGCTTTTGCTTTTGTTTTTGAGCCCCTATATGGAGCAAATGGAATTGACGCTTGAAGTATCCTGACCAGACTCATGGCTTTACTTGTTCAAACTCTGTTTACTTTGCTCAATTCAATCTTGTGGGTTCAAGAATTTAAATGTGAATTTCCATTCTATACCATGAAAGTACGTCCCAAATACTTGCTGAATTCCTGACTCAAGATACTCTATTTAGTAATGAGTCTCTCCCCTTTAATGCAATAGACTGATAAATACTATTAACACTACAATTCTTTCTCCCCAGTCGTCAATTCCCCTTAAGCAGAATTTTACTAAAAACAGCTTTATCCTGCTGGGGATAATCAGTAAAAGTGGCAATATGAGGATGAATAAAAAAAAGAATAATAAAAGCAGATGGCAGAGCCAGAGTGCAGATTTTTACCCTAAAGCCTTGGAAGAGGGAAAAGAATCTGAAGTAAAGCAAACGTAGAAAGGCCCTCCTGTGGCTGTAAGGTGGGAGAATGCAGAGGTCAGTTTAGGGGGTTCAAAGAGTCTGACTCTTTGCAGCTATTCCTCTAGGACACTAAGGGAGTAAGAGGTAAATCAACTACTCTGAGATAAAGAATTAAAGGTATTGAATAGTATCTGACCAGGAGGAGTAAGCTTCAGATATATGTTGTTTACATGGAAATTCAGAGAGGCTTCTAGCAAAGGACAGGGGCAGGTTCACAGAAAATAATGGCAAGGAAGGTGTGAAATTAAAACATGCAGAGTTTTCCTTTCATATTTTCATCACATAATATTTTGCCCATAATGCTTTATTTCAGAAAGTATCATCTTAAAAAAAAAGGGGGGTAGTTCTTCATATGTTTCCCTGCAGGCTAGTCTCAGGGAGTTTCTACTCTCCTTTGAGATGCCAAGGAGATTTCATTTCAGCTAAAACCTCAAGGGGAGTTGGCCAGAAGATTTGGAAAAACAATTATTTCTGGCAGAGGAAAGAGCTACTGTAAATGTCCTAAGGCAAGAATGACCCCAAGATGTTTGAGAAATAACAAAAAGGCCACTTTCTTGGAGAAATGAATTAGGAGTAGAGGCTGAGTGATGGGCTCTGAAAGAGGTTCATGGGGCAAGTCACAATAGGGAGTCTGGTTGATATTCTAAGTAAATGAGTAGCGTGAGATGTTTTTAAGCAGAGAATTGGTATGATTTGACTTATGTTCTTAAGAGATGTCTTTGCTATGGAGAACAGAGTACAGAGAAGCAGAAATGGAAGCAAAGAGAGATAGAAGGAGACTCTTGCACATTTATGAGCAAGAAATAATGTTGGCCTGGACTTCGGTGGTAACAGTAGATTGAGAAAAGAGGCGGTGCTGGCAAGAGTTGACTGGATTTGCTAAAATTCTCAACATAAATGGTAAACCAGTACTTTTTTCCTAATAAATATTGCATACATAAATATTTTTAAATGAACACTGTTCATATACCATCAGTGGAACATAAATGTACTTCAGGAAGCCTGCCAATACAGCACCGTGTAAATGCAATCACAGGTAGACACAAGATCTATTAGGCATCTGAATGCTTCTTCTCTTGACATGGAATACCACATAAAAAGCACATTGCTTCTGGAAGGGAGGGTATACCTCAGTGGTAGAGCACATGCTTAGCATGCACGAGGTCTTGGGTTCAATCCGAGTACCTCCATATAAATAAATTAATAAATAAAAACCTAATTTCTTCCCCCCCCAAAAAATTAAAAAATTAAGTAAAAGTATTTTTTAAAAAGCACATTGTTTCTCATGCTGCATTATTACTGTGGCTTGTACTTTTTTTGCCATTTCCAGTTAATTTTATGTTTTGGCTCCCTAAATAAGAGCATTGTCAGTTGCTAAATATATCTGCACTAATTACTGCAGCTTTGAACACCGATATCCAATGTAAAGGGAAATGAAATTCTTACTTTTTTTTCATTTTAAAAAATGAGATAACTACTACAAAAAAAGCTAAGTGGTTAAAAATATGTAAATTGGATAAAAGAGGGGGTTCAGTTCAAAATATTTAGAAATAGTCTCTGACTATAGTTTTTAAGTACTATAACGTATGCAACCAATAATTTGGATGCTGGCTGGAATTTGCATTATAAAGCAAAAGAAATAGCTTAACATTATCATTTAAGCATTAATGTCCATTTAAATACTATATTATATACAACAAATTATATTAATTTACTTTTTAATTTGTATATATGGATATTATCAAATAAATATGATAAGCCAATGTTGCAATAAAATTCAAAGGCAGTAAATGTTAGATTATTAGCATAAGATGTCTACAAACACATCTACCTAAATTTTTGACCTGTGAAATATAAAATTTGATGATTTGAGCTACAGGTTATATTTTCTTTTTTAATCATATTATTCATAAATCTTAATTAATCTGAATTTGGGAGTGAGGAATAAATCCATAATTCTTTAATTTAAAAAGAAAATCTTAACTTTGCAGATAAAGTAAGTACAACTATGGTGGAACACTGCATACTGCATACAATTCTTATTTTCTGAGAAGCTCCCAGAATTATGAATTCTTCTGTAGCTTATTTCAGAGGTCTTCTGAAAGTGCAAGAGCATGGAGAGAAGTGAAGGGAAATAAGAAGCAGAATTTGATTCTCTTTACTGTAGTGGCCAAGAGTGGGCTTCTAGAGCCAAACTGCCTGGCTGTGAATCCCAGGTTTATCACTTACTAGCTATGAGATCATCAGCAAGTTACCTCTTCTGTATCTCAGTTTCCTCATCTGTAAAATGGGGATTATAGCATGACTTATTTTATAATGAAGTGAAAATAAATTGAGTTAATTCATGTAAAGTAGAATGACATATAACAAATACTCAGTAAAATACTGTTTAATATTAGTTATGTAACAGTCACTTCAAACGTATTACTGTTTGAGTAATGAAGTAAGAACTATTTAGAGCACCACTTCTCAACACTGGCATGATTAACCTTCTGGGACCAGATAAATCTGTACTGCAGGGAGTTGTTCTGTGCATTCATTATAGGATGTTGAGCAGAACCTCTGTCCTCTACCTACTAGATGCCAGCACATTCCCCCTTGAACTTGTGACAACCACCAATGGTTTCTAGATGTTGCTTATATCCTGTGGCAAGTCAAACGTTCTCTGGTTGAGAAACACTGGATTTAAAGTAACCATTCAAAGATCACATCAAACATTTGAGTGAATTTGGCTAGCATTACTGAGTTAAGTATAAGCTTAAGCTTTTAGATTTGATTTTGCCCCTCCCAGTTAGGGAAGAAGAGACTTCCAATTCAGTAAAACCTGCGCATGTCAAACCTGCATAGTATCAAAACACTGATCTTTTGCAATCAGTTTCTTTAAAAATTGGAAACTTTCATTAAACAGCAGCTTGGAGTAATTAATCATAATAAATTTAAGAACACAGATCCCATTTGCCTAATTTCCACTTTCTCAATCCTGTTTTGTTACATGTCTTCAGTGTTTGGCTTCACTTCTGGTGAGAGCCCTTTTCCGCTAAGCCTAAGCGTTCTTCTGTGTAAGGTTCTAAGGTAGTAGCTTATCACTCTTCCAAGTTTCCATGAAGCTTCGGAAACAAGCAGCAGGTTGATATTATTGGTAGTGTCTTATTCACCAGGTGGCATTTATAAATTCAGGGTCTAACTCAGGCCAGATGTCACCCTGGCACCAATCACTAGGAGACATTGCACACATTTCCTTTGGTTAATAAATTAGCCAAGAATTTTCAGATAAGGAGAAGGGAACAGAAGGATGACACAGTTCAGTATTTACCTAATAATGTCCTTATTCTTTACCAGTATCCTGTTTGAATGAATTAGGAAGCTGGCATTAATATAACTTGCTAAAGGAAAAGGATAAAGGGGAGACAGAAGACAGAATGGACAGAGGTAGAGAAATATGGGGGGAAGATACAAAGAAGACCTACATGAGGGGAGGTGGGAAGAAGATGGATCATTCCTAATGACTGTGTCCCTAGTGAGGTGGTCACAAGGACTCTGAGTTCCATGAAATCCTGTCTGAAGCAAACAGAACAGAGTGCCAAGTATTGAATCAGTTTGTACTCTGATCTATGCCCAAGGAAGCTACCTCACCTTAACTTTGGGGAAGGAAACACCTTTAAATTTTTGTTTGTTGGCAAAGGGAATGATCTAGATTGAAAGATACAGGTGAGATTAGACCTGAACATGTGATCAACCCATGCTGGTTGCCCTCAGGCAGGGCTGAAAATATGCTTCAACCTTTAGGGTACCAAATGTGCAGATACATACAGACAAATAGGTTCAAGTTTCATAGTCTTATCTAGATCTTTGTAAGCTAGAACTAGCTATTTAACTTCAGCAAGTGTGTATTTGATAGTTTCAAATTATTTTGGTTCTGAATTACATAATGAACATACATCATAACCTTTTCAGCACACAGTGTCTTTAAATGCCTTCATCTGGCATTGCAATAAAGCAGAGAACTTAAAGCAGGTCCTGTTTGTGCTCCATGCCCTTACTTTCTGGTTATAGCTCAGTTAAAAAAAAAAAAAAAATGAAAGCCTACCTCAAGGAGAAAGAAATCATAGACCGACTTTTTCTCAAGAATTTGATTTAGGAGACCGGATAGTGTAGTGTGTTCATTATAGGCATTTAAACTATGTGCCTACCAGGAGTGTAGGGCCAAAAGTGGCAACGTGGCAACCCAATCATGAGTCAAGTTAACGGGAGTAAATACTAACAGCCTTGCACAGGAATCCTGTCTCAGGGGTGAGAGATGAAGAGAGATTAGAAACTGCGTAGACTCAAAAATAGAGGAAAATGAGCATCTATCTAATTATTTTCCATTTCCAAAAAGTCTGAGAAATCATTTTATCCTCTCAGTTGAACCCTTGTTTTTATTATTTACATAATATTTACTATTTTGATAATATTTACTATTTAAAGAATTTTCCCTCTCTCATAAGAAAATGATATGTAAAACGTCTTCATTTCTCATGACCACTTTAACTATGTTTTACACTGTAACATTTCCAAACTGATAGTAACAGTAGTTCTCTGATGGTCTTTCTTTCAAGAGTTATAAACTGAATCATGTTGCCTCAATTAAGATCAGGTTACCTGTGAAGTGGATTATTTTTGTAATTGAATTTGAACATTTTTATATTGAGTATGCAGACTCCATTTCACCATGGTTGCTATTGTCTTCTGTGTTTGTTTGCCTGGCCCTGGAGAATGCTGACTGAATTCACATCTCCTTTTTTTGAGCAATTATTTTATTTTCAATATCAAAACGTATTTACTTTTAGATACTTTAACTTGATAAAAAGATAGTAACCAATGGCAGAATATTTAAAACAGCAGTTTTTTCACATGACTATAATAACAACACAAGGAACAATAAAACCAAACTTTGTTGAGTGTTTAAAAGTGCCATGCTTTGCATAACCAAATAAAAGGTCTTTAAAAAGTCCCATCCTTTAAAATTTATAACCTTATACCCTTATACCCTTATAAGGATAAGGTTGGATTTTATAACAAATCAGCATTTTTGTAAAATTACACCTTTGTTGCTCTACAGAATCTCATCAAACCTGGGTGTTCATTTTATGAAGTGTCTATTACACTTCACAGCTATCAAGTTTTTTTGTCTGTTGTTTATTTTCTTTCTCAAGTAAGTTACTCTCCTTCTCCTTATTTCTTCAGACTTGTTCTTATTTCTAAGGAGATGTCAAGTTGAGCCATTTATGTAAAAACAGTCTAGAGTCATTTTAAAAACTATTTTTAAACGAAATATTGAATTTTATTTTTCTCTATCCTCTTTCACAATAAACAGGCAACAATTTTAATGTCTTTTACTTTACCAAGAAATTAAATAGACTGAAGCTGCATACATGTATACTTTTTTAGTGCTCTTTTTTTTCTGTCTGACTTGGTAAAAACTAAAGAGAGGAAGTCCTACAAGAGACTCAGTATAAATTTTCTTCTAAATTGTAATCATCATTTGTAGCTATAATTCTTTAGTTGTCTATTAGGGACATAAAGGCAGAAAATTAATTAGTAAGAGAACAAAGTCATAACAATAACAGAAGAGAGCAATGAAGGGTGGAGGGTATAGCTCAAGTGGTATAGTGCATGCCTGGCATGCACAAGGTCCTGGGTTCAATCCCCAGTACCTCCTCCAAAATAAATAAATAAATAAACCTAATTACCTCCCTCCCCCCATGAAAACAAAGCAAAACAAAACAAAACAGAACAATGACATAGAAATATTACCTAAACATCACTCTGGCAACTGATATAAGAGAAATTATTGTACCAGATAGTGCAATTTACCATGCAGATTCCATCTTCATAGGAACACACCCATCCCATAATCATAAGGAATATCAGCAGTTGACTGTTTCTGTACCCTTCACTAAACATTGCCCTTAGGCAACCTAAGAGGAACTAACTCTCCCAAGGTTTTGCCTCCTTCAAAATGATAGCCATTGGCCTAATGCAAGAATACAAAGACACTCCTTTTGCTTCAATTTGGGAAAAATGGCTCCCAGTACGATTGGCTGAGAATTCAGTTAAGTGTTGCCAGATAAAATATAGCATGCCCAGTTAAATTTGAATATCAGATAAGAAAATAGATTTTTAACATAAGTATGCCTTGTGAAATACTTGGAAATTACTTCTATTTAACACTACTCATTGTTTATCTGAAGTTCAAATTCAACAGAGCATCCTGTATTTTGTTTTTGCTAAATCTAGCAGCCATATCTAGGTTACATTTACATCGTAGGTAAGCATAGACCTCTGCCCAGTTCTACCTTCCTTACTTCCTTCTGGGTGTGTATCCCAACAGGATTCCTGCAAACAATTTGCACTTTTCCATCTCAGAGCCTATTTCAAGGGAACTCAATGTAAGATAGAAATATTTCCCAATACAGCTCAGATGAAGACTTTTTATGTATTTATTTTGAACTAGCATCTGTTGTTATGCTTGCATTTTAATAGCATTAATTAACCTTAAGTAATAGCATAAGGTAATATAAAGGCTAATGCTCCAAGCTTTACTCATCAAACATCATTTCTTTCCTAAGAATGAATGATCAGACTAATAAAAACAATGCTGAATTTGGTTGCACGTACACAAATATAAATCTACCCTAATGTGTGTGTATCAAACCATCTTATTTATCCATGATCAGCCTTCTGACAACTTCACCTTCTAGAACAAAGCTCTGGAGTTACCAGTATATGAAAAGGATCTCTTTACACAAATATTATGTCACAATGTCCTTGCATGTTTTACTCTTTTAGGTCAAATATAGAAAACATGCTTCTTCTTGTTAACTATTGCAATCAGTTGGTATTGCTTGTGACACCACATGTAGGACCCCTGAGAACGTATCTGTTTTTAGTAGGACAAAATCCATGTGAACAATTGAAAATATCTGCAATAGGAGCATTGGATCTAGGAAACGGTTCAGGAAGAAGCAATATGTGTATTTATTTGCCATCCTTCTCCTTTTTAAAATTTATAAGTTTTTCTTCCTCTTCTTAAAACTCTTCAAAATTTCTCAATGATTTTATGATTAAAATATAAAGCTTCTCCATGTATTACAAATTCTCAAGAAACTTACGTAACTCTCTCCTTTGCTACTTCTCCAGCTCCAACTCATGCTATACATCTCTTGGTCCCTGATACCCAGGCGTGCAGGCCTTCTTACAGGTGTTTTCTATGCATCATAAAGTCTTTAACCATGATTCCTTCTACCTGGAACTTGCTCTTCTTCTAGCTAACTTTTATTTATTTATTTACTTTTTATCTCAACCAGTATGTTTCTTCTTTAAAAATGCTTCACCACGTGACCTTGATTACGTTAGGTCTCGTAGCATCTCTAGAAGCACAGTGGCTGACCATTATGCTGTCTGCACTGTACTGTAAGCTACAAAGGACAAGTTCCAAAGTACCAACATCTACTGAAAGCCTAAAGGAGTCTTTACTATAGACCTCTGCTCTGGGTTTCATTAACCCCGAGAAACACACAATTCTTCCAAGTTCATTTTTCTGATTTTCTAACCTGAGGCAAACTAGAAGCTACACATAGATATAAAGTAGGAAGGGAATATTAGAATTAGGTACAGCAATAAAAAAAGAAAGTCAGGCAAAAAATGAATTAGAATGCAAACTCAAAAAACATGTACCCTGATTTAATGAAGCTTTTTTTTTCGGTTTTTTTTCTTTTCTTTTCTTTTTTTCTTTTTTTTTGTAAATTTAATTGAAGAAAGTCACCCTGATTTACAATAAGGTTAGATGTTATAACAAAAGATAAGGCAGTGACCTTTATATACAATACATTTGATTTACTAGTCAGATAAAACATTTTCTTAATGAACAAAGTAAAAATCTTAAAAAAAAAAGAACATATAGGAAAACCTAGTAAAGCTTAACAGCATGATTCTCTGAAATATTAATAAGATAAGGCATATATACCAATAAGAAATGCTTTGAGAAATTTTAGTTCAAGGGCCATTATGGCTCCAGAAATTCTTAAAGGATTCATTAAAATTTCAAGCCCACAAAGCAGTTCATTTAATTGATTTCCATGTATGCTTTTTATTTTTAATGCTAGTTCTGACTTTCCTTAACCTATACACCAAATATGCTATAATGAAAAAGGAAACATTCATATACGATTTGCTTCCCAAACATAAAAAAAATAGATTTAATATGTATCTAATAAGGTCTAGAAACCATTTTTGGTACTTACTATATATAACTTTATGACTAAGTAGATAACCTATTAAAAACCTGCGATTCAAAATCTCTTATCATTTGTGGAAAAAGCAAAGTATGGTAATCTAACAATTTAAGACATTAAACAAAGTGTACACCTCTGTCTCTGCTGCAACTACCCTCAATCCTGGTTTGCACTAGGAGATTTGGGTTGCTGTTTGATTAACAGAAAATGGTTATTAAAAGATGATCAGAGAACAATTATGTCAAAGCCCATAAAGTTTAAGATATTAGAAATTTGAGTAAGTTGTCTCTTCTTCTTTCTGGCTAAATAACATGGCTTCCAAGTTAAGGAGTGAAGCCCGAAACAGAATTTTGTTGGTCTTGTAAAAATTCAAGCCCTTTGTCAGCAATCACAAAAGTGTATAATCTTCACTTGGAACAAGATCTCTTCTCTTTCACTGGGGGAGTAAGTGAAATTGCTACACATAACCTGCAGGGGTGATAGGCACCCAAAGCAAAGGATACAGGAATTGCTAAATAAGAGAATGACACAAATCATTAAACATCAAACCACGGGCAATCAGCCAAGATGATGAACAAAATCAACTGTAGGTTATGTTGTGAATGCACATATTATCTCTCAGACCAGATGAAGGGGGAATGCTAGAGACATGAACCACTGCTTTAATATGCAATATTCTACTCCAGGCACCCTAATAAATTTAGTTGTTTGCTTTTGGCAAATTCCTCACTGGTCCACAAAACAAGCTTTCTATCCTTTGCCTTGAACAAAAAACAATTTTCAAAATGAATGACATTGAAAAATAAACTCACTAAAAAAATAAGCTTTCCAAACTTCGGCAATATTTCTGGCAACTCTGTACATTATTAGCTACTTCAGCACCACAAATGGCTAACAAATGGCTTCTGCTTGTGGACTAAGAAGGAAAAACTGCTCTCATTAATGTATGGATGCTAACTAAAACATCCACTGTTCTCTAAATATGCAACATTTCCCCCTTATTCTGAAAAGTTCATTTGACATTTGTATGTAGACTCTTAACTGAAACTATAAAAGGTTTTGGAGCTTATTAAATTTAATTGTATGCCTGATTAAAACCATGCCTAATTTGGCATTAGAGATACTTTTGGTGAGACGACATTATGAGCTGAGAGGGTCAAAACTAATGTAAAGATTGATTCCCACTTACAATGTTTTCCTTATATAGATGTAGGCTTTATTATCCAAAAGTGACAAGAGGATACTGCCATGACTGCTACTACTACTGCTACTGCTACTACTGTTACTACCAGCCGATGTTTATTGGGTATTTACCATATACTGACACTACTAAACAGCTTTCCGTATATTAACTTAGTCAATTCTCAAACAGGGATCTATTATTCACACCATTTTCAGATGAGTAAATGGAAACATTCAGATGCAAAGAAAGTAAACAAAGACTATTTCAAGGAAGTATTTATTCAACATATTTTGGTAATCTTTGCCAAGTATTGCACAGATAAGTGCCATCTCTTGCCTCGGACAGCCTGAGTCTGGATAGGGCATCAGAATTCTTTTCAACATAGAGGTTTAAAAAAGCCTCTGTCAAAAAGAGTAGTCTCATGAGGTAAAATCTACTTATCTAGGCTGTTCTAATGATATATTTATTTTTCTAAATGGGTTTTTCAATGTCTTACTATCTGAAAAACCTAATCTTCAGGGTTCTTCCTGAATTTGACCAATGAGAGTATTTTGAATCTTGGAGTGTCAAGGAGGCAATAAAAATACGGAAATAAAGGCCTAAAATAATGACTATCAGAAGACAGTGCAAACCACTTGTCAAAATCATCAAATGATGATGTTTTTATACATCCTTAATATGTCTTTTTCTTAGTCTTTGATTATCTTTTGTTTCTATGTCCTATCTTTCTCTATACTCCCCTGAACAAAGCAATATAATGCCAATCTTCCTCTGGTACTGAAATGCCCTCAAGTTCTTAGAAAAATTGAAGAGCAGTTTGAGAAATATATTAAACTATATTACATAGAAGTGCTATATAATTTTCATAATTCCATGACTTTTTACCTGATTAAGAATATCCAGTAAGTTCATATTTTTAATATAAGTCTGTTAAGAAAAAAGTTGAAAATGATCCATTAGAAATCCAGTAAAAGACACCTTCTATTACTTCTTAATAATTATTCCAATATTATATAATCTGAAACAGTAAATTTACCATTTCATTAGAAAAGCAGTCCACAAAGTAATGCATTGTAAGTAAATGAGAAAAAAAAAATCCTGTTCAAAAATGTTTAATTGCTTATTTATTCTCTGGAAATCTGCTTGGATCCCAGATCTGACATCCAGCTCTCTTTGAGTGGTAGAGGGGTCACTCTTAGCTTTGTGGGCTAGCTACACAGAAGTAGCTAACAGACCATGAGACAAACAAAACTGGCTGCTTGTTTTAGAAAATAGTTCATTCAAAGAAAAATGAAGAACATATAACTCTGTCTAGAACTGGAACATATGCTACAAGTTCTGAAATTAAAATTAAATAAGAGTTACCTTTTTGGTACCGTTGCTATTGCTATTACAGAAATTCATATGTGAAGGTATTTCTCTTTTTTTTTTCCTTCTGAGTTTGACTTCTCAAGTGTTCTGCTCCAGTTATTTAATTATAGTTTGTTTCTTGCTCAGGTTTCTATGCCTCCCAGCTACACGATTTTGCCCTCAACAGACATACTAAAAAAGGTCTGAAATAATGATCATGAAATAAGGGACTTGACAGAGTGTGGTTTTGTTCTGAGTAAAAAGTGAAGGGATAAATGCTTTACATTTATATAACAATTTTTAATTTGCAAAATCTAACATATATATGTCAATTAAATGTTTTTAAGAACTTTGACACCATGGTAAGAAATAATACCTTCCTACTTAATAGATGAAGGAATACAAGGGAAAGAAAAAGTGAAATACTCTAACTTCACTCAGTGTAAGGAGACAGAATAAGGAACAAAACTGTATACATTAGTCTTTTTTTTTTTTTCTTTAGCAATCTCAGAGAATGACCAATGAGCATCTTAAAAGGTATGACTTTATTATCTTTATTTTTTGGTGGGGGGAGTATTTTCATTTTATCTTAACTACAAAAAACAAAACCAAAAAGTCCTACTCTGACTTGTTTTCTCTCTGCTTCTCCAAACAACACAACTTTCACTCTTCAGTGCCAATTTTCATTTTTCAGCCAATTAGTCTTTGCTCGAGGGACCCAAAGCTTCCTTATACTGCTATTTATCTATTTCATAATACTTTTAGGGCAATTCCTGGGATAGTTAGTTGATGAAGAAGCAACGGAGGAAAAATAAATAATGCTATAGAGAATTAAAGCATCTCCTTCATTAGTAAAATCTGGACCTCCTTGTAAGCCACATATATTCACAGCTAGCATAGAAATACATTTTAATTTATTTTATTTTTAGAATGATTGTGTCCTCTCTATAATCAATTTAGAAACAACAATCAACAAGTTCTCTATTTCCTTGACTCCAGAGAAACAGATTTTGCCCGTATCTTTTTGGAAAACTTATCACCCAAAGTACAGTTTAATTCTATAAACCATAAACAACAACATAACAACAAAACCATAAGAACAACAAAACACAAATGTATTCACATACACACACACAGGCACACAGATGTGAGACAAATATAACATCCCAATCCTGAAAATAAACAGTATATTTGAGAAAAATGGAGATTTGTTTTCGCCTGGAGAGATGCATTAAAGTCATATCCAAATCCATGGTTGAGTGCATTTCATTCTGTTTGTTTGCTTATCCGTCTTTAATTGTCTTAAGAATTTCTTCAGAAAGTAGGTAGTTTATGGATTTAGATCCTAATCATTTGCCACCTATAAGAAAGAAACTCAGCATATACTCTTACCGTACATATGGGACCAAAACAATATATGTATGTGTATATATGTATGTATCACACATAACACACGGAGCATCCCTACTGTATAAGAAAGATTTAACCATCTTTAAATAATGTTGTCAATAGTCAGATATATGAGAAAGAAACATGACTAAAGAAGCAAGTGGGTACTGATGAAGATTTTCATAATTTGTATATAACAAGTTTATCAGTCAGTCTGAACTTACTGGTGTAAAGGAAGAAATACATCCTCCCTCCTTCCCATCACTGCCTTCAGACATGCTCTCTGGGCTCTCTTTTCCCCACTCCTTGACAATAGCCCCAGCTAATCTCCAGCTATCTAGTAATTTTCAAAAGATTTTTAAACAAAATTTTAAGTTACACAGGCAAATTTAATTTGGGTAAATTTATTTTCAGGTTTTAAAAGGTCTGGTTGAATGTACATCAAAACTGCACTCAACCAAATCCAAACATTCTCCCTCCTCACTTTTTCCTGCCCTCCTAGGTCAGAACTGATAAGCAACAGGAGGAGGAGAGGCTAATTCTGCCACTTCTCCTTGCTTAAGCAGCTCTTTTTCTTTTGCTGTTTATGGCTCCCTCAGGACTGTAGCAGGAATAACAGGATGAGTATAGCAGAAAGAATGAAAAGAAAAGAGAAGAAAAAATTTTAAATAGCATGCCCTTGTTCTCTGGAGAGGCAGACTTGCCGAATTCTGGTTCTGCCTGAGTGCTTTTCTGAGTTCTTGGAACTCAGGGCCTACCTCTTCTCTAATCTGGACCATTTGCTTTCCTGCTGACTTCTTGCAACTGCCTGCCAGTGCTTACAAGCTGAGAATACAAGCTTCTTACATCCAAAGCATCTACAAAGCCTATAGGATATTTGCTCATCCAAAATGCACAAGTGTAATCTGACAGCTTTTCTCTTTCCAGGCCCTGCTATCACAGACTGTCTCAAAAGGCATTTAGCCTTCAGAATTTTGAAAGGAAGAACTGGGTACTAAGACTGATCAGGCCATGTTTGGTTTCATCCTCAAACTCTTGAGAACACATGTCAAACTTTCCTAAAACCATCTCATCATGTATGGTTCCATTGTTAAGTTCAGCAGGAGAGTGATATCTCTTTCTCTCCTTGAAGTCACTCTAATTCCTCTGAACTTTCTTCCTACTTGGCCATACGGTGGAAGCTCAGTTCTCCCTCCAAAGAAGGAAATGATTAAAAGAACTTTCATTAAGGCAGACAAATTACTTTCTGTATAATTCCTCTTTGAATGTCTAGTCTTCTCTTTAAATGAGCATAGATCTGTAAAGGTTTAGGAATCACAGAATTTGTCTGACTGCTTTTTACTAAATCCTGTAAAGACCGTTCATTCTTTAGAATCTAGGAGTATCCATTATTTATATAGTATTAAACAAAAATCCGGAGACAGAAGAAAACATTCAGCCTATTTCCTGTGCAAATTATAAAGGGGAATTGTAAATTATAGATGGAAAAAATAGATCAATTTTATAAAAGGAGTTAATAACAATTTTTAGATGACACTAAGCTGGGAGTGATAGATAACAACATAAATATGTATAAAACTTAAGCATAATCTCAGTTTAAAACAAGGGCCTAAACAAATTTGAGGAAGTTTTAACAATGAAGTGGAAAGAGCTCAAACAGGCAGAAGACTCGGGACAAAGGTATAGACATGTTATTAAGTTACAAGTAAAATGGGGCCAACAGTTTGATATAGCTGCTATAAAAAAACAAGACAAAACTCTCACATTATGCGGGTCTATTAGTATAAGCAAATAAACCGTGAGAACAAGCAGTCTTGTCATACTTTATGGTTGCATCCAATCTGGTGAAGTATGTTTATGAGGTATTGCTATCTATTCCATTGCAAAAAGAGCCTGCTGATCCCTCCTCTAGTGAATTTTCATGTAGCTACACTGAAAGGTATTTCCATACATATGTGATTAGTAACTATATTTATAGGCAATTGTTTTGAAGGTTCAAGGCAAGGAGAATGAGGTCCATTTGGAAGCAGTGGAAAAAAATCTAATGCTGGGCTTTGAATTTTATGGCTGCTATAGTTGTGCTTTATTTTGCAATTAAATACACTTTTTAAATGCCATAGCCTTTGCCCAGCAGAAAGCCACTAAAATTTCACTCAGGTTGATTCTAGATTCTTCATAAAATTAATAAATTTACAGTAAGTTTCTCAAAAGGAAGTAGAAATTACTTTCTGATGCAAATACTAGTTTTGATACTGTGAAAATATTCTGCCTGTAGTAACCGTTTTAACTTTTATGGGCAATTGGACGTTGGGAAAGAGATTTAGTATATGAACTACAGATAGTCTTGTTTTGGGATTATCTGATAAATGTTTTCCAGACTGCACCATAAAACCCGATCTGTTTTTAAAGTCTTGGTTGTTCTCAAAGATGAAATGCAGTAATCGTAAAGGGTAATTTGACTGGGGGGTGGGGGAGACTCCAATTTTTTAGAGAATGGATGCTGGCAATTGAATGTCTACTGTTTATTCAGAGCTTATAGATCAGCAGCCAGATGTGGCAGAAAGTTGGCTGATTCTTCATTTACAACAATAACGATGCTGTAGTTCATGAACGAAGGTTTGTTATCCCAGGAATAAGCAAAAGGAAGATGAACGCCTTTGCATTTTATCCCCATGCAAATAAGCTTTTTGCAGGTGGCTTTTAGACAGGAGGTAAAACATCATTAAAAAACTGGGTCAAGTTTTTCTAAGCTTAAAAATGAACAGCTTCAGGAAAAATCTTAAAGTTTATTATGCTATTTCCCAAGTAAACTGAATACCAAGTCACTTATCTTTTAATACTTTAGCGGCTATGAAAATTCTTCCCCTTTTGACTTGATCAATAATTTGGGAAATTCCAGGTGATTTTAGATATATTTCTTTATCATCTGTTTCTCTAATGTAGTATCAAGTTGCATCTATCGTCTTTAATTCAGAGAATCAAATTTGTAAAGTGGCACTGAGGTTTCATTTAAAATAGCTTTCTTGAACCATACTCTTTTCCCTAAAATCCCTTTATATAGGCTATCCACCTTTTAAAAATCCCATTTTTATAAATATTTATAATTACTGCTTCTCATTTTGGCCCATAGTTTTGTTTATCAATCTATTCAATAAATAAAATATCACACCTTGAAAAAATAAAATCTTAGTCATAACATTGTTCTATAACAGAAAAGTATGATTAAGGGCAGTTTATGTTAAAAAACAAACAAACAAACAGACACACATGTACAAGGATCAGAATCATAAGACCATTGCCAAATTTCCAGCTGTGACATCTACTCTCTATGTAGCATTAGGTATCTGACTCTTGTTTTGTAACCTCTCTTTCATTACTTATAAAAAGAATTTGCTACTAAGAGACATTATAGATCTAGTAGCTCTGACTATAAAATTAAGCATGCAGCTAATGAAATGCATTTTAATTTTATTTGAAACATTCTGAAATATCAATTAATCACTTGACCATACACAGCTGTCTGATCATATTCTAAGACAGCTGCACTCTCCATCTCTCCTTACTTCCCTGTCTTCCCCAAGACTCACGTAGGCATGGGGGTTGGTAAAGAATACTAATGTGTAGGAATTCAAACGTTCTCATTCATGAGTCACTTCAGTGGGACAAAGGACACTGAGGGTTTTTTATTTGCATTACTTCTTCCACTACACTCCAATTAACAACAAATTCAACTAAATCATGAAAATACCAGCAGTGCCAGTTTTAAGAAACTAAAGACAAGACTACTATCAAACTCAATGTTCTTTATTCACAGTGAGAATGTTCATAAGTCAGCTCTTCTGACCCCCTGGCCAGCCTTCTAAAGTCACTGATTCTCAATCTTCTAATTGAGTTCTAGCTTGATAGGTGAGAAACAGCTGTGGATGAGCTGTTGGAGCATGGTTTAATTCCTGGCTTTACAATTCACAATTTAGCAAGTCATTAACACATAGATTTCTGGCCACAGAATTCAGTGAGATAAACGAAGTAAAAAAGACCTAGTATCAACAAATATCTACTAAATTGAAATTTATAATTTTATAGTTCTATGTCTTTACAAATTTGAGCATCCTTTCCTACTCAACACGTATTTATTGAGTTTGCAGTATGTGTTTTATAAGGTAAAGATAAGAAATAATAAGCAACAGTGATTGAGAAATGGAAATCTAGAGACAAAAAAGCATAAGCAAAGTTATTGATTAAAGAAAGAAGCTTGAGGTAGAAGGTTATTAAAGCTTAAAAGAGAGCATGTGGGGGGTCAAGAGAGAGAAACATCAAAGGAATTAACAGCATGTTCAATGATGAATTCCTAAGAGGTATTAATCTATCATGGAAAATTTATTAAATGATGACATTTCAAGTTATACCAAAAACTATCTACAATAAAAATAAGTGAAGAGGAGGTGCCCTGAAATGTGATATTACATTTCCCTGAATGCCTGTCTGTCTCAAGGCTATATCCCACTTCATGGCTGTGTACTTAGTTAAATTATTCTTCTAGCAGAAACTTCTGTTGTGTGGTATTTGGTGGAGTATAGAAATCAAGGGGTAGGGTAAGAAGGAAGTCCAGGTTCTTTGATCTTGAGCTTTGACTATATTGGACTTAGGATCTTTGCAATCTTAAGGAAAATGAATGCATTCAACACATAAGAAACTCTTGGTTATACAACAGGTAGAAACTATCAATCAATCCTGAAAAAATAATATTCTTTTCGTTTATTTTAAAAAATTTCAAAGATCATTTGTTTCCAAAAGGGAATAGCAAAAACCCAATTCTGGGACAGCGGATTTCTTCACAATTATGTTTATAGTTGCGTTCCTTCAGAATGGAGTTGCACCTCTGCAGATTGTTTCATTTTAGGAAAATGAAATCTTGGTTTCTGTTCTTTGACTATCTAAAGTGTTGGAGGCCTAAACAATAATGAAAAATGCACACCTAGTCTCTGTCAAAGAGTTTGAATGTCTAGTAAGAGATGTAGTCTTTAAGCAAAGAATTATACAATTAATCATTTAACTGTTTCTATGGTAAAATACTGAGAAAGACAGCCCAGTTTATTTATTTATTTATTTTTTCTTCTTCCTCTGTCACCAAATTTGTACTAGGGAAATACCATTAGCCAAGTTTAATCCTGCACCAGGTTGCTGGTTATCAACTCATCTCTTCCAACTTCTAAAGTATTCTTGAACTGTAAGAGAGAAACTTGGCCACACATTTTCTAGGATCTCGTGGCAACGCAGTTCCACATTATGAGCTCCAACATGAGATGTGTAAGGCATAGATAAGAGGGTTAGCGCATTTTTCTAGTGATCTCCTGTTTAGTTTGACAGACACTTGAAACCATGGTAGCAATTTCCCTGTAATACTGGCATATACAGCTTTCATGAAAATACGAGAATCTTTTCCTGTCTTCACCCACACAGACCTTGCCATCATTAGTTAAGATTCCAAATCCCTATATCAAATATCTTTTTTCACTTGACTTGATATGGAGTGGGATAGTTCTCTGATGTAATCTTGCTTGCCTGATACTCCTATCTCTAGGATGACTTCCATACTCATCTTCGAAAGTCTCTTGGGAAATGGGATTTTTTTTTTTCTCCCAGATTTGATGGTGGAGAAAATAGAGAACTGTCGTTTAATGAACATCTGTGTGCTAAGAAATGTACCAGGCACTGACGTACATTATTCATGTAACCCACATAGATGCATCAATGGCACCAAAAATCCTACATGGAATAATTATTATTAAACCCTTTTTATGGAAAAGAATACTGAGATTCAGAAGGGAAGATAAACTAGGGTTATCAATGGAGAACTAAAGAATTAAACTTCCATCTGTTTGACCACAAAGCTCTTTCTCTTTTCCATTAGAGGCTACTTTCTCTCCAGTTTTTTTATGGCTAGTGATTTCTTAACTCCTATTTCAGTAATTCCTTGGATTACGTTTTTGTTTTCTTAAATGTTCAAGTGTTTGTTGATAGCGCTAATTATCCCAGCTGCTCTGATTTTCATCAGCACACTGCTGTCTCTTGCCACCAGCTCAGGATTTTCTTTTACTGAGCTCCAAGCTCTGTTACAACTCTACTGTGTGCTACCCATCTTTCCAGGTACAAGGGGCTCTCATCTGCCAAGTAATGCATGCACATGTTAAAAGCCTTCTCAGTGAACCTCTACACAAAGTCCTCATGTGTCCTCCTCAAAACAGCAGGATTCTGAGAATAAAACTTTCACATGTTCTCACAACTAATTCAGCCTGTCTAGACAACTCCTTAACACTTTGGAGCAAGCAGAAAGTAGGAAAATATTTACCTGACGATTCTTTCTTTCAATATCATTTTCACTTGTAAAAATTATACATGAATGAATGCTTGCTATAACATTATATTTAAAGATACAATGGAAAAGGCTGCCTTCACATCTTAACCATTACCCATTTCAACTCCAAAAAGACACATTGAGCATTGCATAACTCCAGGGAGCACGAGTCACACAGACTATGATATAAATGGCACAAGCAAGAGGTGTGCATCCCAGCATCATGTTTGCCTTCCCCTCTTTGTAGATGCACATACAGACGGTCCCCTGCTCCCTAACCAGTAACTAAATAAAAAGTATAGTATTAATTTAATAAGTTTCTTTACAGCCTATTGTTGAGGCATTTTCATTTCATATTCCTTCAGACAGAAGGACTTTATTCTATAACTAGTATCACACTATACACAGTTTTCTGAAATCTGATTATTTTAACTTCCTACTTTGCAATGCCACCTTTGGGAAGCACCTGCCAGACTGACCTAACTTCATCTTCCTCAGCTAAAAGAGACTCAAACTAGGCATAGAAGTATGTCATAGCATTAAAATTTTAGCCATTTGTCTAAGTCATGTATCCACTCTTTCCTGAAACATCTATTAATTTTTTATTTATTTGAGATGACTGTGAGCTTACTATCTGCCAGTGATGACTTGCGGGGCTTTAGTGTAGTGGCTGGCATTTAATAAGATCATTTGATTTCCCTTCCTAGATTTAGGAAGCAGGTTTAGCTCTTGGCGTCTTTTGGATAGCAATGTTTTCCATGTTTAGCCACATACAAGAAGTATCTAAAAAACAAAAACAAAAAGAAAGAAACAAACAAAAACAAAGCGTAAATACAGGACAGAAATAGATTCACAGACAGAGAATACAGACTTGTGGTTACCAGGGGGGTGGAGGGTGGGAAGGGATAGACTGGGATTTCAAAATTGTAGAATAGATAAACAAGATTACACTGTATAGCACAGGGAAATATACACAAAATGTTATGATAACTCACAGAGAAAAAAATGTGACAATGAGTGTGTATATGTCCAAGAATGACTGAAAAATTGTGCTGAACACTGGAATTTGACTTCCAACATTGTAAAATGATTATAAATCAATAAAAAATGTTAAAAAAAAAAGTATCCCTGCTCATATTACATTATATGTCTTCACATGGCCGCAGGAATTCATAGTTAATGTGCCAAAATGTATGTAGCTTTCTTTTTCTTAGGTCAAGGAAAGAATCCTTCTCTGCTGTTTCCATGGAGATGTTTCTTTCTCTCAACTGGCAATTATCTACCCTGTGCCCTGGGTTCCATCTTCATACCACATGAGGATTCTCACTCCAGTATTCTTCTTCTCTGAGCAAAGACCTTGGCCTTTCACTTGCCAGTTGTTCTGTTTGTGTGTGTGGTGTTTTGTTTTCTTTCTTTCTTTGTTTTCCTTTATTTAAAAAAAAATTCATTCATGCTACAAGGGTGTAAGTGAAAATCTACCCATCTTTTATCTTATATTTGCTCTTTATTCCTACTCCAAACCATACAGGAGATTAAAATAAGCAGATTTCTCTTTGTAGGAGATAGGAGTAAAATTTTGTTTAGAGTGAAAATAGGAAATCTAATCATGAGCCTGATAGCACAACCTGCTCCTGAATGCCTGACTTCTTGAGTGCAAGCCATAGGTTTCTTTTTTGTTTTGTTTTGTTTTATTTTTGTTTTGTTTTTAACATTTTTTATTGATTTATAATCATTTTACAATGTTGTGTCAAATTCCAGTGTAGAGCACAATTTTTCAGCTATACATGAACATATATATATTAATTGTCACATTTTTTTCCTCTGTGAGCTACCATAAGATCTTGTATATATTTCCCTGTGCTATACAGTATAATCTTGTTTATCTATTCTACAATTTTGAAATCCCAGTCTATCCCTTCCCACTCCCCGCCCCCATAGGTTTCTATTTATGAACTTGCAACTCTACACAAAAAGAGATCTTAAAGAGAATATAAGAGATAATGGTGGACAATATACCTTAGGGTAGATTACTTTCAGAAAAATATTGTTATTACTTCTGTCATCAAAACATCTTTCATAATTCAACATACCATAATTAATAAAGGTGAACACAGCTAAAGCTGTTCCTTTGTAAGCATATTCTCTAACAAATACCTAATATTTTTCCTATGAAATTAAATCATAAACTATTGCTGAATGTCTGTGTGCTTATTACTTTTATAAATCTTATTCATTACTTCCCTATATTTTTCCTTTACTTAATTCTTAAAATCCATGCAGCTGGTGTCCATTATTTAACTTCCAGGATGATTTATCTGTCTTTCTTTGCTTTTTTAGCCTTTTCCCTAAAATCTTTTTATTGTGTTCCTTCCCTCCATCCAGTGTATTTCATTTCTCTTCTCTGTAACTACCTTCATTATCAGGAAGTTGCATTCCAGTTTCTTCAGTGCTTTTTGCAAAACTATCTTTTACTACTTATGTTTACATACTGTTTATGATCTTATAATCATATATCTTTCCTTTTTTGGAAATCTCTTTTTCTTTGAGACCCATGATAAAGACTATCTTCTTACCTTCTTACTGTACTGGATTAAACCAGGAGTGTTCATTTGTTTTTCTGATTCTTCTTAGGTCCTACATTTCCATAAACAAACTAGTACATAAAGCATTTGGTATGATGATACAAATACCAATTTTCAGCTATCTTCTAGCTATATTTTTCTTCTAGAGAAATTGTTACTAAGAGTTTAACTATTAACTACACGTACTTCCAAATCCAATTTCCAAACTGATATTGAGCAACATTGTTTTATATCAAATAGGTCCTTAACTCCTTCCTGCTGTATTCCCAGATCAATATTTATAAAACCAGGTTATTCAGGTTCCTCTAAATTTTTTCCTTTGTCAACTTTCACGATCCTTCAAAAGATACACTGCTTATTCAGTCATTTATATTTAATTATTTTAAACCATATTTAATTTTTTTCTCTTTTTTATTCACCATTTCCTGTTATCTCAGTTTTGTGATTCTTCCCATTAACCTTTTATAAAGCTGTTACTGAGACAATCACTGAACAATTATGTGCCATTTGAGTAAATTGGAAACATGAAAGCATGTAAAGGGTTAAATGGTTGTAATAGTGTAGGAAACAGATTTGGAATATAAATATTAATTATTTCTCATCTCTTCTCTATTGTTTCATCTCTCCTCTAAGTCAATTATGAGCTATGACATGCCCAGAGGAAGGTAATCAGAAGAGGGAAGAGAAGGAGCCAGGTTCTGGAGTGCCCATTAATCATGACTTGGATGGTTAATTACTTATTACTGTCTCAAGCAAGCTGTAAGGTTGCCAATATCATAGAATCATTTGCATGTGTTCAAACATTCAATTTTTAAATTGGGGGTTGGGGCAGATAAATTTAGAGCATATTAATAAAATTACCTCCAGCCCCTCCTAGTGTCCATAATTAGGAAGAATCTAACGGAAAACATAAGCTTTTAAGGTTCTTACAGTAAACAAATATATAAATCTTAGGAACTCTCTTAAATAAAAACCTAAAAAGGAGAGGAAGTTTTAACAATATAATTTTTTTTCTTAAAACTGAAAGTTACAACAATATTATCTCTGCATGCTGACTGTAATCCTCTTTAATTTTCAAAGGCAAACAGAGAGAGTAACAATCTCTTTATGCATTCAATTTTTTTTTTCTGTGAACAGCTGGCAGATGTCTTATATGTAGCGCTCATACCAAAGTCGATTTCTCTTCCTCTTTAAGTGATCATTGAATGGATGCTTAGTTTCTCAAGAACAATGTGAAAGTCTTAAGCATCTAGAGACCACATCTCCTATTTTTCCTCTCAGGGTTTTTCTCACACTGTGATAAAGAGTCCTACCCACTATTGATGTTAACTGCTCACAACTTTCAATACCTTCCCTCTCCCTTTCCTCTTTGCCTCAGATCTAGGTGGGCAGTAAGAAAACCCAGTACCTCCCCCTTCTTGGCTCTGATAAAGAAGCTCAAGCCATGCAAACTCAGCCCAGTGTAGGGCAGAGGGGACTCAAGTCCATCCTTTAACTACATTAAATACTGGAACCACATACCCTGCTATGTTTTACTTCTCATTGAACCTGAGCCTTTTACATTGAAAACTCCTTTTGCTGCTTACCATGTAATACAACGTGAGTAATAACATTTATTTCAGATCCATTGTTTCCTTTGGGTCATTCATTTTGACATCCATAAGTTCTGAGGCATAGTGGGGAGAGAGGGGGTGCCCAGCATCCATGAATGGATGAATATAACAGTCAGGCACAGACACACAGAGAAACCTAGAGAAATAGTCCCTTATGATCATACAAAGAGTGCTTGTCTTTTTTTTGGTAAATATGTAGAATCTACAAAATTATATCACTATTCAATCCATTGTTGCTGATTTAAGGAAGATGAAGTTCTATCCCCTTTGTGTTGAGAGTCTTGAAAAGCATAGATCTGCCAAAAATTTGAGTAAGTGCTGGAGATAACAAGATGCAAAGAGCTCAAATGGAGAAAAGAGAAGAAAATCTCTAGGGACAAATAGTCCCATTTTTAGAAGCAAGTTTGAAGTGACAGATGATTGCTCCTTTTTCTACTGAAAACATCCCCTTAGCTTCCTGTCAGATAATGTGTCATTGCAGGGAGGCATTGAAGACTGGACCAACTAGTGAAATGGTATCATGAAATAACAGTGTTACTTTAAAATTTATTTTTGGTTTCTCATTCATTGTTTGTTTTGTTTCCTTTTTGTTTTGTTTTTTGTTTTACTCTATATGAGCTATCTTTTAAAGAAAGTTAGTCATTTAGACAACTAGCACTAAAGACAGTTGTTGGTAATCATAACCAACTTGTAGGATTATGAATAAAGTTAAAGAATAACATTGCTCAGATCTATAGAGCTATTCATAACAAAGGGATCTAACTAGTTTCAATAAAAGAATAAATCCTATGGAGTTTATGATACTTACTTCCAAATTTTCCACATTCAATGGAAAACAAAATAAGCTCAATTACCCACATATTTATTTTACTAATTCTCTGTAAACAAAATGCCTTTGGGACCTCTTCAATCCACTTAAACAATAGCAATACAGGTCTGCCGAAATGTACATTCCAAAGTTCTCTATTGGTTTATTAACTAATGAAGAAAAATGAGCAATCCAATGTGATGTTTTCCTTGAGTGAACACACAAAATCTTGTCAATAAGCTTAAATGACTGAAAAGACACCTAAATTCACCTAACACCTTAAAAACCTGGAATTCTTAAGCTCATTGTCTGCACAATGCTCACATACACAAATATAATTTAAATGTTATTTCTAACAATGTAAAATTTGTTCCTATTTATCTTTTTCATTGGCAAGATCCCACTGGCTTTGTAGAAGTATAAAAGAAAAATAGCATTAACTCAGCTGTGGTAAAATCACCTTTTTTTCTATTTATCTCCACCATTGGCATTTATTGGCACTTGGAAACTATTTATAGCCTCATACTCTTACTGCTAGCATCAATTATTATGTAAATAGTTGAAATTTTTACTGAGTTTATAAATAATGCATGAAAGTTTATAGACTTCAACAACTAGTGTGCATTATCTTTTGTGGCTTATAATACAGAATACAGAATAAGGTATAGCTTGGATGAATCTGAACAACAGATGTTTCTGTTTTATGGATTCTGGTCAAATGATTTGGAAAGAGTTTTACTTATACAATTAGCATCTGTGTTTTGGAAAGTGAAACCAGAAATTATTTTTCTACTTTCCCCAGTAGGTTGGGAATGGGGTAACTCTATTAAATTGACCTTTCATAGAACTGATGGGGATATTAGGGATGTTAAAAATAAATTTGAATAGCTTTTCCACGTGTAGATTTGTAACCTATCCCCACCAATGTTTAATAGTTAATAATTAATGCAAAATATAAAGTTATTTCTTCTCTAGATTTTTATGATATAAATGCAAATTTATCGCTTAGATGTTCTCTTTACATGTATTTGTCTAAAAATCTACAGTAGACTTTGAAAGGGATTTCAGTAGGAAAGTTCCCCATTACATTGCATTTAATTGAAAACTGATTCTGCAACTTATTCATAGGTCCAGAGCAAGTCCAATCAACGTAATTCATGACAGTCATTCTGATATTTAAGAATATCAACTATGCTTTTAAGAATTTTCCTTTCCAGACTAGATACCTTTATTTCCTCTAAGTAATTGTTAGAGCTCTTGACATTAAGCAGTCTAAATTACATATAAGTCATTTTACTAATATCCATTATAATATAAATGCATATATATCATTGTTTTCCCTCAAACCCTCATAGTTCAATTTTTGGCAACCAATTTTGAGGCATATTCTGAATCGGCAGGCACAAAGTCATGTTTAACATTTTTTCTGCATTAAAATAGCCATAACATAATTTTTTTATGGGGGCAGAGGGCACATAGACATACACCAATGACTCTTATTTATATCTTCTAGCCAAAAAAAATACCTATGGAATTTTCTGAGGTACCCCTGTAAAATGATTCTCTCCATTCTATACTCAAATCATCTAAATTTTGAGTTTTTATGATGAATTTCACGTTTATCTTTTACCTCTTGTTAGATTTAGCAAATTCTTCCACCTAGACAGTAGCTTTCTCTGTTTCTTGCACTACGATTAATAGAATTTGGCTCATTTTATTATAATAAATGAATTAACCAGCTGTATTTTAAAGACTTTATATATACTCCTAAGACCACATGATCAGTAAATTCCTAGGATTAAAATCAGTCGCCCCAAATTCCTTTACTTCCTATCTTTCCTTTCAGTTTTTATCTTCCACTTCAGGGTTGATGCACAGGAATCCTCCAAACAGGTGAATAGATTTTCCTGGAGTCCCTCTAAAAGCTTTGGTTTATAGAAGCACTAAAGATATGAAAAGACCAGAATTTTTCAAGGGTTCAATTCTTTTCTAGGTACCCAGAGTAGAAACAAGGAAAGAGATTAGAATGAAGACTGGGACTAGATTTTTCGAGACGTGATTACACAGTAACATGTACTACATGTACACATGTAGACGGTATACCAGGCTGAATAACGTCCGCCGCTAAATTCACATCCACCCAGAGCTTCAGAATGTGACTTATTCAGAAATAGGTTTTTGCAGATGTAATTGGTTAAGAGGGGTTTACTCTTTAGGGTGGTCCTAAATCCAGTGACTGGTATTTTCATGGCTGGTGTAAGAGAAAGGAGAGGAAAATTCAGACACGGAGATACAGAAAGACACAGAGAAGAAGGCCATGTGAAGACAGAGGGAGACTGAAGCAATGCAGCTATAAGCCAAACAAAAACAAGGATTTCTTTCCAAGAGCCACCAGAAGCTCAAAAGAGGCAAGGAAGTTTCCTCCCTTAGAGCCCTCAGAGGGAGCATGGCCCTGCCAACTCTTTGATTTTAGACTTCTAGCTCACAGAACAATGAAAGAACAAATTTCTTTTGTTTTAAGCCACCTGTTTTGTGATGATTAGTTATGACAGCCTTAGAAAATTCATACAGATGATACTGTTCTTTCCAAACCATTGGACTCAAGAAGCTTATATGTATATTTATAAAAATGTGAACATAAATATAACCATAAATATATTTAACATTTTTGTAAATATAAATATATAAATTTAATTTTTGAAATACTGAAAAATTTCCAATGAAATCCCAAATAATAAGGCCAAACACAATGACCAAATAGGATATTGTTTATTTATTTATTTTTGTACAATAAGGATACTGCTTTTTCACTTATAGATTATAGTTTCTGTGGACAATTACATAAAAACCTTTTTAAAATAGCATACCGTTAAATATGTATCATTCAGACATTAGTATGGGACATTTCTTCTTTGAACTTACCCAACCTTACAGTTTATATAAAATGCAGGATTTCATTGTCACACTTTAATGTACTTACTCTTTATCTCCATGTTCAACATTATTAAAAACTAAGTTTTTATTTTTAATAGGTATTTTTGTCTCCAAACACTGTTTAGAACTTAAAATTCTCAAATTTTAAAGTGTAAATTGCAAATGGGAAAATCACACATTGTAACATTTAAAAATATTTAGCAACGGTGCTGCATCATATTTAATACAATATATTCAGAATTTAATTCAACCAAAATTTAAGGAATATTTGTATAGGTTATTCCTTTGAGTTATTTTTTAAATGTACATGTGTACACATACATGTACATACGCAGTTCTATATGGTGCTTTATTGTTAGCCTCTCATTTCCAGGTAAAAAGAGTATATATTTATATTGAAATCATCTCGCTTTCTAAAAAGAAAACCAACAGACACAATTCTAGGTGCAAAGAGAACTATTACAACCCGTTTACTTTCTTTTGTCATCTGACTCTTTCAAGCAATCCCTTGCAAGAATATCTTAGCTACATTTCATTAGTTTTAAAATATCTTAGTATATTTTGACAATTTTTGTCCCTGTGTTTCTCAACTTCTATTTCTTAGGGATGCAATTCAAGTCAAGGTAAAAATAATGAAGTGTAAATCACTCTTGCAAAGACTTACATAAATCCCAAATTCAGCAGCTAATTCAGACCACAATATTGTACATGGTACAAAACAATCAACTGCAGATGACTGATTTAACTCCAACTGTCAAAGTGACAAGAAAATGAGCTATCAAAGTCAGCCTTCCTCACAAATGTATGCACTATTTTACTGACGAACAGTCACAGCTAAACAATGAGTAATATTAGGAAGATTGAAACCCATAACGTAATGTAATGGGTGACAGTCAAGGACTTACAGTGTCCTCTCCTTTCTGTTACCTCTAGATACTTTACTCTTCAGTTGACTTTTCTGTCTTATTTCTTTTCAAAAGGAGATGAACGTGTGTTGAACCACTAAGCTCTCCTTAGCTTTCATAACCCATTTCTATATTGCACTATTTCAGAGTTTCCTGTCTTACATTTGGAATGGTATCAGACTATTCCCTAGCGCATGGACCACCTGCTGTTGCTCTTGGCTCATGTTTAGAGAAAACTAGTTGATCTAAAATTTTATTTTTTTTCTTCTGGTAACTAAAAACTAATTTGCAATGTGTTTTGGTGCAAAATTTCTAAGCATAAAAGTTATACAACCACATCTAAAATTGATAAACATTTAAAAATATACTTAAAATTTAATGATAAATCATGGTTGTAAGCATGTAAAATTAAATGATAACAAAATGATAATTATGAACACAAAAGTGTGTGCTACAGGGAAAAATGTAATACAAAAGTTCTCAAACACTCTACAAAGTCTATAAAACTTATATATAAAAACCTACTACGCATTCAGCACGGTTTTATGCATGAGCATAATGCAGCATTCCTGTCTCAAACTGAGTAGTTTGGATGCATATGGGATATTGTTACCACATATCAATGGCCACCGAATAAAACTGAAACTCACATTCTGTTTTATGAAGGTATGCTTGTCATAGCACTGCCAAACGAGACTTTAGTTTAACTATAGTATGTATGCTTCTTACTGTGTTTGATGTACCTCTGTTATTTAAAGGATGTGTCTCCCTATATGCTGGTCTCTTATTAGAATTGTAAATTCTCTTCCCCTTTACTTTTTGGACAACCACATTTTCTTCTTTACTCTGTAGACTTTCTCCATCTGTTTCTTAGCAACCAATATTGGACAGGAAGGTAGGTCTAACAGTAGCTCTGAGTCCATGGACAGTTATTCTCTTCTACGCTACCACAAAGGTTATTGTCTTTAAAAATCCTAAATGTATGAGTATAGTGGTTAGAAAATTTTAATAATTCCAGACTATCAAATGCCTCTGGCATTAAGGTTAAATATCTGGTCTGATATATAAAGCCTTTCACACTCTAACCTAACACATATTTTCTTCTTCCCATACTATTTGCTCAATGTCAACACCTATCATTTCCTATCCCTTCGTGACTCCTTGACTTCTCATGACTTTTACTCCATTTGTCAGGGCTTTTCTAACTTGCACTTAGCATTAGATAGTTGATTTAAATGTCTTCTTTTTAATAACATACTCGCTGTTTGCAGAATAAATCTCTCCTTATTACCTAAAACTTTATAGAAACACATTTTATTGTCGATTACCTCTTGTTTTTCATTCTTTATTTATGTGCAAGACTTACCCTTGATGATGGGCATCCACCATACATGCCTCCCTCTGACCCCCTTCAAGACGTACCTCAGTTCCTGAACTCGACAGGGTGTGTTCCTTAGTGGTAGGACAATGTGTCCTCAAGCCAAGAGTTCTGCCTTTGTGCCCCAGGGCCAGTACCAGCTGGGCAGATTACTTACCTTTCAGGTCTTAGTTTACTCAATGGCATATTTATAGTAGCACATAGTTCTTTAGGGTATCACGAGGAATAAATGGCTTAATATGTGTAAAGACCTTAGAACTGAGATTTACATGTAGTCACTGTTTCATGGGGAGTATTCCTGGGAAAAAGGAGTGAGGGACAGGATGGAAATAAGGGAAATAAATATAATAAACATTACTGCTAAGAGAGAATAATCCTTCTGTAAGTAGTTATAGAATTCTAGTATTAGATTTCATGCAAAATCTTTTCTAATCTGCAGATGAAGAAACACAAGCTCTACAATGTCATACAAGAAATTTAGAAGCTGATTTAAGGCTAAGTTCCTATTTCAGTGGTCTCTTCACTAGATTTGACTGAAGTAGTGGTATTATCCTTGACTAAAACTTGAAATATATTTTATTTGTGGTAAATCTTATTATTAATATCTTGGGGCATTTTATGACCTTTCCTTGGCCACTTGGTTTAGCTATCTCCACTTACCCCTTTATTTTACATGTATATTATAAGCCTGCAATGAAGTCTTTCAAAATAAAAACATTCAAGAGCTAGTCCTTTTCCACAGATGGCTTGGGAAATAACCTCAATATTGAGGGAGATACCAGCTGAACTAAAGCAGAAAAATAAAATGAGGAATGAGGCAGCCTAATAAGACATTAATGATTCCACACCGAACTGTTTGGTAATTGTGATTTTCTGACGAGATTCATCCATTAATTTGCTTCATCAGGTTTTACTGAACACGTTCTATATGCCCAGCTCAACTGTTTGTCAAAACACGGTGCTCAAATCCTTGTTGTGGTAGAAGAGAAAATAGACAAGCTTTCCTAATGTGTGTAATATGGGAGATGAGAGACTGAGAGGCATCAGAAATGACCTTCGTCGTTCTGGCTTTGAGGAACTAGAGGAGGGTGGCATTAATGACATAGGGAAACTGGAGGAAAATCTCTTTTGTGATGTGTGGAGGGGTGGAGATGTTAAAGAATGATGCAAATTTTGAACAAATGAGTTTGAAGTGCACTTGAGAAATCCAAGGTCGGTGTTAAATAGTTTCATACACACTTCTAATCAAACGTAATTAGCAACATTCACTGAAAAACATATTTCTGTGAGAAAAAGTAAAGTTAAATCATAGAAGGAACATACTTTGAATTGATACCAGTTATAGCAGCAGTGCTTGAAAAACAGATAAAAGGTGCCTGTTTATAAATTATTAACTCATTAGTTAAATGATATTACAATATAGAATTGCTACTTTGTGTCATCTGTTATAAGAGTGACAAAATACCAGCCACTGGCATTCATGCTCAGCTACATAGTTCAGAAGCAATACTGAAGAATTTTGTTTGTTGTGTTCATAAACTCTCTCCTTGATAACTAACTAAATAAATAAATAAAACGTAATGCCTGGCAACGTTCTCTAGCAATTATTCTTCTAGGAAGAATGAGTACTCATTTGGGTTATTTTAGCACAACGTGCAACATAATTAAACTCAGAAAAACATTTATGTTGCAGGAGCTTATGTTTCATCTGCAGCAGATCACATCTATTTTCTTTACCTTTTGCAGGCTTTTTACACTGATTAGAAAAACATATATATATACTGCTGCAACCACATTAATGTGAATTTCTCCATGTGGGGCTTAACTGCCAAGTCCTAAAACCTTGAAATTAGATGATCTCTTGGATTTATGACTCTATGCCTATAATACTCAAACTATCTCAGGGTTTTGTAAGTCTACAGGGGAACACATGTTAACAAAAATTCTTCACATGTCATATAGGTGGGAACGTCTAGAATTAGATTGTGTGCAAATCTTAAATACTGTTTGAGATCTTGAACCAGTTTTTTCAATTGTCTGTGCATCTGTCTCCTCATGTGTAAATTGAAATTAGTGATAACACAGAACCTCCTTGACAGGGCTCTTATAAGAATTAAATAATTTAGCACATGCAAAGCTCTTAGAATACTGACTGGCATATAATAAAAACTTAGTAAGGTTGTTAGCTATTTCTATTATGCAGTAATTTGCTTAATATACAAGCGTGTTACGTGAAATGAGATACTTGTTAACAAAAAGAAAAATAACCTTAACTGGGTGTCCTTTGTGTTTTGAGGCTCTCTATTTCTCATAGTCTCGCAAAGCAAATATAGCTAGTACCTAATCTTCAGAATCTAAGATATCACCAAATAGGTTATGATTCTTGGCAATGTTGTCAAGCTTTAGGATTTTCTGTGAAGTTGGTTTGTAATGAGCTCAATTACTATATTTAACATTTATATCCCAGTTTCTGGAAGAATATTATGAGGTCCTATTTTATCCAAACTGAGACTACACATTGAATGTATATTTGCTGTATGTTCATTTTGCTTGGTAATGTCTGTTCTCTTCCATCTGGATAATCTTTCACAAAACTCCTTACTGCTAAGTTCTTCAGTTCCTATTTGTAAACCTTGATGTTACATTTCAGCTGTTTGAGTTTATACATATTTTTCATATCCTTGTCTTTCCACTTGTGTTGATTTTTTAATAAAGCATCAAAATTTTCTAGAGCATTTGAAAATTTACATTAAATATAAATAAAAACAATATTCTAAATAGTTGAACAGTCGTTTCCACACACATTGGACATTAAAACAAATTTGTTCAGAGATCAGATTGCTCATAACAGAACTCTGAAAGGGGTAGAGTCTCATGCCCAACTCTGCTCATCTATTAAAGAAGCTTATGTATAAAATATATTCCAAGTAAAGAAAGTTTTTTTAATAGATAAAAAGTTGTAAGTTGAACACAAAAGATCAGTAAAAGTTACTGTAGAAATGTCTTAAAATGTTTCTTTGATCTTACTAACATTCATTTTATATATTGTAATGAATTCAGTTTGTCTACAGAGTAAATTTTAAAATACGTAACCTAATATTAAATGTTATTTACAATCTAAACCCAATAACTAAAAATTATTTTGTATCAACTATAATAGTAATGGTAGGAAGAAAAAGAATAGCTACCGTTTATCAATGAGAAAACTGAGACCTAGTGAGGGTAATTAACCAAGGTCACACAGTTAACTGCTCAGAGAGCCAGGAGTTGAACTCAGATGGTCTGACTTCAGAAATTTTTGCTCTACGTGTCTTGAAACTATTTTCTAACAATATGCTAAATCCTTTCAGGGAAAAACTCACTGTCTTCTTTCTAGCGGAAAGTCAAATAAAACATATGCTTTTAATAAAACAGTCTAAGAATTGTAAGAGAGGGCTAAACTCTCCTACCAGGCAGTAAGCTTTTCACCATACTGTAAAATCCTCAAGGGCAGGGATTCTGTTTTATTTGACTTTTTATTCCCAGAGCCTTCCACGACGCCTGCCTCGTGGAGGACCTCATTAAATGTGTGTTGTTGTTTTCTGGGAAAGTGCTGATGAAGCACTAGCAGAGCTAGAGAAAGAAGGCTTTATATATGAAGCGACATTTGAACTCTATCTTGAAAAATAAATACAGGTGTTCAAGGAACAGATTCAGGGGCAAAGGACACTTGAGACAGAGAAAGTAATATGTGTGGCCAGGCCAGAGGCTTGAAAATGGGAAGCCACTTGATATATCTAGGTAGTGGGTATTTGGATGCAGGAGAAGCTGGAGAGAATGTGTGAGAGAAGATTCTGGACCAGGAGTCACGGAGGTTTAAGAAGGAGAACCTAATTCCAGGTGCAGGGCTCCACCTGCACAGTCATGCACAGCCCTGGGACAGTAGGATTAGTTGAGAGAGTGGGTGAAGTTTCAGGAAGCTCGTCAAGAACTGGGCACAACTCAGTCTATCTTATCTGTGCCTCAGTGTGGTTGGAATTTAGTCTCTCCACACACAAACATTACAAATTTGAATACAATGCAGCCAGGGTGTCACTGGGGGGAGGATGAGAATGACCAGACACCCTTTAATATCAAAGGGTGTCAAATTAAGTTCAAAACAAGATGCTTTATATATATATACACATATATGTGTATGTATATATATATAAAATATTATATTTAGTATATATACATAATGTGTCAACAATTTACTAATTTACTAATAATGACACTTGTAAGATGGTATATCTGGTTATCTGGTTTCAAGAGCGTTTAGGGGAACTGGGTATATTTATGCATTTTGAGGGAAAACATGTTTGAATAAGATTTTTGTGTTAAATACAAAATTGTAATAGCTTATAGGCAGTAAAACCAAAAACTTTAGGTTATTGTCTCTACTAAACAGAAATATACAAGTAAACATATACTTTAACAGTTTCTGGACTTTAATAAAATGCTAAATGGTAAAAATCAAACTCAGGTTCAATAATCCTTGCACAGGTCTCTAAAACAGTGTCCCAATATGCTATTAAAACATCATGCCACCTCTCCCCACTTGAACTTTTTTCCAAGGTTGAATGTCTGTCTGTCTGTCTGTCTGCTTATCTATCTATCTTAAACAGAAGTGACCTAATTGCATTTTTTTTTAAGGTAATACTTGCCATAGAAGACAGAGAATGAACAGTTAAAAAGATGTCTCACTAAGCTAAGTGAGGGAGGATGTGTAAATTTAAGTTTGGGGATTTGAGTCACTATACACAGTTTAAAGACTAATGTGCCCTGACGTCTAGCATGGGTTCTGGTCTTACTTTTTAATCTTTTCTTGCTCTATACTCTTGGAAGCCAATCACACTGCTGCTTTTCTCTGCAGTATTCTTCCCGTACCAGTTTACTTGTCAATCATACATTCTGTACCTTCTAAAAACACTTTCCAGGCTGTCCAAATCTGAATTAATATTTTTTTTTCTTTTTTTTATGGAGTTATAGTCAGTTTACAATTTTGTGTCAATTTCTGGTGTACAGCACAGTTTTTCAGTCATACATGAATATACATATCTTCACCCTTATACTCTTCTTCATCATGAACCACTACAAGATCTTGACTATATTTCCCTGTGCTATACAGTATAAACTTGTTCATCTATTCTATATATACCTGTCAGAATCTATAAATCTTGAACTCCCAGTCTGTCCCAACACACCCCCCTCCCTCCTGGCAACCACAAGTTTGTATTCTATGTCTCTGAGTCTGTTTCTGTTTTATATTTAAGTTCATTTCTCTTCTGTTTTGTTTTGTTCTTTAGATTCCACATATGAGTGATATCATGTGGTATTTTTCTTTCTCCTTCTGGCTAACTTCACTTAGAATGACATTCTCTAGGGACATCCATGTTGCTGCAAATGGCATTATGTTGTCATTTTTATGGCTGAATAGTATTCCATTGTATAAATATAACACTTCTTTCTTCAGTCATCTGTTGATGGACATTTAGGCTGTTTCCATGTCTTGGCTACTGTAAATAGTGCTGCTATGAACATTGGGGTGCAGGTGTCATTTTGAAGTAGGGTTCCTTCTGGATATATGTCCAGGAGCACGATTCCTGGGTCATATGGTAAGTCTATTCCTAGTCTTTTGAGGAATCTCCATACTGTTTTCCACAGTGGCTGCACCAAACTGCATTCCCACCAGCAGTGTAGGAGGGTTCCTTTTTCTCCACAGCCTCTCCAGCATTTGTCATTTGTGGATTTTTGAATGATAGCCATTCTGGCTGGTGTGAGGTGGTATCTCATTGTAGTTTTGATTTACATTTCTCTGATAACTAGTGATATTGAGCATTTTTTCATGTGCCTATTGATCCTTTGTATGTCTTCCTTGGAGAATTGCTTGTTTAGGTCTTCTGCCCAGTTTTCTTTCTTTTAATAATGATAGCAATTATTGTCTATATAGTTATTTAGCAATTACTCACTTGAGGTCTTATAACAGTTTCTCTTTTATGTGAGAAGCTATTAAAATCTACTGTTATTTAATTTTCTGAAATTATTTAATGGAAGATTTTATACTTGACACACAGTAGGCATTTAACAAATAGCTGATTTATTGAAACAAAAGCAGAAGCTGGTGATTTAAAATGTATTTCTATTTTCAGAAATAAATTTGTTACCATATATAGAATATGGTTTCCTGCATATTAATGATAAGAACCATGAGGTATGATAAAAGTGGAGGGCTATATTCATAAGTAATCCTTGAAACAATGAATCAAGTGTAACCCAAAATCTCCTTAAACCAGAAATTTAAAACATTTAATTTATAAATTTAAAAGATTGTTTTGATAAACACTGTAAATTATTTCTTTTTAAATTCATGTAATTTATTTTTAAACACTTCCTTTTTTTATAAAAGTAATTATGTTGTTACTTGCTGAATAATACTCAGTCATGGCACAGAAAAAACACTGATTTTTATATGGCAATCTGATTTATGACAGGACAAATAGCTTTTCAGCATTAAGCCAGTGAAATTATGCTGGTTACTCTCCAAACATAAAGACAGAGAGGAAAAGGTTAGTAGGGAACTTAATAAGATATGAATAAGGTCTAAACAAAATGTGACTTTTATTTACCTTTTAAAATATTAGTTAAATATTACCTTTTTTTACAAATATGAAATGTATTTTAATAGATTCTACATATTACCTTGCTGCAAAATATTTTACTTATTTTTTCATGTGCTAAATTATGAAATGTATCAACATAATTTCCCTGAACTGCAACTTCCAACAACAAAAAAAAGGTATTTGGTTGCACAAATGTCACATAAACAATAATTTTGATGGGAAAACTAGTCAAATCAGTTACTTGGTGTTAGGTTTACTAAGAGTTTTCACCTAATTTTTGTCACCTTCAATAGCTGCAGTTTCAGAGAATGTAAAGAAAGTTGCCAAGGAATCATTGGCCACATGCTTTTTCAATTCACAAGCTCTAGCCAAAAAGACACTGTGTTAAAAAAATAAATAAATAAAATGTCCTGTATATAAGACACAAGAAATTCCTTTAATAAATTATTATTGTCATTTATGTGACAGCCACTGTGCTGACATCAGAACTCAAAATCACATCACAATCCAGAGTGATGATATGATAGAAACAAAACAAGAAAAATAACAATTTTCTAAAAATGTGCAGATCGAAGACAGCAATAGGCACCATAGATTATAGTCCAGGAGGAGGTAATGGCTGACCACAGTTGGAGGGTGAGGAGGAAGGTAAAAGGGAACAGACAGGCATTCACACAGAGGAGCGCACAGAGTCATGAAAATACGTCACATATATAGAAGACTGTACAACTTATTTGTACCGTTTAAAAGAGTAACTTTTAAAATAACTCCCATATAACCACCCTTCACCATATTTAGAGGGAATAAAATTATTGATAAAGAAATATAGGAAATACAGGCTACTGTATAGCTGTATACTGTATTTTATTGGAATTCAGAGGACAGGTGAATCTGGGTAAGGTGGCTTTGTTTTTGTTACACGGAAATTTTATAGATTAGTTCTAAGTGATGACCATAGGAATGACTAAGAGCTAGAAAATGTTAAGAAGCACTAGTTTAAACTCAGTGAAAGAAAATTGTATGCAAATACTGATCAAGATTTGGCCAGATGTATGTCAAAGATACTTTTTGAGGAGGGAGACTCTAAGAAAGTAAAATAATAGTGAGGAAAAATTATTTTTAAGGGATTCTTTGGAACCATAGCAAGTGAAAAAATTGCCAACTAAAACATACACAAATATATGTCCTTGAGAAGACAGATGTTTCAAACACTTGTTTTTGGATGTAGAAACATTAGGTTAAATAATGAAAAAAGATCTAAAGAGAAAAATGGTCATTCTATTTGAGATGAGAATGGATTCTCAATTTTTTTAGCATAATATTGCATGGATGAAAGTTTACTTGTATTTTATTGTTAACACATCAGTTCTCACTAATGTGTTTAGTAAAATAAGTGCTTTAATTACTTGCCTGCACATTCAGTACTCAGATAGCATGCTGTTCTTCAGTTGGAAGACTTTGAATTATCAAGATACTCTAGAAACTACAACAATCATATGAAAGGGTATCTTTCAATATTTTGTCATTATTGTTTTTTTCATCTTCAAATTAACAAGACACTCACATATAAATGTTGAAATATATAAAATTGCCTATAAATTTATAGAAATTTGTAAACATAGAATTCTAATTTATTATGTTTCTGTAAAATGGGTATAATTATCTGAACTGCTATTCAATTTTCCAAGGTATTATACAGTTAGTTATTTTAAAAGTCTCTATGTTGGGCTTGTAACATATAGCACAGTGACTATAGTTAATAATACTGTATTATATATTTGAAGGTTGCTAAGAAAGTTGATGTTAAACCTTTTCATCATAAGAAGAAAAAAATAGTAGTGTGATGATGGATGTTAACTAGACATTGTGATCGTTTCATGATATATACATATATCAAATCCTTATGTTGTATACCTGAAACTAATATAATGTTTTACATGTCAATTATACCTCAATAATAAATGTCTCTATAAACATAATTGTAAAGCTGACTTGATCAAGTAATTAAGTAGTCACAATAACTTGCAACTACCAGGAGAATACATTAAGTACACGAGCCTTCCAAACAACTAAAACCTTAAGAGAGATTCTTGCCAAGGAATTTCTGTGTTTAAATTGCAAGGAATTTGGCAGCAATGTATATGTTATTTGTACTGCTTAGGAAATATGCACAGAAGTCATATGGTGACCATATCTTTTAGTGGTATCTTGATTTTTCAAACAGAAGAAATCTTAAGAATAAAAACTAAAGTTTAGAGAAAGACCAAAAGTTAGATTGTTGGAAGTGAAGAAAAAAATAGTCTCAAAGTGATCGATTTCACAGATGAGGAAAAGCTGGATTTAAAAAACAAAAAAATTAAGTGATTTGCTCAAGGGTGCCTAGGTAGCAATTTCAGGGTCACAGCAAGAACTGAAGTTTCTTGTATCAAGTCCTGTGCTAAAGCCACTAGAGTCATTTTCTCCCAGGTCACTGAGTCATATATATGAAAGTATTTAGCTTAGTTGTTCATATGATCGCCAAGCTTGTTAAATTAAACAACATTTTAAGATACTCCCCAAAGGCAAGGTTGAGCAGATTCTCAGGACCGATTGCTGATGAGTGGACGAAGATTTAAAGGCAGGCAAGAAGGAAGAACATTCCAAGACTGAGTTATCTAATGAACCAAATATTATCCACAGCTATTTCTTCCATATTCTAGAAATACTACCATTTATTAACAAAAATACAAAGCAAAACATAAACACCTCTCTAGCTACAAATGACAGATAACTGAAGTTCTGAGTAACTTTATAAAATAGATGGCAGAGCTAACACTAATTTTTAGAATATTCCCAGTTTCATCAGTGAAATAAATTATTTAAAAGTATAAAAATGAAGTTTAGGTTTTCTCAGATATGCCCAACCTCTTTTACATGGAAAACAATATGAAATCAATCTTATATTGGTATATATTTACAACTTTAAATAATATAGGAATTATTATTTTAGAATGTTTTAAATATATATTATTTATATTTTGGATTAGAATACTTATAACAAGGAGTGCAATGTTTTATTATACTTTATTTTTCAATTATTTAGCATAAATGTTATTTAGTTTCACCATGTAGATTTAAGCTGTATTGCAGCAATTAAGTTAGCTCTGAACCATTGATTCTATTTATTTAATATTTCAATAACTATTAATGCCAATGATTATTGCACTGTATGGAAGTTGCAAGAAATAAATTATTACAATATTCACCATTTCTTTTAATTGGAACCTAAACTTTATCTAGAGATATGAACAGCTATCTGAATTTACCTCCTAGCTTCATCGTTGTTTTAACTTTATGTTTAGACAATTTATTTAATATAGTTAAACCCCATAGATATCTTTTACCTTAAAATTCTGATAACAATTCCTACTTGCAAGATCTTTACATGCATTACAGATAATACACATAAAGCAACTAGTAAGGTGTTTGGCACATAGCAGATACTCAACAGATCTTAATCTGCTTGCATTTCATCTTGCTGGACCTATAGAGATATTTAAACAACATAGCAATTATACATATTTTTCTTGAAATGTATCTTATTTATATATGCTTAGCTAAGCAAAATGGAAGTTATATAGCAAAAAGAAATACCAGCATAATTATCACTATTTCTGCATTATTTAGAGAAGAAGATACTTAATGAACAACTGGTGTCTGTGAAATTGTGTACACAGCTGCAAGTAAAGATGATTCTTTGTTATTGTCAGGGACTATCACGGGAATTATTTCAAAAGTGGTAATAAACTTTCATTCATCCATCTGTGTTACACTGTCGACAAATTCCCTCGAGGCCAGGTCTTAACACAGTAATATATACAAAGTGATAAAACTTTTAGGGCAGTTTCAAGGTTTACACTAAATGCTTTAACACTTTCACTCATAAAGTATTATGTGTTCTTTCTATAATACTATAAGGAAGTTATTATCCCTGCTTAGAAAATGAAGTACTTAAGGAATTGATCCTTAAGATGAGTAGCAGAATCAGACTTCACAAGTAGGCAGTCTGACTTCCCCGTACACTGATGCCTCATGTGGTGCTGTCAAAAGAACACAGCCAAACAGAAACCACCATATTGGGCTGTGTCCCTAGTTCTTTTATCTTTGTATTCTGAAACTAACAGACGATCTAAGGGATCAAGAGGGGACCTTCTCTTCCTAGGTGTAGACTCCAGTGTTTTTCACCTTGCTGAGGTCATCGGTATTTGCCTATGAATCTATGAATGAACAAGCCCACAGCCTCATGTTGGTGCTGAACCTGTCATCTTGGCCCCATCATCACTCTTCTCCCCCATCTTCAATCTGTCATCAACTCCCAAATATATATTAAATTTGTGTACTTCTTTCCATCCCCACATTGTCATTACTTTATTTCAGATTATTTCTCTTGCCTTGGTTTCTGCTAATAGGCTCTGACTTGTTTCCTTGCCTCTAGCCCATCTCATCTAATCCATTCTCCTTAAAGCCATCTGAGTGAGCCTTAAAATCCACTAAGAGGATCAAAGAGCCACACCCCTGCTAGATAAACCCTTTTCATAATTACACTTTCACAATAAGGTGAGGCCCTCCAGGAGTCAATTCTAACTTACCACTCTAGTCTTATCTCCACAGTTCATGCACTTAAATACTATGTGACAGTCTGATGAACTATCTGCATTTTTCTCAAAGCACTTTCTGTTCCATTTTTCGGGAAACTCTCTCTTTTTCCTTCCCTCGCTCATATCCCTCCTTACTGACAAACTCCTCCATGACCTGCAGTTTTCAGGTGAGAAATCACTTCTCTCAGGAAGCAGCCCAGGATCCCTCAAATCTGGGTCAGGTGCTTCTGCTAGGTGTTTCTTTTATTTGTATTATTACTATGCCTGTAATAGCACTCACAGCAATGTGTTATAACTGCCTCTTTACACATGTGTCTTTCATATGTAAGGTCTTTGAGAATAGTGACTATACGTTTTGCTCAGAATGTAGCCTGGAGTTAGTTGCACACCAGATGCTTATAAAGTACTTGTGTTGAATGAATAAACAAGCAAAATACAGGAAAAGAATGAAATGTTCACTTGACAGAGATCACTACTTTTTCACAATCATATCTTCCTTATAGCCTGAGACTCATTTTGAATATTAAAATTCATTATCATCGATTTCTACATTTTTATTTCTGTAAGGGACATTAGAGGTGGCCACGTTCAAAGGTCACCTCAAAAATATTTCCTATGTTTTACAAAATCCTTAAGATATTGACCATTTATTTACTAACCACCGCCCAATGTTCACCCAAAACTACACAGACTAATAAAAACATTCAGTTTCTTTGCTTATAGTGAGGCCACTGGTCATCTCATGTAGATAAATTCTGATTGGAAGGCATATACAGATTTGAAAAGTTTTAAGAAAGTAAAGTAAACTATTTTAAAGTACTAGGTCTGTAGAGAGAAAGTAAAACATGTCCTAAGGAGAAAAACAAGGCAACCAGCAAGCTAGTAAACCCCAAATGTTAAATGCCCAAAAGTTGTAATGAAAAAGCTAGTAGCACCAAAATCTAGTTTGTTATTTACTTTTTCCAGACAGTAAAAATGTTAAAAGTATAAATTGCCAAGTTTGAAATGTAGAGATCTAGCTCATTGCTTTAAGCCGAATCTTCACAAAGAAAATAATTTCAGCTTCAGAGGAAGTGAAACAAAGCCTGTATTTAACATAAAAATGAGCATTAACCAAACTCCAGGAAAGTACATTAAGTGATTAGTATAAGTGGTGTTTCACCCCAAACTCTCTTTACATCATTCCATCTGTTTCCATCTAAGAGCAAACCCAACAAGCAATTTTTAAATAATTGAAGAATTAAACCCTCATTGGTGGCATCATTTTCCTTTTTGGCCTATGTCTTCAACAGACTTATTCTAGCTGTTCCATTAATATAGCTGTTGCAAAAAGAGAGAGAGAGAGAGAGAGAGAAAGCTGTGCAAATGGCATATTATAAAATTAAATGGTAACATATTGTGTTGCTTGGGATCACAGTCAAGTCTAGAGGCAAAATAGAAATAACAGATGCAATATAAATTCAGAGTTATCATGTGTGTCACATCAAATCCAATCTCACAAAATTAGCACAATATGCTCTACCTGAAGACAGACGAGGGGAAAAGAGAAAGAGAAGGAAAATTGTGCCAGCAACAGAAATGGAGAGACAGCAATGTTTTAATCTTGATTTGGTAATAAATTTTGGAAAAAAATTGTGTACTATTTGAGTTCCTTATTAACATTTCCAACAAAGAAAATTATCTTCTACATCCTTACAGGCCTGTAAAAAAATTATTTTTTTGATTGTGAGATTTTTAACAATCTGTTTGAGTTTAATGAATTTACTAGTTTGAATGGACATAGTTAAATTCTACCCTAGAGCTGTTCATAGAGGAGCTTCTTTATTTTATCAGTGCCTTAGTGTTTTTGCTGGTCTGATTTGGGGAGCAACCTAAGTCAAATACATTATATTTGTAGCTGAAAATTACATGTGTGTGAATAATTTAATAAATAAATAATTTTATGTAATATCTCTAATGATATACTTTATTAATCACCTAATTTGTATGTGATTAATATATAATTATATAACTCACTAAATGCCTGAGTTTGTTTTGGGTTGTAATCCAGAAGGAATTCTGTCTATAATAATAGTAACTTATTTTTCACATGAAAAAGTAAAAATTCCACTCTCCCCACAAAAGATAACAAGAGGTAAAAAAGAAAATATGGCAAAATCATGTATTTTTGGTAAAATTACTGGCTGTCTATTCACCTTCTGCTACTCATGCCCTTTGGCATGCAACTTTGCAATTCCTCCACTAAAATTTCTAACTCTCTTCATGAACAAAGAAAAAAGACCTTACCTCTTCTGATCAGAAAGAAGAATTTGGGGGGGGACCCTAAAAACATAAAACAACAACAATAACATAAAATCTCTTAAATTATTAAAACACACAGCGATAAGCATTATCTTACAACTGTGGGTAAAAAATTATATCACAATATATTTCCTAACCACAAGTTACTGTCTCTGCCACTGCAACCTGAAGATTCAGTACCAGCCTCCACAAAAATTTTCTTGAGTCTCTGTTTTAGTGAATTGGTTTAGGTAGGTGCTATGGACTGATTTGCATTCCCCCCAGATTTAGATATCGATGTCGGTATAATGGAATTTGGAAGTGGGTCTTTGAGAGGTTATTAAGTCACGGGGTAGAGTCTTCATCATTTGCCTATTATTAAGTTATGGGATTAGTACCCTTATAAGAAGAGACACAATGAGATGGCTTCTTTCCTGGCCATGTGAGGATTTTACAAGAAGGTGGCCAGGAAGTGGATCCTCACCAGACACCAGATCTGCTTGTGCCTTGATCTTGATCTTCCCAGTCTCCAGAAGCATGAGAAATAAATGTCTGTTGTTCAAACCACCCAATCTATGCCATTTATGTTACAGCAGCCCAAACTAAGACAGTGGGTGTGAAATTCTTTGGCTCAGAATCTAACTGTGAAACATTCATTAGTGCTCAGAACAAAAGTCATTATTAAAATCAACTCTAAGCACAAAACCAGTAAGCCCACACACTGTTATAAAGCACAGTAGTTTTGCTAGCTAGTTGACAGAATAGTGATCAGGTAACAGGATACTTTCTTTTTTTCCTTTGTCTTAAGATACTAATTCAGTTTTTCTCAAGATTATATGTGTCAGCTGAGCTTTGTGTAGTGGGGTATTGACCAGGTCATTCATTTAACCACATTCTGTTGGGAGCTCAACTGGGCTGAAATGCAGGATGTCATCTTCACCAGTCATCAGCAAACTATAATAGCAGGTGCTGATAATTACAAACAGCAAATGTTAAATGAATTGCATAGTTAAATCCTCATTGGTAGCATTGAGCTGCTTTTGGAATCTATGTCAGTGAATCAAGTAGGAGAAATGACTGGACTGGACCACTAGGAGATACTAAGGGGTCAAGAGGCATGTGTACACCTAAAGATAATGTTTCTTATATAAAGAAATGCTGCTCATATATAAGCATACCATAAAATTTTAATTAATGAAATTATTAAAAATACATTAAGAAAATTAAATGAATGCAACTGATTATAAACATTTATAATACTATTATGATAGTGTACATTTTTTTTGTACCAAAAATGGCAACTTGCAGTAAAAGCTACATTTTAATGGTGTGGTGAGTAATCTAGATCTTACTCTAATGGCTGCCAACATACTAAATGATATTTTTTTGTCTAGAAAGAAATACCTCCAAGATACCAACACTGGAAATTTCTGGATGATAGAACTGCATGAAATTTTATTTTCTATTTCCCAATTTTTCTACAATGGACACAATTTAAAATATTATATTAACACATTATAAAAAGTAAAATATCTTATTTATCTTGTTTTTATTGTTCAAAGTTGTTAATTTTTGTACAACCTTTGGTAACTGAGTAATGACACGTCCATAGAGTTCTTAGATTTCAATGCGAAAACATAAATGCATAGTTCCAGCCAATGGAATTTAATGTTAATGCAGAAGAAAAATAAAGCACCTTATTTAGGAACTGACTCTAAATCTCATACAGTATCAGAAAGATCACCACTGTACTGCAGAAACAAATAGCAAAACAGCTGTTTTCCAGGGTACACTTATTGGGAATAAACCTATTTTTGGCAATTCAATGCATGCACATTTAAGTTAAAAAAAAATGTGGCAATCAAGTGAACTTCTAAAACTTGTTAAGGAAAAAAAGTTATTTAATTTTATTTTGGAAATTTTGGTTGGAAATCTAACTCTGTGCTTTTTTAAAGTTATTAGGAAATCATTCCCAGAAGAGTCTCACTCAAAGGTGAAATTCTCTCTACAGTAACAAAATAATGTTGAAAAAAGGGGGAAAGTGCAAAATTAAGTACATCATATGAACAGATGTTATATTCTAGACATATGAATGCAGGTTCGAGAGATAAAGATTAATACCCCAATTAAATTACAAGATTGCCCTGAAAATTAGCATAATTTCCAATAAAAAAGGATATTTCCCCAAGCTTATGATAAGTAGATAAGCAAAGAGTGTATTTATTCAGATGCATCCCACTGGTGTCCCTGTAGTAATGCATGTCATTTAATATTCACTATGACTCCAAAATTATAATAAGAATACAAACCACCCACTAGGAAAAAAAATCAACATTACACGGTTTTAATAACCAATGTTGAGACTCTGCATATATTTTGGAGCACAAAGCAAATTCCAGTTTGGTAGAAATGTACACAGTGTACTCGAAGTCTACCTTTCATCTGAAATTTTTCTTCGGTTATATAACAAAGATAAATAAATAAATTTATATTTATTTTCTGAAAATAAAGTACAGTTAGATAATAAAATAATTTCAACTAGTAAACTGGAGCAAAATACTTTCTATTGAATTCCCAAAGCAATAACATATTTTCAGATGGTCTGTTATGCCAAGTAATTAGTATCTTGATGAATAGTTAAATGTAGATCAATGTTATGAAAATATAGCCATCCAGGTGTACCTATAAAATCAAAGAATATAATTTATGAGAGATTCAGATGCAGAATGCTGAAAGGATCCTCCCCTTGGAGTTTCAGTAACATGAGGTATTGAAGTGAATTTATCAAGACTCATTCCAGATGCCCTATCTAAAGGAATAAAGATCTAAGTTACAATAAATAATAAAGGAACTTGGAAAGACATATTCAATATTGAGAGATGCCAAAAAATTAAGGAATTTGGGGGGGATAATAGCTGTTCAAATGATTTAGCAGAGCTAAAATAATTGAAACCGAAGTAACTACCCAGGTAGAGTCAACAAGAAGCAATGCCATTTGCACCTCAACTTCTCAGAAAGGTTTCAAGAACAGAAGGCACTAAGTACTACAGTAGGCAGTTGGGTGAGGTTGGGATTAACAAATAAGGAAGAAAAAAAAAAAAAGATTAACTGAAACACTTGTTAGAAGATTTATACACCAAATTGTCTTCCCTAACTCCAGGTTAACTGACTTCACGTTTCCCCCATCCATATATCCCCCATCACACAGAGATTAGAAACAAGTATGTATGATGGAGAGAAAAGGAACAAAGTGGAGAGGTAGTGAGGGGAAGGGGGGGAAGGGTGGCAGAATACATCGCCCCAAATATTTTCAGCTGTAGGCACTTAAAAACAGCAAATGCAGGCAGAGGCTTTCTCTGAGCTCCCCTTGTCGGCCTAAAGGAATTTTAAAAGGAGTTATCTCTCCTTATCCCCAAAAGGAACTCAATCATCATAGATCCCCTCCCAGAGAATTTCATCTACCAGGGAAAACTGACTCATCACAGGAGGGGAGACTGGTAGTCCGTACTGAATCTCAGACAAACTTTACCACAAACTACCATACCTCCCATGTGTTCTTGTAAGGTCCCAGTCATCTTTCCTAAAAACCATTTACTCTCCCCTAAGAGGTCTTCACCCTCCTGATCTTTCCCTATTAGGATTGTATTTAAGCCTGAATCCTAAGCCATCTTGGGGAGTTACTCATTTTCCTCTGGGCACCTCCCATGAATACATGAGGTATACAGATTAATAAACTTTTTATTTTCTCTTATTAATCTGTCTTTTAGTACAGAGATTACAGCTAAGAACTCAGAAAGGTACAGGAAAAATTACTTTTCCTCCCCTACAGTAGACCTGGGGGACAAAAACTTTTACACATCCACTGTGTGTTATGAGATTATAACAAGAAAGCTGTATGGTTACTCGTGATTCACAAATGAGAAAACAAAAGCTCAGGAAGTTTAAATAACTTGCTCGAGATTACATAGCTAGTGTGTAAGAGACCCAAACTGTGCTCCTTCTACAAAAATTATATTATTTTCTGATATGCCTGTCCTGCACATGCTTTAGGGCATGGCCCCACATTTCATGATAAAGCAGAAACAAAATGGTAGAGTTTGTCAAGGCATTTAGAACTGAACACAATGATTACCTGGAAGGAGGTCTGGGTTTACTGGAACAGCCTGTGTTTGATAGAACCTCACACAGACCCACTTGGTCCTTCAAACATTTGTGGCCCAGAATCAGAAATGTAGGAAGTGGACCAGAGAACAAAGTTTGCATACTAGCTGATAGGGGTACTGCACAAGAGAGTACAATACAAATTGCTGGGCAGGTGCCAGTATCAAAACAATTATAAGCTGCTATATATTTACCAGCTCTCAGAAACATGCATGGAAGAAGTTCAAGGTGGAAAGGCAGGTGAATGAATAAAAGGCATCAGAAATAAAATACCATAAAGAGAATCTAATAATACAAAATGGTCCTATTTCTTCCAGAATCATCTTTCGGATTCCCACATGTGAAAGAAAGTCTCAGTGAAAAGAAAATAATGTTAGAATCGCAATACGTGATTCTCAACTCTAATAAAGAGTCAATAGGAACATAAAGGTTATCTAGCTGGGGTCAAGTGAATTTTGAACCGAAATGTAGGAAGAGTCAAATGCCTAGAGATCACTTTCTATGGACAAAGACCAAGTTACTCTGATGTGGGATTTTGAGCAACACTTTTTCTGAAAGGAGAGGATTGAACATTAAGTTTTAGTTGCATCTTCTCATTTGCAGGATTTTATAGATTTTATGTTTTGGAAGCTTCCATCAGGTTTTGTCAGCTCTTCACTCTTCCTATCCTTTTGTGACTTTGTTTCTTTTTCTTTTTTTGTGTGACTTTGTTTCTTAATTAAATTCCAAAATGGCATTGCAATTGGGAGTCTCACTAGGGTCACCATGTAGTAAAGGAGGAACAGCTCCATAAGCAAATTATGATGTCTATCAGAAGATGACAGGACTCCAGGAAAGCTGATACAAACAAAACAAACAGAAAACAAGAACAAATGGATGCTACACTTTGTTTCCCTCCAGTTTTTCTGGGTCCCCCTCCACTTTATCTCTTGTAAGTTACCCTTCTAATTCCAAAACTGTGGGGAAGGGAATAAACTATTATTTTCATTTTTGTTTTGTGCCAGGTACTTGAAAAACATTTCCAGTTTAATCCTAACATCCACACTATCAAATAAATATGAATCTGTTTTGACAGATAAGGAAATTGGCATTTGATTGTTCAATGATGGAGCTAATAAGTAGCAGAGCTGGTCTTGAGACAAACTTGAGTCTGCCTCATTTGTAAAATTACACTTTTTCCAACATATTGTGTAAGGTTTTAGATGATTCCCCTTACTACCCAAAACCTGTTTGTTTTTTAAAAAATTTTTGTTGTCTATAATCTTCAGAAATGTTTTCTTGCTCCTTTAAGGAGGAAAAATAGCTTAGACAATCCAAAATTACAATTTTGCTGTTGTAATGTGACCTAGCAAGTGATGTCAGCTCTTTGATCAAAGGCAGTAGGGATTTTTTTTTTTTTTTTTGGAGAAAGTGAGAAACACACACACATACACACATACACACCTCTAGCACATGAACAGAGCATAATAAGTGACAGTTCTGCAAATTGGCTGTTTGACAGCACCTGTGTAGAGAGGCACTGAAATGTCCTTTTTTGAGCATGAAGCAAGGAGACTGCTTTTCCTTCTCACTCTCTCAAGAGACTCACTCAAACACCTAATAGTGCTTTTTCAACCTTTAATGCATTCCTAATGGAAATTCCCCAGTTAGAGTGCTTTCACTTGCCTGGGTAGAGGCTCCAGCTGCAGCCTCTACAGATACACTTTTATTTTTTTAATACCGTTCACATGAATTGGAAGACTCTTGAAAGGAAATCTGGAATATCTCAAGTGGGAAATTCACAAGTAGTAGCAGGCAGGAAGGCACTGAGCAGAAACAGAACAGTAGCCATAAGTCACATTGATAAACTGAGATAAGATGTGCGAGCTAAAATCAATTCCAGCTCCTCAGGAGGAAGAAAGGGTTTATTTTGTGTTAGGATGAATTTTAAATCAGTTAAAGTATAATAGATTCATAACCAGAAATTACATGACAATGTAGGGAATTAGAAAGATAAAAATAAAAACAAAAAGTCTTCTCTGAGCATCTCCCATGAAAACATGAGGTATACAGATTAATAAACTGTTTCTTTTCTCTTAATAATCTGTCTTTTATTAAAGAGATTGCAGCTAAAAACTCAGAAGGGTACAGGAAAAAATACCCCCCCATAGACCTTGGGGACAAAAATTTTTAAACATCCACTGTATGTTATGAGGTTATAACAAGAAAGCTGTATGGTTACTCATGATTCGCAGATGAGAAAATAAAAGCTCAGCAAGGTTAAACAACTTGCTGGAGATTACGCAGCTAGTCTTAATTGATGGTGTGCCCTTCATCCAGGATGAACATGTTGGGAAATCTTTTTCCAACATCCTGTAAAGCACTGCACTTGTATGTGCCACTCAAAGAGTGTTTGATGATAGCAAAGAATAATGTGTGTAAATAATGATTCTCAGGCTGAACATCTTACATATAAAAGTCAGGACCAGGAGGAAAGAAAGATTCCTCCTGTGAAGAGACCCTTAATTTTAATAATTAGCAGATGAAGCTGAAATGCAGTGGGACTGTGGGATTCCACAATCAGAGACCATTTTTTCCTCTCATTAATTTTGCTCCAAATATCCATTTTTGGAGTGGAGCAGAAGTAATTCCTGCCAGTAGTGCTCATGACAGAATTTTTGAGTAATAAAATTCTTCTATATTTCTGTATGCCAGAATCTTTCATTTTCCTTGTTACCCTAGGAAATCAAAGGACCCCATTAACTGAAAATGGGTTCTTACAAAGGGTTTACAAAATATGTTATGTGGGAGTCCAGCTCCTCAGGCAAGCAAATGAAACTCTTTTTATGAGCAGCATATTGAAGTAACACCAAAGTTGAATATTGAGAAAGAAGTGATGGAGTCAATTTTATCTCATGTTTAGGGAAAAAAAAAGTAAAATTTCATACTGCTTGCTACATTTTATATTTGTCTCTTTCTAGGAGAGATTTTGTCTCTGTCCTTTGAAAAATAAAAACAACAAGCCACTTGGTTCTATTTCTCATGAAGTTAGATGTTAGCCAGTTGCTAGACTTCAACTGTGATATATTCATGAGAGGAAACAAGTTGGGGAATATCAGCCTGAAGTAAACAGAACAGATGGAACTGCTTTTTTACCTTCTTACAGACCATGAGTTTTTAGCCATTTATTTTTCAGAAGTCCACTTCTCAGCAGGGAGCATCCATATGCGTGTGTATAATTCACATTCAGTTCTGAAACAAGACTGTTTCTCCATATATTTGGCCAAAATATATTCTTGAGGTATGCCCCAGTAGCCGAGAGCTTAAAATAATTTTAAAAACTCTCATGCAGTTAAATGACATTAAAGACTGGGACAAAGACAAAGCCAGGAAAGAAACAGATCTTTAATGGTTATATGAGAAGGTATTTAAATATCTTATCAGTCCCATCAGTTGTAAAGTCTAGTCCCTGATTAGCACCGTGGGTGGTGGTCAGACCAATCAAGTAGTTAGTAGTTTGTAGTAATTTGAATCTAAGCAATACAGGATGTGAAGACTCGGTAATGCTGGAACAATAAATGGGGCTCAGTGAGTCCCATCGGTGTCACAAACAAGAATCCAGTCCACAATCTGATCAGGTCCTTGCCAGTCATTAGAACCCCACCAAGCAGAGAAGGTGAATGCAAACGTGGCCTAGGAAGGTCGTTGAAAACACTTCACATGACACAAGAGAGTTCCCTTAATGAGTATGTATTTTTCACTCTGGAAAGATTTAGAACCATGCATATAGCTGTTGACAGGAACCATAAGAGAGTATTAACATTTGGAATCTAGGAATATTTGCTATTTTATGTTTTTAGAACACTTAAGAGAATTTGGCCTTTCAGAGTAACATTTCTAGTTTGTTATTCAAATTTAAAATGTATAACTAAGTAATTGGCTTACATTCATGGTGTTAAACTTAGATTTAACTTAGATAATTTCATATGGTAGAGGCCACTAGTTGCCCCTCCATGCCACGTCCATTTTCCCCTTTTTCTTCAGTAAAAACTGTAATTTCAGTTACAAGTCTAAAAGACCACAGAACCCTCCATTTCCTGTTTCAGTTATTTGTGACCTTGAGGTCAAGTTTTTACCACTTAGATGTAAGTGTTATTTTATGTAAAACTTGCCCACACGGCATGTGGTGAGGGGGTTGCTGTTTTTCTTTGTTCTCTTTCCTGGAACTTAGGTGTAATGTCTTTGTCTTTGGTTCAAGCAACCACTGAGGACCAGGAGAATAAGGGCCAGCTGTTAGCAATGGAGGAATGGGAAACTGGGAAACTGGGAGGAGTCTGAGTTAGTGAGACCTTCAAGAGAGTGGCAGAATTAGCTGCTTGCTTTGCAGGCTTCCTTTATAGGAAGCAAATTACCATTCTCAAGTTATTATTTGGGGATTTTCTGTTCCAAGAAACTAAACCATATGCTGAATTAGTTTATACTGCAAGTCAGAGCATTTCAAAGGTCTTAAAAATCACTGCAACAACAACTTTTACCTATTATAGCCTTAGTATTATTTAAATACGCATGAAGTGGTGTCTTTCAGTGAAAATAATTACAAAGGAAGAATATATATATTATTTTTAAAGGTAATTGATGAGTCAAGTTTTTTAAAGGATTCACACATTAATCAAGGACTCCATTCGCTCTTAAAGTCATGGTCAAAAGTCGCTAGAAAGTGCTGGGTGTTATAAATGTTTAATATTGTTTGCAGACTGAATCCAGAAAATAAAGAAACTGAACATCTTATATTTTGATATGCTAGTTTTGGGGGGGGGAAACAACAAAGTTGTATATACACACAAAAAAACTTTCTTACTGAAAGTTCTAACTAATAAGAATTTTCAAAAATAAACCAAGGTCACATAATTAAAGAGAATCTTTGGACAAATCAGACTATTTTGAAAAATTTCCTTTTAAAGCAGCTATTTTCCCTGATTTTAAAAAAGTTCAGCATAATACAGCTGTGCGTTTTATTTTTTAATGGAATCTGTAGTTTTATCCCTAAACGATGAATTAATATGAAATTCCTATGATTTTTATACTGTTTTATTAATAAATTAGGCTAACATTACTTCCACATAGAATTGTAAAAAATGTAAAAGTACGTGTTCAGTTAGGAAAGATTGTATTTTCTGGCAAATATTTTTATATTAATAGAACATAATTTTGAACTAATATTAAATCAAGTTAATTATTTTTGGTTACTTAGATTATTTTTAACTAAGGTACTGTTGACTGAAATAAATGCATAGCCTAGAAGTTGAGAGTTATGTTTTATTAGGCAAGAGGACTCTAGCCAGGATGACAGACTCTCAGATGGTTCTGAGGGACTGCTCCGAAGAGGTAGGGGAGGCGCTAGGATATATAGGAGCTTTACAACAAAGACCAGGTAGTTGGAACAATAAAGATTGCTTGTTAACTAAAGAAAACCAGACATCTCAAGTTGAAGAATTTAGTGCTTTTTTATGTATGCGAGGAAGCAAACACTTAGGCTCATTGAATTCATTCCTTTGACAAGCACCTAGCTATCGAGGGCCAGTATCCTGTCCTTTCTTATTCTGAGTCCCCTCAGGGTGCACCACTGTGAGTGGCTGCAGAGGCCGGGCTGCGGTCTTGTCTTCACTGGGGGGTGGCAGCATTCTTTGTTTACTGATATGGTTTGTAGTATTTTTCATTCACAGTAGGATGCCAAAATATGGTTTTCAAACATACCTTTAATACACATTCCTTTGATTCTTATTGGTATATATATTATAGAGTAGCTACCTGTGTCTTAGGGCCGTGCTTGCAAATGTGTGAATTTGCCTTTTGAAGAAGTTGTAAGAAGAACATGCGTCGCTGTTGGGCATAATATTATTAGTACTCGTTAACTTTGCTGGTGTGTCAGACAGACCTAAATCCAATTTCACTCTGTCATGTAGAAGTTAGTTACCAAAAACATGTTAAAATGGGTAATTGGAAATATATTAGCAGACAAGGAAAATTGTGTATGCAAAGAAAGAGACTGTGTATGCTTTCTTTAATTAAGTTGGAGTCATTTTATCCTAAAGTGTCTGATGTTTTCAGAATGTGAAACTGAATCATGAATGCTAAAATCTGAATTAATACAAAAAGTTGTAGGTTTATGGAGAGAGAATTATCTAAGATTATAATCTCTGTAAATAATGAATCCAGAAAAAAAGTAAAAAAAAAACCAGGAGTTTGTTAAAATGTTGCCAAGATTGGGTCAGTTTTGGTGGTTGCTCCGTTAAGATGAAAAAGATTAAAAGAGCCTGTGAAACTTTTATTGCCAAATATTAATGCAAAACTAGATGTTGTTTCTTTCTATTAAAATAAAAAGTGATGCTTGGATCATTCAGCCTGATCCTAACAAGAAATAAGAACTTATTCTTTATTCTCCATTAATCTACTTAAAGAGCAGAGATTCTGTAGCTCACCAGAATAATTCCTGTGCCTTGTGCCCAGTTTGTCATTCCTGGATTATTCCTTCACTCCTGAAGGAGCTAAAATACTTTAAACTGTGTTCCTATTTTCTATGCTTATTTAACATACCACGTTGTCTCTCAATCAGCAGGTAGTCAAGCTACGAGCTTTCAAGTTCTCAGATAGTGATGTTCCTACATTCATCAAGTGACCAAACCTCCTCCAAATAACTCTTTTGATGTTATCTTCCCAAGATTAGGTCCTAACATTTAGAAAATACAAATTTTCAGGGTGTCTTTTATACCTAATACTATTTTGTGATGTCTCAGATGGCCACAGGAAAATTGCAAACGCTTGTTCTTTTCCTCTATTAAAAAAAAAACTTAATGCTAAAAATAATCATACTTGTTTGATATGCTCCACATTTCTTACACAGTTCAACACTACTGTGAGAGTTACAGGAGAAGATTTGCCAAATAAAAGCCTTTCTGAAGGTAAAATATATATTTATAAATCTCCAAAGAATATAACCTCTGAAATACATGTAATACACATACATACTATATGTCAGTAGTTTTTACTTCCACCAGCCAGTCTCTCCTCTTCTTGGCTCTCTGCTTTCTCTGGCAGTACCCACCATATTTTCTATTTGAGGTTTGAAACTTTCCAGAATTTTAATATCATAGATTGAAATTTCTTTTGTTTTAGCACAGAGAGTATGCGAGTCAGGAGGTGGGGGTTGGGAAATGCTAATAGTAGAAAGAATCTTAGAAAGGAATTTCTCTTCCAATATACTTTCCATATCCGTATTAAAATTTAGAGATGGTTCTGTGTTTAAAAGCTCATCTACAAAAATGCAAATATATCTGCATATGAATGATAATGTATGTCAGGCAGTATAATAGAGAAGAGAAAGAAGGACATGTCCTTTGAAACAATGCAAATTTGAATTTAAATCCCAGCTGTGTGATCTTTTCTAAGATAACTTCTGCATCTGTAAGAAGGGGATATAGATTTCCTTTCTTATTAGATTGCTGTGATGATTAAATGAGATAATGTTGCAATGGCTGGCATGAAACTTGGCCCATAATAAGCCCTGAATAAATAATATTTGTTATCATCATTAACATACTTTGAAAATTGAAGAGTAGCATTTGGATGTAAAAGAGTATATTATTATTTCCTTGAGAAGGATTCACATTATAATCTCTGTTCCTTCCTCAGAGAAAATAGAAGTTACAGAGAAGATAAATGGGGAGCTTCCTTTTTTCTACTCATCACATATTTAAATCTTGGCATTGTCTTCGATTTCTCTCTCATTAACCACCTCTGTCTGATCTCCTGCCGTCCATTCAGTATTTATTAAATCTAGTGAGGTCTCTATCCAAAAAATTTCTTTAATGTTCCACTCATTTTTCTTCCATGCACTCCTTTGAATGTGCTCTCTGTGAACATTCCCTATTACCTTAACAAAATTATTGCAGAATCTTAACAATTGGATTCTGTTTCAGATAAGGGTAAAATTCTGGACTTTGGGTGAGATAAAAACTAGATTAGATTTCAGGCTATTGTCTCTCACAAGGGAGGTGAGAAGTGAGGCTCATGTACTGAGTTTGGGAAAAAGTTCGCCTAAAGATGTTGCATAGCCAGAGGGTAGACTCCAGCAGGCAGTGTTACCTGCCTGCCCAATGTACATTCTCTTTCTCCTCCTCACTGGTATTACTTTGATTTGGGCTGGAAAGTGACAATGTTTCCAACTTAAAATTCAATTTCTTAGATTCCCTTACAACTAAGAGTTTCCACATGACACATCTCGACAAAGAACCTGGAGAGAAAATCTGCTAGGGAGAACTTTGTTTTCCTTATGTGGGCATTACTTTTTTTTTTCATTACCTCCTTCTTTCTCTTAATGCCTGGAGTGTCATTGTGGCGCTTTGAGATATAGGAGCTATCTTGTGACCATGCAGACAAAGGCCACACATTAAGGACAGCAGAGTAGGAAGAGGAAGAGAGACTAGGACTTTTGTGGTATCATGGGACCACTGCCCCAGCTCTCAGCTGCCCGCCTCCAGACTCTTTCACCTCCTAAAAGATAATACTTCGTTTGATTAAGTCACTATTTCTGGAGGCTGTTTATATATTTTATCAAAACACCAATGGACACCCTAATAGTTATTTTCAGCTTTTCTCCAACATGTCTAGTAAGCTCTGCCCTGAACAACTGTGATAATGGAAAATTTAAACTTGTAAGGGTTTATCTCAGTTTCCCAATACTTCTGCCTCTTTCTCTTTCTAACTTTCTATATAAAAAAAAAAAATTCAAACATACACAAAAGTAGCAAATACTGTAATATGCCCCCATTTATCCATTACCCAGTCTCAGGATGATCAACTCATGGCCACTCCTGTTTTATCCATAATTTCACCGACTCTGCTCCCACACTCACCACTGGTTTTATTTTCTAAGCAAATCATAAAGCGTGCAAATGGAATACAGTATCATTTTACTTACAGAAATGTATGTATTAGCAATAAATACATTAGCAAGGAACGCTTAAGTTAATTACCCCAAAATCATTTACTGTCACTTAGGAGAGGACAGAGTCTAAGAGAAGATGATGACCCTGCCTGTCCCTCACACCCAGAGAGGCTTCCATATGGTATAGACAATAATCAAAGCTAAGAGAGTTATAATGGAAGAACTGCACATTGGCTATCTGAGGATGAAAAAGACTTGAGAATAGCAGGAAATTATGAAATAAATGATGTTCAGAATGAATTAAAAATATTCTCTAACTTGCCTGCAGCAATCTGCAAATCAATGGCATTTTGTTAACAATACAACTAATAAAGCAAATGCCACATTATTCCATCTAAAATGATAATTACTTTGCACAGCATTTAACCTACAACCTTGAAAATAGTCTCATTGTCCAGTATGATGCCAAAATCCTTATGCTTTTTTTCTATTTGTGATCCACAATATATTTTATACACATACCCAGTGACAGACAGAAGAAAGGTCATGTTTGTGATTTACATTCTCCCTTCCACTCTTCTATTTTTCTATTTTCAACTTCTTTATTAATACTGTGTTTTACAACTCCCTCTTTATAGATATCCAATATTATTAAATGTGATGTGGATATCTCTATGATTATATCTATTCAAGTATATAAGTATAAACCTATCTATATTATTTTAACTAAACAAAAGTGTTCCATGCATATTTGTCTATGATTTGCTTTTTTTAAAATATGTACAGTCATCTCAAGGTAAGCAAATGTCTATATTTTTCAATTTCTGCATGCATACATGTCTATATGGAATTTTGCATGAATTGGAGTATATGATACATGCTAGATTGTCTTAATGTAATCTTTTCACTGTTTTCTTCCCCTCTTCCTCCTCCCCTTCCTCTCTGTCTCCTCCTCATCTTCTTCTCCTTGATTTTCTATAATTTAACTTCTTCTTCCTCTCGTCAGCAACATCAAGTTTGGGATCAAAATGCGTAAGTTCAAATCTTGGGTCCACCAAGTATGTAGGTAGCCTAGAGCAAGACACTATTTCCTCACTTGTGAAATGAGAATAATAGTAGTCTTGACATTATAAGGTGGTTGTATTAAGAGTATTCATATACAAAAGGTACTTAATAATTATCCGGCAAAAAGAAAATGTAAGCAACATGAGCTGATTTTAACTGTCCCCTGCTCACCCTTCCAGGTTTTCTTGTCACATTTTTCACCTGTATCACAGTGTTCCCGCTACACTGGCTTCTCTCTGTCCCTTAAGCAGGCCAAGCTTTTCCTTAGGGCACTAGCACTGACTGTCTCACTCTTTGGTATTTTACTATCTATTTCTTTGTGCACCTCTCCCTGCTTCTATTTGCCCAGTAAAATATAAGCTCAAAGAAAGTGGGAATTTGGATTTTCCTGTTCTACACTACATCTATATCCCCTAATACCATGCATGAGACGGACTCTCTTATTTAACATGTACTTATTAAACGAATGAATGATTTAACTTTACATTTAGCCTAAGAGTGACCTATAAAGGTAAGTATTATTTCCTCAGTTTTAAAAATAATAAAAGTGAGGCTAAATTATTTCTTGAAAGTCATAGTAAGCTGCTGAATTGGGCTTGAATCCAATTTTCCTTTCTGTATGTCAAGTATTCTTTCCACTTTCTTAAATGTTATTTATTTTTTTAATCTGCATAGATTCAGCCTCTCCATGGAATTGTAAATCTCTTCAAATCATGTGTTTTACTGTCTTTAGTTTATAACAATGCTTAGCCCACGATAAGTACACAATAAGCGTTTGTTGTTAGTAATGACTTCTCCTTCATGGGTTTATGCTTTTGCCTCTTATATGATATACATAAAAACACTTTTTCTAAGCTTACTATAAAATATTGTTTGTGTAGGTGCTAGTAGTTAAAATTAATTTGGCAACAAGGATGCAAAGAATGTCGATGGCACTCTTAGGAGACATTGAAGGTTTCTGAATCTCAATCTGCATAGCAGATCAGGCAAGGAAATGAGTCAGAAGACAATGCAAAGAGAACATAGTTAACGCTACAGCAATTCAGGGGCAGGAGACAGCTGTGGCTTGCGAAGTAAGGGAAAATAGGACAGATGCTGTGCTGGGCCTATGATGACCAAGGGAACCTACGTGGGATATTTCAGCCAGAAATAGACATAGTTAGAAACAGAGTGGGGAGAGTTTTTTAAAATTTTAGAAAGCTAGTGCTTTGGCGCAGATAGCTGTACTAAGGTCGAACGAAACCAAGAGATCTCTAATTTTTTTTTTTCCCTCCCAAGATACACAAGAAAGTTGCTAGCTATGTACAGCATGGACACTTTTAAATAATCAGGCTGACAAAACTATGGTTTGTGTAATACATGACATTGAAAGTCAACCTCTTCTTACATTTAAGGCCAGAGAGAAGTGAAGGAAGACCATGTATGATGTGAGGCAGCAAGAAGTGGAACATTCTTCCATCATATATTTTAACACATAAAGATCTAGCATGTCTGACACCTTCTCTCCATTCCTATTGCAATGAACTTAGTTCAAATCCTCATCATTTATCTCCTGGATCAAAACAGCATCCCCCTGACTCCAGAGGTCATTCCACAGTCTCAGGTATTATCCTCTTAAGTGCAAGCTGACCATAGCACCCCACTGCTAAGCCTCCCTGCGAGCTTGTGGTAAAGACCAGTCAGTTCTTGGCTCTCATCCCACTTATCTTGGGTCCCTTGCAGACTTGTAGTTGCCCTCCAATGTTTAAATACATAGTATCACTTGGAAAGCCTGAAAACATAAACATCTTTGGGGGGAAGGGTATAGCTCAAGTGGTAGAGTGCATCCTTAGTATGCACGAGGTCCTGGGTTCAATCCCCAGTACCTCCTCTAAATAAATACATAAACAAACAAACAAATAAATAAATCTAATTACCTCCCCCCAAATACAATAAAGAAAATTAAAAAATGAACAAGTTTGGGTCTCAAATTCAAAGATTTGAATTCCATAGTTCTGATGAGACCTAACAATTTAATTTTTAACATTTGCCCCAGGAGGTGAGATAAAATACCATTTGGCATGCAGAACTACCAGGTTCCCCAAATACCATGCTATTTCATGACTATTTGCCTAGAATATCTTCCCTTCCCACTCAGTCTTTTTGTCTTGGGAAAATGCTGTAAATTCTTCACAATCCTGCTCAAGTATTATCCTCTTCACCAAGCTTTTCTTTACTACTCCTTCCCCATACCAGACTGTTAATCAGTTTATCCTCTGTTTTAATTCTGTGCCTTGCAGTTATGCATCTTAATACCTTCATTCTATCTCTTTGTTATCTTCATAACTAAAGTGTGAGCTCTTGAAGGGTTGATATGATGTCTTAATCACTTTTTGCAGTCCCAGGGGTTAGCAGAGTGCTTGGCACATGTTAAATAAATAATAAAGGATTACTGAACCTCAGTATTTCTCATCCTGACCCCAAGAGTAAAGTGCAAGTCTTGGTTTTTATACATTTTTTCACCCCTATCACATATACCAATTTCTAGGTACCCCAACCCTAGTCCTAATTTGTAGAAAGGAGAGAGGGCTTGGTTGGTTGGAAAGGTAGAGGTGCCATTGTCTTTTTGCATGCTTGTGATTTTCTTTGGTCTAGAAAAATGTAAGTCTAGAATCTCACCATCGATAAATAAATTTGGCTGGACAAAATCACTGTGGTAAAGTGATTTACAATGTAAAATAAATTATTACCTTATACTCTGGAAGTTCACTTAGAATAGAGGAGTTAACTTGGAAATTAAAAATTTAAAAAAGAGAGAAAGCTCTTGGGGAGTTGTAGGATCACAGAAATAGAGATGCCTTCGAAATAAAAAAAAAAAATCTATTTTTATCCCTTGTTGTTTTTCCTAATCTCTATCACTCCTTGCCACTGTCCCTGTGAAAATGTGTTAAGGAAACCTAACTCAAAATTGGAGTCACAAAGCCATAAAGGGAGGTGCTGTCACACACGTGCCATGCCTTCCAGCTTCCATGGTTTCCCAGGAAGAAGAAAGATTTCTTCTCTTCACCTGACAACAGCAAGCTGCCCTCAGATGCAACCAATGAGAAGCCACCACCACTTTGAATTTTCATTCTCCTCTAATGAACTTTTTTCAAAGCAACCCCTCCAACTTCCTCCTTTCCTCTGTAAAAGAACACTCTCCTCTTTGCTCTCTGAACTTGCTTATGGTTCACTATAGTCTGCTTCTCCCAAATTGCAGTTCTTCTGCTACTCCCCAATAAACTCATTTTTACTTAAGGTTGTTCTTTGCTCTATTTGAAGCTGACATCAACAAAACCATGGATAACCCAATACCTTCAAACTGAGTAGCTGTAGACACATTCTAAGATGGACTGCTTTGAGAAAATCCTTCTCTCTCTCCCTCATCCAAGGTCATATACCCTTTATCAAGCGAACTACATTTATATCCCAAAGTTCCCTTCAGTTCTCTCTCTCTCCCTCTCTCTTTAGAAAAAGATGAAAGGAAGGAAGGAAATACTTCCCTTGGCCATAAATGTAAAACCCATTTATGCATATATTATATGCAAGTCTTGATCTACCACCCAGACAGATTTTCATCATATGCCAATACATTTCTGTTTTAAAGCCTATCTCTTGTAGCCATACAAATATAATTCAAATGATTTGAAAATGTTTTTATGCACACTAAAAAGAGAAATGACATTTTGTGGATTTAAATTATTTTTTTAAGGAGGTACAAAATTAAATTGTGAAAGTTTACCTAAGTAAACTGTAACTAAGCTTAAATTCTCATATGGGAGGTCTTCCTTCTCCTATAGTAGTGACAGTATTTAACATTATCATTGTTTAGTGATGATAACAGCTAAAAAAGCATATTTGGACTACCATTTGGAAGAAGTTTACTGACACTGAGTACCAATGTGTAGCTTATATCGTTAGACATTTTTCATCTTACACTGTTCATCACATAATTTTCTGTGTCCAATGCACAGTTAATGGCTCAAATCAGTTAAGTATTCCATCAATCAGTATTTATTGAACCTAAGACCTGTGCATGGGAGAATTACATCTGAGCCACTTGGAGATCTGAGAGATTAGTGAGGAAATAACACACTTACTATTACTATTTTTCAATCTAAATAAAGCATATTGGAAATATGCAGGCTGGCTCAAAAAATCATTTCTGTGAAGTTAGTGTTTTGGTGGGTGAAAAAAGGGCCTGTACCTTATAATATTAATATTAAGGACTATGTTAAGAAGAAAATATGATTAGACTGGGTATCTCATGTTCAAAAATTTAGATGAGCTGTTCTTCAAAATACTAAATAGAAGTCAAATTATTTTCATGTTACATGAAAATTTATGTGAAAGAGTATTAATGTTTGAGCTTAAAAAAATAATTGGAACCATATATCTCAAAGTGTAAAGAATGCTCGTCCTTATACCTAGTGAGTAATTTTAACATAGAGCTGTAATTCTATAATAAATGGCCATTTGCCTTAAAGTTTAAAGGTTAAAGGTTAATACCTTTGAGTTTAGTAGAATAACAGAGTAGAAACACTTTAAAGATATTTTTCAGTTTATTAAACTGTGAGTTGTTACTAAATTGCCTGCAAAAACTGGACTATAAAAATACAATTTTTGCATATGAGTAAAGTGAATGTAAAAAACATATCTAATTATTAACTTACCAGTATTCTGTGGCAATACTTTCCAATGGTATGAGAAATTTTTTTTTAAAATGAATAAAGTACATAGAAATTCCTGTTTTCATTCTAATGATTCCGTATAGGTACTAGGAAACTACAACATTTGGAAACTAATAAATATGTAGACCTAAATTCAGTAGAAAGATTTTTGAAGTCCAAAACATGTTTTATTAACTGATCTTAAAAAGGAAAAAAGAAGAAAAAGCAATAGTTACTTCTGAACACCTGCAGGATTTTCTTAACAAGGACCTTTAGAATCCCTTTAATGATTACATAGCTAATGAATTATTGTTTATCTTCATGCATATATAAAGAAAAATATGAAGTTGTTCCTATGAGAACATTTCAGGGTATTAGTGGAAGCATTTTTTTTTTAATACTTTCTACTTACAAAGTACTTTAATAATCTCACATTGGGAATCCCAATATATTTTTGAGGTAAGTCTCTTGCTTTTGCATTGTACAGATTTCCATATAAGTAAGAATTAAAAAAAAAAGAAAAGTCATTGTTTCTTCATATGTATATACACATATGAATGCATAAGATGTATTGGTGCATATACATCTTATCATACACATTCAGGGTAATAATTTTACATTTCTTCTTATTAGAATTTTATCATTGTTGCTGGTAGATGTAACTGGTTTCCAGGTTCTTGTCCTGTCCCAGAGAGAATTCAAAGATGCAGAGGTTAAGAAAGTAAAGCGAGGATTTATTAAGGGATAGATAGTACACTCTCAAGGGGAGAGCGGGCTGGCTCAGGTGAGCAGCTGCCCTGAGTTTCTCTGGCAAGTTATTTACATAAAGTGTAAAAATGAATGGGCGGAATATTCATTAAGGGGGGTCATATTCCTTGATTTTCAGCCCAGCTCCTCCTTTCTGAAGGGAGGAGGGTTTTGTCCTTATTCAGTCTGGATCAGAAGGGTCATGGCATCGGTGCGTGATGGGTACTTCTAATCTGCAAAGCTAGTTTTATTGAAATGAGGGCATAATAGGCAAAAGGTTACATCCAGACACTGAAGATTCCAGTCTTTTCCCACTTTTCTTTGTTGGCCTCCAAGCCTCTCATCACTGCAAAAGACCATTTAGCCCAGAAGTTCCTGCTTTTCTTTCTCTGCCCAGGGATCCCTGGTACTTACGTGATGTACAGTTTCCTGCATTCGGTCTGTGCCCCTCCTTTCTGCCCAATTCCTGCTATTTGGCCTATGTCTCCCTTTCTCTGCTCATATCTAGCTATCTGCCTGTTCTAACATAATCACTGCTTTGTCAAAGATACAGAGTGAAAAAATGAGAAGCTGACAATACTGATGGCTAATATTTGTTATGTTTCATAAAGCATTTAATAAGCTTACGTGTATTATACTCATATGAGCCCTCAAATCAACTTTTTAAGGTGGGTATATAATTTTGCCCATTTTACAGATAAGAATATTGAGGCACAAAGAAAGTTTCTCAAGAAAGTAATCAAGGGAACGAGCCAAGATTTGAACCATGACAATGTGTCTTTAGAGTCTGGTGATTTAAACACTGGGTTAACTCCCAACAGTGCTAAATTGGCAACTAAAAGTCACTGAGCCTCAGGTTCCTCAAGAAAATGTAGGTAGGAGTGTTGCAACTTTTGGGCTACTCACAACACAAATATTCTGTCAAGATGAATGGCAGTTGTGTGGTCAGGCCACTCGAGAAGGCTGTTGTCTTGCTCTTTGTACATCCCTGCTCAACCAGTCCCCTGCTTCACCTACACTCTGCTCACATGAACGTGTTTGCCCCCTGCTGCCCCTTAGAACGGAATGGCTCCACCTGCTAGTTTATTAAAGGGAAAAGTCTGCCCTCCTGATGGTCATTAACCTGAGGGCCTGTGAGGAACGTGCCTTAGGGGCTGGTTTCCCTGGTAGCTGATGAGCCAACGTGATAGCAATTTCTTAAACACAGTAGCCTCCTTTTACCCCTGGTAGTGAAGATGGCCGCCAGGTCCTGCTCGCTGTCCACTGCATGTGGGGGTGCCGTTCCAAGACCTTGCTTCGGATGTAAGAGACCCCATCTATTAAACCCTTCACGTCTCTGTCGCTGTCTCTGGACTCATTGGACTTGAGGCTGGGCAAGTACAAGGCTTGCAGGCTTGCGGGGTGCAGCCCAACAATTGCTCAGTCAGCCAGGAGGCCCAGGAAACTCCTGTGAACACGGAGATGTCGGGAGATAAGGACAGAAAACAGAAAGCTGGGGTGGAGGTAGTCCCGAGGTGGCTGTCCACCAGCCCGTGGGGCCCTGTGGCAGCTGTCTACTGAGGGAGATGTCTTTCTCTTTCTATTATACTGATAATATCCTGTTACCTTCAGAGTCTCTTTCCAGTTTAAAAGTAGCAGCCCCGTGCTCATGGTTCCTGACTGTACAGGGATGGCTAGTGAATGCAGACAAATGCAATGCAAGGACCAGGATTATCCACAAAGTACATACCCCGGACCCATCACCCCTGAACTATTACAGACACAGGCCTTAGGGATACGAACTCAGGGACAGGCTTGTGAATTGGATGTGGCCAGTTAGCCAGAACGGTTTGGCTGGGGCCTGTGGCAACAGCAAAATAATGACAGTGCCCTGGGGCTTCTGGTCTCAGCTATGGAAGGGAGCAGAGCAACGATACAGTGTGATGGAACAACAGCTATATGTGGTCTACAATGCATTATGAAGGTGGAAGACACTACGAAAGGCCTACCCAGGTCATCGAGCAGCCCCAAAAAACAGCTGTGTACGACATACAGGACCCCCGTGGATATCAACAGCCATCAAGGAATTCACTTAATTGGCCACAAGAGTCAGGAGTTGGTCAATAAAAATGATTTACACTAGCATTTCCACCTGCCTTACAACCCCCACTGCTGCTGGGCTACTTAAACAACAATTGATATGGGAAACCTGCTCTCTCAAAACGTGGGCATGTCCTGGGAGAAATCATCCCAGTGCTTACGCCATGTTAACTCCGAGGCAACGGGTCAGCAGCAACTGAGTACAGACTGTGGGCCATCAAAGGACCAAAGGACACTCGCCAGGACAACAATTTATTTTCAGCCTTGCCACAGGATCTACCACAGGGGAACATATTATAGAATGACCCTAGGATGGGCAGGTAAGACCCCTGGATTTGCTGTCTTGTGAGGAATAGGTTTAGAAAGGAATTTATAGATTTCACAGCTTCTACCCGGCTCCACCTGAAACTAATTAATCTGGGCCCCTTACTGAGAAAGGCACCAATGTATTAATTAACCTTGCACTCTGTTATATGGCTGCTCCAGTATTTGGCACTGGATGTGGGGACTGAGGGTGGACAGGCAGCGTGGTACTGTAGGCAAAGACAAAAACCACAGGTAGGGGTGGTATTATCTCAAAATGCTGTTCCTGCTTGTATGTCGCTTAGTGTTCATGATCTCTCCTGTATTGTGCCTATTAAGCAGCTCACATTTCGCCTCTAGTCTGAGCAGAGGGAATCCGTTCACGGACTGGGTGACAACAATGGCCTGACTGTGAAATGAGTTTGATCGCTGAGTCTATAGTGAGTTGTGCCGTTCTCTGGACTTCCATGAAAAGCTGGCCCTAGAAGTTCTTGGCTCCAAAGTTTGCCCACCTCTTGGATTCTTGATACTCTTTAGCTGCTGCTGTCTGTATTGCATTTGTGGTATTTGGCTGCAGCCCACCTCTACATACTTGACCCCTGGGATGGCACGGAAGAGGGGCAGACCAAGATTGTAAGGGTCGTGCACAGTAGGTAGGGGCAGAGTGTATGGTCAGGCCACTCAAGGTAGCTGTTCTCTTGCTTTTTGTACATCCCCCTGCTCGACCAGTCATTGCTTCGCCTATACCCTACTCACGTGCGCGTGCCTGCCCTTGCTTCTTAGGCCAAAATAGCTCCACATGCTAGTTAAAAGGAACTCTCTGTCCTCCTGATGTTCGTGAACCTGAGGGGCTGTGAGAAACGTGCCCAGGCTGCTGGTTTCCCTGGTAGCTGATAAGCCAACCTGATGTCAATTACCCCTATAAATGGTAGCCTCCTCCCCCCACTGGGTAGTGAAGACTGCTGCTGTATCCTGCCTGCCATTTGCCGCACACGGTGTGGTGTAGCTCCAGGACTCTGCTTCAGACGTGTAAGTTCCCCCTTTGTTCAAAACCACTGATGTCTCTGTCACTGCCCTCAGGCTCTTTCTTCAGTCTCGAGGCTGGGAAACTGCAAGACTTGCAGGCCTGTGAGATGCCGCCCAACAGTAGTGGTCTTAGCAGTGGAAGGAATGGTGCTAATAATAGTTTCCACTTACCAGCACCTAATGGGTACCAGAAACACTATGGACATTGCAGGCATATCTCCTTTTACTGCCCTTTGGTTTATTGTACTTTGCAGAAAATGCATTTAAAAAAAAAAATTGAACGTTTGTGGCAAACCTGTGTTGCAGATGGTTAACAGTTCTAGTAATAAAGCATTTTTAAAGTCAGGTATGTTCATTGTTTTTTTAGACAGTATGCTATTGCACACTTAAATAGACTACAGTACAATGTAAGCATAATTTATATGCACTGGAAAACCAAAACTTGTGTGATTCACTTTATTGCAATATTCAGTTTATTGCAGTGGTCTAGAACCGAACCTGCAATATCTCTGACTTACGTCTGTAGTTCCTCTAATCCTCATAATAATTCTCCAAGCCAAATGTCGTATCTCTAATTATATAATTGGGAAAATTAAGTATCAAAGATTAAATAACTTTCTTAAGATCATGCAATTAGGAAATGGAACTCCTGGGATTAAAATCCTACTTTATCTGACTCAAAGAAATTTGTTTTTCGTTTAGGAGTAAATACAATTAAGACCTAGTCTCTTAGCAAGTTTAATGTTAATACCATTTTATTTATAATCACTGTACTGTGTGTTAGATCTTGAGGACTTATTTGAGAATTGTCAGTATATATCCTTAAACAACATCTCTCACGTTTCCCCCACGCCTCAACCCCTCATAACCACCATTTCACTGTTTTTTAAAGGTTTTTTTTTTAATATTATTGTTATTCCACATATAGTTAGCTTACTGTATTTGTCTTTCTCTTTCTGACTTACCTCACTTAGTATAATGTCCTCAAGGTCCACCCATGTTGTTGCAAATGGCGGGATGTCCTTTTATCCTCATGAGTGAACGGTTTCAGTTGTGTATCTACAACACGTCTTATACCCACTCATCCACTGATAGCTGCTTAGGTTGTTTTCGTATCTTGACTATTATGAATAGCACTATAATCAATGTGTAAGCACATATCTGTTCAATAACTGATTTTCATTTCCTTTGGATACATATATTCAGAAATAAGATTGCTGGAGAAGATGGTGGTTCTATTTTAATTTTTTGAGCAACGTCCATAATGTTCTCCATAGTAGCTGAGCCAGTTTACAGTCCCACCAACAGTGTAAAACTATTCTCTTCTCTCACATCTTTGCCAACACTTACTGCCTCTTACCTTTTTGATAACAAATCTTACAGGTGTGAGATAATCTCATTGTTTGTTGTTTGCATTTCCCTGGCTAGTGATGTTGAACACCCTTTCAGGTACCTACTGGCCGTTTAGATGTCTTCTTTGGAAAAATGTATTCAGCTTCTCTGCCCATTTTTTTTTTTAAACTCATCAACATTTTGGCTCATTTTCTTCCAGTTACTTTTTTAAATTTATTTTTTGAGGAGGGAGGTGATTAGGTATATTTATTTTTACAGGAGGTGCTGCAGGTTGAACCCAGGACCTTGTGCATGCTAGGCAGGAGCTCTAGTGCTTGAGCTATATCTACCCCCCACCCCGCCCATTTTTAAATCAGATTTAAAAAAAATGAAATTGTATGAGTTCTTTATACATTTTGTATATTAAAATCTTATCTGACACATGGTTTGCAAATATTTTTCCCATTCTGTGGGTTGCTTTTTCATTTTGTTTCCCTTTCTCTGCAGAAGCTTTAAATTTGTAGTCCTGCTTGTTAATTTTTTGTTGTTAGTATTGTTGGTGTCATATCCAAAAAAAAAAAAATCATTGCCAAGGCTAATGTTGAGGAGCTTCTTCCCTGTTTTCTTCTAGGAGTCATGGTTTCAGGTCTTGTGTTTATGTCTTTGACCATTTCAGGTTAATTTTTGCAAATAGTGTAACACAGGGATCAAATTTTATCTTTCTGCCTGTGGTCATTTAGTTCTCACAACATCACTTATTGAAGATATTACCCTTTCCCCATTGGATATTCTTGGCTGTCTTAACAAATACTAGTCAACTGTATATGTGGGGGTTTAATTCTGGGTTCTCTATTAAGTGCCATTGTTCTATGTGTCTATTTTCATGCCAGTGTCATACTGTTTTAACTCTATAGCTGTGTAGTATATTTTAAAATCACAGAGGTGCAGTGCCTCTGTTTTTTTTTTTTTTTTTTTTTTTTCCATGATTGCTTTGGCTGTTTGGGGTCAATTGTGGTTTCAGACATTTCACCATTTTTTAAATATCTGTTAAAAATGCTATTGAAAGGAATTGCATTGAATCTATAGATACCTTGAGTAGCACTGACATTTTAAAAGTATTAAGTTTTCCACACTATGAATGTAGTCTTTGTCTTTTTTGATTTTTCAACAGTCTTGTAGTTTTCATTGTACAAATTTCTCACTTCCTTGGTTAAATTTATCCCCAGATGGCATATTGGTTTTGACACTATTGTGAATAGGATAGTTTTCTTTATTTCTTTTTCAGATATTTCATTGTATATAGAAATGTAACTGGTTTCTATATATTGATTTTTATATTCTTCAACTTCACTGAATTCATTGAGATCTAAAAGTTTTTTAGTTGAGTCTTCTGGATTTTTACTATATAAGATCATGTCATCTGCAAATAATAATTTTACTTTTTTACTTTTTTATTATTTACAAATAACAATTTTACTTTTACATTTCTTCTATGACTTTTGTCCTGACTGGTGGCTCTAGCTAGCACTTCAGTACTTCCAGCAACATGCTGAATAAAAGTGGTGAGAGGGGGCATCTTTGTTCCTGATTTCAGAGGAAGTTTCCAATTTTCCTCTGAGCATAATATTAGCTCTGGGTTTGTCATATATAGACCTTATGATGGTGAGGTATATTCCCTCCATATCCAATTTATTGAGTTTTTTTTTAATCATGTATTTTGTCACATGCTTTTTCTTCATCTATTGATATTTCATTCTATTAATGTGGTGTATCATATTTATTGATTGCGTATGTTGGACTGTCCTTGTATCCCAGGGATAAATCTTAATTGGTCATGGGGTATAATACTCTCAATTAGTTCTTGAATTTGTTGTTGCCAACATTTTGAAAATGTCTGCCTCTATGCTACTCAGGGATGTTCGCCTCTAGTTTTGTTGTATTCTTATCAGACTTTGGTATTAGGGCAATGCTGGCCTCATTGAGTCTGGAAGAATTCACTCCCCCTCAATATTCTGAAAGAGCTTGAGAAGAACTGATGTTAATTCTTAAAAGTTTGGTAGAATTCTTCAGTGAAGCCATGCAGTCCTAGTGTTTTCTGTGTTGGAAGGTTTCAGTTACTGACTAATCTCCTTACTCACTATTGGTTTGTTCAGACTTTCTATTTCTTCCTGATTGGTAGGTTGCACGATGCTAGGGGACTATCAATCTCTTCTAGGTTATCTAATTTGTTGGCATACAATTGTTCATAGGAGTCTCTTAATGATCTTTTGTAGTCCTGTGGTGTCAATTATAATGTCTCTTTAATTTCTGATTGTTTATTTGAATCTTAGTGTCAACTTTAATTTTTAAAAACTCCTAATTTTATTTGTTTCCTGATGTTTATATCAATTACTTCCACTCTGATATTTGTTCTTTCCTTCTGCTCATTTTGAGTTTAATTTGTTCTTTTTCTAGTTCCTTGGTGTAAGGTTAGATTATTTGTGATCTTTATACATTTATCATTGTAAACTTCCCTTTCTGAACTGCTTTTGTAGCAGTCCACAGATTTTTGTATTTTTGTTTCAACCTTCACTTCTTCTAGACATTTTTTACTTCTCTTTTGATTTCTTCTTTGACCCACTGGTTGTTCAGGAGTGTGTTTAGTTTCCACCTATATGTAGATTTTCCAGTTTTCCTCATGTTTTCTAGTTTTATGTCATTGTAGTTGAAATACTTAGTATGATATAAACCCTCTTAAATTTGAGACATACTTTGTGTCCTGTTACATGATCTGTCCTTGAGAATATTCCATGTGCATTTGGATGTATATTCTGCTATTGGAAGGAGTGTTCGTTCTAAAGATGTCCATTAGGTTCATTTGGTCTGATACATGGTTCAAGACCATTGCTTGTTGTTTTTCTGTCTCGATGATCTATCCATTGTTGACAGTAGGATATTGAAGATCCTAATATCTGTTAGTATTTGCTTCATATATTTAGGTGTTCCAATGTTGGATGCATATGTATTTATGATTTTTACATCTTCTTGGTGGATGGATCTCTTTATCATTGTAATGACCTTCCTTGTCCCTTGCTACTGCTTTCAGCTTAGTCCATTTTGTCTGATTATAAGTATAGCTACCTCTGCTTGCTTTTGGTTTTCATTTGAATGGAGTATCTTTTTCCATCCCTTCACTTAAAGTCTCAGTGCATCCTTAAATCTAAAGCAGGTCTCTAAGAGGCAGCATTTTTTTTTTTAAACATTCAGCCACTCTTTGCCTTTTGACTGAATTCAACCCATTTACATTTAGAATTTATTATATGCAGACAACTAGTGCCATTTTATTGCTTTCTGATTGTTCTGTATTTCCAGGTTCTCCCTCCTACCCCCCACCCCATTTCTTCCTACCTTTGGAGAGTAATCTTCATGGTGGTCTTTGATTTTTTGCCTTTTGTGGATTTACTCTAGTTTTTTTTTTGTGGTTACCACAGTGTTTACATAAGACATCCAATAGATCAAAGTCTATTTTAGGAAACAGTAACTTATTTCTTCACCTATAAGGGCTTCAGTCTTTTATTCTTTTTTTTTATATTACTGATGCCACAATTTACCTCTCCATGTTCTTTAACTATTTATAGTAGCTATAGTTCTTACTACTCTTTATCATTTAACCTTTTAAACTAGTTGAGTGCTTAATGCAGTATCCTAATTTAGAGCTACATTTTGTTCTAAGTCAGAGTGCACATTTTTTTACCTTTATCATGTCTTGCATACTTTCATATGTTTTCATGTTGCTAATGAGAATCTTCTCATTTCAGCTTGAAGTCCAGTATTTCTTGCAAGGCAGGTCTAATGTTGAATTCCCTCAGCTTTTGTTTGTCTGGGAAAGACTTTACTTGTCCTTCATATCTGAAGGATAACTTTGCTTGATAAACTATTCTTGGCTAGCAATTTTTTCCCAACACTTTGAATGTCATTCTGCTCTCTCCTGGCCTGTAGTGTTTCTACTGAGAAATCCACTGATAGCCTAAAGGGCATTCCTTTGTAGGTTATATCCTTTCCTTTTTCCCATTACTGCCTTTAAGACTTTTTGTTGTTGTTGTTTTTTGACCATTTATTATAATGTGTCTTGGAGAAGGTATTTTAGCATTGAAATAATATGGTGTTCTATTAGTTTTGTGGACTTGCATGTCCAAGCCTTTCTGTAGATTTGGGAAGTTATCAGCTCTTTCTTTAAACTGTCCCTTATTACTTGCCTATGCTTCTGAAACACCAATTTTTCTGGTACTTGTTTTTCTGCTGGATTTCAATAGCTCTCATAGGCTTTACTAGCTCTTTCAAATCTTGAATTCCCTTTTCTCTTTGTTATTTCAGAATTCCTACCCTCCAAGTCACTTATCCTTTTTTCTACCTGGTCTGCCCTGCTATTGATAACCCTATTGCAGTCATCACGTTCACTGAATTTGTCAGCACCAGAATTTCTGTTTGGGTCTTTTTAAATTTTAATCTCTGTGATAAAGAACTCAATTTGTTGATATATTTCACTCCTAATTTTTTTTTTATTGAAGTATAGTTGATTTACAATATAACTTGTAAGTATGCAACATTGATTCCATATTTTTATGGATAATACTCCACTTAATGCCATCACAAAATAATGGCTATATATCCCTGTGCTTTGCAACATATCTGTGCTTATTTTATACATAGCAGTATGGGATTAAGAGATATAAGCTACTACCTTGCCCCTCCCCTGTCCTCTCTTCCCACTGGTAACCACTAGTGTGTTTTTCTAATATCTTGAGGTAGGCCTACAGCACTATGAACTTCCTTCTTAGAACTGCTTTTGCTACATCACATTCTGGAAAGTTGTATTTCCATTTTAATTTTTCTCAAGATACTTTCTGATTTCCTTTTTGATTTCTTCATTTATCTTTTTTTTCTTTTTTTTTCAGTAGCATGTTCAGTCTCCATGTATTTGTGTTTTGCAGTTTTCTTCTTGTAAATAATTTCTAGTCTCATCCTGAGGTGGTGAGCATGCCAGCCACCTGCACATTCTCAATCTACCCCTTTCCGCCCTGCCTCAAAAGCAAGCAAGCATTGGCTCCACTCCTCTTGTAGAAGAGTCTTTCTGCCAGTCTCCAGTTAGTTTTCAGTGAGAATTGTTCCATGTGTAGATGTATTTTAGATGTATTTTTGGGGGCGAGGGGAGTTCCACGTCCTCCTACTCCGTAGTCTTAATCTGGGTCTCTCATTCTTGACTTTGCTGAATTGTCTTACACTTTTCTTATAACTCGTGGAATTTTCCATGACAGCTATTTAGAATGATCATTTTCTTTTTGTGATATCATACTAGCTTGATTTTTCATATTCCTTATAGTTACATATTTCTGCTCATGTTTGAAGAAGTTGAGTGTTCCTTAACTCTCTGCCTATTTTCTTCGGCAGATGGAATGTTATGTTCCATACTGTTGTTAGCCTGAGTTTTTTTTTTTCCCCCTTTGTCTTTGTAAAAGTATATCTGCTCCCCATTTCTTGTGCCCTCTGGTGAGTAAACCTTTAAGCTTTTATGTTATTTTGGTTCATCTCACTTGGCTGGCTATTGGAATTTGTGTTTGTTTGTTTTCCAGAAGGTGGAGCTGTAGCTCAAGCTTTAGTCTGTCCCTTGCCAACCACTGCCTGTTTTCTTAGCACTCTCCCTGTTGACTTGGGCCAGTTCTCAGGCACACTCAGAAGCATGCAGGAGGAGACAAGGACAGAGTAAGGGTTGGTGCGGTTTAGCACTCAGTGCACTGGGGAGTGCCAGGGACCAGTAGGGAGATCTCTGGGGCTATCCCCCAGAGAGACATGGTTGGACTTTGAGCACAATCCCTCTAACACCATTTGAAATTATCATCTGCCTCTTTCCCAGTATCTCCCTCCCCCCAGCTATAGAGCTCCCATCTTAGTACTGTGGGGTGCTGCTGGGGAAAAACGGTTTTCTCCAGTCCTCCCATACAACTGGGTAGGTGGGCTGTCACTCACTACTTCCCTTTTCCCCTTGTGAAAGAGGTTGCCCCTGCTGCATAAATTGGCCTCATTCAGTGTTTCCTTGAGGGGAAGGGCAGCGCTGGGAATGTTTCTCTTACTGCCTCTGTGACTACATTTATATTCTTTTTTATACCCTCAAATTGTATGCTGGAGTCTCTAAAGGTTGTCACTTGTGCATGACAGCACCTGCCCAATTTTTTGCCCAGCAGTGGCAAGAGGAGTGCAGGCAGGTTCACTGGCTGCACTGGTTCTTCAGCCTGTACAGATTATTGTTTGTTCTTACTGGCTGCACTGATGGGTAAGATTCCTCCTTGTCTCTCAGAGTCAAGTGCCAAGTCTCAAAATACCCACAAAAGTGCCTTTGTATATGGATATCTAATTCATTGATTAGAAAGGAGGATAAAAAGGAAGAGCATCTTACACCACCATGTTGCTGACATCACTCCTGTCTTCATCTTTCATAGAGCAATAGCTGCCTCAGTGGATCTGTCCTGGAAGTGTGGTACGGTGAGGTCTAAGTACTTACAGGCAGAAGTTGTTTTTTTCTATTTTTTCCATTTTTGTTTTCATAACATTTGTCCATATCTCTGTAATTATTTGTAATACTACATTGTAATTTATTTCCTTACTCTGATCCTTCTGTCCATCTGAGGGAAAAAAACATTCCTTAAATGATTTTGTGTTCGCTATTCCTAACACATGCCCAAGTCAAAACAAAGGCTATGTAAGTGTTTATTGAACCAATGTATAAAGAATTCTAAGAAGTATTAGGAACATTCTATGACTTATGCTATCCCTTCATAGGAATATATTCCCTAGCCTGTATTGCACTTCAGGAGAGAATAAATATCTGTGACCAAAAATACCCATAGGCTATCAGAACTCAACCAAAAGTGTTCAAGTATGTTTTTGAGGAATATCGTTTTTCCAGGGACCCAAGGTCAGGTCAGTTCAGAGATTGAGAGAACAGAGTAATTATTTGGGTGTCTACTTCTCTTCCACCCTGGGCAACCTAAGAAATATCCTTTTCTATGTATTGTCAATTATACTCACCAGAGAACCGGGGAAAATACAGTTTCTGAATTTGCCTTTGACAGCTAAATGAATGAAACTTTCCCTAGGAGACAGAGCAAAAGTTAACAACCTGATGATAAGGCACGATATAATAAGAGGCTATTTTCCAAATAGCCTCTAAAACTTGGAGGATTATGTCATCCATCCAGCTTAAATTGTAATTAGAACTGAAAGTACTGATTTGTAAATTTCTGTAAGTAAAATTGAAGGTGGAAACTGGAAACTGCAGTCCCTTACACATATAGTACATGTGGTCCCTTATAAATGTAGTGCATGTGAATTACTATGTTTTTGTATATACATATTTATTGAAGTATTTTACAATGTTGTGTCAATTTCTGGCATTCAGCATAATGCCTGTCATACATGAATATACATATATCTGTTTTTATATTCTTTTTCACCATAAGTTATTACAAGATATTGAATATAGTTTCCTGTGCTATACATTATGAACTTGTTGTTTATCTATTTTATATATGTTAGTATATGCAAATCTCAAACTCCCAATTTATCCCTTCCCAGTCACTCCCCCCCCCGTAACCTATGGTTTTCTATGTCTGTAAGTCTGTTTCTGTTTTGTAAATAAGTTCATTTGTCTTTTTTTTTTTTTTGATTCCACCTATGAGTGATGTCATATGGTATTTTTCTTTCTCTTTCTGGCTTACTTAGAATGACATTCTCCAGGTTCATCCATGTTGCTGCAAGTGACATTATTTTATTATTTTTTATGGCTGAGTAGTATTCCATTGTGTAAATATACCACAGCTTCTTTATCTAGTCATCTGTCAATGGACATTTAGTTTGTTTCCATGTCTTGGTTATTGTAAATAGTGCTGCTATGAACATTGAGGTGCATGTATCTTTTTTAATTAAGGTTTCCTTTGGATATATGCCTAGGAGTGGGATTGCTGGATCATATGATAAGTCTATTTTTAGTCTTTTGAGGAACCTCCATACTGTTTTCCATAATGACTGCACCAAACTACATTCCCACCAAGAGTGTAGGAGGGTTCCTTTTTCTCCACACCCTCTCCAGCATTTATTGTTTGTGGACTTTTGAATGATGGCCATTCTAACAGGTGTGAGGTGATACCTCATTGTAGTTTTGATTTGCATTTCTCTGATAATTAGCGATATTGAACAGTTTTTCATGTGCCTATTGGCCATTTGTGCGTCTTCCTTGGAGAACTACTTGTTTAGGTCTGCTGCCCATTTTTGGATTGGGCTGTTTGTATTTATGTTAAGTTGTATCATCTGTTTATACATTCTGGAAATTAAGCCCTTGTCAGTCTTATCTGTTGAAAGTATTTTCTCCCATTCCATAGGTGGTCTTCTTGTTTTGCTTATGGTTTCCTTTGGTGTGCAAAAGCTTATAAGTTTAATTAGGTCCCATTTGTTTATTTTTGCTTTTATTTTTATTGCCTGTGCAGACAGCCTTAGGAGAACATTGCTAAGATTCATGTCAGAGAATATTTTGCCTATGTTTTCTTATAAGAGGTTTATAGTGTCTTGTTTTATACTTAAGTCTTTAAGCTATTTTGAGTTTATTTTTCTGTATAGTGTGAGGGAGTATTCTTACTATTTTTTAGATTTAATTTTTTCCTCACTTTTCCTGTCTTTCTGCAGATCCCTCATAACCATTAAAACTAGAAAATAATAGTGTGTACCTTACTAAGATTTTAAACAAATATTACAAATTGGAGTTATGAATGCCTGAAAATTCCATCTCAAATGTAATCCAGGGATACCAAACATTCTGGTTTGCTTATGATAATCTCAGTTTGTCTATATTCCTGGGATAATTTTATACTAATGGTCCCTTTTGCTCAAAAGTATCCCCATGTGGTGTATTTGTACCAGCAGATTCAATAGTGTTATCCTTGATAGATATCCTTTTGGCAGGTCCCTATAGGTAATTTATAGGACAGAACCTTAGATGTTTATAATCAAGTTCTGCCATCATATGCAGAACACTGTTATTTTGAGAGAGCTTCAGGCTTGCCACTGGACCCTAGTTAAATGCGTCAATAGGTTATCAAGTTCCTAGAAGACCTGAGCAGCCCATCGCCAGGAAGGTGTTGTGTGACCCACCCAATAAAGTCGGATGTGCACAGAAGCTTTCCATCACCAAACAGAAGTGGTGGTGTGAAAAATTGGATTCAAGCAGGTTTTTGAGGCAGATATAAATTGCATAAGTTGCTCACAACCATAGTCCCCACCCTGCCACACTTGCTATTCTGTCTTAACCAGCATCTGTGGCCTCACATAGCATAGTCCCTTGCATTCAATTGGCTGAAGAATTTTTTTTTAAAAAAAACTGCCTGTTTGAGAGAGCATTCTGTACAATATGCTGGTACCACCTGAAAGCGGACAAGTACACCAACATATCCAAGAGTGGCCCTGAGGATGGTGGTAAAGGCAAACCCTGAAAGTCAGAACTTCGAAAAACATATCAACTTCTTTATTTTTCTTGAAAGGAGAGATAGTCAAAGTACACATCTACACTGATTCATTAGGAGCACCTAATGGTTTGATAAGATAGTCTGGGCTTGAAATGAACAAAATTGGTGTGCTTGTGACAAGGAGGTCTGAAGATGTACGTCAACTCTCTTAAGCTGGGTGTGGAGTCCGAAGATAGTGTGTCGCATGTAGATTCTAATTGAAGAGTGACATCATCAGATGGGCAAGATGACTGGTTTTGGGGACATCAGCCCACTTCCCCAGTTACTCCTTGCCTGAATAGTAGGACATCACCTGGCGGTACTCTTAGTACTCTCCTGTGATGACAGTTAATGGAAAACTACAATTGTCTAATATAGGTAGAGTTTATAATGGCACAGATTCTTCAGGAAGAAAGTTTTGGGTTATTCTACCAGGCAAGGAACCATGACCAAATAAGGTGCCTGTTGCAAGCAAAGGTATCAATAGAAGGGGTACTACAAGGAATAAGTCATAAATCAGCTATGACCATGTGACTGGTTGTAGAAATGAGGACTGTAATAGCTATGAGTATTTCTTCCTTATTTTGATACGAATATATTTGAAAAATATTAAATCTTCATCTTTCCCGTTTCTCTACCATCTAACATAAGATGTGTTAATAGTAGCTAAACTTTAGATATGTGAGTAGTAGTTAACCTTTATAACTGTATTTAAGTGACATGATACTAAAGGGGCGAAAAATGTCTCAGAAGAGAAATGAACACCTCTCAAAAGTGAATAAATTGACTTAGTTGAGTTTATCTATTTTGTGGAAAGCGTTGGTGTACTTGGCTAGAAGGATAGATGAATCATATTAGACTTCTATTTGGGTTTTATTTGGGATAGAAACATGATTTTAAAAGCAATGTACTGATGTCAGCTTGAAGGGTGAACTATACTGGAACTGAATTTTGAAAGAATTTTTGCTGTTACAGTTGGCTTAATGAAACAGCAGCCAGCTTAACTGAAGGTTGATATAAGTACCATTCCTGCTGCCATTCATGCATGCTGCAGATGACCTGCTGATCTTGTTAGCATGAGGAAGTTGTCAGACATGCAGCCCCTCCAGGTGCCACTGGGTCTCCTCCTTCAGCTTCTGAGTCCTAGGCCAGATACCTGTGGAGCACTGTGGCAAAGAGCATCAGTTGCTTTTATAGGTCACTTGAATCATAAAATGTGGTGACATACGTGCGTTCCCACTTTTGTCTTCATGGATTCCCATTTGGCCTCCCATGAGTACCAGTTCTTCCAAGCTTTCCTCTGCTTCATTCCAGTTTTTCTACCCAATAGTGAGCCTAGACTACCTGCAGATTCTCCGTGCCTCTAGTTGCAGACGTGACATTCTTTCACAGATTTCCTCACCAGCTCCTACAGTTTCATACAGTCTATTTCCTATGAGAAATATGTTCTTCCGTATTGATTACTGTAGCTTGGCTTCCTATGTCAAAACAAACCCCAACTGATAACATTCAGTTTGTATACACAAAGTCACATTGTATATAATCCTTATGAGGTGATCACCTGAAATGTGAAAGGGACTTAAAAACTCCTTGGTTTGTGATTGAGAGTTAAATACCCAAATACATATAAAGCTTCACTTTTTAAGATACCATTGATTTTATAGTGCTATTATCTCAGGTATAAATGATTTTATAGTGCTATTATCTTGGGCACAAAGAATCTATTTTTTAATACCAGTGTTTAACACAAGTCTATAGACTCATACAAAAATGTTATAAAATTATGGGTAAAGTATGGGAGGGCTTAAATTTTTCCTTTGAGTGTTTTCAAATGACTTTTTAAAAATTGAAGTATAGGTGATATACAATATTTAAGTTTACAGGTGTACAACATAATTATGATTTTTAAAGGTTACACCATTTCTAGTTATTATAAAATATCGGCTATATTGCCTATGGTTTACAATATATCCTTGTAGTTTATTTTATACCTAATAGTTTGTACCTCTTTAGCCCCCACCCCCGACCTGTCCCTCCCCCTTCCCTCTCCCTACTGGTAACAACTAGTTCTCTGTATCTGTGAGTCCGCTTCTTCGTTGTATTCACTAGTCTTTTTCTTTTCTTTTTTAATTCCACGTATAAGTGATATACAGTTTTTGGCTTTCTGTTGGACTTATTTCAGTTAGCATAATATCTTCCAAGTCCATCCATGTTGTTGAAAATGGCAAAATTTTGTTTTTCTGTGGCTTTATATTCTCTATATATATATATCACACACCACATCTTTATCCATTCATTTGTTGATGGACACTTAGGTCGCTTCCATATCTTGGCAGTTGTAAATAATGCTGCTGTGAATACTGGGGTGCACGTATCTTTTCAAATTAGCGTGTTTTTTTGATGTATATTCAGGAGTAGAATTGTTAATGCTTCTCTAAATGTTGGGTAGAATTCACCTGTGAAAACATCTGGTCTTAGACTTTCGTTTGTTGGGAATTTTTTTTTTTTACTGATTCAATTTCATTGCTGGTAACTGGCCTGTTCATATTTTCTATTTCTTCCTGGTTTAGTCTTGGGAGATTGTACATTTCTAAGAATTTGCCCATTTCTTTTAAGTTGTCCATTTTATTGGTGCACAGTTGCTCATAGTAGTGTCTTACTATCCTCTGTCTTTCGGAGGTGTCGGTTGTAACTTCTTTTTCATTTCTAATCTTACTGATTAGAGCCCTCTCCCTTATTTTTCTTGATTAGTCTGACTAAAAGTTACTTGATTTTTTTTTTTTTTAAAGAATCAGCTTTTATTTTCACTTATCTTTTCTATTTAGTCTCTATTTCATTTCTTCCTGTTCTGATCATTGTTGTTTCTACTAACTGAGTTTTCTTTGTTCTTTTTCTAGTTTCATTAGGTGTAAGATTAGATTGTTTGGAGGTTTTTCTTGTTTCTTGAGGTAAGACTATTGCTCTCAGTTCCCCTCTTAGAACTGCCTATGCTGTGTTCCACAGGTTTTGGGTCACTTGTTTTCATTTTCATTTGTCTCCATGCATTTTTTGATTTCTTTGGTGATCCATTGGTTTAGTAGCATATTGTTTAGCCTCCACATGTTTGTTTTTCACAGCTTTCTTATTGATTTCTAGTCTCATAGTGTTGTGGATGGACAAGGGGCTTGAAGTTATTTCAATGTTTCTTAAATTTACCAAGGTTTCTTTTATAGCTTAGCGTGTGATCTATTCTGGAGAATGTCCCAGGTGCACTTAAAGATTGTGTATTCTGCTGTTTTCAGGTGGAATGCTCTCCATATATATCAATTAAATAAATCTGATCTAATGAGTCATTTAAGGTTGTGTATTCCTTATTGATTTTCTGTCTGGATGATCTATCCATTGATGTAAGTGGGGTGTTAAACTCCACTACTGTGTTCCAGATGATTTCTCTCTTTATATTTGTTAATGTTTGACTTACACATTTTGTCAAGCCTCTGTTGGATGCATGGATAATTACAGTTATATCTTCTTGGATTTATCACTTGATCATTATGTAGTGTCCTTTGTCTCTTGTTACATTCTTTATATTACAGTGTATTTTGTGTGATACAAGTATTCCTACTTCTGGTTTCTCTTGACTTGCATAGAGTACCTTTTTCTGTCCCCTCACTTTGAATCTTTTGTCAGCAACATATATAGAATTCTTGTTTCTGTATCCATTGAACCACTCTGTGTTTTGATTGGAGCACTTAGTCCATTTACATTTAAGGTAATTATTGATATCTGTGTGATTGACATTTTGTTAATTATTTTGAATTTGTTTTTGTGGGTCTTTCTTCCTTTTATTCTCTTGTGATTTGATGTTTATCTTGAGTATTTGGATTCCTTTTCTTTTTTGGGTGCATATATATATTACAGATTTTTGGGTGTGATTACCATGAAGTTTTTACATAGCAGTCTATATATGTGTATGTGTATATATATGTATACATAAGTGTATATATATGTATGTATGTATATATAATTTAAGTTGCTGATCTCGTAATTTAAAATGTGTTTTAAAAATCCTGTATTTGTAGTTCCCTCTCATGATTAATGCTTTTGATATCATATATTACATCTAATTGTTTTGTACTTCTTAACTGCTTATTTTGGATATAGATTTTACTTTTGTCTTTAAACCTTTTTACTAGCTTTGCACATGGATGACTTCCTACTTTTACTCTATTTTTGCCTGTACTGGTGAGTTGTTGTTTTTTTTTCCATGTCATAACTTTTGTTTATAGTTGTGGTCTCTTTCTTTGCCTATAGAAATTCCTTTAACATTTTTTGTAAAGCTGGTTTGGTGGTGCTGAGCTCTTGTAGCTTTTGTTGGTCTGTAAAGCTTTTGCTCTCCCCATCAAAAATGAATGAGAGCCTTGCTGGGTAGAGTATTCTTGACTGTAGGTTTTACCCTTCCATCATTTAAATATATCATGCCACTCCCATCTGGCATGAAGAGTTTCTACTGAAAAATCAGCTGATAGCCTTATGGGTGTCCCTTTGTGTGTTACTTGTTTTTCTCTTGCTACTTTTGATATTTTCTCAAATTTTGTCATTTTAATTGTCTTTTGAAATGTTCCTCTTTGGGTTAATCTTCTGTGGGAGTCACTGGGCTTCCTGGATTTGGGTTACTGTTTCCTTTCTCAGGTTAGGAAAGCTTTCAGTTATTTTGCCTTCAAATATGTTCTTGGTACCTTTTCTCTTCTCCCTCTGGGACCCCCTATAATGCAAATATTACTGTGCTGGATGTTATCCCAGAAGCCTCTCAAACTGTTGTCATTTCTTCCCCCTCCCCTTTTCGTGCTTAGTGTTAATGACTTCCACTACTGTCTTCCAGTTTTCTGATGCATTCCTCTGTATCAGTCTACTGTTGTTCCCATCTAGTGTATTTTTCATTTCAGTTACTGTAGTCTTCATCTGTTCGGTGGCTCTTTATATTTTCTAATTTTTTGTTTAAAAACTTTAACTTCTCACTCTGTACCCATTCTTCTGAGTTCTTTGATCATCTTAATGATCATTACCATGAACTCTTTCTTGGTTCGACTGCCTATCTCCACTGCACATGTTTTTCGGGGTTCTATCTTGCTCTTTCCTCTGAAACGTGTGCCTCTGCTGCCTCATTGTGCATAAGTTGCTATTAGTGTTTTTATGTATCTGGTAGGGTAGTTACATTTCTTGACTTTGGAAAAGTCACCTTCTCTAGGGGACATCCTTTGGGTCCCAGCAGCACTCTCCCCTCTTGTCTATAGGTTCCCTCTATGAGGGCTGCATGGGTCCTTCTGTGTCATGGGCTGACTATGTGGGCAGTCTTTCAGGCGTGATTGGGCCCCTAATCTGGTTGGTTGTCAGACTATGCCTTGTGTGGAGGCTGCTGGTTTGCTGGGCCTAGTCAGGGGGCTCTGGGGCTAGTGCTGGCTCACTGGTGGGTGGGTCAGGGTTGCCCACCTACTAGTGAGTGAAGCCAGGTCCTGGAGCTAGTGCTGGACGTACAGGCAGAGCCAGGTCTTGGAGTCTGGCCGCAGGTTCAAACAAATTTTAAAGCCAAGAATAGATTATAACCACCTCTTTTAAGAAGTTACATCATGGTAAATATTATTGTGAGTGTACAGACGAACTAATACTTGCTAGCTGATCAATATCAATGGGCGAAATCCCTCCAGGTCTGTTAGTTTCCTAATTCCAGGTGAACCTTTGTTTTTACTATTTAAAATTTTTTTACTCAGAAAATTCCTTTCTAGGCTTTTTGTTCTCTAAACTTTTCTTCATCAATGAGATGGTTTTCATCATGTGCATTTAAAGCAGAATACTAAAACTTAAGAGATCTGTTAATATATAGAGTACTTTTCCTTTACCTGTAATATGCAAGGATTCAGGAACCCTATCATATAGTTTGCATATCTTAAAGTGTTCCTTTTAAATATGGCACAAACATATCTGGTATGGTATGTATGTATCCAAGTGACACTTGCAAATTATATGTGTATATCCCCTTTCGTATATATCATATATTGCTGTCCCACAAAGATCTCATTTACATTTAATCTTATTTTACTGAAGAAATAGGTTATTAAAAATCAGTTATTTCTAGACTTAAAATTTTTATTTGAAAAATAACTAGAAAAATCAAATTGCAAATGATTTTTTTTCTCATTTAATGAACTGTAAACTCACATGGCAAACTGATGCATTGTAAACATTTTGGAGTTAATTTCTAGTTTCTTAGAGAAACTACAAAAGCTCATAGACTTGAAAAATGAAACATAACACTTTCCTAGAATTAGACAGTTTTACATAGATACTTTGATATCATACAAAATCACTAGATTAGTAGTGAAAATTTATAAATCATTAGATTGATAGATATTTTCAGATCAGATTATTTTAGATTAGATTATTTTATAAAACACTTTTAAATATGCAAAAAGTAAAAAAGTACTTATGCATATGTATATTTCACACTTTAAGATGCCATTATGGGACTTTTAAAATATTTACAAACCAGATTTAGTTTTTCTTAGATTGAAAGTAAAACTTAGCATGGTTACATATGTGCATATATATATGAGCAATCCATATTTTAAATATTATAAATATTTCCTATTTCAAAAGATAGTATTGAACAAAAATTCGCATCACTGCAGGCACTGTCATGCAGGCAAAAACCACTTGAAATTTATAAACTGATACCTTATGTGGACAGTGAATTGATTATACTGATAAATCTTAACACTTCAAAATATTCTAAATAGACAGATATGTGTCATTTAACTCGGGTGGTAGCTGTGTTTGTGGGGTTCATGTTAATGATTTACTCAAGTCACACAACAGTTTTTGAATGCCTGCTTCACACCAGGCATTTTACTATATTCTGGGATTAGATTAATGACTCACAGCAGATAGCCTTTGTCCTCACAAAACTTGGAATCGAATGTAGTGATCCTAATGTGTATTTCCCATTGAGATAAAAGTACCCTCAGTTGTTGGCGGAAGGAATATTAGCCAGACTTACACGTTTGCCTTCCATCCTACCTTTTCTTTAGAGCATGGATCTGTATTTATAGGCCAGCTGATTTCTCTGTATTTACAGTGGTTCTACTTTTCTCAGTGACTGTTAATATTACATGAGTAGGGCATATAATTGTATTTATAGAATCTACAGAAGATACGTCACATACCAGGAATATCAAAGCCATCTCTAAATGACTGTGTCACAGAATAAAGGTACCTCTTCCTAGAGCCTTTATTTTAACTAATAGCCAATTTAAAAATTTTAGGTTACAGACAGACATACCATCGAGGAGAATGGTAAATTCATGCTGATACTTAAAATACAACACAACACTTCAAAGACACTAATTTAAGTAGCATGCTTTTTATAAAACCGAAGCCCAGCAGATGATCTCTGAAACCTTCTAAAAAATTGTCGTCAGAATGTTTTTGCAGTATCTATCGGTGCTTCATTCGCCTACAATGATAAACGTTTTTATATACAAAATGGGGATTTCCAAATAAAAATATACAAAGTTAGCATGTTAATTAGGATTATGTAGGAAGATAATTTTCAATTTCAAATAGCTGGTCATTTACTTAAATTCAGGTATCAATTTTCATTGTTTTGTATCAACTAAAGAAAAGCAGGAAGTAGTATATGGTGGGGAATTAAAAAGTATAGAGAACATATTTTTTGAGACTTAGCTGATGTTTTGAAACAAACTGAAATCAAATAAATAATAATCTCTTGGGATGTATGATAGAGTTCAAAGGACAAATGGTATTAACTGACAAGACCCTATTCACTGAAGAACATTTAAGAGACATCAAGACTCAAGGTGTCAAAAGAATATGCAAATAATATAAATGAAACACTCACTCTCATATTTGCTACTCCTTGCAGGATGGAAATCTAGAGGTATGAACTGGTCATCAGTAATACAAAATCAGAACAAAAAGCTTCGCTTAAAACATAAAACGTGTTCCATAAAATGTATTCACTACAAAGAAACCTTAAACTCTAAGACTTGGGGCAATTTTCAAAGGTAGCATTTAAATCATTCACTATTTTTAATTCAGGTATAACCTTTAGTCTGACCCTTGTCGATGAGAGTCTTCACATCCCTAAAACACCACTTTTAAGGACAGTAAATGAGCACTGTAGAGATCAGTGGGTTGCTAGTTCCTTAGTAATAATGCCCACATCCTGCCTGTCTGAAAGTATTAAGATAAAACCAAGCACATCAATCAACATCTTCACCAAAACATGCTTTTATAAAGATGGCCACGTTATTAAGCAAAGTGAACATGTTTGCAAAGATTTTTCTGAAATGTGATTCCACTAGCCTTGAATCCTCGCATTTTTATTAATGATGTTTTGAATACAATGTAATACAATACAGATCACTGGTTATAATTTTGATGGTGCCACACTATCAAATTTTCAGACACTCAGTATTTATGGTAACCATCATGCTCACACTGACCTTTCAGATGATTGCAGCAGTCCTTATTGTGTGTTAAATAAGGCAATGATACCACCGAGTCAAATTGAGTGAATTCACATATTTTCTGATTTTTTTTTGGCATAACAGATTGTTTAAAGGGTAAAATTATCTAAAATTATAAAGATACATACACACAGAGTTGTCTATTTGAATTTGGAAGCATGCAAACTAGGGTATTGAGTAAGGGACAGGAAGAAGAATTATTGTTAGTAAGCTATAACTTGCTAGATGAAATTACTATCAACTGACTTGAAACCAAAAAATAATTCTGATTAATCTATATATATTCAGTCAACATCCACCTTCTCTCCTTCAACCACATTTGCTATCTCGTACTTTCTCCAGCCCATTTTTGCCATAGCTTAAATTTACCAGCATATTCTTCCTCATAGCCTTTGAATTTGAATTTTCCTCTATCTGCAGTGTAAGTTTCCTGGCTAAATGTGTGGCTCATATCTTCAGTCAACTTTGTTCAGGGCTCTGCTCAAACATGCTCTCCTTAGAGAAACACCTGAAATAGCACCACTGACTCCCCACTGGCCTGTCACTCTCTGTTCTCTGACTCTGCTTTACTTTTTTTTTTCTCCCTAGAGGTCTTGCGCCTGCCATTAGGAGGATTAGTTTTGCTTATTTTCTAGTTTTCCTAGTACACCTTGCCTGGTAGTTATTCCTTTCCTACTCAAAATCATTTTAAGAATCAACCCTCTCAACAACGCACAGGTCTGACAATTCAAATCAGTTTTGTAGACTAGTACATTTTCAAAGGCAAACAAGCAAAGCGAAGAATACCAGCAAAAGCAAGAACAGGTGAGAGGAGATTGTTTAATGTTCTCATAATGGGAAGAACCTTATTTCTGAGATGCCCTGAGTTAATAAAATTTCAGTGCTAAGCAGCCAGCACTTGACTTGAGAACTAAGAATTACTGTCAGATAAAATGCAGAATCTAGAAAACACAAATGAACATGGATACTAAACAAACAAGCAAACGAACAAAAAACCTTGCCTCTGGTCACCAGTGGCAAGTGGTTTGGGTAGGTTAAAAAGAATGTGGAGACAGGCTAATATAGTAAAACTATTTAAATAAATCCATATGAATTTTAACCAAGCTGAATGTACTTAAGTGGTGCATAGCAAAGAGAGTTTCCCACACCTTTTATTATTAAGTATAATTAAGGGATTCATTCTTATTTGAAGGAATAACTATATTACTATTTGCTTAAAGTGTATCACCTGATATGAATATAAAATCTAGCTTCAGTGCAGCTTCCAGTTTTATGAAGTAGCAATAGAGGAAGGGATACTACATACCTTCATATTTATGAATCCACATGGCATGCTTATAAGCATATTTAATTGAATTACATTAGCAATTCCAATAGGAAATATGTGGCATTTGAACATTTGTTTTGAAAACTGCTGTAGGAGATATTTTAAGCCCAAGAAATGATTCAAATCATCTGGGGGTTACTGATTTCCATTTAGTAATTGCTGAGAACTTTTACACTGTTGATTACTATCCTCTAGTCAAAAGTTCAGTAGTGGTCTGTGTCAGATTTCCAGTGTCCTAACAGAAGGAAACCATACCCTACTGCCTCAGCAACAAAGATCAATAATGCAGCAGCTGACGTTTGATCATGAACAGAAGTGAAAATACCATCCATAAAAAGGGGGAATTTGGGCAAGAGTCTTTGAGGGCAGGGAAATGGTGGAATCTAAGTCCACAGGAGACGGGGAAGAGCGGTTGTAGACAGAAAGTCCAGGAGCTTGATCCTAAAATCAGTAATTGAACTTTGGTGCTCCTCCCATCCCCGAGTTCCTAAATTTTCATCAGAGACTTTCTCCTCAAACTCATATTTATACAACCTAAGTGTGTGGTGGATATGCAGAGAAAGCTCAAAACCAAGTCCCCTTACGCCTTTACAACAAAATGTCACCTTATGGATGTCCCTACCCCCGTGCAGAAGGACTGCTGTCTTCTACATCATCCAAATTCACTTCTCTCATCTTCGTTGACTAGTTTAGGAGTTAAAATACTGGTGGCCTGCAGACCATTGTATAAATAGCATAGATGTGTTTTGTTTGGCTCATAGAAAGAATCAAAATTTAAATTAGAATGACTCATCTTTAATACACAGAATTTCCTATTCTGAAAAAACATTTTTTTTGAAGGATCTTTTCTACATGGTTACAAGTGGAGAGAACCTAACAGGCCCTCCCTCTTTGTACCAGACAGGCCCATTCTTTGTTGTCCACTAAGGCCCACGGCCCATGGCCCATTTCCCAGCCGTCTGTGCAAATGAAATCAACACTAGCTTCAGCTGTTTGCCCTAGAGACTTAGGATTAAGCTATCTTCTCTACAGAAAAGTGGTTCATTATAACAGCATTGTTTGGGATTAAGTGTCTGTGATGTAATTTAATTCCACATAATTCAAATTTATTTCCATTAAATGTCAGATTAAAATAAAGGATTTAAATAAAAAGGCAAAATACAGTTAGAATAGAATTTTCAGTGTCTTTTTCATTTCCTTAGGCACCAGGGGTTACTTTACATGATTTAATCATTCCATCATCATTAATGACATTAGCATTCTGAAACTTAAACAGTAAATGAAAGGCCGCTAACTTCAAGAGAGTTTTCCCTACTTAAAATACCCTAGCTTGCAGGCCTCTTTGCCTTCCGTCTGCTTTGTGTACTTCTCCTGTCCCTTGATTTACGATCATTCCATTAGCTCCAGCAATACAATTGCATACTGAGTGCTCTATGGTCAACAAATGAAAAGGAAGCTCATAAATGATTAAATGCCAATATAATTTTACATAACGTAAGATAAGAAACAGTTCTCTTAATGCTTAGACACGTTTCAGTTTACTTGTTTCACAGTTACATATGGAGAAGTTTGCAGCTGCTGATTCTTTAGAAAATGATACTTTGGCACAAATGAAAAGAAGTAGAATGCATTGTTGCTTATGTAGCTTCAGCAGTAATGATCAGAGCCAAATTGTTTTCTATTAGGACAATCCTCTTAGTCACTATTATAAGAGGATTCAAATACATGAGGAATTGGACATGAGTTCTTTTACACCAACTTAGGTCTAATATTGACAAATGTATTTTTGGATGGTTTTATTTAACTCCTTCATAATTTATGAAAAATTCTGTTTCCTTATTAATGTGTACACCCTTCACTAGAAATAACTCACAATGACTTGATGACTAAGACAAGTAAAGAACAGAATGACAAACTTGTAATCATGACTGGAGGCTACAGGACACCACAGCAATCGAGCTAGAGGACTACTAATGTCTTATAAAAAGATAGAATATTTCAGCAGTTAAGAATCAAGTTAGGATGTTACAAAAATCATAAAACAAAGGGGCATATTTTTTTCGGTTTATCCAGAAAAATAAAACCATCATATTGAGGTAAAGGTCATTTGTTTTATGTCAATGCTGATGATCTTCTATAACTCCATACAAAGTGTTGGTCTTAATGCTTCATAAGCTTGTACAGCCATCTATTAATTTACCTTAGTCTGTATGGAACTTCTATTGTTAGAGTTGCTATATTCTGTAAGTTTACAGTCTGCTGCATAAAGGCATCCTTTCTTTTATTTCTTTTAAATTTTATTAATTTTTCCATATTTCAGATAGAATTCTAGGATTGTTGCTGAAAGCTATCACAGACAAATGCTATTTCCTTTAGCAGTAAGACAATGCCCAATGGAGGTGGGGGAAAAGTGACTTCAGAAAGTAATTGTTTAAAACCAAACCCTTAGAATTATTCCTACCATAGGGCATATATACTAGATCCTCCTTTCTCTATTATTTTCATGAGTAAAACACTATTCAATTTTTCAAGAGCTTAATATCTAACAATGTACCCTATATTTCAAGTTTATATTTAACATGTAAATGAGGTAGGCAACCCTATGTGTCTTATTTGAAATAACTAAAATACTTACCATAGAGCTGAGAGACAATTATCTTAAACTGTATCCTTGTTTTGACACATTGAAGGAAACAAGGCCCTAAGGACAGGCCCAGCTAAGGATTTCAATCTTGTGATAACATTTCTCCCAAACATTGACATGAGCTAAGGACTCTGTCTATGGCAACTATATTGAAACATTTTTTTTTCCACCTACTACATATTCCTCGCACCTTCAAGCTCTTGGTTGCACCCTCAACCTGTTTCACTTTACCCCAATAGAACACTGTCATCCAGGCTGCCTGATGACTTCCCATCTTGGCCCCTCAGTTTCCTCTCTTCCCAGCGTCTTGTGCAGCCCCTCATTTGGGCTTCTGGTCCTCTTTGACTCTGAGCTGTTCTATAGAATTAACTCATCTTCTACTCTAGTTGTTCTCCTTGCAAAAAAAATTCCTGCCAGTTTGAACCTTGCTCTCTTTAGAGAATGAAAAGAGAATGAAGCTAAATAGGCAAAACGGGAGGGTTCCGAACACTTGGATGTCAAAAAAAAAAAAAAAATTTTATCATATCACACTTTGTTTAAACCTTTAATATTTGTAAAGAAGCATTAGATACTTAAGATTTTTCTTTCAATGAGAGTAAGGCTTGTTTTACTAGGAGTGTGTGCAACTCTACTTGCAAGTAGCAGTGTGTAAGGCAGAGTCTGGTTAACTCCTTTGCTATAAATCTAAGAGATAAGTAATTGGCAACTAAAATGAAAGTGAAATGTCAACATAAAAATTTAATCTTCTTCTCTTCCAAGTTTAGTGATTTTGACAATGGAAGGAAAAGGATGGTGGCAAGTACCTTCTCAGTGCCCCTCAATGCCATCACTGCTTCAGATGAAAAACCAATCTCCCCTCACCACCCTAGCTGCATGCATTGTGCATCTCTTTAACCTCCTCCACCTCCCTAGAAGCACAGGATGTTCTGTAATACTTAACCAGCTCATACCTGGTTCTGAAATGTGCCCTGACAAGCACCAGGAAACATTTTCATTGAATCAGCTGCAGCATTCTCTGTTGACAGCTGCTTTCATATTGTGAAGACACTCAGTCATCTTTCACTTCTCAAATTTGCTGTAAGCCCACAATATCTTGACTTTAAATCCATAAAGGGCATTTAGGATGGGCCGCCTAATTTCTCACCTAAATAGTGATATTGTTTTGGCTGTGAATCTATCCATTTTTGTACAATCATAGTGTTCAAACCATGACTTCAAATCATTTTCTTGTCCCCTTGGCTCAGCATTGCCTGTGTATTTATCCAGTTTCTGAGAATTAGTCTGAACCGGTTGTTCCAAAGTTCATCTGAATTCCATTCCATAGCTGTTGTAAAGCAGCCAGGACCCTGATTTGGCTGGCACTCTAAGGTTTAAATAGTTCCAATACAATTGTTCCTGCCCCTCTCTCCTTCCAGTAAGAACTCAATGCCATTAAGCAACTCGGAGTCCAGTGAAACTAAAAATAAGTTTCCAGAAATGTTTTTAAAACTTAATTTTCTTGGCGCAGCATTAAGTTCACAATGCAAATGAGGGCGATGCTAAGATTCTCCATCTACCTCTTGCCCACCCACATGCATAGCCTCCTCCATCGACAGCATCACTCCCTAGAATGTTTTTTTTTTTTTTTAAACAAAGGATGGATCTATATTAACATATCATCACCCAAGTCCACAGTTTCTTAGGTTTTACGTTTGGCATGCATTCTGTAGGTTTGGACAAATGTATGATGGCATGCATCTATCATTAGAATATTATAAATAGTGTTTTCACGGCCCTAAAAGCCCTCTTTGCTCTGCCTGTCTCTCCCCCACCCACTCCTAGAAGTTACTGATTTTTTATTTTCCCATATTTTTGCCTTTTCCAGAATGTCAGAGTTGGAATCATGCAGTATGCAGTTTTTTGGATTGGCTTCTTTCATGTCTTTTCATGGATTGATAGCACATTTCTTTTTAGTGCTGAATTTGTCTGGATGTACCACAGTTTATTTATCCCTTGACTTCCTAAAGGACGTCTTGCTTGCTTCCAAGTTTGGGCAATTATGAATAAGGCTGCTATAAACATCCATGTGTAGGTTTTTGTGTGGACATAAGTTTTCTGGAAGGAATTTTTAGATATTATCATTTAACAAGGTAATATGTTCTAAGTCTGTTTCTCAGTATACATTGGCCCTTTTAAATGTAATTACTCATTAAATATGCTCTCTATACTAGCTGGAGAACTTTCTGGTAGTGGTCAGGAACCAATGTGTTTCTCTTTTTGGGTTGACTTTGCATCCTTACCATATAAGCTTGATTTTTCTGGTAGTTGTGAGGAAAATAAAATGGTTCATATTGAGGGTGATCTAATGAATCTTATCAATTTGCTGCCGAGGACAGTGACCAAGGAGGGGAACAGTCTAACAGGTACTACGATGAGAAAGAAGTTTATGCACCTACACCTGTTAAGTTTTTTAATTCTTTCAAACATATACACATGTGCAAATGCTTTTAGCATACATATTCACAAAAACAAAATATTTCCATCCCACAGAATCTAAAAATCTTCAAAGATGTCGACTCATGTGACAAATAATGAACATTCTAGAAATGTACCTTAGTGACTTATATAGAAAAATGAAGTATAGATTTTTTAAAAGCCTGAGTTACTTAAAAGCTACTCTTTATTAGAAGGTATACTTAGCAATGGAGATTATTTAGCTGTAGACATCAATCAAGTAAGCCAAAGGCAAGTTGATGCACAATAAACTTACTAGTTTGTCTTAATAAAGGATTTGCTATGCATCACGTTTAAGACGCCCCAGAACCTTTAAAAATAAGTGCTTATTGTAATGGTAAAATAGGATATCTACATGCTTGTTACGACCAGTTACAAACATGCAAGGAAAAACAAATTAAGGGTTTGGGCAGGACTAGAACTGTCTTATTGGTGAGTTTCTTAGACTGCCTGAGGAAAAATATGAGAACATTTTCATGGATTGTTTCCTTTAGACTTTTAAGGCAAGGATGATTATGCATTACATTATAATATCTGGCAGAGATTCATTTGATCACCGTATTTCTAGAAATTTAATGTGAAAGGAAAATGTAAAACATTTAATCTCTAGATTGGCACTTACACTCCTTGTGATGACACTTAAATCACTTTGGCAGCATTCTGAGTAGTTGGCAGTTTCTACAAAATATGCCAGTTAAAGAGCACAACATGAGTACACTACATCGTGTCACATTCTTCTAAAACACAAATACTGAACTTCCACCACCTGCCACCATACAGCACTGCCATGACATCTTTGTAGAGATCCTGAGCTCCTTTAGAAAGTGGGATCTCATCAGCACAAGGTGAGAGAGGCAGTATCATTACCGTGGCTACCATTATCTGGTGGGCAGAATAAGTTCTCTACAGAATTACATGTTAAAAAAAGTTAAATCAAATGCTTCAGTTCAGTTCAGCTTATATGTTCAAGGGAATTGGTGAACAGTAAGAAAGTATATATTGGTCTTCTACCGTGTTTATTTTTTGTCTCTAGTTAAAAAGACAAACTGTCTTCATTATAAAATGTTTAGAAAACACAGATTTGTTCACAGATAAATAGTTAGGGATAAATAAACCATAATTCCACATGTGAGAATTTTTCTGGTCTAGTATTTTTATTTTTCCTTCAGATATATATAGGACTTATGATACATTTAAAGAAATTGGATATAATGACTCACTGACCTCATATGCTTTCAAGCTCCATAGGGATTGACTTTTTTTAATTATTATTTTTATTGTAGTCGATTTATAATGTTAATTTCATGTGTACAGCAAAGTGATTCAGTTATACATATACATATATATATAGGATTGATTTTTTAAAATGATCAAAACACTCAAATCTGCAAATTCTTAAAAAAAATTCTAAAATTTAGTATAGACACAAGTTTGTTTAAACAGAGGCCAGCAATGTTGTGGGCTTTTTTGGCTGATTCCCAAGGATGTGAAGAATATGCAAGAAAAGTTTATGCTGATTCTTCAAAATGAAAAGTAAAAGGAATGTTTCTAATATAGCACAATAAATCAACAATGAGGTGAACCCATGCAACTATTGGGTATATTGTAGAAATTTTCAAAATATATGTAGGTTGAATTCCAGGAAACGGTCATTTCTAATAAGCCACTTGACAGTTTTTTTTTTTTTTAACATCAATCTATAAAATAATGTTTAGCCTGGACAGAAAGTACAAATCAAACAAACCCAGTGGAAGATATGTTACAGAATTAGTACAGTAGTAGTAGCCATGGAACATTCTCACATCTAGAGTACTGTGAGAGAAACCAAGATTCAAGGAGTTACCACTTAACTGTTACCTGGTAGAGGAGGAGAATCTTAAACATCCATAGAGTTTACAGAGACTAGGAGAGTGTTGTGGAATAAAAGTGCTAATTACATTTTTTGTTTTTGATAAAATTATATTTTTGAAGACAAACTTAATAAAAATTAGGAATTAGTTAATTATGGCAGACTGAGTGAAAATTCTCTAGACCTTCTGTCAGGCTCTCTGTTCCCAACTTTCAGTTTTCTCATCAAAGCATTCTTAAATCACCACATCTAATAGGCTATTGATCTTAATCCTTACCAGATTGTAGCCAATTTAAATTAGCAGTGCAAGGCTTACTTTGTGGTCCACTTCCTTTGGAGGAATACACTTGTGTCTCAGATAACTAACAGCATACATTATAGTCAACTCTACCTATTGACAAAAGTCCTAGATAGTATCTAGATGCATTCTTGGACTGATCCTGAGTCAGGTAACTTGTCTGCAATCACAACTAAGCATTTCTATTCATTGAGTCTCTCAAAATGCAATCCAAGGAAAGTATTTCCGGGGAATGGAATAACTTAAACCCATGAAGGGAAGAAATTAAAAGTGAACTGTCAGTGGATTTCGTTTGAGACTTCCATTTAGTACTTCCACACATATCATATCTAAGTTTGAAATCAGGAACCCCTCTTAGATTAAGTTGTTTTTAAAACAGAAAGCTCACTCACCATTCCGACTCTCTTCATCAATGGCAACTATGGTGGCTGGTGGTCCTCCCCTGGCTAGTTTGCAATCTAAAGAGAAAACAAGACAAAATAAGAAGTAAATACTACAGAGGCACTCTTAAATTAATTGAGAGGTACATTAATATTTAAAAAGAAAAAAAAGTCCTACAGTCAAATTAATATGCATCATTATTTTAACAATTTTTTTTTAAATTTTCATAAGAACTACATAGATTCCATACCACATCTGAACAGACACTTTGTATACCATCTTAGTGATGAGAAAATCTTACTGAGAAAACACCAGCAAAGACCACTGGAGAGCAGAAGTCCTTCAGGACAGAGATAATGGGATGGTAATTTAACCCAAAGAAATAACATAAAGGGATGATTAACAAGGATCAATTGTATGAAAGTTTCACAACAGAAACAAACATAATTGGACTTTAATTGTGATAAAGGGTCTAATTAAAGAGAGTGAATAGAATTTTAATAATGTTGTAAAGAGAATAAAACGAAGACAGACAAGCAATGCTCATGAGGTTGTTTGAGATTTTATTTTTGTTATCTTACCCTCATATTGCCAGTCTGGAGTCAAAAGTATAGAGTCATCAATGGAAGCAGATCAGAAAAATGGAAGAAAGAAAGGAAGAAAGAATATATGTATATATTTAGCGAAGATTTAAAGATATAAATAGCATTATACAATAACAGATATATCATCTAATGATTTGTGAAAATGAAATACATACAATCCTATATCAAATTTTGTAAATCTAACACAGCTATTAACAAGCTAACTTGATAATGTATGTCACTATCATCTTAAAAATTCATTACAGATCACCTTGCAAATAACATAAAATACCTTTGTTTCCCATGAAAAGGTAAAAACAAATTACTTATGAATAGTCTATTATCTCTGTGTTAACGCCTTAAGAATGGTGCCTGTCAATCAGTAGTGATGACAAATTTGTTATTTCAAACACTGCTAATACCCAGGTATCTCATGATAATGAACATGTAAATAGTATCATGAGCTATAATATCCATGATAGCTGAAATACGAAAGCTTGTCTGCAAGATGTCAAATGTACACTTGTGGGACGTAAAGCACTCTCCTGGGAGGTACCCGGCTGGCCGGATTGGGCTGTGTTATGCAGTCAGATGTTCACGGCACACCCCTGGGACTGCAACATAAATCAGATTTGCTTAAAGCCATCCAAGTATGTGTGCTATTTGGAAGATGATTACAAGACTTACTTATTAAAATTCTGCTATTATGTACATGGGCATGAATAATAAGGGCTTTGGCAAGCACTATTCTATACTGTAAGATACGTGCTCTCATAAGAAGCTTAAAACATCAGAGATGTACAAATTTTCTCTCTTCATACCTACCAATATTCAAGGAGTTTCAAGTCCCGGCATTTTTAGATCAAAAATATCTCATACTCATTTTACTCCTTCCTCTCCTTCCTCGACCCCCTGCCATTGCACAGCTCCTCACTATTTGTCCCTTTTACTCTTGGAAACGTTTCCTCACTGATCTCTTGGAAGCTTTGTTCTCGTCCTGCATTCATTTATTCACTTCACAAGAATTATTTTATGCATCCAAATCAAAAGTAAAAATGGCACTTCTCTGTACAAAAAAAACGTGTTTCCTTTGGAGTGAAGGAGAGAAGAAAAAATTTTTTAGGATCTCATTCAAAAGTTTTTTTTTTTTAAACCATTTCAAAGGATGGCATAGTCTCAACATTATTAACTTAGAATCAAGCACTGTGCCCTGAGTCATATCAGAGCCCTTACTCTTGTTAGAATGTACCTCTGCAGAGGCAATTTGTGGAAAAAATAAAGGAAACTTGACTAGTTCTTATAAGAAGCAATTCTTAGATTACCAAATATGCCTTCTATTTTTTTTCAAAGAGGAGTTACTTTTCAATATTCTTTTCTCTCTCTCTTTCCATATATATGTGTATATATGTATATGTATGTGTGTATATGTGTATAATACTTATAAGGCCACTGCTTCAGTTAAGATCCTCATAGCTGCAAAGTAGACAAAGATATGAATATTGACAAATGAATTGATACATAATCAATTTTATAGGCAGGCAGGATACAGGCAAAGGAAAGAAGAAGAAAGTTGGCTATAAATAAACAAAAGCCTTCCACCAGCTGGTTACTATTACATTTGTGGGTAGACTTTTTCCATACAGTTAAGTATGACCCCCCATATCCCAGCCCTGCCTAACTCTATTGCCCTTTCCACTCTCATAGTTCATTCTTTAGCCATAGCCAACCATGCGTATGTGTGCTGAACCATCTGCTGCAATGCCTTCCTCCTCCTCTTCCTCTGATTAACTTTTATTCTCTCAAGAACCTGACAAGGCATCACCTCTTCTAGAAAATTGTCCTTGTCAGTCTAAACTAAATGCCTCTCTGAATTCCTTCAATTGGAATTGGATTCCACTGGATTCCACTGGAAAAATCACCTCATTAAAAATGTATTAGTGTGTTTTTCTCACAAGAGCTCCAACAGACCACGTCTGTGTCTTATTCATCTTAGGAACCACAAAACCTGACAAGAGTTGATCCTGAAAGAATATTTATTGATTTTTTTTTCTCAACTATAGTCAGCCCAGCCGCAGTCTCTCATTGAACATGCCTCCATGAGCGCTGCTCGGAACTCTGTTTTCATGTCCTCACCAACAGAAACAGCCCAGGAATAAAGGTGCAGCTACAGTGCCTCCTAGTCAGACCCCTTTGGATAACTAAGCTTTATTCTTCTGGTAGGTTCTGAAACCCCACAAAAAGAGATTTTCATGCCCAACGAATACTTTCTTTATTCTAACCAAAAATGATTTAAAAAAGCTTTTTAGAGTCACAACACTAATGAAGAGAAGTTTATCAGATGCATAAAAATGATCTATTAATAACGTTGTTCACAACAGCCAAAGTGTTCGTTTTGGAATGATGTGTTCATGAAAGTATAATTAGTTTTGAAATGCATAAAATATTTTTAATAACAAGTATGTTCAGAAATGTCTTGGAAAAAAGTAATAGTGGATGGAATAGCCAGGGATGTATTATGTGTGCAAAACATCTAAAAGGAGATCAAAGTGAAAACTAGAAAGCAATTTGGGGGCTGGGTGATCCTGTTCTCTATGCTCTGTGGATAATCTGTCTGCCACAGGACAGGCAGGTTAGCCCATGACGCCTGTACCTTGGAAACGGACTTCCGTATTCTATTTAATTTCACCCTTGACTGTCTAGGTTAAATCACAAATTCATTGTTTTTCGTGCCTCAAATTTCTAACCTCTCAGGCCCCTACCCGAGTCCCATATCAATTTGTTGTAAAGTGCAGGATATGAATACAAATACCTGAATGTGCAGTGTGATTTGTTTTTGCAAATCTGTCATCAAACTAAAAATAAACTATATATTTTTTTCTACAGATTCTTAAATATTCTCATGCAATCAGTCAGATTTAAAACCTAAAAAGAAGTATTAGCAAGATATATAATGACTGAACCTGGGTTACACTGTTCTTATTGAAGACTAAGGCTTAAGAGCATGTTACAGAAAGCTCATGCAAAGGCTGTAATCCAGAATTGTTCAAATATGTTCATTCCTTACTATGAAGAGAGAACAGCCAGGGAGACCCTATTTCCACCTTAGCCTATTCTCAAAAGATCCATTTAAAGGTCAAACAATGTCTTTTCAATAACATTTCAAATCTATTCACTTTTTCGCCCCCATAAATTAACATGGCAGCTGTCATCAATATGTCAATGACTTGCATATTGTATTTCCTGCCCAATTGTCTCCTCTGAGTCTGGGTCCTACTGCTTAGACATTTGCACTTGTAATTTCAAGAGTGCCATAAATGTAAACTCCAAAATGGAATTCCAGTTGCTACCCCCAGCCCATACCTGGCCTCTTCCAATGTGTATTATTTCAGTGAATGGCACAATTTTGCACCAAATTGCATAAACCAGAAAGGAGGAAGGTCACTTTTGAGCCTGCACATCTCCCTTGCCTTATGTGTTGAATCCCTCAATAAATCTTTAATATAATTCTTACAGAAAAACTTCTCATACCCACTTACAGCTTTCAATCTCTGAGGTCACTACGCTAATCCAGTCTCTTATCTAACCAAAAGGTCTTCCTAACTGTTCATCCTACAGGCAATCTGCCCCACTCTTTAATTTTTTATGTTTACCTGCATTGTTTTTTTTTTTACAAATAAAAATGTGCCTGCTTTTTAATAATGTGCCATTGCTTTTAGGTTAAAACAACATTTTTATGGCCTTTGAGCCTCCATAGACTATGATTTCAGAATGAAAACCAAAAATAAATGGCCTTACAAGGTCCTGCATGATGCAGACTTCTGCTTCCTCTCCAGTCTCATCTACTTCCACGTCCTCACTTGCTCTTGGCATTTCGCACAGGTTTTTCTTAACTACTCTATGCTCCACCCCGAGTGACCTCAAGACCTTTCTGCGTCGCATTATTTCTTGTTTCTAATCTTCACCCTCAGCTCATCACGCACTGACATATCCTTTAGGTTTTCACTTGTGCTTCACTTTCTCAAACCATTTATGATCCCCAGTTTCCCTGATATACACTCTGATAACTCTGCCTCTTAATATTAATTTATGAATATCTGATTCCTCACTGACAGAAGACTTGGTGATAATCTAGATCCTGTTTCTGTTCCTCAGAAGTGTGCTCCCAGGGCTAAGCTCCTGTCACACAGCTGGCTCTCAGCAACTATGCAGTGAGTGCAAAAGTGAATAGCCTCAGCCAAATTTGCGACAATAATTAAAAACTCTATAGCTTAATCTTCCTTTTCCTCTCTTTAATCTTTGGAATGTCATCCTCATATAAAAATAATGGGGAAAGAATGGTCCATAATTTAGATGTGAAAGACAGGATCATTGACACCACCTCAGCAGGAGTGTAACAGGTAGCAGAACGTGCCACCTGAAAATAGGCCACTCAGGCAGGATTCTTCTACTTTGAGAGCAATCAAGACCTCAAGACCCAGCAGATTTAGGGAAAGCTTTTTTTTTTTTTTTTAACTTCCTCTTTAAATGCCTATACAAATTTTAAATGGGATTTGTATCAGGAAGAGAGCTGTTACCAGAGTTAACTTTTCATCTGAGAGAAGTCTCTGCACAGCAGGGCAAATATTTGTTACCAGATATTTCCTCTTCTCATCTTGCTGTGAATTGCCTTCCTTCCCTTTGAAGTCCCAGACCCTCTTCCCTTTTTTTTTAGCTCGGGGTGGTATATAAGCCTCAATTGCCTGGTTGCTTTTGAGTCTCAGATCTTTGTACGTAATTAAATTTGTTTTTCTCTTGTTAATCTTTTTTATTACAGGCGGGTTTTAGCCAAGAACCTAGAAATGTAGAGGAAAAATTATTTTTCCTCTCCTATGAGGAAAAGTCTACTGTTAAAGACAGGGACAGACAATTTTATAGGAATATGGGATTTTTGAGGGACTAGTTATGAAAGATCATAGAGGGCCCAGAATTATACAAATAGGAGTAAAGAAAAGAGAAGGATAATTTTTTACTTGCTTTCAATTATCTATAGTTTCTGTTAGAATGCTCCAATCATCCAACTGAGTGAAGGACTGTCATGGAGCAAGGTTATTCCAATATCCTATTAATAGCAAGGGTGTATTCCAAGCCCTTTCATGATTTTATCAGATTGCTTTTTAAAGAAATAAAGCATAAAGACTTCAGATAGTAAAGCTTTTATGATGTCAGAAATCACAAATACTTTCGTGTCACCTTAGAATTTTTACTCAGCTGTTTCCTTCCCAGCTCCCTATGATTATCAGTGAATTATTCAAGCACCTAGCAGAGTATTTGACATATAATAATCATTCAATATATTAGTTGAACTAGGGAATATTCTCCTCCATGGAAAATGAATAAACCAACTCATTAAATCCTTAGTATTCATCATTTCAAATCTTTAGGGTGAGTGTTTATGTGTTAAGGACATAATTACCTCCCCTTCCCCCCCAAAAAAAAGTATTAAGGGAATTGATTCCTTGTATAGTATAGAGGTTAAGAATGTGCTTTGGAGTCAGATAACCAAATTTTACATCCTAATTTTGGCTTTTAAAAGTTGTGTAAATTAAATAGATTGTTGATTTCTTATACCTCAGTTTGCATAAATAGGTAAGGTAAGTATAATGACCTCATAGATCTCATAGATATATTACAACAAGGATAAATGAGATAATCTATGATAATTTCTTAGACTAGCAATTGGCAAAGTATAAAGGCAGAATAGATGCACCTTTAAATTTTTACAGTATCATTATTTTAAGAAGGAATGTATTTGAAGAGTCATTTCTCCTTTTTTCCTTTGATCAAAAGGTAGTAGAGAATCCCTTGGCTTTCCCTAAATTTTCAGTGAGAACTGGTCTTATTATCTATGTTATTGTGAAGTGCATTCTTAGGTAGAATAAAAGCAGTAGCATGAAGTGTCACTGATGGTCTGCATGGATAGAAAAATGTTGGAATTCTTATTCCAGGTAACAACCTAGAGAGACACTAACCAGGACTGAATTTCCTAAAGGCAAATTCTTGAACTCCAGGTTTAAGAAAATAGTAAGGTGCTCACAGTCACGCACTGGTCCCACAGTAGCCTTGAAATGCACTGGTGTCCAAATGATGAGGCAGAAAGATCTTGAGAGTTACAGATTTTCTGGAAACTTTATTTTTCTCAACATCTCTCTATTAGTTTGGGAATTCAAAGTCACCTGATCTCTCTTATTTAGAAGCTTTTGTTTTCATACAAACACACACACACATATATACACACACACACACACACGTTGAATCAGTTGCTTAGTTCAAAGCAATGTGGGCTCTCATTCAAAGGAGTTCTGTGCTCTCTTTAAGTTTCATGCTGCAGAAACATTTTAGTTCCAATTCACTGTCACAAGCAGCAGCAGAGGGACTATTCTAAATTTTTCTGTGGATCTTTGTAATACTCATTTCCAGGAAAATACACGTAGGAGTGAAATCTAAAAACAAAAAACAATCCCTATTTTACATTTTGACTCTCTCTGTCCTCGAAAAGAAAAGGAGTTTGACTTTGAAATTCATAAAATCAATAGAACCATACTCTAAGTTGTATGGTCTAAAACTGCAGTCAATAAAGACGAGGCATTAGGTCATGACTGAAGGAAAAGCAAAGTGAACTGAGTAAGCTAAAGGACATTGCAAGTAAGTCATTTTCATTTCAAGGATAAGATACACTGTTAGCATTAATAGATTTCATATTTTACCATGGAGGGAGGAAGGTATATTTTATGATGCCTTAGTGTCACCATTAATTGGATTATATAATTTGATTAAGATGTTCCAACTACATGGTCTATTACAGTAATGCTCACTGAAGTCATTAATGATTATTGCTCTACATCACTGCTTTCATTAGGGCAATTTACTGTAGAGGCCATGGCTCCCTCAATCGCTGCATTTTTTAAAGTTACTATTTGCTTCATATTATTCTATCTGGTCTATCAATGACATTAGTCATGTATGATGGCATCTAGTGAGAGAAAGAAAATCATTCTCATTCTTAAGAAGTAAATGGATCTAAGTAATCAAAAGAAAAGATTTCAGGAGCTGCAGGAGGAAGGCAGGGCAGGAACTTAATTGTCAGAAGTGTGATCAGAAGATCAAGTAATATTTTTAAAGCTTGTTCACTGAGATTATTACTATACTTTGTTATTTTATAATTTCATGTAAATGTGTTGTCAAATGTATTAGTATTTGCACCCAAATGTAATTATCTTACTTAATTCATAATACATGAGTTAGAAGCTCTTTGAGTTTTCTTTCCATTATGATGACAGTTTTTCCTTACTTGTCCAAACTTCCATCAAGTGATTATGACTATATTTGAGGAATTTGAGATGGGCGAAATAATTCTTGGTCCAAAGTATAATATCATCACTGGATCAGAAGAAGCAGCACAGTATTGGGGTTATGGACATGGCCTTGGGGAACAGACTGTCTAGATTCACTATGAGCCAGATTTCATCACTTGTTAGCTCTTAAGATCTTTGAAAGTTACTTAAACACTCAAGCTCAGTTGCGTTAGTTGTAAAACTGAAATCATAGAATAGTGACCAGCATATGCAAGTCCTTTATAAATTTTTGTTAGGTAAATCAGATTCTAACCATATGAGCAAATCACATACAAAATTTGTGTATCTCCACGTTTTAAAGGCAATGATGTTAACATATTTTTAATTAAGTAGTAATTTCTTACATTTTTCAACATTGAAAGGAAGGTCATATTTTATTAGCAAATCACAATAGGCTTAGGATATGTTAGCATTTTTGATATCCATTTAATGTACTGGAATAGTAACAATACATTTAATTATATGGCCACAGGTTGCTAGTACACATAGATATAACTGAATCATGCAAAGGATTTTGTTTTCTTTTGCAGGGGGGAGGTAACATAGGATATTTTAAAAATTATCAGAGGGATACTTAAAACTAAAATAAAAGTAAAAACTCTTTTTATTTATACAGAGTTTATATCTATTCTGAAAGCTCTTTTTGCAAGCTTGCTGTGTTACTCTAAAATATTTTTAAAAGGTTTTTCCATTCATTAGCTTGTTTTATCATATCCAATTTGTCCTTATGTTTTATAATTGAAATATAAAGGAGAAAGGAAGGGATAAGGGTTTGTGTCAATGAGAAAAACAACTATTCAAGAAACACTTTACAAAAAGTAGCTAAAGAATGTGTATTCATGTTGTTTCTGAGAGCTGATTTGTTATTTTATTTTCTAATTATTCTTCATGAAGTAGCTCAAAGGAAATTCTCAATCATGCTTCTTACTAAGATTCTCAACAAGGTCAAAAAATAAAAGCTGCAGCATCAATGTTACTGTTTAAAACTGCATTCTTCAAACAGAGAGATTCTTAATAATTCTTTGTTTACAGATTACTATGCCTGTTTACATCAAAGTTTTTGCCACAAGCCATTATGAGTATCCAAGCTGTCAGTAAAAAAACAAACTCTATGGATTAAATGATAAAGAAAAAATGTAAGCATTTTATCACTTATAATAAACACCATATCTATGTAAACATCACGTTTTCTTACATCCTTTTTTCCAGTTTTATTAAGATATTATTGACATATATGTAAATTTAAGGTGTACTTGTGCACAATGTGATGATTTGATACATGTATATAGAACTGATTACCACAGTAAGGCTAGTTAACTCTACATTCTCTCATATAATTAACCTTTTTTGGTGTGGTGATAACATTTAAAATCTACTTTAACAACTTCCAAGTTTATAATACAGTATTGTTAAATATAGTCACTGTGCTGTAAATTAAATCCTCAGAATTTATTCATCTTAGTGCTTGAAGACTGTACCCTCTGACCAACATTTCTCAAATTCTTTCATCCTCCAACAACTAGTAACCACCAGTTTCTATGAGTTCAGCTTTTTAAAAATTCCACACGTAAGTGAAAACACAGTCTATTGTATTGTTGCAAAAGGCAAGATTTCCTTCATTTTTATGGCTGAATAAAATTCCATTGTATACACATGCTACATTTTCTTCACCCATTTGTCAGTGGACGCTTATGTCGTCTCCATGTCTTGGCTATTGTGAATAATGCTGCAATGAACATGGTGGTGCAGATATCTCTTCGACAGTGATACCATTTCCTTTAGATACGTACCCAGAAGTGGGATAGCTAAATTGAATAGTAGTCCCATTTTAAATGTTTTTGAAACTTTGTACTGTTTTCCATTCTCACCAATGAGATACAATTCATTTTCTTCATATCCTTACCAGTACTTAGCATTTTTCTTTTTGATAATAAACATTCTATCAGATGTCATGTGATAACTCACCATGGTTTTGATCTGCATTTCCAAGGTTATTAGTGATGCTGAACGTCTTTTCATGTACCTGTTTACCATTCGTATGTTCTCTTTGGTAAAATGTCTCTTCAAGTCCTCTGTCCATTTTTTATCCTGATTGTTCTTTTGGCATTGAATTGTGTGAGCTCCTTATATATTTTAATTATTAATCCTTTATCAGGTAGTTTTGCAAATAATTTCTCCCATTCCATAGGTCAACTTTTCATTTTGCTTATTATTTCTTTTGCTGTGCAGAAGTTTTTAGTTTGATATAGTCCCACTATTTATTTTTGCTTCTGTTGCTTGTATTTTTGGTATCATAGCCCAAAAAACCATTGCCAAGACCAATATCAAGAAGCTTTTTTTTCTAAGTAGTTTTACAATTTGGGGTCTTATGTTTAAGTCTTTAATCCATTTTAAGTTAATTTTTATGAGCAGTATAAGATGTCGTTCTTTTACATGTACACCCAGTTTTCCCAGCACTGTTTATTAAAAAGGCTATCCTTTCTCCATTGGGTATTTTTGGCCCTCTTCTTGAATATAAGTTGTGTAGGTTTATTTCTGGGCTATGGATTAAATAACATTGATATATATGTCTGTTTTATGCCAGTATCATACTTTTTCAATTACTAGTTTGTAATAAAATTGAAATAGGGACAGCTGATGCCTCCAGCTTCGTTCTTCATTCTCAGGACTGCTTTGTCTACTTGGGGTCTTTTCTGATTCCATACAAATTTTAAGATTGCTTTCTCTATTTTTGTGAAAACTGCCACTGGGATTTTTATGGGGATTACATTAAACATAGATGACTCTGGGTAGAATGGACATTTTAATAATATTGATTCTCCTGATCTGTTAACATAGGATGTCTTTCAATTTATTTATTTACTTATTTTTAAATTCAGTTTCTTTCATCAGTGTCTCAGTTTTCACTGTACAGGTCTTACATTTTCTTGGTCAAATTTATTCATAAATATTTTATCATTTTTGATGGAATTATAAATGAGATTGTTTTATTTCTTGTTTATATTGTTCATTGTTAGTATATAGAAACAACTGATTTTTGTATATTGATTTTGTATCTGGCGAATTTACAGAATTTGTTTACTAGTTCTAAAAGTTTTGTAGTGGTGTCTTATGGATTTTCTTATATGAGATATCATCTGCAAATAGAGAAAACTTTTCTTCTACTTTTCTGATTTGAATGTCTTTTACTTCTTTTGTCTTGCTTAATCACTCTGGCTAGGACTTCAGTACTACGTTAAATAGGAATGGTGACAGTGGGCACCCTTGTCTTGTTCCTGATCTTAGGGAAAAGGCTTTCAGCTGTTAACTGTTGAGTATGATGTTAGCTGTGGGCTTATTGCATATGGCCTTCACTATGTTGAGATACATTCCTTCTATGTCCAATCTGTTGAGGTTTTTTGTGATGAATGTATGTTGGATTTCATCAAATGCTTTTTCTGCATCTTTTGAGATCATACGGTTTTTATCTTTCATTCTCTTAATGTTGTGTATCATGTTTATTAATTTGCATATGTTGAATCATCCTGCATCCCGGGAATAAATCCCACTTGATGATGGTATATGATCCTTTTAATTTGTTGCTGATTTTAATTTTTGAGTATTTTTGCATCTATATCCATCAGGGATATCAGTCTGTAGTTTTGTTTTCTTGTACTCTTCTTATCTGGCTTTGGTAATTAATGGTGGCATCATATAATGAGTTTAGGAATGCTCCTTCCTCTTCAATTTTTTTTTGAAAAGTTTCAGAAGGACTGACATTAATTCTTTTTTATTTTTAATTGAAGTATAGCTGATGTAAAATATTATATAAGTGACAAGTGTACAATATAGTGCTTCACAATTTTTAAAGGTTATACTCCATTTATAGTTATTATTACATATCAGCTACATTCCTTATGTTGTATAATATATTCAGGTAGCTTATTTTATACATAATAGCTTGTACCTTATAATCTTCTACCCATATATTGCCCCCACTCCTGCTTCTCACTGGTAGCCACTAGTTTGTTCTCTACATCTGTGCATCTATTTCTTTCTTTGCTATATTTACTAGTTTTTTGTATTCTTTAGCTTCCATATATGTGACATCGTATCTTATTTCTTTCTTTGTATGCCTTATTTCACTTAGCATAATACTGTCCAAGTCCATCCATGTTGCTTCAAATCAAAATTTCATTCATTTTTTATAGCTGAGTAATATTCCTGTGTGTGTGTGTGTACACATACATACCACTTCTTTGTTCATCTGCTGATGGATATTTAGGTTGCTTCAGTATCTTGGCAGTTGTAAATAATGCTGCTATGAATATTGGGGTGCACGTATCTTTTCATATTAGTGTTCTTGGTTTTTTTGGATATATGCCCAGTAGTGGATATGCTGAGTCATCTATTAGTCCTATATTTAGTCTTTTGAGAAACTTCCATGCTGTTTTCCACAGTGGCTACACCATTTTACATTCCCACTGACAGTGCACAAGGGTTCCCTTTTCCCTACATCTTCACCAACATTTGTTATTTGTGTTCTTTTTGATAGCCATTCTGATATGTGTGAGATGATATCTTGTTGTGGTTTTGATTTGCATTTCCCTGATGATAAGCAATGTCTAGCATCTTTTCATGTGCATGTTGGCTATCTTCATGTTCTCTTTGGACAAATGTATGCATAGATCTTCTGCCCATTTTTTAATCAGGTTGTTTGTGTTTTTGATATTGAGTTGTATGAGCTGATACTGACTTCTTATTGGTCATATCATTTGCAAATATTTTCTCCTATTCAGTAGGTTGTCTTTTCATTTTGTTGATGGTTTCCTTTGCTGTACAAAAGCTTTTAAGTTTAATTAGGTCCCATTTGCTGATTTTTGTTTTTATATCCTTAGCTTTAAGAGATGAATCAAAAAAAAAATTGCTACAATTTATGTCAAAGAATGTTCTATGTTTTCTTCTAGAAGTTTTATGTTTTCCAGACTTACATTTATATCCTTAATCCATTTTGAGTTTATTTTTGTATATGGTGTTAGAGAATGTTTCAATTTTATTCTTTTACATGTAGCTGTCCAGTTTTCCCAGCACCATTTATTGAAGAGTAAGTCTTATCTCCATTGCATATTCTTCCTCCTTTGTTGTAGTTAATTGATCATAGGTGCAGGGGTATATTTCTGAATTCTCTATTCTGTTCCATTGATCAGTGTGTCTGTTTTTGTGCCAGCACCGTATTTCTTTGATTACTGTAACTTTGTAGCATAGTCTGAAGTCAGGAAGTGTGATTCCTCCAGCTCTGTTCTTTCTCTACTGTTTTGGCTATTCAGGGTATTTTGCTTTTCATACAAATTTTAAAATTATTTGTTCTGGTTCTGTAAAAAATGCCATTGGCATTTTGAGAGGGATTGCACTGAATCTGCAGAATGCCTTGGGTAGTATGGTCATTTAACAATATTAATTCTTCCAGTCCAAGCACATGATGCATCTTTCCATCTGTTTGTGTCATCCTCAATTTTTTCATCAGTGTCTTATAGTTTTCTGAGTATAGATCTTTTGCCTTGTTTGGTAGTTTTATCCTAAGGTATTTTATTATTTTTGATGCGATGGTAAATAGGATTATTTCCTTAATTTCTTCTTCTGATAGTGAATTTTTAGTATATAAAAATTCAATTGATTTCTATATATTAATTTTGTATTCTGCAACTTTACCTAATTTATTGATGAACTATACTAGTTTTCTGGTAGTGCCTTTAAGATTTTCTACATATAGTATCATGTCATTTGCAAACAGTGACAGTTTTACTTCATCCTTTCCAATTTGGACTCCCTTTATTTCTTTTTCTTATGCAATTGCTGTGTCTAAAACTTCCAGTACAATGTTGAATAAAATTGGCAAGAGTGGGCATCCTTGTCTTCTTCCTGATCTTAGAGGAAATGCTTTCAAGTTTTCACTGTTGAGTATGATGTTAGCTATGGGTCTGTCATATATAGCCTTTATATTTTCAGATATGTTCCTTTTATGCCCACTTTCTGGAGAGTTTTTTTTTTATCAATTCATGTTGAATTTTGTCAGAAGTTTTTTTCTGAATTTTTCTGAGATGGCCATACAGTTTTTACTCTTCAGTTTGTTAATGTGGTACTATCACATTTATTGACTTGTGGACATTGAAAAATCCTTGCATACTGGGATGAATCCCACTTGATCATGATGCATGATCCTTTTAATATTTTGTTGGAGTCAGTTTGCTAGCATTTTGTTGAGTATTTTTGCATCAGTGTTTGTCAATGATAATGGCTTGCAACTTTCTTTCTTTGTAATGTCTTTGATTTTGGTGTCAGGGCCTGATAGAATCAGTTTGTAAGTATTCGTTCCTCTGCAATTTTTTGGAATAGTTTGAGAAGAATAGGTGTTAACTCTTCTCTAAGAGTTTGGTAGATTTCATCTGTGAAGCTATCTGGCCCTGGAATTTGTTGGGAGTTTCTTTGTTACTGATTCAGTTTCATTACGGATAATTGGTCTGTTTGTATTTTCTATATCTTCCTGGTCAGTCTTGGGAGATTGTACATTTCTAAGAATTTGTCTGTTTCTTCTGGTCTTCCATTTTATTGGTGTATATTTGTTTGTAGTAGTCTCTTATGATCTCTCTCTTTTTTAAATTATATAATTTATTTTAAAGTATCATATTTTTGTTTAAATTGAAGTGTAGTTGATGTACAATATTACATGTTACAGGTATGCAATATAATGATTCACAAATTTTAAAGGTTATACTCCATTTACAGTTATTACAAAATATTGGCTATATTCCCCATGTTGTACAGTACATACTTGTAGCTTATTTTATACCTGATATTTGTACCTCTTAATCCTCCCACCTCCATCTTGCTCCTCCCGCTCCCCTATCCCCGCTGGTACCACTAGTTCCTTCTCTACATCTGTGAGTCTGTTTCTTGTCTGTTATATTCACTAGTTAGTTGATTTTTTTTTTTTAGATTCCACATACAAGTGATATCTTACATTACTTGTCTTTCTCTGTCTGACTTATCTCACTAACCATAAAGCCCTCCAAGTGCATCCATACTGTAAGCCAGAAACTAAAACATTTCTTTTACTGCACATTTTTAAAATTTACATATATATGTATGTTTAACAGTCTTTATTTTAAAATCTATTGTCAGTATTGCTACCTGGCTTTTTTTGATTTCCATCTGAATGAAATACCTTTTTCCATCCTCTCACTTTCAGTCAGTGTGTGTCTTTAAACATGAAGTGAGTCTCTTGAAGGCAGTATATATACATAGGTCTTGTTTTTGTATCTTTTCAGCCACTCTGTGGCTTTTGGTTGAAGCATTTATTCCACTTACATTTTAAGTAATTAATGATACGTATTTTCTTATTGCTATTTTATTTGTTTGGGGATTGTTATTGTAGTTCTTTTTTCCTTTTCTGTTCCCTTATTATTTGATAACTACCTTTAGTGTTATGTGTGAATTTCTTGTGTGTATGTGTGTGTATCTGTTATAGATTTTTGGTTTGTGGTTACCATGAGTTTTTTTTATATATAGCAGTCAATCAATCAATCTACCTGATTATTTTAAGTTTCTGATCTCTTAATTTCAAATGCATTTTAGAAGCCCTGTATTTGTACCCTCCTCCTCTCATGATTACTGCTTTTGATATATTTTACATCTAATTGTTTTGTGTACCCCTTGTGTATCCCTTAGCTGCTAATTGTGGATATATATGATTTTAGTACTTTTTTCTTTTAGCGTTCTCACTAGCTTTGTATGTGGATGATTTCCTACCTTTCCTGTATGTTTGCCTTTACTGGTGAGCTTTTCACTTTTTTCCTACTTGGAAAAGTTCCTTTAATATTTCTTGTAAAATCAATTTGGTGGTGCTGAACTCTTTCAGCTTTAGTTTGCCTATAAAACTTTAGATCTCTCCATCAAATCTGAATTAGAGCCCTGCTGGGTGTTCTTGGCTGTAGATTTTTCCTTTCATCACTTTAAAAGTATTGCACCAGTCTCTTCTGGCCTGCAAGGTTTCTGCTGAAAAATCAGCTGATAGCCTTACAGGAGTACCCATGTATGTTATTTGTTACCTTTCCCTTGTTGCTTTTAATATCCTTTCTCTCTCTCTCTCTCTTTTTTTTTTTTGTCATTTTAATTAAATGTGACTTGGGGTGTCTCTTTGGATTAATCCTTTATATGACTCTCCGTACCTTCTGCACTTGGATGTCTGTTTCTTTTCCTAGGTTATGGAAGTTTTCAGCTATTATGTCTTCAGATATGTTCTCTGCCCCTTTCTCTCTCTTCTCCTTCTGGGACCTCAGTAATGTGAATATTAGTGTGCTTATGTTGTCCCAGAGATCTCTTAAACTGTCCTCATTTCTTTTTATTCTTGTTTCTGTTAAGCATCAGTAATTTCCACTACTCTGTCTTCTAGCTCACTGATATATTCCTCTGTATTATTTAGTCTATTGATTCCCTCTAGTGTATTTTTCATTTCAGTTATTGTAATCTTCATTTTTATTTGTTTGTCTTTATATTTCTAACTTTCTTCTGTCTCTGTACATCCATCCTTCTCCTAAGCTTTTTGATCATCTTTATGGTCATTACCTTGTACTACTTTCTGGGTAGATTTCCTATCTCCACTTTACTTAGTTGTTTTTCTGGGTCTTTATCTTATTCCTTTGTCTGAAGCATGTTCCTCTGCTATCTCATTTTACCTAAGTTGCCATTTTTATTTTGACATATCTAGTAGGTTGGTTATGTGTCCTAACCTTGGAGAAGTGGCCTTTTGTAGGAAACTTCCTATGCATCCCAGCATCTCTCTCCCTCTTGTCACCCAAGCTATATGCTCTAGTGTTTTCCCCTATAATGGCTGAATGGGCCCTTCTGTTGTAACAAAATGGCTATGTGGATGGTCTGGTATGCTTGATTGGCCTCCAGTCTAGTTGGTTACCAAATACTTTGTGCAGAGGCTGCTGGCTGCTGGTTGGTGGGACTGGATCATGAAACAACCTGACTGCAGCACCCTGGAGGCCCCAGGGATTTTGATGGCTCACTGGTGGTCTCTGTCAAGAAGACTTTGAGGCTGTTGTCCACCCACTGATAGGTGAAGCCAGGTTCTGAGGTTAGTGCCAGACAACTGTCAGGCAAAGCTAGATTGTAGAATCTGGTTGCAGGGCCCAGGGATCCCAGAGCTGGTGTCAGGTCACTGGTGGTGGGGGGAGCAAGTTTCTTACACAGTTGGGTACAGTGTCCATGGTATCCTGAAGCTTATGTTGGCCTGTTAGAGGGAAGGGCCTGAGCCCTGCTGGTCTCAGGGTAAAGTCTGTCCTGCTGTGGGTAGGCTGGATTCACAGGCTACAGGATTGTAGTTTTCTTGTGTCTGTTGTCTGTTCCCTGGTGGATAAGTCTGGTCCAGAGGCTAGAGCATGCTTTCTGACAGGAGGGCAACATCCCATGTGATTCTGGAGCTGGTGCCTGCCTATTGGTGGATGGAGCTGGGTCTTAGGCCTCTGCTGGACAGGTGCATGTCTAGAGGCAGCTGTAGGCTCAGAAGGTCTTTAGGCATCCAGTCTGCTAAGGAGTGGTTGTGTCCCTACTCAGTTACATGGTCTGGAGTTTCCAGACACTGATGCCTTCAGGCTGTTGGGTGCTGACAGGTCTTGGGGCTAATGAACTAGAGGGGATATCCCACAGTGGTGCCTGCCAGCACTAATGGGCATGTGGTAGAAAGCTCACAAGAATGGCTCTTGCCAGTGTCTATGTCCCCAGGGTGAGCTGTTGCTGCCATCCCACATCTCTAGGAGATTCTCCAAAAGAGCAGGTAGATCTGGCCCAGACTGCTATTAGTTTATTGCCTTTGCCCTGTGTCCTTGTGCATTTGAGATTTTGTGTGTGCCCTTTAAGAGTGAAGTCTCTACCTCCCCCAGTCCTATGGGGCTCCTGAAATTAAGCCCTGCTGGCCTTCAAAGCAAAATGCTCTGAAGGCTCATCTTTAAGTTGCAAGACCCCAGGCATGGAGCCCAATATGGGGCTCAGAGGTCTCACTCCTGTGGGATAATCTCTGAAATGTGATTATTTTCCAGTTTTTGGGTTGCTCACCCAGAGGTGTAGAAATTGACTATGTCATGAATCCACCTCTCCTACCCATCCTATTTTGTTTCCTTCTTTGTGTCTCTAGTTGTAGAAGATCTTTTTGTTCTGGTAGGTTCTGTTCTTTTTCATCTGTAATTATTCTGCAGATAGTTGTGATTTTGGGGAGTTTGTGAGAGGAGGTGAGTTCAGGGACTTCCTACTCTACTGTCTTGGCCCCAGTCTGCCATTAATTCTTTTAAAATGTTTGATGGCATTCAGTGAAACCATCTGGTTGGTTCTGGGCTTTTCTCTGTTGGGATGTTTTGCTGACCAGCTCAGTCTCCTTAATCATTACTGATATGTTCAAATTTTCTATTTCTTCATGATTCAGTCTTAGTAGGCTGTGTTGCAAGGAATTTATCCACTTCTAGGTTATCCAATTTATTGGTGTTTAATTGTTTAATCTCCTATGATCCTTTGTATTTTTGTGGTGTCTGTAGTAATGTGTCCTCTTTCATTTATGATTTATTTATTTTAATCTTCTCTGTTGTTTCTTAGTTTAGCAAAATGTTGGTCAATTCCATTTATCTTTTCAAAAATATATCTCTCAATTGCATTGATATTTTCTATTGTTTTTTCCTGTTCTCTATATCATTTATTTAGATCATCTTTTTTGTTTCCTTCCTTCTGTTAACTTTTGGTTTCTTCTTCTAGTCCCTTGAAATGTATAGTTAGGTTATTTTCATCTGAGGTCTTTCTTTTTTCTTAATGTAGGCTTTTTTTTTTTTTTTTTTGCTATAACTTACCCTTCTAGCACTGTTTCTGCTGCATCTCATAAGTTCTGATGTACTGTGTTCCTACTTTCATTTATTTCAAGATATATTTTTAAAATTTCTCTTTTCATTCCTTCTTTGACCTATTGGTGTTCAAGCATGTGGTGTTTAATTTCCACAGATTTCTGATTTTTCCAGTTTCCTCCTGTTTTTGATTTCTTGTTTTATAACATTGTGATCAGAAAAGATACTTTGTTATGAGTTTTGTCTTATATTTGTTAAAGTTTGTTTTGTGATCTAATGAATTATCTACCCTGGAGAATGTTCTATGCACACTTGAAAAAAGAATGTGTATTCTGCTGCTATTGAGGGAATGTTCTCTATGTAACTGTTAGATCCACTTTATGTAAGGTATTCAAGTCCAATGTTTCCTTATTAATATTCTGGTTAGATGAACTATCCATTGTTGAAAGTGGAGTATTGAAATCCCCTACTGTTACTGTATTGTTTTCTATTTCTCCCTTCAGATCTGCTAGTATTTGATTTATATATTTAGGTGCTCTGATGTTGGGTGCATACACATCGATGATACATCTTTTTCTCGAATTGACTCCCTTTTGAAAATTATATAATGATCTCCTTTGTCTCTTGCTACAGTTTTTTACTTAAAGTCTAATTTGTTTAATATAAGTTTAGCCCCACGTGCTCTCTTTTGGTTTCCATTTACATGGAATATCTTTTTCCATTCCTTCACTTTGAGCCTCTTTATGTCCTTAAAGCTGAAGTGAGTCTCTTTGTAGACAGCATATATTTGGATCTTTTTTTTTTTTTAACCTGCTCAGACACTCTATGCTTTTTGATTTGATAATTTAGTCCATTTAGATACCCAGTAATTATTGATGGGTAAGGATTTACTAACACTATCTAACTTATTATTTTTGGGTGGCTTCATAGTTCCTGTGTTCTTTTCTTCCTGTTTGCTGTCTGTCTTGTGAATTGTTGATTTTCTGTAATGATGTGTTTTGATTCCCTTCTCTTTGCCTTTTGTTTATCTACTGAAAGTTTTTACTTTTGATTACTATGGGGCTTACAGAAAGCATCTTAAAGATATACCGTTCTATTTTAAGCTGATAAGAACTTATTTTCAAGTTCACCTGCCTCTATACCCTATACCTTTCTTCTCTCCACCTCCACAATTTTACATTTTTGATGTCACAATTTACCTCTTTTTAAATTGTGTATCCATTAGCTAATTATTGTAGCTATTGTTATTTTTAAAACTTCTGCCCTTTAACCTTAATATTATGGTTAAGTGATTATCATGCCACCATATTACAGCATTAGAATAATCTGAATTTGACAGTATATTTACCTTTACCAGCATGTTTTTAAATGTTTTTGTTTTATTATTATTAATCAGCATCCTTTCATTTTAGGTCAAACAAGCCCTTTCAGCATTTCTTTTACAGCAGGTGTAGTGGTCTCTCCTTCATTTCTGAAAGATGACTTTGCCATGTATTCTTTGTTGGCACTTTTTTCTTTCAGGACTTTGTATATATCATATCACTCTCTTGTCCTACAAGTTTTCTGCTGAGAAATCTACCTATAATCTTAGGGGAGTTCCCTTACAGGTGAGGGTTTTTTTTTTTTTCCCTACTGTATTGAAAATTCTTTTTGTCTTTTGATTTTAGATGATTTTATTATGTTATCATAATGCGTCTTTTGGAAGATTTTTTTGGGTTGAATTTTTGGGGAGGATCCATTAACTTCTTGAACATCAATGTACAAACCTCTTCCCAGATTTGGGACATTCTCAGCCCTTATTTCTTTAAACAAGCTTTGCACCACTTTCTCCCTCTTTTTTCCTTCTGGGACTCCAATAATGCAAAGATTATTTCTTTTAATGGTATGCCATAATTTACTTAGGCTTTCTTTACTCTTTTTAATTACAATTTTAAAAAATTTCTCTCTGACTGAATGATTTCAAATAGCCTATCTTCTCATTTACTAATTCTTTCTCCTGCTTGGTTGAGTCTACTATTGAAGTTCTCTATTGAATTCTTCAGTTCAATCTTTGTACTCTTTAACCTTAGGGTTTCTTACTATTTTATTTTTTTAATTTCTATTTCTTTGTTGAATTTCTATTTTGTTCATGTATTATTCTAATTTAGTTTTAGTTTATGCATATTTCCTGGTAGTTGGTAGTTCACTGAATTTCTTTAAGAGGGTTGTTCTGAATTCTTTGTCAGAAAATACATAGAGCTCCATTTCTTTAGGAACATGCAATAGGGTTTTACTAGTTTCCTTTGGTGGTGTCATATTTTCTTGATTATTCATGAGCCTTGTGATCTTGAGTTGGTGTCTGTGCATTAGAGGAAGTTGGCACCTCTTCCATACTTTGCACACTGGCTTTGTCAGGCAAATCCCTTCACCAGTTAGCCCATCCAGAGACTCTGCTTGATCTGTCTGGCAGTATCTCTGGGTAGGTTTGCTATTGGAGTCCCTAAATTGGTAGGTCAAGTACCTGGGTCAGCAGGTGGGTAGGACTGGAACTTGGGTTGATGGGGACCAGCCTAGGGGTCTGGTCCCCTGGGGGCAACCTGAAGCCTAGGTTTACTGGGTTGGGTCTGACACCTGAGTCTTCTATGATAGCTTGGGATTAGGTCTGTGTAGGTGGACCTGAATTCTAGGTCCACAGGAGCCAATCAGGTGCTAGTTACCACTAATGTGGGCGTATCATTTGAATCCACAGGGTCCAATACAGTATTGGTATGGGTTAGGAACCTGGCCTCATGGGAGCAAGGCTGGGGCAATGGGGGCCAAGTGCTGGCATGGGCTGAGAGCTTGGGTTTGCTGAATCTGGTCTGGACTCTACATCTGTGTAGGCTGATCTGACACTGCAGTGAATCAAAAGATCTGGGTCCATGATAGTTGGCCTAGTGCTGGGCCTCGCCAGAAGCCTGGGTTTGTGGGTTCCGACCTAGTTCCTGGGTTCATAGAAGCTATGACTACAGTTTTGACTGTGGCCGTACGAATAAAAGCATCATTGATAAACTGATTATTTTTTGGCTCACAGGTTTTCTTTAGAGTTCTCAAAAACTAAAAATAATCAAGTACTAAAGCCAAGTATTTTACCACCCTTGGCACTTAGAAATTATGTTTTTGACAGTTTGCTATTCACATGTACAACACATGATGATGAAATCTCTATGTCCTGCAGAGTTTACCACTCATAGGTTCATTTCTAGACAATCCTCTATAGATGCCTGTGGTTTTGAATATCTGCTGCTAGTTAAAAGAATTTTTCAAGGGGAGAACTCCATATTTTATTTCTTTGTGCTTGCTCATAAAACACATTCTGCCAACAGTGGGCCCAGAGGTCACTTTATTATTATAACTGCTTCCCTTGTTGTTTTCCAAGCTACGTGTTTTCTTATTTCATAATCATCCTTCCATTCTCAGGATTGTAGTCTTATGGTACACACATAGCAGTTTTCTATATGATATTCAGAAAAGAGAGAAATGCTGCAGCGATTAGAAATCTTTTCAGAATTTCTGTTCTATTAAGAGCATTTTTTAATACCTCTTCTCAAATTAGTTAACTTGAATATGGTGATGGATTTTTTGTTGGATTGTTAGATACTCCCCCCAATGTCCTATAAACTTTAGTAATGTTCCTGTCACCAGGAAGTCATTTTAAAAAATTCCATTTATCATAGTCAAGAACCAGAAATATTACATAAGCGGAGTCTCAAATATCCCAAATGTCCATACACGAAACTCATGAAACTGACACTTAAGAGAAAGCCCTAGACCTTTAGCGAGAATCAAACCTACTTTTCTATAATATTATAATAAAATTTATTTTCTTCTTTCCTAATCCAAAATGGATTATAAAACATTAATAAAAGTAGAGAATGTGGGGAAAAACAGACATGCCTAAAGGAAGGCACAATTTCAATTAGAGAGCAAGAGCAGAGAGAGTGAGAATTATTAAAAGTAGATACAAGGACTTAGAAAACATAGTTGTCTGGAGCAAATACCCTTCTATACTAAAACAGCTTCAGTATGGCTTTATGGAACATTGTGCTAGTTAATAATGAAGTTAATGATCTTAACTCAGCACCATAATATTTAATTTATGCAAACTCTTTAAATGATGGAAAAGCGTATATTTTAGAAAGATTTACATTCATGGGGCTTATAATAAAACAAATGTTGATGAAAATAAAGAGAGATTTTTGTTATGGCAAATTGTCAAAAAATTTATTAAAAGAAAAATAGCCAGAGTTGTTTAGAGAGTAATAAATAAATTATTAGGTGATTTTTGTGGAGCTATAAATTATGTTTATATGTTTAAGAAATAAAAAAATTGAAAGACAATTTGGCAAGAATTTTAAGAAAGTGCTCTTTGACAGGGAAATTTCACTTTGGGGAATACAATAGTATAGAAATAATCAGACAAGTACACATTACTGCTAAAAGTCCATGTATTACAACACATTATACAATTTTGTTAAACGATGATGACTTGAACATACTCTACAGATGTGGTAGGTACTGTAGATTGGTCCACCCACTCTGATTTCTTTTTTAGCATGATTTTTTTTTTTTTTATACTTTAGAAGCTGTGAAGCTTAAAACTGCGCTTTCCAGACTCACCTGCAGATGGGTTTTGCCTTATAATCTGCTAAATAGAAGACACACTCATGACACTTGGATGAAGAAAGGACTGAATGAGCCAGAAGGAATTCAGGTAAGTGCAGTAAAAGAAAGGAAGGACTGAGTGAGCCAGAGGGAATTCAGGTAAGTGCGGTAAAAGGAGTGTGTGATCCTGTGGAGTCAATTGTGGTAGAAAAACTAGTTTCAGGCTCTGAGTATCTTAGGTGCCATATTGGTGGTGCACCACTGAGGTTTCACTGGAAGGTTCAGAATTGTGTTGAGCGTTTTTTGGCTTTCTCAGTCTTGTCTCTGTAGCATCCTAGCTTAGTTTTCTGATCATTCTAAGTCACCTGATACATGTTAATAGATCCACTACAGATGAAAGAGGCTATCTGGATTCAATCATTTTTAATATAAAATCTGACAATTTGAAATCAGCCATCAAAATATATATATTCGTGTTGTTGAAGAAATTCTGATGCCATGAGCAATGATAAGAAGTTAAAATAAAAAAGCAGGTTTTAGAGCTGTACAAAAATTCTGATCTTATTTTTAAGTTGGTATATATAAAAATATTCAATATTAAAAGCTAATAAAAGATGACTTTGTTATTGTTGTTAATGATTTATTATTGTTTAAAATTCCTAAACTATTCATATATTGCTTTTATTTTTTGTTTTGTTTGTTTTCTGGAAGAGGTATGTTGCTCTTATAATAAGGAAATATGTGATGAATAATATTTGGAAAGTAAAATAAGGAACTTCACTTGTTTAGAAAAATACTCATGGGGAATATCACAAGGATTCTAAATAGAATAAATAACCCTGTAAATAATATAAAAAAGAGAATGTTGGAATGTGGTAAAATCTGTTATGTTAGAAAACATTTAGATTTAAAATTCATTAAGGCCAGGAGAGATGCCTTCTTGTCACCTTGTCACACCGAAAACTTCCACAAGCTGCCATTTCACCTGCTACAAGAGAAGCAATAGTTATCCCTTAATGCCTCCTTCAACTCTTCATGATCCCCAAGATTTTGAAATTTGGCACACTGGCACCAATGGCAGTATGACACACAGGATCTCAAAGCGTCAATGACTCCGCCTTCACTTGGGCAACTAAGCTAGAGACCCCTACTCCACAAAGGGTGTCATGTCATAAGAGAGCTATTAGCAGGGGATTCACATTCAGATCAAGGGAGGTACACACCAGGGAAGAGCCATCATTCAGTCAATATATGTTGGCACTCCCTGTCTTCAAAACACTTCAACTCTCCTTCCTCTACTTCTACCCTATTTTTGTTCTATTTTTTGTGTAGTGAGATATGCATGCTAGGAACAGAGTGTGCTAATATTTTTAAAAGAGAAAATAAAATAGTTGGGCATGCAGTTTAACATGACATTTAACATTACTTAATGTTCTCAAGCAAAATGTTTTATTTACAAAACAAGCCATCCTATCCATTATCTGTCACTATTCTCTTTGTTTACTATTTTGGTTTTCCTTTTTAAAAAGGTCTAATACATCATACACACAAAAAAGGGTGCTTAATATACTTACAGAATTTAAAAAGTCAATATTATGATAAAATGAATATTTGTCACCACCACCCCAATAATAAATAAAATATTACTAGCACCTCATAAAGCTTCTGTGTGCCTTTTGGTAGAATTTTACATTTTTGTGCTTTGCATAATAGAATTACATTGCATGTACCCTGAAACTTGTCTCTTCCTCTGAAATACCATATTTTGAGATGAATCCATACTTGATGCATGTATCTTTTATGGACTTGATGGTACAGATTGCTCCACTGTATAACTACACTACACTTCATTTACCTGTTCTTTTATTGGTAAGATTATTATTGTGATATTATTTTTTTGTGTGTTATGAACAAAGTCCCAGTGCTTATTATGGAATATTCCTCGTGATGTGCAGTTTGAACAGGATTTTAGGGCATAGTTTTAGGAACAGAGGTACTGGGTTGTAAGTAAGTTGCAAATAACTTTACTATGTTATTTCAAATTGTTTTCCTAAATTACTGTGTCGTTTCCTCCGTTAACAGCAATTTCAAAGTTCTTCTTTCTCTTCAGTCTCTGTAACACTTGATGTTCAATTTTTGTCATTTTGACTGCTGTGACAGAGTATTTTATACGCTTCCACTTATATTTTTTTTGACTATTTGGCAACTTTTCCTGTTTAATTAATGTGTCTCCTCTTCTGTGAAATGCATATTCAATTTCATATTGCTTTCCTTATCTTGTTTTTCAACTGATGTATTCTAACAACTAATTGATTATTAGTTACCTGTGTTGAAAGTATCTTTTACCCATTGTGGAACATACTACCATTCTCTTTTGAGTCTTTTCACAAAGATGATTCTTACTTTTAATCTTTCATATTTAGACATTTTTCCTTAATGTGGCTTTAGAAAACCTTCCTGGTCATAAAACAGAAGGATATTTTTCTAAAATTTCTCCAGACAGTTTCAGATTTTTGTCTTTTACACACAAATCACTGATATATCTGTAATTGATTTGTAATTGTTTAATAAATATTGAACAATTTTCATTTTCTATACGAGAAATCAATTATAAGTAATCAGTTTATTAAAGAGTTAATCCTGTCGCCATTCATCTGCAAATGACACCTCTGTTTATGCTTTTATTTATTCACGGTGTATATGCAGTTTAGTTTTTGCACCTTTCATCTGGTTTCTTAGGTCTATTTGGTGTCTCCCAGTTAATACCACGTTGTTTTATTTACCACAGCTTTAAAAATGAGTCTCCATGACTGGTAGGTAAAATCTACCCATTTTATTTTTCTGAGGAATTCCTTGATGGACCTCGACTTTTTTTTCCCCATCAAATACATTTAAGAATGAGGTTGTCAAGTAGAGAAAATAGATACTGGAATTTGGATTGGAATTGCAGTTTATTTATAGATTACTTTTCTATACTGATGGATACTATTTTTTTCCTAGACAATGTATGTCTCTTCATACATACATTTTAAGTCTTTTTTTCATGTTTTTTAGTGAATATTATTAATTTTCAAATAATGATCTTATATTTTCTTAGATTATTTTTTGTATATATATACATATTTATTGAAGTATGGTTAGTTTACAATGCTGTGTCAATTTCTGGTGTACAGCATAATGCTCCAGTCATAATATGAACATAAATATATTCATTTTCCTATTCATTTTCACCATAAGTTACTACAAGATGTTGAATTTAGTTCCCTGTGCTATACAGTATAAACTTATTGTTTATCTGTTTTATATATAGTAGTTAGTATCTGAAAATCTTGAACTCTCAATTTATCCCTTCAAACCCCTTCCCTGCCTGTAACCATAAGTTTGTTTCCTGAGTCTGTATTTTTTGGTAACTCATACTTTGGTTGCTATTATAAATGAAATCTTTATTATCACATCATATGCCTATTGCTGTTGTAAAAACCCTAATTGAATTCATCATATTGATTTTCTACCCAGTGACCCTGCTTCATACTTTTGTTAATTTTAATAATCTGTAAATTAGTTTTTTAACATAGTCATATCTGCAAAAGCCAGTAGTGACTCTTCCTTTCTGAACTAAATTAACTATTTTCCTTGCTTTAATGTGCTAGCTTAGCTGCCAATAAAATGTTTAATGAAGGTAGTGAGGTGCCAACCTCTTCTTCATCCTGATTTTGAAGATAATTCTTCTATTGATTTATTATTAAATAAGATTGAGTTTTAAGGTCTTTGTAGATATCCCTTACCAAGTTAAGGAAATTCCTTTCTACCTTAAGACTTTTTTGTTTGTTTCTGGTGTATTTTTGAATAGCGGTTAAATTATTTCAAGTACATTCACTATAGCTTTTGAGATAAACAATGCTTTTTTCTCCTTTAATTGATGAATGTGACGAATTACATTCGGTTCGGATTTACTAAACAGATTATTGGATGATATTTTGAAATCAATAACCTGGAAGCATAATTGTGATCCACTTGAGATCCCTCTCTGTGGCCCAGCACCCTTGATTTGGAAACACTGTGCTCCACTGGGGAATCCTTGGGGAAGTCTCCTCAACTGTGATAGTGGAGTGTTAATACTGATATTGAGTCTTTATTTTCAACATATTTTTAAATGATTATTTTATTTTGTCTATTAGGAAATAATGTCGTTTTAGGACATCTTGTGTAATCTGATCAGGCTTAAAAATTTTAATGCTTGATGGAAATCTGCCTTATTACCAACATTACTCATTGTCTGCTTCTGTCCTTATCACTTTTATGTCTATGAGAGGAAACTTCTAGAGAAAAGGCCAGACATTTGCCCTGATAAGTTGATTTCTAGAGCAAGCCCCACAGCAGACAAGTTCAGAAGATTCCTTCTCAGACTGGTAGCTTTTGGACACATTTTACCTAGGGTGACTTTTCAAAACCTCTGTGAAAGTTCCTGAGTCTTAGTCTATAAGAGTTTGGTTCTATGTGAAATCTCCTGTAAAAAGCTTCCGTTCATCCAAGAATCTTAGATCACTGGACCTGGGATTTTTAAAAAGCTAACCTTTTAACATGGGGGCCTGGAGAACAACAGGCAGAATCTAGATTCCTAACAAACTTTTGCCAGATCCTCATGGCTTTGTCTCATTCTAACTCTAATTTTTTTTTTTCCTTCTGCAGTCTGGACCTTTGCTTTTTGCACACATTTACATTATAAATTCTAATCCCCATGACTCTCTTTCAAAAGGCATAGGATCACCAAGGTCAATTTAAAAGGGGCCACCCTGCAAACTTTGATATAAACAAAAGCGTAATTTGGGAGGTGTCTAAGAATAGAAAGGAGCTAAAATTCCAATCACAACTTGAACTCAGTAGCCTTCCCCCTACTTTTCATCTTTTCCTATTTGTTCCTCATCATCCTTTCCCCTTATTCCCTTTTCTGATCTGCCTCCTTACCTTCTGGCCAGTCTGAAATATATAAATATTAATTGCCTCTTAAAGTTAAATCCTCTTTAGAAATGGGCAAGCCCCTGACAGTTTATTTTTAGCCTTCGTATCAATCTGAACTGAGAATCTTCCTGAAAGACTTTCTAAAGTCTAGACAGGATTCATAAAAATTTACAGAGGAATTTAGAATGACAACATATACTCTAGGGTGCCCAGATCTATATACTTATTATGTCAGTAAGAAATTAGATGTTAAAAAATATCAGATGAAAAAATGCAGTCACAGTAATCTGAAGGGGACTCAAAGATCCTAAATGTTATAGAAAACTGTAAGTATATAGGAATTCTGCACATAAAGAAGAAAATATTTGGAGTCTCCCTCAAAGACTTCCATGTGAAAGTAGATTAGATTCTCATTTGGCCCCTTTAAAGAAAAAAAAAAAAGAGAATGAATGTTTTGGAAATTTTAAGAATAGGCTCCTTAATATCTTTAGAAAATAGGAGTAGACTGAAAGAGTGGAGACTCAACTCTCTCCTCACTTTTTGTAAAGAGATGTAAGCCAAAATTAGGATACGTAAGAAAAACTGGAATGGAAAGTGGCCCAATGGCAGACAGAACTCTGGTTCCTCAATGAATATTTTGACAAAAGCCTTGGAAAAAAAAATTCAACTCAGTAAGTTAATAGCCTTACAGCTAAAACAACTAAATTCATCAAGCACCAGAGGAGGAAACCTCCAGAATAAAAACATTGGTAGACACTGTAAACAGAAAGGACATTGGGGAAAAAAAATTCTGTACTAACTATGAAAATCAGGGAAAACAAAAAGGATGTGATTAGGGAAATTGATACTGATCTGCAGGGTAATTATATGCCTGATTTCCCATTTTATCCTTATGCAATCATGATCCTTCAAACAGTGGTGTGGATCTTGGCTGAACACTTATCTAGATGATAAATTGTTAATCTTCCAGCTTAGACTGGACCACAAGAAAAGTCTGAGAAGTAAGAGATTATCTATGTTGACATAACTCTTTTTTGTTTTCATTCAGAAAAAAAGTTTCCATGGAAAGATAAAGATTATAATCCAATAAATTAATTTCCTGTTTGCTTTAGGAAATCCTCATAGATTTTTTTTTTTTTTCGTAGACAGTATTTTGGTAATATTAATAATTGGCTTATTTATCAAACAACAGTTTACTTACCAAGGCCCTCACCTCAAGGTGCCCATTAATCTTAAGGTACCTCATCATGAATTTAGTCCACTCCCAATTAGTTCCCTGAATTTACTGACCCAGTTTAAGTCACTTTAACCCAATCCTTAAAGCTCACAAGCATGCTGTTTCTAACCTTGCCTGGTTAACTTTTGTCAGGTTAGTGCTTAGAAGTGTTACAGTAAATGCCAATAAATTTAGATCATCTTAGCATAGTATCTTCCTCAGAGTAAACAAATTGTTGTTGTTATTTCTGTTATTTTTATTATTAGCATCATAGTATTTCTCCATCGTTTAGTATTGTGGAAAAATTTGAGAAAACCTCTATATTTTACTCACTAAAACTGCAGAGTTTGTCTCTCCTATATACATTTCCAAAGATGCATACCATACTTCTCTTTTTGATTATATTAATCATAAAATTTTCTGTTTTCACTGCTTAGTCAATTCTTTTCTTTGAATATTTACTATCTACTACACAGATTACGTGTGAAACTTAAAATATGTAGCAAGAATAGATCTTAGTGTGGAACGTGACATATCTGTAGTGCGCAGGAATAGTCCTTACTACTCTGTAATGCTCCTCTGAGGCCAAAGGATAATATATTTAGCTCCTAGTAGGTACCCTCTTAAAACTGACTATTAATCTTGTTATTGATAGTAAAACGCCTATAAGCCTAGGTGGGTAAAAAAGCTCTATATAAATGAAACCACCTGCAGAGGTTAGGTTTTCAAAACAGTTCAAAAAAATTCAGTAGCTCTTAAAATGCTGAGTGAAAGGTATTAGGTATTTCTGCATGTGGTCTGATTATTACTCTGAAGATAAATGACAGATTCTATACTATCTGAATCTCCTTCAGAGAATGAAATACAAGATGGAATTTTTTTTTTTTAATCACCAAAAGCCCTCAGTGACTAAACTAACGTGGAATTGGTTTAATGATGAATGTCCTCCAAGACCACCAATGAGAAATATCACTTTATCTGTGCATATTTTAATGATGACCTCTTACTGAAAACAAAATAAGCATGAATAACAGAATCAGAGATGAGTGGCTTAAATGAGAATTATGTACCTGCTTCAGTAATTTTAATCAATATCTTAATTTTTCTTAGAGTGAAAAATAGTTGTTCACTTCCTCATCCCATGGTATTAAGGCAAGTTAAATTAATTCCATAAGTAAAGTTTAGTTACACTGTACAATGCTGCATTCATATTATTATTTATGTCATAATGTCCATGGAAGGAATCCACTTAAGTGACCCGATTTGTTGAGCACATTATTGCATTTAAGCTAGAAATCGGTAGCCTTGAACTTGTAGAATTTGGGCTAACTCAGCACATAACCTATTGTTAGAAGTGACTTTCTGTGAGCCTCTTCTCTAGTTTCTCTGCAAATAGTCCTGATATCTGCTCATAAAGTGTTTTCTGCACAGGGTCATCTGAGGATTAGTCTACGTAAGAAAACACTTACAGCATCATCATAGTTTCTTCTCTAAATTCTTCAGCATGATTAGTGTCACTTCTGCTTCTTGGCTTAGATGGAGCTTTCTGAAAGTGGGTGTTATTCAGTGTTTTGGATGCTACTTTGCAAAGTACATAGAGATGAAGCTAATTCTTTAAACATCATTGCATAATTTGAACTGTTTTCCTATTAATGGATATTTAGGTTCTTTTCAATTGTTCACTAAAATAATGCTGCAAGGAATATCTTTCATGTATACTTTACTAAAGAAATAACTTTCGTATGATCACAAAGACTCCTAGAATTGGACTGTTTATATCAGATAATACATAGGTATAAGTTTTGTTAAAATCTTCCAAGTTGCCCTCTCAAAAGGATGTACCTATTTAATTTTTCACAAATAGGTGTGAAGGTGTCACCTAAATAATCATAACCATTTAAATGAAAATAATTGCTTGCTTTATAGTTTTCACTCTTTTATTCTACCAAAAACTCTGCCCTAACTTAGTGCTAGAAAAGAGTATGCCTTGAATATTTAATTAAAAAAATGCATGTTAGGATACAAATAAAAATAACTCCTCTCTGTTTTATCCCCCAAATAAGCAAGGGATGTTGTATTTTTAAAATGTGATTCACATGAGCTTCCATTAAAGATGTTGGATGGCTTACCTATGTGTTCCTGCCAACTAGTAAATATATTGGAAAATCCCTAAATCCATTACCTTCTGCACAATGCTTTTGAGTAGGCTATTGTTGGAATCATTTTTCTCCCTCACTGGGCTACAAACCCTGACAAGTGAGCACAGTAAATGAACCTCAAGAAACAGTAAAAAGTAAGAAAATAAAAGTAAATAACCTATGAAAATGAACTGACAAGTCAAATTTTATGAAAAAAATTAAAAGATGCTCAAAAATCTTAACTAAATCCCAACAGGCTTGTTTTAGCTGCTCACCATGTGTCATTATAGATACACTCCAGAGAATAATCACTGAGGTCACTCATAACATCAGGTCACCAGGAAATTTACTGTCATAATTTCTAATGAAATTTCCATGTCATCATCAAAAAAAAAAAAAAAAAAAAGCCATGATTTTCCAAGTGAGAGCTTGCAACTTGAAACCATTTATGTATTATAAAAAGTTAATTGTAGAAATGCAATCTAATAATGAGCAAGAATCAAAAGCAAGTAAGGCCTGAAACAAGCAGGATATGCACTCTTTAGCAATAAAACTAAAAGATCTGATGGGAAAGACAGCTATAGTTAAGCAGGGACATCTGGCTTAAAGAAAGGAAGCAACTGGTCAGACTGAATTAGATTTATGGGACCCAACAGTATTGTTTTGTTTTTGTTTTATATTCCCAGAAATATGCACTAATGAGCAGAGATTATGGTGATAACTTTGGTAAAAGGAATGGGTGAAAGGGAAGTTTCTTCAAAACAAGCATTATTTCACTTCCTAGGTTTCATCATCTCTATAAAAGCACTCTTGAGTTAAATAGAAAATTTACTCGTTTTATGCAGTAAATTAAATACATAAGTAAATTGTTTGGTATTTGCTATTAAGTATTTGTCAATCTTTGGTCAGTGATCCATTTTCCAAATAAACATCATTGATTTTTTAAAAAAATCTATTTGATGGTAATAATGGTAATTTTTTATTGCATTTTATAAAGATTGTCACATCTCATTGACTCTTGTAAAAATTGTAAAGATTCAGTGAGATGCATTAGAATAGAATCCAGGAATTCATTATTGTATGCCAAAAAAAATAAGAAAGAAAAATGCAACATTATGCATAATGAAGACAATGATTACTTTCACACAAAAAAATTTCTTATGGTTTGCAAGTTCATGGGATACCAACCAGCATATCTGTTACACAGGTTTTATTTACTCCTGTATCAGGGAGAAAAGATTAATGAATTAAGCCTCAGTAGCTTGAGAAATTCACTTCTGAGTTTGAAGGTATTTACCAAAATTGACAAATGATATGAAAAGAAAAAGTTCTACCAGTATGGGTTTTAAAGCAATTTACGTAATTGGTTACCATTGTGATACCTCTTCTATCATTGGTACATTTTGTTAAAAAATTATTATCTTTTAAACTCAATTTATTGCCCAGGTTTTGGAGGAAGCCTAGGTACTGTTAATGTCCCCAGCTCAAGGCGGCCCTCTGACCTGGGGTGGTTCTGCTTTGCAGCATTTTATTCTGGTGGGCTTCTACTTTCAGTCAAACAAAACCATGGATTTACTTTTGTAAATGCATGAGGATCTGAAGTTGCCAGGTATCAGTGACAACAGATCCAAATGCAAATCCACCCAAACTACAGTGTTAACTTTTTCAGTCAAATAAGGGAGTTAGGCCAATGAGATATCAAGCTGCCTGCTAGAGTCCAAGTTATCTGCTCAGCTGGCAAAAGAGTACCAGATTAATTGAATAGTGTAAATAACGTCTCAGACCAAGGCTCTCTAGCAGTGGCTGTAGGGCAGTGTCATTACATCAGCGGAATGCAGCTCAATTAGCAATACCTTTGAAAAGACAGCCTCAGCTTGCTCTAGCCAGGAAGGGTTGTCTGTCAAGCTGGGGCGCTAGCTTGAGAGTGGATAGTGTGGCAGCTGCAGGATCCACCTGCTGTTCTGGTTGTGTGTGTTTCAACAGTAAAAGCAACAGTCCTACCAAAGCAAAATACTTTAACAATGCAACCGTCACCCTGAGAAATTAAACGTGTAACCGATCTTGTTTCTCTGGTCAGTGCTGAGGGAAACACATATTCAGCTGGTTACTTGACAAGAAAAATAAATAAGTAAAAGCAAAAGAAAACCAATGAGAAACCCTAAGAGAGGCTGATTGGCTTGTTTTCAAGAACACAGGGAATAAATGGTAGAGAGGACAAGCATGCTGGTGCCTGATACCAAATTAATTAATTAATGTTGAGTCAACCACAAACAAAATGCCAACAGTGATTTGTATAGATTTAATATATTTTCCACATGCTATTGAATCCACCAAAATTACCACCAAAATCTTAAAGCTTGCTATTTTGTAATCTACTCATTTCAAATAATTATATATCAGAAAAGACTCCTAGGAGACATTAAATTGAGTTATATATTGATATTTGAGAGAACTATAATATGCAATTTATGGCAAAAGCGGCATTTTCCATCACCTCAAGAGGATTCAAGAGGATGGCTAAATGGGAATTAAGATAAAGTTGGCAAACTCTTCACATTTACACAATTATATTAAAGTTGTACCATGTTAAAAATAGCAGAAGATAGTCTTTGGAAAGCTATTTCCAGATTTACCTTCAGTTTCAGAGACAGAGCCTATTCCAAATAAAATGTTTTGACTAGAATGATAGCAAACTTTAGCTTAAGATAATAATTTTTAAAAAAAAACCTAAAGTCCAATTTCCCAACTGTATTTACCAGTCTCATTTGCATATTGAAGTTGTGACCCTCAGTATGGAATTAGATGGTTAATATTTATTTTTATTTTTTAGCAAGAAAGTTAAATGCAATGTAACCTAGAAAAATGAATATTCAGTATATCTTAGGCAAGATTGGCAAATATTGCATAAGCTACCTCATGGACAAAATGGGCCTATATTTCTATCTCTTTGGATTGCCATGAAGATTAAGTTAAAACAATGTACGGAAAGTCCTTAGTGCAGAACCAAGTACAAATAAAACATGCTACATGGCATTGTTTATTTCTATATTACTGCAAATAATACTACTATATATTATATTTTTTACAAATATAGAGTGTAACAGAAATACTACATACTTTTAAAAAAGCAACTACAAAAATATAAGAGAAAGAATATGGCACTCCTTTTTCAGCACTGCCAACAGAAAGGATGCTTTAAACAAAAAAACGTGAGATGTCTATTCCTATAACACAAGTGGGTGCATTCATTGGGCTAGCCAACTTTGATGAACCCAAACCATCATCAGCATTAAACTCATACTCATTTCACTTACTCTGTTTCTAATCAGAGTTTTGGGGTTGAAATTTTGCTTCCCATGTCTGTGTTCCTACAGAGATAAAATGTATTACCGAATAGATTTAAACATTACAGCCTCTTTGTCAGTTATATTTCTTACTGGGAGCAACAGATTGGTGTTTTATCACACGATCAGTCTGGATTGGCTTGGCTAGTGTGATCCTTTCCTCTGAGTCCAACCATATCTAGGTATGCAGATATGTGGCTCAGCCGTTAGACCTTGATTCCTCCACCTAGGAGATTTCGTTCATCAAGGTCTCGCCTGAATGGCCACCCAGTCTGTCTAAAGAGCATCCATAGCCAGCCCTTCTAGTTGCAGCCCTATGACGATAGGCTGGAAAAAATGGTGACCCCGTAACTAAGTACCAGTAGTGCTGTGTAGGAGATTTCTAAATGATTAGGGTGGTGATGATGGTAATGATAATAACAGAAGGGGCAATTGGTTGAGAAGGGGCATGATGCTACTTTCTGGAATGAGGAAAATGTTTTCCTTCTTTGAGATAATATTTACACAGTTATATGCAGTTGTTAAAACTTGTGAAATTGGAAAACTTGGATTTTACCTTATGTAAATTATACCTCAATATGTTCATTCGGCAGAAATATCTGAAGTATTTCTTATCCATAAATAAGATGGTTTGTGAAGATTTGCAGAGAAACTAATATCTGGCATAACTGCTTTTAATAAAAATAATAATTTTGAAAAAGAAATATAACTGAATGTATTATATAATTTCTCATTTCACATTTTCCATCCATGCTTTTAAATGTTCCAAACCATTCTGAAGTCATGTTTCTACTGTGTTATAAAATCAGTTGATGATTTATCTTTTCAAATGGCAAGGCTAAAAAAAACACCCCACAATGAAGTGGTATAACCTTTTGTATCTATTTTATTTTATTTTAACATTTTTAATTGATTTATAATCATTTTACAATGTTGTGTCAAATTCCAGTGTAGAGCACAATTTTTCAGTTATACATGAACATATATATATTCATTGTCACATTTTTTTTCTCTGTGAGCTACCATAAGATTTTGTGTATATTTCCCTGTGCTATACAGTATAATCTTGTTTATGTATTCTACAATTTTGAAATCCCATCTATCCCTTCCCACCCTCCACCCGCTTGGCAACTACAAGTTTGTATTCTATGAGTCCATTTCTGTTTTGTATTTATGCTTTGTGGGGTTTTTTTTTGTTTTTGTTTTTTTAGATTCCACATATGAGCTATCTCATCTGGTATTTTTCTTTCTCTTTCTGGCTTACTTCACTTAGAATGACATTCTCTAGGAGCATCCATGTTGCTGCACATGGCATTATGTTGTCGGTTTTTATGGCTGAGTAGTATTCCATTGTATAAATATACCACACCTTCTTTATCCAGTCATCCATTGATGGACATTTAGGCTGTCTCCATGTCTTGGCTATTGTAAATAGTGCTGCTATGAACATTGGGGTGCAGGTGTCTTTTTGAAGAAGAGTTCCTTCTGGATATATGTCCAGGAGCAGGATTCCTGGGTCATATGGTAAGTCTATTCCTAGTCTTTTAAGGAATCTCCATACTGTTTTCCACAGTGGCTGCACCAAACTGCATTCCCACCAGCAGTGTAGGAAGGTTCCCCTTTCTCCACAGCCTCTCCAGCATTTGTCATTTGTGGATTTTTGAATGATGGCCATTCTGACTGGTATGAGGTGATAACTCATTATAGTTTTGATTTGCATTTCTCTGATAATTAGTGATACTGAGCATTTTTTCATGTGCCTATTGATCATTTGTATGTCTTCCTTGGAGAATTGCTTGTTTAGGTCTTTTGCCCATTTTTGGATTGGGTTGTTTGTTTTTTTCTTATTAAGTCGTATGCGCTGCTTATATATTCTGGAGATCAAGCCTTTGTCGGTTTCATTTGCAAAAATTTTCTCCCATTCCGTAGGTTGTCTTTTTGTTTTATTTATGGTTTCCTTTGCTGTGCAGAAGCTTGTAAATTCCATTAGGTCTCATTTGTTTATTCTTGCTTTTATTTCTATTGCTTGAGTAGACTGTTCTAGGAGAACATTTTTGAGATGTATGTCAGATACTGTTTTGCCTATATTATTCTTCTAGGAGGTTTATTGTATCTTGTCCTATGTTTAAGTCTTTGATCGATTTTGAGTTGATTTTTGTGTATGGTGTAAGGGAGTGTTCTAGCTTCATTGCTTTACATGCTGCTGTCCAGTTTTCCCAACACCATTTGCTGAAGAGACTGTCTTTATTCCATTGTATATTCTTGCCTCCTTTGTCGAAGATTAGTTGACCAAAAGTTTGTGGGTTCATTTCTGGGCTCTCTATTCTGTTCCATTGGTCTATATGTCTGTTTTTGTACCAATACCATGCTGTCTTAATGACTCTTTTCTATCTATTTTAAGAGTTCAAGGACTTTATGTACTATAATCAAGCATTAAAATGCTGAAACTGTAGAATTTTCTAATCATTCCAAAAAGATTTTTATACTTAAATATATTTCTAGAGGCTATGATAAGGAAGCTAAAATGAGTCAAGAGATGTAAGTAATTTTAGTTAAGATGTCAAAAGCCAACCAGCAGAGGATAAAATTGTAGTTCTCATGGAAGGCAGTCCTGCTGAGCTACTTCCTTCAACAGAAGAAAAACCTTCATCCTGCAGTTTCCAGCATGTGTGGAAGTTACTTTGAGTGTTTCTATGCTGTTAAAACCATCTCTGTTACATACATTTATCTGAACACATATCTACACTTACGAGAAATAGAGCTTTGTGACCATTTAAAGCTAAATTATATCTAATAGGGAGATAGCTAATTTGTATACCTTGGTTCATATTATGTTACATTCTAAAACATTTTCAAAACTTAGCTCTTATTTTTTTTTTCCTCTGACTCACCTTCAGCCATTTTACCATAATTTAAGCGTGATAAAAACATTTTCCCACCTTAGCCTGACCTTCGTATTTCTGTTTGCCTGAAATGCTTTTCTTCCAGACACTTGCATGCTTCAGGAACTCATTGCTTCCTGTCTCTACTCAAGGGTCCCTTTCTCTATTTTGCCACTAAAATAGCTGTTTAAAATAGCTCACTACTCATTCTTTCAGGTCTTACCTTCCTCCTGTCTTATTTACTGCTACATATAACCATCTGATTATTACACATTACTTTCTTTATTCAAATTTGGACTTTTTAGACCTAAAAATATCAGTAAAACATAGTCTTCCACTATTAGTATGTTTTGTTTACTTATTTTTATTGTACATTATAACTGATACTCCATAAAGTGCATTGCTCATAAGTATTATGGTTCAACAGTTCTGACAGACTTGGACACCTGAGGAACTCACTCCACTAGGAAGACATAGAGCACCCCTATCATCCCAGAAAATGTGCTAAAAACCATATTGAGAAGAAAATCTATGCATAAATGCTAAGGAAAGGTGATTGACTCTCCTCTCAGTCACGACCACGTTCCTGTTAACCTCCTAACTGGATTTGGCTTTCCCTGGAGGCTGTCACCATGGGAAGATGGCATATTGAAAGAGTCTGCTGTGCTCAGTCTGTTTCCGTGTAGCTATCAGGGCCCCTCTGCCTCTGGCTGCCTTGATCTGCCCTCTGCTAAGACCTGATACTGTCATAGACCAGCAAGTGCAGACAAGGGAAGCAGGAGGGACCCTGAAAACCTTTGCTTCTCCTGCCAGCAATATTCATACACAATAGTCCATTGAATTATCTCTGGCTTTTAATCTCATTTTACTTGACCTTGATTGTTGTAGAAATTTTCATTTATCGATTCACAGGGTATTTCTGTGGCACGAAAATCACTAAAATCCACATTTTTATAAAAAAAATTTTTTTCAAGGCACTAACATCAATAGCATGTAAGCATGGTTATTATTTTAGTTAATTTATTGCAAAGGATTCCATTCCAGTAAGCAGATGTTGGGAAAGTTGGAACTAGGGTAGATAATTGTGCCAAAATAAATTCTTAGTGGAGTTTTTACAAAAGGAAATACAGTAACTGTTCTAGCTCAGAGTTAGTTTCTGGGGATTTCCAGACCATATTGGAAGCCAAAGGCTTGGGCAATAGTTCTGATTGGAATAATTTTTACTCCCTGGGAACCACCAATATGCTAGCAACACTGAAAAAAAACCTATCAAAGGAAGTGAGAGAGTTGTGCCATGAAATACTTTGTCGAGCACAAGATTCTTTCAGGGTTTCTTGCCCAAAAAGTTAAGACACACAAAAATCTTCCTGTAAGACTTCTTGTAGATGGTGACCTCAGCATATACCAGGAGTCAGAGATTATGCCGGTTCTAACACTCGGGGTTTTTAGGTAAAATCCAGAGTTCAAGAGTGGTAACTCAGACTACTGGATGGAGATGAGGGCCCCTAGGCCAGTCTTTCATGAACAATAGGATCTCTCTGCCAACCAACAAGGGTTTCTCTGTGTAAGTGTGTGTATCTCATTAACTCAGGAGTGTGCAATGGATTTCCAATAGGTAGAAATTCATAGGCATGATGGAGCAATTATAAGTGGTGATTAGTAGTGCCATGTACAAGTATATCAGAGCCAAAGGTAAAAGAAAAATGTGCTACCATATACATGTTTTTTAATGGTAATTTTCCTAGAACATTAAATACTTGACAAAATAATGAAACATTAAAAGTACAGTATTAAAACATAAAATATTATTTTTAACTTTAAATATTTTACTTATACCAGAGCTAGGATATATTATAATTTGATTTTTCTGGATTTCATGAAAGCAGACTCATTAATATTTTCTAAGTCTAATCTTTTACTTATCTCATTTTCACTTGAGAAATTTGCTAGGTTTGACAATTCCTTTTGACCAAGATCTTAAATAACTTTCAATCAACTTCAATTTATTGACCTTGACTTTATTTAATATTTTTATAAATCATTTCTGATGGAATTCTTTATCACTTTAAAACTTTAAAAAATGCTTCATTAAAATATAGTTAATCTTGATTATTAAATTTTATTGACATCCCTTAATTTTGTATCTAAAATGGGTGCCTAAATTGAACCTTGGTAATGAGTTCTAAGTTTTGACTGTGAATTGTAGGTGCCCAAGGTGGAGTGAAGGCCATTAGAATGTCAAGAAACTGAGAGCACAATTTTGCTGATTATCCAAGTAGATAGTAAAAGTACCAGCATTATGGGAGAGTTTGAGGTAGAGAGGATGATCTTTGAGGTAGAACTTTGAGAAGGGACTGCTGAGAAGTTGGTAGATACAGGCAACAAGGGATGGGGAATGACGGGGCTTAAAAACGCAAGGATTTTAACAAATGGGTTGAGCAGGATAACAGTCTGACCTTCTGGCTTGGGGATGCAGGAAATAGGAAAGATTAACCACAATTTGGAAGAACTACAGAGAAATGGTTTCCTGGGGGAAAGCATGATTATAGTAAATAAAATGGGTATTCTGTTAAATGTGTCTGATGACGCTCATCGTTAAAAGTAATACAGAAGATTAATACATAAACTTCAAAATGCCCTCATTAAAATGCAATTGTAACATCTGGAAAGACAACATACTAAATCGTTAGCACTCACTTAACACGTAAGTAGGGTTTAGTGAGCTAGACTGCTAAAAAATGCTGAGATGAGAAATAGTGGAGGCTCTAAAAAATAATCTTTTCAGAGGGTGAAAAATAAAATGGGATTCACGAATAGCCACATACAAGAAGATGGAGGGTAAGCTTGGTACCAAATGAGAAGGTATAGTTTTTTTAAATACTTCATTTTTCTTATTTTACTGGCCTCAACAGCTGCTGTTGTATTAGCTCAGATAAAAGTTCTTAGGCTTCGGATCCACGTACCAATTTTAAGAATCAAAAGCCTGAAAATGTCCTGAGTAAATGATAGTGTGACTTCTCTGCAGATAGGAAAACAGCAGGTGTGAGTTGAAGAAGAGTGGTTAAGAACAGAGATTTTAGAATAAGACTCAAGCAGGTCTCAAATAGTTCCTGAAACTTATTATATGGTGGATTTGGACAAGTTCGATTCCTGAAACCTTTGTTTGTTCATCAGTAACTGTGGCATTATAATGTTACTCAGGCTTGTTAGTGGAATTAAATGACAAAATGCCATGATTGCCATATAGGAAGTTGTCATCAATTTATTTGTTTACTGACATTTATTGAGTACATGTTATGTGTTAAGATAAAGCAGTTTTAAAAAAGCCAAAACCATTGCTCTATATGAACCTTACATTCTAGAAGGTGTTGGCTATAATTACTAGTGTACTATCAATGACATCAAAGACTAGGAAAGTCACAGAGCTGACTCCATCTTACGGTTCACTTTCTAGAGACAGAAGAACAGCATTAATCCTAATCTCTGTAGAGCAGACGAAAGGATTCAATTTCTTACTTTTCAAGTATTATTATAATGAGTTCTAGTCCCTTTACTACTTAATAAATTAATGAGTTTTACTCTCTGGTTTGTGGGAAACATTCTGAAAATTCACAATGAAGAAAAGATGAGTTCAAGCAGATAACCAGAGAAGTAAGAGAGAAAAAGAACTTCTCTATTGTAATTTCTGTCTTTTCTGGGCAACCTCAAATTCTACTTGGCTATATTTAGGAATAAACATTTTATTTCTTTACATTTTCTTCAAATTATGTCATGTGTTACATTTGCTAGGATTAACTGGACACATATGTAATATTTTAAGTGTGTGGTACATACAGCGTGTGTATATATATATATATATACACACACACACACACATACACACACATATATATGTGTATGCCTAGGTGTATAATTTTGTGTATATAATTTCCCCCCAGTTTTTGGAAGAGTGGATAAATTAGGAACCAGGCCCTACATCTCAATTCTTGCTAAAATCTCTCAAAAGAAATACTGCCACAGATACTCCAAATTTTAGAAATTGTAGCATTAGTTTTGTCAAAAAGAATGTCCTATATCTCCTTTACTTTTCTTGATTTATTCATGATTTTTAATAAGAAACATTTAATATGGATGCTGAGATTGAGCATAGAATAAGCTATTTTTCTTCTTTCTTTCCTCTACCATCAGACACACAAATTTAGAAGGCAAAACAATAAGGGTAAGTAATATCAATTTGTTGTTCATAAACATGCAATATTCAATATTAATGTTTTCTATATGTAACAAAGCATTCATTCTTTGTAGTGGTCCCTAAACTCTATCCTTACCTATAAATAAATCTTATTAAATAAATAGGTAAATAATCCCCTGTTCAAATATCCTAAATTGGCAACCAACATTCTGCTCTCTGTATCTGTTTTTATGAGTTTGACTTTTTTTTTTAAAAAGACTCCACATATAAGTGATAACATGAACTATCTTTCTGTGTCCAGCTTTTTCACTTAGCATAATGCCTTCCAGTTAGTTCCATCCACACTGTCATAAAATACAGGATTTTCTTTTTAAGGCTGAATAATATTCCTTTATTTATTTATCTATTTATTTATTCATATAATCTATATTTTCTTGATCCAGTCATCTCCTGATGAACACAGATTGTTTCCATACCTTGACTATTGTGAATAATGTTATAATGAACATAGGAAGAAAGTTATCTCTTTGAGGTAGTGATGTCGTTTCTTTTGGGTATATAACTAGAAGTGGAATTGTTAGATCATATGGTAAATCTATTTCTAATTTCATATTATTTTCCATATGGTCTGTACCAGTTTACATTAGCACCAACAGTGTTTAAGTGTTCCCTTTCTCCACAGCCTCACCAGCATTTGTAGATCTTTTTGAGAACAGCCATTCTAACAGGGGTGAGGTTATATCTCATTGTGGTTTTGATTTGCATTTCCCTGATGATTAGTGATGTTGAGCATCTTTTTCATATAACTATTAGGCATTTGTATGTCTTCTTTGGAAAAAAGGTCTATTCAGGTCCTTTGCCCATTTTTTAAATGGGCTGTTTGTTTTCTTGGTATTAAGTTGTATAAATTCCTCATGTATTTTGGGTATTAACCTCTTATTGGATATGTGGTTTGCAAATTTTATATCTCATCCTATAGGTTGCCTTTCATTTTCTGGATGGTTTCTTTGCTATAAAAGAAATCTTTTAGTTTGATGGTAGTTCCACTTGTGTATTTTTTCCTGTTGTTGACTTTGCTTTTGGTGTCAAATTCCAGAACTCACTGACAAGATCAATGACAAAGAGTTCACACCCTATATTATTCTTATAGGAATTTTACAACTTCAGGTCTTATGTTCAATTCTTAACCTATTTTAAGTTGACTTTTGTGCATGGTTTAAGACAGGTTCATTCCTTTGCAGTGGATATCGAGTCCCATCACCATTTATTGAAGAGATTATCTTTTCTCCTTTTTCATAAGTTAATTGACCATATATGTGTAGGTTTATTTCTGGGCTGTCTATTATATTCCATTGATCTACATGTCTGTTCTCATGACAATACCATATTGTTTTGATTACTACAGTTTTCTAATATAGTTTGAAATCAGAAAGTGTGATTCCTCCAGCTTTGTTGTTCTTTCTTAAGATTCCTTTGGCTTTTGAGGTCTTTTGTGATTTAATAAAAATTTTGGGATTTTTTTTCTACTTCAGTTAAAAGTGATTTTGGAATTTTGATAGGGATTGAACTGAATATGTAGATTGCTTTCAGTAGTGTGGATATTTTAACAGTATTTTTTTCAATTCACAAGCATGGAGTATCTTTCTATTTATCTGTGTCTTATTTATTTCATCCATGTTTTGTAGTTTTCAGTACATAGATCTTTCACCTTGTTAGTTAAATTATTCCTAAGTATTTTATTCTTTTTGATGACACTGTAAATGAGATTGCTTTCTTAATTTTTCTTTCCAATAGTTCATTGTTAGTGTATAAAAATGCAACAGATTTTTGTATGTTGATTTTGTATCCTGCAACTTTACTGAATTTGTTGATTAGTTCTGTCTTTTTGGTGGAGTCTTTAAGATTTTCTACAATAATAACATGTCATTTGCAAATGGCTACAATTTTACTTGTTCTGATCTAGGTACCTTTTATTTAGTCTTCTTGATTAAGTGCTATGGCTAGGATTTCCACAGACACTGTTGAATAAAGTGGCAAGAGTGGGTATCTTTTTCTAGTTCCTGATTTTAGATTTTAGAAAAGCTGAAAGCTTTTCCTCTAGCTTTACTATGAAATAAGATGTTAACTGTGGGCCTCTTTTATATGACTCTTATTAAGCCAAGGCACATTCCAGCTATACCTAATTTTTGAGAATTCTTTTCATGAAAAGATGTTGAATTTTGTCAATTTTTTTTTGCATCTATTGAGATGATCATACAATTTTTATCCTTTGTTTTGTGAATGTGGTCTGTCACATTTTTTGATCTTCATATGTTGAATCATTCTTGCGTTCAAGGAATAAGTTCCACTTGATCATGGTATATGGCCCTTTTAAAGTACAACTGATTTTGGTTTGCTAATATTTTGTTGAGAATTTTTGCATTTATGTTCATCAGGGATATTGGCTTGTGATTTTCTACTGCTGTAGTGTCCTTGTCTGGTATGAGGGTAATATTGACTTTCTGAAATTAGTTTGGAAGTGTCCCTTCCAGTTTTGTTTCTTGGAAGAGTTTTGAGAAGGTTTGGTATTAATTCTTCTCTAAGTGTTTGATAGAATTCAACAATAAAGTCAAAGCCATTTTTTGTTGGGAAATTTTTGATTACTGATTCAATTTCCTTACTTGCTAATCATTCAGATTTTCTATTTTTTCATGATTCAGTCTTGTTAGATTATACATATCTAGGAATTTATCCATTTCTTCCAAGTGATCTAATTTTTTAGTATATAATTGTTCGTGGTAGTTTCTTACAGTTCTTAGTATTTCTGTGTTATCAGTTGTAATGTCTCCTTTTCATTTCTGATTTTTTTTATTTGACTCTTCTGTTTTCTTAGTCTAGCTGTTTCCTAATTTTGTCGTCTCAACAATGGTGTGATGCTTTTATTTTCATTGATCTTTTCTATTATCGTTTTTTTCTATTTCAATTAATTCTGCTCTAATATTTGTTAGTTTTCTCCTTCCACTAACTGTGGGCTTAGTTTTTCTTCTTTTTCTTGTTCCTTGAGGTGTAAAGTTAGGTTGTTTGTTTGTGATGTTTCTTTTTTCCTAATGTAGGTGTTTATCACCATAGTCATCCCTTTTAGAATCATCTTTGTTGTATCCCACAGTTTTGGTATATTGTATTTCCATTTTAATTTATCTCAAGATGTTTTTTGATTTCCTTCTGATTTTTCCTTTGACCTATTGGTTGTTCAGGATCACGTTGTTTAGTCTCATGTATTCATGAATTTGTTGTTTTCCTCTTGTAATTGATTACAGTTGTAGTCAGAAAAGATGATTGAGTCATATGATTTCAATCTTCTTTAATCTATAAAAATTTGTTTTGTGGTTTAACATTTTATATCCTGGAGAACTTTCCACGTGTGCTTGAGAAGAATGTATATTCTGGCTGCTGGATGAAATAGTCCATATATGTCTGTTAGTTCTATCTGATCTAACACGTAGTTTAAGTCCAATGTTTTCCTACTGATTTTCTGTCTTAATGATCTATTGTTGAAAACGGTGTACCTATGTCCCCTACTGTTATTATATTGTTGTGTCTTCCTTTAATTCACTGTTTAAAACAACAAACAAGCCCTAAAGTTCTAAGTGAGTTGGTCAAATTTATTTACTTACTTTCCTTATATTATTTTGCTTATGTAGAATTGCTTTTCCATTTTTTTCCAAGGAAATTTCATGTCAATACAACTATCACTCTTGAGCCATTTTTATGGAGAAAAGTTGCTATAAAGTATAATATGTTTTGGTAGCTCTTCTGCATGTTATTGGTTTAAAAAATATTATATAAACAGTGTCTTGACCACAAGTGTACCGTAGCAAAGAATGCATTGTTAGTAGATTTTTGATGCTTAGTCATTTTGGGGAAGATAAGTCTTTCTATTATCTCTCTTCATGAATTAGGACTACTAAAACATATGGCTTGGTGCTAGAATGGCCCACTCCCTATAAAAATCAGCATTGGATATCTAGATTATGCCTTTGGTTAGGAATTAAATTTAGAGCTAAAATTTAAAGACATAAATACTGAGCAAGGATGAAAACACTGGACTGGTGGCACCACCTTAAAAAGTGAGGCTAGGGGCAAGGCCTAATTGGACTATCTCAGATCTGTCTTAAATTTGGGAAGGTGGGTTCTCTGTTAATTTCATGGAATTATCAAGAAGAAGGGTTATAAAGCAGAATATAACGGGGATTTTCCTATGATTTTTCAAGTGTAGGGAATTCAACCATTCAGTCAGTCTTAGAAGATGTCAAATCTTGGGAGGGTGCATCCAGATTCTGAGAGAACTTTAGAAACTGATTGACACATTATGGTCCACATCACTCTCAAAAATTATGATGTGGTAACATATCAGGATGTTTTCCCATTAACATTTTAGTTCTATTAGTGATTAATATCATTATCATGACTTAGATCTCTCTTTCCCTTTTTCAGCCTCTCAAACCATAACCTTGATTATATCCCTTTGAACTAAGGTGCTGTGTGCGTAAAGTCCAATAAAAAATTTACACTTTACCACGAAAAGTTCATTCATCCTTTCAAGTAATATTATTGAATATACACTCTATGTCAGGCATTTGGCAAAAATTATGTTGGTAGTCCTGCCCTTGAGAAGTTTGCTATCTGGTAGAGTTATTTTACTTCTAGAAATTCTGATACAAAAATGAAGAAAAGTGTCTGGTTTGGTGCTTGAAAACCTGAGAGACCGAGATGCAGTCAAGACAGAAGAGGGCAAAGAAAGGGACCTGGAGGATCTCAAAGAAAATTTTTAATTTTCTTTACCACTCTTGTTCCTTGGTCTAAAGCATTTCAGTGCTTTCAAGATTAATGTGGAGGCAAGTTAATACACAATGTCAAGAGTTCTCTTGTTAGAAACTCCATGCTCAAAAAGTACCCTGAGGTATTCTCTGATCATAAAATGCTGTGCTGGAGAGAATGCAAAAACAATGTCAAGATGAATTAATCACATATCATTATTCCATGAAAGCCAAGAACTCAATCATTAGTCCACAAAAGCCAAGAACTCTCAATAGGGATGAAACTCAAGGCCAGCCGTTCCTATAATGGTTTCTCATTATAATCAAGTTATTGGTTATAGCATTACAGGAACCAATAAACAGATTAGATTGCACAGGTGACATGCATCCTGACACAGTCTTTGCATAAAGCCTTCTCCTCCAGGTGCTGGTCCTTACTCAGAAAAGCTCCATTTGGTGAAAGGATTCTTTGGCTTTTGGACTCAGGAACAATTCCTCTTTCAAGAGTTTTCTAGCAGTTTACACATAACCCTGATGAGTTCTTCTGAAGAGTGTATTATAATTAAATTAAATTTAGCTAAATTAAATTAATAGAAACCAAAATTGTGTAACTGATTCATGCATTGCCTTGGCTGATTTATAGACACTGGGAAGTTTTATATTTGATCACAGTGATTCTCAACTTAAGTGCACATTAGAAACATCTGTGGAGCTTTTTACAAATATTGATTCATATATTTCTTGTACTTTCTGAAGTGCTTTCTGCATTCCTGAAGTGAACGTGGGATTTTTTTTTTCTTAAAAAAAATCTCCACAGGCAGTTATTGATCCCCCAACAAAGACTGAGAGCCATTGGTCTAAGGCATATAAATCAGCCTTTACTCCAATTAACATGGTGCCGTCGATCATTTCTGTAAATGTGAGTATCAAACCCTTGATGTATAAAGAAACTGTTCTTTATGACATTCTGATATTTGAAAAACTGGATAGTTCCCTGAGCTTTAAGAAATGCTGCATGGTTAAAATAATAATAGTAAACACTGAGTGTTCAAACCAAGAAAAGACTACTTTGTTCTTACAAATCAGTCAGTTGGTGCCAGTTTTCTGGTCAAAAGGATGAAAATGTATAATAGGATTGTGTAGCATCTTCAGCTGTTGAAGGCTGATGGGAAGGAGTTTAATTGTTCCATAACTTCACCTAAACCATTAAAAAATCCTACTTATTCTCTCATCCTCTCTACAAAAGTGGAATGGCATAAATGACTTAGAAATATTTAAATGAGAACTTTGTTGTCAAAAGTTGAATAACCATAATAAGTTCATCTGTGTAGTAAATTCTGTTCCTGGTTTGGAAAGTACCTTTGAAACAATGTAACTCAAACTTCTTTTGAACAAAGTCCTAATCAAAGGTGAAATAAGTCTTTATAACCGCTTGAAATTTTAACTGGTTTTATTTCTGCTTTGGAACAATATGAATTCCTGCTTTCCAAATAAGGAGCCAACAAACTCATTCCCAAGAAATACATAAATCTATATAAAATCAAATTTGACCATTTTTAATCTCAAAGAGTTATGTTTTATGTTTGATATAGTACTTATGAAAGTTATAGACATTATAATTATATGACTGCAAAAGACCTAAGTCTGAACCATTTCTTGGGTTGGAAGTAGTCAAGAATGCCTTCCTCTGAGTTCATCCTTGTGGCACAAATTTCCTGCCATGTAATAATTATACAGTTGACCTTTGAACAGCTCAGGTTTGAACTGCGTGCATCTGCTTACATGTATTTTTTCCAATAAATACACAGTCACCCCTCCATATCTGTGGGTTCCATATTCGCAGATATGGAAGGCTAACTATGGGACTTGAACACTGGAGTTTGGTATCTGTGGTGGGTCCTGAAACCAATTCCCTGTGGATGCTGACGTAACTGTATATGTTAATGCCAAATATCGGACTTGAAAGCAGTGCCTTTAAAGCAGATACTCTCTCACTCATCTTTTATTAATTATTCAGATATTTGTTTTGTTAATCAACAAACATTTAAAAATTAACATTAGGTGCTAGGCCCTATACTGGTTAAATAATAGAGGGACCTAGATGGACACTAGCATAATTCTTAAAGAGCTTGAATTCTATTGAAGGAAGACAATTAAACAAATGATTTAATACAATGTGAACAACAGTAAAACTTAAATATAAACTCAACTCATTATAAATAGTACAAAGAGTGGCTGATTATTCAGGGGATGGAGACTAAAACGTGGTAGCTGTAGAAGGTTTCACAGCAAAGGTGACTCAGCTGAGACTTGATATATGAATCAAATTCACCACGTATTTGGAGACCAGCACCTTTCAAATATGAATGGAGGAATGAATGAATGACAAAGTAACCTCAATTGAAAAATTCAGTTACAAGGTTCAGGGAAATCTGCATATTATCAGAGAATCCTAAAACAATGAGATCTTAAGAAATAAAATGTTGATGTTAGGCAACAGACAACATACCAAAGATAGAGACGTTATCAGAAGCTGAGAGGCTGCACGTGTACGCCCACATCTCATGTTGTCTCTGCCGACTCCTAAGGGTAGCCCTGCTGCTGATACATTGGATTTTACAAAGTAGACTGACTGCTATTCTGCAGTTTTAAGAAATACTGGCTTCTCTGGTAGTATAATCATAAAAATGTAACCATAATATTGCTGATCTACTTGAAAAATATAGAGCAGAAACAAAAAAGTACCCAAGTGCCTACTCTAACCATTTCAGCCTAAGTGCCCAGGGACCTCTGGCCTGTATCATAGTCACAGTTTTTCACAAACTTCTTCTGGTAGTATAAAAATGCTAAGCAATATTTATGGAGTAAAATGCACTTTGAGCTTTATTAGCTGTTCTATACATATTTATTTATTTAAAAAATAATGCCAAAGTACAATCACCCAAGATCTCACTTGTAAATCATGTCCAGAGATATGTTACTATTTTTTTCCTCTAAGTGAATCATGAAGAATTAACATAGAAAAGAATAGGGGAAAGTGACATTTGTAGAACACTAGTCATGATACAAAAAATAAAAAGAATGGAAAAACAGATGTAAAATTATTTTATTTTTAGCAACCATCTCCTTTCAAAGAGAGTTGTTATAAAGTAATTTCTGAACTTTCTATTTAAAAAACTGATTAGATGTTTCCCATTTTTGTTTGGGCCTCAGAAGACAAAAATTAGGTCTAATAATTGAAGGTACACTGTGGAAAATGAGAAATGCACTGGTCTCTTTTGGTTCCCAAGTTCTTGCTCTCAGCTGGCCTCATCTCTCTGCACAACTTCAATTCCCTTTTTTGACGTCTGACTCTGTGGAGTAAGTACAAAAAAATCACCTAGGGAATGCCTTTATGAATTCATTACTTTTTTATTAATTATTGAAAACCTAAAATGAACTGTATTTTCAGGAATAATTTAATCTTGTTTATATATCTATTCATTCACTCAGTACACATTTACTGCATGCCTACTATTTTGGCCCTTCTGGATAAAGTTGTGGGGGAAAAATCCTTGGTTTTATGGAGGTTATAGTTTTGCTTTATCTTGAGACTTAAACAGTTTGGAAGTCATCTCTACTGCCATAATTTGGTCTTTTTATATTTTTCCCATTCTCTCCACTGTTTTGAAAATAAGAATTAATAAACAAGCATCTAAAGCAAACTTCAAAAGTCCATAGTATCCTTAGCTTATGGACATAAATTATCTTAGAAGGGAATAAATTAATCTTTGAAAAGGTGATGTCAAAAGACCCATAGTTCAGTATTAAACAGCTTTATGCCTGGAGTTGTCAGATTGAAACAACCACAACTGTACCAGAAATCTCTTAAAAGACACAGCAAGGTCTATTTATATCCATAGTCTCCAGGGTTTTTTAAGGAAAAATTATATATTGCCTTATAAAAACTGAAATCTAAGACAGCAATGTGAAATCTAGAGTCTGTGTTTTGGGATAAGCAGAGTTAAATAGACGGGATTTAGTTGTTAAGATGAAAACATTATGCAATATCAAATTTTATTTTTATAGTAAAGTATGGGATCTTCCTTTTAGATATAAGGAGATAAGTCTAGTACACACTTATTCTATTTCTCAAGAATCACTTGATAATTATATTTTTATCATTGTATTCTATAGACTAACATATTTGAAGTCAGAAATACTCATTTACATTCATATTATGCCATTTACCTGCAGTGTAATACAGGACATTTACTTTACCTCAGTTTTGTCATCTGTGAAATGGGGATTAAAATAATTATCTATACAAGATATACTGTATTTATCTCAGCATTAATAATATATGTATGCATATGTGTGTGTGTGTATATATATATATATACACAGAGTATTTGATGAACTACAAACCACTAAAATACATAATAATATTAACATATCTTATTACTTAGGGTATATTCCAGTAATTTTATTTTCCTTACATATTTCATGGCTTATATGATTTGTTATTTTTTAAAAAGGGGTTTCTTTTAAAATTGTAAAACTTCTGTTTTCTACCTTTTCAAAGAATAAGAGAATGCTTATTATATAGGCATACCCTTACAATCATATAAAGCAACACTATTTCACCCTGTAAAGACTGTTAAATTCCCTTTGATCATCTGATTATTTTATTGACCCTGTGATTGGTAAAAGGCATAGCCTCAGTGACATCGATTTGAAATGATTAAGTAGTAAACCTGAATCTCAGTGAGGGATCTATATGCTATTAGGTCATAACCAAGACATTTCTTGTCATAATTATATGCACTCTTTTAATCATCCTTTTTCTTATTAAAAGAAACACACACTATTAATCTACACTAATAGAATAGACATACTATAATTTTGAATGTAATTTTAACATCTAGTATATTAGGTATAAGGTAACTCTTTCAAATAAACATTAAATTATCTCTAAACCTCAGCCTATAGGGTGTACACTATTAGTCTATTCATATATCTATTCTATTAGTGTAAATTTTTGAATGTAAGTTACTTTAATCGGCACACTGAGTCATCCAGAATAGGTGCTCAATTGATTTTTTTTTTAACTGAAGTATAGTTGATTTATAATGTGTTAGTTCCTGGTATACAGCCTGGTGATTCAGTTGTACACACACATGCATACACATATACATATGTATATGTATTATTTTTCATATTCTTATTCATTATAGGTTATTACAAGCTATTGAATATAGTTCCCTGTGTAGGACCTTGTTGTTTATCTGTTTTGTAAATAGTAGTTTGTATCTGCAAATCTCAAATTCCTAACTTATCCTGCTCCACTCCCTTTCCCCTGTGGTAACCTTGTTTGTTTTCTATGCCTGTGAATCTGTTTCTGTTTTGTAGATCAATTTCATGTCACTTTTTTTTCGATTCTATATATAAGTGATATCATATGGTATTTGTCTTTCTCTATCTGACTTACTTCACTTAATATGATAATCTCTAGGTCCATCCATGTTGCTGGAAATGGCATGATTACATTAAGTTTTATGGCTGAGTAGTATTCCATTGTATATTTATATCATAAATTATTTATCCAGTCATCATACCCTATAGGCTGAGGTTTACAGGGATAAATTACTGTTTATTTAAAAGAAAACAACTGAGCTACCTAGCAATTCTATTCCTAGGTATACACCCAAGAGAATGGAAAACATATCTCCACACAAAAACTTGTACATAAATGTTCATAGCACCATTATTCATAATGGCCAAAAAAGGAGAAACGACCCAAATTTCCCTCAACCAATAGCTAAATAAATATGATGTATCTATACAATGGAATACTATGCAGCAATAAAAATGAATGAAATACTGATACACTCAGCAACACAGATGAACCCTGAAAACATCATGTTAAGTCAACAAAGGCAGTCACAAAAGGACCCACAAAAGAAGTCATATATTACATTATTCTATTTGTATAAAATGTCCAAAATAGGTAAATCAATAGAGACAGAAAGTAGATCAGTGGTTACTAAGGGCCAAGAGGAATGAGGAATAACTGCTAATAGACACAGAATTTCGTTCTGGGAAAATAAAAATTTTCCTACATTAGACACTGGTAATGGCTGTACAAATCTGTGAACACACTAAAACCACTGAATTGTACACTTAAAGGAACCATTTTATGGTATATAGATTACATCTCAATAAAGTTGTTATTTAAAAAAGAAAAAAAGTACACCCAAATTATGTATTTCTATTTTAAAAAAAATTAAAAATCTGATTATAAAATGTTCATCTGATGCCACCCAACTTAAGAAAATAGAACATTACTGGTATGTACAATTGCATACCCTTTCATGCATGTTACTGAATTTCATGTTATTTATCACTTGCATTAGTTGATATAGTACAATATATGTATCCCAAAACAATACATGTGCTGGTTTTGCTTTTTTTTTTTTTTGACTTTATATAAAATAAGTCATGCTTTTGGTAGATCAAACAGACTAGACCCTGACAGGAAATATTTGATCTATACCATTAACGTGACCCAATGGGTATAAATATAGAGAATATTATATCAAACAATTGAAGAATTCAACTGTTTTCTAGAATCTCTTTTGTTTATGTTTACTATACTACTTAGATAATTGTTCTTTTCCTCCATTTTACTTTATTAATTAGAACACTGTTTTATGATACCTTTTCAGAGGTCAAAATTAAAGATATTTCACAGAGTGTAGGTGTGGGCATGTGGATAATACTAAAAGAACACAGGGAGAGTTATATACTAAAAAGGGATATTACAATTGGCAAATGCTTTAATTATTTGAACTACAGATGAGAAAGGAACATGAAAAACTAGTTTAGGAGTAATAGTATCCAAACATACAGAAATTCCAACATATATATAGTAGGTAAGATCATCAGCTCCCAAATAGTAGCTTAAAGAAATATTCCATCTGCTACTCATGCACATCATTGCTTCAATTATAAACCCCACCTACAAGCTGGAAAAAAAAGAAATTGATTTTCTTTCCGCTATCACAGTGGAGATATGTGAAAATAAGACACTCCTAAAAGTATATTCAGCACCTGCACAATAACCATTCAAGGTAGATCTACTTAGCTACAACTGCTTACTTGAAATTAAAATGGTAGACAAAAAACGATTGCCTAAATGTAAGTACCTATTTTGTCATTTTAAATGAAGACAACCAAAAGGTCAATAGGACGATATTTGAATCTTACGGTGTCAGTATACCATTTATGCTTTTATTTAGGATATAAAGATCTGCAAATAAACATATAACTATAAAGATTCACAACTTTTAGAATAGAAAACATGCTTCTACTTTTAATTGTAGAATGTATCACACCTTATTATTGCATAAAAAATGATCTTAAAAACAATTGCATCTGTTAAAAAGGTACAAACACTCTTAATAGTATTTTCTCAAAGTAATCTACTTGGAGCAAGTATTAAAAATTCTACAAAACTGATAGTTATCCCCTAAATCTATTATCATGGGAAATATATTATCCACAATAAGATATTTTTGTATCATTTTTCTTTTACCAATTAACTATCTTCTGATTTGGTAATTTGTACCTTTTCTCATTATTCTTCCTTAATTTATATCTCTTTCCCTCATATCCCCCTTTACATTTTTCTTCTTTGTCTTTTTGTTTGTTTGTTTGTTTTCACCCCAATTCATTCTTTTTTTTTTTAAATGATTTTATTGACCTTTTGGATGTTATTTGGCAACATTTGAACACTTAACACTAACAATAGAATATCTGCCTAAATACCAAGACAGAAAGTCTATAAATCTAAGCTCATTTCTGATGCATTAATGGCTTTGGTCAAAATTATTGTTTCTAGGGTGTAGAACAGATAGTTTTGTTTACTATTTCCCTATTTAAACTGAAATGGTTTTCTACTTATTTTCTGTCTATTAAGGCTAAATTAACAGAATTATGTCTCAGGCCAAAACAAATATTCACCCCAATTCATTCTAATCTCTCATTTACCATCTCCCTGCCTGCATAGAAACCTAGCTGTGCTGGCAGATGTCTTTGGGAGGAATAGCTGAAATTCAGTAGTGAGTGAATGAATATCTGTTAAAATTATGGCTGTATATAAGAGAAATTTGGCCAAATATCCATCAGGAATGATAGTCTACTCATATAAAGAAAAAGAAAAAGAAAATGTGATGAGTAATTACAAATAGAAGAATGTATTTGACCAAATGGTATGTTTGCTTCCAGTATATGCAAATCTCATGAGCAAATACATTTTTATGGCATCAAAATATAAAATATGTCAAATTGTACAATATGTCCCAAGAACAACATGCAATTACACAGGTTCCCTAAGTCTTTTTAGAAACTATATACGACCCCAAGACATTGGCTTCCTCAAAGGCTTAGTTTAAGTAAGAGAACACCCAAAACAGACCTCCACCGTGGGCTCAACTACTTTAACTGGGACATCAATCTTCTGAGGCTTTCTGGCCCTTGATCTTGGTATTACTAATATAGCAATTCCCCATCAATTACCATTTCCCATTGAAGAGAGGTAGAAATTCCTAGTTTCTTCAGGGAGCTGACTACTGTAAAACGCAGCCTTTACTATATTAAAGTTTTGAATAAAGGCTCTAATCAATCTACACTTTGTTAAATGGCTTACCCCCTGCCTTAGAATAAGGAAAGTTTTCTTACAGTAATTAAAACTAAGCCTCAGAGCCGTTGTTAACAACCAGAAAAAGATTTTGTTTTTCATTTGCCTTCTGCAATAGCAATGTGACAGTTGTAGTTCAACCAATAGTTTCATTCTCTTATTATCAGCCTTATGAGTCCTCTTAGCAATGTATATTTTTAAAAAGCAATTTTAAAACATGGAGGTACCAAAACTGTACAATTACTGTCACTACTTTCCCACCCATTGGTACCGTCAGCTTAACAGATAACGCCACAGATACGGGCTGCAGTCAACGTCAGCAGGTTGCCAGAGGCAAGCTCTTGCATTTTGCTGACTAGCTTTATTCAGTTATGTCTTCTTAATTCTTCATGTGCTAAAGCTCATCAACTGAAAAATAATACTGCTTTCCTGTGGGTAGAACAATTGAGATTTGAAAAATAGACACTTCATCTCTGCCTTAAAGGCACAAGTGAGTTAATCTGATGGTATCTGGAAAAGCCCAATAGATTTGTGCAGAAACAGCCCTGTACCAAGGAGGGAGTATAGGATTAATAAAACCACTAAATCAAGATGGAAACAAAGTTACTCCCAGTTTTTCCTTTTAAGGCTAATTTTCAGGAAAATGAGACCCAGTTTTGTAGTATTTATTATACTCACACATTTCATATAATTTTCATTTAAAAAAGAGCAGTCATTGCTGTTCCACTGCCTATCAGAGATGGGGCTAGGAAGAAAGTGTAATCAGTTTTCACATTTTCCTGATAACACATTTTAACAGCTTAAAAAAAAGTGTCACATAGTTTTATTTAGTGATGGTATTGCTCCCAGAGTGAAGAAACTAGAGTTTCATTCATTTAAAACATCTTGATTGAGTGCCCATTATGTTTTAGGCCTTGTGCTAGGTAATGAGGATACCATAGTCCAAAGAACTAATGTACATTTGGGTATTTCTTTGTTCTTATTAAGTGCTTGCTCTATATACATCACTTTACTTAATCTTTTTAACAATCTTATAGTATAGGCCATATTTTTTCCCATGTTACAGGTATGTAAACCAAGGCTTAGAAAGATTAAGCTTCCTCCTGATGTCTCATAAGTAGTAAATGCTAAAGGTTTGAACAGGGTCTGTCTGACTTTTTAGCATGAGGTCCAAACTATAGGTAGTCTTACTTTACACAGTTCCCCAAAACATAAGTTTTGGTTACGATGAGCTGTGAACTGAATTTTGTCACCTCCATGCTCATACGCTGAAGCTGTCGCTCCCAACATGAGGGTATTTGGAGAGAGGGGCCTTTGGGAGGTAATAGGTTTAGATGAAGTCAGTGGGGTCCTAATGATGAATTCACATCTCTTGTAAGAAGCACTAGAGAGCTTGCTTCCTTTCCCTCCCTCCTTCCCCCTGTGAGAGCACAGAGGCAGGGTCATGCAAGGATACCGCGAGAGGAGAGCAGTATTTTTCACTGATACATAGTGCGGGAAGCACTTGTACACTAAGTTCTCAATTACTGAAAATGACATCCCTCCTCAAGGAGAGATCTGGAACTTTACAAGCCCAGTCCCAGAATGCACTCCTGATTCCAGCAGAGGAAATCTGCTGCCTAACCAATCACAGGCAGTCTTGTAGGTGGAGCACATCATTTTCTCAAACTCTAGGTTTCCAAGATTACAGAAAAGTGTCCAGGATACAGCAAGTATTAGTTAAGTATAAATGAAGGAACAAAGGAGCATGCTTCTGAGGTGAAATCCCACACGTAAGAATACAAACACCACGGCAATGAGCATTTTTATGATCTCAGTTGCCAGTACTTAACACATTCCTAGATAATAAGGAGAGCCCTGAAACAGCAAAGGCCACTTAGTCACTCTTCCCATCTGATTTGGCTATGGTTTATTTTCAGATAAAAATGTCATTGTTATTAAGCATTATTTTACTTTTTTTTTTTTTGCCATTTAGGGAACACTTAAAAAAATCAAATATCTTTATTTATGATATTTTATACCCATACCACTAGTAAGTATTATCATACCCAACTTATTAATAAAAAATCAGTCAAAAAGAATGTAACTGATTTGCACAAAGTCACATGAAGGAGAAGTGACAGAACCACAGCTTCATAAGTTTTGTACCTGTACGCTGCCTTAGACATGCAAGCAATGGGTCAGAATCAAGATTATGGGGAGAGACCAGATTTCGACCTAAGAGAGGAAAATCAGGAATGTCCTTGACTAGAATCAGCAACCAAGAGCCTAAGCTGGGGAGAAGGGATCAAAAGTCAAGCAAGCACATAAGTTAGGTTACCCTTCTTCCTGTTCAGAAAGCATGGAGTGGGGCATACAGACAGATTGTGAAAGGATGGTCCAAACTCCGTATCTTGGCAATTGTAAATAATACTGCTATGAATGTCGGGGGTGCATATATCTTTCAAATTAGTGTTTTTGTTTTGTTTTATATTTTTGGAATATATACCTAGGAGTGGAATTACTGGGTATATGATAGTTCTATTTTTAGTTTTTCGGACAGATTTCCATATTGTTTTCCACAGTGGCTATACCAATTTATAGTCCCACCAACAGAGCATGAGGGTTCCCTTTTCTCCACATCCTCACCTACATTTGTTTTCTTGTTGATGATAGCCATTCTGACAGGTGTGAGGTTATCTTAATCAATCTTTTCTATCTAACTCAGATTGGTATAATCTTTTTTTAATTCATTCTCCTTTTATAAGTATTTGCAACCACCTACCATTTGGCCTGAGGGTGATGATACCCTAGAATTTTAAATTAAAATATTTACCGTAGTAGACTCCAGAAACAGAGCTTTTTAAGGTTTTTCTTGTGTATTTCTGTTCTTCTGTCATCCTTCCCTTAGGAATCCTCCTGTACTCTTGGTCTTTAATTGCCTTTGATGTGACTTCTCCTTGTTTTGAGCGTCCTTTCACAGTCTGTCTGTATACACCGCTCCTGCATTTCACTCCCCTCCCCGTACCACTTATTCCGTTCTCCCTTACTTTTTCCGTATTTAGTAATTTCACACACTATTACATATTAGGCAGGGGGGCAGAGGGAGAGAGAGGATCAGAAAATTTGCCCCAGGATCCTCAATTAAGAAGACTATTAAATTTAGATAAATTGTATAGTTATACGCCGTTATCATTAGTCTATCACATGCCATACATATAAATTCTGTCATTAAATCCTGTACTTATCTTGTAACTATCTCAGTTACATTATATCATATTTTATGATTTTTCTGTGTATAAATACTATATTTAAAACAATTTATTATTTTCATATATTTTCAGCATAACTTTCATTTTTAAAAATTGCACTAAATCTTAAAAATATAAATTACCCCAACAGCTGAAAGACCCTCTTACTATTTTTCTTTTTTTTTTTAAATTGAAGTAGAGTTGATGTACAGTATTCTGTTACAGGTGTACAATATAGTGATTCACAATTTTTAAAGCTTATACTCCATTTATAGTTACAAAATATTGGCTGTATTTCCTGTGTTGTACAGTATGTCCTTGTAGCTTATTTTATGCCTAACAGTTTGTACCTGTTACTCCCCTACCTCTATGTTACCCCTCCCCACTAGCAACCACTAGTTTGTTCTCTATATTTGTGTCTGTTTCTTTTTTGTTATAGTTACCGGTTTCTTGTATTTTTTTACATTCCACAATATATGATACCATATAGTATGTGTCTTTCTCTACCTGACTTGTTTCACTTATAATACCCTCCAAATCCATCCATGTTATGCAAATGGCAAAATTTCATTCTTTTTATGGCTGGGTACTATTCAGTTTCAGAATAAAAAAATTACCTTCTGATCTTTAGCATTAGAATTGCTTTAATATAAAAACACTTCATTCAGTAAGGAAATATAATAGATTAGAGGGTAATGAAGATTTTCAAATTTATATTATCTTAATATATATATTCACATTAACATTAGCTCATCTCAATAAATCAATGGTAACTTGAAAAAGTTTTTACTGTCTAGGGCAAAGAATCCTTACAGATGTCTAGGAATGGAGGTGGAGGAAAAAATGCATTGTCATACAGCCTACTGATGAAGTAAGACAAGACACTGCTAATCATGCTACATCTACACTCCACGTGTCTGTTTGGAAAAGCCTTGACTATATCATTTTGATTTTCTGTAAGCAGGCCTGCAAAAACATTGAAATTTTCAACATAAAATTGTTAACCTGAAACGTTTTTCTTTGACAAATACCGTAAATGTGATAGAGCTAGAAAAGAAGAACATACAGAGCTCTGGCCTGTGAAGGATTCTGTCAAACTTCGCTCAAAATAAAAGGACAAAGTCATCAAATAAAATGATGTCCTCTAGTCAGATGGCATCCTTTAGGAAGCCAGGCATTGAAATTCTTTTAAAAATACAATTGCTCCACTGAATTAAATTATTTAGTGTAGTTTAGTCAGACACAACCATTTGTTTCTACATGTGCAGCTTTCAATGAAAAAGAAAAAAAAGCCCAACAACAACAAAAACACATTTAATTCTTAGGTAGAGATTTTAAAAGTCAATAACGCTCGGGAAATAAAAATGTATTCTAAAGTAATATAATCATATCCAAACTTTTAGGTTCTGTACTCAATCCATAAGGCTTTTGTGAGCAAAATATTATTAGAACCAAGATGAACAATAATCATGTATCACAAGCCTGTGAATAATGCTGCCCTCAAAGGTACAATAAACAATTACTCTCTGTGAAACAAAACATGGCGACAATTATTAAAACTCTCACCGCTGCACTCAATATATCCAACATTATTAAAACATTTGGGATATATAAATGGGCACTTCTGTTTTTGTTCATTTTTTAAAAATGAGAATGGCTGGTAATGTCTGACCTGAAGGCAGATATTCATTATAATAGTCAAACATCATAAAATAAACTTCAAATGTTATGTATTCTACATAAATTACTCTGGAGCAACAACAAGGAGGCTCATAAACTTGCACACAAGCAGAGAAATATTTCTTAAGGAAAAATTGTATGTTTAAGACATTCCACACTAATGTCTCAGGAAAAGGCATTTTTAGCATACTGCTCCATTACCTATGCTTCATAAAGAATGCCGCTATCTAATTTAATTTAGCTGTGAACAGATTTCTCAGCAGTGCAATTTGTATTTTGAGAACATCTCTTAAGAATCATAGCTTGCAATGTATGGCGGTTCAATGAAGAATAATCTGTAAACAAAATCTCCATCTATCAACAAAGGCCATTAAAGACCATAAAATAACCCATCCTTGACTGATTAATGCTGCCACTGAAAGGAATTTCAGGCTATTAACATCCAGAAAATATATTGCCGCTGTGTTTGTGTTTATTATATAAATCACATAGTTATATGTGCTGGTATAAAGCAGTGTGTTTTTTTAACCACCTCCCTCCATCCCCCCAACAATTAATTTAACATTTTTATAAGAAAGACATTTTGAAGAACACTGAGTATCTACAGAAAGTAAACACGTCTCTTTGCTCCCTAGAGAAAATGTGTGTAAAGGAAGAGCTATTTATAATATATTAGATAGCTAAATATTGGTTTAACACATCTTACTTAGTTCAATTATCTTCATATCCTTATGTCATTAAAATAATTTCTCTAAATGTTGTTTTAAAACCTTTAGTTCCATTTGTATTTATTGATAGTTCCATTAGTGATACAGAGGGCGTGTTCTGGGTAAAATCGCCACAAAAAAATCTGTAGTTATTATCTTCATGTTTATCTTATTCCATCATTTTTGTTATCAACATAACCATCACTGTCACTGCTCCTTATCCCAGGGAATGTAAATACAACCTGGTTGGATCATAACCTAGAAGCTGAAGGGGTTCTGTCCACCAGGACAGATCCTGATTTCTCTAAAGAGTCCCTTCTTCAGAAATGTCATGTATTATCTCTTATGCCTTAAAAACAACTGGCTTTGTATCTGCCCAAGGTTTTAACTGTCAAACTTGCTTTCAAAACACTTCATATCTCAAAAATACGTTTTTATGCTGTGTGTTTAAAACAAGGCACTTGTATAAACATCGTACTCATATCATCTCCTTCCATCTGGATACCGATCCCGTGAGAGAGGTGTATTTTAGCCACGTTATGATTTTTTTTTAAATTGATTTAAGAAGTTACTAATGTTTCCAAGGTCACATAGCTAGTATGTTGCAGCATATGATTCAAATTCAGATCTGTTTTGATTCAGAAAGGTACACTGCTGCCTATATTCTTTCCTATTCTCATTTTTGAGTCTCTTCAGCCAAAGAACACTCCCATAGTTTCCCTCCGTCTCCGTAAAATACTCTGGCTTAGCCCACTTAGTCTTTCCATTCTTTTGCCCTGAGTAGAGTCCTGCTTTGCTATACTGGTTCTTTCCGGCTTTTGTAGTAATATATATAGCAACCAAAGAGGACTATAAGAAGAATAAGAGGCGTCAGATTTGGGATCTGGGAGAAGACCTAAAGATGAGTGGGACTGAAGACACTGGGTTAAGGGAGCAACCAGTAAATGGCAAAGAAATGAAAAAGGCATATTCTAGGACAATGCATCCTGCTGGCAGTAATTGAAAAATACATGTAAAAGATATGGTATTATTTGTTTTTCTTCTTGTTTCATTTGGTCCTTTCTTTCTTTCTTTTTTTCTTTTGTCATTGCTCTTTGCTTTATTAAATAGTAACATTGCTCCAGGATGGAACAAAATGAGCACATGACTTCTGCAGATCTTTGTAAATATTATTTTGTTAAAATAGATAAATGGGTTAAATAACCACTGATACGAGACATATATGACCACAGTGCACAAAATTCAAAAGACAACAAACACAATATAGAATTTTGTTTCTAACAATTTGAGAGGTGAAAACTTGATTTTGAGTATTTGTGATTCTCGTTTTGAATGTTTTTAATTCTCTGTGCTAACTCCCATTTGCTCCCCACTTCATGTGTCTTTAGACACTATGGGGTCCCTTTGTAAACATCAGCAAGGGAATCATGATATGTATCAGGAATATTGATGTCTTTCATTTTAAAAAAGATTTCTAGATAATTTAAGTGGAAGGAAGGAATGTGACTGAATAGGGACAATGGATACAGAAGTACTTATGCTTAAAACTCTCTACTCTGATTCCTTTAGAATTCTTAGTGTGTACTTTACACATCCCCTTTAAAATAAAAATTCCCATTAGACACTTAAATTTATTCAGACCTTGGGAAGATTATTTTGCCCCAATAATTAGATCAGCAGTTGACTCTAAACTGAGATGATGGTACACTAGCCAAGAAGGAACAAAATATGTTAATGAGAACAGAACCTGAAGGGTCTAGTCCTTTTGCACAATGATAGAACTCAGGAGGCAGCTGGGTATCTTAAGACACAATGAAATACAACCAGGAGAGCAACCAAATAAAGCTTTGATTACTTTGCATTTAATCCAAGCACTTTAGCAGCAATCCAGACTCTACCCAAAGCAGATTTGTGAACGGCCTATTAAATCCACATCTTAGCTTCGCATGTTTGTCATCATTCTCCCTAGTTTAGCCACATTCCTACTCCTTTTGTACGTGAAACTTTCTCTAGCTAGAAGGAGGAGAGTGAGAAGAAACATGACAAAAGAAGATAACTATATGATTAATCATTCCTCCTCTCAGTGTCTCTCTTCTACAGTATTCTACTCTCTAGAAGTTATAAACAACCACAAGAACAAACACAAAAACTAAAATCAGTAAAAATAAATCCCATCTTCCTATATCACGTTTGTTTTCTTAAGGTACACAGCTCTTAAAACTCTTTGGCTGTTTCTCTACAATGGCTCTAGTGGTTTTAGAAGAATGGGAACATTACAAATCACTTTTTAAGCAGAAATGAAAAATTATATAATCCCCAAAGTAGAAAAGGCAAAAAATTAAATAAAATGAACAAATGAAGTAAAATAAAACATCCTCAGCTGAACAAAGAAGTACATACCTTGTGAAGGTATTTTGTGCATAGTAACATAAGGGACCTATTTCTAAAGCTCTATAAAAATATTTGTTAAAATAAACTGGTATTACAGAGAGTAGCATAGAAAAAGGAAGTACCTACACTCAGCTATTCACTGGCACAACAAAAAAACACTCTTCTTTGTATTGTTAAACTTCTAATTGTTGTTCTTCCTTCAAATAAAATGACTAATTTTTATTTACCTAGAATAATTTTAGCAGACATTGAGTTGGAAGGATAAATGATACTTTCTGATAGCAATCTTTAGAAAAAATCATAATTTAGAAATTTGGAAAACAATCAGCAAAATATATAGCTTGTGGTTTTATGTTCTAAACTATGAATTTTTTGCCTATGACTTAACTTCTATGATGCAAATAAAACTGGTTGCAGAAATACACTTTAATATAATGCCTTGTATGATCTAACAGTTGGGGCAATGTTGTACCAAGATGGGTGGTAAAGTATTAATTTATACACCAGAAAAGCCTCTAATGCGTTCAAGCAAGTTTCTTATTGCTATTAAGTAGATTTACTTTCCAATGTCCATCTTGATATTTGTTTTTGATATTTCTATTTAATAATAATTTTCTTGCCCTCAAAGGCAATTGCATGAATGGACAAACACACTGTAGAATAATAAATGAAACCCAGTAGCTCTTTGCCCAAAAAAGAGGCAGGGGATTTTTGTTGAATTCATTCTTCAATCCCTAATACTTAGAATAATGCTGGCCATACAAGTGAATTAAGTCAGTCAACGAAGAACATATATTTATTCTTTAACTAGAGTATCTGTTCTATGTAAAATGATCAGATTTCTATGTTAAGGATTTAATCTTCTCCTCCACTTCCCCATTCCCCCCCCCCCCCTCACACTCTCACTCTCACTCTCACTCATTCTCACAGACACAGCACACAAAAAGACAAGATAACCGAGGCTGGGAGAGATGGGTAGTACTATGGTTGAGAGTCTTCATGTGTAGGATGATTTCTTGATAATCTGAGAAGACACCTAATTAAGCAAATTTGTGATAATTTTAACACATGTTTCAGCAGATTAACAGTTTAACTAGGTAAAAGGGAGGAAGATGAGTAGGAATTTTATTCTAATCATGCACCCAAGAAAACAGGAAAGGAAAATGGCTCTATTGATTATTGGGAACTGTCCTGCAAGAAAAATGTCAATAATCCAGATTTACAAACTCCTCAACCTTGAGTGACTTTCCATGAATGCTGTAAAAATTAGTCCTGCAATGGGGAAGACAAGAAAGTCCAAGATCACTCCCAACTTTAAGACTATATGGTTTTTCACCAAAGAGTTATCAGGTTATTCATTTTTTTCTTAATAAAGATTTTTTTCTTAATAAAGATAACTATGCTAATGATATATAAAGACAAAGTGGATAATATGACATTGGTAGAGAATTAGTAAGCAATATATAGCAACACACACACATATATGAACACATACATACCTACCTATTACAACCGTATGTATATTATAACTATATGTTATTGCAACAGAAAGTAATTCTTGAAATATCTAAAATGTAACAATAAAAATACTGAGCCATCACTAGCCTAGAGGGTCTGTGAGGTCATAAGGGATTTTGAGTTTTACTCTCTGTTGGGTCATTCAGGCATTTCACAACTTCCTGCCAGTAGTAAATCTATGCTATTTTGCTTCTTCCCAGAATTAAAAAAACATATATATGTAAAAGCTCCTGAAAATTTATCTTTTTACTCATCTTTAAGAAAGTTTTATTCGTCTTTAAGAGGTTTTTATTAAGGCACTACTGCCCTTTAAAGAAATTTTAATGGCTTAAAGTTTAAGGCTTGTCAAAGTCAGAATTTCATCCTTTTGGAAGTCTTGACCAATTTAAACTTGAATAATTTTCATGAGCACAATAACCACAAAACAATGATTTTTACATTAAATTTTACTTGCACTGTCTGACCTAAATATTAAAGCTTTAAACAGAATAAGCACTAATGAAGTGCTCGGTCTCTACAAATGAGTATCTTGGCAGGGTGCTCTCCTGATTCCTCAGCCTTCTCCATTGTTTCTTGACTTCCTCCACTTCTTCCCACAGACATTGCCACCAGGAAGCCAAGTCACACTGCAGAGGAACACTGTGGGCAGAGTATTTGGGACCTAAGATCTCTGACAACTATTTCCTCTTCCTCGAACCTGTATTATTCCTCCTCAGTAAAGGAGAAATAACCATGTCAAAGAGTTGTAGTGAGGACCGATCCAAGATACTGTGCAGAAATGTATTATGCTGAACAGATAATATGTACTCAGAAAATGGTGATTATTTTTTCTATTGCTCACTTGGGCTTGGATTTTAATTTATTTTTTATTGAGTGTAGGATATATACTTATCCACATATACAATGTTTTCCAAGTGTACACCATGCCTGCTAAAAGTATAGATACAAATACCCTGGAAGGTGGCTATTACATAAAAGCAAAGCCATGCATTCAGTGAGTAACTACATAATATGAATGAAGTGAGAATAAATATGCACTAGGTAAGTGGTAAGATGCTATGAACTGAAACCATAAAACAGAAAATGGGAAGTAGGTGATTGCTGGTAGCCATGAGTGGCTAGAATATGTGGAACATGAGATAGTTTTTCTGTACTTGCTACATTGTTCCAAGTGGAAGTATACTGGACAGGTTTTTTTCTGTTGTTGTTGTTAATCTGTGTTCCTTTAATTTAAGAAAAATTTGTGGACACTATGAAATGGGACAAGGAATAGAAAGAGTAGAACATTCCAAACACAATCTAACAGGTATGCAATGTGTTGGAAAATATGGCCATGAAAATAATAAAATAATTGGACTTAATACAATCTATAAGGTTGACAAAAATTAAAAAAAAACCACTGCTATTAATCAGTGAAGCACAAATACGAGCATCTATTCTGAGCCAGGTGCTTTATAGCTAGCTTGCTGCTTGGAGTACAAAGATGAATAAGACAAAGTCTGAGTCTGCATAAAAACATCAAAGATTTTCATTCCAGTAGACAGAACATACATAAACCAGGAATTGCAAACTCAGATGCCTTTGGTACCAAAATGTGTAAAGCATTTCAGGTGTATAAAATAAACACATAAAATATTGTTACTTTTACAAAAAATGATCTCCCTCATCTATCTTGAAATATGTAGCCTTTTCTGTCCAATTTTATGGTCTATGTTTTTTTTTATAGAAACATGAGTATAGAGGGAAGTTTCTCAATAATAAAAAATATTCGCAGTGAAAAATGGCCATGGCTATTTGGTCTCAGTGTCAGAGAAATGACAAGGAGTCGCAGAGATCATGGTAAACTATACATATCACACTCTATTTAAAGCATGTGACTTCTACTCACAAATTATTGCTGTATGTTAACTACAGGCTCAGCAGTACCAAATTATCTCATATTTTTTAAAGAGGAAATAAACCTAGAATTTGTGTGCGTGTGCCAAGGTTTTAATGGTTGGGTTCAATCTAAACACAAACACTGAGTAGGCAGGAAGTTTGAAAATAAAATTTCAATAATCTCAAAGCTATGTCTATGGATGGGAATTAATTTTCAAGCTTCCCATGTTTGATCCTGAGTTAAAGGAATTATAATACAAAAGAGAATATGAAGGAGAGCTCTGTGAAAAGCATAGAAAATTTTAAAGCACAGAATGAACACTGACAAAGAGCGACTCTCCTTACATTTTCTATCCAAAATTGGGTCTGTGATAAAGAATATATTCCTAGATTGATGAGAATAAGGGAAATCCCAGAATATCCTTTGTGGAGAGGACTTTAATTTTAATCTGTCTGGTATTATTTGAATAAAATCTGTCCAAGTGTGTCTTGATGAATAAGCCTATTTTTCAGAGTATATCTATGGATTCCCAATATTGGAATCTCCTAGTACCTTTGTTAAAATATATGTTCCTGAATACCATTGCAGATTTACAGAATTGAATATTTTTGGTTCGATATAGAAATATGGATTTTTAATAAGTATCTTTACTTAATTCTAATATAATGAATGTTTGGAATTATACAATTCCATAGCCTTTCCAACAGTACTCCACACTGGCCACCAAAGATATTTGTTCAATTAGAGATTCTGAACCTCACACAGACTTACTGGAATCTCTAGGGAATGAGACCCAAAAGATCTATATTTATAACAAGTTTAACTAGGTGATCTTACTGTGTGTTCAGATGCACAAAGCCTATATTTTATTACATTATAGTCTTCATTCTTATTTTTAGTGTTTCTTGAAGTCATTTTTACTAAAAAAAATTGATAATTTGAAAGTATATAATTTTTTTGGTAAAATGACATTCTAGATCTATAGTTTGTTTAAATGAAGCATAAAAAAGAAAATGTAGTTCATAAGAATGCATCATTATTGCAAGTTCAATTTCACTGCAACTTTAAAAATATGAATATTTGGGAAAAGTTATGAATGGTCTAAGAATATTACCAAGATTTTTTCTAGTAGCATAGTATTTACTGAATAACTCATAGATAAAATTTTTCCTCAAAATGTCATATTTAGCAATTTCTCAATTAGCTAACCAATTTGTGAGTCTGTCTTTGAATAATAGCAAATTTGTGTTTTAGAAACAATCTTACTCAGAAACAAATTATATTAATACAAGATAAAGAGAAACTACACTTCACTATATGTAGGGGTCCTTATAGCTAAAATGTTGTGATCTGGTACCTGGACTTCATCTTAGTGAGAAAATGAGAGATTATAAACCTAAATCACCTATTAAACAATGCACTATACAATGGAACTTGCCATTATTATTCATAATAAAGCAGAATGTAGAGGAGAAGGAGAAGAAGGGGAGGAGATAGAAGAGGGTGAGGAGCTAGAGGAAGGGCTGTGGATCACCTACGTGAGCATCTGGAATGAGAGTTTTCAGCCCAACTCTAACTTTGAGTTTTCAGGAGATAATCTATATAAGCTTTTTCTCAATTTAAGTATGTTCTAAATTCCTGTCATTTTACATAGTATGAGAAGAGTTAATGTATATCTTGATCTCTAGTTTTACTATAGGCAGACTTTATATATATATGTGTGTATATATGTGTGTGTGTGTAAACAAAATACATGAATCTTTGAGGTTGAAATGTATTTAACAAAATAATACATAGGTATCTGTTCGACTGGAGCAACGAACATACCCATCTTTCCTAAAGTGATTTTTAGGCTCTAACAATGGCCCTATTGAGTTCAACCTTTTCCTCATTTGGTACATTTCCCATGTGCAGACATTCATGGCTGCCTAGTCTTATGCGAGGACAAGTATCGTGAATCAGAACCAGAGAAATATTTTAGGTAAACTCATCCTTCATTGCAATGAAGCAATGGTTATGAAGTTGTTTCATCAACAAGATTACTGGGAGCACCAAATAAGAAAATGCAAGTAGAGTGCATAACATGATGTCTGGTACAGAGTAAGGATTCAATAAATGTATTATGATTATGATGATTATCACTAATATGATTTCATTTGCTATCCTTTTATGTAAGTAAACATATATTCTAGTAACATAAATTATCCACTTGAGCATGTATGTGTGGGCACACACAGATGTGGGCTAAGCAAAGTCGTGAGTTGCTATACATTATCTATTTCTACAATTAGAATAAGTGGTTACAGTGAGTTATCATTTTAAAGTATGCGCCTTAACAAAATTAAAAAAAAAACACCTTAGATCTTTAATGTCAAAATAACCTCCCTATAAAGCAATTGTACATGGAGAACACAGGTAGCTTTTTATGAAGATACAGTAGCATGTTTTCCTATATGAAAAAATTTTGTAGATAAAAGGGTACTCCAGGACGATATCAAAGTATCAAATGGACATTCTCATTAAAAGGAAATATTTAATATGGAATTTTAAAAATTGATTTTGGGCCCGTGCTATTAATTATTGCTACTATTTTAATGAAATGTTTCCTTTTGTATAGATAAAAGAAGTCCAAGCACTGATCTTCAATATTAATAATTAAAAGCCACAAAAAATTTCACATTTCATCTTACAGATTTAATTCAGTTAAAAAAAATAAAGTGTTTAAGTAACAAGAATAAAAATGAAGTCCTCTCTTGGAAACACTAGTGAGGACACTAAGAGGCCCTAGCTCCTGAGAATCTATAGCCTTAAAGAGATTTAAAATAATAAGTCCTCAACTCTTGCATAGCAGACTGCTATTTAGCATCTGTCAATAAGGACCAAAAACTATTAAATATTTAATGGAAGGACGGTTGTTAATCCATGGATTGAGTTAAGAGAAGAAATGAAAGAGAAACAAGGATGGTTTCATAGTGGCATTGAGATAAGTCTTGAAGGTTGAGGAATTTAACACAATCATTACACATGATAAAACTTACGGGAAACACCGTGTCCCCCTTAGTTTTCCTTTCTTGTGTATGCTTGTAACAGGTTGCTCTTGTTGCAGTAAGTACTGGCAGTGGGGAATGGTAGGAGCCAGGGACAATGAGGAAGAGGGATTGGTCCCCATCAAAGACAGCTTAAACAAACATAGGAGCTAACTAGATAAGTATGCTGGCTTTGCAAAAGTGACTCCAAAATAAGTATCTAGCTGCCGTCATTATCATTATTCTCCGTTTCTAAGTAGAGTCCCATTGTTAATTTTCTGAACTGCCACAATTCAGGCTCTCCCCTTCATGGAAATTCTGGAGCCATTGCTGTGTGGACCAAATTTACAGCATTCTTCTACTTCATCTTTGTATTCTCCTACATTTCTAAATTTGTGTCCTTCTAAAAGCTGTGATTGGGCTTCAATGAATAGGCTCGCTGATTGTGCCATCTGGGACAGGTTGAGCAAACTAATGTCCACTGGGCAAATCCAGTCTACCACCTGATTTCTGCACAATCAGTAGGATAAGAATGACTTTTACATTTTTAAAATGGGAAAAAAAGTCAAACGAAGAATAATATCTCTTAATATGTAAAAATTAGATAACCTTCAAATTTCAGTGTTCACAGCCTTGTCCATTTCTTTACATATTCTTGATGTTTGTCATGCTACAATGGCAGAGTGGAGTTGCAACAGAGACAATCTGGACCACCAAACCTAAATTATTTACTCTCTGGTCTTTATAGAAGATGCTTGCTGACCCTTGATCCAGGACATGATTTTAGACATAGATTTGTATTTACTGTGGGGAAAATCATACTGTGAACCTATGACATAATTTTAGAATAATGGGAAAGGTTTCCAGGCCAAGTTTGATAAAATATCCATCTTATTACTTACGACACATCACACAGGAAAAATCTGATATAATGATTTTATTCTATTAGGTGGGAATTAGAGTGGTAAAATAATTCTAATAGTTCTAGTCTTATAAATGGAACTGAGCCAAAATGCTCTGGGGGAAAATGATAATGTAAAACAAATTATATGGCTTGGGTTGTGAAATTGATTCCTTTTACTTTTCTGTGAAAGTCAAAGACAATGTGTATGCCAGGCAACCTTGAGAAAGAGGCTTGTATCAGCACATTTAAATTTCTAAATATCATCATTGTCTGCTTTCTTGGGAAAGTTGAAAACCACATTTTATGATGGATGCCACTGAGAAATCAAAGTAGAAACTTCTCTTATTAGTATATAGATAGAACAATCATAAAGTAATTTTATAATGAAAGCTTTTATGTGTATTTCTTCTACATATCCTGTAGGATTGCCTGTGTTTTCAATAGAATTGTTTGCAAGAGAAAAAGAAGCAGTCTATGGCACTGCCATTCTAAGGGAAATATCATTCATATGATGTTTCTATTATTTCCCTCTGGTGGACTGTTCATTAAACACTCTACCATGCTTTTCTAAAAGAAATACAGAAATATAGAAGATCTAGTACTAATTTCTGTGAACAAGAAACAATAAAATTATCCAATCTTCAAAAAGTTAACAGAGCGATTAATACATCCCTTCTTTGGAGGACACCAAATAGCAGATTTAAGTGTAACCTGTTCCGTAAAGGTTACTGTATTATTTAAGTAATACAGTTAAATTAAATTTAAATAAATCTTGTGGACATAAATCTGGTTCACTCATAAAAGCTAAATTTGGTTGTAGTTATTTATGCAAGAAAAGCAAGATTCATCTTAAAATGGATTAGTGGTAGGATTCTTTTATTTCAAATAAATGACTATCTATTGATTAGTGACCTTCCAATCTTGTGCTAACAGCAATAATTACTATTATTAATAAAAACCCTCCTCTAGTGCATATTAAATGGTTCAATTTATTAAATGTGCTGATCTCTGCATATCTCTCCAAGATTATTTTGTACGGAAAGTTTACGTTGTATGAGAATATCAATATGATACATGCAAACAGTAAGTTTACTAGGACTTTACAAAATATGAGGTTCACAGAGGTCCGTTATACTGCATTCTCTTATCTACCTAAAGTCAGACATTTTACACAAGTAATCTATCCTACCTAATTCAGACAATGGAAAAATAGTCAATATCTTCTATTTTCTCTGCCTGTGAATGCTCAATCTCTACCCATTTTTCTTATTTTTAACTTAAAAAGAAGAATCTTTTTTCAAGAGTACAGTCCTTCAGCACTGTTTTTACTTTCAAACTCCTTATCTGTTCTCCTCAAATCCTAATCTTCTCTGAGCAATCTCATCCTTATTGAGCTGTAATCCCCTACCCTATAGGAAAGACGGATGAATCAGTAAGTGAAGAGTCACACTGAAAACTTAACGAATGCTAAAATGTGGGGGAAGGAAGGAGAAGAGAAAGAGTATTCCTCAGGAAAGGAAAGAAAACAGGATACTTGACATGGGCACAACCCAGGAGAAGTGAAATTAGGGAAAGGGACTGGTTGACAGGTGTCAGATGCTATAAGGGAAGGAGAAAAGAGGTGTCCTTTTTCACTTAGCATGAGGGGAGTCATTTTTAACTTTGAAAGTTTGTGTCATTAGTGAGGAGTGAGGATTTAAGTTTTCAGTGCGATCATTTGTTTACTGAGTCACCAGTCCTTCTTTTAAGTAGATGATTTGGACTAAGTAAGGATGAGATTCTGTGGAGAGGAATAGATACAAGAGTAGATGAAAAAGGAGAATATTATGAAGTAATCTTTCTGTTGAAAACAGATAGATTACTCTTCATATTTGTAAGGGGGTGTATGGGGTCAGGGCCAAAGCTGTGTGGGGGAAGTTTGTGTATGTGTGTGTGTACACCTGTGTACATGCATGTATGCATGTGTATATGTTTCTGTGTGTGAGAGAATGAGTAAGATGGTGAGGTGTGTGTGGGAAGTTAGGTATCACATGCCCCTAGCTTTTCCTATCTGTGTGGAGAGGCATTGTATCTCCAGGGAAACTGAGTGCTAGAAAGAATTATTGATACCTTTCACTTTGAAAAATACAATAATTAGTGACAAGATTTTAATCTTCATTTTCTACAGGTCCTGAGTAAAGAGACATTCTGTCTACTTTGGGATCATTTATCTTCATGCTCTAACCTATTCTGCGAAGCTGCTTTAAATATCTCCTTTCATTATTCCAAATCCTCCTATTAAATTGCAGTGTAATCTGTGTTTTTATTTTTTTCCCAATGCGAATCCCTTTGTTAATCCAGTAGCTATGTGCTCTATAATGTCTCACATGTAAATCTCTAACCATTCCTATTTCCACCAGTGCTTCCCATACTCTTCTCTTTCCTTGTGTTTTCTTTCAAGACAATTGCTTTATTTGTGTTCAGTCTCCCTGGACCAGAGGCATCCTGCTTGCTACTTTCAGATACATTTTCTCCACTCACACTTCTCTTCAGGTTAGGTCTTTGCCTGAATGCCTCTTTGTTTTCCAGTACCTCAGAATGAAGTCCAGTCTTATCAGCCTAATGAGTCACAGTTTGGTTCAACTGATTCTACTTTTCCTGCCTGACTTTCCACTAGCCTATTCTAGGTGGACTAGTTTCCACTTTGTGTTGACTTCTTCCCTGAAATTGCTGTTTCTAGCTCTACCCATTTAAGCAAATGATGTCAGCTACTGGAGTAAAACCGAAGTCCCAAATTGTCCACTGTCCTTCTTTGACCATTCAGGTGTGTTAGTGGCAGAAGCTCTACATTACTTACATCATGCCTCAATTTATACATATTATCTCATGTATAACTTTATAAGATTTAAAATGCAAATATTTCCATAAACTGTATTTTACACTGTCTGAGAAAAAGATACATTTAACTTATACTGGTATTTTAGCAAGAATAAAATTAACATTAAATAAGCATAGGGCAAATTATACTCTTTTAATTATATGCATTTATAAATGTAGATAAGAACCTGAAAATTAGGAAATTTATTACAAACTAAAAAAAAATCCTTACTTTACCTGAAGAAAACTGATATTTAGAAAGTGTCATAATTAAAAAAAATTAAACATCAGATATTCAATACTGCCCTTTAATTGTAAAATTCAAATGAATTCCAAATTATAATTGAATGGATATAGAAGGAAATACTTTAGAGTTAAAATAGAAATTCAAAATCTTCTGTCATTTATTATATTTAGTAAAAGGGGTTAAAAACAATGTCCTCTGAGAATTTTATATTTAACTATGAATCACCTTTTTTGTTTTTGTTTTTTTATTTTTTTGCCAAGAATTATGAAAGAAGGAAAGAAGAATTAAAAGAGAATGGGATGGAAAAGGGAAGGAGGGAGGAAGGCAAGTAGGCAAGTAGAAAACATTTGAAAGCAATTGAAGAGTGAAGTTTGCTGTGGTGTACAGTAGAAAACCATGAGCTTTGGAATAAGATGCACATGCACTTGTATCTTGCCTGTTTCATCTAATAAACTTAGATAATTTAGTTCCTATAAGCCTCAGGTGCTTATACAATTTTAATTAGAATTAAAGTTAATAGACAGGAAGAGTCTAGTAAAAAAAAAAACCAACCCTAAAAATAGTAGTCTTTGATCATTCATAAATTGTATTATTGCATTGCATTTGGACCTAGTATACTGTCTGGCAGCATATAGAAGATAAGTAAGTGCCTGTTAAGTAAATGGATTGATAATGAAAAATAACTAGGATACAAGATATATTTCTGGCTACTCGTAAAATCTGAAGTTTGTAAAGAGTCCATGATTCCTAAATGGTTTTTCTTGGTGTATAAAACTTTCAAAAACGACCTTAGAAAATGTTTATGTAGTAGACAATAAAACTGACATTATGAAGTATCTATTTGTAGGTAGTAGCAATTTTATTCTCATTTTCTGTTGCATTTCCTACATTTGGAAATTTAGAGGTACAGAAATATACAGATAGATATGTATATGATTAGGTCTTGTGTTTTGTTTCATTGAACTAGAATAGTTTATTAATTCTTTCTTGGAAAAAGAAATAAATGCTAAATTATAGATTAAAATTATTAACTGCCATATCCACATGCCCTATTTACCAAATTATTTGACTCCTTAAATATAATTGAGCGATTCATATTTGCACAGTTTAATGGAATTTTGGCATAGCCTTTGGAGGATGATACAATTGAGAAACAGAGATTGAAGAGTTCTGCATAGAAATCACATATTCTTTTAATATATGGAGGATGAGACACTGAGTGGATTCTAGGTATACGAATGTCCTCCTTTTTAACCTACTTGATCTTTTCTGGTTATCTTTTACATTGAACTTATATGCCATTACCTATCCTGCTTTTTTCCTCAAAAACCTACAGAGATGAAGAGCATGAAAGTTCTTTGCATGAAATTAGATGCATTCCTTTCCCTATACCAATTAGAAACAGAGGCAGCTATTCTTCCTGAGAGGATGTCAGGAGCATGTTAGAATGAAGTGAAAAGAACCTCCCATTGAGAAGGAGGTCAAGGTGACTTTTTTTTTTTTTTTTTGGTCACCTCCACAGTGCATTATTGGTTAAGCACAATCATTGCAAATATTCACTGTTAGTGGCAAACTGAATTTTTTGTTTGATTTTGCCTTTTGGTGAAAGTCAACTGTCTTTGAGTATTCTAATGCTGACAGTGGTTCAATAAAAAGAAGGAATGAAAATTTGGATGGAAATATAATAAATCAAAGAATTTCATAAAAAATTTTTTGGGGGGAAACTGTCAAAACCTGGTAAACAAAACAACCAATATAAAAAGTTAAAACAATAGGTATGGAAGAGAAAATCCTCAATCTTTTGTTTTACTACTATATTTCAGTGGTACATAGCAAATGTTCTCATAAAATGTGTTGCTATGCCATTCTTCTCGCAGATAAAACACTTCAGGCAATTAAAATCAACTTTGATTAATTATTATTGTTTGTTATCTGTACTCAATGTTTGGAATATCATAAAGCATGTCTAAAAAATAGAACTGGGGATCTGATACCTGTGCAGTTTTCTCCTCAAGAAATGAGTGAAAATGTAAAGGCAGAGTTCAAAGGACTTGTACTTCTCCTTCATGTACTAGAATAAAAACAATTTTTTAAATGATGAAAAATAACATTGTTCCTAGAATTAAGGACATTTTTCTGGCATTTAACTACTTTTAAATACACATATATTTTCACCTAACCATTAATTTGTTTAATACATATTTACTGGTATACCTGCAGATGTGCAATTTATTCTCCTAGTGACATGATGAAACTCAGGCTGCATTTTATTTAGAAGTAAAAATGGATGTAGGTGGCCGTGTTAGCAAGGCTAAACATTAGAAGGCTCAAGGAAAAGGGACAGTTTACATTGCCACGACCAAGAGGGCACACCAGGAATAAGAACTGAATCCAAGTTGAAGCGTCTGGTATAGAGGACAGGGACAAAAAGCAAACAATTTAATGAATCTAATTGTGTAGATTATTGGCTGAAACAGATGGAAGGAATATTTAATAGAGGACTAAAATCCAAGGCAAAATAGGTAGTCTTTACAGGCAAACTACCAGTTGGAAAGCAAATTTCATATAAAATACCCATATATAAAGATAAATATGACACAGTTCTCAACTTCAAGGTTTTTAGAGTCTAGTTGGGAAAAGAGATGCGTAATTGTTACACTGTGTGCAAGGCCAGTTGACCTATGAACTGGACCAAGGCAATCAGAGGCTCTTCATCCCCTCCCCTGTCCTTGGAATGTACGTTCTGCCCACCATTCTCCCAGTGGGAGCTATTCCAAGGACATCACCTCAGGAGAGTAAGATGTTGATGAGACCATATGGACAGTGTACATGACTGAGCCAAGTTAAGGCTCTATATAAAGTTTAAGATTATTGTGAGCACTTGTCTTGTGGCTGTCCAAGGTAAGCCTCATATATAAGTTCCCTTGCTTATTAAACCTGCCGCCTACCAATCTGGAGTGATCTGTCTCTTTCTTGGGCTTCTCTTTGCCCTCCTTGTAGGAAGATCAGTTTGTGAACCAAGAGTACATATAGCAGAGTGACTAACTCTAGAAACTTCAAGAGAAAGATGCCTTAGCTGGTTCTTCAAGGATGGGTACATGTTTCCAGGTAGAATATTGGACAAACTCTACGAAAGATACTGAGGCATGAAATACATGTTTTGCTTGAATAATTTTAAGTTGTTTGATATATTGTTAATCAATTGTAAAAGTTGATTAGGTAAACTTGAATAGGAAGGCAAGGTGACTTACAGAAAACTTTAAAGCCCAGGCTAAAAGATTTGATCATTTACTTTTTGTTTGTTTAGTGTATACTTATTTTTTTTTTTTGAAAGAGTACTCTAAGAAAAAATTGAAAGTTTGATGAGATAGTGAGACCATTATACAGTTGACCCTTGGACAATATAGGTTTGAACTTCATGGGCCCACTTATACACTGATCTTTTTATTTTTTCCAGTAAATAGTTCTTGTACTACATAATCTGAGTTTGGTTGAATTCTTGGATGTGGAACTGCAGATATGGAGAGCCGACTATGGAACTTGAACATCTGTGGATTTTGCTATACACGGGGGCTCCTGGGACCAATCCCCCCAGGACACCGTGAGACAAGTGTAGTTGTCAGAGAATAGAACATGAGAATCTTAACTAACAAAATAGCAAGGTGTGTAGAGAAAAGAACTAACAAGTAGCATCAGTAGAACTAGCATATAAAATGGGTAAAATATATGAGAGGTAATGAAGAAAGGAAATGCAGAATTGTCCTCAAGTTTAACTTGAACAAACAGGTAGAAGGCAGGTAAATAAGGGAGCGTGTGTGTGGAGGAATGCTTATTTGACTTCAAAGATTAGATTGAATACCTATAGGGGGAATAATTTAAAGTGGTCAATAATAAACAGAAATAAGTTTACATTTTAAAAGTTTAATCCACTCAAATCACAGAGTCTTTCAGTGGATTCTCTATCAATTTAGATTTCATTTCTTCAATTTTCATTATATTTCTTCTATTTTTCTGTCATATTGCATAATTTATTTTGACTTAGAGGAGTTGAAACTATCACTGGAGTGGATAAATACTGCCATATTGCCTATTCTATGAAAATAAATAAAAATACAATGTTCCGTATTATTTTATCAATTACTTAGATGTGCATTCAACCATAGAAAAATTATACGGTCAGTAGTTAAACAACATTGAGTATAGCTGAATTTTAACATCCTCAAATAATTACAAAAGGTGCACTCATGTTATTGTGAGCACTCAAGCTGAGAGGAACATAAAATTACATCCGTTTTTGCTAGTGGTTTGCTAGCGGCTGTCATACCGTTATTACTGGGTGTCCCGCATCTATTGCAGCATTTTGTATGAGCTGTGGACAGTGAAGAATGACTAATTCTGATCTCAGTAATTGTGCACTAGACACAGCAATCTTTAAAGCAGGGAATTAAGTCTGCATACTGGAGTAAAGAAAAAATATTAAATGGCAGCTCCTTTTGAGGGTTCACAAAGATTTTCTTTTTGCACAGATATAAACACATTTAACATGAATTCTTCCATTATTAATTTCTCATCTACCCAAAAGAAGTAGATTAAAAATAAAATCATAATTTTAATTTGTCTTCACTTATATATACGATATCTAATTAACTGTGTAAAAAGTCTTAAATAATAGTGTGTAATCATATTAGAATTAATTTTGTTTAACAATAGTGGGGAAAAATGTTGCCTCATCTATCTCTTTAGTTAGAAATAAACAGTGCCATATTTTGAGCTCCTAAAACTGAACCTCTATTCTCTGGAACACTAAAATGCATGAGTTGACCCACATTAGTTAAAATGTTAACCATATTAAAATCCATCTTCTTAATCAGGATGAAGCTGAGGTATTTTAGTTTCTAAACAATTGAAATTTTCATAAATAATTATCTGTGAAAGCATTTATTGCTGATAGAGTTGATTTATAGGGATACACTGGGCTCTATTAGCTACCTGCGCTGCTATTTGCTGTCATAAACGTGAGAAATTTAGAAACAATCTACATTTTCACATTCACATCATGTTACACATTGACTGTACAAGGTAGTATCTCATGAAATTAAGTAACTTGAAAATTAATTTATCAGGATCTATTACAGTGATTGCAAAAAGAAAAAGTTGGGTGCATGTTTAAGCATTTAGAAATATTTTAAAAGCCCAATGAACATTAAAATTAAAATGTTTAGAATATAAAGAGCCGTAAGGTATTAAGGCCTTTTTTTCTGGAATATGTTAATTGATTTTATAATACTGTTTCTCTGGACAGGTATGTGGCTACTTAAGACAGGAACAGGGTAAATAAATTAATTATAATTCTCTGAATGTAATTTGGTATATGCCACCTTTCAAACTTGGGCTTTATAGTAAAGGAGCAAATGAGGAAATGGAAATATGTTGAGAAGATTTAGAACCATTTGTCTCGAGTTTACTTGATATGTTAAAAGGATAAGTATTAAAAATATTACAACACATAAATCCACTGGTGACCTTGCATTTGTTATCTGATGACAAATTACAGACATTATACATATCAAAGGAGACAAAGCTAGACATGTTAAAAAGTACAAGGCAGATGTGATGCGGACTACTGCAGTATGAGAGAAAGACTTCAGGATGAACTGGGCTCAGCTCTGCTGAAACAAAAGGCAAGAGGCTTTTCAAATGCTGAAGTAGGTTAAAATACCAAAGGACTTTAAAGAGGTGGCCACTGTGTCTAGGCCACCTGTGTCTGTTAACTGGCACTTACCAAAGTCCAGATCCTACCCTCCAGCAGAGCCCAGGAGACTGAGGTTCTGTCTTTCTTGATAATTCAGTTTCAAAGGGATGGCTTTCAGGTACTTAAGAAAGATATTCCTAGGTTGTAGAAGATGTATCTCAAAGGGACAGAAAAGGATTTATGCGTATTTTTTTAAAGTATATGTTCTGAGAAGAGGTAGGTCAGGGGCCTTCAGTCAGGTTTTGGCTGGAACAGATAGTAAATCCTTTTAGCAGAGTTGAGCTTTCTCAGACAAGCATTTAAGGGGCTACCCCAAAACTGGATCAAAAGGAGAACAGACACTGGTTTATTACTGGAAAGAGTGAAATTTCCAAATCCAAAAATATGCCATAGACTCTAAAGTCAGACCTGGATCCTGCATCTAAAGGATTTGGTTGATAAGTTCTATGGAAAGTATTAATATAGTTTTTGGGGGAGGTGTGTATGCTTCATAGGTCAATTAGGATAGGCACTAGGCAGCCTGTACCCTCACTAATGGGTACAGGAAGCAGGGAATGAAAAGTATATTCTCAGTTGTAGAAAAGAAAAAGTACAGCTCTATGAGTATCTCTGGTTAGCAGACTGAAGCCTGAGTTCTGACTCCAAATTTGTTTTGGTCTAACAGCATCATGAAGTATAGAGATTGAAGAAGGTCCCAGTAAATGAGATAACTTCCTGTAAAAGAGGTTAGATAACTAAAAAACAAAACAAAACAAACAAAAAAACTGAGTTATCTGAAGAAGGGAACATGCATAAATCTGAAGATCAGAAAGCCAAGTTAGGAGTGAAACGGCATTCACTGGATATTCTCATCTAAATGCCTTAGATTTTAGGTGTATTCTTTTGTGAAAAGCCAAAGGATAACTGCATTCTAGATAGAACTTGAACTCATTTCCCTCTAAAATTCTAATTCTTTTTAGGAGTTCCTGTAATCATTCAGGAACAAAATTTGCATGATCCTGAAGTTCGATGAGGTTGTTTTACACAAAATAGGCAACAGTGACATAAAAGAGCAAAGAAGGCTGGTGGTTTACCACATTATTTCTCTAAATCAGGGAGAGAAGGAAAGTAGTGCCTTGGACAAGCATGTCTAAATCCAAGGAGGAGACTGGAGAAAACAGGGCAACTTACAGTCAAGAACTACTTGACTCTAGAGAAAAGTGTTTATGGGAAGATAGATGCAAAAGGCAAAAGACTGAAATGAAACAATATAAACTCTCATTCCCACATAAATACTGACCCAGTGAGGGAAATGAGAGTCTCTGAGTGTGATCTATAAGGTTTTAGAAAATAAGAATAACATATAAATCAATGTTGTCTCTAACCCAAAGCTAATGAACATACTGCAGAGATCTCTCCGAACAATAGACATGTAGATCAAAAAACTGAATCTAAATGATGAAAAGAGTTTAGGCACATGGAGTTTACAAAAACGTATAAACAGGATGGTCCATATCCATGCACCCTCTAATATTTCAAGACATCCACACACCAGCTATACATCTGCCTCCTGCTCTGAGAGCCATTCCTCACATTTACAGATCCCTTCTATACTTTCACTGTCCTTATGTCCACAGCCGAACGACTAAGTTTAACTCAGGAGGGTGCCTCACTCTCAAACACTTGTCAGAAGCAATCTTTGATCTTAACAAGGACAAAAATTACTGCATTTCAAGAGAGTGGAACTTTTTATCAGTGAAGCTATGGGACCCAGACACTGTTTTCTGTACTTAGGAATGCTGTTTATATGATTTGCCGAATAGCAAATAAAAACAAGTTTAAAACATCAACTATATTTCAATAAAAAAGGGGGAAAATAAAGCATTTTAAAACAATGAAAACCTCAAAATGTTTTACCACTGATGTCAACAGCAGTTCCATTTTGTTAGGGAAAGTAGTGTATATTTTACTAATTTTAATTCTTGAAGGTTATATAAGTCCCTGAATTTATAGCATTTTATCAAAAAATATACATTATGATTTGAAAAATGTGGAATTACTTATTTGTTAATATAAGAGGTGGCTATGCTCTTAATGTATGAGTTGGAGCTCTCTAAAATTTCTTAAGAGAGGATCAAGAGAATGGAAATTGAAATAACAAGAAAAGGGACTAAGGAGAAAATACACATTTGTTTTTAACTTTGGTAATTAAGACAGTTAATTTGAAAGATGCTTCAGCATATATGACAACTTTCAACTGCTTTAGCTGTGAATATACTAAAACAAACATTTGAACTTCAGTGAATAGAAAAGCCACATGATTAGGCTTCTTCATAATTATCAAACCGTAGTTCATTCTTCCCTGCACTCCTAAAATAACACATAATATCTGGCATCACTACTTTGGAAAACAAGCCCAAAATAGACATTTAAAAAAAAAAAAAAGTGGATTCCTAAGTATATGTGGCCTCTTTAAGCAGATAGAGATTTCCGGTCATGAACTCACCATTGAACTCACTCCTGTCCAGATGTAATCATGCATCAGAATTTTATGATTACCTATTGCTTGCTGAAATCAATCAAATACATATATAAATATGCCTAAACAATAAACTGCTTAGTTGTACTTGTTTTTGAAATGTATAAGAAGGATCTTATGGATAAATAAATCATTTTGGGACTTGCTGTCCTGATTTACAGGCAAGGCAAAGCTGGAATGAAAACAATTATTTAAGAAATTTGTGTAAAATATATACTTATTTGGCTGGGCTTTGCTTTACCAATTCAAGTAACAGGAAACAGTTCTAGGCAAAAAAATGGCGACAAAAGTTTATATTTAATGCTTCTCAATTTATCATTTTGTAATATATACATCCATATTAACTGGGAAATTTTCTAAACTTTCACTCATCAAAATTTACCCATTCTATGTGATATTCTTTCAGGGCTCTGTTACATAAGAGGAATTCATGTTAATAGAAGTACTACTACTTGAAATCACATATAGTATGTTAAGCATTGTGCTGTGTGCTCCACATTATTATATCTCATTTAATAAAACTTTTATTGGTTAGGATTGGAAAAGATATGTTGTTTTAACAAAAAAATGAAGGTGGCTTAAGACAACAAAATGTATATATTCTTGTTCATTCTCCATGTCCAAATGGTTCCTTTATCATATTCACTCAGGAAAGCAGTTTGACAGTGGTGAATAATGACACACTCAGAAGAGGGAAGAAAATGCAGTGAATTATATACTGGCTTTTGAAGGTTTCATTTAGAGGTGACCTGCATAACCTCACTTTTAATCACAAATATCATGGTTGTGCATCACTTAAAAAAACAACAAACCCCCCACAGAACTGCAATCCCGTATTGTACCTATAAGGAAAGGAACCAGAAATATTTGTTAAGAGATCTAATGACTGACCTCTCTGAAAAATAGATTTTGGGAGAGTTATCACTAACACTTGTGAAATAAGGAAACTGAAGCTCAAAGAGATAAAGTTAATTGACATAAAGTCATTAATCCAGTAGTTCTAAGAATTAAATACTAATCTGTTTCCAAAGCCCCTTTCCCCCCATTATTAACATTTTAAATTGGATCTTAAAGGTACTTTATTGGACTAATCATAAACAGATTACACCCTATCATCATTAGCAAGTGAATGGTGCTTTCTTAATGGGGTTTTTATTTATATAATGCAATGAAGGCTATGAATTTGCCTAATCCAATAACTACAATAATACCAATTACTCTGTATCTGCACACACCTCTCTAGTCCTCATTCTCCTACTTCTTCACCACTAGAGGTAATTACTATCTCAGATCCCAGATAAGGGTCATCCTTGTAAGCAGATCTTTCCAAGGGCAGCAGTCTCTGGTCTCTTTTCTGCACATGGTTAACTACACTGCAGTTAATTTGGATCTATCACATTTTCCACCTGGATTTGAAATTTGTGTCATGAATACTATTGGCAAATCATGAAGATATCTTAAATACATATATTTTCAAGAAGTCCCAGGTGGTAAAAAAAAGAAAGAAAGAAAGAAAGAAAGAAAGAAAAAATACAGTGAACTTTAATATTTTAGATTAGGGCTCTGAAATGTACAAAACAGAAAGAAGGGGGAAAAGAGCAAAACTGAAAGATGGACCTAGGTAAGGGTGTCAGGTCAAAGCCTAGCATCACTATTCAACTTTTAGAATAACTGGAATGATAGAAAGATACAAAGAGGCCTAAGTCATACAATGTAATATTTTTAAAGACTTAAATTGTATAACTCGATAATAAGAAACTTTAAGTCCCCAAATGTTATAGTCCTACTGTTTTCTAATACTAGGAAGCAGGGTCAAGTTTTTGGTGGTTTCATCCACAATCATGTGAAGAAAAACCATGGCTATGTTGAGACACACTGATAATGAAACGAGTAAAGAGGACTGCAGTAAGCTGTGACTCTTCCAAGTATAGAGAAGTATTTCAAAACTTAATGTCATTGAATATGCTATTTCCATTGTTTGACCTGATTTTTTTCCCTCTGTCATATATGCCTCTGCCTATCCTACTCCTATTCAAGACTCAACTTAGAATCATTCTTAAAACAACAACAACAACAAAAATAATTTAATGTGGCTGACTCCAGAATGATTTAGTTAGCTATTCTGCATTCTCTTAATATTCTGTGAATGTCACTTTGACAGCTTTATGAGTTTTCATTTCTATGTCCCTAACTATGCTGTAAAATCTTTAAGGGATGTGTTAGTTTCCTATGGCTGTTGTAGCCAAAAAAATATGTGGCTTAAAACATATTTATTATCTTACAGTTCTGTAAGACACAAGTTTTATTGGCCTTAAATCCAGGTGTGGACAAGGCTGTGTTCTTTTACTGAGGTCTAAGGGAGAATCCATTTTCTTGTCTTTTCTGGCTTCTAGAAGCTGCCCACTTTCCTTGGCTCATGACCCTTCCTCTACCTTTAAAGTAAGTAACAGCAGAAGAGTCCTTCTCACAGCACATAACACTCACTTCTTGCATAGTCACGTTTCCTTCTGACTCTGAATTAATATGATTTAGGTTTCCATTTTTGAGGACCCTAGATAAACTGGATATTCCAGAATAATCTCTGTATCTTAAAGTCAGTTGTGAGCTAATAACTTTATCTGAAATCTTAATTGTCCTTTGACATGTGATGTAATATGGTCATAGGTTCTGTGAACTAGGATGTGGGAATTTGGGGGGAGCTATTATTATGTTTATTTCAAGGTGCATAATAAATGATCTGATGTGTCATGAGTGAAAAATATGGTATTAAAACTATCAAATTTCAGGACATAGCTTGTTCTATTCAGCACCATGGACAGCACAGAGTATATTACACTTTTGAATGTCTGAAGCCGATAAGGACCTGGTATGTGGGCAACACCCAGGTTTACATGACTAATTAGTACAGGAGCCTCTTATTAAATAATTAATTTAAATTCTCTTCATGTAACAGATGAGGAAACTGTCCCAGATAGGGGAAGTAAGTTTCTCAAGGTCATCCAACTTGTTGGTAGAATACCTGAGTATGCCCTCTCAAATTTTAACCCTGTCATTCCAAGGATATCCTTTTGACAAAATCTTATCTAACTGATCTCACTTACTGATCATCTGTTCTCAAAATTGCTTGAAGGTTGCATCACAGTCCTACACTTGTCAGGAATTACTGTGTCACTGATACCCATGTCAAGTTTCTCTCTTTCAGTGCTTCCAAATTTGCAAACTCCTCAAGGACCAAAGCAATGCTTTATTTACAAAGTGCTTAAAATGCTGCAGTCACTCTATATTCTTTATGGAGATAGAGAGACTACTCCATTCCTCCATTTTGTCACATTTTGTAATTTGCACAGTACAAAAATAGCTACTTAAATTCTGTTGGTTCAGAGTCTCTCATAAAAAAAAAATCTGGAGGGGGCTTCTTATGAACTTATGTTTTAGACATATATTTGTGAGACCGGGCTGGGGTACCAATTTCAGGGAGGAACTCTTTGCATTATACCTTTACCTTTTGATTATAATCTAATGAATGAATTAAGAAAAGGACATGGTCTACCAAATAATTTACAGATTTATAATCAAGATTATTCTTTCAAAATTCAAATTTGGAATAAGGGGGAAGAAGTCACCCTCAGCAATCTCACCAAGGTGATGAGGTATTTAGAGTATATTTGGTTACACTCAGCTGAATCATTTAATAGTATTTAAAATCCAAAAGTTCTTAGGCAAATTTTTATCTAGATAGGAACAATGAACAAAAAGGAAAAATGGGACAGATAAATATATTAGGATAGGACCTAGCTTCTATTCCTCATATTTGCACCTTCCTACTGCCCCTTTATCTCAGATGTCCCTTGAGAAAGTCAAAAATTCTCAAATATTACTCTTAATCTTCCAAATTTAATAGCTGTATTTGATATTTTCACATAGAATTAATGGGTGAGGAAAATAGTACATGATCATTTTCCTTAAATTTTTTTCAGAAGTTTGCATATATATGTTTATGAATAAATTCAATTTTGTTGTATGGTATAATATAGTCACCACAAAATGTAAAATTATTTTCAATTTCCATAATTCATAATGTGATGCATAGAGATTCAGACAAACATGACCTCAGAAGAAGAATGTATGAGGAGGAATACCTATTCTTTGGCCTTAGATTCTCAGAATCTTATTTGGTCAGAAGTTTAAAAGTTAAGGGGTAATTCTTGAAGCAGAGTTTAAATTTATTCATTTTATAGTATTGAAAGGGAAAAAAGGCCTGGAAACTAGATTTCTTAGAGAAAAATTCTCCATTCTAGAACACTAGATTGGCATTCCTTTATTTCTGTTCCATTTTGGCTTTGAAGTATTATTTTTAACAAGTTAACTAAACATAAAATATTAATGCCTTTTCTTTCCTGCAGAAAAAATTATTTTTAATTATTCAATATATAATTGAAATCTGTCGTACAAAGAAATGCAATTCATTTACTTGTATACAACATTAAGTATCCAGAGTAATCATAATTAAACGTAATTTTTCTTTCAAGAAAAAAATAGATCAGAATAAATGTAAAAATGTACAATTTTCTATCTTACTGATCTTTTAGAAACTCAGGGCAAAACACTGAGGATTATTTACTATTATTGTTGCAAAAATCCCACATCTTTCTGAATTGACTACTTGCTATTTCAAACTTAGTCTGTCCACAACTAAATTCATGATCTCCCCTAAAATCGCAGTCCTTTAGGATAATGGTCTGTCTCAGGTAATGGTCTTACTCTGTAACTACTTATCCCCACCTTTGCCTCCCCTTTTCTCTAGTCCCTGATGGTTTCCAACTAAATCATACATATATGTGTTTGTGTGTATGTATATGTGTGTGTAATTTCCTTTAAAAAAAATCTCTCCACTGTATATCTAGTTTTATTCCCCAGCCACCTCCCACACACTCATAATTTAAAGCACCATCATCTCTTGCTTGGACTATGCCACAGGCATTTATCTTGCCTATACAGCTACTGTTCTCCATCAGTCCTCAGACAAACCCATTCTTCTCACTGTAGCTAGTAATCTGTTTTAGAATAAATGGGATCATGTTGTCACACCTTTTCCCCTACTCTTGCTCCTACTTTTAAAATTCCAATGGTTTCACTTTTAAATGAGACTAAAATTATTACAATTGGCCAACAAACTTTGGCCCATACACACTTCCTGTGTTTCTTATTAGCACTTGATTTACACTGGCCTTCATTCAGACTCTTGATTACACCATGTGATCTGATCATTTCAGATCACAGAGATTTCATCTATTTCTTAAACTCCTTGCCCCAACATTTTTCATAGTACCTAGCATAGAATCATGACCCTCTCTAAAAGTGTACTGAGTAAATCAATAATTAAATGAACAGTGACAAAAGCAGTAAGTATGTCAGATATATTATAGTTGCACTGCCAGAGAGCCATTATAGGATTCTATAAGAATTTGTTTATTAGCAGAGATGTGGTGATTTATAGAAAAATCAGTTTTTCTAACTGACTGAAGCAATTATGATTATGTTATAAACCAAAGTAATCATAATGGGTCAGTTTAGAGGTGGCAGCTCATTTTATATTGTCCTTATTTCCTTACATTTTAAAGCAAAATCCATTGAAAATAAAAATACAAAAGTGTATATTTGACAATAAATCCCCAAAGTGCATTTTATATAAAAGTTTCAGTCTTTACTAAAGTGACTTTGACCCAAGTTTATTCCTTGTAAACATCTGTTGTAACCTTCCAATGTGAAGGAGGATTGGTGATAAAGTTTGATAAACCTATTCTGACATTTTTTTTCATTTATTTTAGAAGCATCTCTTCAAATAACTTTTTATATTAAATCTGTTCAAAGTGATTTCAAACCTCAAATCTGAAAGGATGTTCACCGAGTAGTTAAGAAAAGAAAATACCCTCACTGGCACTTCTGAAATGTATTTCTTTCTTTTTTCTAGTTGTATATAATGAAATTCCACAATAGAATCCAATTGATTAGTATAATTTGCTAATACATTCAAGCACATGTGTTGTGAAACTTACGAGCATTATGAGAAGAGAGTCTATTTTGAGAGTCTCTGAGGTTAGAATATCGTCTTTGTACATACTTTTGAAATTTACTTGCTCCTATACACCTTTAATTAAAGAAAGTGTGTCACATTTATGATTTTTAAAATACATACTTGTGTTCTCTGTTACAGCAATATGTCTTTACAATTTGGTATAGATCCAAGAATTTTCCATTTGAAATTTGGGTGTAATAATCACATAAACATACAATTCTGAATAAGATTCAGTTGTTTTAAAAGCTTATTGAATATGTGTTTCATATTTTAATCACTGATTTTTCTTTAAAAAGTCATCTGTTATTTGAGTACTCTGGCAAAACACATCAGCAATCTTAAATTGCAGCATTTCATATCACAATATGTTTGTTCAAGGTCAACAGGGAAATAATTGACACTTCCCTGTCTTGAGGGACGTGGTTGAATCTCTTCTGTTTTTCAGAGCGCTTTCTCTTAAGTTTCAGGTTATTCTTATTAGAAATTCCATCATTGGCCAGTTGTTACTTCAATTAATATTCTCCAGTAATGAGGTAGGGCTAGTAGAAAATCCAGAATTACAGAGCTCCTTTGCAAGGATATTGCACAGTCTAACTTTTAAGATTAGCGTGGAAGTTGCACTTTTCAGTAAATAGAAGCTGATTGTCTTACTGTTCCTAATATGTAAATTAGCCTATGTGCTTTTTTGTTCATAATCTGGAATGAAGCAATTAGTATTATGCAACAAGCTGAAACACATCATGATTGTCTTCAACTGTCACACTTTTGGGGATTTATTCTCAAAAAACACATTTAAAGTGGCAGGGGAAGGACACTGCTGCTATTGGAATGAATGGATGTAGGGAGCACTCAGAGATAAACACACACTGCATACACTGACTTGGGTCCAGTGTCAGTAGTTCACTGGACAATATTTCTTCTAGTTGGTTTTTTTTTTTTCTGAAGATACATCTCACTTTGTATATTTAAGTGGACTCCCATGGAATAGATATTTAATAAATGCTATTTGACAAAGGTCCTAGTTTGAATTTAAGTCTCAGAAATTTAGAGAATAAATTGAAATTATTTTCAAAGTTCACTATCATTGAGAAGGAAATTGGGTGGCGTTGCCTTTAAAATGCTCCTCAGCTGATAACAGAAAGAAATACTAGAGGTTTTAATGTATGTGTGTGGGCCTTCTGGGAATTTTTATATTATAAGAATGAGAACATACTCTGGGAATTTCTTTTCCTTTTTTCTAAAATTTTGTCCTAATTCCTTTTTGTAACTACAGAGGCTAAAAGTCCAGTTAAGATTACTTTTTTAAAGCAGACCCAGCAGGTAGAAATATGAAGTGACTGGAGTCTTAAAATGCTCATTTTGCATTCTAGAATTTAAATTAGCTAAAGTAAGGCAGAAAGATAAAAGTTGAACAAGCACTGAGAGACAGAGAGACAGAAAAAGTTAATTAAAAAAAAAACGGGAGAGAGAAAAATTAGCATGGAAGACAGGGTTGGGTGAAACATTAAAAGAATGAGAAGAATAAAGTGTTAAGAGAAGCATCCACATATAAGTGGATGAAAGATAGAGAAATAAGAGGGAACTAAAGGACTTCTTTTTAAAAGATGAAACTAACATAAATTGAGAAAAAGTTGGAGGAAGAGAAAATAAGAGAAAAAAATGGAAAAGGTATAGATACCAAAGTTTCTTTTCTCTGCCAGACACCTTAATAAATGCAGCTGAAAAATTCACATGATAGTTGGACAGAAAAATCATACAAAGAATTATAGTACACAGAAAGACATACAGAAAGTATAGTGATTGTTCTGAGAAGTCATCAATTTAATATACACTGTGTGATTGTGGGGGGGTTGTGTTTCTGTAAATGTTTTCAGATGAAGGAAATCTGAAGCAATACTGATTAACGATGATGTAACATTGTCTGTCTTTTCTTTGAAAATAGTAATAATTATTGTAACATACCAAAAACATGTTTTTATCATTCCCTATATGCTAGACAGCATGCATACCATCGGTTAATCGTAACAGAAATCAAATCAGAGTTGCTATTATCCTTGTTTAACAGATAGAGATCTAAGCATTAGAGAGATTATAGAACTTATCAAAAATCATATATTGATTTGGCCAGGGTTGGAACAAGGTCTGATTCCAAGCTCATGCTTTAACTACTATGCCACAGATAATCTTTCGTATCCACACACTACCAATGCTTTATCATCTATTAATCCTCTCATGTTCCCTATTTGTGTTGACTGCACATATGAATTTGTATATATCAGGCTTGAATCTACTGTGGCTCCTCATTCATTTTCCAAGCAACTCAAAACTATCTCATTCTATAAATCTTTCTTCTAATAACTACAAGTGATACAGACTTTTAACACCCTTCTAGGCAGGCAGCATAAATGCCATCTTTTCAACTCCAGCCCCTTACAATCTACATCCAGTATATATCAGTTTATACTTGTACTCCCTTTTGCTGATGTTTCATATGAACTAAGCAGTAACATTCATGAGCTCAAGAAATGCACCTTATTTATATTTGCAACCCCCAAATTTAGCACAAAACTGACATATGGTAAATGCTAGTAAGTAGATACTGACTAAATGGGACTATAGTAGAAGCTGAACACAGCTTTCATCATTCTCCTAAGGTTCCATGGATGAGGGTCCATATTATTGTACTTTTGTAAGTCCTGGAGCACTCTGTACTAAGCTATAAAGCATAGTGGTTAAGAGTATGGCAGCTTGAGCCAGGCTGTCTGAGGATCACGGCTCAGATGTAGAAGCTGTGTGACCTTAAGCAAGATAGCTTGATGTCTTTAAAGTCTGATTTTCCTCATCTGGAAAATAGTAATAATAGCATTTATCTCATGAAGGTTTAGTAAAAATTAGATTAAATAAGGTAACATATACTTTGCTGAACATCCCTTTCTTCTTGTTCTACTAGAAATCTGGTTCTTCTCAGAAGATGCTGTTTTTCTGTAGCTCTCTCAGGGCCTCTCAGGGGTGGTAGTTATTTTATTATGTGTTTAAATCACTAGGACCCGAGGTGGGGTATGTGTTCTTCAACCTTGCTCCTATTCCCCTATTACTACTGCTAACCCTATTGAAAAGATAAAGAAAAATAAAAATTAAGAAAGGAAAAAAAAACTTTTTATCTTCAAACTCAGTGCATTTCTTCTTCCTTTGTTCTGTCTTAAAACCACTCCAAACTTTCACACTCAGTATTGCATCAAACTGTTCCAGTTAATGTCATAAAGGAGCACCACACAGCTAATTCGATATTCAGTTCTCACACTTTGTCTTACTTGATCAGACTTGACACAGATGATCACTTTCTCTTTTAGATGCCTTATTCCTTTGATTTTTAGTAAACTACTCTCTTCTAGTCTTCCACTCATTAACTGTCTATGTATCAGTATTCACTTTTATTCCTCCTCATCTTCTTGGACTGTATGATCAATGTTTTTATGGCTCAGTTCTAGATAAATTTATTACTTTGATGAGGTTGGTTATCCAGTCTTTCCTAATGGTTAGACCAAATATGCTGATATCAAACCTTAAAAACTATCTTTCTTGTCTTCTCTATATCCAACACACCAGCAAACTCCATTGGTTATACCTTCAAATACATCCATAGTCAACCATTTTTGTCATTCTGTCATGAAGACCTGGTCTAAGCTATCTTTATTTTCTGCCTGAAATAGTGTTAATAAATTTCTCATTGGTCACCTGGGCCTTAACTGATGATTCTGAACATAAGAATCAAAGCAATGTTGTTAAAACCAATGTGAAATCATTTTACTCCTTTGCTTGGAACACTCCAGTGGTTTTCCTTCTCACTCAGAGAAAAAGACAATGTCATTACAATGGCCTATAAGGCCTTACCCAGTCTGCTTCCCCTAACCCCCATCTCATCTCTTTCCCCACTCCCTCATTCTGCTCAACATTTCACCCAGCACAGCATGCTTGCAGTTGTGTTCACACACATCAGGCACATCCTCATCTCAGTCCCTTTCATTCATCGTTCCCTCTGTCTTCAGTGCTCTTCTTCTAAAATCTACATGTCTTTCCCACCATCCTCTTCAAAGCTTTGCTAAAGGGGTACTTCTCAGTAAGATCTTCCCACATTATCCTATTTAAAGTTGTATTCCCCTAAATATCCGTTGTTCCTGCTTTATATCTTGACAGTTCCTTTCACCTGCTAGCACACTACATAATTTTCTCAGTGATTTGGATTATTTTCTGTCTCTCTCAGACATAAAGCAAACCCCACAAAGATGATAATTTTTTGTCTATTTTATTATTTGCTATACTTGAAACATATAGAATAAGGCTTGACATCTAGTAGTCACTTAAAAATATCTGTATAAAGCTAAGCTTGTGTAGCTGAAATGTAATGATACATTTATCATGTATATTATATATAAATATACAATGTGAGTAAAAGAAAGTGTATTATGAAGCTGTTTGGCACATTGAAATGCCTCAATAAATGTTAGCTATAATAATTAGAAAGTTTATGTGTAATAGATGTCACATATGCTTGCTATACCTGAATGAATAAAAATAACCAGCATAATAATATTCATATTGCTTTAAGGTAATATCCCCTAGATGGATACCATCAAAATTGCATTCTATGTATCCAACAGACCAGCTCTGGATATAACCACATAAAATATTGATGGCTGAGTTAGTATGGTCCTTTTCACACATTATCTAAGTGTAAACCTGAGCTGCTCTCATCAGTATTCCAACTGTTCAATAACGACACCTAATAAACCCAGAGTAGCTGAACAGTCAGCACTGAGCAGTCTAACTGAGCAGCCCTGAGGCGCAGGATAGGATCCTACAAGAGCAGGGAAGATTGGTATCGTGAATTGAGCCGCTGACGTCAGAAACAATTGCTGCAGTGTGATCCACCAACATTACAAACAAAATGCCCAAAACAGCAGCTAATAATCAGAAAAAGACGGACAGAAAACACACCTGAAGGAAGGATAGATTTAGTATGTTTTCTTCAAAGACTTTTCGAAAATGATGCACTACTATGGGATAGATCTAGTGGTAATCACCTCACATAATTATTGTTGTTGTTGTTGTTGTTATTAAATTGTGGTGTGAACACTCGAGATCTACTCTCTCAGCAAATTTCAAGTATACGATACACAATACAGTATTATTAGCTATAGTCACCATGTTGTTCATTAGATCCCTAGAACTTACTCATCTTATAACGAGATGTGTGTAATACTTGATCACCTTCTCCTCACTTAACTTTGAATGAATCTGTCATTAGCAACAACATCAAAGGATACTGAGTAAGTTAGTATCAAGGAACAAGCAGAATCTGGATAAAATCTGCAAGGTTAAGATTTTCATACCATAATGGCATAGCATGCAGTTGTCTTATGTGCACCTGAGATAACGGCTTGGTTTCGGCTTTGCCACTGAACAGTGGTATCAATACCACACTCAGAAAGCAACTTAACCCTTCTGTGCCCCTGTCGTTCCCTGATTATATAAGAGGCATAGTAATAGTGAAATGGCAAGTGATTATTATGATAATCACAAGGACTTCATGGAGTTCTTGTGAAGACAAAATAGTCTGTATGGAGGGTTTTGTTAATAAATGCTAAATACACGTTAGTGCTCATTAGGAAGAGAGGCTGCTTACACATAAAGTACGTCAATATGATTCAAGATTTCAATAAACTTGCTGACCTTGTAGAAATGATGTGTGTGAAATTATAGAAACAGTTCTTAATAGTATATGAGAAGGTATTAAACACAATTAATTAGAAAAACTGAGAACTACAAGTTGTCAAGAAATAGCTTTTAAGAATGGGATAGAGAGAGAGAGACAGACAAATGGTAGGGGATGGGGTGGAGGGAGGTAGAGAGAGAGAGAGAGAGATGCTATTAGCTGGAATTCCAAGAAGATGAGCTTAAAAATGAGGCTTGGATACTCATCTCAACCAAGTACATGTTGTTTTGTTACCTTTGGATAGTTTAATATCTAAGCTTCCTTGTATGAGGTCATAAAATAGCATACACAATCCTCAGTTCTATGCAGAGATATCTATATACATATTACACCAGAATACAAATTCAGTATTCTTCAGTTTTTTTCTGAAATTTCCGTAGGATCTTTAAGTTCTTTAACTTGAAAACTCAAAATTCACCCTGCAAACATTTTCTATTCCACCCCAAATTCATTAGCAGGTGTTCCATTTGTATTTTTCACAAAACTCATATACTTTACATAATTTTGCTATTAAATAGCTCACTTTGCATTGACTATATACCTCATTATTATACCTGGATGAAGGGATTGCCTCATTTTTGATTCCCTAATATGTTTCCTAGAGTTGATATTCAATAAAATGCAAACTAAATAAATGTTCCATAGAGAATTGAACATGTGGACCAGAGAAAAAGTGACAGCATGCACATGGATATGCAGTCAGATGAAAGCGCTGTGAGAGAGAAGTTAGAACAGAGCATGACCAAGGAGAGGACCTTGTTTAATTGTCAGAAAATACCCAGACTGGTTCATTATAGAATCTGACTCCCTATGGAAATATAAACAAGAGGCAGGGAGCAATTTCAAAGTCACAGAATAGAAAAAGGTAGAATATTCACCAGGAAGATGGTGTCTGATATACAGACCATCAGAAAAAGTTAGTTCAAAGAACCACTGAGATAAAGAAAGTTGCAAGAAAAGTAGATCAATAATGTTATTTGCTGAGATGCTAGAAAATTATAGGATTTGTCCAAGAAAGTAGTCACTGGAGGCCTTAGACAGTGCAGTTTCAGTAGAGATGTGAGAAAACCTAAATTGCAGAGCTTAAGGAACTGGTGAAGAAGTGGTAGAAACAAGTACAGAGATTTGACAGGAAAAGGTCCAACTAGGAAAAGCCACTCTATTGTGAGGTGTGTAAGTCACTGATGACTCAGAGCCAGGCAAGATCATAATTACATTTTTGCTCAATTCCAATTTCCATTAAGAACTTCTTAAATGAATTCTGCCTTTTCACACAATTCGGATGTGAGCATTTTACTTTTCAATAGGTTCACATTTTTTAGGTTGTCAGAACCAGAGAGGGAAGCGTCCACCTTACCAGTTATCATTACTTGTATTGCATTACTTGGACCCTGAATTAGACCTTTTAGTTCTTTCTCTGTCTCAACAGGACAAATGAGAGTATTTGAAGCATCAGTACTTAGCTACTCTAAGGTACCTTGGAAATAACCTTTTGGGGGCTTGTGTGTGTGCATGAGGGTGTGTGCTAGCTGACAGAGATTCTTCTACGTATAATAATTGGTCTTCTGTTTATCAGAGATTTATTTATTTATTTATCGGACTCTTTAGCTCTCTGGCCTTCCAGGATGCACAGATGGGCTTTAAGAAAGCCTATTACTAGAGTACACAAAAGCTACACAGGTAATTCTTCTAGGAACAAGGTCAGAGCCTAGAGAAGTCACAAAGTTTATGTTTCTGAACTTGCCTGCTGAGAAATTGTTGCTGAAACAAGAAAAGACATATGCTTTTTCAAGCCTGTACTCTAAACCAAAATCCATTTGGGGGTACAGGATCCACAAGATTACTCACCTTCAGAAAAGAGGAAACAAGAAATGCAAGTGTGGATATTATCTAAAAAAGAGACACAGCCAAGCTTTCGTCTGGAGAGGAAATTTAGAATATTTAGGAAAGTTTTACTGGAGCGAGCATTGAAGGTGCTCTTTCCTGTCACAGTATTTTAAATGCCCTATAATAATATAACCTAGACAGTGTATATAAATCTAATAGCTCATAAAGCTTCCAGAAAAAATAAGTCAAACACAGGATTTTAAGTCAGCTTGTAGGAAAAATAACAAAGTCGCTCTTAAAACATGAATTTAACCTCTTGGAATAAAAAAAGTACAGTCTGTAAGATGGAACTAAGTGGTTAGACAAGGAAAGATGCCTATATTATACTAAGATTTAAATTTACATAACAATATACACTATATATGGTTTTTTGTCTAAAATGTGTATTTATCTACTGTGTGTGTGTGCATGTACACTGCTCTATTTCTCTTGATATATGCTGCTTAAGAAACCATATTTAAATGAGTGATTGAGAAGTTTCAGAGACAGTCAAGTTCATTGGAAATTACTTATAGTCTCCAATAATCATCTTTAATTATAACTGAAAATGACTGAAAAGGAACTATTGCACTGTACTATGTTCAGAGAAAGAGAATGTTAACAAGAGGAAGATAAGTCTTGAAATAGCAAACTCAAAAGTAAGAAATTTTTAAAACACTTCCAGCATGATCCTGGGAGACAGAGTTTCCCACAGAGTGCTGTCTGCGAGGCGGGGGTATACCTATAACGGTGCCCTATGTGACAGGCTGTAAGAGTGCAGAAACATGAACCCCCAAGACCATTCGACTCTTCTTGCAGAGTTGTTAAGTTCATACAACCATTTCTTCTTAAGGTACCTAACAGAGGGAAACACATTGCCTGAAAACAAGTGTTTCAATTCACTGGGTAGTTATGTTTTCTTTATAATGCTATTGTCAGCATTGTAGTTTGTATAACATTCTCTTCTAAGTTTAATCACTGTAAACCAGTGGCACTCTACAACCTCTGGATGCACTTAAGAAAAGTGATGTTTACAGGCTTTAGTATCAGACCTTAGAAGATTTTAGTTGCAAACCTTACAAAATGGCTATACCCTTAATTGATATGTTTATCTTATTACTGACCTTTCATGAGTTAGTGAATTACTTAACAAGCATGAAAATACATCTGAAAATGTTCCTCAAATTTCACTTAAAGTTTCATATGATGAGTAAAGAAAGTGTGATACACACACACACGATGGAATACTACTCAACCATAAAAAAGAATGAAATTTTGCCATTTGCAGCAATATGGATGAATTTGGAGGGCATTATGCTAAGTGAAAGAAGTCAAAGACAACTACTATATGATATCATTTATTATGGAGTCTAAAAATACAACAAACTACTGAATATAACAAAAAACTGACTCATAGAACAAACTAGTGGTTACCAGTGGAGAGAGGGAAGTGAGGTGGGGCAGTATAGGGGTAGAAGACTAACGTACAAACTATTAGGTATAAAATAGGCTACAAAATGGGGAATACAGCCAATATTTTATAACTACTATAAATGGAGTAAACCTTTTTGTACACCTGTAACTTATATAATATTGTACAGCAAATGTACTTCAATTAAAAAAAAAAGTTTCACATGAATCAGTAAACTATCCAAGGAAAGAGGATGGTTTTTAATACTTTTAAGAATACACTATAATTTAACAAAGATAAGTCTTCAAGGTGTTTAGTAAATTTTGAGAGATATAAAGAAAGATTATTTAGTGCACTGGAGCACAAAGGACTCATTTATCAAGACATGTAAATTTATAAAAATAATTATTTATAAATAATGAGAAGCAATAATAATGATAAAGATAAAAAATTTTTAGTGATCATTGGCCATATGTCAGATACTGCACTAAACTGTGTAATATTGTTTCAGAGAGTTTTTACTTATAAGGAAACAGACTTAAGACGTATTGTGCATTTTTGAGGTTATAAGCAGGATCCCCTCAGATAATTGTTCCGGTTGAATTCTATGTAAGTGGTCCGTTCACATCATACATCTGTGCTAATTTATATAATAGCTAAAGGGCAAGACAAAAGCTTTTTTGCTTCCAGGCTAAATGCTTGAGAAGCCAAGGAGAATCCTTTCCTTAATAAACTTATGTTGTCTTTCATGGTCCTCACACACTTAGGAAATCTCTCTCCTCTTCAACACACACATAAGCACACAATCTTTTTAAAACTCCTCTAACACTTTAGTTCCAAGTTAGTCACGATGTTACGATATATAGTTTTTTTTTTTTTTAACAAATGCTTTTGCTATCTGATTATGGCAGTAACATCTATTCAATAGGGACAATTTAAAAATGCAGAGGAAATAATAAAAAATGAAAAATACGCCTCACCCATATATGATTTTCCTTCCTCTCCCTTGTATCAATCATTCATGAACTCAAAATCAAGATAAAATGAACAAAAACACAAACCCTGTAGAAAACTTGGTTTACTTACCCCTCTGTGAATAATGTGTCAGACAAAGGACTATGCTTTTTCTATCTTTTGTCCCACATGACACACAGTTTAGCAGCTGGCCCTGCCTCCTCCGCTTCCCACCGCACCTCCCACACTCAATTTGGGATCAGGGAACACGTTCCCATTTTGATAAAATTGTCAGCATTGGCAGTGCATTTAACATTAAGCTAAAATGCCAATCCTAATGCTCTCTTTGCAGAAGGAGTAGATACTATACACTGCGAACCAACTATGTTTGCTAATTTTCTGACTTTCAGAATTTAATAGGATACTATCAGGCTCACTCATGTTATTAATACTTCCTTAAATATGTAGTCATCAAATGAAATCTCATGATGGAATAGGCCATCTGCATATGTTATTACTGAATCTAAAGACTTACTCCAGCAATTTGAATGGGAAATACCAAAGATTCAAAACTTAGCTAAAGTTCTCAAGTAAGAAAAGTTTGTTATAAAATACTTAAAACAATAATTATGCAATATACTTTTCTTAGAAGCAGTTTCACATATTTGGGTAATACTAGGATATTTTATTTCAGGAAAAAAATATTTATTGATTATACAGTATTTTTTTTTCCTTCCAGTCCTTATGCCTAAGTAAGGAAATGCATAGAAAAACAGAGGAGACTGTTCTTAATTGAAAGTCCAGGAGAATTCTATTCTTTAACATAACAGAAACCTAAACTGTTATATTAATAGCATTAGGGTAGTTTGAATTTTTTTCCCTTCACTTTTTTTTTCTGTCTGATGCTCCTAACTATGTATGGAAATCAACTATCAATTATCAAATGGGCTAATCCAAGACGTGGATTATCTATGATAGAAGTGTTTTTATTTTTCCTTTCATTCATGTATTTCTATCATGATGATGATCATCACCATTGTCTTCCTTCAGTATAACCACATACCTACATCCCCCAACATTTGGATAAAAATTGGTTCAATAAACTGATATCACACATTCCAGTTAAGTGTTACTGTTATAGTCATGCTTTGCTTATTCCTGATTTCATTCCTGCATTGCATTGGCTCAAATTTTATATGGATTTTAAAAAATAGTAACTATGAAAATTATTTTCATGAACAATGAAAGAAAAGTCATGTCAAAGAGGGAGACTACAGGGAGGCCAGAGAGAAGTAATGACCTGGGTGAGCCCTAAGGGAACCTCTGGGGCCGCGCTGGAGGACGAAAGTACTAAAGGAAGGCTGAAAAGCATATGAAGTTAAGAAATCTTTATAAAACACTATGCAAAATTAATATTTCTTTGCCACAGTAGTCCCTATCCCTTCAGTCTTCCTAAGCATTGATAACTTACCTCCCAGAGGAGAGAACTGAGAAGGCTATTAACTGTGGCTGGGAGGAGGTGTTCCACACCTGCAGGGAGGGAGCACCTTACTGTAAACTACAACTGGGCAGGTGTGAGGTTGCACTCTGCTTCAGAGAGCAGACTACTCTATGGCCAACAGTGACCTGATAATCTTATTTTGGAGGCTGTCTATGCAAGCATTTGGAAAGACCAAGAGCTATAATGAGCTTCTTAAGGAAACTAATTCATATCCTTACAGGTTAAACCAGAAGTGATTTCCTCTGATACCTAAATTACAGTGCTGAAAAAGGACAAAGTTTGTGAAAGTCTAATGTGATCAATGATAGTGAATCCCTCTCTCTCAGTGTGAACCCTACAAATGAATAAAAATAGGATGCTTTATGACATAAATGTCAACACATTGATTTGTCATCTATTCTTGGGGCACAATTTAAAGTGCATTATTTTAATTTAAAGTTATGCTCTTTTAAGTTTCACTGATTCTTATTTTTGCTTCAAAGTAGCAGTTTCATACTTACTTATTAGTACACTTTTAAATTTGTTAGACTGGAGATTCACAATCCCCATAAATGGCAATGACATGAGCATTAAATTCAGAGGCACTTGAAGTAAACACTGTGCTAATTAGCAGAACTTCTCAGAGGATTAGGCTGTTGACTTTATGAAAATAGTTGCTATTGTGAATTATTCTGCAAATCCCTAAAGAGGAATGATTTTTTTTTAAATTTGGAGGGCTGAGAATGTCTTAATATATACAGAATTTGAACACTGCTTGGGATAAAGTCAAATTAATTCCTCTATCTTCAGATCATTCACTTTAGCCAAGCAAAGCACACACGCAAAAATTCACAATCTTTGATGCCACTCAGGGCAACTAGGTGACAGGGCAAGAAGGGTAAGGAGGTGGTTGGTTGCCTATGTGTTCAGAATGCTAGACGAATGTCAAGAAAAAACAATAAAAAGTAACAAATAAACAAATTAATAATAATAAAAGAACAAAACTCAGTTTTCCTAAATAGCCAAATTCTAGGGTGGGAAAATCTGTCAAGTTTTCCTTCTATGAAAGTTTTGTATCTATACTCACTCTCATTATACAGCATTCAAAGATAGATTCCTCCAATATAGAAATATCTTAGACAGGCACATTTGGGCCACTGCAGATGTAACACAGTGTTAAATGGGATGTTAAATGGTCCCTCAGGAGCTTGACGACTAAGACATCTTTCTAAAGTGACTGATTTACTATTAAGAAGTAACTCAAAAAGTCTAATAAGAAGTCTTTTACATTTTTTTCATTCTTTCCAAATAAAATAGTGGGGGATGAAATAATGCAACACTCAATTAAAGTGCGAATGCTAAAGTCACCTATGGCATCTACTTTTGACCCCTTCAGAGATCTTTTCTCATAGGAAATTTTGGTATCTTTTATATGCTTAAGCTATATCCAGAGCCATTGTTAGTGTTTGTTCAAGGGTTAGCAAATAGAATTTAATGTTTATTTGTAAGCATTTGTGTAGTCAGAATAAGTAAGTGTTCAAATTGAGGCTTTGCACTGGATTTTCTACCATACTGCAATCCTTATTAAGAAACAAAGTGCATCAAAAATTACTTTTGTAAGATTATTTTAACTTAGGTAAGTTATTTCACCAAGTCACCAACCTTTAAAAATGAGCTACAAATTAGCATTATTCATTTCTATAACAGAAATCCTAGTTAACTCTAAAGATCAGACCAAAAGCATCCTTACCATCATCATACTGGCCCAAGCCTATTGTGAAGACAGAGCCAAGGATAATCCCTGAAGCCAACCATTTCCAGAGATAAAACTGTTGTAACATCTTCTGTCAAATTCCACTCAAGGCTGATCTGAAATAATAAGGAGGAAAAAGAAACATTTGACAAGTTCATTAATCTGTTACAGGTAAACACAACTGTCACAGCACAGAAAAGCCTTAATGACTTCATAGCTAATTACCTGTGCCACACTATCCATTAACAAAGTACCATACTTATTTCATGCACTGGAACACATCTACAGGAATTTGCAGACAAGTAATCTCTAAGGAAAGACGTGTTTTCTGTCATTCACTTTGTAAGCAAGTAAATTGAGAATATTTGAATTCTGCTTTTCTATATATTTTCTGTCATCCATCTTTTTGTGTGTGTGTTTTTATAAAGTTTATTTGCACAATAGCATATATAGATATATATAATTGATTTAAAAATTATATTAAAAATGCAAGCTCAAAATTTTTTTAATTATGGAATTCACAGTCCTTAAATTTCATGTCAGTGAACTGGATCACAGACATTTTAAAATGGAATAGGTTCTTCTTGTGTTTCTTTATCTTAAAAAAAGTCTGCTTTTTATCTGACCCTTAATACATTCCACCCCCTACCCCGCCCCAACCTCGTAAATCACTCAGTCTCTGCTTTTTTAACTTCTAGGCACAGATAGCTCAAAGAGCCTATTATTCAATATCAAGGGAATATAAAAATACATGTTTATTGCAGGAAAGGAAGAAAATAAAATTGACTAATGCCAGTAGTTGTAAGAGTGATTGATGAGAATATGGCTTTCCTCTAAATTCAAGTTCTTCAACTTCTCAGTTATGAATTTGGGCAAATTAAAGAGCATCTCTGTCTCACCTTCCTCCTTATTAACATGGAGATAAAACAGCACCTACCTCACAAATTTATCTTGAGGTAAATTGCTATAAATACATGCTTAGAAGAGTGCCTCAGAGAGAGCACTCCATAAAGCTTAATGTGAGATTTTTGGCTCCACATCTCTGAAGTCTTTAAAGTGCTCAAACATATATTTCCTCAATCCGTCTTTCCCATAGCCTATAAGGTAGGTATGATTATCTTCCATTCTGTGGAGGAAAGGTCATGCTCACTAGTTCAAGGTTACAAACTTATGAGTGGCTGAAGAGGTGGTGTGGTTTGTAAGTCTGAAACTTCTGCTCATTCCATTATAGGAAAGGATGAGAAAATTTCCAAGAGAATACATGTTTCAGGGTTTAAGATCTATGGAGGCCCAGAATAGCTCTTGCATTTCTCCCCTGTACCCTAAGGAGAAATATTGCACCCCTACTTCCCAAACCTGGAGTATAGTTCCATTAAGATTTATGCAAATAATAGCTTCAATTCTTTGTTCATTTTTTTTAAAGAAATGTGACACATTAAGAAACAGAAAATAGCATTTAAAATTTAAAACTAAAGAGAAAACACTTAAAAGATATTAGAAAAAAACAAACAAAGCAATATCCATTTTCATTACTAGTTTTACAATGTCTAGAATTGCAGGAAAAGTTCTTATAGGTGCCTTTAAACAATACCTCTAACATTGCACTGTACCTTTATTATACATTCCATATCAAACTCTGGCTTGTTCTAAGAGTACAAATTGTCCCTCCAGATCTCCCTGGCTAATAATGCTATGCTTTAGCCACTGAGAACATGACCAGTCCTAAAAAGGAATGTAGTTGATCTACAAATAAGGTCATTGTACTTGCTTTTGGGGAGACAATTCATTGACATATTCAACACTCTGATATTTGTTAATTATTAATAAGTTTATTAAATGACTTTTCAATAGTGATTTGGAAACACAGTTGACCCTTGAACAACTTGGGGGTGGATGGCACCGACCATCCCCCTTCCCCAAACTGAAAAATCTGATTATTATCATCTCCACCTCAGAAACAAAAGAATTGGCAAATGACTCACCCAAAAGCAGGAAGCTGAAACAGTTTGGAGGGAATCAAGACTTCAGTTATTTAGATCCCACATATTTGGATTCCCTAACCAAACACAAACTTTCCCCCACACTTAAAGATTTGTAAAATGAAATTACAGGTACTGTATTTACTGAAAAAAGCCACGTAAAATTGAACCTGTGTCATTCAAATCCATGCTGTTCAAGGGTCAACTGTAGTATATTGTCAAAAATATGGGGAAGAAAGCAGTTTTCCCAATTATGTTATAATATTACATATAAGTGGTTTGAGTTTCATGCAATTTACTATATACTTTCCATAGACTTAAGAATATTTTGCTACTATTACTCAAGACACAATATACTGATTTTGAATTGAACGTTATTTGCATAAAAAAGCTACCATGTTCATTTCTCTGTCATTCAGTGTTCTAAAGAAAGCATTTATTCAACAGGCATTTATAGAGGGTTTATGGGGTACCACTCACTCTTCTAGGCAGTTGGAAAGTATCAATGAAAAAAGCCTACTTGTATCTCTGCTTTCATAAATCTTATCTTCAGAACATGAAGCAAGACTATATGAAGCAGCCAAATGCTTTCTGATAATATAACTGGAGAAGAATTTTACAAGGAAAGTGTAACTGTTTCAACAACCCCAGCTGAAGGCACCCTTGATTGTATCTACCGCCTTGAGTACAGAAGGCTGCTCAGCTGTTGGAGGGAGAATACATGAGGCCTTTCATGGTCTTTCACTTTCAAATATAAATCAAAAGGCTGTCAATAGTCAAAGGTCTGCTTTTGACATGTTGTTCCCAACTCCCTGCGTCTGGGGTGGTTGTCGTGACACATGGCAAAAGCAGCCACGGCTGACATTACAGCAGTTTCCCTTGGGTACGTTTTTCACAGTGTCAGCTACCTTTTTTAGGCTCTTATCCCTGCCTGCTATGTGAAAAAAACACTAATTTCTTTGAAATATCAAAAGGTGCAGCCCACTGCCAATATCGTGATGAGAAATCCCGTACCCATGCTGTGTCAGGAAGCAAGCTGGAATCTCTCAGTGAACTGGGAGCTGCACATATGCATCTGCCATTCCACGGTCTGTTCAGTCAAACTCAGATACTTTCCTGTCTCTGACAACATCTAGATAGTGCTATAAACATAAAACATGTCACTGCTCTGTACTCCTTGCAAGAAATATATACTATTCACTTGCCGGGATAAAGCAAACTCTCAGAGCAGCCTCAACTATCAAGTTGATAACACAAGGCTTTCCAAAGTCACTGCATCTCGCCACAACAAATGTGAACTCCTTAACTGACTGATTGGAAACCTTTCTTCTACCTCACCACAGTGCGAACTGTCCAGGATGTTTTCATCACCACAGAGGATAGTTATCACTCATAAGCATGACCTGATGAATCATCTTTTCTTTTCTCCTTGTAATATGCACTTCAAGAAAATAAAATTTCACAGAGACTTTCAGATATATTCCCTCTTTCCAGATCACTTTATATTATCCTGTTATAATTTACATCTAAATTTATATTAAAAATATATCTATAAATATGTTTATGTTTATAGAGAATTTTATATCACATATTAATATATTTATAACACATCTTTATAAAAACATAAATATGTTTATGTAAAATATAAAATCTAGTTTTATATATAATAACATATTTATATTACATTTTTACACATAAAATCTATGTAACTATATTTATATTTTATTTAAATTTCTACTATACATAGAGATAAATATTGATGTTATCACCTATTTATAAGTTTTTCAGTCATGAGCTGAATTCTGTTTCAAGGACAGAAATGGCCAGACTGAGGCTAATTCTAGGTGAGGGCAGCAAAATAACCTGTGTTTTCATGGAGCACCGTGAGATCTAAGGCACCTCTCCAGCCTGGCCCAGAAAAACCAGGCTGGTCTAATCTTCCCTGGACCTTGCAGTTTGTTGATACACCACGATGCCTGAGTGTACCTTCACTGCTGTTCACTTTAAATTGTATGTTTACTTGTGTACACTCTCTTTGTGTATGTGCATTCATAATATATATATAAATAATCTCTCTCTTTCTAGGTCTCAGTATGTATACATACACTCCCAATATGGTGGAATCAAAGCTGGTGAAAATAATTTCAAAAGTGAGGAAGGGAAGAAATCTATATAAGAATTTATGTGGCCAACATTGCAACTGTTTATAGAGAATGTGTTGCGTTTCAGTTTTGAACATTTTAAATATATACTCAACAGTTGTAATTATTAAATACAACTGTTTTAATTCAAAATATATTTCCTGAAACAAAGTGATACACACAAGGGAAGTCCAAGTTTAGACATCCTTCTTCTGCAAACTTTGATGGAACTTTGGAAAATTCAGTTGGTACCTTAACACGTTTGTAAGGGTTTATCCCTTTTAAATGGTAGTTTTAATCATAAAACTCGAGATAAAGGGAGGAGGGACACCAGTTTTCTTTTGAGTGATACTCTTCATCAAGGAAACAAATTACTGACAAATATAGTTACCCTATTTACTTTACATTTAAAGATTGTATCCTATTAGAAAAAGCTAATATGCAATTTAATCAATGACAGGTACAAAACATGTGTCATAATAGTCTAGTCATACTAGTTGGCTTAATAGAATGAGACTAAGTCTGATTTTAAAGAGGGAGTAGATTTCAAAACCTATGTCCATTACTGCTATCTGGATATACTGGATATTCGTTTTAGTGTTTATACATGAATTTACTATATATTTATTGTGTGTCAGACACTCTGCTTCTACTGAAGAAATAAATCAATTTAGTTTCCTCACAATGACTGCTATTGAGCAAACACCATATTTCATATTTTCAGTTTAATGTATCATTTTAAAGTACTTTAGTAATGATTCCAGATTAGGAGCGTATTAAATTTTAATTTTCAATTTTAAAAGATTTGCATTTAATATGTATTTTCTGAGCTATCATTTAAATGCTAGTCTTAGACATAATATTCTAAGAAATTGTGGGAAATATATTTAACAGGAAAAAGCTTAGTTTGCCAGGAGTGAGCTCTATTAAATGTTAGAAGCCAAGTTCTACATATCTGTGGGATTTTTTTAATCATGTTTTTTAAATTCTTTTTTTTTTACTGAAGTGTAGATTTATAATGTTAGTTTCATATGTGCAGCAAAGCAATTGAGTTCTACATATACATATATATAATTTTCAGATTCCTTTCCATTATAGCTGATTATAAGAAATTGAATATTAGTACATGCAGGTGGGATGTTTAACTTAAAAATATAGCCAAATAAGTTTAAAACTGAGTTTTAAAGCTCAAGCAAGCATATGCGTGAATTTAAAAGGAAACTTGAAGGAGAGTTCTGTGTAATGTCATTCTCTGGCATAGAAAACAGATTATGACTAATATTCTTATTTGATGAAGGTTAAACATCCCAAGAAATACAAATAAAGAATAGATTATTTTTCTCTTCGAGTAAATTCATTAGCAAAAATAAAAGCATTAAGCCTGTCAAGAAAGATTGCAGCTGACAGTTGTAAAAATGCCAGTGACGTTCTTAATGTGTTACAATAAAAGTCCTGACTTGGGATGAGAGAGACTCAGGATGCATTCCTAGCTGTTACTTCTTTGTCATATAAATGGTAAACTACTAAAAACTTGTGAGTCTCAGCTTAAAATTAGGATAATAAAATCCATTTCATCCAGCTTAAAATTCGGATAATAAAATCCATTTTATCCTGCTATAGTTGACAGATGAAAACTTGAACAATAAAAAATAATAGTACAAAAGAACACTCATTTTTAAAATTTACTGCATAAATGTTTATTGAGTGCTGATTCTGGGTTGTGCATTTTATAGATACAGAGACTACATCAGTGTGAGAAAAAAGTAAGGAATGAATAATGAGGGAAGGAGGGAGGGAGGGAGAAAGAAGGAAAAGTCTATGTGGAATTTTTATCTTAACAGGTTGTGTGAAGCACACCCTAAGGTGCCCCAAAATGAATCACCCACTTGTATAATCCTTCCCCAATACAGTGCAGATGAAGTCTGTGACTTACTTCTAACTAATAGAATATGGTAAAGATAAAACAATGTCATCCCCTTAATTCAGTTAAGTTACATGACTCACTCTTAGCACAGTGGGGAGGGAGGTATTTTCCATCTGAGCCTTAAGAAGCAAATATTTATGGTGCAAACTGCCTACACTGAGGAACACATGCCAGGGATCTATGGGTAACCTCTTGTACCTGAGGGTGGCCTCCATACAACAGCCCCCAGTGATGCAACTAAAAGGAAATGAATTCTGCCAACAATCTTAATCAGCTTTGCAGAGGATTCTTCCCTAATCAAGCCTATAGATGAGAACACAGATTAGAAGGCATTTGATTATAGCCTTGTAAGACACTAAGTAGAGTACCCAGCTAAGCTGTAGTGGGACTCCTGACCCAGGGAAACTAAGATAGTCACTGTGGGTTGTATTAAGTTTGTGGTAATTTGTATGTAGCAATACAACCTAAATGTGCAGTGACGGAGGACTGGATAAAGAAGTTGTGGTATATTTATACAATGGAATATTACTCAACCGTAAAAAATAATAAAATAATGCCATTTGCAGGAACATGGATACATCTGGAAAATGTCATTCTAAATGAAGTAAACCAGAAAGAGAAAGAAAAATACCATATGATATCACTTATGTTTGGAATCTGAAAAAAGAAACTGATTCACAAAACAGAAACAGACTCAAAGACACAGAAAACAAACTTGTGGTTATGGGGTAAGGAAGGGATGGGAAGCAATAAATTGGTAGTTTGAGATTTGCAGATACTAACTAATATATATAAAATAGATAACAAGTTTATACTGGATAGCACAGGGAACCATAGTCAATATCTTGTAGTAACTTATGATGAAAAAGAATATGAAAACAAATATATGTATGTTCCTATATGACTGAAGTACTGAAACTGACACAACATTGTAAACTAACTATACTTCAATAAAATATATTTAAAAAAAGAAAATTAATGCATGGGAGGATCTGATAAAAACATGGTGTATATAAAATGTTGATCGGTTTAGTGTTTATTTTAAATTTTTAGATGATGGTTGTTTATGGGATTGAGGATGGAAATGACATTTTGAACACAACAAGAAGGAGAAATACACATTCAACAAAGAAGAGAGCAGTCTCACACAGACCAGGGTCTGTAGTTTCAATGAAATGAAGTGTATAAGGAGAACAATCCTCAGTGCTGTAGTACAACAACTAAACATTTCTGGAAGTTAGTGAACTAGAGTTACCAGGAACTGTTCTATGCCATAACTAAAAGGTTAGACAAATAATGCATGCAAATTAGTATTGTGTTTTGGACTGTAGAAATTTGAGCATCCAATTTGCTTTTTTTTATAGTCTTTTTTAAATTGAAGTATAGTCAGTTACAAATGTGTCAATTTCTGGTGTACAGCATAATATACCAGTCATACATGTATTCACGTATATTCATTTTCATTAGAGGTTATTACAATATATTGAGTATAGATCTCTGTGCTATACAGAAGAAATATGTTTTTATCGATTTTTATGTAGCAGTTAATATTTGCAAATCAAAGCAAAAAACTAATATTTAGGTAAGTAAAATTGGGTATCTGTTTACTAAATGTAACTATGAACTAAAATAGAGTTGGAAATTACAAAATTAAAGTGATTCTTAATATTTGGAAAAATTGCATCCTATATAATAATGTAGTTTAAAATTTTAAATACTAAAATGATGGGATTTTAATCATTTTAGATATAATCAATTACACAAAAAATTTGTTATTCCTGATAAATCTATTTTTCTCTATTTTAACTGAAGTTTTTCCTAGAATCCAGCCATACTATTTCACTTGCTTTTGCCATTGCTAAGTCTTGGTAGGAAATATGGTTTTAAATAATTGTCTTTTAAGTAAGTGACAGATTTTGGATGAAAGATTCATAACAGTTCTAATTTTAAGAATTAGTTACAAATGTTTAATGACATGTCAAATCATAGTCTTTAAATTTTTCATTTCTAAACCTGCATGCAATAAGATCATGGAAAAATCAATTAATAAAGCATGTCATTTTTATTACATACAGTTGATGAAATAGAAAACAGTTTGTAATATTGAACATTAAGATGTATATGAGATACCAAAATAAACAGTGGTTGGAAAACAGGACCTCTAATAAAATATTTTGTTTACTATTTACTATGTAACTTCAATATATACTTTAAAATTTTACTTATAGCTTTTATTTAATGTCAATGCATTAGAAAATACATAAGAATAATTTAAGTGAGATACAAGTAGGATAAGTGAAACTAAGTTCATTTTCCACCATCTCTCTTCTTATCATAATGGATTTAGAGGTTGCTCCTTTTCTATGTTTTTTTTTTTTTAATAGTTCATGTTATAAGCATACTAACCAGGGATCATAAAGGTGTATACTGTGTCACTGCAGGTATAGAAACTAAGTACTCTGCTCTGCAGATTACTTTGTATTGTCTTTGCAGGAATTTTTAAGTACGGTCCTCAGGAAACTGAACTGGAAGTACTTCATTTATCATAATTTTAAAAATGGAAAATTCTGTTAAGGACTAAATCTATATGTTTAATGCTAACAAAAATGCTGCTAAAGATCAATATTTTGGGTATAATAGATACTACTGTTATTAAAACCATTAGACATATTTTACTAATTTAGAAAAACAAATGGTAGATTGTTCTGTTTAATTTCACTTTGTGTTTTTCTTATTTGTACTAAGAAATTATAAGTGAAATTTATAGTCCAGGGATTTTGCAGAAATATCATCTCAACAGTAGTGACTCAAATACTAGTTTAATAGGGGAAGATACACAGCTAAGAAAGTGTGTTTAAATATTTCTAAGCTTTGTTTGATGCAATTATTTTACGTTTTTTTTTATCTTATAAAATCTGATTAAAGAAGTGCTCAATCTTCTCAACTGGCATAAGTGTGAAGGTTAATAATTCGACTTAGAAAAATAACTGATTATGTAAGAGTCATGCAAGCCCTTCACTTATGCTACAAATTCATCAAGGTCATTAAGATCTTTTCTAAAGAGATAATATTTCAATGTAATGCTGAGTTTTATTTGATCATACAGAAGTTCTGCTAAGCACTGATATCTCTAAAGACTAGAAAAACAATATTACAATTTTATGTCAACATACAGTGATTTATCTGTGGCTGAAATTGCTGAAAAGGAATTTAAGATTTAAAATATTTTGTATATTTGTTTGTTTTCAAATCACAGCAATGAATTAAGAATATTGTTTTGAATATTTAACTATTGTGTTGAAAACAAGATTTCATAACCATAATTTAATTTGTATTGAAGACTTCGTAAAGAGGAAATAATAGTGTATTTTCAATCAATCAATACATTGTAAATTCTTCAATGGTCATTAAGGCACTGTGGCAAAATTTTTTTTTAATGATGACCATTGAAGAATGACAAGGTTGGAGAATAAAACATACACAAGTTAAAACATGAACATTATGTAGTACAGAAAAGGAGTGAAGATGGCTTTTCAACAGGTGTGTAGATGGGACTGTCACTGACAATTGTCCAATATTGTTTCATGAATATTATGGAACTTTCAAGAGCACTGAAGTCTGAATAAGATCTAGATGGGAAAAAGGAAGGCGGCAAAATCACTCAAGTAGGGGAAATAAGGTTACATAATGGAAAAAAGATTAAACAAAAACAATACCTAGAGATTGAACTATGTAGTGGATTATCTGGTGACCAGTTGAAAGTATGCATTACTAACCCAATCATATAAGATTGGAAATCCAGGCTAACCAGATTTTCTGGGTTTTTTTTTTTTTTAATAGTAATTTAAAAAGAAGAGGATGATAAGTAGATTCACTTGGTAGAAGTATGTAGAACAGATTTGAGGAAAAGGTGAATAACAAGCTAAGTGCTATTCATGTTATAATTATTTCAGTTTTATTCTTTGTCTAAATATGTCTAGCAGAGTTGCTTAGGGTTTACAGGATAGATAAAACAAGAACATTAGCTGGTCTTAAAACACTCCTTATAAAAGATAACCACTATTAAAACTAAATTTCAGTCCTATCAAAGGCAACTCAATACAATTATTATATTCTTTATATTTGAGGGGCAAAGTTAATTGAAATAATTTTCTCCTACTCATATAGGTTATACTTACGAGTATGGTGATACTAGCAGAGACTTCTGTAACCTATCACACTGTCTATTTTTAATATGGGTCTTCATAGACCAACTAGAAAGAAATAACAATCAGCCACTTAATACTATTTTAATATTTTGTTGCAGTGGCAAAAGTAATTTAAAGTGATAAGTATTTATTTAAGAAGAATTTTCAGAAAATAAAAACAAAGGCTCAAAGCATGACTGAAATAAAAATTTTAAACATTTTTCTACCTAATTAGCATTCTTGCCCAATTAAACAATCACTTTATATAGAAACATTTTTTCCCCTTAGAACTATTGCTGAAGTTCAAAGGTTCAAGTTTTTAATTGCTACTCATAAAGCATGCAGTGTAACTTTCAAAACCATGAAGTCTCCTGTTTTACATGATTCAGCAAGATATTCCTCTTAGAAAAAATATCATTAAAGAGTACTAACTTTTAAGCAAATTAATGGCCGGAAACTTTTTTTTGTTCCCACTTTCCATTTTCAGAGATGGATGAATAAATCAGAATCAGGAATCTTTTGTGGATGAAAGGAAGTAGAAGTCTCAAGATTAGAAACTTATTAATGTGATGCCCATGGGCAAAGATGAAATCAGATATTATAAGGATGATTTTGAAGTTGCAATTTTAATAATGATAAGGGCAGAGTGAAATTGAGAGTTGAGGAAGAAACAAATTCCATCCGTCTGTCCCATACCCACCAATCTGTCAGCATGTCCCAAGTGTATTTTGCTAAGAGCCTGTAAACAGTGTGTGCATGAAGATTAAAAGATAACCAGGTATAATTGTGGTGGGATGAAAATAAGTGTTAAGTTGTAGAAAATAGGAATTGGAGAGAGAAGATGTGTGTTTGTGTGTGTCTGTGTGTTAGGCCACATGCATTATTAAGTGTAAGTAGCCACAGTTGTTTAGTTGTTCAGCTGGAGACCTTGCTGAATTTAAACTGATATTAGCTAATTTATGGAAATGTGCACTAATTTTTGGTCTTATCTTCCAATATTTTAGATAATGTAGAATGTCTAGATTTTAATGTGAATTATGCAATATTACATTGTTTTCATTAAACTATTTTTAACATATGTAGTTGGCCAAGGACAGTGTAACTAGCGTATGCTATCCAGACATGATGCAACAGTTTGAAACCTTGAGTTTTAACGACTATCGTGGATTGCCAGTTACATAATCCTGGCGCCCTCTGTATATTTAGGATTACAGTACTATCATCACATCCCATAAAACTTATTTTCATAGTCACATTCTTTAAGAATTATAACAGTTTAGAATGTCTGGCTGCCTGGAAAAAATCTGTCTCAGTAATATATGCAATAGCTATAAAGATGATATGTTGGAATGCAAAAACTTCAGTACTGCTATTGTCAAAATTTTCTCAAAAGGAATTTTCAGAAGTGCCAAGCAGTTACTTTAAAAAGTAATATATGTATATTATATATATGTATATTTATAATTTTTAAAAAATTGATGCACATCTACCTTACTAAAGTAAGTATGCCTTTAGGGTACAGTCATCATTATTGCAAGCCTTATTCTTCCCTCAATTATTGATTTCTGCTCTAAATTTGGTAATCATGTGAGCAACTTTAAAAATCATACAGAATTCCAGGTGGAACTCATATTAGTGATATTTATCTATGCTTTTTCTTTTCTTTTTAAGGTTCAAGGATGGTTCTAGACAATCTCTTAAACCAGCTCTTGATAGTCTCTCCTTATCTTTTTGTAAGCATCACTAAGACTGGCATTTCAACTTCCAGTGAGAGCTCATATCTGATTCTAAGTTTATAGATATTGCTTTTCCATTCATAAAAAAATAACAAAAATTAAGTAAATGATTATGATCCTAAGACTCGTTCCCTGCAGGATTTTTTTTCCTATTTTCCAATACATTAGATTAAACGGAAACCTTCCTAAATGAGTTTCAGGCTGCTATCAAAACCACCTTGAAAGTTATCTTATACTTGACCACAGCAATGAAAAGAAGACATATGTGATATTATATCTGGAGAAAATATAACTTTTTAAAAGTAAAATATCATCTAAATACAGAGAAAATAGCACCAAAATAAAATTGAATAGAACAATAAAGAGCTAATGATATAATTGGAATTCTACAAGTATTTGCATACCACTTTTGTCAGAAATGGAAAATTCAAAACATATAGTAAATAAGAAAACATACAATATAGTGGAATTTGTTAGTATAATCTAAGAAATTTTCCCTGGAGACTACTGTGCTGAAAAGAAAAAGAGTGTATATCATGATACTTAAAAGAAGCTTTAGACAAACAAAAGCACTAATGAAACGTATTTTGTTTCATGAAGCATTGTAAAGTAAAGCAAGAAATACTGTGTACAGAAATTAGCCTCTAAAATTCACTTTTGTTGAAAACACATGAGAAGTAGATGAATTTTAACACTGTGAATTAGAACGGAAATTATATCATGAACTGTCTTCCTCCAGCCATGTAGTACATGCAGAATGAAAGCTATTCTAACCATCATTAAATAACTTTAAGCATGGCAGATGTCTATAATTTTCTTGTAAGCTCACTCTGAATGGAGCTTTCTTAAGCAACAGTAATTACAGAGTAGGTGAGAGCCTGGCAATAGTGATTTATTTATAGAATAAACTAAAAATAATAATAAAAGAATGAAAACAGTCTGATAAGGAAAATTTTATTCAAACTTCTGTACAGAAGTAAAATACTACTGCAAATTGAAATAAATCCCTGCTGACTATTTAAAAAATATTACTGTTACTTTAACTCCTTAAGAACAATCACTTTCCAGTAACTTGTAAGCTTCTGAATTTAATTGATTAAGGACACTTTTCTAAGATATCTGTATATGTGTTTATTTGCGTTCATGATATAGTAATATATGTATGTTAAACTGCCAAGTATATCTAATCAAAACATGTTACTCAACTTTGATTCCATATATTCCCTTCTCTACAGATTTTGCTCATTTATGAAAGCAAATTAATTTATGTTTCCTTCCTCAGGATAATAGGGATGAGATACCTAATTCTCCTGTGTGGTATGATAAATGCAATGGTAGGATATGAATGAAAATGGAGACTCCTAATCAAATAGAAATAAAAGATCAATAATTCCGCAGTGTGTCTGTAGAGACACCCTTCAGGGTACTCTTCAGGGTCAGAGTTTGAGATTATTTTTCCTCATTTCTTCAGTGAAATTCTACAACTTATGAAAACAAACTAAAGTGCATACTCGCCAGCTCATGCTGAGATGCATTTCTTTTTATATGAACTATTAAAAATGCAATGGTCAGACATATTAAGTCTTTTTTCTTACCCTCCTTTCACCTTGTTCGAAAGGTATTGTTTACCAAGGACTTAATGGAGCTTGTGTTTTTGAAGACAGATGTAAGGGGAGGGTAAAAGAGTCGGAGTAGGGAGAGTTACTAGATTATTCAGGGAAAGCTCTTTGATAAATGAAATCTGAACTGAGACTCGATTAAAGTGAGGGATGTTTTAGAAAATCCCATCACTGGGAAGCAGGAATACCAGTTTCAAAGGCTCTGAGCTGGGAGCATGCCAAACATGGTTGAAAAACAGCCAACAGTCCAGTTTAACTACATCACAATAGACGGAGTTAGTATACATAAACTACCTCAGGAGACTAGGGGAGAGGAGGTACCACTTACTGGGATGCATTAGGCTGGAAGAGAAGCAGAGTTAAAGTACAAATCAAGAGTTTGGCTTGGAAAATTAAAGTCTTGTATCACCAAGTAAAGATGTCCCACAGACTGATACAATTAGTTTGGAAGTCAGGGGAGACACAAAGTTGGCAGTCATAGAATAATCATGGAGCTGATACAGACTATGGAATGAGTATAAAAGGAGAAGAAGCAGGACTTGCAAATATTGTGTGCTTGGAAAAATAAAGGGGAGCCAGCTAAAACAACCGAGAAGGAATGAGGAGGAGTCCTTGAAAAAAGGGTTTCCAAAAAGAAGAGGATGTCAATGTGTCAAGTGCTAGGGACAGATAAAGGAAGACAAGAATGGAAAATTGACCATTGGGTACTTGGCAAAACACAGGTCACTGGTGTCCTGAACAGAAAGTTTCAGTTGAGGAGTGAGAAAAGAAGCCTTCTGAGAGAGTTTCAACAAATAGAGTTTAGATACTTCTTTGGTGAGTTTTTTGTTTTGTTTTTTTGAACAAGTGAGTAGCAAAATGTGAGGCCAGGAAGAGAGTGGTGATGGTTACTCAAGGAATTGGGTGTGGGGGTGCATGTTTATATATTTAAAGATAGGGCTATTACTAGTGGGAATAATCCATGGAGAGTGTAATGCAGACAGAGCAGGAGAGTGAGAGTGGGTATAACTGCAAGAGAGAAGTCCTTAGGCTGGTGAAATGGAATGATTTCCAGTGGATATGCCTACTTCATTATTTCTAGAGAGAAGGCTCTAGAAATTTATACTTAATGTTTAGTGTATTTAATAATACATTTAGTGACACCTAATCTTGTAGACGGAAGTGTTTTAATTTATACTTTTTGTATAGTCTGAGTTTTTAACATGTTAATGTGTAATGTGTGTAAAATTCTAAATCAATGAGTAATTATGTACTTTATAAGTTCAAGATAGTGAACAGAGCCATCTGTCAACAGGGACCATAATAGTAATCAGGGATGTAAGTCTCTGGGTAGAAAATTCTAGTATCCAAAACTGACAAGGTTGATCTCTGAGATATTACAGAAGAAAATCTACCAACTATATTATTGTTTTTTCATGTTAGAACAAATATAATCAAAACACAAATATGCCACCCTATCTTCAAATATAAATTTCTATAGAAAAAAATATACATTGACTGAATTTCTGTTTTTGATCATAACACTAAATGTAAGAATATTGTAGGATTTGAATCTCCTCTTATTACAGTAGCTACAGTTTGGAGATGGAGACTTTCCCTGGAAGTTAGATTACCTGATTTTAATGCCAACATTACAAATACTACCATCACCGCAACAACAAAAAGCCAGTTTGAGTTTGACTATATTGCTTAACAGATTAGTGTTTCAAGGACCTGTTATGAAAATAAGTTTGATTGTATTTTCTGTGTAAAAGAAATTCAAAATGGTAGAAAATATCAATATTCAGTAATACACATTCCCCTCCTCTTTCCTGGGAAAATAAGATACTCCACTTCTCAAACGTGCCAGGTCCATGTAAGACTGTAAGATGTTTGGAACCACGAGAGGAAATGAAATATGTCATTTCTGGACAAAGGAAGTAAAAAATTCCATTTCAACTTTCTAGTCTCTCCCTTCCCATGGATAGTAACCATGGAAGAAACCTTGTATTAAGCCCTAGGAACAAATTCAGCCTGGTTTCCTAAATCACTAGATGAAGTATGGCTACCCTAGATACAGGATACAGAGAACATTGTGTATGTGTTAGAAATAAAGTTTTATTATTTTAAGTAATTGTGATTGATTCGGGGATTATTTGTTAATCCCTTTAGCTCACACATGTACAGGCACACACATATATACATATATGTGCATATACATTATATATATAGTATACATACTATATATGTATATTCACACACTGTATCTATCTGTCTAAATACACAAACACACACACTATACATAGCATTAATGAGAAAAATATGTGATAAAACCAGAGGATACTATTTTTCATGGGTCAGATTTATGTTGAAGAAAGTATAGGGAAACAGGCACTCTTTCAAACATTTCTAATGGGCCTGTAACTGCTACAACTTCTACTGAAAATAATTTGGTAATATTTATCAAATATCAAAATATACCTGTTATATTAGATGATAATCCTATATTCAAAATTATTCTACAGATATATATGTCTCCACATAACTTTGAGGTATGAGGATATTCACTGAGGTATTACTTGTAATGCCAAGAATTGGAAAGAATTAGAATGTGCACAAATAAGGGATAGATAGATGAAATTCTATAGTATGGATGGAATATACATGTATCTATTTTTTTTTCAAGGAATCATATTTATACTCTGAAATAGAAATATTTTCAAAGATGTGTTGTTAGGGAGGTAAGGAAATCACTTAGCTTAATAAAACTGGATGTTTATATTTGCTTGACATAAAGTTTTACTTTTTCTTGATAGAAAATCTATTAACAGTTACATGTCTCATATGATAAAAATATATAAATATGTCTTTCATGATTATTTTATATAAGTTCATATATGGGAGATTCTACTTGAAATAAAAAAAATTCTTCATTTCTTTATAATAGCATGAGTTGAAATTATTACAAAGCCAGTCACTGATCAGTTAAAGCAGAAATTCTTTCACATTCCACAGATAGGTGTTGTGTATATTCTCTGAACAGAAGCCATTTAATATATCACAATCATAAGAAGCTCATTTTATTTTTTCTTTTAATCTGTATATGTTAGAATATATAATAAAAAGCAGGTTTTGAACATATCAAACTTACTAAAATGAAATTGTAATATAGACACTCCAAGTTTTATTTTCTATACTTAAAATTCTCAAGAGGTAGGGGAATCATTAAGTTTGATACCACCTGGGTATTTAAATTAAATCTTCAAAGTTTGCATTTTCTTTATAGAAAATCTAACAGTAACAATAATTTACACCTTATCCCCAAATCAATTATGTTTCATAGTGCATTCCTTCAGAGAATAGAAGTATGCATGAGAATAGTATGTCAGTATACATTTATGCAGAGAAGTAGAAAAATGCATCTTATCTATGTAAGAAGTAGTAGAATAATTAATTCAGTAATTCCATTATCATGTTCTTATACTTAAAATTATATATATAGCATTTTAATTGAAAAATATTTTAATGTTACATTGTTCAACATGAAAAAATAGAGTTGAAAGGAAAAGCTAATTAAAATTTCTATTATTCACAATGTGACTGCATTGGTCACAGTGCTGAAATATAAATTCATGTCTCACTATTTGATCCTCTTTTCTCCCCATCTCCCTGCATCCATCTTTCTGTCTTTTCCCTCTGTTCAATCTATTCATGAAATTCTGTGGTCTCTACCTTGGAAGTACATCTTGGCCTTATCCACTTCAATACCCTTCACTCGATTTCCAAATAAGCCACCATGTACTTGTATGTGTGTGTGTGTGTGTGATACAGATATCATATATATCTCATGTATGAGATATAGCTATCTCATATGTGTAAGCTATATTGTCCCTCCTTTTAAAATTCTTATATGGAAATCCAAATCCAAGAGGTGGTATCCAATTTTAATAATGGCCCAGGGTGGATATATTTTAGAAAATTAGAATTACTATTAATTGGGCTATTAGTATAAATACATGGAGTTTTTTTTTTTTAAGAAAGAAAATGTTTAAAGGTTCCCATGGTGACTATGTTGAAGTGTATATAAATATTAAATCACTATGATGTACACATGAAACTAATTTGATACAGTATGCCAGTTATACTTCAATAAAATAATACTGTGGCAGGTTTCTGGGGCATTATTGAAAATTTTAACACAATGAGTTTTGCTTTAGATTTTTTTTTTAAGGAAATAATAATAAGTAATGTTTTATTCAGTTACTTCAAACCGTTTTTTAGCAAAGTCTTCATTGTATTAAAAATGACTAATTCTGAATCTATTTCTGAGGTTTCAACTAAACTGAAAAAATAATTGTCAGCCCAATGAAGATATAATTTTCAAAATGAGGATAAATGTGGAGAGTGAATTAATGGAAATGGTAGAATCTGACATTATGAAACTTATGATTGAGCCTCACAGCTGCATTTATTAGGTAGGCTTAGGTGAATTATTAATTCTTCTAAGCCTCAATTTTATTCCTTTAGAGTTGGGCTAATGGTATTAAACCAAGAGGATTGTGACAATACTACTACACAGTCACTAACAAACAATGGTTCACTCTGACTCTGGGTAAACATTGAATTAATATTTAATAAATTTTCATTATTTTCATCCAGGTAGAATTACAGCATAACGTTACATTTCAAAATCCAAAGTTTAATAGATCCTGATGTTAAAGGTAAATACTATATTGTCTGAAGAGTATGCACTTGTGAAAAACACACAGAGATACCACGAAATACATCAGCATGTGCTTAGATAAGCAAGTGTACATTGTTTTTCTCCTTCCAGTTTAGCTTTGAAAATCTAGGCATGTGAAATTAGAGTTGCTAGTTAGTGACAATGCAGAGATAAGCTAACCCTTATTAAAGTCTCTGTGACAACTCAAGAACTGCAAAGACGTTAAACTCTAAAAGCAGCATCTCTAAATCCACTATGAAAGGCAATTACTTTTTCAATAAGAAAAATTTATGAGGAAAATTTGACATAGCAGTAGGAAGTTGTCTCTCCACAGAAAAAAGAACCAAGGCTTGCATTTATACTTGGTCAATGTGAATGAGAAAATATGGACCAGTCCAGTCAATACTTACATAAAGAGTATTCATAAAGTCACAGTAAAGTTAATATTTTTTAAAATTACATGATTTGATAAAGGGATCTTAGGCTGCTTAAAAATTTCAGTGCTCAAAGAGTAATATAATATTTTTTATCTACTAAATTGAATTCTTGCTTTCTCAAATAACATTTTCAAAATATCTTTCTTCTCTTCTAATCACATTTAGTCTTTTAACTACAGTGGTATGGTCAAAGTTACCAAAACCTTAACAGAAGAATTCCTGCTAAGATTAGTATTTATATTTCTTTATCTACAAAAATGATAGCTTCAAATACATATAAAATAGGTCATTTTTAAGTATAAGCAAAATGACGGTAATATAAGCAACTGTACATATGAGAAATGTTGTATTATTCATGTAAAACATTCAAATACAAAGCACCAGTTTTTGGCAACGGTAATTCCAAAATTCTCAGAAGCAAAGAATGTATTATTTAAAGTGTTCACAGAAACTGTTAGTCTCTAAACCAGTAATTTATCAACTCACAAGTATTCAAACACACTAGGAGAAAAATTCTAGATCAAAAACCTACATTTGCTTCTAACTCGTTTCCTTATTAATTTATCAGACTTAGAAAATACTTAACATAAGTTAGCAGTTAGGGAGTAAAGAAAGCACTGAGGAGATAAATGTATCATATTTGACATTTTCATTATCAACATCCATTTATTAAATAATGATGTTAAATAATGGTGTCTATCCCAAACAGTAAATATTGTACACGAGCTGCATGACTATGTTAGGCACAGAGCAGACAGCAGTGAAGATAGAATCTTGCCTTTCAGCTGTTCTTCACTTCTGCAGAGATGAGCAAACAGGTAAATAATAATGTACAGTTGACCCTGAACAACATGGGTTTTTACTGCACGGGTCCACTTATACATAGATTTCTAAAAAATAATTATAGTACCTATATTTTCATTTTACAGAACTTCCAATTAAGTGTAGAGTAAAGTTTGTGTTTGTTTAGAGATCACAATATGTGGATTGAAAACAACTAAAGTTTGAGTCTTGATTCTATCCAGCTCCCTGCCGTTGGGTGAGCTATTTATCAATTTCTTTGTTTTTGAGGCCAAGACAGCAGGATGCAGATTTTGGACTGCATATGGGTAGGCACCCTCAGTCTCATGTTCTTTGTTCAAAAGGGTCAACTCTAATGGAGTAAATGTTATACTACAAACAGGTACCACATTCTTTGAGTGCTGGAAAAAATATACACAGCTCTTCTGGATGGGGGTAGGGCAGTTAGTAGAGATTTCATGGAATAGGTGGTATTGGAGCATATTTTTGAAGCATGATTAAGAGGTCGTCAGATAAACAAGAACATTCCAGGCACAGTTGTAGGCCATGCAAAAACACAGAAATATAAAGAACACAGTATGATCACAAAATAGTGCATTTCAATGGTCTTCAGGATGTTTGAGTATGGGCAGGTTGGACAAGCAGGTTGAGATCAGATCATAATATATGGAAATGACAGTACAGTTACTAGGAAATCTCTCAAAACACTAAATTCATTTTTAAAAACTATGTTCCAAGCCAGCTACCATGTCATGAGGCAGCCTTGTGGAAAGACCCACTTAGCAATGAACCAAGGCCTGCCAAAAACCAGCAAAGGAGCCTGGACATAGATTTTCTGAGGCCTGCCCACAGCCAGTCCAGTGAGCTTGGGAAGTACATCTTACCCCAGTGGCACAACTAAAAGCCTGACTGCAACACTGTTAGAAACCCTGAGCCAGAAGCAGCCAGTGAGACCACTCTTAGAATTCTCATCCTTGGGCTATTTGAGGAAATGTATGTTTTTTAGGCTATGTTTGGGGTAATTTGCAATAGGTAATTAATACACAGTCAAAGTGACAAACATGGGTAAAAGTAGTCATGAGATAGCTTTGTTCATTCATGGTACCGAATGTGTGTGTGTGTGTGCGTGTGCTCGCACATAGCTGGAGCTGTGGAGGAACAGCATGGGGAGATGGTGGTGGGGTCTAATATCAAGCACTAAGCCAGAGTTTCAGAATTTTGCATTTTAAGCTATGAGCAGTCTCTAAACCATTAACAATAATAATGATGGTGATGATGATGATAATCATAATAGATCAACTAAAGTCTGCTGATAATAAATGTTAAGATATGTTAATAATAATAAATAATAATAATAGTAGTAGTAGGTCAACTTTAGCTCTTTAACGTCATTCACTACTTACTGTATTTGAAGCTCTGCTTATTACCTGTTTCCCTAGAAAAGTAAGTGCTACAATAGGTAGATAAGTTACTACCCTTTATAGAATCTTATTATAAGGTTAAGGGGATAAAGGTCAGTGAGAAAAATACCAGGATTTTCCCTCAAGTTTCCTCCCTGAGAGAGAGTTCCTCTAAGCAGGTGGTGCGGGGTCTATGCTTATGGTCTGCATATGGTCCCAAGAGATGGTATATGGAATGGTAAAAAAAAGAAATATGAAGGAACAAAATAATTTATGACTGTGTACAGCAGATTCATAAAAGTGCACAGTAGAAGACAGGAAAGTCCATTTTTCTTTTCTTTTCTCTGTCTTTTTTTTTTTTAATGGAAGTACTGGGGATTGAACCTAGGACCTTGCACATGCTAAGCACTTGCTCTCCCACTGAGCTATTACCCTTCTCCTGGAAGTCTGTTTTTTCTAATCAATCTTTATTAACAAAATATTCATAATAGGAATTTCATATGTAAGAACCCACAATATATTGCATCTTGGTTGAAAAAGCAGTCACTTCAATGTTTAGATTTGTAGGTATTTCTCTGAAAACACTACATGCCCTGTTTTTATGTTTTATTTTATTTGTATTTAGAAGCAGCCTACAACATTTTTGTTCAGTAGAAATAGTTAATGAGTGATAATCTACTATATGGTTCCTTGCTGTGTGATTTTTTTAAAACTGGTATAGTCCATAGCCACTAGAAGCTTTCAGACCATGAAATTCTCCTGAGATAACTTTTCAACCAGAAAACCCCTTAGCTGAGAACCCACAATGTTTCTACAATTCTGCTTCAATACCACAGCTTCAGATTAAACTATTATGAACCTCATGGCTGACAAATTTTGAGTTAAGAATGATCTTTTGCAACAATCTATTAGTTGTGAAAACTTTCGACAGCAGGAGATGGGAAAGTACTCTTTAGGGTATGGAAGTGAGTGTTGAAATAGCAAATAATGATAAACTTTCTAACCACACTGTCATTTAAATTTTTGTATTTTACAGACACTGTAGATATATACATCTTCCTTCAAGGAAACTGGATTTCTGAATAAGAAATATCTTTACACCTTGCCTGTTATTCTTTAATGTGACTTAGAGAAAGAGTTTGACAGCTTTGGAAAGTCTTCGGTAGGCTTTCAACTTACGGAGTTTAAGTCACTCAGAAATTTAGCTTTACTGACTACAGTCTTTTTTTGGGGGGGTGGGAGCAGGACAGAGAAACCACCAAATTGTAGAAATAGAAATCACATGGTCTTTCAACATAATTAGAGCATAATAGAAATTCTTCAGCCATTTCACAGGAAAAAAAAATGCATTTTTATATTCCTATGAAATTCAAGGTAATATTTCATTTTAACTATATTTCAAACCTGATAATTTAAAATGTCTCCAGTAATTTTTATTTGTTCCCAAATAGTTTTCTGCTATGAGAAAAATAACAATACATAATTTTGAAATATGATTCACAGTGTCTTTTAGCTTTATTTATTATATTCATCTGCATGCAGTGAACTGAAATTGTAAACTACTTTCTTCATTTAGAGCAAGTTCACAGGATGTGCCATTTCCAATTCTTACCTGTGCATCCTCTTATAAAGCTAAATATATTCACTGTATATTACACACACATATATATACATATATATGAAGCACATCTCAAAGGCAAGATCATATCTACACTGATATCGTCTCTGTGCCTAATGTAGTCATATGATACACATATATACTATATATTATATGTGTGTATATATATTAAAAAGCAATCATACATTCAATCTATCTATGGAACTGTTACTGTTATTTAACTCTTAAAACTAGTATGCATTTGTTTCCAGCAGGATTTTATTTCAGAGATTTAAATTATCTCTTACTGCATAAACTCTCAAAATCAAAATAATTTCTCAGGCACTTGAGTTTTGATTTCCTCTCCAGTCAGATGCTTTGTAGATGAAATCTAATTGGGTTAAATATTCTTGTTCTCTGATTTAGCCTTTCCTGATCCAGCTCATACACAGGAAATTGCCCACAAATTAAAAAATATTTAAAGCTTGTGATTTCAGTTATGTAAAATCTAGAAATCTAAGCTCCATAATTTTTAAAACTAAGTCATATGCCTAAGCTACTCTTAAACCTAAAGCAGAATAATTCCAAACACCTTTGATGAAGAACTCAGTAGGCTCATCCGTCAGGTAAGAACTCCAGTCTCAGGTACAGCACCAACAAAATGAAAATGGTGAATTAAAGATCAGGTGAGATGAGATGTCACATGCTCAACATAAATATAGATGCAAAACAAGCATTCAGGTAAGTGACAGACATTCTTAACATGAATTCTCCTTGTCTCTCTTTTTTGAACTGGGAAGAATGATAATCTTGACAACCGAGGCTCTTTGTATGTCTCTTTCCTTATAGTTAGTTCTACCTAACTTTATATAAATAAATGAACTCTTGATTTAAAGTGTGTAATTGAAATTCTAAAGACTACCACTCTGTAGAAACACTGTATGTCACTTAATGCTATTTTAAAAAGCAATGTTCTCATTTTATAGTGGCAGCATCTTCTGAGACCTGGGCTTCTTAATCTTTTGACTAGAATCTTTTTTTTTTGACCCTATTGGATTAAAAGAGTAGTGGAAACTTCAGAGCCGGGTTGGGCTAGTGATTCTCTAATTTGGTTTCTGAAGGAAAAAATAATCTCTAAAAGTGTAGCACTTTTTCCTGTAACTTAACTTCCAGTGAAATCTACAACTTCTTATTACTCACCTTTTCCTAAAGAACTATTTTCAAACGGAGGGAGAAATACTGTAACTTTTAGATCTAGAATTGACCAGATGGAGTCTTGGATGGAAGAGGGGCCATGTTCAAAAAAATAGGAGTTAATGCTCAGATAATTACTAGTGGGGCAGTTTTCACACTTTAGTGGCTGTTAGTCAGCTTACACCATTAATGGAATGACTATGGTTATCAGAGACTGACAAAGGAGGCAAGGAAAAAAAATGGTCTTAAACATGTTTCTTGGAGAAAACAAATTATACTAAGAATTTAGATTGAGGTAGGCCTGAGCTTCAGTTCAGGATTTCCCACTGTGAATAAAATAAGCTCTCCTATTCTCAGCCGTCTCACCTATAAAATTAGGAATAATTGTAACAGTCCAAGGATTAAAATAAAATGGTACACATAAGTATTTTAGCATATAAGTTCTCAACAAGGATTAGCTTTTGTGTTATAGCATTATTATGGTAGGCTTTGAGATTACAAATAAAAAATGATCTGAATAGAAATGAACACAGTGTGGTCAATTTTGGAAGGGTTCAGTCTGTTTAGAAGGTATGGACACAGTCAAATGTCAAGATGCACGATAAAGGATGTCAGTAACAACCAATGGTAAAATTTAACATGGTCAGTGTCAAGACTGAATGTGACAAAACAATATTCAATTTTTTTAAAGTTATAAGAAAATTTCTTTCCACAAAACCTGTGGAATAAATGAACCAACACTTTAAATGAATCCTCAAAATAAATGAATAAACCTACTATGTTGTATGAGCTAAGCATTATAAGAGGACATGGTTTCTGTCCTAAAGTAAGAAGAATGGACTGAGGAGAAATGTGTCCAAATCTAACTAACTAAAAATCAATGAATAGAATAGTTCAAAATAATACAACAATCATCATTAAGAACAACATGTGTAATTGCCAAATAGGCTGTATGTATTAACAGTAAAGGCTGTATGTTATTTTTAAGATGAAGTAAATTACAGGAACATACCCTCTTTATTAATTAGCTACAAAACATTGCACACTTGTATTGAAATGCATTTTAAATCTGATATCGGTGTCAGAAAAAAAGTGGGAAAAGTAACATTGGTAGCTGAAAGCCAAAACCTTCCCATTACTCATTTCTGACCTAACAGATTATTCCTAGTAAATAACTATTAGAGGATTTTAATTTCTACACTAAATTTCTACTTTAAATTCTACTTCAGCATGGTCATTCCTTATGTTTTTTATTTTGTTTTTTATTTTTACTTATATAACCACTCCAGAAACTTAAATAACATAGTTTCACATCTCTTCAGAAATGTTTTTATCTCAGTGTCTTTTTCCTCAATATCTTCCCTGTCCATCAAGCTTTTGTCTTGTGGGATGAAGAGGGAATTTGTCAACTTTTGTTAGTAAATCTTTGCAGAGATTTTTTTTTGTAGTAATTATATAAGGGATGACTTTTTGATAAGAATTAGCAACCCTAGATTATCAGATAGGATGAAAAGGGTAAATCATCATAAATTTCAAAGATAACATATTATTATTAATTTATTCTTGAGAGTTTTAAAAACATATAGTCTTACCTTCAAAGTAGCATCAGACCATATATTTTGCTTTGAAACTATTTTGTTCATATAATGTGACCTTTTAAATTTAGAAATATGTGTAAGAATATATCTATATATAAATTTAAGTTTTCATTAATAATGAAAGTACATGATTCTCTTGAGATTGCAGTTGAATTTATTTAACTGATTATATTAGACATTTATGTTGTTTCGAGTTTTCCACAATGCACAATGTGATGAATATTGATGTACATATATACATCTTTGTACACTTGTGTTTTTCAACCCCTATAGAAATGTCTGTGCTTAATTTTGCTCATTCCATTTATAACCTCTCAAGATACATCAAAAAAAGGAAGAAAAAAGGAAGGAAGGAAAGAATGAAGGAAGGAGGGAAGGAAGGTTTCTTACATTAAAAACCTTCTTCCATTGATTGGTCATTTCGTATTCTATAAGACACTTAGACACAATTCAGGCCAGACACCTAGACACAATTCAGGCCACTTGCTAAGTTCTCTATTGAGTGGCATTCTGTATCTCTCCTTATCATTGACAGAAAGACTCCTAAATCAATACTTATTTGGAGAGAAAGACTTAATATGGGATGGGTGATGCTTGAAACCAATGAAGCAATCAAGAGGAAAAACTGGTCCATGTTTATTTGGAAAAATCATCCTTTCATCACCCCAGTCACAGCCACCTAGAGGAAGGGTAAGTCATCCCAACAAAGAATTATAAGAAAACAGAGTTGGCATTCATATGGCTAGAAATCTCTCCCAGATAGATTGATTTCATGGGCTAGAAGAAAATTAAAGAAGTTTGGAAACTAGAAGCAATGTAATATTTGAAAGGTTGGGATAAAGGAGTATGTAAATGAGTTTCTTGAAAGCGTTAAAAGCCCACTCACAGATACACTGACATGAAACCATCCAAGGAAAATTAGAAAAGAATATCTGGCAGATTTTGATAGCATATTTCCTTTGTTTTTATCATGGTATGAGATCTTCTCAATAGGTAAGTGCTATATAGATTCTGTGTTTAAAAATAGTTTTAGAGTGCATGTTGCTGAGCAGAAACAAAAGCTGTCAATTACTTGCTACACCTGCCAGAAGAAAGGGAGTGAGATGGGATATTTGACATGCAAGTCATCTTTGTCATCCAAAGACCCTCAGCTGTGATGCCTGCTAGAACCTGGTGTAAATCTCCCCTAAGTCATTTAAAAGCTGTGTAACTTTGATCCATCACCTAACCTCTTTAAGTAAGGAAAAAAATTCCTTACTCTCAATTGTATCACTTGAAAAATGAAGATAATAATAGCTACTCTGTTTAGATACAGAGAATTCAGAAACCACAAATAAATATGCTAACATGGTGCCTGGCACATGATAGCCAACATTTACCAAGTACCTTTTATAATTTCTTCCACAGTTGAGCCACCTTATCTCTTGCAGATAGAGAGCAGTCATTCTTTAACTGTTGCTAGTGTCATTTGTGTACCAGTTTCTTATTGAAGCTACCTTTGATAATTATAGTTATTTTTCACCAAGTCCTCAAGAAACAGCTCCTTGACTAAAGAACTAAATAGGAAAAATTTCTTCCTCCTTCCTACTTAAAAGGAAAAGTCAGCATTAATCAAGTGAGTGTGTTCATGAACATAATATCTTTCTCCTCAGAAGGTGAAAAAGAGCCTAAGCTTGCCCTAAATTTGTTACTCTTCAGAAGGCAAAGATCTAATGCCTGAACTGCCAATAGCAGTTGACAAATGCTTTAAAAAAATAGGCTTCAGACAATATGATAAATGTCAAAATCTTTATCAATAATGTTGCCACCTTTGAAAGGTGAGGTATTTTGTAAAAGGGTTGAAAATTCTGAAATATATGTTACACCTAAAAGAAAAATTAGTTCAACACATCTTTATCAAATTATGTCACAGAAGTCTGCCACGTTTTGGAATAAAAGTCATTAACGTGCTGTGAACTGGACACCATGTACATTTCATTATTAACACCCTATCTTAAATGAATATAACCAGTTAGTATTGAGAGTTCTGAAGAAAATGATTTCTACATGATTTCCATCAGATTAGTAAACAATTTGTACTGTATTATGATGATAATTATAACTTTGCAGTTCCATCTCACCTTGAAACAACTCAGTAGTTCTCTGCATACTCTAATGTATAGCCAACAGCAACGCAGGCAGAGGGGTGGCAGCAAAAGGATGGGAGAATCTTAGCCTTATAAATAGAAAACGACTGGATTTAATTCTCATCATACTATAATTTTATCTAGCATTCCCTGTATTGAATATTAGGGGGAAATATACCAACATATGCAGATTTTAATGTATTCTAATAATACACTTGGAATGTTACCCAATTTAACATCTTAATGGAGATAAATACTTCTTAATTTCTTTGTTCTCTTAATATTTCATAAAGGTATTTTACTGGTAAATTAGTCATTATATGGTTGAAAACAGATGGGCAACATTACTGTATAAAATTCAGCTGCACCTTAATGATTATTTTGTATAGGTTTTTGCTAAAAGTTACTTCTAAATATATTCTTTCAACTGATGCTCAGTAAAAGCCTTAAAATAGTTACACTTCCACATTGTTTGAGGGAAGAAAATAAGACATTGAATCATTTTTTGTGTGAAGAAATGTTCACCCTCAGTATTTTTAATGACTACATAATACTTCACATAATACTCTAAATATACTATGGGCATTCAGATTTGTTCTACAGTCACTACCATCTTTTCCCTCTGTTTATTGCACTGGGATTATTCTCTTCTCTAGAGCCTACATTCTATTGCAGAAATTGAAATAAAATCAGAAGAAAATCCAGATAGTAGTAGTTCCTATAAGAGAAATCAGGGCATTGTTATTAAGAGTATCTATAGGGCACGTTATATTGTAGCCCCCTCCTTTTGTCCAAAGGACTATATGCAGGAAAGTGATAAAATCTAATCTTCAAAAAGACCATTTGTTTGAAGAATGGATATTAGGAAGTGTTGAATGGATGCAGAAAAGGTTGGAGATGAGAGACTGGAACAGCGAACAAGAAGTAGTAGATAGAGTAAAATGAATAGCTCTGGGATTGAATTAGATATGGAGTTAATGGCAAGAGGGAGATATAAAAATAATTCATAGGTATAGGGTTTGAAATCTAAGTAGACAATGGTGTCATTTTTAAAGACAGGAATGATTAGCTATATCAATTAATACTGTGAGGTACATTCTTAATCATTTATAGTATAGCAATGACCATTTCCTTTAGAAAAATTCTTAGAAGTAGAATTTATTAATACTACTTCTATACTCATACACATGACAGAGTTTCCCTTCATAAACATTCTCACCAACTTAAATTCATACTAACTACACGCAATAATATTGGTTTCACAGGACCCTAAAATATTTTAAATATTATACATTTTAAGTATAGCATATGTGATGGTTAATATTATATCAATTTGATTGGTGTAAGGGATGCCCAGATAACTGGTAAAACAATTTTTATCTGGGTGTATCCGTGAGGGTATGTCTGAAAGAGATCAATATTTGAATCAGCAGACTAAAGTTTACAGTGGCCAATACAGTGGCCATCAACCAATTCTTTGAGGGCCCAAATATAAGAAAAAGATGGAATTGTTATAACAGAAAGATAGGAGATATGAACAGAGAAGGCAGGTGGGGCATGGGCTACAGGCAGGAAACCATATATCCTGTGAACAATGGGGGTCCTTGGGCAGAGACGGAAAAGCAGAAACCTCCAGACTAAGAAATTACACATTTTGGGATGACAAGTGTCCTGAAGGCAGGGAAAGAAAGGTGGGAAAAAGCAGGTATCTCCAGTGTCCATTACCTTATGCTCTCATTACAATAAAATTAGCCTTGCTGATCAGAAGTACCCATCATGCACCGACACCATGACACTTCCGACCAAGACTAAATAAGGACAAAAATCCCTCCTCTCCTTGGGAAGGTGGAGCTGGGATGACATTTAGGGAATTGACAACCAAACCCTTCTCTCCCCAGTGAATATTCCACCTATTCATTTTTACACCCTATGTAACCAGCTTGCCAAAGAAACTCAGCACACCTGCTTACCTGAGCCTGTCTGCTCCCCGCTTGAGAGCATCCTTTCACTTAATAAATCCTCACTTTACTTTTTTGATCTCCATGTTTCATCTCTGAATTCTTTCTGTGATGAGACAAGAACCTAACTGCCACAACAGAGTAAGGGCTAATTAACTCTCTGCTTGAGCTGGGACATCCATCTTCTCCTGCCCTCAGGCATTGGCACTCATGGTTCTTGGGCCTTTAGACTCAGATTAGAACTTACACTTTTGCTCCTTGAATTCTTAAGCCTTTGGTCTCCAACTGAATTACACCACTGGCTTTCCTAGTTCTACAACTTGCAAACACCAGCTGTGGGATTTCTTGGCCTCTATAACCATGTGATCCATTCCTATAATAAGTCTCTTATACATTTCTCTTTCTCGCTCTTTAGATAGCTAGATATAGATATAGACATAGATATATATATGTGTGTATATGTATCCCTTCTATTGGTTCTGTTTCTCTGGAGAATGCTGATGAATACACTATACTTTACAAAAAAATGTACAAATTTAATAGTACAGATCAGTAAATTAACACAGAATGAACACACCCATGAAAACACTATATGCAGATAAAGAGAAATTATATTAGAAACCCCTGCCATACTTCTTCCCCTTTGGCTTCTAATAGCAAAAATTAGCTTTGTTTGTTATTTAATGTTACGGAAATGATATAAAACTGTGTGTGTGTGTGTGTGGCTAATGATGCCCAACATTTGTTAGTTAAATCAATCCATATTCTTGCAGAAGGATGTAAACATTAATTTAGTTGTAATCTGTGGGTATATATTATTCATAATTAATTCAATTTATTCTCTTGTTGATGGTCATTGAGTTTGGAGCATGTTCCTAGCAGCATTGTTTGCAATAGTTCAATTCTGATGACTATCTTTGAAGGATGGAAATTTTGAGATCATAGCATATATATTAATTTAATTTAGAAGATAAAGTCAAATCATTTTTTAAAGTGATTTCACATCAGAAGCAGTCTTGAAAATTCTGTATAATTCACATCTTTGCAACTACTTTGTTTTCCTTTTCTTTCAATTTTAGCCCTTTTCATGGGTGTGTAATAGTACCTAGTTGCAGTTTTAATTTGCATTTTCCTTATAAAGTGGGACTCCTTTTCATAAGTTTACTGCCCAATGGGATAGCCTCCTTCTGAGGTTCTAACTGAAGCCTCTTGCCCGTTATTCTCCAGAGGTATATATAGGAAACTCCAATAAATCAATAAGAAAATTGTAGTGTCTATTAACTCTTTTTTAATTACATATGTTACAAATATATTCTTCCACTCTATGAATTGCCTTCTCCCTATCTTAATTATGTATTTTCATGAGTATTTTTTATTTTAATATACCACGATTTACCTATCTTTCGTGGACAAAAGATGTCACTGGCCCTATCAGTAAACAAAGGCTGTCAAGCCATTAGCCACAGCAGCCACCCTTGACTTTGTGCCCTGAGGGGATTCAGGAGGAGAAAAACAATATGCTGGCCCTAGATAGTTAAGGTGCATGTCAAAAGAATGATTTCAGTGAGCCCAGATTCTTGCATCTTCCCATTCATAGAAAAGCACTAAATTCATTAACTTGAGATGCCTGGTTTTCTTTAATTAACAGTAATCTTTGATGTTCTGACTACCCGGTTTTTGTTGCAAAACATCCTGTATATCTTCACTCCTTTTTCAAGCATTCTCTCTAATGTATCTGACAGGCTGCCTCTCAGGCTTAAGTCCTCAGCAAGTCTACCCAATAAAACACAATTCTCAATTTTTAAGTGCTGCATTTTTTCAGTCAACATTTTCACCATGGCAAGTGCTTCAGTTTCTCATGTAAGAAATCACTCTTCAACCAAGTTTATGAGGATACTCTCATATGGTATCTTCCAGAATTCCTATTAAGTTTATAAACCACCTGGACTTGAGTTCTGTATAAAGTGTGAAGAAGATGCTGAAGGCAAGAAATACCTTACACTGGTTTGTGACAAAATTCTGATTCCAATTTCGTAAAAAGCTTTGGCTGTTTCATTTCAACAAGTATGCATTACCACCAAGAGTGCCTGACACAATGCTCGGTGATGAGCATACCAAGATGAAAACCACATGTGTTCCAGCATCAAGGAATTTCAATCAAATGAATAAAGAAAAACATAAACAGATAATTTTGAGAAAGTTAAGCAATAATGAGAGTGAGTAGGACCCAGTACACCCCTTGCCCCAACCCCTGCCTCTTGTTTATGGAACAGTTGAAGTCTCCCAGGCTTCCCTGAGTCATAAAACAGTAGTTGCAAGCAGTTGATGATAAGGACTGGAGAGCCACAGACTCAGTGTCTGACACACATTCCTGAGTTACAGAGACTGTAACTGCCACCAGAGGGAAAACACCAAACTGCAGGATGACCAGATCTCTTCCCCAGCCTCCCCTTCAGTAATCTCAAGAACTGCTACCTGAGCTGTTGCCCCCAGGATCATAGCCTTGCTCTTCCCTCAAATGGAAACCAATTACTCCTATGTCCCAGGAGGAAACTGTAAAGAGAAAAACCAAGAACTGGTTAGAACCAACTGGGCCCAAAGTGGAGGAAGATCTGGCTTCCAGGAGATTTTGAATCTTTATACACTCACTGTAATGCATTATCATGCTAAATGACACACCCACCAGCACCATGGGAGTTGACAGTTGCCATGACAACAGCCAGAAAAGCCCACACAAGGACTGAAAAAAGAGGTGATAGGCTCCAGCACACCTGGACTGAGGACATGATGGCAGAAGTCCCCAGTATAAGCCCACGTGGCCCAACCCAGAGCTGGATCTGTCTCAGATGGCCCTCTTGGCTGATGACTTCCCACTAGAGTGTTTTTCTTTCCTTTTCCTCTTCTGAGCAATAAAGCAGCCTGCCTTTCACATTGACCCTCGGCCTCTGCTGAGAATTTTTTCTCAACTAGTGGGCAAGGACCTGCACCTTCAGTGAGCTTTCCAATTTGGGGATATCTCTGTTGGCTAACAGTATCACTATATAAACTCAGAGCAGCAGTCCACTAGATCAAGAATATCTTTTTGGATATTAGCTAACTAAACTTTAACTGTAGGTAATGAATTAGACAAGTAAATGCTAGAGGCTGTCATGTTTTAGGCAGAGGGAAAAGCATGAATAAATGCAGACAACTGTAAAAGACATAGATGTGTTTGAGGAACTAATAACAGTTCTATATTGTTAAAATGTAATCATCAAGTTGGAGAATGCCTCAGAATAAGGCCAGGGAAGCAGACCAGGATTGTGATACAAAGGATAAGTTGGATGCCATATATGGATGATCACAAATAGAGACACAGACATGATAAACAGAAGGATGATACAGTCAGTTTCATATTGTAGATAAATCACTCTGACAACAATGCAGAGTGGATTTCAGGAACACTAGATATAAAGTGAAGGGGCATGACTTATATGTGTTATTCTATTTGCAACCAGTAAAGGAGATAAGTCCAGTTAGACTGTGACAAACATGCTGAGTCTTACAGCTAAGTAGGTTTCATTGAGAAGATATGATATGTAACTTACTAAATAACATTAATATCATCTATGTAAATGTATATAAAATGCAGAAATGTTTCAGTCTTGATGTTGAAAAAGAGCTTACAATGAGTCTATAAATACAGAAAAGAGATTGCTGACATGGTCATGTTTCAAATTTCTAGTCCCCACCCACCCACTTTTGTAATTGACTAGAATAAAGTATGTGTGTTTGTATGTAAATCTGTGAAGCATCACTTTCATTCTTGGGTGGAGTTTCCTTACACAAGGGAGCTCTTGGGAAAGGAGTTTTGTATGAGTCAGAAAGAACTATTTATTATGTAGCAGCACCTAAAAACTTCAGAGAGAATTAATCAAAACTGTAAAAATTAACTTTCTTTGCAAATAAATTAAAACATGCAAAACCAAGGTAGTAATTAAGATATGGATGTAGAAATGTCAGTAACTTTGGAATAAAGTAGTTTGGTAGTATTTCTGAGAAATGACTGTTTACTTAATTAGTTTTATTAGGAGGATAAAATGATGGTGACAATATGTCATTTTTATATTTAACTACAGTCGGGGGCGTCCACGTTTTAAAAATACAGATCTAAAATCTTTTGAAGGAGGTTTCAGATACAAAATTCATCTTCCTTTTCACTAGTAATCCACTTGCTGCTCATTCTTACTGTCTCTGCTTTCTGACATTCTACCAGCCCTGTAAATTTCTACTGCTATTGGTTTAAATCTCTCTCTTTCCTTTTTCCATCATCACTATTTTACTCAAGTATCTAGACTGTCTCTCAGCTCTTGTTTTGCTAATTCTCATAGTACTGGCATCCTTCTAGGCTCTAAACTGCACAACTTTAAATATTTAACTCCTGATCACACACTCTTTAAAGATAGTCAGCATCACCCCCATAGAGGCCAGAATAAAGTGTGTGTGTGTGTGTGTGTGTGTGTGTGTGTGTGTGTGTGAAGTCACCTTCATTCCTAGAGTACTTCAGTGGAATTTCATTACTGTTCTCCCAGATAATGAGCTCTAAGAATTCTAATGATCACTGAAAAACAGGAACAAAATCACAGAAACAAGCACTTGCTTTTTACAATTTCCTGACTTTTAAATGTTCAGATTTTGAGCTAGATAACCTGGTGTGAAGTGCCCTGGCTTTGGGGAGGAATAATTCTAGATTGACTATTGGAGACATGGCTATGGATTTTTGCTTTACATTTTCACAGTCATTGATTATTTTCTTTCACTCCAGAGAAGAAGAAAGGCAAATGATGTATTATGTGGAAATTATCCTTTTTTCCAGTTAGAAATCAGTTGCTGCACCAGTAAAACAAGATGTTTTCAAATATATTCCTCATAGCGTCTGAAATTAAATCGCATGCTATAGAAACTGCTTGCTTGCTTATTTAATTAATTAATTAATTGTAGATGAAGAATGTTACGCTTGGTTCCAATTTTCTGTGCTTATTCTTGGATGAATTAAGGAGAGTGGGAAATATGTTTACACATGATTATATGTTAGTAAATATATGTTTCCATCAAAAGATAACATTGCTTAATCTCTTTAAGCCTGTTTTATTTTCTGTAAAATAGATCTGAGGATAATAATTATTACTATAATTTTAAAAATAATAGTATCTACCTCCTATTGTTACAAGGATTAAATGATAAAGAGCCCTTAGTGATATGCCTGTCACAAGTCTTAACAATTACTAACAATCCTCAATTGAATATTACGTCTTCCATAAAATAGCAATTCACAAAGATATTATTGTGATCCCACCAAGCAAAAGTCTGAGTAATCCTTCTTCCTCAGATTGCACTAATTCCAATCGATGCTGTCAGCCCCCACTCCAGAGGAGGACCATGAGATGATTCTTTCTTTATAAAACCAGTAAATGAAACATCAGTTACCTAGTGACAGGAGCTTGTGTCTAAGGGCTACAAACACTGAGAAATCAATAAATAGCACTGGACAAGTATTGTGATGGATACTGCCAGTTTCAAAATTAATCATGTTTAGTTAATGTTATTTAATGGCAGTGATACTTGGATTCTCACTGCTGGTTAAATTTCTAAGTGAAACACTCCTCTCTCAAGACTGCATTACCCACCACCCAGAGCTTTGGAATAGCAATATATTATGTTATTATTAGCCTGTTCATTATCTACTGGCTGCTGCAGGAAGTAACAGCCTCTACAATGGCCACAGGCTAGAGCTCAGCCTGTTTGTGTCAAAAGGATTCCGAATTATCCGTCCCCTCTAGCTTCTGCTCCCACGTGGCCATACTTGTTGCCACAAAGTGGAGGAGGCAGAACAGAAGTGTTTTTCTAACTAATGTTGCAAGATATACTTAGTCTAGAATGAAATTCCACTTATGTGAGCTGAAAAAATAAAACAATGAAAAACACTAAGCAGAAAGATTTCATCTCATTTCTCTTACTTCTTTACTTGATGATCTGATTTTTTGGTTTTCTTAATCTACCACCTAATCATTTGCATTTCCAATTTTACGATTAGCAGTAGGATGTTTTGTAGCAGCTTTAGTTTTGTTCCACACTAGGAATACTTCTGAGAGTGAAATGAAGTGCTGTTAATAATTGTAAAGCAAGTATAAACTGGGCCTGCTGTGGGAAAACCAGGATACTGGATCACCTGTACCTGAGGGACGACATTCCTATGTCTGACAGTGGGCACACACTGTATTTAGAAGTGCCTTAAGATTCTTCTAAAGTTTGCTTCCTTGATGCATCTAATTACTGCATCTGCTAAACAGCTTAGAGGCGACCTGTTTCCACAACTCAGGCTATTCACGTACTAGACCTGAATAACTAGTCAAGAAGAGTTCAGTACCACTGATTAATCTATGTATCACTCCAAAGAAAGAAAACACCCTTCCTTCGATACTTCAAGTCACTGCAGCGTATCGTTGAAGCAGCATTGGGAAGACTCTAATACCATTTCTTTTGAATACTGATGGTGTGACTACGTCTAGTGATATTCCCTTTAATCTGATGACAAACTTGCACCTTTAACACTTGGAAACAACTAACCTTCATTACTGAAATGGAATAAATTGTCACTACAAATTTCTTAGACTCATATGGCCTTGTACAAGCCATAGACGTCCATTCCCAGGGTAATACAATAAGGAAAGCACAAAGAATCAAAACGTCTCTGCTATTAGGTGTGTGAAAACTAAAGAACCAAGTTATTTTGAGTAGATATAAACCTTAAAGTCTATTATATAGTCAATATTACACTAAAATAATCACTTCTGTAATATCCATGATTTCTATTAAGCTTTTCTCTGCTTATAAATGTCCAGAAATGTCAGATCACTTCCTCAAAAGCCCAATTAAAAATACATGCACTAATTATGTAGTTTAACATTACTGAAACCCAAACATAGGTTATCTTTTTCAATCTTAGTTCCAGTGTCATAGCTATGCAGCAAAAGTTATTCAATTAAAAAAAATTAACCTTTCAGAATTGGAAACAACTGAATTTTCAATGAAGTGTCTTTTTTTTATTTACAGTACCCTCTGTTTCTATAGTCATTTCTCATAAGTTGATTTCCAGATCTTTCATCATTAATGGTGTTTAGATTTGTATGATGTTTAATTGGTTCTGCCTTTTCTGCCCTTGATTATGAAAGCATGTATTAAATATTGTTGAATTTTGAAATACCTACAGATATTTATTTTAGGTACTGTCAGGGTAGTGAGGTCTTCTGAGGCAATCCTAAATTTAAATGTTGAGAGAATAGAATTTAGTTTTTGTCTTTACATGATATTATGAAATCATCTGATATTTTCCATTCAGTTATCAATTTGTCAATATAGGCCTCAGAGGAGATAAAGAAAATACATTGTATCTACATAACCAAGAACCTGCCTGTAGGAAAATGGAAAAAGAGCTAAAATCTTTGTCAAGCATTCAGGTTTAGAGAAAAAAAATCTGTCCTCCAAGTTCAAACAAAACGTTTTAAAATGTATTATTTTAAATTCAAGACTGTTAAATAAAATATTAAACAATTCTAATAGTAGAGACATGAGACAGTGGAAGTGACATATAAAGAAATATTACACTGATGGGGAAAAGATGCATTTTAAAAGGGCTTGCAGTAAGCAGGGATGTTTTGAAAAAGTTCAAGTACCATAGACAATATCCCAGAAAAGTTCTGATATTTATAGTAGAGGAGAGAAAGAACTCTGTACATCAGTCCAAGTAAAGGAGAGCAACGTTGATGGTGGAGCCAGTTCTATGGCTGGGAGAAGTTCCACTGGGGCTCTGACATTACAAAACTGAGGGAGCAGAAATTTAGCATTCATATTGCCATGACAAATACCATTCCAGTAAAACTGTGAGAATAGAGATATCCAATTGGGTTGGGGATTAACATACATCTAAAACTGAAACACTACAGTGAATTAATCATTTTCTGAGTTATATCAAAATTTACATCCTTCCATTTACTATCATGATAACTAAATTCAGACGGGAAGTAATATAGATGGGAAGTTTGGATGAACTTTGACCTTCATGATGTAGTAAAACAGATTTTAGCATTCTGTGCTTACAACAGACATGTAATAGGTGTGTGGTAGAAAAAGTTAAGATGGGTGAAACATACAAAGATAGCTTTCAGTTCCTACCTCAAATTTTAAAGAGATTTTCTCTTTATGCCCCTAGTCAGTGGGTAATGTAAATCACTGTCAGTAAAATAAATGTATTTGAACATTCCCTCAATGCACTGGAGTAAATTTAGAACAGTTGTTTGTTTAGATTTGTTTCATGAATTTATTCAATTTGGTATGTGTGGTTAGACATAACCTATTGTAACTGAATAAAGTTTCAAAAAAAAAAAAAGGGAATAAAATTGTTTGCATTTAACAGCCCACATCAAAGACAAAATTTCAACAAAGTTAAATTTCAAAACTAGTCAGCTTAACACTATGGACAGAAGCAGAAGCTTAGCATACTTAGTTAAATAAGACCAGTATTGGGTGAAACACTGTATTCTGTTTTGCATACCAGCACAGTATCGTTCAAATTGCCAGTATTTGTTAATTCTATTTGCTTTGTTATAGCCTTCCTAAAATTGAGAAAGTGACAGTTTAAATATAATCTGGATTGATTAACTATTTGGAATTCTAGAGACCATGGAAAATTTAAAACCCCAGTATATATTTTAGCTCATGAATAGAATCAGTCTCTGTGCAAAGTATCAACGTGCCTAAAAACTGCATTATGGAACACTTAAATATTTCTTGATAAAGTTCTAGGGAGATTTGACTTTATTTGGCCATGTATCTATTAGGTTGTATTCTATTCTATAAGCATCTTATTTATTTAGATGGAGAAGTTAACTGAAAAAAAAAATTTTGCCAAACAAATTTATTTCCCTAGACTCAAATAAGCAAAATATAGTAAGTTTATCCGAAACATTAAACACTTTTCCTACCAATTCCAATTGGACTTTTAATTTGGTAAACTTTGAGAAAATACTTTGTACTTTGGTTCCCCATGTTACTGCTGTGTCTGAAGCTTGCCAATGAAATGACAGAGTATACTGAACAGAACAGAGGCTGTGAAGTTGCAAATATCTATGACTGTAGTTACTTAACCCCTCTGAACTTCAATTTTTGCATCAGAAACTGACCACATAGAAGTCCTTTTATTCTTTGGTTATGTCTTCATTTGCAACTTCACAGCTATGCACTATTTAGAAAGAATAGTGTCAGACAGAGTAAAGTGGGACACAGCACTGTAATCAGAGAGGAGATCTCTTTTTGAGAGAGGTGTCAGGTATCCTGTGAGGTGAACTGTCTATCGCAAACATCACCAGTGTCTGTAAATAGCTTCTCCAGTCACAACCAAATGGCAGCCTTTGTCAGTGGTGCAGAGGAGAGCGGAGAGTCGGGTACATTAAATAATAGAATACATTCATAGATCATGTTTGCATTCAGTGAGCTATGTATAGGTTCAGATGTGCACACACTGCATATCTCCTGTGTAACACCCAATCTTTATCCTCAGCAAGACTCAGCAAGTCATCTCTCAAAAGCTTTAATCACTTAATGTATTAGCATAGTGATCTAATTACAGTATAGAAATCATCACTTTTGAAAAAAAATGCATTTGACTGAGTAATTTTTCCCAAGCACGTCTTCAAATAACCAGAAATTCATTAAAGAGAGCATTTCATTTCATAATGACTTGGCTCCATTAACTGGCCACAGGAGTTGGGAAGTTAAATTCTTCAAGCCCATGCCAAAGAGGGTTAACTTTCAAGGCAACCATTTGATACCTCATTAAACTCCCTAGGAGTCCTCCTATCATCCTAAACCATAATCTTTCTTGGTCACACACATAACTTTTTATGTGTGTTCATATTTCCTGCTCAGTTAAGGTAACATTTTTGTAACTTTAACATTTGTGATGTAAATAAATGCACTCAAGTCTGTTAAAAGTATTTGTGCAATGCATTCTTTTGCAGTCAGCTTTTAGGGAGAAGACATTTCCTAAAGAAGGTAAAACCCCAATGTTTTCATGATTAAGCTAATAGAAATTACTAAGCACATTTTTTAGAAAAACGTTGAAATTGGTAATTACTTTTTTTTTCCTCTAGGTCTGTCCCCAAACTAAAAATATTTAGGAAACCTATACTGAATCTCACAAGATCAGGACATGTATCTGTTTTAGTTCACCACTTTATCCCCAGTATAATGCTTGATAAATTAAAAATAATTATCTTTTCAAAGGGTGACTAAATTATGTGAATAGATTTGACTTTCCTATCCATTAATAAATTACTCTTAGCTGTAGATAGTAGTATACCTTCACTGAAAGATAACAGGTAAAATTTATATGGTTCAAAAGAAAACAAATATAAACTAGCAAAAAAAATTTTTAAAGACTATATATATATATTTCCTTCTAAAAATTGTTTCTGAAATAAACTAGTCAACAGGAGAGATAAGCAAGACTGAGGAGTCAGAAAAAAAAATCTATCAATCTATCTATCTATGTACCTACCTACTTACCTATCTATCTTCCTAGTAGCTGCAAACACAAAGATAAATTTTATGTGCTTTGAATGTCAAAATAAGACACATCACATTGAGTTGCAGAACATTCCAACTCTTGGGGTTCATAAGTCATCTTGAAAAACAGATTATAGCAATAATGGATACTACTACTTTGACCACTACTACTAAAAATCCCTACAAATGAAAGTTACTTATTTGCAAACATGTGTTTAAATTACAGTAGTGCAAGAAGATGAGAAACCTTGAAGAGAACATCTACAATCTGAGACAATGAATAAGGGTTTAAATGATACAGTGATGAGCTAGATGAACTATGACAAAGCAATGCATTTAAGCTTGATTGATTCAAAGTTATAATTTAGAAGCTCTCGTTTCCCTGATGTAAGGGGAAATGTAATTAAGAAGGCAGTGCAGCTGCATTGTTCCTAAAAAAAAAAAAAAAAAAAAGAAAAAGGAACTCTAAAGATTGTACTTCACTCTAAATCAAGTATTTAGGAACATGAATTTTTAAAAAAATTTTTGCAGGTTTTTGTTTATCTTTAGCACAAAAGAGCAGTCTCAAGCTAAAACTGAGAAAAAGAGAGTAATAGCAGCCCTGTGAGTGGCTGAGTTTAATAATAGCTGGCAGTAAAGACAAACACAAAAGGAGGGGCCTTGGATTCTGGGACAACTGTTTCCAGCGAAGGAGCTGCATGTCAGGCTTCAACTTCTGGTAACAAATACTGTTGATTTGCACTGACTTGGTTGTCAGGGGTCGGCATGTGAACTAAAGGAGATTTGAAGAGAAATCTGTCTAAGTTCATGTAGCAACAGTAACAAATCTGATTAGGCAAACCTCAGGGCATCACTCTCCCTTTTTAAAAAGCACTTGCCCAAGATCAGGCTGCAGAAGACGAGCTTTCTAGTTTATCAGCCTTTGAACTCTTTTTAAAAATATTTTTCTTTTGCAGGGGCAGAGGTGAATGGCAATATTATAAGCCTTTTATATCCCTTTCTTAAAAAAAAAAAAAGGACTACAGGCTCAGAAATACCAAGTAAGAAAGCAAATTCCACAGAACTACTTAATCTCCCAAGAAAATAAGCGTTATTATAGATAAGCACTTATTAAAAAAGAGACAAGCATGTGATATGTTTATAAAATAATGAGCCTGATTCTACAGGCCATGCTTCAACTTCAATCTCATTATTGTTATATTATTACCACGTAGGTAATAATACGTAGGTGTGTCTTTGAACACAGTGAACAGCTGTAGAGAAAAAGAAATAGAAAAGCAGTAAGAGAAAACACTAAAGAGAGTATGTGTCTCAGAATTTAAATTTAAAGTAAAGCAGTAGATATTTAAAGAAGCAGGATAGGATAAAAATGATTAACCTCCAGCCAGACTAACGAGAGAGAGGGAGAGAGAAAGACCAAGAGGTGTGAATATCATGATGAATAGAAGATACAGTGATAGAATCAAAAAATATTAAAAGCATAATACAGATATACTAAAAAACCCCTCTACATTCATAAATTCAAGAAAAATATAAAATAAATCAATTCCTTGAAAAACACAAAACCACCAAACTCACACAAGAAAAAAATAGATAACTTATGTCCCACATTTAGTCAAGGCATTAAACTGAGAGTTAAAAAACTTTCCAACAAATAAAATTTTAGTCTGGATGGATTCACTGGGGAATTATACCAAATTTAAAAAAGAAATAACAATTCTGTACAACCTCTTCCACAATATTGAAGAGGAAAAAACACCCCCCACTTGATTTTATAATTCCAAAGTTGTCCTGTTAGCAAAACTAAAGACTGTATTAAAAAAGAAATCAAATCAATACTCCTCATGGGCATGGATGCAAAAAAAACAAAATATTAGCCAAGTGAGTCTAGTAACATATATAAGGCTTAGTATATCACAGTCAGGTGGATTTCATTCCAGTACTGTAAGCTCATTTCAACATCAGAAATCCAGTCTACATGATTATTGATAGTATCAGAATATGAAGAACAATCAATAGATCTACACAAAAGCATAGGATAAAATTCAACATTCATTTATGATGAAAACTCTCAGCAAACTAAGATACTTTCTAAACCTGATAGAGGTCACCTATAAAAACTTAACAGCTAATACCATCGCGGAGAAAGACTGACCAGGCAAGAATGTCTTTTCGCACCACTACTACCTCACATTGTATTGGAAGATCAAACAAGTAAAATAAGGCAAGAGAAATCAATAAAATACTCCCAGACCAGAAAGACAGAAATAAAACTCTCTCTATTTAAAGAGGACATGACTGTCTGTAAAGAAAAAGCAGGCAGAATGTACAGAAGTAAACCTTTTTTTAAAGCTCGTAGAATAATAAGGGGGTGTAGTAAGTTACAGGATGAAAGAATATACAAAATTCAATTGTATCTCTATACACTAGCAATGAGTATCTATAAATCAAAAAATTAAAACAATCTCATGTACAGTATCAATAAAATGAATTATTTAGATTTAAATCTAACAAAATATGTGTATGATATGTATGCTAAAAAAATTAAACAAATTTTAAAAAAGGGCCTAAATAATGGATATATATACTGTGTTCATTGATTGGAAGACTCATAATCACTAAGATATGGTCTTCCTAAATTAATCTATACATTCTACACACTCCTAATTGAACCTTAGCGAAGAAAAATAATTAAAATAACCAAAACATTTTGAAAAAAGGATGTATTTCAAGGCCTCATAATATCTGATTTTAAGACTTATTATAAATTTAAAGTAATCAGGACAGTGTTTTGTTGGCAAAAGGACAGGCAAATAATTGAAAGGAACACAATAAATAGCACAGAAATAGACTCACAGAAGAATGCTTATTTTTTACAAGCAATTGATAGGGAAATAATTTTCAATAAATGGTGCCAGAAATATTGGACATCCATATGCAGAAAAATAAGCCTTGACCTGTACTTCTCATTTATACAAAATTTAACTTTAAATGAATCCCAGGTCTAAATATAAAATGTAAAACAAAAAAAAAAATTAGAAGAAAACATCAGAGAAACCCATAACTTACGAATGAGCAATGATTTCACAGATATACACCAACAGAAAAAAATGCTAAAATAGATTTATTTTTTAAAAAACTTTAAAATGATCTGTAAAAGACATTTAAAAGGTGAAAAGACAAGTCACAGGATGGCAGAAAATATTTGCCAATCACTGATCTGACAAAGTACTTGCATCCAGAATAGGTAAAGAGCTATCACAACTCAATGACAAGGAAAAAAAAAAAATTCAGGCAATGTCTTAAACAGACATTTCACAAAAGAATAAATATAGATGATAATTAAGCAAATGAGAAGGTGCTCAACAACAATAATCATTAAGGAAATGGAACTTAAAACCACAATGTGACTGTATTACACATCTTTTAAAAAGGGTAAAATTTAAAAACAAAAAAACTTGATACCATTAAGTTCCGGTGATAATGTAGAGTAACTGACATGTATGCATTCCTGGTGGAAATGCAAAATGATACAGCATCTTTGGAAAAGAGTCTGGCAGTTTCTTATGTGGTAAGTGTTTAATTACCAAATGACCCTGCACCCCTACCTGTAGGTAGTTACCCAATATAAACAACAACTTATTTTCATTCAGAACTATGTACACAGATGTCTGTAATGCCCTTAATCATAATGGTGAAAAACTGAAAATAATCAAAATGCCCTTCAACTAGTGAACAGATTGATGAACTATGGCAATCCATACAATGGAGTATTATCAGGAATAAAATGGGAACAAATATTGATACACATTACCCACATGGATGAATACTGAATGCATCATCCTAAGTGAAAGAAGTCAGACTTGACAGATCACGTACTATATGGTTCCATTTACATGACACTCAGGAAAAGGCAAAATGATAAGGAAAGAGTTTTGCTACAAAGCAGCGGCATCGAATAGTTTCTGTGGAGTACTGGAACTATTTAGTATTTTTATTGGGGTGGTAGGTACAAAACTCTTATGTGTTTGTCAAATCTCATAATACTCCTCACACAAAAGTATGAATTTTACTGTATGAAAATTAAAAACACAATTTAAAAGAACTGTACATCTAACCATACCTCTAAAAATAATAATTTTAGCACATATAAATTAAACCTCAAGACAACTGACTTAAAAAGTGTCTGATACATTATAAGCTACTTTATTAAACTACTCTTTACAGGGATTTTTGTGTTAAAATATATGTAAGTTTGGGGTATAAGAAGATTGGCAAGAAAAAATAGAGTTTTGTCATAAACAATTAATGATTCTTTGTAGCCTTCAGGTACCCTTATTGTTTTGGGGGGAAATTTCCAGAGAATGTTCAAAAAGAACTAAATCACATTTTAAAAAAGCATTAAAAGGTAAAAAAATAAAATGAAAAGAAAAAATAGTACTATTTACAGCCACACATATATTGAAAAATATTGCTTTTAAAACAAACACATATAGAAAATTATATTTTCTTCCCAGAGTCTGATTTTCATTGCCTTGTGAACAGAATGGATGTGGAGATGGATGTAGGTTTTAAACCAGTTCTGCCACTTATTAACTAGTTAGCCTTGAGCAAGTCATTGAACTTACTTTTCTAATATTCATTAAAACAATCTGTAAACTGGTGATAATATCACATATATAGAATTGAAGTACAGATTGTATGAGATAATATGAATAAAGTTGACATCAAATCAAAAACCCAGGAAAGCCATCCACAGACTGTTTGTGCCTTTGCTAGGTATGCATGTTACTATCACCTGATTTTGGGGGAAAAAAATGTCCTTCACACAGTCTCTTCTGCTCTTCCTGCTACAAATTTATTTATCTGGTTTTCCCTAACAGAAGTAGAAGTATCTGTTTAATAAAATGTATCATCAACATTCTCCTAGTCATAGCCTTATGGAACCATAGACAGGCAGAGAAAAAACGATATTTAAATATTTTGATTGATATAAATCCTAGGACTATGAAGTATATATGTTGGGTGGGGTGGGAGCAATGGAGAGATGATAAAGATTTTGGATAAATAAAATAACGTAACAAGGTACTGCCATTCTTATCTTGTTCCTTATGCTATAACATGAAATGTAACTTGCCCATGACAATACAACAAATGACCTGTGAGTTATCCCTTTCTCTTTCACCCCTGGTTTTCTTCATCACAACACTCTCCATTGATGGAGAGAGACTCTGGAAAGGAGGAGATTAAGAGGGGCACGTTGTAAGAAATGTAATTCAAAAATCCCAGATCTGATCTGAGAGAATATATGAACTTCAAGATAATATTAAACATAGTTAACAGATGTATGCACCTACTTGTAGCATTTTTAAACCTTATTTTGGGCAACCAATCTGATTCCTAACTCTTTTCATTAAAATATTCAAATGTTTCAATTTAACTAATGTGACTTGAAAGTTCTCCTGAGATATTTACCCACAAATTATTCATTCTTCCAACTTGAATTCAAACTTTAAAATTGAAGACAAAATTTTAGAAAGTCTGTGAGGTAATCTTCATTTAAATTACAATAGAACATACTTACTTTATAAATAATGTAAAAATAAGAGACTAATGAGACAAAACAGAATTAAAAAGTAACCTGACATTGCATTGATCTATAAAAACCACATAAATCATAAATGAAAATCAAGATAGCAATGTAGCTATCTGATAAGAAAACACCTATAGTTTTTTCCAAGCATAATTTAGTTAAGAAAATCTTCTCACACCTCCAAGTAGAGTGATTCATCAGACCTTAGATTTCTTAAAATCAACCCTTAATTTGGGTATGTCAACCACTAAAAGACTTGAGAGTGGCAATCAGATCAATTTGATTGGAGTTCATTAAAGGGCTAACCTGACTTACTGATTGTAAAGTTTGCTTATTTTTGCTTTCCTCTTTTCCTTTTTAAAAAAAAAATTCTGTTTGAAGCACTGAATATACAATTGAATATTGTAACAGAAATAAAATAGAAATTCAGAATCATGCTTTCTGAATGTCAGGGTCTTGACTTTCCTCAAGTGAAACTTCATTTTAGGATTTTCCCCCTTCAGCCTACAGAAGTCACAAAAGTCCTGGATACTGGCACCCTGGGGATTGCATCTAGCTCTACAGCATGGAAACATACACAGTGGTATCACTGTATTATCTCTCTGAAGTGTTGCACTTGTCTTCTTGATAAATGCTGTAGTCCTTAATTTAGTGGAGAATATAATTCACCTTTCAGAATCAGGGTTGTAGCTTTATCAATCTAAACTTTCAAATGATTAATATCCACTAGAATTCGTCTTTAGAAAGTAAATTTTGGAAGATGTTTTCAACATATCACACACATACACACATTTCTGTATTTAGAAATGTAATCAGACTTAACTCCTTGTACCCCATGCATTTGGACGTGCAATGACCATCAGCAGTACTATGTATTTTGTTACCCTCATCTCTCTCTTTCTAGTAAAAGCTAGCTTATCATTTAATATCTAATGACGTTTGCTTTCTTCACAAAAACCCCTCTACATCTCCACTGAAAAAGGCTCTCATTCCTGTGAACTTATATAGTTAGTCCTCATTGTGTGTTTAGTAAGATTTATCACATGGGACTTCATAGTAGTCACGTACGTCTGAATATACATTCTCTTACTAGTATCTCAGCCTTCCCCACAAAGATGAGCCTGAGGCAAAGTTAATGTCCCCATATTCTGTTAGGAGGACACCCCTAGAGAATCAGGAGTGAGGGAAAAGAGAAGCGAGGCAGGGAAGGAGGCAGCCAATATTACAGTATGCAGCTGAGCTGGCCACAGCTGGTGTCACAGGTGATGACTAGCTCAGTTTTGGAGGACTGTCTTCAAAGAGGTCAAATAAACTCTTCAAGGAGGACAAAATCATAGGCCACCTCCTGTTTCCCTCTGATCAGATGTTTATCCAGTGGAGCATTAACTCCTTATGCAAATAGCCTGCAAACACCTGGGCGCTAAGAGGGTCCCAGAGCATCACCTGCCTCAGTGCAACATCGAAGTCCTACAGCTGGAGGCGAGAGAAGCACAGCAAGGATGCAAGGTGAGCCCCTGTTCGTGTTGCTCCTGTGGAACTGGACAGGGCCTACCCAGAGCTGTTGTCCGAGAGACACATGAGAGAGAAAGGATCTGAGCTGGCACATAAGAGGTGTAGTATGTATGTATCATAAAGCAGCAATCATAAAGCTGAAATCCATCACTGGACTACAGAAGTACTTTATACACCACAGTTATTAAAATACTGAATAAATAACAATCTTAAAGTATAATGGAAAGTAAGAGTAAATGTCACATTAGGAGTTAACCAATCCATTAAGAGTGAAAAAAACTATGATGAACATGATAGGTTAGTCATTTCTAAATGTTTAAGACTGGAAGGACTTGTAGGCTGCTACTATTCTCAGTACAAAGTTATGTAAATGTCTTGTACTCAGCTTTATTAAAGACTTAAGAAAATCAGGGCAGCTTCCTAATTCTATTTTTGGAGAAAATAGCTGTGTGATCTCTCTGGGTCTCATTTATTCTATCTGTAAAGTCAAAGGAATGAATTTGATGACATCTAAGATTTTTCTCCAAACTTTGAAACTTACACGTTTAATATCTTGAATCTACAGCAAATAAGTAATTAAAGGTTAATTGAATAAATATCGCTGAGCAGAAATCATGAGCTAGGCATCTTTCTTGTTGCTAACAAGACACAGTAATGAACAAAAGAGACTCAGAAACTACCTATTGGTGATTAAATCCCAGTGCAGGGAATCACGAAGCAAACTAAAGAAGTGAATAGTTAGAAGGTGATCAGTTACAGAGAAAAAGAAGGGAAGGTGTATCAGGAGGCCAAAGATGTGTGGGTTACAGTATTATATAGGGTGTCCAGTGTAGGCCTCTGAAATGCTGAGGTGAAGGATCTAACCAAATGGGTAACAGGGGACAAGCATCCTAGTAGACAGAACAGTGCAAGTGTCCTAAGAAGGGAGGGTGTGGATGCTACATGTTCCAGGAAAATCTAAAAGACTCCATGACTCGAGCCAAGTGATGAAAGCAGAGACTATTATGGGGATGATGCCAGAGAGTTAAGAGCAGGTCAGACCATGTAGCACCTGCAGGACATTTAAGGACTTTGGCTTTTATTCAGAATAAGATGGAACATCACTGAGGATTTTGAGCAGAGAAATGATGTGGTTTGACATAGGCTTTTAAAAGGATCACTTTGGCTGCTGTGTTAGAATAGATTTTAATGGGGCAAGGACATAAACAGGAATATGGAAATAAATGGTTTCAAAAGGTACGTCTGAAATAATGTTTGTAAAATTAATAACCTGGTTGAAATGATGGTAATGACTCCATATGTTTTATTTCAGGACGTTTATGCTGTGACCATCAGAGAGGCTAAAAAGTTCTACATATCCTAGAGTGGACTAGATGCACACATCAATTTCTGCAGAGATCCAGAGGTGAAATGGCACTATTGTAGACAGGTGACACTGGGCTCTAGGTAATGTGATGAAAAGAAAAAAAGAGAGAGAAATAGGACTTTTTTTTTCCCATTAGTTACTAAAAAAATTACCCTTTCCAAGTATTATGTCATATATTCTTCACAATGTCATGAGATCATGAATGGCCCCCATTAATAGAGGAGGTCACATGGTCAAAGTCACATAGAAAGTGAAAAAGGAGACTTCCACATCTGGGGGGAGTAATCACTGGTGGCACAGACATGTGAAGAGTGCGCACTAATTTCCTCTTGCTGCTGTAACAAGTTACTACAAAACTGGGGGCTTAAAATAGCACACATTTATTTATTATCTTTAGTCTGGAGGTAAGAATTGCAAAATATGTCTTGAGCTAAAATTGAAATGTTGGCAGAGCTATGTTCCTTCCCTACATACAAGGGGAGAATCTATTCCCTTGTTTTTTACTTTCCAGAGGTTGGCCATCTTTCTTGGCTTGTAGCCCCCTCCATCCTGAAAAACAATGGCCAGTTGAGCCCTTTTCAATATGTGCTTCTCTGGCACTGATTCTTCTCCTTCTCTCTTCCACTTTAAGCAGACATCTGCTGTAGATTTATTTCTATATTGAGTGATATATCCTGGGTAAAAATATTAGGGCTGTAGAGGCTGGCTTTATGCTGAGGTGAGGTCTAGACATATTCTTTCCTCAAAGACTGTAAGACCTGCCTTCTAGATAGGAGACACACGCCCAAGGACACTGGCATAGCGGGGTGCTGCACTAGGTCCTGCAGTAGGGTGGCAGCCTGGGTTAGCTGAGAAGTCCACCTTTTCACAGGTTAGGCATTACTCAGTAGTGAACAACTATAGAGATTTACAGATTTATGTTCTTTGAGGACAGCCATATTGCACCCTAAATTTTAAATGTCTTTGTGTTGAAATTTTCATCACTATCATAAATCTTCAGCATTATTCTGTCAAAAGTCACAAAGTTGCCTTTCCTCTCACTGTATTTGCAGAAAGGATGGATAGGTGTCCACCACTCAGCTGAAGTGTTTTTTTTAAAAAAAAAAAGAGCTCCAAGTGCATGACAAAGGTCAGAAAAGGATAACCCGCAGAAGAGTGGTAAGAGGTTCTGATCTGGAACCAGATGGGAAATGGAGGTGGCAAGTGAAAACCAGAAAAGATTTTGGAACAGATACATGTCCCAGGAAATCTCTGGATATCTGGTAGATGATTAAATTCTTAGATACAATCAGGTGAGACTGGGGTCAGGCTATTTTTTCAGGCATTTGAGGAAAATGTGGTTTCAGGCTAGTGACATCTGAGACATATGTGCTGGATACATGAGGAGAAAGTATACTACTTTGGAAAAACTTAAAAGTTTATTTAGGGCTTGTCTTGCAGTTGAACCCCTTTCCCTACATGTTGCTATATGACTCCTTTTAGCAGCATGCTACTATTGATTTGTATTTTATCCAAAAGATCCTATTTCAAAAGCCATATTTGGTTCATGCAAATACAAAAAAGATGACACAATAGGGGAAAAAAAGGTTTGAAGGTTATAAAAGGCTACTTAGTCATACTTTAATAAGCTTATATAAATACCCTAAAGTACAATCCTTAATTTGGTTTCTAAGTATACTTTAATCTAGTCATTATAAATCACTAGCCCTTGAGAGAGAAAGGAGTGGGAGAGATGAATAGATTCTTTCCAACATAATATACGGGCAAAAGTAGCACCCTTAACATAATATGCTGTGCTCTTAAATATCACTCCTAAAATATTACAGGTGACAAGGTATATGCTAAAATTTGTTTTTATCCTTATGTATTGGGCTCTGAAATATTTGGTGAATAAGAAAATCAAAGAAAGTAAAATCAAATTGCTTTAGGAGAATAAACTTTCTTTTTATAAAATACACACACACACACACACACACACACACACACACACACTGTGGTTGAGAGGCAGAATCTGAAATGGCTCTCAGTGATCTCCTCCTCCTAGTATTCATGTCCTGTCCCCTTCCCTTGCTAGTGAGTTTGAGACTAATCGTGCTGGAGATGAACAGCTTCTAAGATCAGATAACAAAAGACTAACTTTTTCCTTGCTTATTCTTTCTTGCCCTCTTACTTCCTCCCTCAGTTGAAGCCTATTTCCATGTTATGAACTGCTGGATGGAGAAGATTCATCTGATAAGCCAGTAAGGAACTGGAGCCCTCATAGTATGAGCTGAATCCTGCCAACAACCTTGAGTAACAGCGGAAGTGGAGCCACTCACTCCCTGACTGAGCCTGGGGATGACTACAGCCTCCCTGAGACCTTGACTGTAGCTCTGTGAGATATTCATACCCAGAGAACCTAGTTTCAGCAATGCCTGGATTTCTGACCTACAGAAGTGGTGAGATGACAAACGTCTGTTCCTTTAGTAACTAAGATTTGGGGTAATTTGTTCAACAGAAATACGTAACTCATGTGCAAAAATACACAAACACATGAGAGAACACAATTTTTGATGGAAAAAACTAGATGCAGGAACTAGATGCAGTTACCATAAACTATCAAAGTTCAACATATTATTTGATTATAGCATGTGAAAATCATAAAGTATCCTTTCCTTGTATTTTGTTAAAACACTCAAATAGAAAACCAGAATGTTCCAGAAATCTGTAGACTGTGACAACAGAGAGGCTATGGAAGGTAGTTATAAAAAAAAAAATTTAAGATTCAAAGTCAGAATATAAACTTTAAGGAAAATGTAAAGGGTTCCAAAATCATATCTCCTTCTATGTCAGTAATTATTAATTTGATACTATATTACAATAATTAAATTCTGAGGAACAAATTTGTGGCAGGGCTAAGGAACAACTCCAGTGAACAGACACTTATTCTTCAATGAGGGACAGGAAATGACAATCCCATACTTCAGTAAAAACATTCTGTCTTTGTTTACAAATGTTTCTTCTGTGAACGTTTCCAATGAATTACAAAGGTGCCTATTCCTAAAAGTGTTTTTTGTTTGCTCACTACCTAAATTTTATAAGTAAAATTTCCTACATGAAATTATGTTAATTTTTGAACAGACTTTTTTTTTTTTTTTTTCATTTATCAGTAAGTACTTCACGAGAAGGGGGAAAATCAAAAGTCTTTCAAAAGCAGTTGTACCTCAGTGATGTAAATCAACTCACTGGGCTTATGACTGTGGCAGATAATAAAAAATCAAACTGTCCTTCCAAAGGTAAGTTGATTACTACTTCATATCTACCTGTATTCTTCTAAGATTTTATAAATTGCATGTGATTGGAGCTCAGATGAAACTTCGATTGCTGATTGCCTTAACCATAGGAAACACTATTCAAAGAAAGGTGAAACAAAAACCAAATCCTTTTATATACAAGTGAAAAAAAAAAAAGAAAAAAAGTGATCTAATCAGAAGTACTGGATAAAATAAACAAAAAAAATTAACAAGCATGTAATGTATCTCCTAAGGGTAACAAGTTCTGTAAGTAGGCTTCTGTCTATTGATACATGCTGAATAATGTATTGCTTTCACAACACACCAAATGTGGCATTCAACTTGAAATCAGTTAGAACGACTGGCAGGAGGTTTCTGGCTGGATTCCACATAGTGCTATACTTCACGGGATTTCCGTGCTCTTGGCAGGTTTAGAAACTTATTTTTTAATCAGTTAATACAGGACTGAGTATGTTATAAAAAAAAAAAACAAAAAACGAGGGTAGTGAGAACTCACTGATTTAGAAACCGGCTAATGTATAAAAGCTGAATGTAAAATCAATCTGCAGTAAAGGCCCAAGTGGTTTCAAATATGGGCTAGCAGGTTTCTTTAACAGCTTCCTCCTGTCTGGGAATCTTAATCACTAGTTACAATACTGTTCAGTAAGCCAGAAATTACAGAAAAGAAGGTATTTTAATGGAATATTTTCTTGGAGTTGTGGTAGTCTAGCAAGGGATTATTTTAAGTAATAGGAGTACAACTGACTGAAACAGTAGTCAGAACATCCTCTTCTTTGAACAGTGAGGTAAACAGCTCAAAATTCACTAAATCCTCCTCTTTAAATTCTTCACTATTGGACGAGGCCAAGATGGCAGAGTAGTAGGAGACTCGTGGCTCACCCTCTCCCACAGATACGCCAAGACTCAAATCCACGACCCACTCAGCCAACCAGAGCACCTGCGGAACTCCGACAGAACATCGTCCTCTTTGAAAGACAAAGATGCCAAAAATCTGATAGGAGAAAGGAAAAAAAAGGAAGACGAAAAGGCAAAACAGTGCAGGACCGGTCCCACGGGGAGGGAGCGGCAAAGGAGGACTGGCGCTTGTTTGCTGGGTCTCCCCTCTCCAACCGAGAGGCCAGCGGGACAGAGGGGGAGCCTTCGAGGCTCGGATCTGTACAGAGCAGCCCTTGACCGACAGACCTAAGTTAAATGGGCACAGAGGGTCCCTGCGACATCCAGCCCGAGACCCGAGCCGGGTGGGAGCTGGGGGCCGGGACAAGCTGCCCGAGCCGCGCGAGCCAGGTGGAGGACGGGGACGGCTGCACTGAGGCAGCCCTGGGGACTGCAGGGGGCTGCGCAACACGGATGAGTGGGTGCATAGGGCAGAACAACCTGGGCCCTCCATAAAACAGCACGGCTGATGTACCCTGGGGGGAAGGGTGCACACCCCCATCTCTGAAAACCCACGGAAGGTTTTCGGCGAGGGGGAGGCGGAGCTCAGGTGCCGCTGCCATATCCTCCAGCGCTTGGCACCCAGGTGGGGGTGGGGGCGAAACCTGAATCCACACCTGGGGGCTCAGCAGCCTCAAAGGCCAGACAGTGACTTGTTTGCAGCCCGAGTCAGATAGGATCCTTCCACCCTGGTGCCTTGTAAAGTTTGCACCACAAGGACAAACAAGGAGCTGAGTTTGGACACGGAGCAGGGGCAGGGCTGTTCCACAGTCTTCCGGGCTGCTTGCGAAGCGCTGACCTGGGGCGGAGGGCAGGGCGGCGTGGAGCGCCTGGTGGCGCGGAGCTGCAGAGTGATAGGCGCTGGGAGACAGTGGGTGGCCCCCAGCCTTTTGGGCAAGAACGCTGTGCTGGGAAGGGGCGCGATCTGCTTGCCGACAGGCACTGGGAGCAGCACAGACGAGGGCACCAATGGAGGGCCTCTGGAAACAGCAAGCTGAGCTCGTGAAACAGGGCGAAGACAGAAAGACTTCTCATTAAGAGCACACAATCTCCAGGAGAGCACCCCTCTCCCTCCTCTATTTTTTTTAATCTGTTTTTACCTGTTGTATTTTCTATTACCTTTTTAATTTTTACTTTTTAAACAATTATATATCCTCCCAGTTTTAATCCCTTTAAAATTTTTCTTTTAAAATATTATTTTTAAAAATCTATGTCATTTTTCTCTCTCTTGGTTTTGATCTCCTGTTATTGATTATACACAGGTTTCAAATATATTCTTTTTCCTCTTTTCTCCTATTTTAAAGGTTTTTAAGAGACATCTCAACCCAATTCCTATTCTGCTTCAATTTACTCTTCAATTATTCATTATACACTATTTTCAAACTTTTTTTCCTCCCCTTTTTCAAAATTCTCTCTTTATCATGTCTTTTTTTATCTGCTCTATTTTTATTACCTTTTTAATTTCTACTTTCTAAACATTTGTATATGCTTCTAGTTTTAATTCCTTTTTAAATTTTTCTTTTTAAATAACTGCATATGCTTCTAGTTTTAATTCCTTTTAAATTTTTCTTTTAAAGTAGTTATTATTTTTTTAAAAATCCACCTGATTACATTTTCATTTCTTTTGGGTTTGATCTCCTGTTATTGATTGTAAATAGATTTCAAATATCATTTTTTTTATCTTTTTTCCCTTTTTTTAAAAGGGTTTTTAAAAAAGACGTCTCAACTTGAATGCTAGTCTGATTCAAATTGCGCTTCTATAATTGATTATACACTATTTTCAAACCTTTTTATCTCCCTTCTTTTAAAATTCTTTCTCTCTCTCTCCTTTTATTTTTAAGTTTTATTCCTACTTAGGCATTAGATAGATAAATAAATAAACTCCTTTAAAGACCACAATAGATAACTGATACTCCATAAGCCACAGTACCAGAGAGATAGGAGCAAGATGAAGAAGCAGAGAAACCATTCCCAAATAAAAGGACAAGAGAAATCCCCTGAAAGAACGATCAATGAAATAGACATCGATAGCCTACTAGATCAAGATTTCAAAAAAGGAGTGATCAAAGTACTGAAGGAACAAATAAAAACAAATGAAAGCAACATAAGGAACCTATGGGATAATATAAAGTGTGCCAATCTTTGCATAATAGGAGTCCCAGAAGGGGAAGAAAGATTAGAGGGGATTGAAAAGGTTTTTGAAGAAATCATGACTGAAAACTTCCCAAACTTAAAGAAGGAATTGGATATCCAAGTACAGGAAGCTCAAAGGGTCCCAAACAGGAAGAACCCAAACAGACCCACACCAAGACATATAATCAAGATGGCCAGAGTCAAAGATAAAGAAATGATCCTAAAGGCAGCAAGAGAAAAGCAAAGAGTGAGTTACAAGGGAACCCCCATAAGGCTCTCAGCTGACTTCTCTACACAAACACTACAGGCCAGAAGGAAGTGGCAGGATATATTCCAAGTCCTGAATGAAAAAAAGATGCAGCCTAGGATAATTTATCCAGCAAGGCTATCCTTTAGGATAGAAGGAGAGATAAAGAATTTTACAGACAAGCAAAAACTACGAGAGTTTAGCAACACTAAACCCATGCTAAAAGAAATATTGAAAGGTCTGCTCTAAATAGAAAAGAAGCAGTATGCTACAGAAATGAGAAACTCATAACTAGAAAGGTGATAACTCATGAATTACAAATAAAATAAACACGAAATTGTAAAAGAAGACATCTAAATCATTAAGAGTGGGAGAGGGAAGCAAGAAAATCTATTTTTTTCTATCTTTTTAAAATTTTTTGTTTTCAGTAGAATGGGTTCAAGATCCAGTAATGGGCCAATAGACTTACAGAAAAGGGTAACCACAAGCCAAAAACTTACAAGGGAGTCACAAAAACTAGATAAAATCCCTGATAATAGAAAGGAAAATCACCAAACCACAAAAGGAAGAAGAAAGGAACAAAGAAGAAATACCAAATCAACTGCAAAGATAAGTTCAAAATGGCAATAAAAACACATCTGTCATTAATTACTGTAAATGTTAATGGACTAAATGCTCCAGTCAAAAGACATAGAATGGCAGACTGGATAATAAAGCAAGAACCTTCAATATGCTGCATACAAGAGACCCACTTTAGGGAGAAGGACACATATAGATTGAGAGTGAAAGGATGGAAAAGGATGTTCCATGCAAATGGAAAAGCCAAAAAAGCAGGTGTTGCAGTACTGATTTCAGACAAAACAGACTTTAAAACAAAGGCCATAAAGAAAGATAAAGAAGGACATTTTATAATGATTAAAGGAGTGATACAAGATGAGGATATTATGCTCGTTAATATATATGCACCGAATATAGAAGCACCTAAATACATAAAACAATTACTAACAGAGATCAAAGGGGGATATTTATGGGAATACAATCATAGTTGGAGATTTTAACACCACATTAACATCACTAAACAGATCTTCCAGACAGAAAATAAATAAGGCAACAGAGAAACTAAATAATACAATAGAAAAACTAGATTTGGTGGATATTTTCAGAGCATTACACCCCCCCAAAATAGGATATACATTATTTTCAAGTGCACATGGAACATTTTCCAGGATCGATCATGTACTTGGGCACAAAAGAAACCTCAACAATTTTAAGGAGGTAGAAATTATCTCAAGCATCTTTACTGACCACAATGCCGTGAAACTAGAAATCAACAACAGAGAAACAAAGGAGGGAAAAAAGGAAAGCATGGAGATTAAACAATATGATATTAAAAAACCAATGGGTCAATGAGGAAATCAAAGCTGCAATTAAAACATACCTTGAGACAAATGAAAATGAAAGCACAACCACACAAAATTTATGGGACACAGGAAAGGCAGTGCTAAGAGGGAAGCTTATGGCAATACAGGCCTTCCTCAAAAAAGAAGAACAATCTCAAACAATTTAACCCACCAACTGAGAGAAGTAGAAAAAGAACAAAAAACCCCAAAAGGCAGCAGAAGGAAGGAAATTATAAAGATCAGGGAGGAAATAAATAAAATAGAAATAAAAAAAACCATAGAAAAACATCAATCAAACCAAAAGCTGTTTTTTTTTTTGGAAAAAGTAAATAAAATCGACAAACCTCTGGCCAAACTCACAAAGAAGAAAAAAGAGAGAGCACAAATTAGCAAAATAAGAAAGGAAAATGGAGAAATTACAACAAATAAAATAGAAATACAGAATATCATACGAGAATATTATGAAAAACTATATGGAACCAAACTGGATAACCTAGAGGAGATGGACAAGTTTCTGGAAACATACTGTCCACCAAGACTGAATCAAGAAGAAATGACCACTTGAACAAACCAATCAATAGAAATGAAATCAAAATAGCAATAAAAACCCTCTGTACAAATAAAAGTCCAGGATTGGACAGTTTCACTGGGGAATTCTACTAAACATACAAAGAAGAACTCATAACAGTCCTTCTCAAACTCTTCCTGAAGATTGAAAAGGAGGGAATACTCCCAAACTCATTCTATGAAGCCACCATTACCCTGATACCAAAACCAGGCAGACACTACCAAAAAAGAGATTTATAGGCCAATATCACTGATGAACATAGATGCCAAAATCCTCACCAAAATATTAGCAAATAGAATCCAACAACACATAAAAAAGATTACACATCATGACCAAGTGGGGTTCATCCCAGGGACACAAGGGTGGTTCAACATATGCAAATCAATCAATGTGATACATCACATCAACAAGAGAAAGGACAAAAACCACATGATCAACTCAATAGATGCAGAAAAAGCATTTGATAAAATTCAATACCCATTTATGATAAAAACTCTCACCAAAGTGGCTATAGAGGGAACATATCTCAACATCACAAAAGCTATATATGAGAAACCTACAGCCAGCATAGTACTCAACAGTGAAAAACCCAAAAGCTTCCCACTAAAATCTGGGACAAGACAAGGATGTCCACTATCACCACTCCTATTCAACATAGTCCTGGAAGTCCTAGCCACAGCAATCAGGCAAGAGAGAGAAATAAAAGGGGTCCAAATTGGAAAAGAGGAAGTAAAAGTGTCACTATATGCCGACGACATGTTACTATATATAGAAGACCCTAAAAGGTACACACAAAAACTACTAGAGCTGATTGAAGAATTCAGCAAGGTAGCAGGTTACAAGATTAATATTCAAAAATCAGTTGCATTTCTTTACACTAATGATGAATCAACAGAAAAAGAAAGTAAAGAAACAATCCCCTTTAAAATAGCACCCAAAGTAATAAAATACCTAGGCATAAATCTAAGCAAGGAGGTGAAAGAATTATACACAGAAAACTATAAACCATTGATGAAGGAAATTAAAGAAGACTTTAAAAAATGGAAAGATAGCCTATGCTCTTGGATTGGAATAATCAATATTGTTAAAATGGTCACACTGCCCAAGGCAATCTACAGATTTAATGCAATCCCTATCAAATTACCTAGGACATATTTCACAGAACTAGAACAAATCAAAATAAATTTTATGTGGAACCACAAAAGACCTAGAATTGCCAAAGCATTACTGAAGAGAAAGAAAGAGGCTGGAGGAATAACTCTCCCAGACTTCAGACAATACTATAGAGCTACAGTCATGAAGACAGCATGGTATTGGTACAAAAACAGACATATAGACCAATGGAACAGAATAGAGAGCCCAGAAATGAACCCACAAACTTTTGGTCAACTTATCTTTGACAAAGGAGGCAAGACTATACAATGGAATAAAGACAGTCTCTTCAGCAAATGGTATTGGGAAAACTGGACAGCAGCATGTAAATCAATGAAGCTAGAACACTCCCTTACACCATATACAAAAATCAATTCAAAATGGATCAAAGACTTAAACATAAGACTAGATACAATATACCTCCTAGAAGAAAATATAGGCAAAACAGTATCTGACATACATCTCAAAAATGTTCTCCTAGAACAGTCTACTCAAGCAATAGAAATAAAAGCAAGAATAAACTAATGGGACCTAATGAAACTTACAAGCTTCTGCACAGCAAAGGAAACCATAAGTAAAACAAAAAGACAACCTATGGAATGGGAGAAAATTTTTGCAAATGAAACTGACAAAGGCTTGACCTCCAGAATATATAAGCAGCTCATACGACTTAATAAGTAACAACCAAACAACCCAATCCAAAAATGGGCAAAAGACCTAAACAAGCAATTCTCCAAGGAAGACATACAAATGATCAAAAGGCACATGAAAAAATGCTCAGAATCACTAATTATCAGAGAAATGCAAATCAAAACTATAATGAGTTATCACCTCATACCAGTCAGAATGGCCATCATTCAAAAATCCACAAATGACAAATGCTGGAGAGGCTGTGGAGAAAAGGGAGTCCTCCTACACTGCTAGTGGGAATGCAGTTTGGTGCAGCCACTGTGGAAAACAGTATGGAGATTCCTCAAAAGACTAGGAATAGACTTACCGTATGACCCAGGAATATCGCTCCTGGGCATATATCCAGAAGGAACCCTACTTCAGGATGACACCTGCACCCCAATGTTCATAGCAGCACTATTTACAATAGCCAAGACCTGGAGACAGCCTAAATGTCCATCAACGGATGACTGGATAAAGAAGAGGTAGTATATTTATACAATGGAATACTACTCAACCATAAAAACTGACAACATAACGCCATTTGCGGCAACATTGATGCTCCTGGAGAATGTCATTCTAAGTGAAGTAAGCCGGACAGAGAAAGAAAAATACCATATGAGATCACTCATATGTGGAATCTAAAAAAACAAAACAAAAAAAGCATAAATACAAAACAGAAATAGACTCATAGACATAGAATACAAACTTGTGGTTGCCAAGGGGGTGGAGAGTGAGAAGGGATTGATGGGATTTCAAAATTGTACAATAGACAAACAAGATTATACTGGGAAATATACAAAAGATCTTATGGTAGCTCACAGAGAAAAAAATGTGACAATGAATATATGTTCATGTATAACTGAAAAATTGTGCTCTACACTGGAATTTGACACAACATTGTAAAATGATTATAAATCAATAAAAAATGTTTAAAAATAGTCTTCACTATTAAGTCACTATTACTTTGTAAGATTTTCAAAACATGCCCCAACATGCAAGTTTCATATTCTTTTACATTTTAGGCTTTAAATTGACCTTTCAGCACTCTAACCTCAAACCATAAACTAGTTAGCTCTGTACCACGTGAGAGAAAACTTAATTCTAGAAATATTTCGTCAAGTCCTTAATTTCAGGCCATGGAGAGGACTGTGCTGCTTTTAATTACTGAAAACAGTGATTCTGGAACCAAGTGCCTCCATCCCACTTTTGACTATTTCAACACATCACTTTTTCTAGGTGACGGACTAAGAGAGGGACTGAGGTGGCCACACACCTCTGCCTCTTTGTCAGCTCTGTTCCCCTCATGCCATTGTCTCCATGGCCTCACCTTCCCAGGTGTCCACGAAAGTAAATGATCTAACACAGTTTGCCGGGAAGTGCTGGGTATATTCTATACTTCCCTTCATTCCAGGGCATCATTTTAGAGGCAAAAGTCATCACAAGAACAATAGCTAACTGTAAAATTAAGCACTAACTTCGGGCTCCACATCAAGCTTATACACTTGGCCCTCAAAATCACACCACAATTTTACAAGTTCAGAAGATTCAATAAATGATGAAGATTCAATAAAGATAAATAATTTATGTCAAGTCTCACAATCAGTAAGTAGGATGACTGGAATCTGACTCCAGATCTGACTCCAAAATGCTTAATTCACCCTGAATTATCACCTAATTTATATAATGTTGCTCTGCCATGTCCTGGATGGATCCCAAGGTTAATTTGACACAGTTTCATTAGATGGAGGTATATATATTTATATACAAACACACACACTGATATATATGTATATGAAATCTCAGATTTGCTTTCTCCCAAAATGTTCATATATATTATATATCAACAGTAATTTGGAAATAACCATGGCTGACACTTGCCATTTCTATTCCCTCCTATTTTCTTAAGATTTGCCTGTCATCTATCTATCTAGTTTAATAATGAAGACCAAGTTCTTACTGACCTGGAAGCACCTTAAGTCTTACCTCACTTTTTTATCTCCCTAAACTCACCATTTCGATGCGAATAGTCGCAGTTTGTGGGCACAGTGAAGTTTAAATGACATTCATTCGTTCACTTCTTGAACACAAAGTTCAATATTTCCACAGAATGTAAGAATTTATTTTAAGAAGTGAAAGACAACACAGGGTAATCTTTTTAGTTTCCATTTCTTGCAAATACTAGGAGCGTACTTTGTAGAACCACTGCCAGAATTACAGCAGAGATAATAGACACCTGAAACTCTGTGTTTCAGATCCATTTCCTGGATTTGATATATGGGTAATATTCACTTACTACACACTTAAAGTACGTAGTGGAGTTGTACATACCTTGCAAGAAAGGAATTCTAGTGTTGTTCCTATTGAAAACGATATTCTATATTACAAACAATCTATTCATTAAACACTGAGAATTAGGAAGATGTGCATGCTGTTTGAGGGGCATATGTGAATTTGTCTCATTAAGTTTCATAAGCATTCTAAGGAGTTTAGGCTTGGTAGCAACTTCAATTAAGATTCAATTATTTCCCCTTTGTGGCATTTTGCCTTAGTTTTTATTTTCTACATTCTTTGTTTTGATATCTGATACAATATTATCTTGTACTCTTATACGGGGTTTCTTAAGCATAGAGCTAGTGATCTTTTGGGCCAGATAATTCTTTGCAATGGGAGTTGTCCTATGCACTGCAGAATGTTCAGTAACATTCCTGACCTCTTTCCACCCACTGGATGACACCCCCTCCCCTAGTTGTGACAACCAAAAATGTCTCCAAATATCGCCAAGTGTCCCCTTTTGGGCAAAATCATTGTTGACTGAGAACCACTGATCTAAAATATTTTTGTGTACAAATTTATCTCATGTACAAATAAGATTATAGGCTTAGAGATCACAATTATTACATGGTTTATCCTTCCTGTGCTCGGGTCCCCAAGACCACTCTCAGGCTTAGTGATTCACCAGAAGAACTCACAGAATCTAGCATTATAGACATATTCACAGCTATGATCCACTACAGCAAATATATACAAAACAAAATCATCAAAGGGAAAAGGTACAAAGTCCAGAGGAAATCAGGTGCCAACTTCAAAAAATCCTTTCCCACTGGAGTCACACAGATGCAGGTAATTCATCCAGCAATGCGTTGTAACAACGGGTGCAAAATTTTGTGCATCAGAGAAGCTAATTAGAGACTTAATACTGACTGTCTAACATGTACAAATATTCCAGATTCTGAGAAGGGAAGCAGGTATTTAGTCAAATCCATTTTTTTGTACAAATAATTTATGTAGCATGAGCCACGCTTACTAGTTAGAAATTAGGGTAATACTAAAAAAATCCAAGTTCTCAGATGCCAGCCAGGGTCCACCTTGCAAGCAGATCTTTTTAAGGATAGTGGTCCCAGGCCTGCTGGCTAACTCTGTACGCTTCCCTACACAAAGTTTTGTGAAGGGTCAACTACATTTTAGCACCCAAAGACTTAACAGAATGAATAAGTGAAAAGTAATTGATCTCTCATGTTTTCCCTAAGAATCCATTAAAATTCTCTATTTAGATTTTTGTTCCTGGGGATTCTTAGCCCTAAACAGACAGATGTGTTTCAGGCCATGAGGGTAATAACAAATTTTAGAATTAAATAGAAGATTTTAGTTAATTTAACTGTGTCAGACTTGAGATGTATTTCCAGAAAAGCTTCAAACAATTCAATCTGCCACAGAGGAGTACATTTTCAGTGAAATGGAAGTGGTATATGGCAATGTTCTGGACATATAATTTCCAAATGAAATCACTAAGAGGATGAGAAATTTACATGGACTCTAAGACTACATGAACAATCACTTTCTGCTAAGTAACCTACACCATTTCTAAAGATAAAAATCCCTCCACGGTTATATTATTATTTTTTAAATAATTGAGTGGCGTGGTCTTCTTCAGTTCAGACAAACTGTTCGAGATTAAAAGATTGGTTTGAGAAAATTTGCTTCATCTGATTAAGAAAAATAGACTGCACTGCTCTTTTCATGATAATGCGTGGCAAAGCACCTCCCACTGTCTCAGACCCTCCTTTGCAACACTTGTCCAAAGAGTTATTTAAGTTTTATTATTGGATTATTGTCTGGTCACCCCCCTCCTCCACTCTGAATGTAATCTTTAGTAAGAGCAGGGTATTTGCTTTTTTATCCTTCTTTTCCCTCAAGGCCTCCCTAGTGCCTTGCACAGTAGGCAGCAAGTAGTATTTAACAAATATTTCTCAAAAGAAAATTTAAAAATAAAAGTGCATAGGGATTATGGTCCAGAGTCCATGTATTCCCAGAGTGATTTAGGCACTTTGTTTAAAGGAAAACAATTAAAAATTAATAATAATTTTTCAATAAATATATATGAAATTATTATTATCAATAATAATAATAAAAAAGATAAAACAGAATGCCTTATAGATTTATTTCCTTGATTCTAAGGTGTGCTAAAACTGGGTTTCAGGTGGACCTTGATACCATTCAGAAGATTCTAAACAGGTCTTGGTAAAGCCTTAGGTTACTGAAACACTGTACCAGCCATCTCTGACATAAACAGGCACAAACATTTTTCACAATGTGCCCTACAAATATCTTCTGTGTTTGCAATTTTTGAGAATAGATTTGGAAAACATTCATAAGATGGAGTATTTTGCTTTTAAATGCTATCCCTATTTCTTTTAATGTGGCATTATTCCTTGTTAGACAGGTACGATGCATTGGCTCCATGCCCCTGGCCATGAGTTTGTGTGTTATTCCTTGTAATTCCCTGTTGAGCTAGCTGTTTTTGTTTCTTTGTGACAGTTTGTAACTTGAGGGAACTATTCTATATCCATTATTTTCCAAAAGGTGAAAGGGCTCAGAAAATGCTTATGTCTAGAATGGTACCTCAAATGAGATCACAAAGTTAACATAATATACCTGATAGTGCTCCAGGAGGTAAGGACTACTCATGTTGACCAATAAAAAATGCACCTTCTAATTCCCAGAACAAAGTTTTTCCCCCATATGCAAAGCTGCTTCAGTGACTGCACCAATAACTTCTTACAGAAGACATTTAAACTAAATGTACTTTTGTGGAAATATAAACATGTGTTTAATAATGATGAGAATTTGCAGAAACTGTTACTTTCAGAACTAAGAAGAAATACATTATAAAATAGTTGGTTTTGCATACACTGTTTCATGGATCCTGAATGATGATAAAAGTTCACCCCATTAATATTAAAGAACATATTAGAAGAATCCAAATCCTAGCTATCCTTTGGCCTGATTACAAGTAGACGATTCATATTTGAAATATTTTAACATTAGAACATCTTCAGTTCCTTTTATAAAATCCAGAGCTCCCTTTACTAACTTTAATGGCTATACTTTTTGGAAGCTCTTCAAATTGGCTTCATCCATTCTTCTTAGATATAAACAGAAATCAGCCATTTACTTCCTTCCAAGTACTTTCACCTATTATTCAATTTTACTGTCCCTTATTTAAGTAAAGGTCACACAGGTCAATGCAATTGAAAATTCAAATGTGTGGTGTCAGAGTTAGAAATTAAAAAACCTAGGTGTCTGTCTGTCTGTCTCTGTTTTTTCTTGAGTAAATGACTACTATCCAGCCTGCACTGTGCAGTTAAGAACATGGGCTCTGGAGTAACACAGACCTAGGTATGATGAATCCTGTTTTTTTCACTTCCTAAGATTAGTGACTTTGAACGTCTTTTTTTAACTTCTCTGATCTCAGTTTCCTCTTACATTACAGAGGGGCAGAGGTGTGCGTGTGTGTGCCTGCACGTGTGTGTGTTGGGAGGCGAGGGGACGGTATTAGTGCTCCCAGCAGAATTATTACCTCAACGTCAAGATTCCTACCACCCAAGGAGATACACTATCTTTCTCCCTCTGCCCCTCCCTTCCTTTCTTCCTTTTTTAAAAATCTTCCTTTATTTAAGAGTAATTTAAAATAGAGTTGGAGAAATTAATTTCATTGTTCTCTTGTGTCTAATTTCATTACACCTCTTTTTACAATTATTCATTTTCACTCTTTAAAAACTATTTTATTCTAAAAGCGTTTTGAATAAATTTGAGAGAAATTGGTAAATTTTGAGAGATTAGTAAATAGGTAAATTTGAGAGAGAGAGCTCATATTAATATGAAATTTTTACCTTATCCACAGGATCAAAAAACAAAGTTAAAGACAGAGTAAATAACTAACCACTATAGCTATAGTTTTTCCTTTTAAACACTCTAGTAAACCAACCAAAGAAAACCATCTCCTCAATTAATAAAGGCAATTAGGGCAAAGATTTGGGGTAGTAAGACTATTAAAAATCAATTTCCATTGTGATGAATCAAATCATATATAATTTACCTCACTGTGTTATACAATCCAACCAGTTTTTTTTTTTAAATTTTTAACTTCAATTTCTTTGAAAACAACAATTTCTAAAAATAACTCATTCTGTTTTATGAATTATCATTTTTCTAATGTCATTTTGAATCAATAACATTTATTTTTCTGCACTTCATGTAAATTGCCTATTTTTGTATTCAGAATAAAGTACAAATAAATAAGGTACGTTGTTTGGTAAAAATAATATTAGAGACTTAATTATTTAACAGATGAAAATGTGTATCTAATTTTTGTTAGTTTATAAAACAAAAGATTGTTTGAGAATTGCCAGCAGCAAATTTAATGACACCTAAAATTCAAAATGTTCTTCTTAAGTCAAACATCATCACCAACAATAAAAGTTTAGTAATTTCTCAAAATTTTTAATGGTGGTTATATCTCGTTAATATTTGCTTAGTAATACCAGCTCTACATGCATTGACAACAGTGGTAAAACAATTTATGTCTTTATAATAAACAAACATGAGTTGAAAGCATATTGAAGACAAATACCAAGAGAGTTAATAAAACTTAGTGGGCATGCAGTCTCTACTAAATACTACACTAAGTACTTTTGAAAACTGTGAATATTAATAATATTAAATTCTAATATTAGATTTATATTAGATAGATGGTTTTCAAAGTATCAGAATTAGTAGGAAGCATTACATGTACAAGCACTATACACAGTAGCTCATTCACTCTTTGCAACCTTGCCACGTAAAAATGATTATCCCTACTATGCTGAAGAATTAAACCTGAGGCTTAAGGTAGTTAAAATTTTGCCTGATATATTTAACTACTTAGAAGGAGGGCCAGGATTCATCATCAGGTTTGTGTTATTGTAAGCCCATGATTGTGCCAGTATATCTTGCTGTTGTTCAAACAGGTGTGCTTTTAAAATTGCTTGTAAAATATGCATAAACAGATGGCACCTGCTAAACATACAACTGACAATAATATCCTGGTATTTTCAAATACTCAAGGGTAGCCAGCACAAACAAACAAGAAGGCTGGAAATCTGCAACATAAAACACCTAGTAAGAACCTTAAAAGCCAGTCTAGTCGGACACTCCATGTTATAGAAAATGTGGGCAAAGAAAATTAAATGACTTAGCCTATTTGCTATCTAGAAAATTTCAAAGTCCAGGATGAACTCATGGATTCCTTTCTGGGGCTTTTTGTATTATAACAACAAAGCAGATTTAGTTGTAATATCTACAATGTTTCTTTTCCAAATCCAAAAGCTGAAAGATGTTAATTCTCAATAAAAAACAAGAAGAACAAATTCAGAACTGTTCAATATTGTTATCAGCTCCCATCATGTTAGCAAAAGCTTTTAAAAAGTGATAATATATAGTTGTAAAACTTTTGCATAAATATCTTTCCCAATATTTTAAGAAGTATTATCATGATATGTTTATAGTTAGTACTATTAAGGAAAAATATCTAGCACCAATAAGCCTTATGAACCTCTTTCAAAATTTATAATAAATAAAATGCCTAGAAAAAGCTTATTTTATTTTGAAACTATTATTCAAAATATTTTATCCAGAGAAATGGAAATTAAAGAACATTTTTAGTGCTCCTAATTTGCTTTGCAAGCTACATCTGTATTACAAGGAACATATATAAGCACTTACAATTATTGCAGAAGCTGTATAAAGTTAAGCCATTTTAAACACTTTGAAAAATAAAACTATCTTTTCTATGTGTCATACAAATCCTCTTCAATTTACAGTCTTTATGGGGTATATAAATCCCTGAATTAATACACTGAACTGGCCGATGCTATTACATTCTTCGGTGTTTTCCATGCCCCTAAAAACTGATGCCAAGGTGTCTTTAGGATTTGTAAACAATGAAAAGGTTATGCAGCTAACTGACAAGAAAGCGTGGTCCTGCTGACTTATCAAGAATCATGAAGGATTTGCATTCGTTCAGACTCTCCCTGATATCAATTCTTGTAACCAATGACATACACAGTTGAAACACATGAAGGGTGGTGTATAGTCTGAACATATGAAACAGGGTGAAACCCAGTGATCTGTATTTTAAAAAAATCATTTGGGTTCAAATAAATTAGCAGCAAAGATACCTGAGTACAGAAAAATGAAGAAAGGATCTTTAAAATTCCACCACATAACGGTACTGATAATATAATTACCTATTTTAAACTCAGCATCTATACGCGGATCATATTGATAGTAGAGATACAGATAAGTAAGGGATTGCCACAGAGAAATTCTCCATCCACGTCTATTCAATATATGGAATTTATATTACACAAACACATCTAGCACCAGAGGATGTTTGTCGGTATAACTGAATAAAAGGGAGGAGTGGATTAAAATGACCTGAATTGCATTCTCACCCCAACTACTTTTTTGATCTTACCAAGTCTTACCACTTAATCTCAGAATCTTCATTTTTTTTAGCTGAAGCGCAATTTTTGGCTTTCTTTCCTACAGTGCTACTTTAAGGATTAAATGCATGTAAGAGCTCTCCAAAAAACAAGAAGCAATAAACTAATATACTTCAGACAAAGAAGAGGCTAAATGGTCTCCCTTGTTCCCTGAGCAGAGAAAGGTGACTGGGCACATGGAGGGCTGGCTCTCTTCCCTAAATCACTGCACTTGAACTTTATCATGTGGATCTTTACTGTCAAGCAAAGAGGTAGATTGAGTAACCTACTAGTGGTTTTGGACAAGACCGGCCATCAAACTTCATTATAATAGAAACTTTAGATTAAATTCTTCAGGTTAAAATCACCAGGAAATTGCTAAATTCTTTATAAAACTGTAAGAGTGATATTCTAGTGGATTGAAATAATGTGATCAGGGAGAGAGGGTATTATAACTCAGCGGTAGAGCACATGCTTAGCATAGATAAGGTCCTGGGTTCAATCCCCAGAACCTCCATCAAATAAACAAAAATAAACCTAATTGCCTCCCCCTCCAAAAAAAAAAAATTAAAAGAAAAAAAAAAAAGAAGAAGAAGAAATAGTGCGATCAACAAACTTTGAGCCAAGGAAGCAATATTGTTATTCTTGGTAAATACTGTTTGGCAAATAATGGATATATTCTTTCTTTCCATGGCTTACACTTTATATTAAAAATATACAATATTACATCAAATATAATTTGAGCCAAGGATACTCAAAATTAAATCAAAATTAAATCCTTATTAAGGATTTAAGCAAAATTAACTCTAAAAATAATGCATCCCATTAATACAACATGCGTCATATTATTTCAATTAATGATAATTTTACCTTATCTTTTGCTTGGTAATACAGAGATAGATTTTCACTGGAAAAAATCTAAATAAGAAATTTTGACGTTGCTATATAGTACATAAATTAACTTATTTCAGTTTATCAAATTTCAAGAAGTTATAATTAGCAGATTTGATTTAGATTTCAAATCAAAGATAATATTCCATATAGACATTTCAGTAATTTTCAAAATTCTTTACTTAGAGAAAAAAATGATGAAATTAACCAATTATAGTGTGTTGCTGTTCACACAATAATTGGATTATTTTAAATAAACCAGGGAAAATTATGCAGCCAATTCACATATGTATGTTCTTCCCAGATTCAAGCTACAATCTTCAATATTTTAAGTAGATTAAGGTAAAATTATCTACCATGTTCATGCTTACAGTTTCTCTTTATGTAGAAAGTATGCCAATGTTGATTTAATTTTCTCATGAGGTACCAAGTAGAGGAAATGACTAGTAGAATTTTTCTTAAAAACACAACTTAATACTATAGGGATCTGCCTAGAGAGTGAAATAAATCAACTTTATTTAAACTAAAATACTGCATAAATTTACTTGAGTTAATATGCTTCACTTTTAAAATGCATAATGCTTCATCAAGCCCCAGCCATATCCATTAGTGAGTCATATGTTAGTGCAAAGTATAGTAACTGGACAATAAAGTCACTCAAATTGCCAGACTTGTTTTAGAAAAAGAAATACAAATGAAAAAACGGCAAGAGGAAAATGTATGGTCTTAAGATACAAATAAGGTAGATATTACAGGTCTTACTGATACCGTATTAAATGTATTCATGATTTATGAATCAATATAAACATAGCCTCGTATGCAAAGAAAGATCCAGCTGTGTATTTTTTCATTTTAAACCAATTTAGTTAGTTATATGACCGACTGTATAAGATTAATAAGAATGCAGTATAGATGTCTGCTGCATCATCAGAATAATGCAGTGCCTTCCTCATTGAGTTATATTAGACAATATTCATAATAATAAATGCATGTAAAGTATTTACTTAGTACAGTGCATAGAACATAGTGATCGCTAAATAAATGTTACTTGCTGCCTCCTATTTTATAAACTCTATGAGTGAAAGAACAAGAACCTTATTACTAGCACCAATCTCTTATATCCTTACATAGTGTTGGGTATGTAACAGGAGACTAGCAACAGTCATTGTTTGAATACGTAATATAGAGAAAGGTCTTGGTTGCAGCACTGGACTCCACGTTTGTTTGCTCTCTGCTCCAATTTTGCTTTTCTGCTGTAAGTTGAGAACAAGTAATGGACGTAAAAAAACAAAAACACTAAGCTAAAAATCTATAGCCTAATGGGCCAGATGGGTTCATAAAGATCTTAGGGGGAAAAAAAACACAATTCAATGGATTTGGTGGAACAGTAGAGAGGTTATTCAGAGCTCCAATGTACTCATCTGACAAATCAATGATTTGCTAAACAACAGTCACTTTTTTGTGTGTGTGAAACTTTTTGAATTTTGTCTTTATACAGCCTGGTTTTGCTTTTGATGGGGGAAAGGACTTCAGTCAGTTTGCCTGTGAATATATAAGTAAATATTCAGCACTTTAATTGTGTCTAAGTTATTCTTTCTTATTTGCATTGTGAAATTTGTTACTAAAATTAAAATTTATAACTAGGAAGGAGGGGTGTTTTAATGTGTTGAATATTTGAACTTCCTTATAATTTGTGTGAAGGTAGAGAATGCCTAAGTATTAGCTTTATTAAGCAACTTTCATTCAACAGAATTACTTCGTCTCAATAAACATGATGGCAAATGCCTTTTAGATAACATGAGAGAGACATGAGGAGTATAAACCACAATGTTAAATATTTTCTTTCTGGGCAAGCATAAATTTATTTGTAGTTGGGACAGTTATATTAAGGGGGGGGGCGATTTAAAATTGTCTCTGTTAGTAACCTATATGTGTAGTTAGGCTGTCAAGAATTGAGATGTATATATCATCTGTTTTGTCCTTGCCTAGCATCCCTTCTTTTATTTTTTTAATTGCTATTTTGGGGGGAAGCATCCTCCTTTAGCCTCTCTGTGATAGTCATAGTACCATTTCTACCACCACCAATGGCTAAAGGACCTGAACAGGTAGAAACAGGTTATCCCTTAAGTTTCACTTATGCATGCCGGGGGAGGGAAGGCCTCCTCTGCTTAGTAACTGTAGTTATAAGTTAAAGTATTGAGCTATCAAGCAGCCTTAACATGTACCTGGGTGGACTGACCCTGACTGAGAATAAAAGCCCAACATCATAGGACACATGAAAAAAAGACATCAACAGAGGTAACTGTTTGATTGCCTGGATGTAGACATGGCTGAAGAACTCCCTGTAACATCCGTTCTTGCCTAAGCTTATCTGAGCTGGTTTTCTTTCTCTTACAACCAAAGGAGCTCTAATGAATACTAGTTGAGTAGAATATTGATGAGGATATATATGAAAAGTGAAATGTCTGAATATGCTTTTGATATAAATGAACTTAATTGAAATATTTAAACTCTTTACATATTATATAGCCATCAAATGTAATTAGTTTCTCAAATAAAAATTTCTTAGTATGTAAATATATTGAATCATTAAATTGTGGATGTCTTCATATATTAATGTAAACTTTTCTTTTATACTTAAAAATTAAATTGTAGGTGCTTTTCTCCTTTATGTAAAGGAAGCAGAACCAGATCAATGAGAATACTCAATTGATTCAAATTGGAGAGACGCTTGGATGACATCATTACAAAGGAAATCCAAATAAAAAATCATTGAAATTTTGGCTCGAGTTTTGAACTTCTCTTTTCAACAAACTAATATATTTATATAAATAAATTTAATTTGGTAAATCTTAGATTATATTCTTTAAGTCTTCTCTTCAGCTGAGGCCTTCCTAGTTATAGTATTTCTCTGCATGATTTTATCTTCCCAAGTTTCCTGACTTGTGCCTGAATTTCCTTTTATCCTTGCCTCCTCTGGGTCTGGCTTCTTCTGTCCTCTCATTTTCTGGTCTCCCACCGACTCCTCTTCTCTTAACTCCACAGCATGTGCCGTGAGGCATCTCTTTCACTGTCTATCATTCTCCTTTCACATCTGTTCCTGACTCATCTTTCCCTCTCCATTCATCTATCTTACTTCTTATCAGCACCTTTATACAAACAGAAAAAATATTGTGATATAATAAATCAGACTTTAAGTAGACGTCTGAAAGCTATTACCATTATTTTCTTTACAATGAAGAATATGATATATGATATTCAAAGCAAATCATTTCTAGAAGTGTTCAGTTCCACTCAAGTAGGATCAATACCTGAATTTTCCTTTATTCAGTCTGCAGAATGTAGCCATAAAGCAGAACACAGTTTTCAAAATATGAATGATTTATTGGAACTAATACAAATTAGTTTCATAAAACTGATATATTAAAGAGTTAAGATCCAAGCCTTTTATAAAGTATATAAATCCTAAAGGAACTTCCATTTCCATGCTTCCTTTTGATATTTCTGTTTTCTCTCTCAGTATAGAAACAATTTGCATGTGTGCTGTTAAATTCCTTAACCATGTAAGACCTCATTCTCTCTGTCTTAGAAAACATTAAGGCTATACCCAAGAACATAATTAGGACATTATATGTCTCTTGGCAGTGTGTTTGTTTAATTTCTATGAATGAAGAAATAGCACTCTGTCTAAGATGTGTGCTCACCCTCAAGCAATAATACAATCCACTAAGACATAAAACTTTCCCCAACTTTTTGAGAAATCCTAACGTTTTCTCCTAGGGAATAGACTTAGGCTTAGGCTGCCTCATCTGTCCTTCACTTTTCTCATTTTCCGTTTGAATATGTTGGGGTTATGAACACAGAGTGTGTTCTGTGTTCATAATCCCACAATGATCCTTTCACTACTATGCCCCCAAGCAAAGAAGATCTTGGGTTATAGCAACAGATAAATGCCTTCCCCTCTACCCCTGCTTTAAAAGAGATGCTCTTCCTTTCATGACCTCCTCACACACATAAGGCAAGGAAGGGTAGAGAGTTCTCACTGAGCTCAGGAGTTATCAAGACAAATAAATACTTGGCTAACAGGGCATAACTTGTATTTACTAAAAACAAACAAACAAAAACCTCCAAAAAACCCAGTGAAGTTTGCCTGTATTTACTTTCAGGAGGTTTCATAAGTAAATACTTAGAAAGTTTTGAAAACCTGTCAAGTGGTAAATGCTAACATACAATTTATCAAGGGAACAATGCCTTGATCTGCTTTCCCAGAATATCCTTTACAAATTAGCAAAGTAGATAACTGATCACATTTCTCTACGAGTTCACCTTGTGAGTTGTTTGAAGATCTATTTATCACTGCCTCTTTGAAAAACTGTTTTAAAACAGGCGGGATGAACATCTGAATAACTATTAATTTATATATATATACACACATATATATATATGTATACATGTGTATATATATATGTAGAATCAATAACCTTGCTGATGTAAGGAACATCTTCTCCCACACACATCACCTTCTGCCTCATCTTAATGTGTTGACATTTTGTTGGATAATGAGAAGAGCAGAAGTGGTGACTAAATATCTTATTCAAATTAACTCAGTCTGGAGTGTAAATGTGGAAGTATCCATGCAGTTCACAAACTGCTCCCTGAGCCTGTGTTTTTAATAGCAGTGTTTGATGATGCTGGCACTCTTGATCATTTTCTGTCTTTGAAGTTACTGAACTCAATGAGCCATCCTTTGTGTTTATTTATCAGGACTGTGAACATCATTAACAATCGAAGATGTTCGGAATTAAATGTTGAGTCTAGATGGTAGAAATATGCAAAGTTAGGTAAAACTGTTAAGCATGATTCTCATGTGTCTTATTATCTCTTTGTTAACAGAAGTTCTCTTTCCCATACAAAATGGAAGTGGTGGGGGAAGGTGGAACACTATCTGAGTTCAAATCTATGAATGCTAAGAGACAATAAAAAGCATGCCTTTTCTGTGTGTAGAAATCCAATGCCAAAATAGTGCATAAAACATAGTGAAGCTATTGCCTCAAATAACTGGGAGTTCAAGTGACTGGTACTTCAAAGCAAGAGAATCTGGATTCAGAGCCTCAAACAATGACATTAGAAACTCTTCTCTATTTTTCTGGCTTCCTCTACGATGGCTAAATTTCCAGGCTGGCTTTCCCAATAATGGTGGCAAAGACGTTCATCACACACGGACATCCCACATCTCCTGTCCTTCTTCTCATGGACTTCCAAAATAAGAACTTCTTTCTAGGGGTTTCCAGTAAAAATCTTAAGATTGACTCTGATTTTTCCTAGCCTGGGTCATGTTTATGACATCTAAACTGGTCACAGTTATCAGAGAACAGAACGGCCGACCTAGGTGATACAGTCAACTCTGGAACTAGGGAGTAAGGTTCTAAAACCAATGGACTAAGAACAAGCGACATATAATTCTCTAAAGGAAAGCTAGCATTCCTACACAAAAATAATAAAGCAAGGATTTTGGTTAGTCAAAACTAACCGTTTTCTATAATTAAAATGCAAACATCACAGAGAAATCTCCAATACAGAACTGAGACATTCTTCATAAGCAACTGGAACATTCCAGGGACTAGACAGTCGTAAAAGTTAAGGAAATAGAAGGCCAGGCAGCGATGACAAAATATGCATATTGTGGCTCCAGTCCAAACAGTATTCATACCCCTGAGAGCAGACCTTGACTGTTAGGAAACCAATTTTTCATAGCTCATTGTTTTTAGGTTGCTGAAATGCTAATTAAAGTGACATTTGTGTTGTAAAAAGTATTTACATGTAAATTAACTTCAAGAAAAATTATTGCTGGAGATACTAGAAGAATATGCTGCACTCCCCCACCCCACCCCCAAGAAAACCCCACAAAACAATGCAAGAATTTGGTTTAGGCTGAGCTGAATATGGTTATGAGGAGAGCAGTCTTTTGAAGGACAAGTCAGGTAAAAATTTTTTGAGTGGTATCTGGTAACAATGAAGACATTAAAATGTTCTCACTGATAGGGATCAGGACACACAAATCTAAAACATAGCACCTTGGCATATGGAATATTTCAAGCTGACAAAGGTCTGGTAAACAGCAGAAGCAGGAAGATCAATTTATTCTCCCGCCCCCTCCATTCTCTCCTGAAACAGGGCATCAAACTCTCAGTTGAGAAGTACTCTTTCTATACCCAGATTCCTTGTCTCTGAAGACAAAAAGATGCTGGGAAGAATCCTAACCAACAAGCCTTGCTAACCTTCTCCCAGTTCACTACACTTAACGTCAGTACTCCTTAAACCTGTATTTTATTTCTTCATGACTATCCACTTTTCATCAAACCTAGCATTAAAATACTCATGCCTCATTTCCTCATTAGGACTCCCAGGTCACATAAAACTGATACTAAACATGCTTACACACTTTTCTCCCATTTTAATCTGTTTTGGCAGTTTAATTTTCACTCTCAGCCAGGGACCCTAAGAGGGTCAAAGCAAACTTTCTCCTTCCCCACGTCACAAATACAAAAGTTGATATCTCTATTCATTATGGCACAGCTGACAGATTCTTCAGTAAAACAAAAATAAAGCACATTCCTGAATCTCTCAAGTCAAACACTATGCTACTAAGACCTTTGCTCTAAGTTTATGTTTGGTTTAAAAGGAATCCTTTGAAAAATCTAATACGTACATATTTTTATTGAACCATCCTAATAGTTAAAATGTTTCTCTTGGAGTAGCATTTATGAAATTCTTAAGCATTGTAACTAGCATTAAAAGAGTACAATCATGCAAACTAATGTTTTTTATAATGGAACAGGAGTATTTTTCAATTGCATTCACATATTTGAGCTGTTTAGACATGTTGCAATGAAATGCAATGCAATTGCCAAACACTCATTTTGAATAGAGGATAGTTGCCAACATGGTTGTCATCCTGAAATAATCTCTTTTTGCCCTGTGCTTTTCAGAGCATAGGTTTGTGTCACAATCTAAGTTGATTCTAGCAACTTGCAGTTAATCCTTGACTACTGTCATGATGAGATATGCAGCTAAGGTACACAGAGCAGACCATCTGTGAGAGGACATCATTTCATCTGTTTCTCAGGGAATAGGGAGACTCATTTGGAGGAAGGGTCCACCCTGGCTTTTTGTGAAAACTGGAGAGTGCCAGGTGGTTGGTACAGATAAACACAAAGAATAATAGTAGAGGGAAAAAAACAAAACAAAACAAAAAAAAAGCAGGGCTTTGCCAGCAAACCTTTGCAATATTGCTGTGCACTATGACAGGTGGCAAGCACTGAGACCCCCATGTCACATACGTGTACAAAGCCAGAATATGATTCACATTGTGTACTCAGATTCCATGAGACACTAAAAACACAGATGTTAGGAAGTTTCAAAGTTTAATGAGGGCAGAATCTAATACTACCATGAAATCCTCCCTTTCTCCAAATGCCTGTGCTTACAGTGCTAACTGCAGGAAAGAGCTCTTGGGAGTAATGTGGATGGGTGGCATTTAAATTTAAATGTTAATACAGAATATTTAGCCTTTCTCTAAGTTTAGAGAGAAACAGTAGATTTCCTTGGGAAACTGGACGGTGGCCTATTAACATGCAAATATGATCTATTAGGCCCAACTTTTAGAAGTGAAAAGAGGGATTTCTCAGTCAACTGGAAGAAGAAAGACAACCTCTACCAAGATTTCCTTGCCCTGAGCTAGACATAGAATGATTAAGCAAACTGTAGTGGAAAATCAGGCAAAGGAAATTAAATACATGTTTTTCAATGGTCTCGAAGCATTTCTTGAACTTTGCTATCCACTGTATTTAGCTTTGTTCCAGGCACAGACAAATAAAAAAATGATTCACTGAGTGCACTTGCCATGACAGGTACAGAATTTCTGAGCTTTGCTAATGCAAAAGAGAAGAACAAAAAGAACACAATAAATGGAAAGAGGAGATGCAGGAGTGTGTTAAATTAAATCCACTAGCAAGCTATTTTTCCATCTATTTTCCTTCAGCATTTATTACATACCCCTGAGCAATGATGATCTATGAACCACAGACAAGCCTGCTTGGCAAAAAAGGAATTTAAAAGATTAAAAAATAAAAGGATTGGAGATAATAATCACAAATAGAATGGAAATAAGGGCAAATTCAAAATGATGTGAAGAAAAAAACTGGAATATAAGCTCCCTGAAAGCATTTTGTCTTTTTTTTTTTTTTTTAAACTCTTGGGTCTCTACTGCTCAGAATCATATTTGCACACAGTGAAGTACTCAGTAGATTTATCAAATGACTGAACAAACTTTAAAAAGATTGAAAGTAACTTGTATTAGAGTGAATACATTCCCTAAAGACCTTCTACTATGTGCTACTCTCTGTGCAAAGTATTTTATACAGTTTAGCCTGTGTAATCACTATGAAAACCTCTGAGAAAGGTGGTTTTATCCCCATTTCACAGAATAGAAACTGGAGTTTCAGATAGGTTAAGTAAGTTGTGCAAAGCCACGCTGGCTTCAAAGTACAGACTCTATCCTTTACAAAACACAGACTCTTCCCACTACTCAGATGGTAATGGTACAGAGAAAACAGTGCCAATGGAAATGCACAATTTCATAGGAGAAAGGGGAAGGCTATTACCTCCCATGCTTCACATGGCAAGGAAATTCTGAATGCTAAGTACTCTATGTTCTATTGTCTAAATAGTAATACAAGAATCATTACTTTTTCTCTGCAATGACATGTGCAGTGTCTTTGTGTGAAATATAGTCTGCACACCTTGTACATCTACTAGTTGAAGAAAAATAATCATGCGATATGCCTGGAATAAAAGAAAAATTATATGAACAATAAAAATAGGAGAATAAAAATGAGCAATATGCTATAGTTTCCATTGCCAAAAAAATGTGCAAAAGAGAGGGAGTGAAAGAAAGAGATGGGGTAGAGGAAAAAAGATGTGTATGAGAGAACATAATGATCTGTCTGTCTGTCTGCCTATCTATCTATCTATCTATCTACTTATCTATCTATCTAGCATGTATCTATCTATCAAGAGACATAATGTAACGAGATAAGGTACAGGAAGAGTTTCACTTTGAGAATACTGAATTCTGAGAAACATTTTACACTTTTACATTAAAGAGTATATTGAAGTGAATTCTCCTATGACATCATTTTGCTTTAAATTATTTCAAGGCGCAACTACCTTTTAAACATATTACTAGTTTACTTGTAAATTGTTGTTGGTGTTAGCATCTTGTCAATCATAAAAGTAAGTATAAATTTCTATTACCTAGCTCAATATGATTAATGCAAACTATGGCTCATGAAGGAAAAGGATGTCCCTTTATACAAATGAATCACACAATGATAAAAGCTCTCCATATATTATAAATAGACTGAATCAAAGTTAAAGAAAGTTCTTTGCTTTATTTTCTGGAAGAAAAAAACCCAATTAATCTTTTATTAAGAAATACAAAAAGCTGAATTTACTCAAGTTGCGAAGACTAAGACTAATCCAAATATTTGTACTGTTAAATTTACAGTGAACAAAACATTGGCCAGAAGTGACAAGGGACTTTCCAGTCTTTCATTATTTTAAACGAAGTTATTCCAGATGATCGTATAAACTCCACTTTTCCCTACCGAAAGATATTTCAGTGATCACTCCTCTCTCTCAGCATCATAACATACCCCCTTTCTAAAGACTGTACTCATTGACACATAGTTTCTTATATCTTTATTCCTATGAAAACCTCATAGGATTTATGTATAGCAACCTCTACAGCTTACCAATAGTATTGTTTTTCAAGAGCTCTCTATACTTAAATTTCTCAACTCATGCACACTTGAAACCATTCTAATCAGTCTCATCTCTATCACACTCCTGAAACTGCACTATCAATGACCAGAGTACTAAATTTAATGTTCAATTATCCATATTCAGCTTACTTGAACTATTAGTATTTGACAGAGTTGATTACTCTGTCTTTATTGAAAAAAACATCTTCATTGCACTTCCAGGTCTCAACACTCTCCAGAATTTCCTTCCACCTGACTTCTCAGTCTCCTTTGTTGGTACTTTTTCCTGTCTCTGCTCTCTAAACACTGGGGGGAGAGGGGTCAGTGCTTAGATTCAGCCTTTTCTATCTGTACTCACTCCCTCTCTTCATAATATCATCCTGTCCTATGACTTCAAATCCCATTTATAATCAAAAGATTAACAAGGTTATATTTCCAATCTGAACCTCTCCTGTGAGCTCAATCCTCATACTCTACTCCTCATTTCCATTTGGATGTCCAAAGAGATCTCAAACATAATGTCCAAAACCAAATTCCTCATCATCTCTTTCCAACCAGACCTTTCTGTCATCGTCTCCATTTTACTCAAAGGCAGCACAAATCTCCAAGTTGCTATGGCTAAAATTCAATGAGGCATCCTTGACTTCTCTTATTCCCTTATGCTATATCCTATTCATAATGATATGCTGTTGATTTTCTCATTAATTTCAATGCATCTCTCTTAATTACAATAAATCCACCATATCTCTTTACTTACACCACCACCACTACCACCGTGGTCCAAACCGCATGACCTCCTCTTCGCACTAGCCTTTTTATAGGTATCCTTCCACCTTTGCCATCATGGAGTTTATTCACAACACACTATCCATAGTAATTCTGTCAAAACAAGTTAGATCACACTCTGACCCAACCACATGGTCTTTCTGATGTTCTCCCAAACATTCCATTTATACTCAAGACTTTTTTTTTTTTTCTCTTCCCCTTTCCCAGAAAGCTCTTACTCTAAACATTCTAGATAACAACATGGCTCAATCCCTTACCTTCTTCTGAGATCTGCTCAAATATGACCTCACTATCAAAATCTTATCTGGCTTCAGTATTTTAAATGCACCCTGTTGACCACACTTTATTTCATTTACCTGCTCTTCTTTTCTTTGTACCATCTGCCACCATATGATCTACTATATATTTTACTTGTTAATTTATTTGTCTATCACTTCACACCAGACCCAGAGTTGAATATAAACCATGTGGGCTATTTTTTCCTTATTTTGTTCACTGTCATATGTTCAGACTTAAAATAATACCTGTCACACGAGTATGCAGAATAAAGATGTTTGTTTTAAAAAAAGAATACTTCTTCACAGATTGTATACAAAACTAGAAATAGTTGGCATTACGCTTCTTTTCTTTAGATGGAATAAAAATTCTAAATCAAAACTACTTAGCACAGATTGCTTTATGGATAGCATTGAAGTAAAATATTGGAATTCATTTTTCTATTGCTTAGCATATAAAAAATCACCTAGGCCCATGCCCAAATTGGCTAATTGGAAAGCAGGATAGAATAGTCCTTAAAAGCATGAGCTTCAATATAAGTATCCGTGATTCAGAGTGTCAGCATTTCTACTTATCAGATGGGTTAACTTGGGCATGCTACTTAATTTCACTAGGCTCTAGAGTTATTATGGTAAAAACAGCAAAAATAATAGTATTCTCTTAAAGGTCTTATTAAATGTAAAGCACTTAACACAGTGCTTAATGTATAATAAGTTAAAATATGTAATCAGCCAGTCTTATTACCACTATTGATGACAGAGAAACTTTTATACAAAAAGGCCATCAAACTGGGAAGAAGTGGAAAAGAGAGCCTTAGCTCTTTGCTCTTAGGCTTAACTCCTGTTTTTCTCCAGGAAAGTTAAAGAATTAATGAAAGGATGCTAAGAAACCAAGTCATTTTTGAAAGTTCTTCCATTAAAATAACATGCCAGATGTACAAGAATTTCACTTCTATTGATGTAAATAAAGAATGCAATAATAATCTTAATAAAGCAATTCACCCATTTCCTAAATAATTTTCATTTTGTAAATAAAAAAAAAGATTAAGTATGACTAAAAATAGTTAAATTTCTATGAGACTTCAATATTTCTTAGCACGGAAGTAAATGGGCTGACAAAAGACTGTTGTATCAATTTTTTTCACCCATTTCCCCCAACCTAGCTCCAGCCTCTGGCAACTACCAATCTAGTCTCTGTATCTATGGCTTTTGTTTTTTTGTTTGTTTTATAGATCCCACATGTAAGTAAGATCATGCAATATTTGTCTTTCTCTGTCTAACTTAGCATAATGTCCTCAAGGTCCATCCATGTTGTTGGAAATGGCAAGATTTCACTCTTATTTGTGGCTGAGTAGTATTCCATCATGTGCATGTGTGTGTGTGTGTGTATACACACCACATTTTCTTTATTCATCTGCTGATGGACATTTAGGTTGTTTCCCTATCTTGGCTACTGTAAATAATGCTACAATGAACATGAGGGTGTACATATCTTTCTAATTAGTGTTTTTATTTTCTTCAAATAAATACCCGGAGGTAGAATTGCTGGATCAAATGTAGTTCTATTTTTTAAATTTTTTTGAGGGACCTCCACACTGTTTTTTACAGTTGCTACACTAATTTAAATTCCCACCAAAGGTGCACAAGGATTCCCTTTCCTCCACATTCTTGCCAGCATTTGTTATCTTGTGTCTTTTTCATAATTGCCATTCTAGCAGGTGGTTTTGTTTACATTTCCCTGATAACTAGTGATGTTGAGCATCTTTTCACGTACCTGTTGGCCATCTGAATGTCTTATTTGGAAAAATGTCTACTCAGATCCTCTGCCTGTTTTTAAATTGAGTTGTTTGTTTGTTTTTGCTAGTCAGTTGTATGAGTTCTTTATACTTTTTGTATTTTAACCCCTTATCAAATGTATGATATGCAAATATTTTTCTCATTCAGTACGCTGCCTTTGCATTTTGTTGATGGTTTCCTCTGCTGGGCAGAGATGTTTAGTTTGATGTAATCCAACTTACTTATTTTTGCTTCTGTTGCCTCTGCTTTTGGTGCCAAATCCCCAAAAAATCATCACCAAGACTAATATTAGAAATATTTTAGCATTGCTTTTGTTTTTTTTAAATTTAAGATATCAAATCTTACACATAACCTACTACTATAGCTCATCTACTATACCTCAAAAAATGTAATTTCAGGATGAAGAAAAAAATTTTTACAATTTAAAAGAAAATGGAAAACATCAAGTTGCATATATTACAGAATATCAGTGTAAGGAATTTTAAATTCAAAGAACCCTAATTTTAATAAAATCTTGGGGGCTCTCTAGTGGAATTTACATTTCAGAAATCATTTTATTCAAAAGCTTGAAAACCATCATGATAAAAATAAAAGGAGCATTTTATTCATTTATTCCATGAGAAGGACATGTGCATGTTTATACAATTTTGATAATGATTAAAAATTTGGCAAATGTGCTTTTTGAAACAGATGAGTGGATTGAGTTTATTAATGTGACACATAAAATATACCTTTTTAACAGGCAAAATGGGATTACTGCTCCAGAATGCAGAGATATTAGTAATCAGGACCTATTGGAAAGTAAGATCAGTAAGAGTATAAATGGCAGGCCAGGTCTGAAAATTTGATTAAAGATGTATCAATGCTTAATAATTGTTAGGAAAATCCAGCACTAAACTGTTACAATTTCTGTGTTTCAAAATTGTGTTTTGTACCACTGGAGGGAAACCGTTAAATTTTATCATCTCCAAACTCCTATCAGGATAGACAGAGTGTTCTTGGCTATTAAACAGTATGCAAGTTAACAAATACGAAGAAAAGTAGGTTTTTACCCTCTAGTCGCATTCTTGATCTTTAAATCAATCTGATACATCCACATGTATGTATCAGAACCTCAAAACAAAATGTATTAAACACGGAGGACAGTCCTTGTTTCTTTTTAATATGGGCCCAAGCAGTTAAGTTTCTGAAACAGTTCTTACCCTTGATTCCTGTTTATGATATTCTCATTTTAAACCTGGTCTTTCTTTTTGAGCACTTTAGAACAGGTATGTTCAAATCTCAGTCCTGATGCTTAAGAGCTATGCACTCTTAGGCAAGTTGCTTGTCCTCTCTGAGCCTCTGTTTTCTCATCTGTAAAGTTATAATAAAATCTTAATAATAATAAAGCTGTTAAAATTAATTGACCTAATAAGCACTGATTTATATTAATCCACAAATCTCCTCTATTTTAGAGCTCAGAAAGCTGAGAGGATTCACAGGCAGCTATGAAGGGCCAAACAAAATTAAATATTCAAATCCACCATTGTTTGGGGGTAATACACGCATATTTGGGGGTGATATATCTAAGCAGACTTGTTTGTAGTTGAGGTAATGAGCATGAGATGCCTTATCACATTGCCTTTGAAAATTCTTAATAAAAATAAGTACCTGTGTGTCTTCTTCGGAGAAATGCCTATTTAGGTCTTCTGATCATTTTTTGATGGGGTTGTTTGCTTTTTGATATTAAGCTGCATGAGCCGTTTGTATATTTTGCAAATTAATCCCTTGTTGGTCATATTGTTTCCAAATATTTTCTTCCATTCTGTAGGCTGTCTTTTTTGTTTTGTTTATGGTTTCCTTTGCTGTGCAAAAGCTTTTAATTTTAATTGGGTCCCATTTTTAATTTTTGCTTTTGTTTCTGTTACTCTAGGAGGTGGGTCAAAAAATATTGCTGCAGTTTATGTCAAATAATGTTTTGCCTATGTTTTTCTCTAGGAGTTTTACAATACCCTGTCTTACATTTGGTCCTTAGTCCAGATGCTCAACATTGCTAATTATTAGGAAAATGCAAATCAAAAATACAACGATGTATCTGGCGGGGAGGGTACCACTCATGTTGTAGAGTATTTGCTTAGTATGCATGAGGTCCTAGGTTCAATCCCCAGTACCTCTTCTAAAAATAAATAAGTAAACCTAATTGCTTCCCCCTCCCTTGACAAAATAAATAAATAAATAAAATTTAAAAAATATATACAATGAGTTATCAACTCACTCCGTTCAGAATAACCATCATCAAAAAGTGTACAAATAATAAATGCTGGAGAGGGTGTGGAGAAAAAGGAACCCTCCTACACAGTTGGTGGGAATATAAATTGGTGAAGCCACTATAGAGAACAGTATAGAGGCTTCTTAAAAAACTAAAAATAGAGTTACCATAGGATCCAGCAATCCCATTCCAGGACAAATATCCAAAAAATACAAAAACTCTAACTTGAAAAGATATGTACACCCCAGTGTTTACAGCATCACTATTCACAACAGCCAATACACAGAAACAACGTAAATGCCCATCGGCAGATGAATGGATATAGATGTAATGTATAAATATGTGTGTGTGTATGTGTGAATATATGTACAATGGAAAATTACTCAGCCATAAAAAGAGAATGAAATAATGCCATTTGCAGCAATATGGATGGCTCTAGAGATTGTCATACTAAGTGAAGTCAGGCAAAGAGAACTATCATATGATACCACTTACATGTGGAATCTAAAAAATGATACAAATGAACTATTTATAAACAGAAATAGACTCACAGACATAGAAAACAAAAGTTATGTTATCAAAAGGGAAAGGGATTGGGGATGGATAAATCAGGAGTTTGAGATTAACAGATATATACAACTATAAATAAAATAGATAAACAACAAGGATCTTCTGTACAGTATAGGGAATTATATTCAGTATCTTGTAATAACCTATTATGGAAAAGAATCTGAAAAGAATATGATGGGTGGGTGTGGGTGGGGGGGGTGTGTGTGTGTATCTGAATCAATTTGCTGTACACCTGAAACTAACACTACATTGCAAATCAACTATGTACTTCAATTAAAAAATAAGTACCTGCTTATTTTTTAGTACATATTGGTACTATTTCTTAGTACATATTAACTTCTATCATTAAGTTATGGCAATGGCTACTACCAATAAAACAATAATAACACTATTATATCTCCATTATTGAAACGTATACTATGAATCTGGCATGTCTGGCTGTTCCAGTTGAGTTTCATCCCTGGCATTCCCGCCCTTAGTTGTAAACATCTATTCCAGTGCCTAATGTAGTCCTGTGCTAGCCATGTGAGAAAGGGAGCATGGACTGATATTTGTATTAAGCTGGGAAACTTTTCTCATTTAACAGGAAAACTGGAAATTCTCTTGGCCCTCATGAGAATAATCTCAACACTATAACATATATTTTTTAAGTCAATAGAAATCAGGTACCCACACATATTATTGGGATTTCAAACATCTTACTTAAACTTCAAACTGAAGTTAATCCCATAATCATACAGGGAAATAATCCATAATGTCAAGTCTCAAACTAATTAGGATGACATCACCTTGCTATTTTTAAAGGAGATTGCACAAAGCACATAAACCTGTGTGTGATCTGCAGTAGTACCTCAGAAACTATGAATAACAAGAGATGTTCATTTTATATCTAGAAAAATGGAATTTGCTTGAGTTGACATGGTGAAATGCACTACTTTATACATTGTTTAAAGTATTATGTATGCAGTTTTGTTAAATATGTATGCAAATTTATCTTATATATGTTTGTTCTTTGTATTATTTGGTTAAAATATAAGAAGAAATTTTAGGGTTTAAAACCATATGCATATGATAAATTATCATGCTTTATTATCTGAAATAGTTAACTTTGTGAAATAGGAGCCCTACTCAGCTGATATCAGATCTGTGATACAAGACACAATTATAAATTCCTTTACATCTCCTTGTTCTCTCAACTTATCCTGTGTGTTATCATTTACATACATGGCTATAATGAAAGTTAAAAATTATGACACAGTATGATATCTCCTTGTAATTTGTTATTTTAATGAGAACTACAACGATCAGACCCTCGTGTGTGTGTGTGTATGTGTGTGTGTGTGTGTGTGAGTTTGAAGGATTAATGAAGAGCGCTTTAATTAAACAGTCTTGGGGAAAATGTTTTAAAATAGCTAAAGAACTGAACTAAGTTAAAAAAACCCCAAAAACTTCAGAAAACTCTTTTATAATCACTTAGTGTGCTCTTCAGCCAACTATCTTTCATATCTGACCAAGAACTACAAACTGTAGTTAAAATACAGTATGCAATTGCATGAAGAGCATTAGATCCACTCATTTATTGGACAACTATCAAGTATCTAGAACAATCTGTGTTCTAGTCAGAAGGAAAAAAAATAACAATAGCAACAGATATCTTTTGCTTCAATTAAAATCATTATCAGACATTTAGAATATTCCATTTTCTAAATATTTTCCCTGTACCCAACTTAAAGAAACATAAACCTTTTTAGCAGAGATTTTAAATACTTTCCTGTTATATACCATTTATCACTCTATAGAAACTTATTTATTTTAGGTCTCTCTACATTTATGAGCTTTTTCAAGGGCAAGCACCATACTGATTATTTAATGAATATTTGCTGGATCAATAATATGTTTTAAATTGATACAAATCAGTTAATTTAAGTTATAAAAATATATCTAAAAATCTATCCATTACATAATATTTTTGTTCTTAATATAAACTTTGTTCCACATGCAATCATATTTACTAACTTTTGCAAAGGTAAATGCTAGTTTTTAACATTTTAGATTTAGTAGCATTTTTACTTAAACAGGACACGTGACAATGCCTTCTCGTTCTTTAATCTGCAGACATCTTTTCATGCTTTTGAAAGATATGTAATTAATTGGCTCAATATTCATTTAAAAATTCTAAAATATATGCAAATAAAATTTTTAAATAATTATTTTAGATATTAATAAGGACTAGGGAAAACTCACTTAAATCTAATACTAAAACAAAAAAGAATCTATTAACGAAGTAGAAAAAAAATCCATATATTTGTTTATAGAATGCCATACGGGTTAGAAAAAAAAGGGAGGGGGGCAAGGGTGTAGCTCAGTGGTAGAGTGCCCACTTAGCATGCATAAGGTCTTGAATTCTATCCCCAGTACCTCCATTAAACAAATAAATAAACCTAATTATCCCCCCTAAAAAAGAATAAATAAACAATAAAAATATATGAGAAAGGACCAATGGGACAGACCAAGAATGGAATAGAGACAATTTGTAGGGAAGAGAAAAGAGCAAGAAAAAAGAATGTCTTGTGAAGAAAGGATAATCGTTCCAAAACAAAGACATTAAAAAAAAAAAGAATGCCATACTGTTATATTTATTTATATCAATCAATAGTGATATAAATAAGTGTTTGAATAAATTAATATATGGGGAGAAGAGACAAATTTCCCAATAAGAATTCAAAATAATTATATAGATGATCCATGCTAAGGAATGGGAGTATAACTCCCCAGTTTTTACGTGAACACTCTGCATAGTGACTTCCTTCCAAAGAGTACAGTATACACGGGGTCAAAAAGAGTGACTTTACAGTGAAGAACTCTGACAAACACTGCTTCAGCCAGGTGATCAAGGTCAACATCAACAGTCATAAATCATGTTGGTAATAGGTAGCCTTGATACTCTGTGACTCTAAATATGAGCCTGGTTCATTCATAACAACATGAGAGTGCATAGCAATGGGGTAGGGGGCATCGAAACTGAACAGAGTATATAGAGAACTTGACAGGCAGTTACTTTCTTCTTGCTCTGCCGCAAGCTGCTTGTATACTTTTAGAGAAGTCATTGAGTCCCTCTGGCCCCCAGGTCTCTGAAATAAGTGAACAGACCTATAAGAGGTCTAAGATCCCACCTGGCTCTACTATTCCAGTAATGCATCCATAAAAGATGTGACCCTCAGAGAGATTACAGTCTCCAAGAAAGAATTACACTTGCCAACACTGAAACAAAACAAACCAAAACAAACTGAGGAATAGAGATAAAGGCTGAGGTCGCATTCTGTGTTTATATTCTGAGGACCCGAGAAAAATTAGCTTTATGAAGAATTAAAAAGTGGGTGACAGTGAAGGACCATTTCAAAAAACTGATGGATATAGATGAAGTAAAGGGCACCCTATATCCATAATAATTGGAATCTGACTCTTACATCAATTTCTCATTTTACTTCAGTTTCAGGTTTTGACAGAGACAAACCATTCCTTCAAATCCCTCAAAACTTTATCATCAACTGTAGTACCAAACCCAAGTGCCTTTCATGACATACCCAATCTTCCTGACCCTGCCCTTATCAGCACCACAAACAGACTTACACTAGTGCAATTTTTGATTGCTCTATGTTTCCTGCATAAATTACACTGCTAGATACCCCTGTCATTTGAAAATCCTTTTCCTTCCTTTAGAAATTCCATCCATCAGAGCACTGAACAGCCTCACTTAGCCTCTGACAGTGGTCAGGCAATGCATCCATCACTGTAAACCGGCTCACTTCCTTCTCCCCATTCGATGAAACGGGCCTGTCATATTCATCTTTACATCTAAATCAATCCCTAGCAGACGATAATGATGACGATAATAGTGGTAGTGATGAAGACTGAAAATGACTTTTTTTCTTGGGTGCCTGCTTTTCTGTCATGCACTGCATTTGAGATTTGAATTAAAACCAGGTTGTCTGCTGGTGCAGCCACCATGGAAAACAGTGGAGATTCCTTAAAAAAACTAAAAATAGAGTTACCGTCTGATATAGCAATCCCATTCCTGGGCATATATCTGGAGAACTCTAATTCGAAAAGATACATGCACCCCAATGGTCAGAGCGGAACTATTTATAATAGGCAAGACATAGAAGCAACCTAAATGTTCATGGACGGATGAATCACATATATAAATATTCATGTATATATGAATATTACTTAGTTATAAAAAAGAATGAAATAATGCCATTTGCAGCAACATGGATGGACCTAGAGACTGTCATATTAAGTAAAGCCAGATAAAAATAAGTATCATTGATATCACTTGTATTTGGAATCTAAAAAGAAGATAATACAAATGAACTTATTTACAAAACAGAAATAGACTCACTGGAGTAAGAAAACAAACATGGTTACCAAAGGAGAAGAGGGGTATAAGTTCGAGTTTGGGATTAGCAGATACCAACTATTGTATATAAAACAGGTAAACAACAAGGTCCTACTGTATAGTACAGGGAACTATATTCAGTATCTTATAATAACCTACAATGAAAAACAACGTGTGTGTGTGTGTGTGTGTGTGTGTGTGTATATATATAAAATACGTATAACTGAGACACTGTGCTATACACAAGAAACTAACACAACATTGTAAATCGATTACGCTTCAATAAAAAAGATTAAAAATAATAATAAAAACCAGGCTGTTGGACCCTAAGTTTATTTCATCATACTTTTCTGTTGAACACATATATGTGCACAATAAAGATCTGTTATAGTTGAACTGAGGGAGGTCATTCTACAAAATCTTACTTAAAAAAAAATGTAATGGGAGTATAGGATGCACAAAGAGAAAGTCTCAAGCAACAGGATATGCTTGTTCAGCAGAACTAATGGACAAACACCCTCAGTAAACATAGAGGTTCTCCCCTCCATCATGCTGTCATACATTCATATCATTAATTTCTAAATTTTTGTGTCTTTCATGTATCCACAGTATTCAGCCTCTCTGGAACTACACCAAACAGGAATCAGCAAACACCACAGAAGTTAAATGAATGCCTTTTATTTTCTTCCTTGCTTTTTTCTCCCTCAAATGTTATACTTTCACTGACTTTCTTTCCTATGATCTACAAGCCGGAAGCAACTTTCTTTGGTTTGTTTCTTAAATTCCTTTTTAATGGTGGTATTTAGGGAGTTGGGTAAGAGACATTAAGTTGAAAGCAAAAAGCTGTCCTTAAGTCAGCAAAACATTCATTCTTTATGCATCAAAGAAACATAGAAATGCCACTGATAATATTTCCTGTATTGATTTCACAGAGACAACACTCCTCAGCTTGATCCAGGGAGAGAAGCAGATTACATTCTTATGGAGAAAAACATTACATTAGAATAACAGTTTCCTACCAACTCTTTTTATTATTTGCTTTGGACTTCCTCAAAATCTTCAACTACTCAAATGCAATTTAGTTTTCTAAAACAAACTATAGCTATATCATAGTTACCTGGCCTATAAGTAAGATGTGTTTCACATATTTTTTCTGATTAGATGATTATTAAATATATGTTCATACAATGCTCCATGAAAAATTGTACTTATACAGTATAGATGTAACATTTGCAAATCTGCAAGTATTTACACATGTACTGTAGTACTATAGTTTATGTAACACATTTTCAGCCAAAAATTCTTAAAGAGTCTATAAATGTCAGTTGCAAAGTAAATATACTTTGAAAGATACAAGTTTGAACTGTTGTTGATGGTGAATTAAATAATTTGACCAAATCTATCTTCTGAGAAGTATTTAAAAAGCTGGACAAAACATTTAAAAACTCTGCCTGCAGACATCATAGAATTGATAAAATAGAGAAGAATTACCAGATCAGAATTCAGGGACCAGGAGGTAGGAGAGAACTTTAGATTGGTGAGCAGAGGAGTTCAGGATGTTTCACTCCTGAGGACATTTCCTGATTCCACAGGAGACCACTGAGAGGCTAAAAGGGTGAAAGGGGAGATTCACCATTCTTGTGGATCTAGGGAGAAAAAACTGCAGCCCGTATCCTGATAAACAGAAGCTGATGAACTCTTTACTTTCCACTGGGAATCTGAATGTTCCCACCCACAAAGCAGAGTGAGCTACAGGTACAGGGTACTGCATACAGTCTGCAGTTCAGTTGTTACTTTTGTCAATTCCAAAAACTGTATTGATAAGATCTTGGATTGCTAGTGTCTCATTTAATGGTAGAAGCAAATGTACATTCTCTCTGGAGGCAAATACCATCGCCCTAAGCCTCAGATTGTCTCTATAACAGTTTCACAGTTATGTTATCCACACACTCTCACTCACACACATCAGGCACATGAGGAGAAAAGACAACGTAAAAACAACAACAAAAACAATGATAGTCAGATACAGACCAACAAATATAAATATTGGCCCTGGAAGCACTTCCTAATACACACCCTCTGAGATAACCTCTATTATAGTCGTCTTTATGGAGAACCCAAGTGAGCATTATTGCTGCCATAAATGGCCTGGGAAAATTGACATGAAGATGAGATTCTGGGGCTGAGTTACTTGTTGCCTGGCAGGCAATGAGGACCCAATCAGTGGGGTGTGGCAGATGAGAACCTCATGGAACAAGGTAGCTTATGACTGTCACCAGTGGTAGCAAGCTTGGATAGGATACGCCCTAGGAGGTGGTATGTATCAGGGGTTTGGGAATCAGGTGAGAATAATACTTTGAAGAAAAATACGACAGGATGGTTCTTGCTGTGCCTAACTAGTGCTTTGAGAAATACAATGACAGGCCAAAGATGATTAATTATCCATTTAAGACTGAAGATTTATGTGTGATAATCTGGGAGCATACAAAGAAGAGTTTATCTCCTACAGTCAGAGAGCAAAGAACGTTAAACACTAGGACTAGGATTTAATCTTAAAACTCCAGAACTCCAGAGAAGGTAAAATTTGAAACCTAGATAATCTGCTCTACCAAGAAGGGGACTCTGGCTGGGAAAAGATGAAACTTTGAGACTTGGTATGGAAACATTCATTACTTTTAATTCCGCAGATTATCTGGGTCATCTGAGCTTGCAGAAATGACAAATTTATCATTTCTCTCAATCAACCAAATGATTTGAAGACAAACGAAATTTCTGTACATAAGAAATCAGATTTCTACGAGTAGTTGTCTCCTGAATAGGAGCTGAGTCAAACTTTTAAAAATATACCTATTTTTCAACACTAGTCACAATCAAATCTGGAAGATACTTTACACTGAAAGCCACAGTTAACAGTCATAGATAAAGATCACAGTGAATTCATATGGCCAGTCACTCCAGGGCATAGACACTTTTGAACAGAATGGCAGGCACACTTGCCCACAGAATATGCCATATATATATTACTTTTTCTTTTTTACCAAGCATACCTAATTGAACTTTTTAAAGTTAAAAGTTGCTTGCAACATGTGCAGGAATGTTTCTCACAATATGGTGACCAATGCTACAAAAAAGTTTCACTCATTCTTATGACTGTGAACACTGGTGGGTGGGAGGAACACAGCACCTTCTGTAAATGTACCTTATGAGTCTGCACATCCCAAGACAGGAGATAGATACTCAGTGAACTAGGTTCCCTTCTGGGTAGGAAGCTAGCATGCAACCTGGGATCCACAAGTGTGGCATACTGACAGGAGACATCAATACAGAATGCCATGAGAAAGCATGTTCTGTGCAGAACCCATTCTGGGGAAGGTGACAGCAGAAGCATGCTCCTTTGGGAAGCAGTTGTGACAAAGTGTCAGGAATCCAGTGTCCAAGGCTCAGCAGGCAAGCTGTGGTGTCTACATCCCTCAATATTTTTTTTCCCCTGTATCGTCTAGTTAGAGTTAACTCTATTGGCTGCATTTCAGAACACTGACAGATACAGGGCTCATATCCTGGCAACAATTTCTTGAACCCTTAGCAAATACACTTTTCTTTTCCTCTGTTTTGGTCTGCTTGTCAGATACAAGTAAACACTCCCAGTTCTGCTGTCCAATACTGAAGGCAGTGTGTGTGTGTGTGTGTGTGTGTGTGTATACACATACATATTATACACACACACACACACATATATGTAGCTATTTAAATTAGTTAAAATTAAATAAAATTAAAAATGAATTTCTTCAGTCACATTAGACACAGTTTAAGAAGCCTTTCTTAATGGGTTGATTGATTCTGTTAACAGTTTCAAGTTATGACCTTGATACTATGTGATGTTATTATATTCATCCTTCACTCCATTATTCTATTTGATTTTGCTAGTAAGGTTATAAGTGATCAAATTAGATACAGGGCTCACTTCATTTTAAAGGAACAAAAATCAAATCTCATTAGCACTCATTACCAAACACTGAAGGCTTCCTCCCAGCTACCTCCTCATGAATGATATTAAACTCCATTAGTAAAATGTAAAGGCTGACACTAACAGAACTCATCCTGCTAGGAAAATATGTTAGGCTCATGTCTGAGTCTTCAGTTTGGTTCAGTGATGCCTGAAATGGCAGTGTGAGGTGGTCATTTACTGTTTGTTCCTGCCTAGCACACAGTTCTTTTTGTGAAGGGCCCTTCATTTTTAAAATCCACCCCTCATCCCTGTTTACACAACGTTGGTTCTTCTGTCAATCAAGGTGATTTACCCAACCTCCCTGGCCTAGTGCTTGACTTTGGAAACATGTTAACCCACTAGATTATGCTGCAGGAATTCATCACAAAGAGCAAAGTTAAACAGAATTCATTCATCACAACCACAATTACCTGAAACAAATCCTCATTAAGTTCCTCTTTTCTAGAACCCCAGACCTGTCCTCATTTTGTCCTTTCTGAAATTTGATTGTTTAACATTCTTTTTCCATGTGTGTCTTCCAGCAAGCTTCTATTTAATTTTTTTTCCTTCGAAGATAGACAATTGGTTTATGGGGAAATGCTTATGGTTGGAGGCAGACCTCAATGTTGATGTGCCCAGATTGAAATCTACTTAGAATGTCTACTTGACATTCTGAAATGCCATTCAAGCTTCCTTGCCCTTAGCCGTGGTAGCTTCACACACTTTTGTTAACACTCATGATGGCCCAGAAAGGTACTCTGAATTTAGCTGCCCAGGAATGATGTAACCATCATGGTTCTGCCTACTTCTGCCAGAGTATTGCTTGAATCTCCCCACGATTGTTAACTTTATTTGAAGTTAAAAATTCATCTGTTTGTGCAATGAGAGGTGTTGGCAAAAGAAGGGAGGAAAAAAAAACTACTGTTTTAGATAGATTTAGCCTTGTTTAATCTGTCAGAGATTTTAAAGAAACCACGTTCTCAAAGTGATCAATTTGGAGAAAACATTTAGTTCTTATTTTCTGTATGAGCATATAACCCAATAGCTTTAAGTCTGACATTTGATAATGCATTTGCCAAACTAGCTTTTCAAGGTTATTATCATAAAACAAATAAATCACTCTAAAACCTAATGTTTTAAATGAGTCAGGATCAAGTAATGAAATTATAGGGCTTAGTTTGTAAGTGTATTTTACCAATAGGCTTGAGTTGGTTCAGACATTATACAACATGTGATACGCTAACAATAACTTCACAAACTCAAAAGGGCTTAGAGCTTAACAAAACTGTCAATGTGAAATAACAACAAACAAACTGGAATTTACTTTGAGAAATACAAATTATGCATATTTGCTATATTGATATTTAATATTTGCTATACTGATATTTAAACTTAGGATATAGACGATGGGTTGCGGTTTGATTTCAATTCACACATTCATTATAAAAAGTTTACAAATGCACTTTCTTTTTACCTATACATGCACATTGGTCTGTTTCACCATTTGAATATAAATTAATATGTGAAAAAAATCTGTATATGTAAATTCAGGCAAAGTCACATCTAAAAATCTTCTCTATTGCACCTCACTGTGGAACAGTGGGGGCTTTGGATACTGCATACTAAGTATTTGGTGGAATGAAGTGGCACAGTACAAAACAGGCTATGATTGTCAGCTGCTAAATGCAGAACATCTAACAGGAAAAGCCACGCATCAGTCTGTACACGTAGTATGTTTTCCTTGCCCCGGTTTTATATTTGCGGAATACTAAAAAGAAATAGAAGTTTAAGAATTTGAAACCAATGAAACAGCCACCATGGTTTTATAGCTACAGATTATTTAAATTTAAGTAGTTACCTTTAATTTATCAGCCTTTAAGCTACATTCCACAACTTAAGCAAGTTTATGCAGGAAGGTCCATTAAATGCACATTCTCAAGCACACTTTACTCTCTGTAATGCCCATGTTCATGCATATTTTCCAATAGTTAAAGATTTACTTCCTAAAATAAATAATTTAAAACATCCCTTGTGTTTATAACTACATTCAGAATGTATAATACAATTAAAGCTTAGAAATACCATCTTGGTTCTCCAAGGTTTAAAGAAGCCATGGATTATAAATGAAGTATAAATGTCCACAAATAAATGTGCTCAGTTCTCCTAATTTACAGGGGTTTTTTTTCCCACTTATAAATTAGAACTGTACTCATCAGCACATGTAGGCCACCAAAAAATTTAAATGAAAGATTTCAATTTGCTATCTTCACAAAGCATGTATAGCTAGCCTCTGTGTTCCTAACACCTGGCTGTGAGCACCTCAGTAGATCTTGTCTTTAATCCCCCACATCTGCAGATGCAGCCTCAGCACCTCACTTTCAGTGTCACATCAGGACAACAGAGATCTAGTTAAATCTTCTAACTACGAGTGCTTTGGAGGTGGCCGGGATGATTGCCGTATTGTCACACGTTGCTTCCAGCCCTTCTTGATTCTTCTATAAATATGTTCGATAAATATGACTAATAAGTCAGTAAGTTGCCCTTCTCTCCTCTGATTAGAAATGCTGTTTTTCAAAGTTCTTTACTCATTGTATCTAGCTGTTTTTGTTTTTATCACTTTCAAAAATATCCAGAAAATATCACATAATGCTGCCAAAAAATATCTCTGGGGAAAAAAAATCCAGCAGCATCATACAACAAGAATAAGCCGATTTCTCCTGGAGTCAGCTTTGTAACTGTGTAAGATCCACTTCTTATCTCTGGCAATCTGTTGCTTAACACTTCATGAAAGTCAAGTCTAGATAAACAGACATTCTTCATAGTCTTACAAATACATTACTGTCATTAAAGGTAGTAAAAACCATCAGGGTTTACTATAGACTGACAGGTTGAAATCTAGAATGAATGAGCTTATCTGCACCTATCATACCATGAAACTAAAAGCAAAGGAGAAACAAGCATCAAAATTGTAAACATACATTTCTCCAAGTATAACACCACCCCTGCACACACACAGGAATATTTATGTACACACACATAATTTAATGTTAAATGAAACCTTTGTTGAGCAAACCTTATAGACTTATATTCACCAATAGTTAATTACTCCAGACAGTAATCCTTATGAAGCCTCAGAGACCATTATTTTCATTTAAATTCCATTAGTCGGTAAAATCTAAATGTCAAAACGTAGCACAGTGTTTAATGAGTGGATAAATACTAGAAAGCGCAGCTTTTGAAATCTTAGGTGAATCATTGTTAGGGGCTTACTACTTTCTGTATCTGACATTTATTAGTTTTGTTTCTTATTAAATATCCTCCTGCTTTGAAGATAATATATTTAATAAAGAAAAAAGTGGGTTTTTAAAAAATGAGGTTTACTTAAACACAAGCATCACCTTTGTAATATGTCCTCTATGTAATAAGTAAAGGCACTTGTACTGTATCATAAATGTATTATTAAAACCTGAATGCAAATTAACAGGACAAAGTATAATTGAATTATGTAGGAAATATACAGATGCTGTTACTGTCTAGTAAAAAAAAAAATACATCATTTAACCTATGAGACTCCAAGGGAGAGTAAATGCCTCAACAACTTGATAATAAATAGCTGACAAAGTCTTGGGCAGAAGAGTAATCCTAGAAATAATGTGATTTACTATCATTATGATAGTTTTATCCTAACAAGATGAAGGGCTTTATATACTGAGGTTTTATTGCAATTTCAGTCTATATCTCAACACAATGAAATTACTTCAACAATTAATGTTTTAATTCAAGGAGATAATTCATCAAACTGGTTGAGAAAATTGAACTGTCCCAGCTTAAGGTATTTGGGATCTACAAGCTCAGTTCATGTACCTACTCCTGGACAAGTTTGCAACCATGCTATGAAACAAACAAACAAATTCAATCACAGCTCATATCTGCAGGCCAAAGACTTCAGTCTAGCCCCTAGTTAAATATTAGGACAATGGTCTTCTACCAATATTTTATAAAGCGTGGGCATGGAGGTGAACATTCATGGGAGAGTGCATGTGGGGAAAAAGACCAGCCTTTGGTGGAGAAAATTCATGAGAAGATAACTCATGGAGAGCTTCACTTTTCAGTTCAGACAGTTTGAGTGCAAAAAATGGCGGAGAGAGCCAAAATATTCCTACAAGCAGAAATGTCTTCTAAAAGAATGCTTGGCTTTGTTAGATGTTACACTTGACCTGCTAGGTTCTGTTGTTTGTGTCATGTCTCTTGCAGGTACCAGTAGGTGAGGCCACCACCTGGCACAGTGAGGAGCAGAAGACAGTCTCAGTATAACAATACAGGGAGAACGGAGGCAGTGTGAGAGATACGATGTGAAAAGGATGTTTATAGGGAGAAAGAAAAAAAGGGAGTAGGGAGAACAAACACATTTTAATTTTTTTTCTTTTTTTTTTTTTAAAGTTTATGTTGTGTAGAGTAAGATATAAATCCTCATTTCAACCTCTTTGCTCAATTTCATTAAAATATCATTTTCTAGTTGATGTGTGAGATTTGTTTTGGGAGATATGATGAAGGATAACTTGGGCTGATTGCCTGGAAACAGACTTTAAGATAGCTATTTGCATGCAATCATTCCCAAACTAACACCTATGAGTTGTCTCAACTTGATGTAATTGTTGCAGATCTTTATATAACACCTCCCACCCCCACCCCCTCAACACCACAACCAGACCAGTCCTTGGATGCTGGCAGCTCTGTACAGTGTGGGTGTGATCTTGGTCACAGCAGCTCTCTTCAACCAGTTTCTAGACTAGGGATAAACTGAGAGCTTTCAGCAGGCAACACTGCTGATGGTTTAAGGGAATGAAGGAGCAATCACGTTGATTGTGTCTTTTGCCGTGCAGCTTTTAAGTCTGATGTAGTCCCACTGGTTGATTTTTGCCTTTGCTGTTTGTGCTTTTATTGTCACACCCAACAAATCACTGCCAAGATCAATGCTGAAGAGCTACTTTTGTATGTTTTTTCCCAGAGGCTTTATGGTACCAGGTCTTATGTTTAAATCTTTGATCCATTTTGAGTTAATATTTGTGAGCAGTGTAAGATAAGAACCTAATTTCATTTTTCTGCATGTGATTATCTTACTTTTCCAATACCATTTGTTGAAGAAAATACCATTTTTTCCTTGGGTGTTCTTGGTTCCATTTTAAACATTAGTTGACCATATATGTGTGGGTTTAATTCCAAGCTCTCTTTTCTACCCCATTGGTTTGTGTGCCCATTAAATAAACTAAGTGTCAGCCAATAGATGTATGGATAAAGAAGACAGAATATTATTCAGTCAAGAGAAAAAAGGAAATTCTGCCATTTGTGACAACATGGATGCACACTGAGGACATTCTGCTAAGTGAGATAAGTCAGACAAAGGAAGACAAATCCTGTATGATATGACTTACATGCAGAATCTAAAAAAAGTCCATCATAATACCAGAGAGTAGAATGGTGGTTACCAGGGGCTGGTAGATCAGGAATAGAAGAGCTGTTGATTAACAGGACACGTTTGCAGTAAGTAGATAAGCAAGTCCTGAAGATCTAATGTATAGGATAGATAACAAAACTGTATCATAAACATCAAACTTGCTAAGAGACTAGATCTCAGTTATTCCCACCGCAGAGAATGATAATTATGTGATGTGATAGAGGTGTTAGCCAACACTACAATGACAATCATACTGCACTCTGTTAATTTGCCAAACCAAGATACTGTACTCCTTAAACTTACACAATGTTATATGTGAGATATATTCCAATTAAAAAAAAGGAGCAACCTTGGAGGTATCAATTACAAAAAGTGAAGCAGAACCTCAAGGTAGTATTGAAGTAATAGCCAAGACTGCCTACAAGGGGGTCATCTCATCTGGGTTAGAGAATTTCAAAGGTATGGGGAGCTCTCCCCACAATAAAGCAGAAATAGAGAGGGGAATGTGGGCCTCTACAACCTTGAGTTATTTCAGTTTACGCATCCATCCAAATTTAACTACATGCATCCTTCTGCAGTTTGAAAGTTCTCTTTTTCCTCTACTATCACTCATTTCCACATAAGCTTTCATTCAGAATTTCTAATTTTAAATAATTTCTGTAAATTTTTATACTTATTTGAGGAATAATTGAAAAGAAAAAAATGAGAAAATTAAAACAGAAAATGTCTGTCAACATAAAATATAGGTAATTTATGGCAAAGCTGGAATCAGGGTCCCTTCAGAGTTTTCCAACATACGTCAGCTAGTAGCATGGGGTTTTGGATCTTTTCTTTATTGCAATCAATCCTGCTGGAAATAAGGAGTCAATTCAGGAGATCAGCAGAATTGAGCTAGCAAGAGAAGGAAAACCCTGAAAAGAATTATTAATTATATGCATATTGACAAGACCAGAAGATACTGGCCAAGTCATTGTGAAACAAAGAGTCATTAGAAACACCTCCATTGCCACATGGAAGATGTAAGTTCCCTTCAATATATTTATCAGTGATCTACTGACTCTAGGCAAAGCAGATGACAGTGTTGCTAACACAAATGCCGTGTAGTTGCATGGGTAGGTTCTCATGGGGATTTGATCTTGGGGTGATGTATTGACGAATTCCCTTGCTTTTACCAGCATAAATTTCTAGCATAGAGAGACAAGTATTTTCTGCAGATTCCTTATTTATACTACATTAGCCAGATATTTTGGAGATGCTGTGGTTCCATTAAATATCAGTCACAAAGCCGTGTAATACTTCCAAGGAGGCTGACCAGCTATTGTTTCCCTGGATAAATATCATTTATATGTTCCTGCTATATGGAAGCATGATGGAATAAAGAAGCCACAAAATATGTGGACAGCTTATGTTCTTGCTTACTTTTAGAAAAGTTGTAAGGTCAGGTTTCATTTCCTTCATGCTTTTGTTTTTGATTGGTGTTTTTACTCTAATTTTGGAATAATATGTAATCTTCCTTAAAATTAGGATATGTCTAGGGGGTATTAATTATTTCAGGTTTCATTAAATACAATTCTAAAAGAAATTCTCCTTAAAATTTTCTGTACTCTTGATTGGTCAGATTGACTCTCATATTAATTACTGAAATAAGTATAAAGGCCCTTGATAACTGCAGACCAAATATATAGCCACAGTTGGCTCAATTTATTAAGAGGTCAAAAACTCTAACATTTGATTCACATTTAGTTGAAACAGCAGAATGAAAAACTTCATGTAAAGGGTGCAATCCAGAGGTAGATGGGTTTCATCCCTCTTTGCTCCCACTGCACCTGTTGGTTTTAAGGGTTTTTGATGCTGCTGGTGTGTAGAGAGATATCTAGTCTTAATAGACAGAGAATTCTAATACTCTTTTAAGTGCAGGATTATAAAAACAAAATAGACCTCATTGCAGTTTCCTAAAACTATATATAGGAAAGGATAATGATGCTCTACAGCTAAAATGTACTATGAAGAAATAAGAAGCCCAGGCTGGTGAGCAGAACTCGACATCAAGGATAAAGCTACATCCTTTATAATCTCAGCTCTGCCAGGGTTGGTAGCAACCAGGACCAGGATTCATCATATTTACTTGCAGTTAACTTTTTTTTTGCTATCTCAGTATTTCTTCCACTTTCTGTTGATAATAAGACCCAGACTCCCCTCTGTTCTGTGATGCTCTGGCTACAGCATAAATCCAGAGGCCTGCCCTCATCTAGCCAAAAGGTAGACACAGCAGAGAATTAGCAAAGCTTAAGTAGATCCTACTCTCATTCCCAGTAATTTAAATTGTGAAGGCAACAACACAAGAATGAGAAAAACGAATGGACTTCTTTCATTTAATGGGTGGTGCTCTGTCAACACTGTCAATGTGTTTTTGCTAATGAGACTCTTGAGGCTTCATTGTGGCATTTCCATATACTAGCCTCATTCTCCAGTCTTCTTGTCAATTCTGTGGGCTATTATCTTCCAAATAAGCTCCTTTTATGATTAAACTGTCTAGTGTTAGTTTTTGTTAGTGCCACCAAAAAAAAAAAAAAAAAAATTCACAGAGCATACCAAGTGTATGAGCAACATTTGCAATTATTCCTATATACAGCAGTGGGAGAATGCTAAATTGTTTAGCCCTTTACTGTCTCTTGTTTCATTTCAATATATTTACAACATATTCACCAAAACAGTTCTCAAATATGCCCATTGTCATCTATGTGATAAGAAAGTCCTTAGTTTAAGGTGCTACACAAACTAGTTGGAGGGAAATACTTCATCATTTTTGAATGAGAAAGCCCTTCCCACAGAGTGAACACGCTTATGCTAGAGAGAAATCTAAGTCAGTTGCAATGGCTTGAGTGTAATGGAAAGTTATCAATCTGATCTCCAATATAAATACGGAAATCTTTGAGACATGGTGAAATCTCACCGTTGGCTGACTGTAGGTCAATTATCTACTCCAAATATGTAAGCCTTGAGAGCCAGGAGAACTTGCTTGCTTTCAAAAGGAGACATGAAACCGGAAATATCTCCCTTGAGAATTTTTTTGTTATGTGTACATCATTCTTTATACTGTTCGCTAATAAACTGTGTGAGAGTTCATACCATGATCAAATTAATTTGACAAAAGTGAGCCTATCTAATAACAGGTATTCCTGGAAACATTTTGAGGAAGAAAACCGATGAGAAACACTATGAAGCTTTTAGCCAAGGAGAAGAGAGGGGCTTGCGGCACCCAGGTTTGAGATGTGAATTAAAATGTGGCTTCTTTTCCGTATCTTGGCTATTGTGAATAATGCTGCAATGAGCATGGTAGTGCAGCTATCTCTTTATGTCCATCAATGAATGAATGGATAAAGAAGACGTTATATATATACATATATATATATGTTTGTGTGTGTACTTTATATACATATATTATATATATACATCATGGAATATTATTCACCCATGAGAAAGAAGAAAACCCTTCTGTTTGCAACAACCTGGACGAATCTTGAGGACATAATACTAAGTGAAATACAAATACTGAGTCAGAGAAAGATAAATACTGTATGTGGAAGCTAAAGAAGCCAAACTCAGACAAATAGAGCATAGTGGTGGTAACCAGGGTCTGTCAGGGGTGGGAAATGGAGAGATACTGGTCAAAGGGGACAAATTTTCAGTTACAAAGTTAACAAGTTCTGGGGATCTAATCTACAGCATGATGATTATAGCTAATAATACTATATTATATGCTTGAAAGTTCCAAGAGGGTAGCTTTTAAATATTCTAACCACAAAAAAGAAATGGTAATTATGTGATGGGATGAAGGTATTAGCTAATGCTATGGTGATAATCATTCTGTAATATATAAATGTACTGCATATAAATCAACATACTGGACAGCTTAAACTTACACACAATGTTATATGTTGATTATATCTCAACAGAGCTGGAAAAAAGTGGCCTCATTTGTATTAATTAGTTGATAAGGCAATTCAAAAAGAACATTCTGGAATGTAAATTATCTTTTAACAAATGAGAACCAACTATTTGGAGACACTTGGTAGCTGATTAACCACAGTAGCACTGAAAGATATGGATGTTTGATTGGCAACAAAGGCCAAAACCAGAGCAGAAAATGCAGCAAAATGGAATGTTTCTTACAAAAGCAACATTGACATAATTATTCCAAATATAGAAATATAGGAGGAGAGAACTCAACATGCTTCTCACGGTAAAGTATAATGACAGCTGCAATGTAGAAAGTCACCTCAGATTCTGCTCCCTCTCTGACTTCCAACTGAGACTCTTTTTAAATAAATGCCGTCAGGGGTTTATAATCTTGTCAAGTGTCAAACGTATTTTACATAACATGTGCATCACTCACAAAAATTAACACATCTATGTAGACAGTTATCCACTATCAGGAAACATCATATTTCTATGAAAATAAAATGTGTCCTTTTCATATTTGAATATCTTTGTGATAATGGCATACTTATTATCAATCCCATTTACATTGAATGTAAGTTTATTTTTTCCTTTAATGATACTGTATTTTACAACTAAGGAAAAGTTATTCACTGAAATGAAGTGATCTTTATGGAGCAAACACATTGACATATTTCCCAATAAATGTACTATGAATTACTCATCCCAGGAGGAAACATTTTTTTAACAAAAATTATAAGTTTTTCTCAAATAGAGTTTATTAGTTTTCTATATTTGAACTACCGTGTATCAGTTCTCTAAATCTTTGTACTTCCCACTGGATTTAAATATGATAGCTCACTAAACATCTTTATCATCTGCTTCCTCTAGACACATTCTTCTGAAAGGAAGATAGTGCTTTGAAAGAATATTAACCATATGAAGAAATGTTTCAAACACACAAAGTTCACTCCTTCAATTACCTCAACAGCTGGTGTTATGTGTTTACATTTAGACAGAAGAAACCTTACAAAGACATACTGTGCAACTTCAAGTAATTTAGATTTGTCACTGTGCAGGGAAAACACACGGGCAAATAATTCAAACAAGCTTGTAAGTCTCAGAGATGAGGGGCTTTTCAAAACAATATTCAGTCATTAACCAGGAAGTTATGGAACAAATCTATGAAACAGAATGGACCAGCCTTTGGAAGTATTATGCACAGGACAGATGCTTTAGTCACCTGCTCTGAAAAGCACTATTGATACTCACTCAGTAGCAGTGATAATACAATCAGCAGAAGGGTCAGCTCTGAGGATGCCATGTGATTTCATGGACTAGCAGTGTGATCCCATGAAAAAGGACAGACTTTCTAGCCAGACATATCTGAGTTCTAGTTCTGATTCCACAATTTACCATCACTGTATTTCACTTTCTTAAAGTATGTGAGCCTCAGTTTCTACATTAGGCTAATAGTACCTACTTAAGCATTTTTTTGTGTGTATGAAATGCTCAGAAATATAATCTCCAAATGAGCACCATTTTACCCCATTGTCTGGCAAAGATCAGTTTTCAATTAAAGTAAGTCAAAGTAAGATGAAAGAAGACTAAACCATCAAATCTCTTCTATTTGCAAGCAGGTACAGAAGAATTTACCAACAGTAGTAGCAAAGGGATCTGCTGTCCCTCCCTTGGTCTCCCTCTTCCTGTTGAATCTTTTTTTCCCCCCAATCTCCTGGACATTCAGGTAGCCCAAAAGAGAATTTGCCTAACTTCTATGCTCAAGCAGAGATGAGCACTGCGGCCTGGTAAGACGATACTGGGCTCCTCTAGGAAGATGCTCCAGTTGCCCAAGTTCCCTGGAAAGATCTCCAGTTTCCTCTGAGGGACAAAGAGCCCATTCTCTCCACTCCAGTTTCTCCCAAGAGTGTCCCACACTGGACTCCACAATTATAATTCTTAGTGTTTCTCTTTTAGACCCACACTTAGCCAGCCCTAGTACAAAGGCAGCCTCAGGGGACCTGGAATAGATCTAGTTCCAATTCTATGAACTCAGATGCAGGTCCTCTTTAAGATTAGGCAAAGAAAAGGTAAAATTAATGGACACATACTGAATTTACAACATTGACCTTGGTTGCCCGGTTGCCCTGTATCTAACCAGCAAATTTAACCCTATTCTGGCACACTTTTAAATAAATAACTATGCACAGAGAATAGACAAATTGCTTTTTAAAACATGGTATATATGCAATTATCTATGTGCATATATTCTAGTAGAAGGAGAGTGACGTTCTCCTGAGAGTTACAGCAAACGTCCCAGTTCTGATATACATTGGCTCTACTTAGCCTGGATTAGGACCCATGACCTGTGTTGACCAGTCACTGTGCTTCTGGTTCATCACGCCTGTTCCTGTGACCCTGCATGGAACAGCAGGGTAGGCTATCACCAATCAAATATATAAATCAGAATTAATGGTGGGAGAGGGGTGTTTCACAAGGAAAATTGGGGTGCTATTACCAGAAGCAGAAAATGGTTCAGGACAAAAGGCAGTAGATATTTATGTGTATAAACGCACACTAGAGCACGGCATTGCTCATTCCTTTCCTTATAACCTTCTAGCATACTGGTCTTGGCCTTGAATAATCAGAAGCTGATATAGGTGAACAAATTAATTTTTATATATTATTTTAATCTGTCTGCCTCTGATTTCACCCAGTTCCCTCTCAGCCTCATGCTGAACTCACAAATGACTTTCTATCTGTCACATCAATACTCCATTCTTCTCTCAGCCCTAAGACAACTCTGAACAAGAAAAGAAGTATGTCTGCATTTCAGAACAGAACAAACCTTCAGCTACCCAAATGTGACCCAAAAAATCAGGTCAGAGGGAGACAGAGAAGGAAAAAAAAAAAAAAAAAAAAAAAAAAAGAAGCAAAGACAGCATAAAGCTAGTTCTACTGTATAAAACTGTCTTTCTTATTTATTCCCCTTAGAAAATAACTGCATATTCTGGAAACGTTGGTGCTAGGAAAAATAACTGTTTAATCTTCTCTGATCCATGGGAGCCTGCTTCAATCTCTTCCTCCTTACTGTTCTTCCTAACCCCACACCTCAGAATTAATACTTGAATAAACAGCATTTTGTTTTTCTTACCCTACCCCACCCCCTTTCCTGCCTTCATTTTCTAGCCCTTTAATAAGGTCCCCGATACCATATTACCTAATAAGCACCCTATACCCTTCCTGAGAGGCTATTTAAGAAACAGCTGACAGGGTCACACCCTGCACTCTTGCTGTAAGTGTAACTGGGTCTCCTGTTGGCCTGAACAAATGTTCTTAAGGTTCCCCAACAGTCTCTATCCCTCAAGATAGATTCTCACAATTCCTCTGTGTAATCAGCTTTAGGTCAACATCAACATAAATGGCTGCTCATCTTTCAAGTCCCTTTATTCCAGTCCTTTGTAAATTCAGGCTGATGAAAGGAAAAAAAAAAAGTGAATTGTACGTTGGGGAAATCTTCATTTATGTGTCTCCATTTTCATCTCCATTGGAGATATTAGACAACTTTCTCCTACAACTAGGGACCTGGGGACAGCTGAAATGGAAAGAACAGGGGGACAAAACTTTGATGGAATCCTACATGTCCTATCTGTAAACTTAACATCTACCAGATGCCCCTCCCAATTCCTTTCGTGAGTCAGGAAAGGGTCTTACGTGATTTATCATTATTCCAGACTAAAGCCATGACTAACAATAAGCAATATCCTTAGCTTCCTCATCGCCCAGGGTTTAGATATCAATTTCTCATTACGTTCCAGAATTTGGTGGCAGAGTCACAACTGATGATGCTAATTTCCCTCCCAATTTTCTTTGCTGAAATTAGATCTCATGACATGAGCAGTCCTGGTGGTCTCTGGCAATCCACTTCTACTTCTCTTGTTCTCCAGTTCCTGGGGGCCGACTCTGGGGTACCAAAATGCCACTTAGTGCCTAATTCCTAATTTATCATCTAGTGGCCAAAGAGTGCCAACTCTCCTTCTGAAGAAGGTCCTGAACTCCATTCCTAGGTAGTCACTGAGGTCCTTCTATTCACAGAGAAATTTCTCAGACATGTTATGCACCTGACTTCAAAGTATGAGCCACCATCTGAATTTCTGGTTTCTTCATTCCAGGGGCTGCTATATTAGCCCCCGAAATAATTTTATAATATTCTTCTAATAGGACTATTTTGAGGTAATCAGAATTTTATTTTTTAAAAATAAACTTGCCAAAACGGGCCCTATTCTTCACCTTTCCTTATGCCCTCTCCTTCAGCTGTGTAACTTCGCAGCATCCTCCCATTCTGACTCTGAGTTCAGCCACGTGACTTGCTTTAACTGATGAAAATCTTGATGAGTACTCAAGTGTTTGAGCTTGCCATGTTTTGTGCCTTTTTGATCAACAGGATGACATGCCATGATAGCCTAAAGGAGAAGAGAGACAGGAAGCACAGCCAGCAAGCCCCAGAATTCTCAGCTAAGTTCAGTCTACAACAGCCAACAGATAGCCAACACTCGGATGGTGAGCCCAGTCTTGTCAACAGAGTTGCCATGTTGACTCTCTCAGATGCATGAGCAATAACAGCTTATTTCATGACACTCAGACTTTCAGGTCATTTGATACCCAGCATTATTTTAGCAACAGATGACTGATACATGGGTCATACACTGACTTTTTAATATCTGATCACCCATCCCACTTCATTGTCCACAGTCCTTAAAATGATAAATGATCACTATGTTAAGTCAGAATCTTCAAAAATCTGTTGAAAATATAAATAACCAGCTATTGCATACAGTCAACCATCTAAATACATTGATATGCATAAACAGGAAAACAGTAGTTAATGATAGAATGTATAAAGACAAAAGTAATTATAACTGAAACCATTACTTGTTAAGTTTGTAGGTGTTACTCTATATACTATTCAAAGTAAACAAGTCAAGTTAGGAGTATATTTACTGCAAGGTTTTTTCACTTTTTATTTTCAACATAGTCATATGATAATGCTAATATAATAACAAAAATGTTAGTTGATTTTATAAAATGATAATTGGCTGCAGTAAATATAACTATCTCTATTCATGTAGCAATGCATTATTATTCATAACTTATTTTTCTTACATCTACATAAAATTATTTGTAGAGCATACACAGAAAATCTAGTTTTTCCTTTGACAATTTTCACCAGCCAAGTTTGATCTGGGCTTTGGTGAATGTTCTGCAAAGAAAGTAGTAAAATAGGGAGAAACAGATAATATCATTCTCATTTAAATAGACTGTCCATGTTTTCATGGGTTAAAGAAGACTAGATTCATTCCGTTAATATCCCTAAGAGGCTCAGAAAAAATATATATATATTTAAACATCACTGTAAGTCTGGTTAATGAGGACCTTTTTAAAGTACTACTACACAATAAGGACATCTTAGATGTTTACATCTATTCAATATTTCTAAAGACATCAAAACAGTAAGCAAATTTCCCAAACTTTTCCAGTGATTCATACAGAACTTCTTAAATATATACATACATTTTTGGTTCAGTAAGACAAAAATGATATATTTTAATATTAATAAATATTGGACATAAAAACTAAAATTGTATAACTGCAAACTTTAACCAAAGTGAAAAAAATACATAAGATTGAAATATATGTAGGAAGAAGTAATACATTGCTAAAGATTTTTTATTATTTATTTATTTCTTCTTGAGTTCCTAGAGATGTAGATCAAAGGGCTTTTTGTAGATTCTACATTTATCCATATATTCATTCAGGAAATGTATTGAGTGGCCATAATGATGACATAGTATGCTCTTGCTTTTCCAGGTACATCAACATGAAAAACAATGACTGATTTCTGGGATTACGGGAAGTGAAAGTCTCACCATCACTATCAGTCATCATTCTGTGATTTTTAAAATGTATGAAGCAAAACTAGCAACCAGATGAGAGCGTAACTTTCACACTCTCATCAGTACATCAGTGTTAGGAGATACTTTAAGAGCATCACGTCATTTGGGAGGTCCACACTTAAGCCCTCTAATGTGGCTTTTGAATGAATCATATATGACATGTATAATCACCAGGAATAGGCACCTGATTATGAAACTGCTTCACTATGTGAAGCCACCAATTAAAGTTAAAGCTTCCAGAAAAATATCTTCAAGACTCTTTCAGGAGACCAGGTAAAGACACAGACAAAATAGTCTCAGCCATATTTTCCAAGAATTCAGGCAAGTCAGAATTCAAATGTCTATCATACTGGTCTCATAAATAGAAATCAAAGACATGGAAGTGCAGATTAGCCACAAGAAAAAAGTTGTCTTGAAAAGCAAGTCTCGTTTATTCATTTAACAAACATTTGTTAGCACCGTATAGGTCACTGCTGTTGGAAATATAAATATGAAAAATATAAGTAGAGTAGCAAAATTTCTAACCAGGAGGATGCCCAAAGAACATGGTGAGTTACAAATTACTGAACCTATGTTGATACAATGAAATGACACACAATGATTTCTTATCATTTATTCTTTACTAAGCGACTTTGAGGTTTTCTTACCATTAGCATGTATCTGTTCTAAGATAGCAATTATCATTTTGAAACAATGAGAATAAAATCAAATGTGGACTGGCAGCGCCGGATATTATCTTATCACAACAATTTTGCCTTTACAGTTTGTACCCATTGAAATTATCTTTGCTAACTCCTTTCAAGGTTAACTACGTAAAGATATTTACAACGTTACGTAACATCACTGGGGTTGTTTGTTCTAGATTTTGCTTGTCTAGCCTAGAAGAGTAACATCAAAAACAGGTGCACATAAACCACCTGCCTTTGAAGATCTCACCTTCAAACAGATTGTCAATTTTGCTGTAAAAAGTAATATTGTACCTCCCTTTTCCAAGTGAATCTTACCATATTGATTGTTTAAACTGTTAATTTTTTAAAATGAGAAAGAACTGATGACAAATATATTCTAAAAACAGCTTATAAATCATATGCCAAAGTATAAAAGGTTTCAAAAATATTGTACATAAAGATAAGAAAGAAAAACAATCCACTTGGCAAGAATAAGAATGATCAGCCATGACCATCTATAACATATTTATTAATGTATGCTATTTGTGACTGCTTTATAGATAACTATACATGATGCATGATACAGTCCTTTACTTTAAAAATATATATTTTTGAATTTTTGCATTTGACTTTTTAGAGGATATGTCTAAGGACTCACAGAGAATTATGTGGTAACCGACATTAGTTTGAAAAAATTAAATAATTTAGTCAATGTAAGGAGTTATTAAAATGTTTACCACGTCAGTTTTTTTCAAGTATTCTCTTTTGCAAACCAAGTCACATTGCGTCTATACTATCATCTAGAACTGACCTTTTTCCTAGACCCAAGAGTACAGAGTAAGACTTAACAGGAACCAAACTATACTTTTCACCTTCTCCTCATAAGGTAGGTGAACCAATTCAGGTAAATCAGAGCCAAGCAGATCCAATACAGAGATTTTGGGTTGAATGATCAGAACATTAACTTTATTTTCTCTTGTACTAGTTGCTTGCAATGGTATGAGCTCAAAGCTGCCGGTAGCCAACAAATAGATATTGAGAACAGGTTTAACTAGCAAAGAAAGCAAATGAAGAGATGCATCTAAAAGTCATATGTGAGCCTTAAATCCTTGCAGCAAGTCAGATCTGTATCTCTGGGCTTTTAATTACATAGAACAATACATTTCTTTTTTTTTTTTTTCTTCTTTTTTTTGAAGAAACTTGATCAGGCAGAGAGAGAGGGGGGATACAAAGGAGATTCTGATAATGAGAAAACACTGAAATACCTTTGCAAGGCAGTGCTATGTGAGATTGGCAATCTGTAGAGAGAAAAAAATGAAGGCGGGAGAAGAAGAGTGGAGAAGGAAAAACAGGTGAGATATCAGGTGAGAAGTGATGAGGACCTTAAGGAAAGGATGGGAGGAGGGTTTGATTCTAAAACTATTAAAGAGGCAGAATTGACAGGAAAATTGTGGCATTTCATAATATATAAGCACAAAGGGAGAAGGGAAAAAATCAAAGGCTGATATATGGGTTTTGAGCTGGTGTAATTTGATGTTGGTTGTCATTAGTCACCGAAATAAGAATGTGGGAAGAAAAAGAAGAGGTCACAAAGTGGAGGTAGGCAACAGATCATGAACTTAGTTTCACACTTAATAAATCTTAATTACCCATGGGATCTCCACACAGAGGTTCCAGGAGGCAGTTGGTTTTGCAAACCTGAGCTTTGGAATGAAATTTGGAGATGTTAGAATTAGAATTTTAGCTGCTATCTGCAGACATAAATTAATTAAGAATTTAATGGTGGATGAACTAAATCAGAAGGGGTATGAAAGAAGGCAAGACAAAAACATGTAAGGAAGTCTATGTGAGCATATTAACATCTAAGACCTACACAGAAACAGAATTGCCTGAAAATGAATCTGAATTAAGTCTGGAGAAATAAGATTTTAGAAATTGACAACAATAAAACAACAGTGCCAGAAAAAATAAGTGAAGGGAGAAGTTCAAAGATCAAGGAGTACTCAGCAAAATGGAGTGTTGCAGATGGGTGGAAGTAAGACAAGACAGGAAATTTTCCACTGAATTTAGCAAACAGGACATCACTGGTGATGTTGGCATTAGGTATTTCAGATAAGTGGTGGGGGTGGGAGCCTGACTGCAAGGGGAACAGTGAAGCTGCTTTAATTATTCACTTAAGAGGGTCAATGAACTTGAAGTTGAATTCTAACTTATGAATATAATTCTTTATAAAATCAAAGACCCCTGGAAACTTCATCATTTCCTACATGAGACTCTCAAGAAAAAAAAATCACTTTCTCTATAAGAAGAATCCCAACTACACAGGATAGAAGGCAACACTGACTGTCTCAGGAATTGTGGCTGATTTTTTTCCTAAAAGACAAAGTAAGAGCTTCTAACATTGTAGGTAGCTTCAAAAACATTCATAACTTAAAATTGATTTGACAACCAAGGTATGTTATAACAGTTACAAAAGTCTTTTTGCTATGACCAAAACAAACAACCTAAGATATATTTTTTTTGTACGAATGGTGTACTCTATCCAAAAACCTTGTTTCTATTTGGTCCCCTGTTAAATTCCCACTTGCTGAAAAGCTGCAGGGGAGAGAATTCCTGGTGAGCTGTGTAACAGCTTCTTACTTCCTCTTGCTATGTCTTCAACATCCATGTTCAACATTGAATCTCACTGTAGCAGAAATAAGTGTGGTAGTAAGCCTGTCCTGGTGTGTGTGTGTGTGCTTGAAAAGATAGAGGCTTGAAATGACTTAATAGCTGCCAGTACAATTTACTGACAAGGAATTTACATATATTTAATAGGTTCAAAACCAAATTTTTTCCTAAGAAGCAATCATTGTAATCACAATTTTACAGAAAGCAACTTATGTATTTCTAATATTTTACCATTAAGAAAAAACATTCGGGAAACAATTTTTTAGATTCCATGCTTAGATGCAATTCTTTACAAACCAATCATTCCACAAAACTCTTTTTCTTAACTTAATTCTGAAATGGAAATTTTTAATATTAAGATGCAGATTGATCAAAAGTACGTACCTGTTATCCTCCACCACAGGAATTAAAAGCTCACCATAGAAATTCAAAGAAGTATTAGACAACAAGGACAAAGAAGTGGCAAAAGAAAACATGTGACATCAACAAATTTGTTGAAGTTTGAAAGTGGAAGATGAGTAACTTATTTAGCTGAGTACAGAAAATTATATTGCAAATGGCTAGAGTGAGGAGACTGTTAATACAAAACAGCCAACTGACTCTGCAGAAGACATGAGAAGCTCAGTAAATGGGGTTACATGAAAAACGGGATGGTAGTGGTGTCAGCTGAGATACCTTAAACAAGATTCCTGGTTAAATAACTAGGTTCGGAGCCATCCTCCCCTAAATTGTCTCTTGCTCCATAGTGTAGAGATTAGAATGTTTTTTGAAAACATTGTCACAGAGCCCCCAAACTGTCAAACACAAACTACCTCTTTTCTTGAACACATCAAAGTAAAGCCCCCTTGTTGAAAAGCCCTGTGTTTGTCACACACATTGCGTGACCAAAGAGCATCTCTGTGCTGTGTTGTTAGTGACACCGACATCTAGCTATTCAAAAAATGCTTTCCCCTCTTCTGTCTGGGTATACATCAAGACTGCATGTCTCAACCTCCCTTGTGGTTAAAAGTGGCCATGTGACTGAGTTGGAGGCAAAGGAACGTGAGAGGAAGTCGCGTGTGCCTCGTCCAGTCCAGTCTTGACCTAGAATCCTCGCCTCGCACGCCTCTTGTTTTGCACAGAAGGTTGTCTGGATGACAAACCCATGGAGAGAATTTGGAAGCCATGTGTTGAATGTCACTCCCTAGACTCCCAACACCCTATTAACATATAAACCACCTGCATATAGTTACATAAACAAAAACAAACACTGAACAATTACATGTGAGGGTATATTTATTTCCACGGCCTTACATACCCTAACTAATAAATTTTTAAATGTGAGTGGAGAGGCATGAATAATCAATCAATCAGTCTCTTTGAGGAAAACCTGGAACCTGAAAAAAGGGAAACAAAGCAGCACACAGAATAAAAGGTGGGAATGGGGAAAGAAAACATTACCGAAGGAGCCAAATAAAACTTAAAAAAATAAATAAAACATCTATAATTAATATCCTCACAGAGATAAAAGAATATGTTCATAAAAAAATCAAATGAAGTGGCAGAAAACAAGGAGCTCTTAAGAGTGTGAAATATTGAAACAAACCTGAAAAATTAATAACAATAACCAAAATACTTTCAGGACTGGGAAAAGGGTAGCTGTACTACAGATAAACTTTTTGGCAATACCTGCCCTACTCCAACCAAACACCAAGGGAAAACTTGCACCCTCTTCCTTCCCTCACCAAGGGCTTTCAGTGGAGTCAAATAGGAAGTTGATTTCCCACCATCAACAACCCTGCTCCTCCCCAGAGAAGCAGGTAGCCACCATCCAATTTCCCCACCAAGGTACTTGTGATGGTTAATTTTGTGTGTCAGCTTGACTGAGCCCCAGGGGACCCAGATATTTTGTTAAACATTATTCTGAAGGTATCTGTGAGGATGCTTCTTGATGAGCTTAACATTTGAATTCGTAGTGTGAGTAAAGGAGATTGTCCTCCCTAATGTGGGTGAGCCCCATCCAATTCACCGACGCCCTGAATAGTACAAAAATAGTAAGTAAGGAAAAACTGCGCTCCCTGCCTCGCTGTCTTCCAGTGAGGCTGGGTCTGAGTCTTCTTCTGCCTTTGGACTCAGACTGGAACTGGAACTTACATCATCAGGTCTCCTGGGCCTCCAGTTTGCCGACTGCAGATCTTAGGACCTCTCAGCCTCTAAAACTACATGAGTTAATACCTTATTTTATGAATATATATAATCTTCCTCTCTCTTTTTTTCATCAACAGGAGATATATATATATCTTCTATTTATTCTGCTTCATATATATACACATATATACATATACTTATATATGTGTATATATATACACATATATATTGTGTGTGTGTGTGTATATATATCTATCTTCTATTTATTCTGCTTCTCTGGAGAACCTTGATTAATACAGTACTGTCAACCAGACTAAGTCCTGGTGGGGCGGGGAGCTCATCTATTCACCAACAGACAGAAGCTGGAGGTGCTCTGATTCCGCCAGCTCCCAACCCCAGCTTGCTGCCAAGGGCTCCTCCACCAGGAAAGCCAGGTGAACCTCCACCCTGACCCAGAACAAGGCAGACTTCATTAGGGAGCCAGTGCCAGGCTGAGCTTGGTATCTGTCGACTTCCCTCTCCCACCTCCATGCCCAACCCCAACCCTGAAGCAACAATACAGTGCGAGATGGACCCCTCCTTCCCCTGCTCCCTACCTTAGTGGCTGTGAGATCCCAGTGTGATATTATACCCCAATCAGAGGCAATGAAGCAGTGTAAGTCTGTCTCAATAGAGCTGAAAGGAGGACTGCCACCTTAAGAAAACTATGGAACCAAGAGACCAATGTTTCTGAGGACTTGGGAAAAATGTACTGCCTGGCATGATCTGCAGAAAAGCAGTTTGAGATTAACATGTGCACATTACTATATATAAAATAGATAAACAACCAGACCTACTGTATAGCACAGGGAACTATATTCAGTATCTTGTATTAACCTATAATGGGAAATAATCTGAAAAAGAATATATATGCATATATATAATATATATATAACTGAATCATTTTGCTGCACATCTGAAACCAACATAACATTGTAAATTAACTATACTTCAATAAAAATGGTTTAAAAATTAAAGCTAGATATTCAGAAAAGTAAGCACAAAAAAGCCATGTATTTATGATGGAAAGACACAGATTGGAAAATAAAATTATAGCCTATTGTTGGTGTATCATTAGCATCTTAAAGTAATTAGAATTTATATTACTCTATTTGAAACATGCGACAGGATAAAAAAGGTGGTGATAGTATACAGCAGTCAAATGTTTAAACACTGTAATAGGAGAGAAATAATCAATGAAGAGATAGAGTCATAAATATATATTTAGAAATGTAGATGTAAAGAAGAAACATTCCAAAAAAAGACAGTTGAGCCAAGTTGTATGAGTATTTAACTAGAGGAGCAGGAACTAGTATATATTTAATTATATGCACAATTTGATTTTTTTAACCATATACACCTACTGCTTTCATTCAAATAAATATGAACTCTAAGATACTGCTTTGATTTACATGTGTATACACATACACACATATATGTCTATATACACACACACACGTGTGTGTGTGTGTGTGTGTGTGTGTATGAAAAAGTAAGAGGGGAAAAGAAATCTATATTCAAACAGCAACTGTTTACAAAATATGCATTATCCTTAATAAATACTAGAATGCTCTTTGCTTTGGCATTTTCTCATTCACAGCAATATTTTCCATTGAAGTTATCATCATTTGGAAAAAATTATTTGCAACTACAGTAAAGTGAAGCTCTATTATCTGAAATTCAGTTGAATTTTATTCTATTCTTAACCCTGATTTATGAATACAAAACAATTTATATAAAGTCTGCTATTCAGAACTCAGTATATACTGAGTGAAAATTTTTCAATAAACATTATAAAGATTGCTAAAGTTCTTGCTGTCGTTGTCTGTAAAATATTAGCACACTAATGTAATAGTAGCTAACATTCCAAAACAGAGCATTCTAATCCATGCTCAGAGCATCAAAGTCTGGCTGTTTAACAGACTGTCAACACCTCTTATATGAAGGGACTCATGCAGAGATATTCAGAAATAAATTAAACAGGGAGGTGAAACTGCTCTTCATCATCTATCTTGCAGAGGTGGCGTAAGTGCCATGAATAGTTCCTGGCACACAGTAGACACTCAATATTTACTCTTCTCCTCATTTATTTATCAAATACATTTAACAACACATCAGAGAAAACAGAAAAAGCATTGAAATCAAATGTGTGCATGCATTCCAGGCTGATTTCTTCCAAATGTAGCCAGGCATAAGAAATGTATTTGGAGAAGAGAGCTCTGCACTTACAAATTCAAGAATTAAAGAAAAGTTCAAATAAAAGTAAACATAAAACAGGAGTTGAAATTTGAGCACTTCAATTACGTTCTGGCCAAGCATTTAATTTTCTGATAATCTATCTTATAGTTAGGACTAACTTTAATGCTTTTATAGTTTACATTTTCATTTATAAATCATAAACATTATTTTTTATGCTGCTTTCTCCCGTCTTCTTGGAATTTAGAAAAGTAAGCACATGTTTATCTCATTTCTACAAAATCCTCCTTCTCACTTCTCAGTTTTACGCCTTTCTGTAACTATGGGTCTACTATTCTTGTCCCTTGTTTCTATCAGTACTCTTCTTAATACAACCATTCATTCAATTTTGTTTTTCTAAATTCCTACCAGTTTTCTACAAATAGTCCCTGTATTAAATCAAATAAATACATAAACATCAAAAGTCACTACCAGAGCAAGACAGATGTTCATGGTCACAACTATTAATTGTTTTTAAGAAAATACGATGGACAACATGGAGACTTCTACTACGTCAATTCTGCAAATCGAGGCCACCATTCTCTGCAGAGCAGGCAAGAGGAAACTGACTATTGCATTGCAGTGTTTCACATTAAAACTCCAAAACATCATTGCAGCGTTTCCTTATTCCATGGAAACTAATATTCAGAGCAAATATGCATTCATTGATTAAATATTTATTGAGTACTTACTAAATTCTGGACACTGAGCTAATAGTGGAATTATTAAATACATTGTGCAAAGCCCCAAATGAAATATGCTCTTTCGTTTAAATCACGGAGCAATTCTATGAGGTAGAATATATGGGTTTTACAGGTGAAGCAACTATAGTTTATTGATGTTATGCTATTCACCTGCAAAATAAGAGGTGAAGCAAGGATCTGACCTGAGCTCTGACTCCAAAGCCTTTACTGTCGGAATTCTACCTAAATGATGATAATAATGGTAAATATCAGTCTCCATTCACTGGTTTGGTGGTAGGTCCTGTACTAGAGTACATTACATATGTGAATTACATCCTGTTATAGAAAAAAACCAGGGCTGAGAAGTGAGACGGCAAACTCATCACTAGAGAGGGGCTGGAGCATGACTAACGCTCCTCATCCCTTTTTCTGCCCGACGCATTTCTCCATCTCTGGACCAAAGGCGCTCTCTCTCTGTTTTTGGTTTGGTTTGGTTTGGTTTTTCTTTCAGTTTTTTTCTCTCTGTATCTGGTGTATCTGTCTTTCTCTTTCTCTCTGTTTGCCTGTTAATCTCCCTTTCCACCTCTGTCTTTAGATTTTTTGTTCCCTTTCCCTTTCCCTATCTACCCTTTTCTTTTTCTTTTTTAACATTTATCTTTCAGTCAGCCTGCCCTTTGCTGTCCATTTCTCTCTGTCCCTCTGACTATCTTGTTCCCTTACTGTCTCTACCTTTCTCTCTTTCTCTCTCCATCTCTCTCTCTCTACATTTCAGTTTCTCTCTTGGCCCCCATTGCTTATTTGCCCATCTTTCACACAGTCTCTAACTTACTGTATCTCTCTTTTGGTGAGTCTGTTTCTCTCGTTCTTCATGTCATTCTCTGTGTCTCTCTTTGAGTGTGTCTTGGTGACTCCTCTGTGTTTCTGTCTGTCTCTCAGACAGTGACTTAAGGGTCTAAAGAAATAACAACCTCTCATCCAGTTTTAATGAACTTCTCTGAATTCCAGTGATGTGCTGCAAAGTTGACAAAATCAGCCTCTTAAACGATAAAGCAAAAAGGAAAGTCACTGTCCTTGGATAAACAATTTGCATTTCCATAAGGATGCAGTGATGCAGAATCAGAAAAGGCTCATTCTGACACCTCCATGAAAACAACAGGGAGAGCATTCATTAGCCAGGCTCCCGTTTGAATGATGCACTTCATCGCACACACCACTGTCCTCCCCCATTCAGGAAACAGTGCTTAATTCTGTTTGAAATCCGCCCTTTCACCAGGCATTAGAATGAATGACTTTTCAAAGTAATAGGAGCTACACATCTGCCATGGCCTGAGAATGCTTACACTCTAAACGCCATAAAGAAAGTTACACCTCCTGTCAATTTCTTATCCATCAAGGAGCACAATAAACAAGCTTTGACTTTTTCCATTTACCAGCCCAAAGGAAAGCAATGCTTTATTTTCTTTAGTTTCTTGAGATAATGACTGTTTTTGCCTTTTACATTTATAGCTTCAACAGTCAGGATCTGATATTTAAGGTTGAGTGCAACCTTTAAACAACTTGTGAGATAAAAGGAAATTTGTCCACTGCAAATTCAGGTAGAAACTTTTACTCTTTAGAGTCAAAATTTTCTCACTGCTGTTATTTTTTGTTGATAGATACACACATATGCGTGTGCGCACGCACACACACACACACACACACACACACACGATCACCTTGAGAAGTAACTGGTAGATCAGAATGATTAACTGTGAATTGATTAATTTGGATTATTTACCATTGTACAGGTTTCTTACTTGTCATCTTGGCTGGTCCTTACAGAAACTCTGATGGGCTGGAGTTTTACAGATGTGGATACTGTTCAGGGAACGTGCCAACGCTTACAAGGGAAATCATTGTTGGCCATTGTAACAGAATCTGAGGTTTCTATGCTCCTTCTACCAATTAATAAAGCGTGTGTGTGTGTGTGTGTGTGCGTCTACCTTGCAAATAAGTGTCTGACTTATTTATAGGCCGAGACCAAATCACACTCATTTGTGTAGTCCTGCAAATCTGGCACTTTGGTTTATACATCACAGGTGGTGATCCTCCTTCAAGGCCATGCTGTTCATACCCGTATTCAAAATTGCCTCCTTACTCTGCCCTCCCCTCCTCACTCACTCATATGTGCAAGGAAGTAATGGCTGCATTTGGAACTTCTGTGTATATTCTCTGGTCCTGTCACTGTTTCAATCAAAGTGTCTCTACTATTCAATTTAAATAAAAGTTATATATCAATTCAATTTTGGAGTGCACTGAACCTTTGGAATTTGTACAGAGACTCTACCAAGAGAACATAATTTTGCCATAAATTACTCACAATAGCACTTTTTCCTCACTCAACATTGACTTATGAGCACTAATGAATCCCCATAGTTCTCTCCAATATCTCCTCATGCAACCAGTGATACTTGAGCATGAAACTACTATGCAAAGCCCCATATGTCATCATGAGTTTTGAATCTACAATCTGCCATATTATGAAGTGATAACAAATAAAAACCCCATTATAACAGAAAACATACCCACATCCAAACAAAGTTTTAGTTAAAAGTAATGAAAACAGTTTTGGAAATTCACCCCTATCAAGCAACATTCTTTTTTTTTTTTTTCAATATAATTGTATAGCCTTTCCCATGTATGCATGTGGATGCCACACAGACACGACGACAAGATGGTTCAAGGACACCAATGATCCCAGCAATAAGAACAACTCTTTAAAAAAAATGGAAAAAATAAAAAAAAGACTATAACTGACTCCTAACAGTGTCCCAGGCAAAAGTAAACTTTTAGATGATAAACACATCCACTCCATTTAGACATGATGTGGCCTCTTTGTTGAGATTATTATTTCTGCCAATTTGAATTTATTCATAGTTTGGGATCCCGAGTAAAACTTAAAGCCATATATTTTCCCCAGTGTTAAGGCTACAATAAAACATAAATGTATACAGTGCTAGAAAAAAGTTGAGGTGACAGCTGGTTTCTGAGAGGAGTTTTGTGCTATTTTACACCATGAAACTAGAAATGAAAGCCCCTATTGTCTGAAATTACACCTGTATGTTCACAACAGCAGATTATACACTCACTTATCCTTAAAAATATTAGCATTTAGGGGATTAGATTTTTTTAACTTTATTTTCTACTATTATTGTAAAGGCTCATTATTTATTCAGTAAGTAAAAGCCCATATGATCAAGTGATTATAGAAAAGAATCATTAACTAGTCAATATACATTTGCTTGGCACACATTTTGTGATCAAAGGAAAACAGTGATTTTCTTTGACAAGACAAATAATAATTACCTTTTGAATTTAACTTCAAACTTAGGCTGTGTACCAAAATACTGGGGAGTTTTTGCAAATGGCTTCAGTTTATGTCTGCCTGTCTGCCTTCAGAGTCAGATGATAAAAAGACACAACGCATGCTATGCAAAATTTGGATGTAGAAAGACTAAAAAACAAAATCTACAATGGAAATTAACTTGAACTCGAGTTTTTTCTTTTTAGAATTATAATTATTAGTATTTATTTTTAAAACTACTTTCATAGTTCAGACTCTGAGTGCATCAAAAAGTCTCATGAATGGATATAATTTTAAAAATCTCTTAGAAAATGAAAGGTTTTATTTAAACTTCTTTATAAAGAATACTCAAAACTTTTCCCCATAATACTCCAGACAAGCTGCTAACACAAAGGTAGCACACACTCTGATCTGTTCAAGTCCCCGAATGGTTAATGTTTAAGGGTCATTTTGGTGGCAAAGCGATGGAGACTCAGATTCCCAGCACCCCGTGCACACTGCAACAGCTGAGAGATGAGGACATCCCCACTCAGTGCAACAGGGCGCACATTAAATTGTACTTTTATTCCTGGGAGAACACGTCCACAGTCAAGGAGATCAAGCTGCTGGAATTTGAAGACACACAAGTACAGATAAATGCACTGACTCACACTTCGCCACAACTAAAGAAAACTAAAGAAACAAACAGAAGAGTTATCTGCAGTGAGAAATAAGTTGGCATGAGCAGATGTAAAGTTTCAAACCGCTGTGAAAACTACAAGAAGCATTCTGTGTTTCAAATGCACCTCTTTCACAAAGTATTTGCTTCTCTATTGTTAAGCAACACAGTAACTCTACCCCTGAAGTATTAGGTTCCCAGATTTGACAATTAGCTCTACTTGTGACAGAGAATGAGTACAGACTTGGAGTTAACCTTACACGAGGTCGTCACATTATATACTAGTTAACAATAGGCTCTCTGCACACAAGCTACAACTCCATCAACTCGATGACCATCTGTGCATGCTAGGAACACTTACTAGAGGACCAGCCGACTGGGCCTGACTTCCCTGTAGTTACCAAAGTATGCTTTCAATATCAGGGGGCCGCACCACAAAGCAGGAAAAGTGTTAGTTCTATCCGGTGTTAATTCTGTATCATAAGGATGAAGTCCTCTGGCTTTGAATTCTAAGTGGTTAAAGCTCGTGGTATTTTCATAAAGGAGCTGATATTCTAGTATACTAAAACGTCGCTAGTGAAAACGTCAGGACACTGTATATTATAACAAAACACAGCACAAAAGAGTGTTAATTGTGAAGCAGAGTTAGCCACTGCAACTTCCCCACTAACTATAACCTCCTGCGACTATCACACACAAAACAAAACCTCATACACACGTACCTGTACACACAAAAACCAAACATAGCTTGTCAACTCTTTTCCTTATATTTTGTCAAGGAGAGAGAAGCAAAGAAAGTCACTGAAGATTACAATTTTTAAAAAAATGACAAACCACACAGAGTCATAATTCAAAAGCTTGTGTCTTTCTAAATATTACGTTAACATCTCAACAAAATTACAACACCACACAGTATCTGGAAGGCTCAGGGGACAAAGGGTTGTGTTCTTTCTTCTAGCAGATAATTAGTTGTACATCATCCCTGCTCCGGTCTTTGAACAAGCAGGACAGAAAGTGATATCACGACAGACACCCATTGTACTGAAACAGGCTTAACTTTCTCTGTACTTCACTGCTGCCTTAAATGTGAAAGATTAAGAAAAGGGAGGGGGGACAAAAAAGAACTTACTTGCCGGTTTAAAGTTTCATCTTTAGCCCTTGTAAGATTATGCAGCAAGTTTTCTGGCCAAGGCTGCCTCCTGCACATTCCTTTCAAAACAACCAGTGCTCATAATCTAGGTCCAAGACGATTTGTTCTCACGTCACACTTCTTGTTTCTGTGAGGCATTAATATCCAGTCTCGCATCATCAAGAAAATGTTACTAGAGTTTAAAAAAAACACACACACCTCAACGTATTAACCCAGAAGGCATCCTATCTTTCTCCGTTCTGAGATGTATGCCAACTGCCTTAGTTATCACTAGCAACTAACTCTAAGCTGCTAGCAGGAATCTGCCTGCCCTCTATCTGTCGCTATTAGCTCAGCACGTTGATTCACTGGCACTGAAGCAACAGCAATTAGCTGTCCTGCGTCTCCCAGCACACGCAGGAGAGCGCTGAGCGCGCCACACCGCACACTGACTGGTGAGCTCTTTGCACCAATTAGTAGCAGGTGCTACAGCCCAAAAGACAAATCGATGCCCCACTGATCGTCGGTGCTGGCTGCCTTATTGTCCTGTGTCCTGTCAGCCTGCCTGGTGGTTCTCTGTTCTCTTTTGTATGGTTGTTTTTAGTGTTTTACCTCATCACTACTAAGAAGTTTAGCAGCTTACATTTGGTGACAATACTACTGACAAATCAAAATAATCTCTTAATCTCCTGTCATCATTCTTTCTCTTTGCGTCTCCCCTTTAACTCTCCTCTCCTGTATTAAGCTCTCCACATCTTCAGATCTTTTGGGCATAAGGAAACTGCACATTCTATAGAAGCTAAAATATATTTTTCTAGGTTTTTATTAGAAGTATACTCATGTAATGCTGTTATAAACACACTATTAAAAAGTTACAGTGTATTTCTTAAATACTGCAATATATGCTATAGAGAAACATACTATGAGAAAAGTTACAGCATGTTTCTTAAATATTGTGATACATTCACAATGTTTTGAAAATGGGCATGTAAACTAGTGAAAAAACACAGCTATTTGTTATCTAAATCAGGTATACATTTCTTAAGGAATCTACTATGCCTAGGATTTATGCAAGTCTGTATCAAATTGTGCACACTTGTTCATCTGAGCCCCTGTGATGGAAGAATCTAAAAATGAAAGCCATTTCAGAACATGTTATTGCAGTGGTTGTGACAGAGCAAATATCTTGAAGTCGGTTAAAAATGACAAGATGAAGAGGACACAGACAAAATCCCCACAGCACACGTTTCCTTCATAGATAAGGTGGATTATTTGTCATGATAGTACACTCACCCTATTTAAGAAAAAAAACAACACACAATGCCTCTAGAGTATTGCCATATTTATACACATTCACTCTCAGAGGGTAACATCTCATTTAGCACAAAATTCACTTATCTTGCAAGTTCAGTTTTCCAGAGGGGGAAAAAATTTGAAGAATGTGTAAATAATCCAGGGTCAGTCAAATGTGTCATAAATGTCAAGCAATAAAAAACGCATAATATCAGATAAATAACAGTTGAACCCTCAGAAACCTCAGGCAGAACCTGGTGCTCTAATTTTATGTACAACTCAAACAAATGAAAGTATTTGCTTCCTTCAAAACAGAAGATTAGGGGACAGTGGTGAGAACTTATAAGAGACAGATACATTTTATACTTGTAAGACCTAATGTTTTAAAAGTTTTAAATTGATATTTTAATAAAGATGCCTTTATTAGTAAACACTTAAAGTTGTGTACATTTAGTATGAGAAGACTTTTCAGTTCAGGAAACAGTGCATATGTGGACTAATGCATACACTGATATTGTGGTTAAATACAGCCCTGGTGTTAGGAAGACTGTTCCAGTAACAATGAGAATTATTAAATGTAGTTTTTATTAATGACAAAGTCAGCCTCATTCCTGGTGGTGGTCAATTATAATTGTGATGACACAGCAAAAAGATAGCTATAATACAGAAAATTTGCTCTCTTCTTCACATCCTATGAGAAATTAGATCCTTATCAGTTGAACTCTTGTCAATCACAATAACTTATTTTCTTTCTTTAAAAAAAAAGTCACCATATTTAGATTGTGGGAAAGTATATATTTAATAAGATGGGAATAAAACCTCCTATTTGCTACAGGATAAGTATAGGTAAATTTTAGGGGACCAATTTAAAAACACAATAAACAAAAAGGAACATGTCACAAAAAAGTCCTGAGATAATTTCTGTTAAAAATATGGTGTATAGTACTTAGACTTCTCTCCCTCTCTCTCACACACATACATTTTAAAGCCAAATTGAATCCTGCTCTACACACTACATTTTAACCTCCTTTTTTCTCATTTCTGTGGAATGGGAGAAAATGTTTGCAAATGAAACCGACAAAGGCTTGATCTCCAGAATATATAAGCAGCTCATATGACTTAATAAGAAACAACAAAACAACCCAATCCAAAAATGGGCAAAAGACCTAAACAAGCAATTCTCCAAGGAAGGCATACAAATGATCAATAGGCACATGAAAAAATGCTCAATATCACTAATTATCAGAGAAATGCAAATCAAAACTATAATGAGGTATCACCTCACACCAGCCAGAATGGCCATCATTCAAAATTCCACAAATGACAAATGCTGGAGAGGCTGTGGAGAAAAGGGAGCCCTCCTACACTGCTGGTGGGAATGCAGGTTTGTGCAGCCACTGTGGAAAACAGTATGGAGATTCCTCAAAAGACTAGGAATAGACTTACCCTATGACCCAGGAATCCCACTCCTAGGCATATATCCAGAAGGAACCCTATGTCAGGATGACACCTGCACCCCAATGTTCATAGCAGCCCTATTTACAATAGCCAAACTTGGAGACAGCCTAAGTGGCCATCAGTGGATGACTGGATAAAGATGTAGTATATTTATACAATGGAATACTATTCAGCCATAAAAACCAACAACATAACGCCATTTGCAGCAACATGGATGTTCCTGGAGAATGTCATTCTAAGTGAAGTAAGCCAGAAAGAGAAAGAAAAATACCATATGAGATTGCTCATATGTGGAATATTAAAAAAACAAACAAACCATAAGTACAAAACAGAAACAGACTCATAGACATAGAATACAAACTTGTGGTTGCTGGGGAGGGGGAGAAGGGACAGACTGGGATTTCAATATGTAGAATAGATAAATAATATTATACTCTACAGCACAGGGAAATATACACAAGATCTTATGGTAGCTCACAGAGGAAAACAAAATGTGACAATGAATATATATATGTTCATGTATAACTGAAAAATTCTACTGTATACTGGGATTTGACACAACACTGCAAAATGACTATAACTCAATAAAACATGTTAAAAAAAATCATGGACCTTCCTTTTGTCAATAAATCTAAATTTAAATAATAGTTATTAATGATATTTCATCATATGTACATATATAATTTATCAAAATACTTATGTTTTAACATTTAGATAGCTTCTAATTTTAATGTATTTGTAGAAATATATTTTATTCTATTCTGATTATCACTACCATAACTTTCTAGGGATGAAAATAATTGGTCTAAAGGAGTTGGTCATTCATTATTATCAAGTAAACTCATGGTGACACTTTATTTTTGTGTATTTTACTTTCTCTAATAATATAAGTTCCATAAAGGCAAGGTCTTGCTTAATTTATCTTTGTATGCCTTACTACCCCTATCCAAGAGTCTCACATATAAAGTAAACGTTTAATGATTTGAATTGTTCTATTGACAGAGTACACACATGCAGCTCCAATACCCTGCTTGCCTAATATGCCCTTGAAATAAATGGTTTTAAACACCATAAAATACTCCTTCCATAATGAAGAATATGAAACCTCCCCTTTTCCTACAAATATTTAAAAGAATGGTGGAGCTCATGTTGGACAGAGATTGGAGGAGGCGTATTTTAAAGGGTCAGAAACAATAATCCAGGACAAGAAAGAGAAGATCAGAGAACAAGAGAGTCTGTAAAAATTAAGACTGTGTGAGAACAGACATGGAAACATATAGAAACAAGAATCATCATTAGGTACCTGTTACTACTAGCAGAGCCCAAACAGAATAAAGAAAACACTGATATTTCAAATAAATACATTCTCACAGTGTAACTGTGATTTAGGATGAACCTCAGGATTGGAACACAACAATGGAAATATGTAGGAAATTCAAAAGAGGGGATTCCAGCAAAGGGGACTGAGGAGCTCCATGCTGCGTCAAGAACATACATCAGAGGGACTGCAGGCTGTGAAGAGTTAGGAATTGGACTTGGATTTGATTCCAGTTCTGCCTCTTCTGGCTAGGTAGTAACCTGGCAAGTAACCTGACATTTAAGTCTCCATCAGGCTCCTTATCTATAGTGAGCACAAAATGAATCAGAATTGAAAAGCTGTATAATTATGCTACTAAACAGTTTGCTATTGTTCTAAACGCATGCTTTCTCATGCTTCTGTAAGTACATCTATAATTTGGGAGACATAGCCAGGGAAACTGGAAACTCCATCTTGACATTTACCAGTCAGTTCATCTTCACCAAACTGCTTGATTTCCAAGCTCAATTTTCTTATATAAGACAGTAACAGAATTAGTACCTTCAGAGTAAATAGAATAGAATGTGCATAAAAGGCATTGTTTTGTGGGATGTCTGGCAATATACTCTTTGCATATAAAGCATATAATAGGAAGTGCTCATTAAATGTTAATCAGAGTGGTGACTACTCTCATTGGAATAGGGAAAAGAGAAAAGTCTTAAAAGTTAAAGAGACTTGGTTTTGAATCCAGGTCTTCTGTAGACGCTTAACTTCCTGAGCTTCCATTTTGTTACCTTTAACCAAGGTCACGAGTAAAGGTGCCTGAGGAGGAGTCATTTGAGGCTTACGTCCAACGTGCTCAGCTCGTGAGCCCTCGTGTTCGGGCTTGGGGCTGTGTCAATCTGGAGGAAGAGGCACTTTTTTCTTTCCACAGAGGCAACACCGTGCCATCCACAGTCCATATCTACACAAAGACACCTTTTTCTAAATCTCATGGAGGTGTACATGGGCTAATTATCCTGCTTGTAAGGGAGTGGTTCTTATATGAGATACAAAATAATAAACTGCACAGCACAAAGGCTAACAGAGAAGATGTGCTCTTTAAAGCGTAGCAGTCAATGACACCTACGTGGAGTTGGTTTAGTTTGAAGAAGAAATTGGTTATAGTAGACGCGTTAGGAAGATTTTAAATGCTACAAACATTTTTAACATTTAAAAACATTGAAACATGAAAACTTAGGATTTCATTTATTTTGTAAAAGGAAAAAGTGTCCTGTATACAGTTAAATGAATCATTAACTATAAAGTCAATCAACAATGGGGAAGTGAACATGTAAATTATATCAAATATCTGTAAGGACAGTTACACAGCCTTTATAGTACTAATCTTGAAACAGTGAAAAATATGACAAAATAAAAGGCAAATATTTAAAGCTGAAGAAACATAGTGTTCCTCGTCCCTTTACAACTGCATTCCAATGTGTGCATATACGTATGTACTGGCAAATCATGGTGAATACAAATTTGGTGATTATCACTGACAACAGCTGTGGATCCCAATGTCTCTTTTAATGTATTTTTATTTCTTAAACTCCTTTTTAATGCCTCTTATTCTCATCCTTTCCCCTTCCACGGATAACCATTTGAGTATGTTTAACACATATTTTCGTTTGTGCTTGTGCACAACGTATATTTTGTGTGTTATCCTAAAAATCCATAAAATTACTTGTATTAGTATTTTGTGAGTTTTTTTTTTCATATAAGTAGATTTTACACATTTTGCAGAGCAATGAAATAGAAACACATCATGTTCTAGCTGCATGCCCAAAGTCAGCAACATTCTACATACAGCTGGGAGGACTGCCATAAACTTTTGTATTTATGCCACTTCATCTGTGCACTAGTGTTTAATGAACAATAAAAAGCAAAGAGCTGATCAAAGACACAAATTTTATTTTCTGTATTTAATCTTGACTTGTTTTAACATTAGGTTTATGTTGTATCTACAAACAACAGGCTTATAATAAAAATCTACTTCTCTTGTTAGACTTAAAATGCTGCTTCCTCCATTCACCATCTCTGGCAATATTTTTTTTAATTAAAAAAATTTTTTAATTGAAGTATAGTCAGTTTACAATGTTGTGTCAATTTCTGGTGTACAGCATAATGTGTCAGCCATACGTATCATACATATACATATATATATTCGTTTTCATATTCTGTTTCATTATAGGTTACTACAAGATACTGAAAATAGTTTTCTGTGCTATACAGTAGAAACTTATTTATCTATTTTATCTATAGTAGTTAGTATCTACAAATCTCGAACACCCAATATATCCCTTCCCCCCTGTTCTGGCAAATGTATATACTAACTAAATAGAATGTTTCTTATGGGCTTCAGACTCCAGTCTGCTGGAAGAGAGAATTTCAGAGCATCCGATTTAAGTTAAGCCATTACTAACCCATATATTATTCTCAAATATATCTCATTGAGAAAGCAAGACATAAGAGGATTTTGTCTATCCTTCCAGAATGAGGACTGAGTTCTTGAGTCGACAGGAACTGCAAAGTGAAGATGTAGAGAAGGCATTTTTTTTCTTAACCCAGATTAAAGCTTTAGGGAACAAAAGCTTCTGTAAAATATCAAAGCAGTCTCGCTCATTACAAGCCATGTCTCACCAAGCTGCCCAAGATCAAGCCTTTCTAGGCTTGTTCTTGTCAGTGGTCATTTAGAGTTGAGATTCAAAGCTGCTGGGTACAACACACAATCAAACCTCAACTGGGGGCCTGGGGCTGGGAGTCACCTGTATTCACACCAATAAATCTTTGTCATGATTTCATGTTGAACAACTTCACTTTTGATTCTGACACCTCTTTATTGTCAGGATTCAGGGCAGCTATAGTTAACATAGTTTTTTGGCAGATATATATATATATATATATATATATATATATATATATATATATATATATATATATATATATATATATATATATATATATTAACCCAACACTTGCTTATTTTATAGTAACAGCTTGAGGGATAAGCAATAGTATGATCTTCATTCGATACTCAGCTGTGCTAAGATTTAAAACAGGCAGACTATTATTTTACATGCAGTAGCCTGAGGGCAATACTGAAAGGAATAACTAACTTCATAAACATATAGTGTTATATGTATATTCACAATGTGACTAAGTAACATATGAGCCGATGCTAAACTACGCACTCTATTTTAAAAACTTAATTCTTAAAAAGTATTGAATTTAGAATGAGAAAATTATCTGATGGATTTGCAAATATAGGAACTATTTTTAAGCTTGGATGAGTTAACCATGAAAAAGTCAAATTATTTGACTACTTCATTTAATCTGAAATCTTTTGAAACTAGGAAAATAAAACTAAGAAGAAATGTCAATATTAATGGTTATAAAATGTTTTCTAAATGCCATGCTTATTCTTTAGCTATTTTGTAGCTGCCTTAGGAGTATCTTTTTTTTTTTTTCCTAGAAATAAATTGAGACATTACAAGATAGTTTAATTCGTCTAAACACAAAAAATAAAGTACCACTTATGTTTACCTCATTTTAATTCCAATTCTTACATGCTGGATATATTAGTATTGCATTATTGTGTAACAAATCACCACAAATTTAGCAGCGTAAAACAACACACATCTGTTATCTCGTAGTTTGTGTGGGTCACAGGCTCAGGTCAGGGTTCCACAAATCTGTAATTAAGGCTGTGATGGTTGGGCTGAGTTCTTCTGGATGCTTGGCTAGGAAAGAATTCCTCTCCAAGCTCATTCAGGTTATTTGACTGACTTCATTTGGTTGTGACAGTGTGACTGAGGGCCCAGGCCCTGGCTTTATGTCTTACTGACTACTGGTTGGTGGTTGCCTTTAGATGCTAGAGGTTGCTAATCGTTCCTCCTGCCTCATGGTCCTCTTCCTAGACAATTTATAATGCACTGTTCACCTCTTCCAGGTCAGCAGGAGAAGCTCTCTATGTGTACTAGGAAAACAAAACCTTGTATCTCTCGTGAAATAATCACAAGCTTGGTATCCCATAACCTTTGCCATAGTCTATTGGTTATGAGAAAGTTACAGGTTCCTCCCATATTCAAGGGGAGAGGACGATGCCAGACATAACACCAGGTATGGGGATCCTGGGGCCAGTTTAGAATTCTGCCGACCACACTGGAGCAACTCCTGATGTATTTAATCTATTCAGTTAGCCACCAAATTATATATATCTATGCAAAAATAGTAATTCAGCAAAATTAAGCAATTGAAGATTCTGGACAATCAAAGCTTGCTTTAGATATGTTTGAAAACCTTATAGAACTTTGTATATACAATTATATATTATTTCATCAGAGAAAAAATAATGATGTAACTCTCACTAAGCTATAAGCACTTCGGTCAGTTAATTACTTGGCATATTTAAAACCACAGTAGTTGAGGGAACTATTTCTAAAAAATATATAAGAAAAAGGTTTTTAAAAAATCTCAGTATAAACTTAAACTATATTCACCAGAGGTACTCAGGGACTACATATTGTAGGATAGTGCCTGCTATCAAGTGTACTTTTACATAAATTTCCAAAGACTGGGGGACTTTTTTTTTTGGTTAGTGGGTAAAATAAAATTTGACCCAGCTTTGTGCTGTCTCCCGCTTTTAACACAAAATCCCAGGGAAGATTACCAAGACATCCTCTTGCACTTCTTGAGTGTAAAGTGTATTACTAAACCTAAGTTTCATCTCTCTCTATAGATACAGAGAGAGAAATATGTATCCATATCCATATAAATATAGATATATTTATTTTAATATAAATGCGCATCTAAACACACACAAAGCAATTCCATAGGTAATGATGGAATTACTTGGGTCATTTAAGGCTTTCATCATTAGAATTTAGGTGACAGGGAGAAAAAGTTTTATGAGCCCCTTGCATCACTGCTACATGGAGGACTTCTGAAGAAACCCTCAGTGTAACATTTTGCTGACTTTAAAGTCGTCTCAGTTATCTCTAATTCTAAAACTATCATTTTTAATTTTATACAAATTTTACAGTACTTCAGGAGCCCCAGTCTCAGCAAATATCAGTTGGCCCTGTCTAAACCAGACCCAAGATTACATGCATTTACAGAAATTTTATTATCAGATGAAATATGACAAATCTCCAATGTTTACCATAACTGAGACTTACTTCTCCTTTTTATTTATATGGGTTTCCCTTTGATGGAGTAATTACTATCATAGCTCTTTTCAAAGAACAGATTTGGGGCGACAAACTTGTTCCCCAAATTTGTAAATAAATGTATTTTTTCTGTTCCTCCTCTGTCTCTTGCCTTTTCCCTCCAGAGCAGTCATAGGCAAGTATGTTGAGGGGAACGGCCATTCATTCCAAGCATCTGCCCAACTTTCCCCAACAAAACCCCAGAGACAGAGGAAACACAGAGTCTGAGTGACTTCAGAGCCAAGAGGGCTGCTTCTTCACATGGCAGAGCAGATAGAAATGAGTTAATACAGGTGGAAGGGAGGCAGTCATTTTCCTCACTTGCACTGTATCAAACATGTCAACAGCCCAGGCAGTCTCATCTTGCAGCTCCAACTGCCAACTTTTAGAGCCACCACCAGCACGTGGATCTTAAAGGATTATGGACGGCTGATTTATTTCTTGGCAATTATTCAGATCCCTCCAAAATGTAAAGTCTTCCTTCAAATCCACATCCTGCTGGAGTGAAGGAATTTATAACTGCTTTATAGCTTCATTTAAAAGAGCTTCATAAGCGCCATAGCAACAAATTACCATACCACATATTTTGCAACAAGGCCAAGTTCCACTCTGGACAAAACAGTGATATGACAGGATAATTCTGCCGTTAATGGAAACATGTAGGAATACGGAAGCAGAGATACATTCCAAGACATATACAACTTTAACTATACTCATGTTGAGTTTTATGTGGATTCAGCTCTAAAGGGAATTTAAGGGATTAAAAACAAACAAACTGATGTTAAAAATACTAACACGGACAGCCTAAGAAGCAGTATTTTTTCTTCCTGATCTAGATGATAAAAATGATACAAGTACAGCCACAGTAAGAGGGCATAAATTTCACTGGGAAATACTCCACACATTGTTCAGGCATGAGTGATATTTGTAAGATACTTGATCACAGAGTCTCTTGCTCTAGCACATTTGGCAAGCTGTTAGATTCTAGAACATTCAGAGATTTCTGAAATCTCAATCAAGTTTTTATCAACACAGTTAGTAAAACCTTCCTAGATTTTGGCTGTACTTAAATATATAGGTGAAAATAAAAGAAATATAAAATCCTGTCAATTAACATCATTGATTTCTTCTGTAATGCTCACACAATTCTGAGTGAATTAATGAAGATTAGTGAGTTCTGGGGAAGTTTGTAAGGGACATTCTGGCAAGTAATGAAAAGAGGTAAATACTGCAATACTTGGTGTTGAATTCATCAGCAAAAGCATAGCAATTAATCCCTGTTCTCTAGTGACCAAATTGCTGGGTCCCCACACTGTCTCCTCCTATACTTAAACCACAACTCCACTTGTCTTTGGTTGCTCAACACTCCTCCTGCTGATCTCAAATCCCCACTGTTTTCTTTTTGATCCCATCATCCTACAGAGCAAATGGGCCTCCCACTTTTGTGCTGTGGTATATGCCAACACAGTCAATAAAAAATTAAAAGTTCAGCAAACATATTTCAATACAATTATAGTGAGAATACAGTCTTTTGGATAGAGGTATGTTTATTACACACTATATTTACATGGTGTTATTTCATTTTCAAAACTCTTTATTTGTTAACCCAGAGATACCTTATCTGAAGAAGCAGTGCTATAAATGAATTTATTCAATACTGAGTGACAAAAATGTGCCAGGCAAAGCTATAGGAACTGACAACACAGCAGTAACTAAGACTGGCATGGATGAAGCATATACAAGAGCAGATACTCCCCAAAATGTGTCTAGATCACTGAAAGAGGAAGAGAAAGGAAAGAAATATGGTAGACCAGGAAGTCGACGGTACTTTCAGTTTGCTCAAGTCAGAATTCTCCCTCTTAATAGCTAGAACAAGTTGGAACAATGTTTAAATCAGTCACTTCTGCTGTTAGAATGTGTTAACTCAGACCATTAGTACTTGTTAAGTATTGAAAATACAGTTTGAGGGAAACAACTCACATTCAGAACAGATTTCTCTTTCAGTTTCAATCCAATCAAACATTTCCAGTGAAATGTACTTTCCAGTGAAAAGCAGCAATTTGCTTAATGTTTTCTCAAACAAGCTGTGTGCTTTTAAATAGTCCCAGGATATCCACCCCCAACTCCAACAATAAGCACTCAGGACCCTCTAGTAATGATGAGAAATCAATGGTGAACATAGCACTGTTCTCTTCATTGTCACCCTTGGGACATCCCGTGACAAAAAGATCTCGTGTGCATTACTAAGGCATCATTAGTCTCAGATCATTATTCTTCATCTCAGAAGGATTTTTTTTTATTTCTTACTTTATATACCTAAGAATAATTTTACCTATTATCACAACTCTGGGACCTGATCTAGAACTTTCTTGTTCCAGGTGTGAGATGCCCTTAATGTAGTATCCAGACTTCTACTAAGGAGTGTGCAACTCCTGCATCATTGTGTTTTGATGGTTTGGTGCTCATCAACAGACATGGACACTGTGCATTCTTCTAGACATAATATTTTACAGACTTTCAATTCTTACACTTGTTAAAAAAAATCTGATCAGTATTTGTCATTATTAGAAGAGGCTCATTAATACATATTCACCAACTCTCCCTTCTGAAGGAACAAATACACGCTTACATTACATGACTCATACATCAAAATCTACCACAAGGAATTATACAATTTTATTAACTTTGTCGGTACACAATTCTCTTGACTTCTTCTCCTTAAATATCAAACTTCTTTCAAGAAGAAGAAACCTCCCACTTACTGCTCAGACACTTTAATGTGGATTATACTGCCCACCACACACCTCACCGCCTCTCAGAAATGCCTTCATCTTTAATCTTTCCTTCCTTTGCTCTCTCAGTACCTTTTGGAAGCTTTGGCAATCTCTTCTACTAGAGCCCATTCTCTTAGATCACCAGAAGCCGTACTCTTCTGGTTTTCTCTTCTACCTGTGGCTGTTACCTTTTAGTAGCTCTTCTTTCTCTACTTTTTTTAAATTCTGAAAACATTTAGACTCTATCCTAGGCACTCTTGCCAACATACTAAACCTCATCTCCCCCAATAGATGTCTGTTCCACCCCACTGAATGGATTTACCAGTGAAGCAGGTGACCCCCAAGTGCTCATCTCTAGTGCAGAACTCCATTCTCATACACCATCTCCTAGTAAGACTCCTCCATTTAGATGTGCCAAAAACTCAAAAGAAATTTGAAAACCCTCCTCCCCTATCCCTTACAATGTTCGTGTGGTCCAGTGTTCCTCTCTTCCACAAAAGATCCTTTCATTTATACATCTGCTTGAGCTGAACACCTGAGAGCCACTCTCGATTCCCTGAGCTCTTTCACCTCGCTTCCAATCAAACACACATATATGACTGGCAATGACAACTCCCAAATACATCTCAAACCTATGCTTTGTTCTCCATCCAGTCTGTACCACAATCATAACTCTTTAAGACTATGGCAAGAATCTCTTAGTGCTCAAATTATATTCTTGTCTCCCTTCAATTGATTCTGCATATTACAATCAAAATGACATCTGAAAAAAGTTTCTGATTAAGTCACACCCCATTCAGAATCCATTACTGTCCTCTGAAATCTCTTGAAATCTGACCTTAGTCTCCTCTTCCATATTTATTTCATTCCCCTCTTATCTACACATTAGCGACTCTGAACACAGTTACAGTTTAACTAAGAAAACGTGGCATGGTCACTTTAGACTCAGGTCCTGCTCACATGCTATCATTTCTGCTAAAAAGGAACGAGTTTTTATCCCCGGTCCTCACTCCATACACATTATCAGGCCCAGATAATTCTTATGTGTTCCTCAACTCTCACTGAAATATTGCAAACTCCTGAACGGTTAAACTGCCTTATTTTATAAGCTAATGTATATGCTTTCATAATGTTTTATCTTCTGTTATTTATTCCTGTACTTGTTGTTCAGTGTTGATCTTGCCCATAAGGACCAATAAGCTTAATGAGATCAAGGACTAGTCCACTAGTCTCCTTTGCACTAAATCCTGGCATCTAGCATAATGACTAGCACAGAGCAAGTGACTGATAAGTATCTGTTTATTTGAGTTTATTTTAAAATAATAGTATTACTTGATTGAGAGAGTGCAGAAATGTCAACACCAAAAGAAATTAAATGTGTATATAAGGCCTGGTGTAGGCCCTGAGCAAAAATACTTGTTCGATTTTTCTTTTATTCTCACAATTTTTCAATCAGCTATCTCAATTATTTTAGGCTGCTATAACAAAAAATACCATAGACCGACTGGTTAAATAACAATGATTTATTTCTCATAGCTCTGGAGGCTGGAAGTTTCAGATCAGAGTCTCAGCACAGCCAGGTTTTTGGTGAAGGTGCTCCTCCTGATTTAGAAGCAGACACCTTCCTACTGTATCCTCACATGATGGAGACAAAGTGTGGGCTAGTCTCTTCATCCCCTTACACGGGTACCAGTCCAATCGTGGCGGCTCTACCTTCATGACCCTCATCTAATTACTTCTCAAAAGTTTCACTTCCAAATACTATCACACCGGGGATTAGGGCATCAACATATGGGTTTTGAAAGGACACAAACATTCAGCCCACAGCAGTAGTCGCTATTGTTTCCATTATTAGAGAAGAAAAAGCTGAGTTCAGAGAAGTTAAATAATCTTGCAATTCCTTGCAGTTAATAAATAACAAAACCCTCTTAATGACATAAAAGGTATTTTTGGATTTTCAGCAGAAAAACACCTCCCATTGTTCCCTTCCTAGTCTGTACATCAGCTGTAGAACATGACTGCAGTTCCCCCATTAAATAGGTTCTTACTTCTGAGTCTTTCCACTTACTTCCTCATCTTCCTTGTACACCTTTTCCCCCTTGATCTTGACATCAACTCCTAGACATTGGAAATGTGGTTTACTCCCCTGAATTGTCTACATCTCAGCTAGAGTAAACACAGTGACAGTTTGTTTATCACAGGATGAGCCAAATGCTCCTCCTCTGCACCTCTGTGAAGCAATACTCACTTTATCCTAACATATCACAGAGTAAATGTTGTTTGGTCTCCTCTAAGAACTGCAAGCTTCTGCAGGCCAGAAACTACACAGTCCTCAGCATTATGTTCCTGGTACCTAGGGAAGTGCCTGATGCACAAAAGATGCTTAATATATATTTATATGGTATTAAATAAATGGATACAAGAACCAATATTTAAACTCACATTGGTCTCTTTCACAGATCCTGACTGAAGAATGTGCGGAAAAATCGGTAATGAATAAACAAAAATCCAGTGGATCATCTGAGGTTCTACACGATGCTGAGTGAAGATGAGAAACAATTATTAAGCTAGAAGCATTTCAAGGCACTTTATTAGTTGTTTAGGAAACAACTACTTCACAGCACCCAGAAGGCATGCATAAATCACTGTGTCAAAACACCCGCCATGCTTGTGGACATAACATTTTTCCAAAGGGAAATGGGAAACTAAGGTATTTTTATGCAGGCAAGAAAAAAGTGTGTTTTCAACTCAACAATCTATTTGGTCATTCCTGAGAGAATTAAAAAAAAAAAGCCAAAGTCATTCACTTTTATTAGCCCACAATTAATGAAATAAAACTAATACACAAAATTGCTGATAAGTAAATTTGAATACCTCCCCACAGGTAGACTTAAGCAAATCTGCCACTGGACCAGTGCTACAATAAAAAATTGAATCAGAAATATACAGCAAAGGTCTAGAAATATTTCTTATATTGTTACAGAAGGGATTCTTGGTAAATACTGATGTCCCTGCTTCTACATGGTTTTACTGTCTAATGACAGAAATGCAGTAACATGACAGTTCTGAGCTACACTGACCTCGCGGGTCTCCATTCCCACTTCATGGGATGCAGTGCCACTCAAGGGAGTCTCATAGATTTCCTTTCATCTGAATGAAAGTAAATCAATCCTTCTGTGTATTCTTTCTCTTAATTTGTTGGTTCCTGTCTACTTAACTGAAGTGAAAGCAACATAACCCTTAGTTATTATTCTACCTCAGCTTTGAACCACGCTTTACTGTGATCTACCTCATTAAAATACTATTTAACATACTAGGAAATTATATTAAAGTCCTTCCATTAAATATATGGAATGCACTTAAAGGAAGTTCCAGAAAAATTAACCTAAGAATAAAATATAATGCAACTATTCTGTGTGAAATGTTCACAGTATACAACATTTGAAGAATAGTCATGGAAACTATAATCATAAAAATAACAGCAGAGTTACCTCGCATAGAACAATTACCGTGAATCTTTTAAAATAAATAGTATATTTTGACACAACATTGTAAAATGATTATAAATCAATAAAAAATTAAAAATAAAATAAAAATAAAAAATAAAAAATTAATAAATAGTATCATCTCAAGTCAAAGAACGAGGAAACTGAGCCTTAATGATGCTAAGGTAGCTTCCTGGGATTATATGGCACAAAAGGCAAAACAAGATAATCAATACGCCTGTCTCCGAAACCCACATTCTTAATCATCTCTATCAACTGCCTCAATGTTAAAAGAAATCCAAAGTGACCCCTCATTTGTCAAAAAGGAAAAGATACATCCTTGGTCCAGCATATCAATTCAACACTGCTGTCCTAGATCTTTACCAAGATAATCCTATTGGTAAATTGGTAAGTGAAATAGTGCTAACATAAGAGACTCACAGTAATTTCAATCAATTAATTTGCATTGAATCCATCCATCTTACAATGAATTACACAGTATGCCTTTGGGGTTACAATGAGGCCCATACAGATCATTAACACAATGTATTTTTATAAAGCATGTTTAACATCCCGTTTTTGTACATGAAATAGTAAAGCTACCTACTGAGTGTTAAAACGCTGATGCTATGACACTGACGAGTGGAGGATCTTTTCATTTTACCAGTCTTATACATGTCTATTATTAATATTACAATCCACATTATATTTATACATATGTTAAAAGTATGCATTTCATCTTCTCCTGAATAATAATTGTTTATGTGCCTAAATACCTCAGAGGATGATAAACTATATTAAGGAAAGGCCCATTCTTCATTCTTATTTATATCCTCCTATTTTTTAGCATACAACTTAGTACACAGTAGCTACTCCAAAGTCTGGTATATCGGAATCTGTAGTTCACACCCTGTAGTTCTCTTCCTCTTCTTCATTTTTTTCATCCACCCACCTATCCATGCAGTCTAGATTATGTCTGTTTAATTTTACCTACCTATCCAACCACAATGCATCGATTAATATGTAGCTTAAAAAGTTAATGTGACAAAGTCTCCACTTTAACTGGAACATTTTTAAGGAAAAGGCTTGTATTTGTTTAGGAAGAAAACAAAACTGACTAACTGATTTACAAAGGTCTGTCCTATAAAATTATTTAGTGATTACCAATTGTGACAAATTGTGCTTTCCAGAGATGGAAACATTGATGGTCACATCAATATCTTTCATTGCACGTATTCCTCTTATAATACGTCTTTGGCACTCCTCCTACTAAGACATAGAGTGAATGGCCTTTCCCTTTGGATCTATGCTGGTTTGTTACTCTGACGCCAGTGGAAGTGACACTACGTAACTTCTGAAATTAAGTGATCTAAGGCTATGCAGGTTCCCCTGAGATGCTCACTTGGAAATCTAAACTGCCATGTAAGTAGCTTGACCACTGTCATGCTGCAAGGAAGCCCAAATGAGGCCAGGAAGACAGACTATATGAAGAGTCTGTGAGATTACTTGGAGAAAAAGATCTGCCTGGAAATCTCATTTGCTGCATCTCCCCAATTATTTAGCTCCATCTACTATCTGACTACAGCTGTACTGGAGACTCTGAGCCAGAACTGCTAGCTGAGAACTTCCAATTTTTTTTTTTTACTTACACAAACCATGTGAGATAATATATATATATATATATATATATATATATTATTGTTGCTTTAAGCCATTATGTTTTCAGGTGATTTGTTATACTAGAATGACTAGAATACTGATTTTTCATATATAAATTCTTTCAGAACTGCAACTAAGGACAAAATTAAGTACCTGCAAGTACTAAAAAAAAATATTGTTTGATGGTTTATCATATCAGTTTCATTTAGGATATGCAGGGTCCTTAATATTACACTAAAAAAGTCACAATGAATAAAGTAATAAGAAATAGAATCCTCAAAATTGTATATTGAAAAAAAATTCAATTATTGTACCTTATCTCTCTTGCTTCTACTTTGGATCTTTAACTTACAATGCTTATTCATATTCCATCATGTCCTATGAGTTTAAATTTTTAAAAAATAGAATATTTTTATTCTTACAAGTAACAGTTGGCTTTCATTTAACATCATTTATTGAAAAAAAAGTTTATATACTTTCCTCTTGTTTTAAAAGACTTCTAAATATTAAAATGTCCATGATTTTGGAGGTTACTTTCTTATTAATGCTCAATAATAATGCACAATTAATTAGGTAAGGTGTTTTATATAATTTTTTAAACATTTCTTAGTTTTACAAATGTATTCCTACAACTTGTGCCCTTAGTGTAGCAACTGATAATACAGAATAAAAGGCATAGATATTAAAAAGACTATATGCCATCAGATAATTATACAAAGGTATTACTACCCCAAGACTGAGGAATCACCTCCCTTAATGTGTGACTTGTATGTCCCTTTGGGAAATGGTAAGTTCGATACATTCAAATATCAAGCACATGTTGTGTGACTAAGACCAATTTTTCTTTTTCTTCACACACAAGGAAATCACACATTTTCCTAGAATGCTTTTTCTATCCCCTTTATTTCATGCCTTCATATTGCAGACAAATGTCCTCTAACCTTGGGAGGAAGCACACTTTGACTGAAGTAGTATTAACTGCTGCCAAAACAAGTTTCCCCCCCAAAATTTCAAGTGATGGCCAAGAAACCATCATCAAGGCCTATGACTGTGTTAAATGCGCGAACAGGTTTGCTAACTTCCCCACAAACTGTATTCCAACAGTGACATCTAGGGAAAGAGAAACCTACTAAATAGATCCATCTGATGCGATGAGAGGGTACGACAGATGCGGTACAGACATGTTCCTAAAAACACATTTACATTGTCAAACTCATCATTTTGGCCTTTCTGAAGTTACTTTTTCCAATCACTGTGTTGTACATGGAACAATTCACTCATTGGCATAAAGAAAATTGTTGTTTCTTGGACACTTTTGCAGCCAACTTTACTCCACACCCTGGTTCTCACTCAGTCTTTTAAAATGCAAGAACGTGACACGCTTTCGTTTTTTTATTTGATTCTTTTTTTAAAAAAAAATTGTTCTGAAAGTTGAAAGAAATCATGTTGCTTAAGATTGGTCCTGCCAGGCTGAATCATTTTTAAAAGTTTTCAAGAAAATAGTTGTATTTTAATATTCCTTTTTATTGACTTTATAAACTATGTTTTCATTACATAGCTTTTAAAAGAAACTATATATTTTATTTCAAATGTTATTTACATATTCTGCAGCTCTATTTTTTTGGTTCCTTTTAAGTCCCATAATGCTGTATGTAATTTAGGAAACTATAAAAATTGTTGAATCTGAAGTTTAGGGAGGATTGTTCTATTACGGTATTCAAATAGATAGGAAAATCAACATATACACATTGTCAATTCAGTTACTCCCTCAATTAATGAGGTTTATTAACTTTATATATGGTACATTTGCTTAAAAAACAAAAATAAAACTAAGTATTTTATGGGCTTTTAGAGCATTCTGCTTAATTTTTTGACATTTTAAAAGAAATAGCAACTAAATACTCACATGAAGTGTTAACACAAAATGTAATACGCACCTGATAAATATGTACCTTTCCCATGAAACTACTATCATTTCTCTGTACTTTTACTTAGCCAATCTAACTTCAGAAAAAACATTAACAATTAAATACTATGTAATTATCTCATGCTTTCCAAGGGGAAATAGAGAGATTTCTATGCCTTTTTCATAGGCATACAACCTGTGATTGATAAAATCCATATTCAGTATTTCCAGGTTCTGTGTGTGTATGTTTACAGCAGAGCTCCAGACTGAGCATCAAAGGGACAGTTGAATATGAGAATGTGCTCTGTGTTGAGCACAACCCTATGTCATACCCTGACCTGACTAGGTACATTAGAACCTCAGTGTGGTAGTTATATTTTTGTAGGGCCTAAAACTTGCACAATTTTATGACTCTCTTTAAGAAAAATAATACAAATTTACAAATCTAAAATTAAGAGCAAAGTGGACATTTCTTTAACACTAGAAAACAGGCCATGACTTATTACATTTTTAATAGCTGACGTATACCAGAAGCATTACAACAACCAGAAAAAAATTTTTTTCAAGATAAATGAGCACACATGATACAGATCTATAATACTGATTTTTCTTACATGTTTTTGCTTCATCATCTTTGACTCCTTCTTAACATGATAGCAATTTTGTAATATTAATATCTCAAGTGATAATTGGAAGATAATTCAGTCTTCCAGCTAATACAATTTATTTTTTTGCTCTTGTTACTAATAGCTCAGAAGTTTCCTTAGGTTCACTGCTATAAATTTTGAGTATTATTGTCAAATTCAGTAAATTCTCTATCAAGTTTCTATTTTGTAGGCATTTTAAGATTTTAGGGCATATAAAGTGGGGGTTTGGGGCATGATATTTAATCTTAAATTTTTTTTTTAAGAAATGACATCCATCAACCATTTTTCTACAATCCCTAGAAGGGTCCAAGAGATTACGGCCATGAATAGGTGAAGCAAGTGCAGCTTGCCTTGAGCACAAAATGTGAGAACCCCCTAAGATAAACAATATTTTAATAGAATATTTTTTAAAAAACACAGATATGTGTGCACACAAATGTACACACACACACACACACACAGGCATACATTTTCATTTTGCCTCAGAATCCAATGTGGTTTGGCATGACACTGCATGAGAATAAGATGCTCTGAAATCTCACCTTGGGAAGTCTCTTGTTAAACTTTCCTCTGAAGAAATAACATCTATTTTATAGCTGAGAAAACAAGAGTGGTTAAGCAATGATAAAAGCTAATAGCACTGGTAACATTCCAGAACTGTTCTGAGCACTTCATAGCTGCTTTGCATGACTTCAGACAATACCACCATGAAGTAAACACCTTTTCTATTCATTTTTGTCATGTTAAATTAAATAAAGCATAGAAAGGGCTGAGTAACCAAAGATAGGAAAGTATCAGACTTGAATCCAGTCGTCTCTGATCTTAAAACCACTTAAAGCCACTAATCCCTATACCATCCAGTTGTCTTACTAATAATCTATCTTTTCAGTGAAAACTAAGTCACATGACAACAAATCGTGTACCAGATTTTACTACTGCACCCCATTTTATGCAGTGGAAGCTTACTTCTGCATTTGATTTTAAAATTAGAAAACCTAACCAAAATTGCTTATGTCTCAGAAAATTTAAAAAAAGAAAAAAAAAATCTGTTTTTGAAATAGCTTCATACAACCAGAGTGACCATTCATTTGTCAAAAAGGAAAAGATAAATCCCGTGGTCCAGCGTATCACTTCAACACTGCTGTTTTGGATCTTTACCAAGATAATACTACTGGTAAGATGATAAGTGAAATAGCGCTAACATAAGAGATTTATGGTAATTTCAATCAATTTGCATTGAATCCATCCATCTTACAATGAATTATACACTATACTTGATTTAGATTTTTGCAGAATCTTCTTTGAACAGTCTAGGCAATTTCTCTTCCCTGCATTCCAGGGTTATAATAGAAAAGACAAAAGAATTTACTTCAGTGCTTATAAATCTACAGCTTGTCTAGCGTACTATCAAACCCTGCCATGTTCCTACTACCAAAGTAGATTAGTATCATCTCTTTATTGTTCCCAGGTTTCCAAGGAGAGGCTTACATCTTCTGTCTAAATGCCTCTAGAAGCGTTTCCATCATAAAACACAAGAGGTTGTATTTTCTTTCTTCAGCTCTCTCAGTCCATATATAAATTTATCATTTGCTTATGGATTCCAAAGTGTTGCTGCAGGATTTAAATGTGTGATACAGAGATATGCATCAAAGCCCACTTGGCAGGGATTGTTAAATTGTAATTGATACGATGAGAATGGAACCAGAAGGACAAGTCCTTGCTTGTCCCCAGTTACCCAAGGTCCATCAGAGAAGGAAAAAGAACATCAGCTACAACTGAGGGAAAGAGGGCAGGCGGCTAGTGCCTGGCGTGGCGAACGGGGGCTGTTCCCCTCCTGCTGCCTTGAAGAAGGAGCAAGAACAGCCTGGCCTCACCTGTGCATCTGGAGGCACTCTCCACCCAGGACTGCCACCTCTGGTCTAAAGACAAAGGCCCCTAAGGTCTCCTCTATCATGTGCGTCAATGGACAGTTCTTAGAACAGAAGGAAATGGGGAAGAGAAGACATAGGAGGCAAGAAGGAAGCAAGTGTGGTTCTGCCTTCCTCACCTGGCCCTGTGGACATGACTGAGCATATGCCAGCAGCCCAGGTGTGCTCTTATTTGTCTCCATGGGAAACAAACAAACCCACAGCAGATCTTCATTTAATCCTATATCTCCTAAATAATCCACAAGGAGGGACTATATGGGCAGAAATAATTTCACCATGCTTTTTCCCTTCAAAACATGAAAATGTTACTTTTTACTTTTAATATTCTATTTATACAATTTAAATGTTCTTCCTGTCTGGTAAGATCCTAGTCCCAACCTTCTTGACTAATCAGCAAATATCACTTAGTATGTTATTTTTGTACTAGAATATGGAATCAATCGATAGTATTGTAGACATGGTGCATAGTGCACCAAACATACAACAGGAAACATTATATTCTCTATAATACATTCACTTAGCATACAGCCTATTCTTATAGCCTCTAATCTTGAGTGATTTCTTGAATATGTAAATCCATCACAGCATCAGTTTAAAATGTTTCTGTGTGTACTCACAGCTTTTAAATACAAATTCTATTCCATGGCAGGTTATCCTTCTCCAGTAAAACATTTCCTGATAGCTTCAGATGGTCAGTGATTCTTTCTTTATACTCTACATTATTGTATGAAATCTTTACCCCTTACATGGTAGAGACTTGATCTTTTTATACTTGTATCACAGGAACGTAACAAAGGACCTAATTTCCTTATAGAGACTCCATTAATGTTTATTGACTTAATCTGAACAATCAGTCTGTAAATCTGATATCCAGGAACTTTCATTCAGCCTAGAGTGCTTTGTGGAAAATTCGTCCTGACATTCAGATAGTTTAATACAAATATGGTTAATCACATCAAAATTAATTATGTTCAGCATAGACTTAAATGGTAGATATGTGATGAGAATATAAAATGGCAAGACACAGATGAAACAAGACAATTTGAAATGAAATTAACCCACCCACCAAAAATAATATGTAGGTCTATTAATGCACTGTGCCAAATCATGAAGAATGTATGTGGAATAGGGGGGAAGAGGGGGACTTTAAAATCAAATTTGATTCACACTTTCAGACAAAATTGCTATGTTGGGGTAAATACAAGTAAGCAATGAGTCATAATTTTCAATCATATCATACAAATAGCCTACAAGATTTTAAGCATGTTAAGACATAGTTTAAAAAATCCACACTAAAGATATGAGTGAGGCACTACTGGATCATAGCGTAGTTCAATTTTTAACTTTTTGAGTTTCCTCCATAGCGTTTTCCATGGTGGCTGTACCAATTTACAATCCCACCCACAGTGCACAAGGATTTGTTTTGCCCCACATCCACACCAGCATTTCTAATCTCTTGTCTTTCAATGATGGTTATTCTAACAGGCATGAGGTGATAAGTCACTGTGGTTTTAATTTGCTCCAGCAATTTCACTTCTGGGAATATATCCAAACAAAAATACTAATTCAAAAACATACTGGCACCCCCTGTTTATAGCAGCATTGTTTACAATAGCCAAGACATGAAGACTACTTAAGCGCCCATTGATGGATGAACGGATGAAGAAATCGTGGCATAGCTATTCAGCCATAAAAATGAGGAAATTCTACCATTTGCCACAACATAAATGGACTTGAAGACATTATGCTAAGTGAAATAAATCAGAAAGAGAAAGACGAACAGTGTATGATCTCTGTTTTATGTAAAATCTATTTAAAAAAGCAAACAACTCATAGAGATCAACCTTGTGGTTATCAGAGGCAGAGGACTGGAGGAGGGGGAATTGGAGAAAGATGGTCAAAAGGTACAAACTTCTAGGTAAGATAAATAAGTACTAGGGATGTACGGTACAATATGATGATGACAGCTAACTCTGCTCTATGATACACAGGAAGATTGTTAAGAGAGTACATCCTAAGAGTTTTCACCACAAGGAGAATTTTTTCTCTTTTTTCTTTCTTTTCCTTTGATTGTATCTATATGAGAAGACGGACGTTAGAGGAATCTATTGCGATAAGCATTTCACAATATATGTCAATCAAGCCATCATGCAGTACATCTTAAACTTACACAGTGATGTACGACAATTATTTCTCAATAAAACTGGAAAAAATGACAATTAAAAATTTGCAAAGAGGGAAAATTTTGACTATTGAATTAAATTAATCAGTAAAAAAGGAGCAATTAAAAGGCCCTCATTTTCCCCATTTGCTAAATCCTAAAAGACAGGATAATCTATACCCTAGAAGGTGGATATAAAGCCAGGACATGACCACTCTTCCCTCCCTCAAAGATGTCAGTAATTAAATTTTAGCATTTGTTTCTACTGAGCTTAGATACAGACTCAGGATTTTGAACATAACACTCTATACAAACACACACAATCATTAGAACTTGTCTCTTGTGATGAAAGCTAATTGCTTTTCCTACTGAAAACACACTAAGAAGACTCTGGTTGGACTTCTGGGCCTGTTAGGATCTGGGTTCCAAGTGCACATATGGGAATACATGTGTTGTAGAAAACAGAAGCCAGGAAATGTCTTCTGGTAGCAGATGGCCTGATAGACAGTTCACCTCTGGATGACAGTGCCTTCTACAAAAGGAGAGTGATGTCTACAACTAGCAATGTCATTGTTATGGCTTAAGTGCTCCCTAGAAAAACAAATACTCAGTGTGAAAGTGTGACCGCTCTCGAGTCCACTAGCCAGATGACAAATATTTATAATTGCTTTCATACGTTTGCTCAAGAAAACACTAAAAACTTCTTTTTTCATAAACTGTTAAACAACAGATGGTACCATCCAATGATCCTAAACTGGGCAGTTTTTGACCAGTGATTAGAAGATAAACCACTGAAAATCTTGTTTTTAGTTTCCTGAGTTGTGGTCTTAAAGTGTCTTCACTCTGTTATAGTCGCAATAATGTACGTTTTAGTTTTAATTATTTTTTCCTGAAGTCTGCAAGATAGACAGTAAGAGGTAAAGCAATCTCAGTACATAGTCATTTAAATCAAATACATTTCATTCCTTTTCTCTCCACTGGGAGCGGGGTCCTGATTTTCAACACAGGAGAATTGGCAGAAAACAACTGCATCTTATTAACTTGCCTGCTGGGCTTATTAAAACCTTTAAAATTACTATAGAACTAACTGAAATTTCATGTAGTTGGCAAAGACAACAGATATTTACTGTTATTTACCTTGTTCCAAGTTCCCTAAACATCAATGCTCAACAATGTGTGAGAAAGCAGATTTTCCTTACAGGTGATTAGGGATGGGTCTTTGCTGCAGGTGATAAAAGAAGCTTTCATATGAAACAATTATACTTCCTCCAAATAAGCTATTCTTAAAAAGAATATATATATAATATAATATGTATAATATTATATACATACATACATATAATATATATACACACACACATACATATATTCACACATACATGTGTGTTTGTAAAACAGAATAGCTTATTCGGAAAACTAAACTAACTTTATTTTGTTCTGGATATTTCATAAACACCATGGCTTATGTGATCAACTACCTTGGGTAATGATGCCTTACATTAAATATCAATTAGGTTTCAGAAAGACACAGGTCTTAGATACAGTCTTCAGTAAAATATTTAGTATATTAGAATCATTAACATACCTTGGCTTGGACCCATATACCTACTCACAGAGTGTGAGGATGATTAAAGTCTGAAGATAATATTCTACAATTGAAGAGACCTAGTGAAAGAGGAGATAGCCTTCTTAGGGTCACTAAAAACAAGTGATGGTAGACACAGAACTAGAATTTTAGACCCTGAAAATCTGTACTGCCAAGCTTATAAATTCATTATAATTCAGTTTATGAGTTCTATAGGTTTTATTGCACTTGTCCCACATTCTGACTTTAGCATATACTTAACTTCTACTTATAATTATAGATTTTAGTTGAACAAAAAACTTTTTTCAAGTAAGAACCTAACTACTCTGTCAAATCTTAACAATGTTGTACAAATGTGTGTGTATATGTATTCATATATGTATATAAATATATATTTCTTCCTGAAAACCATCTAATTACGAATGGAACTGCTGATGATTATACATTTGCTACCCTTTTCGTCTGTTTAAACACATTTAAATATGAGTTCTACAAATGCATTCATCTACTCAGTAATTTAATTCATTATTCATTCAGGCATTCATTAAACAAATAGTTCCTTTCAGTACCTCCTGTGTACCAGACACAGTTATGTGTGTTGGGATACAACAGTAAAACATATATGACATACCGAAACTTATACTCTAATGGTAGAAAAAGAAAATAAGCAGACATTTAACATTGGATAGCGGCATGTGCTGTAAGGAAAAATAAAGCCAGGTAAAGAAACAGGGTCATCAGAAAGGGGTCAGGGAAGTCCCTTTTCAGATGGGGATTTAAGCAGGAACCTGAATGTAGTGACTAATTTGGAGATCTGATGAAGAAAGTCCCTGTCTGAGGAAATTTCAAGTGCAAAGGCCCTGAAGGTCTCTGAATTTAGCATGTGTTAGAAAACAGCAAGAAGACAGGTACCATGTGCAGAGATGAGCAACAGAATGAGAGACAGGAAATTAGATTTCCAAGGATTACATTTGTACACAGGATTTGTACGTAGAACTGTTCATTTTACTTCAAGTATGATGGGTAAGTACTGGAAGGTTTTAAGAGAGTTATTCTAGCTGTTTTGTATGAGAAAGTCCTAGTGAATAGCAGTGGAATAGTAAGTGTGGTAAAACAAAAGCAGAGAGACTTCTTATGAGGTCAGCTTGGAACCTAGATTCTCATTCTAAACTCTAATTACACAATTGAAACTAATAATAATAATAATAATAATAATAATAATAATAATAATAATAATAATAATAATAATACCACCAAAAAAAGTATTCTGGTAGAAGGAAGTATAGTTGATCAAACAAATGATGATTTGTACTGTTTCTAGTGTTTATGTGCAAAATCTTATGAAATTACCCCATAAAACCAGGAGATGGGTACTACTCTTGTCCCCATTATTCAATGAGAAGTTTAAAGTCCAAAAACAATAACTTGTCCAGAGTTAAACATCTAGTAAGTGTTGGAACCAGGACTAAAATTTAGGCAACGCCGATTAAATTACTGTGCTCAACACAAAAGCCATGAATTGACTGCTTACTCTCTGATACAGAATGGTGCCTGTGTATCTCATGACTGAGCTTGCAAGTGTCCAGTGTTTCCTGGTTGTCTAAAACACAGAAGACAAGCTGGGAAGCTGGGAAGTCCTGGTTTATTCTCATTTATTAACAAAGTCTTCCCTTTCTTCTCAAAAATATCTAGCTTGATCCTAAATTCTATGGCCACTGTATCCAAAGCTGCAAGTCACTTTGCTTTCAGTTGTGCATCGTTCCACTCATAGACGGAGTACACCTATCAGTGTGCTTTCTGAAAGTGGATAAATCTCCTCATTTCTCTGCAAATATTCCTTTGTTACTTTGCTCCAGCATCTGCAGTGCCTCATAGTTGGAGGCTTGCAGGGAGATACTTTATCAGTTTCATTCAGGTCATCCAATTCTGTATCAACATTGAAACACTGAAATCTATTTTCACTTCTAACTTATAATAATGCTAATTATTCTCAGAAAAAAAAATGTTCAAAGAAAACAGCAAGCTCTGCTGCACCTATCAGCACACACTTCTAAAAATATTCTCTAATAATGGGAATAAATCAGCAAATAAACTGTCTGCTTTTCCTCAATTTCTGGTACCTCACAAAATGAATAAGCAAGGGCCAAGTAACAGAGTAGCTACCAACAAAATCAATGCAATTATGCACAAATATGAAATAACTATATACCTTCCCAGAGGGCGCTTGTCCTTATGGAAAGTTAATGTATTCTTGGAAGAAGTAGGCTACCACTATGCATATGTACCCAGTGCTTAATTTAATAAATTCTAATAAAATCCCTCACAGAAATATTTTTATTTAGATTCCTGAAAACAGAGATTTGGGATAAAAGCTAACTACATTTTTTAAAATTCCTGAGCTAATAAAAATTATTTACATTAACTTTTTCATGCTGTTAAGATTTTATTTTTTGTGAGATTTAGGGAAACATCAAATAAAATAATGAGGTTATAAAATTACAGCAAAAATATTTTCAACATTTGAAATAATTCATGTTCAAATATCAAATACATTTCAAAGAAACACCAACATCTTGATAATTTCAAAATTTCAATCAAGTATAGCTTTGGATGATTTTTAAACCTTTTTCTTTTTTCCATTTTATCAGTTTTTTACAGTGTGATGTCTGCTAACTTGTGAGAATAATTTTACAACTTGTTTTGAGTGAAGATTTGGTCTACTCACAATTCAAATTTTCAGTGCTTGTGTGAACCATATACTGCAGTTTTAGAAACAGAACTGCTGGTTTAGAAACAAACTGTCATCCTGTGAACACAGCATCATACCCAAAGGCTAAATGACACAAGAAGGAAATGATCTTGAACTCCACATGTCAATGGATATGTTTGCGATTCCAGGGACATGTTACATTTGAAAGGAAAGTGTAATTAAATGTTCTTAAGTTTGAAGAGTTTGGGGGAGTTCTATCATCATAAAAGAATTATTTTATTAAGTGGTCAACCAGCTGTAGTACTTCACTAGACCCCATGAACCGAGAAAAGACAAAGTATAAGGATTCTCCTAGAGAGCTCCAAATCTAAAATAGATAGGTTGACTAATATTGGCTGGGGGAAAACCCAAAAAACAATGCACAAACTGAAGCATGCATCTCTGTATATTGATTTAGGTGTATTTTCCACAGGATGCAAATCCTCTTAATTCAGGTAATTTGAACTTATTTGCAGATTGTATTGCTATTGAAGTATCTGTATTTCTAAAGCTTCTTTTATGTTCCCATTCTCTAACTTGATACCAAAGTGTGGCGCATGAAAAACCTATTCACACGGCTGATGTCCCTTTAGGCTGTTAACACGAACAGACCGGTTTGGAACAGGCTGAGGAACCCCAGGAGACGCTTTGGCAGTGATATTCCATTACTGCCCAGCTGAATCAGTCACAGTAGACCAGTCAGACCTGAATTAACTGTGAGCACAAATAATCAATGGAATATGTAAATTAGGCACCAGTGACATTTTTTTGGTAACACATTTATTTTAAATGCCAATTTTACTTAGATACATACATTAGGAGAGATTATGTGGATATGTTTTCACCAGGACAATGAAAACACTAGAAGTGGTAAATGAGTGCATTTGGAATATAATCCTGTTATGAAAGATGTAGCTTATTTTTTTGTTGCTGTTTATATATTTCCATGCCTAGGTACATCGCATCCTAAAGGGCTAATATACAACTCAATCTTAATCCTATACAGTATGTTTGCAGTAAAATTAAAAAAAACAATTGTGTTCCCTGGGTACTGATCTCATTTACCACCAGTGTGTGGCTTTGGTCACCAGGGCAACCAGACAAGAAAACGTGAACGGTTCAGCTTGAAACTATTCTCACTAATAGAAAAATGAGGACCTTCTTTTGTTTGATCATTAGTGCCATACGATGGCAACGTTCTTCCTGTCAACAGGTAAATATAGAGATCAGTTAGGAGTTTCATGAATAATGAGATAATAGTCACTGAAATGGTGACATCATTGGCTGTTTAAACATTACAGCTGCAAGAGAATTCAAGAACGTCTACTCCAATGTGCTACATTTTACAGGTGATCAAACTGAAGATTAATAGGGGAAAAATTACTAGCCTGCACAGCTAGTGAGTGGCATCTTATATTCAGGCAAGAAAAATGGAATAACAAACTCTCCCTCTCTCATGTATAAATATAAAATTCATATAAACTATGCTTATATATACTATACATATTTAACATATATACACAGCATATACACTATATGCTATGGGTCATTAGCCATGTGTTACTGATAGAAAAGAGTCTCAGAAATGGTAAAGAACTATCTCAAGACTGCACCATTATTAAAATGCATATATTACAAAGTATTATTTTATTCATTTTATGTGGCAGTTTGGCTAGGCTATGCTGCCTAGTTTATTTGGCCAGACATCACTCTAGAAGTTGCTGTGAAGGTATTTTTTTAGATGCCATTAACATTTATAATCAGTAGACTTTGAATAAAACAGATCACCCTCCACAATGCGAATGGCTTCATGCAAGCAGGTGAAGGCCTTAAGCGCACAGACTGAGGTTTCCCAAAGAAGAAGGAATTCTGCCTCAGGACCACAACAGAGAAATCCTGCCTGAGTTTCTAATCTGCTGGACTCTGCTGTTGCTTTCAGACTTGAGACTGTAACATCAGCTCTTATCTGAGTTTCCAACCTACTGGCCTGCTCTTTACTTTTCAGACTTGCCAGCCCCCACAATCATGGAAGCCAATTCTTTAAAGTCAATCTCTCTCTGTTTTTTTTTCCTCTCTCTCCCTTGTTTCCTCCTCCATTTATCCATCTTACTGGCTCTGCTTCTCTAGAGAACCTTGCCTAACACACAGGGCAATATAAAATTGTTAGCAGTCAATGTATTTTGGGCACAGACTAATCAGAATGGACTGCACTTGGAGTTCATGGGACTCCCGAAGACTTTTTTTCATACCAGATCCACCTCCTTTCGTGTCTGATTGTGGGTAGACTAGGTGTCCTTGGGGTCCTGGAGAATTAACTACTTGTTAATTGGTACTAAAGTATTTTAATAACCAATATAACCGAACTGTTAGAATCTCTGACTCTAGAATGCTTTCACTCTTTGAATGCCAATTATTGGTCAGGTTACTCAACTTCTTGGACTTAATTTCTTCACTTATAAAATGGATATGTTAACACTCATATAGCAAATACTGTAATGGATATCAAATGCTTGACACAGTGCCTACTACCCATCTAAAACTCAGTAACTCAGATTTTTAGTAATTCGCCAAACTCATGTTCTTTACAATATGCATAGGAAGGAGGAAGGGAGGAAGGAAGGGAGGGAGGAAAGAAGGAAGGGAGGAAGGGAGGAAGTTACTCTAAGAAAAATCTAAATACTAAAAATCTAAATCTAAATACTAAATTTCTGTCCTTATATATTCTTAGAGACTACTTAGCATTTTTAAAATGTAAGATTGAACAAAAGCTATATACAATAGGTTATATGCATGTATAAAATGCCTTAGCTTATATGCTCTGTTTAGACGGTATTTAGTGATCTTTAACAACTGAAACACTGAAAATATGAAGTTGGTTCTACAAGTGTTTGTTTTTTCTCTATTCTAGCCTGTATTATGTTAACCTCTGACCATTTCAGGTTCATGCTGATACAGCACCCATGGTATTTTCAACTTATAAAAAAATCCACTGAGGACCTTTATTTCATGCAGCACATGAAGTTAGAGTTGAAGGTCAATTAACTGTGTTGTTCATGCCCGGTGACTTCTTACTGAAAAATGCTAAGATACAACTGGGGGTGAATAATTCTCCTGGTGACGCTCAGTGCTATTATAGTCAGAAGAGCAAAAAGAATGGTAGCTTAGTCAGCTACTGAATTACAATATCATGTTTAACAGAGACAATAAGAATTTCAAAAATCACTGTCAGTAGACCTGTGCTGCAAAAAGGATACAAAGATATCCTCATGGTCAAAACGAATTACCTCTAGAGCTAATACGAGCATGGTTAAAACTGTCAATATTTATCTCCAAACCTGTAAGTTCAACATTTATGACATGGAATTTACCTCTCAATTTTCTATCAGTTTTGCTTACATTAGAAGCTTCCATTCACACCGAAATTCTCTCTCTCTCTCTTTTTCTCTCACATACACATACACACACAATCCTCCAAATACACATAGCCATGTATGCATACACACACATAGCTACCAAACACATAGCTACAGCGCTCATACACATCCCCAGTAACACACATCACCCAACAACACACAGATCTTCACCGCCATGAGCACCCCTCATGCACACACACCCCCATGCTCACATAGCCACCACTCAACACAAAGCAGAAGGAATTATAAAAGAGTCACAGCATTTCATACAAAACTCAGCCAGACATGATTATCATAGAATTCTATGTAAAAATTACATGCATATTTTTAAATTACCGGCAAGGAAATTTTGAGTAGAGATATTTGAATGTCAGTAGGTCACAGAATCTTTTTCCCATATACATAATGAAATAAACTGTCACTTAGAAGAAAAATACAGTAAAAAAAAAATTGAGCAAACTAAAAACCATCAGGAACAGCTCATGAAGGCAAGATTACAAACTAAAGTGATATTCCTCAAAGAAATGGGGGAATCTAGAGGCGCCTAAATCCATTCATACTTCTCAGAAATCACTCTGGTAAGTTCAGATAATTTCTGAGATTCATCACCAAAGTCCTCAAGTCTGGAGAGAAGGAAATTAGAGTTCATGGGGAAGGATGATTACACTAAAATTAATGAACAGTTTGAGTGGTTGACTCAATCTGTCAGACTGAAAAATTCCATGACTTCAAACTCAGTTGACTGAATGATCAGGAAGAGTTGGTATTCCCAACTCAGGCAGAATAAATGCCAAGGTTGAAAGAACATTTTTATAGTACATGTAATAAAATCTCTAAAGAAAGAACAGAAATATATCCTCTCTCTCTCTCTCTTTCTCCCTCTCACACACACATACAAAAACTGCACAGTCTCAGCTAAGCTTTATCTTCAAAATAAAAAATATATATTTCATATTTTTTGAACATGAAAGTGATCCACCCTGTATCAGAGCAGTTAGACAGTGACTATATTTAAGCAATGAAATAAAGCCTTGAAAATGATACATGCATCTCAAGAGAGATGTGAGGAATCCAGGACAGAATAAAGCATCACCCTGGGAACAAAAGAAATGATCTCACCAGTATTTTCACATTACTGATCAACTTAACAATAGCATGAATTAAATAAATCTATTAAAAATAATAACAATAGATTCCAATAAAGAGGGAATTGAAGAACTAATAAATGGTTTAAAAAGATACTACTGCAGGACTAATAATTAACAAACAGCATAACTGAAAATTAAATTACTGACAGAGCAAATTTTGAGATAATTGAAGTGAATGTAAAACAGACAATGTCAAACAATTAGAGGGAAGATAATACATACAGGGCAATGTCAGTCTAACATAAGAATAATTGCTATCACTGAGGTCAAAACCTCTTCAAAATGGACCAAAAAGATGTTCAAAATATTTCAGAGAAAACTTTCTGAAAAGAATGAAGAGCTGAAAGGACAAGTCATATTCTGGAAAAAGTGGATATAAATGGCCAGGACAACAACATACCCACAGTAAGTTATTGAATATGAAGGCTAGAAAATATTTTTTCTTCAGTTATCCAAACTGAAAAATCAAATTCCCTTATAAAAAGGAAATTTAAGCAGCTTTAGAGTTTTCTGAAGTGACAATCAAAACTAGAAGTTAGCAGAAAATGCCTACAAATTTCTAAAGGAAGGAAAGTATGCCCTGAAGATATACCCAGCCAACATATTGTTTATGCATAAACAAAACAAAAACAATGAAAACATTCTTAAATGTGAAAAAAAAACTAGCTAATATAACTATCATGAGTCTTCACACATACACATACTGAGTCAATTAAAAATTAAGAAAAATAAAGAATTCAGGCAGTATTGAAGAATGATGTTTAAAGAATGAGAAGTGAGAACTGAATGCAATTATATAAGAATGAAAACTGTGGGAATACAATTGAAAAACTGAATGTAATTATTGCAAACTGTTACAGATTTTTTAATGTGATTCACAAAATTGGGAGAAATGATAACTATCATCTAAAGTTTTCATATCAAGGAGTCAGTCTATACTAAGCAATATTAAAATGCAGTTTAAAACAGTGGCTTTAACTTAGTAATATTTTTGCAACCTTCTTATTAATCTTCTATGAATCTTTAAAACACCTTTATTTCAAGTTCATCATTCCTTCAGTTTTCATTTAACTTCTTTTCTTAAATAAAAACAAAATTAAATTTAATATTTTAATTAAATATAGCATGCATATTATAATCCATTTTCATAAACACATTTGTCTTTCTAGATAACCAGCTAGTCTTGTGGCCATCTCTTTTTCTACCTACGAGTATGCTTATAGAGATGTCTAGACTGAAAATTATCTAATGTCAACCATGTTTTTTTTTAAATTTATTTTGTTTAACGGGAGGTACTGGGGATTGAATGCAGGACCTTGTTCATGCTAAGCATGAGCTGTACCACTGAGCTATTACCCTTCCCCATCATGTTTATTTTGATGTGACAGGACATTGGTTCAGCATTGCTTGATCTCATTTTAATGAGCATACATAATTTTTACCACAAGGAGAAGGTCAGAATTAAGAGAATATATCATGTGACACGCGAAGAGTTTTAAGTATACCAAGGAACCTGGTCTTAGTCCCTTTATGTTACTATAAAATTCATGAACTTTCTTGGTAATTTAAATTTGTAAGGCAGAAGAAAAAGTAATGGGGGATTGTGTGTGTGTGTGTGTGTGTGTGTGTGTGACATAGAGACAGATGAGGATAGACAGAAACAGAGACACAAAGAGAGGCAGAAAAAGTGAGAAAGAACAAGTGAGAATCATTTAATTGGTAGAGTTCTTATAATTTTATAGTTTTTCTCCATTCAGGCCTATTCTTAAAACTATTAGCATCCTCTTCTTCTACATGGTATCTTTTGTTCAGGTGCCTTTCTGGACATCACTGTCTTTCATTCTAGTAACTCAGGCTTGGTAAACTGTGGCCTGTCCTTTATTTTCTTTTCTTACAGCCATAGATTTTTTCTAATACATTAAGGTCTACACCCCATGAGAAAATTTAGTCATTAGGTCCTGTAAGGATTCATCTAAGATTCTAGTTTTAAACTGTATGTTCTGGAATTCTACCAAGATACCTCTTTTTAGATTTTTGATGTCAGCAAAGATTGGGAATAATATTTAGTGCTGTTACTATGTACAAAATCAAACTGATCTTAATGTATGTGTGGACTTTGCAGTTATGAGTCTGCTTATAATCCTTACCCAGTTTCTATAACTACATCAAAAGAATCTCTTGTTTATTTTTATGTATAATCAGTAAAATTAAACTTTATTTTTATTTGATCTAAACAAATCTCTTTGAAACAGATTAAAGCACCTTTTGGATAAATTAAACTCTTTAACTTTTCATAGCACAGAATGAGACCAGAGGCTATAGACCGCCTTAAATATTTTATAGCAAGCAGTTGTCATCCAGAAACTCCAGAGTAAATAAGGTTTGATATTGCCAAAGAAGTAGGAAGGCAGACACTATTGGGGAAAAAAACCAAAAACAAACAAAAGAAGAGCGCCATGACATGTTGTGCAAATTTAATAAAAGTTGATGACTGGAAAGAGGAACACAGCACAGCTGAAAGTTCATTTTCAGTTTTTACAGTCCTTACAGAGCCAGGGAAATCTAACACACATTTCAGATAGTTTTTGAAATGTAATACTGGAGGCTGTTTCCTCAGCAATATCCAGGAAGCCCTTTAAAAAAAAAGTCTAAATAAAGCATCCCTTTCATTGGTTTTGCTTCGTTTGGCTTCATGAACTTCAGCGAGAACTGAACAAGTAGCTCTGTGCCCTGCCAGTTGGAAAAAAATGGCAAGGAAAATAATTGGCATCGTGCTTCAAGGGAGACAGATTTGAGCCAAACAAAGGTACATCCTATATTAATATGTAAGCCTAACAATCAGGCAAGCCTAATGCTTCCAGACCTCTGGGTCAGAGTATTAACATTGCTTTCTGACGTGCTAGAGCTGGAGCTGAATGCCAATGAATACATTTATAATTAGAAAACAACTTAATTGTGATTTATAGGTGTCTGCCAGGCTGACACTTGATCTTTACTTACTCTTTCACTGGCTTAATGTTATTTTTTTCTGTCCTGAGAGATACAACTAAAATGGAAGGTTATGGTTATCAACTTTATATTATTCTAACAGTTACCAGGCTTTTCTGTATGTATGCACTTACTTACTCAATCCTCATGTTTTAGTATTTCTGTAACAGAATGAATTTCATTAAAATATGGTGAGGATTGTTGGAAGGGATCCTCCTTTCCTTTCAACAAATTTACTTCAATAAATGTAGTAAAATTATCTAATAAGCAATTGAAGCTTCAGAAATATTCCCTGATCCATCACAGACTCACAGCATGACGGTCAGGGTTCTGAGTTCCCAACTGAAAATACAAGTGAGGATAAGCAAAAATAATAATAATAATAATGTATTATATCTTGTGACTGGAAACAAGAATATAGTTTTAGTACAGAGTCTAGTATGCGTGTCTCATAATACAATACAGAGTATGGCTGGGGTAACCATTCGTACATATTTTAATGTTACTACACTGAGATAAGAAAGACAATTTAAAAGAAGTAGAAGTGTGTCTATATATTCAACCAGTTGTCACTAAGAAGAGCTGATACCTGATGAAGCAGAATGATATCTAAAGAGTCAGTTCCATCTGGCATCCAAATATAATGAACTCAGGTTAGAAGAGGTGCTATTTAGATGACTTTGAAAACTACAATAACATCATCAGAAATCTTAATTTTATGAAGTGCGTGTTTATGTGTGTGCATGAAAAGAGAGAGTAGGGCAAGGCCACGTGGGAGAGAGACAAACGGAGAACAAACTGTTTCTGTTGAAGTCAAGATGGTAGAATACAGTTTGGGGAGATACTGGAACTGAAGAACAACATTTTGTGCTAACTGGAGTCCTGCCATTTATACACTACTCTCCCTGTTCTTTTAACAGAAATTCAGACACACGTCTTCCTAATGCCTACACACCTTTGCTTTCTCTGACTCTCATCTAGCAGAGGGATCTGTGGCTGGACAAAGGCTTCCTTAAGACTCTTTTTAAGAATATTTACAACATCTGCAGAAATACACACCCACCTCCAGCAATCACTGATAACACTATTAAATGCTCAACAAAGTTTATAAATTTCATGGAAACTTTTCAATAAATTCCCACCGTGAGCCTGATGACTATCGTTTAATGCACTTGATGTGTCATGTTCCAGAAAATTGTGTTAAATTAAGAATTAATTTTTTTAAACTTAGCCAAGTTTAAATGTGTCAGAGCAATTATTTTAGTTTTAGCCTCAAAGAACAGGATTGAGTTGGGTTCAAATTACGAGTCTCCTCTCTTACTCTTTTCTGCTTCTGTGTATTATTTTTAATTAAGGAAACATGTCTGCAAAAGATTTATATTTTTAATTTAAAACCACGTTGAATGGTTTGTTTTTTTTTAAAGGATTCTTTGAATCAAATATTTTAGGAAAGGGAAAATTCTCTTTTCTCCCCTAGTGTGCTTAATTACCTCCTAGCATGTGTATTTTGTGAATTTTAAATTTGAAATGATGTTTGACTCATTGGGGCAAGAAAACAGTAGACACAAAATGGAGTAGCTATTTCCAAATTACCACACAGTGCTTGTGAGGAAAACAAGGATTCTCTGACATGGAGGGCAGTGTGTGCACCACACAGAGATTCTGGCTGAGAGGACTGGAGGATACTAAAGTTTAAGTGGAAACCCACTCCCCAGTCTTGCTCCCTGAATCAAGGGTGAGTCAAGTTAGAGAATGGAGTGCTTTCTGCATTTTCACCTACTCAAAAAGTTGCCTTTCTGAATTTAACCAAAAGTGCTACTGACACTAACTGCTGTACTGAATTATATGGTTAAAATTATGCATTTGAGGGGTTAGTGACTAGCCAGGGCCTTATGAGAGTATTTGCTAGCTATTATGTTAACATTCTTTATGAAGTCTCAAAAGAATTCTCTGAGGCCACCCAGAATGCAACACTGAATAGAGAGGATTCTCTGCCAGAGTTCACACTCAGCTGGACGCAGTGAAGTGGAACACAAAGGTAAAAGGGGTAGAAGGTAAACCAGGAGAAAAATGAGCCAAACAGCACAAAGCATAAGAATAAAGGGTATATGTCGCTGTCTTTAACACACTACCCATTTGGAAGTCAAAATGACTGGAAACTGATCCGAAATAATTAACTTCCTCAATATTATATTTTAACCACTGCCATGTTCAAGTACCAGCTCAGCAACTTGAAACCCAGAAATTTTCCAAAACTGCAGAAATCTTTTCCTGAAATGTATTTAAAAGCTATGACTTTCAAAAGTAACATTTACATAAACAAACAAGCACATAATATACTTTCTAAGGAACATTCTATACAGTTTATATAACATAGAATAAAATATTATACTAACTCACTTTTACTGCACATTAAGCGTTAACACCAGAGAAAATCTAACAATGACTGAAAAGGTTTTCCTCTAACTTGATTATTGATGTTGTTGCATCTCTAATGTCACCATTATCTCAACTTGACATAGTGTAAAATAAAGTTTTGGTATAATTAAATTCAGAATATGGTAAGTGTTATTAACATTTTCTCTTTCATTACTCTGATGTTGAAAGGAATAGACGATAGTCAAATAGAAAAAGTTTGCAAGGTCAGCTGTATAAAATACATAAATATGTATGCTTATGGGTGCTTGTGTCCTGTACAACTGCAGAGTCCTCAGAGTTTGCCAAATCTTTGATGAATGAATGAATAACCAAGGAAAGAACCCTTCTGTTCCAACTTGAAGATAACCATGCACTTCACTTATATTAGGACTTAATTCTTTCATATTTTGGAAGATTTTTGTAGGAGAAGGGTCATTGAGGCAGGAGGGGTTAAAAAAAGATTATCAACAAAGTAATGTCCAGCAATCTGATACCAGGCCACTATGCCACACTCAACTTTCTCTTCAAAATATGAAAAATATGTTGTTTTTGCTTATCATTTGGTTTCTAACAGTGTAGGTTTTTTCTTTCTTTCTTTCTTTTTTAATAAGAGTTGCAAAGAAAGAAGAGCTTTGCAAGAATATGTCACTGTTAATGAATCGACCTTGGCATCACTTGTCTTCCACCTGTGTCCAATTATTAAGCCAAAACCCTTCCCTGCCAATACACTAATTGCCTTAGGTAACAGGTCTGTTAAATGATCCCTGCCCAACCTGACTACCTCTTCAGGGGAAAAGAAAAAAAAAAAGACATAAAATTAAGTTAAAAGCTACCAGAACAGATGTCAACGTTGCATAGCATTCAGGTCTGATATGATAATATTCAAGGTACATGGTACCTATATAGTCTGCCATACTTCATTTAAATGATCGCCATTATCATTTATCCTACTCCACATCAAAGCTTGCTGTTGGAAAGACAATTTGTGTAAAGCTAATTGCTTAAAATTTATGGTCTCAGCTTCAAATTAGTGAATATCCCCAAACAGTATTGACATTGATCTACCCTTTCAGGATTTTACTAACTGCTCCCTACCTCTATCTGATTCTTCTTCAATCTGTTAAAACTGCAAAGACTTTGTTTGATATTCATGATTTGTAATCATGAAAACTAAATCAATTTGTTTGCCTTCCTGCTCTACCTTTAATTTAAGCAATGCCTGGAACCAAAACTTCATACACTCTAAATGTAGCCTTTAAAAGAGTCTTGCAATAGTGCATTATTCTGAGGTATTATTTCACATGTGCATTATAGTCTTAATATTTATTTTAATTGTCTCATATTTCAACTTATTTTCTAGAACTGTATTGTGTTCTTTCATTAACATTTTATCTTCTTTTCTCCAGTAAGACCAATCTTGCTTTTGCAGTTTAGTTTCACTCTGAAGTGTTAAAACTACGCTCAGAGTTACCCTGTTCCACCAGTTCCTATCCTCTACCTGGAATCTAAGGAATAGATTATAATTTACCTGGATTAAATTGCATAGTAAAGGTGTTATAAACACTGAACACCATAAAACATGCTCAAGGGCGTTCTTATTTCCACTTCTCAGTAAATTGCCTACCAAAATTTTATTAATTTTTTATTCTCTTGTAACAAACAAATTAAACTGTTTAAGCAAATGGTAGGGAGGGCTAGCAGAAGGGTGTGTGTGAATATTTATTGGGCACTTATATTTATGTCTTCCACTTTAGCCTTGCAGAATTAAGTGTAATCCCCCGACTCCTTTACAGATGGGAAACCTGATACTTAGAAATTTCAGAAAAAAAAAAAAATTGCTCAGGTGGCAGCCTAACCCATGGCAGTCAAGATCTGAATACACCACTGTCTGCTATCCAAACCCATGCACTTTATATGTCATAATACTGACCCTGATAACAAAACTGCTACTACAAATAAAATGTGTTTAGTGCCCTTCTGCACCTGCATGGTCCTACAAACTTCTAATACGTTTATCTCATTCAGGCTTCAGAAATCTAGTGTAAAACTGAGACATCAGGACTGATTTAGACAGGGAGGTTAGAGGAGACTTTGCTGAAAAGGTAATATTTAAGCTGAGTTCTAAAGCATTATTCGGACTTGGCCAAATGAAGACTGGAGAAAACTGAGACAATTTATTTCAGTGAGAAACGACTATGTGAAACTATTTAATGAGCCATATGACATTGATACAACCAGAGTGGAAACTATGTTTATGCTCCTACATATTCTAATTTGCTGTTATCTGCAAATTTTTTTTAAAATCCAAATTATGTTGGGCAATCTGTTTTTACAGAATTACATATTTTTTCCTTTGCCTATTATTATGTATGTTAAGGAATACTTATTTGTTGTTTTTACAATGATACTCAGTGAAATGTGTAGTAGAGCTTAGTAAATTTCACCTCCTTTATTTAATGAGAAAAACTGTACTTGCTGAATTTCCAACCATCTTGGCCTTCAACAAGCTGTTAAATTCTCACAAAGTTCTTTCTATGTCTTCTGCTTACATTTGAGCCCTGAGATCTGAACTGTTTGAGTCAAATCTGTAAAAAAAAAAGGATGGCTTTATTATCTTATCTGCTTTCTTTTTATCTTCCCCACCCTCTTTCCAAGTCTCCTGGCTGCTACTCTCTGTTCCTTCTGTGACTAAATGTGAAGCTTTAATTTAGGCCATTACTAACCCATGCACCCACTGCTAAGTCGTCACTCGTATCTCCAGGTACATCCACTCGTATCTGCCCTTTCTCCAGCTGGCTATCTTCCAAAAAATCTGCACTGTATCAGCTGGATCTTTTGATTCATTGGTCACTCATATAATACTAAAAGTAAAAATGACTTTCTAATTATTGCTTTGATCATGTGTGTACACATTTTCATTTAAAGTTATAAAGCTTTCAAATCATATTCATTGGGCTAGAAATGAAGTTGATATAAGCTCCTCAAAAGTATAGGCCTTAATTCACATATCTTTGTATCTCTAATATATATCAAATACTTACAATGCGGTTGAGCTGGTGTGTGTGTGTGTGTGTGTGTGTGTGTGTGTGTGTGTGTTTTTCCAGCTGAGATCATTTGATTTCCTTAATTACTAAATGATTCTATGACCATTTTATAGGACACATCATGACATGGTCTGTGTTAGGGTGAAATAAATGGTAGAATTGGGAAAAGGTATCAAATACTGAGACAGAATAAAAGATGTTCCTAGAGATTGTAAATTTATAGATAGTAAATTCTCTAAAAGTCCAAAATTTACCAAGCTTCTAAAACTATATTTTAGGTTGCTTAAAAGCACAAAGTAGTTCATGTGGCATAAGATAATTTTAACAGTTTTCAATAATATCTATCAATTCATTGCGAGTAATTTTATTTAGTTTTCTTAGCAGTATTTATATGAATGTTCAATTTGTGGGACAATACAAATCATAAGTTGATTTAGCCTTCTTATACATATATTTAATATTTGAGATTATATATTTCATAATGTATATGAAACCAAAATTTCTGCACAAGACTAGCACCCCAAATTAGATATATTTGTTATAAATATAAAATTGAAGAGACAGATTCTGGTCCAAGCTGTGACACAGGAGGCTCCTGAACTCACCTCCCCCCGTAGACTCACTGAATCCTCAACTACACATGGAATAATTGCCTCTGAAAGAAATCCAGAAACTGGTGGAACAACTCCTACATATCCAGTAAGGGAGAAAATACCCACGCTGAACTGAGCAGGAAAGAGCAGGAAAGGCTGAGACACCTTCTCCCCATCACCCCACCCACCCCTGGCACAGCGACGTACCATTTGGAGGCAGCTTACAACTCCCAGCTTCTCCTTGAGGAGAGAAAGATTTGGGTCCAACATCCAGTACCCCAACATTTAAGACTTCTACAATCCAAAACACCTAGCTCTGAAAGCCAACAGGGCTTGTATCTATGACACCCAGAGGACTAGAGAAAGACATTGTACTTAGCTGGCTCCTGAGGACTCACTGTGTCTAGCACCCCAGGGCTCAACACAGAGGGGTTGAAATACATGTCTCCCAGCCTTTTCCTGAAAGAGGCCTATTTGTATTTGTTAAGAGCTGCAGCATGAGGATCAGGTTTCTAATTCAGATGCATCTAGGGACCAAGTGCCATCCTGCCAACCTCCTCAGGACCTGGAAGCCAGCAGACACCATTTCTGTATTCTCCCTGTAGCCTACTCCAAATCACCAGTATCTCCTGGGAAGGATTTTGTACATGTATCTGGCACTCAGACTCTTGAAGCTGCCACCCAGGGAATGAACCCTTTTCCTGGCTCTGAGGGCCAGTGGGACTTGAGCACGTGGGTACCATCAGAGTATAGCAAGGAAACAGCTCTTAATCGGCGATTCCTCAGGGAGTCAGCATAGGAGCAGGCCAACACTCAGCCCCCAGTCTCTCCCTGAAAGAGGTCACATGCATACTTTAAAAGCTGCTGCCTGAAGGTCTGGCTTCCAATCAGCTTGCATCTAGGTGCTGACCGAGACCCTCCCCCTTGGGGCTCTGACAGACCCTGACCTACCCTCAACTACTGGGAGCCACTAGAACCTAAAAGGCATCTTGGACAATCACAAAGGGTGGACAGACAACCAAGAACTAGGGTGTGGTTGAATGGTAAGATTCATCTTCTACATGACACCACTCTGTGAAGGCTGGGCGAGGAGGTGTTTTACCTAATAGACAGAAACCAACCCAGAGAGTCAAGAAAAATGAATAAACAAAGGAGTATTTTTCAAACAAAACAAGACAAAACTCTGGCAACAGACATTAATGAGATGAAGGTAAGTGATTTACATAATAAAGAGTTCAAAATAATGGTCACAAGGATGTTCACTGAGGTCAGGAGAACAATGCGTAAATAAAGTGAGAATTTTAACAGAGAGAGAGAAAATAGAGGAAGATACAAATAAAAAACCAAACTGGAAGGCTCCAACACCACCACATCAAATCAAAATGCCATGTTTTGGTTACTCATCGTTAGAAGTATAAAATTAAGTCAGATATGCTACTTGAAGATTTGGCAAATTACACTGTAAGTGGTTACATTAAGATCCCAAGAAAATGATATTCAAATATATCTAAAAAAGGCAGAAGTGGCTGAAACAACCCTAGGTCAGATGAAATGCTAGAGTGTCGATTTTTAACAAGGAACAACTGGAATATGTTGCCTTGGTAGCTGAGTGTAGAAAGCTTTAGCCTGAAAGGGAGAGATGATCAAAGCAGAAAAAAAAGGAAGTGGGAAAACCTAGAAGGATTATATTACAAACTGATTAGTACCTTAACTCGTATATCATCCATAAATATGACTGTACGATAAAAGAATCAAAAATTAAATAGAAAAATGCTGAAAATACTAAAAACTGACAACATCAATTAGAAAACAAAAAGAGGATTATCACAGTACATGTTGACTACAAGTTATTACAAATGACAATTTAAGATTGATACGCTGTTTGAGAAATTGGCAGAAGAGTCTTTGGTATAATTGGAAAAAAAGCGTAAAATAGGATTATACAAACTGTCTTTAGAGATCATTTAACAGTAAACAATATAAATTAACATATTCCCTTATGACATTCTGAATTTATCACTGATTATAAAACATATTTTTCTGAGTATCATATACATTTAACACACATTGTAGTAATCAAAATGAATATTGTGAACGAAAAATACTTCAAGCCCTATCAGTAAACAAAGAATGCTGAAGCCATCAAGTCATCAGCCGCGTGCCCTCTCCCCCTCCCCCCAGTGAAGACAAGCTGCAGCCCGGCTTCTGCAGCCATTCACAGTGCCCTCTGAGGGGACTCAGTATAAGAAACGACAGGGTACTGGCCCTAGATAGCTAGGTGCTTGTCAAAGGAATGAATTCAGTGACTCCAAATGTTTGCTTCCTCCCATACATAGAAAAGCACTAAATTCTTTAAATTGAAATGTCTGGTTTCCTTTAGTTAACAAGTAATCTTTTAATGTTCCAACTACCTGGTCTTTGTTGTAAAACTCCTGTATATCCTAGCTCCTCCCCTATGTCTTCAGAGCAGTCCCTCAGAGCAATATGAAAGGCTGTCATTCTGGCTTGAGTCCTCCCACCAAATGAAACATAACTCTCAACTTTTAAGCTGTGCATTTATTTCAGTCGACAATATTTTAAAGTAATGCTTTTTTTTTTTTTTTGGGAAACTGGTAAATTGGTCATTTTGTGAATTAGCCTGCTCTCATACTGAGCTAATTCCCCTTTTCATTGCAGCATAAAACAAAAGCTTAAATGGAATACTTGCATTGCTGTTAATCCAGTGGTAGTATGTTTTACTCTTTTCTAAAATAGTAGTAGATATAGAAAAATAAGCACTGTAGGTCAGCAGTCATAAATGACAAAGAGAAATGATTACTGAATTGTTTTTGGTTTCCAGTGAGAACACAAGGTATGAATGGAAAAGGTTAACATCTGAATTAAGTGAATTGTTTCTAATGGTTCGGCTCCTTCTGAATAGTTCCCATAGGGAAACCTCTGTCAACCGATTGACATAGTGATGGCTCATGACTCCCTGGACTGTGACGCTCCAGGAATACAGAGCCTGGAGAGACACAACAGAAAGAGACTTCAACGACAGAAGGCGAAAAGTGCCTCGGAGGGAGGATCTGAAAACACAGAAGAGGTGAAATTAGTCCAGGCTACACACATGTTATAGGGAAGCTTTCCTACAGAAAATGATGCCTGAGCTTTCAATTACAATTCCTACGACAAAATGAAAGACAACATGACAAAGTGTTCATAATAAGTTTTCTTTTAGTTTTGTGAGTTTCACATAACAATACAGAGATAAATAAAAAATCGTAAGATGCCACTATAATATGAATACCTTATTTCTATTCCTGAAATCTAAAAGTCTCTAAAAAACCAAAAGTTTTTATTTTACTTCTCACTAAGTTGGTTTAAATGTATTTGGCAGCAAAACCTAAACAGATACGTTTGTTGAAAAAATAAACTGGTTGATGATGGAATATTTGTCTAGAACTCACCAAGGGCATTACATAATTTATTGGATATACATTACGTTTCCTTTACAATTTTTTTTAAGTCTGAATTTGGCAGCAAATGTATAAAGATAAGAGATTATGGATTTGTATGATACCAAAGTATCCTGCTTCAAAGCACCCTTTGTCATCTTTATCTTCGACCAAAACATTTTCTCAAATGTTCTCAAGCATGGTCCATAGAATTCCTATATTACTCTGAGACTAATTCAAATGAAATAGCACAAGTATTACTATCTGAGAATCTTTTTATTGCAACTCATTAGCCCTGAGTTGTGACTGTTTCAGTAAGAGACATAAAAAAGAATTTAAAACTTCATTCCAAGACTAAATCTTCCACTCTGAGAAATATGTTCAACTGAGACAGGCCCAGGACATTAATATGAAAATTTAACCAAGGCTTCTTGGTCTTTTTTTCCCTTTGTTTACTGCACAGCCTGGCATAGATTACATTCTTATACATACTTCTCCGAATCTGAATTAATATGTGGCTCTTAAAAGTAGAAGACATAAACCCTGGATATAGTGTGTATAGGTATGTCAAAATTTAGTGATGACCATTTTCTGGGAAAAATATTGCTCCCTATAAGAGCAGTACGTTTTCTGGGCAAATACACTGTTTTGTGAATTGAAACATTATCACTTGGACATCCTTCTTCTCTCTTTTCAGAATGGGATAAACAATATTCACACACATAATTTGAGATTTTGTTAAATGAGAATTGGGGGCGGAGAGGTCTTTCGATGTCAACACTTCTGGTGAAAAAGGCACATCATCACCTTACTTCTAATTCAGGAAGCAGTACAGGGCTGGCCCCACATTCTGCCTATGGAATGTGTATCTCCCTGAATAAATCTACTTTCATTTTACTATGGCTCGTTTTTGAATTCTTTCTTGTGCAAAGCCAAGGACCCTCACTTGGTGGGGTGCATCCCAGGGACTCGCCAGAGACCTCAGGTATCACCATCCTCTCATACCCCATTTTCCTGCAACAACGGCACACCTTGTTTTCCCTGGAAATACATTTAAAAAAATAATAACCTGAACAGTTGATAACTGACAACATACTTTTCCTCACAGTTAATCCCGTGATCCTCACTGACCCCTCTACACTGACCCTTGACCTCCCACCCCAACTTGTTCTTCTTTTTTATCCCTAACAAATCCATATGGTCTTGATTGCAGAATTCTGATTCCTAGTTCTAGGACTAATAGCAGCTTCATCACATGCCCAGCTGGTGATCCTATGCACACCTTCACAAAAATCAAGTATCTGATAGTGGTGTTTTTGGACCTTTGTGATGCATCACAACCCCCGGGTGTCTCTATCAGGAGAATAATCACTGTCATGAGAAATCCAATGGGAAGAACTGCTGTGGCAGAACCTGGCCTTCATCCTAATGGGTTTGAATAACATTTTTTTCCGGATGTGTTTTTTCCCTAATGCTGAATGTTCCCTTCTCATCCTTGAATCTGAAGAAAGGTGCTGACAGACCCTCTGAGAACATTACCAGGGGAGGGATGTCAGATCTCAACTGCAGATGTGAAGCGTGCATTTTCTGTACAACGCTTGCCACCCACGTCCTGCCTCTGCACTGTGAGTGTCGTGGACAATGTGTTCCCCTCTGTATCCCTATTACTTACATTAGCATCTGTCAAAAAAGCATTAGATACTTGCTAGATAAGAAAAAAGAAGTCATAAAAATATATATATATTTTTTAGAATCACATACTACTAAAGCCAAACAAAATCATAGATATAAGCTAATTCAAATAATAGATTTGCAGGTCTCTCATTTAATACCACCTGAATCAAGGTTATAACCTAAAATCTCTAAATCTTAAATCTAGTGGTTCCTCATAAAATGTTGATTATTTGATTTGATATAAATATCTTTTAAAGTTCTATTTTACAAAGAATTCTTCCACTCTGAGAGAATACTTGCTTTTCCTTATTCGTATTGCTATCATGAAACCACTTTAAATCCATTTTCTGTCCCTTCCTTTAGTGCCCTAGTTTTCAGACCCGGGTTTAGGTTCTGGTAATGGGGATGCCCAGAAAATTGCAATAATTTTTCTAAGCTCCAATGTATTTTTACAGCTTACTGTTTGATGTTCTATAGGATTATAGTTCCCTTGACTGAACAGAAGCCCTTCTCTGAACATCAGCATGGGATTGTGATGGCAACAGGTACTGGAACTAACAGATGTATACGTAATTTTCACATTGTTGTTCTTTTATAAAACATATAAATCTCTGTAGCTAAGCAATAACAATTTTATTAACATAGTTTCACTCTTCAACCCTTTTTGATAAAATAATTATATATATATTTATAAATGTGTATTTAAATATATAATCTGCAGGAGGTAAAAACATCTTTTTCTGGTGAGTGGCGTGATATTTACCCACAGATTTTAATTTCAGCATGGAAAACAATAATTACTGGAGAACTTCACATATACTGAATAAGAAAAGAAAATGAAAGGCCCATAATAGGATAATTCCTCCTTTAGGATTTTCCCCTTAGTTTTAAAAGAGATATATACATGTAGCTTTATGTATTATGTGATGGTAATATGGTAGTTAAATCGGCCCGGCCACAGGTTAGGAGTGTATCATTATTCCTAAGGGGAAAGCCCACCTTTTATTATCTCCTGCTAGCGATGTGTCAACCGGATTCATATCCCCGCATTTCCTCTTTATGGCTCTCCCTCACCTTCTCATTTTTCTTACAAGGGAAGAAATATGAAGCTGCTTCTGTTTATAAAGACACCTTAATAACTCTCATTTCTATATCTTACTTTCCTGCAAATTAATATTCATAAATCCCAGATCTAACTAGTAAGAGTTCATTTCCATTACAACGTGCATAATCCTTTCATATTTGTCCTTCTCAACCACACTTCTTATATCTTCTCCTTCCCATCCCCTCTGTCTACTTGTCCCTAGATACAAAGCTTAAATTCCTTCTTATAAGACCTCTGCTTTCTTTCTGAAAATGTGTTTCAACCCCTTACTGTGAGGTTTGTCTTTTTCCCCTAAATACATTTTTTAGTTAAGATTCATCTCCTTTTGTAGGTGAACTTAACTGAAAAATGATTTGCCATGTTCCACAATATTTCTTTGCTGCTCATCTCCCTCCTCTGCCTTATCTAGTTCTCAATCAGGTAGCTTCCCATTTCAGTCTAATATAAAGGACATAACATTTATCGAGCTACAATTGTGTCTCTTATGTGCTTCTGAGACAGATATATTCATTTTACCAAGAAAGGTTAAGTCTTTTGAAACCGCAGAAAGGTTAAGTGATTTGTTCGAGTTCTCATGACCAACAAATGTCTAAATGCTGAACGCTGTACTATAAAGTTGTAATGTGATTCATACTCCTCTTTTTTACGTAAAGGTCTCAGCTTTTTAACGTCCCAACTAATGTGATTCTCTGGCCTTTTTCTAAACTGGTCATAGTCTTCAGCGTAGTTTATAAACTATGACACCTTGGACAAAACACATGATCTGACCAGGGCAGGGCATTAATAATACTTTTTTTTTTAAACTACTTTTGGCTAATATATACTTACTTATAAACTTACCATTATTTTTTCTTACCTTGCTGCACTAAAGATTTGAAACAGATCTGATCAATTTTGTCTAATGCTTTGGCTATTTGGTCAATATATTATCTAATATAGTGATTATTTGCAGACTCAGAACACTAGTTCTTTAGGTTAACCTTTTGGGTAGTTTAACTTTCTGGGTACTTTTATCACACGAGTAATTATTAAGGCAATTCTCTCCAGTCTTTTCAATGAAGAATTGATTTTTTAAGCCCAAATATAAAATCTTCTAATGATTTTTTTTTTTCATTTAAGTGTTATATTCTAATATTATAATCAAGTTGGGTCAATCTGTCTGATTCATTTAGTTTATAACATTCCTTTTCCTTAATACAGAGAAAAAAGTAACTAAAATAACTATAATTTTAATACTATTTTTCCTTAGAGGATTCGAAGCTCATCCTCTCCTATAACTTTCAACTCCTGGTCTTCTGAACAGACACGTGGAATTGAAGCAAAGGCAGATTTAAACATTCTTTGCAGCTTCTCTCAGGAAACGAGATTTCATTGTGAATCTTTAGGACATTGCATGGAGCTTCTAGTTAAACATACTTTTAGTTAACTTTAGGAGTAGCCCTGTTAGGCTACAATAAAAGTAACTTACATGAATGTCAAGTAGCTTGGGCAGCCAGTCTGCCCCAAAACTAAATATATAACAAACTTTAAGGAAGCATCAGAGGTAGAACATGTATAACATTCTGTATCAGTAACTTATCTTTATACAATGCATTTGCTTTTGTGAGAAAGTGAATTGTAAACAGTCAGTATAGACAATTACAGACAAACACAGTGAAAGGGCAAACACTGGGATCCACATCCATAACTGTTTCCAGAAAAGATTTGACTAATTTTTTTTTTCTTTTTTGTCTTGAGTAGATGGAATTGCAAGACTTAAAATAATTTGAAAGTTCATAGCATATGTTTGTAAAAGGCTGAAAATAACAAAGTACAATAATAGAAATTCCATGCTCAGTCAAATTACTTGTCAATAGAGAGAGGTGAAATATTTAGAGGAGAAAACTATTATTTTAGATGGGAAGTTGTGAGTAACTTATTATGACCATTTAAGTTTTAGTCAGCCATTTTCTAAAAGGGCAGAAATAAGCTTTTATCAATTATAGCAATTATATATAAATTATAATAGAAATACTAAAGCATTTCACCTTTTTAAAATCATCTAATTTCTCATATTCTTATCATAAATATTCATGAAGATATGCTTAAGTGACATATTTCACAAAATTTTCATCCTGTTTTAACTTTTGTAGATGATCAAAGTTATAATAGCATTTCTCTCACTAACTTTACAATAATATTGTTTTCCTACAAATTATCAATAGCTGGCTGGCACTGAAAAAGAGCTCTTATTTTTAAGATTTATATTTACAAAAATACTGTATTTCATTGAATGTTGTTATACAAGGTATACAAGTGAATGATCCATTTTCTTTAATCAGAAAATAAGAGCCAAAGTAGGAAAAAGCTGCTGTTTATATCTAGAGGTGACTGAAGCACTGGAGCTGCAAATATCCTAATAGAAGAGGGAGATTTGAAGCTGCATTTCTCAAGCTTCATTATTTTTGATGGGCTATGTCAGAGTCAGGGTTACAACTGGTATGGAACTTCCAGTCAAAACTCCAGTCAAAAGGAAAGCCATGAAGTGGTTTAGGGAGACTGTATACAGGATATAAGTAAGTTTTGAGTGATAGTTCCTCAACTGTAATAACTTTTAATGATGTCAAAAATGTAGCAGTTACGTTTGAATACTTGCCTAATTGGACTTAATCAGTTAAATAAGTTATCATATTTAAAGCTCTTAATGAAGTATTTTTTAAAAATCCATCATGCTATATAGATCAGAGCAAATCCACAGAAACATTTCCAGAGGAATTGGCAGCTTCCATAAAGTCTAACAAATGAAAGCTTTATAAATTTAGTAATATATCAGAGGCTATTTAGAAATAAAAAGAAATGGGTTGTTCATGATATTTTCATACACTTGGCATTTTTAGCATGTAAGGGGTAAGTAAACACATCAGAGAGAAAACCTAATAGCCCACAAAATTAGTGACTTGGCAAACAGGACAGAATACTGGTGACTACAGAGTATGAAGTGGAAAATAGGAGAAAGACCAAGAACAAAACAGAGAGGAAGCTTAATCCTTTTTTTACCCCAATAGAAACAGTTTTCATACGAAATGTCATATATAAAATTGCTAAAGGAGACTATAAGATTCTATTCAATGCTAGACTTAACATAAGTAGAAATGAAAAATTGGGTTTAATGTGGAGATACTTTTGTATACAAAAAATACATAGAAACTCTCTGTCCAGGATAGATGTATTAATTGTCTATTGCTATGTAACAAATTACCCTAAAACTTAGTGAGTTTAATAATGACAAAAATTAACTCAGTTTTCTGCAGGTCAGGAATCCTTAGTTGGATAAATCAGCATCAAGGTTTCTCAGGAGGTTGCAGTCAAGCTGTTGAACGTACGACTGCGGTCTCATCTGAAGGCTTGATTGGTGTTAGTGGTGAAGAGGATGTTTCTAAACTCACTCGCATCATTGGTCTTGTTCTCTTACTATCTGTGCTTCTCTACTGTGCTGCTTCACAACATGTCAGGTGACTTCTCCCTGAGTGAGCAATTTGAGAGAGAGAGACAGAGACAGAGAGGGAGAGGGAGAGGAGAAGAGAGAGAGCCCAAGACAGATGCCATGGTCTTTTTATAAACTAACCTCAAATAGGGCATTCCATCATTTCAGTTGTATTCTGTTCATTAGAACCAATTCAATATAGCCAGCCTACATCCAACATGGAGTAAATACCACAAGGCAGGGATCATAGAGGGCTATCATAGAGCTGCCCTTCATGATAGACATGATTAAATATCTCCAAATTATACTACAGGCAATCTAATCATTTCAACTAAGAGGGAAAGCAAAGCTTAAGGAGGGAAATAAACATATCAATGTGGATAGCACATGAAAGAAAAATGAATGTTAAATTAGAAGAATAAACTGAAAGTTAAGTAGATTCAATTCAATAATGTCATGGGCTGGGCAAATTGGATAAGGAGAGAAGAAAATTTAGAGCTATTCTGAAGTAACTAGTGAAGGGTAATGTCACTGTATGCTTTTAAGGCAAGGAAAAAGAATTCCAGCAGAACAACAATACTTCTGTTTAATGAAACACGGCTTGAAACCTTGAAGTAGGAAGACAGTGGAAGACATTCGATAAACTAGAGTAGCACAAACAGGATACGATCAAAATGTTTATGAAGATTCTGATAAATAAGAAACTTCTCCTAAAATATAAGTCAATAAAACAGAATCTGGCAGGCAACTGGATATGAATTTTGAGAATAAAAGAACATTTTTAAGAATACAAGCCATGCATTGAGCTCTGGTGATGTTCCAGGCACAGTTTTGAACATTTTAGTGCTCTCATTTAATTAGAACATTAATTCAAAGTAGTGTTATCATAGAAGACATTGTGTTCAACTTCCTAACATCCATTATTATAGTGGATTAATTCAAGACAATTATCATAACTCCAACGCCTTTGCTGACAATCAATTCAGAACTGGGTTATGATCCATTTTTGGAGAATGATTTGTGAGAAGTCTACTGTAGTCATCTGGAACAGACGTTCTGTTTCCTCAGAGAGAGTCAGTGGGAAAAACAAGATGTCTCTTCTTCCTCTCAACTTGTCATATTTGCATATAATTATTTAGAAAAGCCATAAGTATTGTATTATTAGCCAAAGAATGAGCTCAACACCAAAGCTGGCTAATTCTTTTCTGAATATTAATTGGTTGTAATAATTTCTGAATAATTTCATTCTAAGATGAAAATAGCCTCATAAATTCAGTCTAAGAAGAAAATATCTCATAAATTCTCAATTTTGCCAAAGCCCAGGATTGTTATTTAAAGGTTATTTTTCTTTCCTTCTATTTATCACTAAGTCTACAAGGGAAAATATGGAATAGAATTCTAGGTGTACTAACAGTTTTTTCTCTTTTCTTGTAAGACAGAACAATTGTGTTACATCCCTTTAACCTCTAAATAGAGAAAGAAATGCAAAAATGGAGAGACAGTAGATTGGTGGTATGAAATTAACGATTTGGCATCTGTAGCACATATCTATTTACTGCCAAACATTTACTCCAAGAAAAACATTCTTTGCTGTCAAATTTTATTAGAGATTGCACTGAACAAGGGAAAGGTCTCTTAGGAATATTTCTTGTTTGACAAGGAATGAACATGGTGTCATTTTGCTTTCTGTTTGTGGCAAGACAAAAATAAACACTTATTTCAGTAATTGTGATATCTTCAGAGTTCAGGCATTCTGCCTATCAAAAATAAACTGTGGAATATGATATAGCATTAAGTAACTACTGCAGCTGCCCTCTTATTAATTCCTTGGTACTACTCTAAGAGGCAAAATACTGACCTGGGGAAATCTGGGAAGCCAATTCTGATGGCAATATGGAAAAAACAAAACAAAACAAAATAAAACACCCCAGCATGCTTTCTGAAGGGTTTCTCCAGGCTTGTATGGTACAGTGCTGGGAACCGGGATTCAACCTCTGGAGAATTTCAACTGTTGTCTCTCCAAATACTATCACTAGTGGCCCTCCTGGTTGCTGTTCTGTTAGGGATTGTTTAACTTCAGATTACTCTCAGCCATTCAACAAACAGCTATTGGATGTCTGTGATGTGAAAATTAGTGCAAGAGATGTATCTCAATTCCAGGCACCTCACATTCTGCTGTTCTGCATTTCACCCTCACCTTACTTGATGTTATCTATTAGACATACTCATTTTTAACAATGATCTAAACAGAATATAGCAAGAAGAGTCAGAATTTAACTTTACATATTTTATTTCCCAGGATATGGGAGTTTAAATGGCACAATAACTCTAATTAATAGGGATAAATATAATGGTTATTAATAATACTATACCAGATTATATATATTACAATTAATTATCTCTTCCTAATCATTTCTAACCAAACATACTAGACTGTGGAACAGTTAAGATACCAAAAAAAATTTAAAAAAAGAAAAATAAGAAAAAATCCCCGAGTTTTTCTGTAGTTTGCACCCTAATAGCTGGATTACTGGCCAAACCAATATGCTTGTCTATCCTCTAGCTCAAGAGTACACTGAAAACGGCTGTCTTCATCTACGTTCCCCAAATTCGTAGTTTCCAACTTATAAATGTAGGTTATTCCAACATTTTCCAGTGTGCCTGTCCACCTAGTGTCACTGCAGTTCATCTGCAGTCTTCAGTTGTTGAGGACTATGCCTAGGCACATTTTCCTCTAAAGCATCTAGACAGTTTTTTTTTTTGTTTGTTTGTTTGTTTGTTTGTTTTTTAAGATAAGTAACATCTCTGGAGAAATAACTTAATTCCATCTTCCTTGAATTCACATCCTTTCCTTCCACCTCCTGATTCTGTAGATGAGCTATATAGCCTTTCTACTTCTTTCCATCTAAGGGTGTTAAAACTCCAGGTTTTCATCAGATCACAGTCCACATTCTAGACTGCCTCTGAACCATTTTGATTCCCCTCCCTTCTCCACTTCACCTCACCATCTTTCTACTCTCCACCCAAGATGGTAAATTGGATCATTTTCTCTTCCTTTATACAGTAAATCAGGCTACCCTTGTCTCCAAACTTCCTACTCAGCAAAACTGTTCCCTATATTTTTATTACCATCAGTGCATCACAGAGGGAACATGGCTTAGGGGGAAAATCTTGAACATGTACTCAGGAAACAGCTATGGAGCAATCAATGTTCAGCTACTGTCCATACAATTAATTAGAACTGTTAGCAAAAGAACTTCCTTGTCTTGGTAGATCTATACTATATAAAATAATTGAGAAATATTCTAACTTATAGTGGGTAGTCTCCAGTCCTTACCCCCTAAAAATGTGACAGAAACCACAGGAGGCATCCCATGGGAAAAAACCACCAAGATTTCAGAGGCAATGTGCAACTGGATTTAAGGGTGAGCAGGAGAAATGTAAGGTCACCCATCATGATCATTCACACATGTGTTGTCAGATGGTGTGAATTTCCACAAGGCGCAGGCAAAGGCTCTATTGGGTTGAACAGTGCCCCTCCTTCTCCTCACCAAAAAAAAAAAAAAAAAAAAAAAGTATGAATGTGACCTTATTTGGAAGTAGGTTCTTTGCAGATGTAACCAAGTTAAGATGTGGTCCTACTATATTAGGGTGGGCCCTAATTCAATGATTAGTGTTCTTATAATAAAAGGGAAATTTTGACATGGAAACATAGGGAAAATGCCAAGTGATGGTGAAAGCAGAGACTTAAGTTATGTAGCTGCAAACCAAGGACTACTAGAGAGTGCCAGCAAATCACCAAAATTTGGAAGGAGCAAAGAAAGATCCTTTCCTACAGGCTTCCGAGAGAACATAGCCTGGCCATGATTTCAAAGTTCTAGCCTCCAAATCTATGAGAGAATCAATTTCTGTAGTTTAAAGCCACAAGTCTGTTACAGCTGCCCTAGGAAACAAATACAAGCTTCATGAATCATTCTACACTGAAGAGTACAGAGTATATCTAAATGGCAGGGTTTCACATTCTGAATCAAAAAGATGGGCTTACGTCTCAGCTTTTCCACTAAGTCCCGTGGTTTGGGGCAAGTTATTTATCCTCATCAGATCTTCATTTCCTCATGTGGAAAATGGAATACAAATTGTATCTTCATTTGTAGCATGAAAAAGTAATAATACACATAAAGCCCAGGTCACAGTGCCTGGCACATTGTGGGAGTTCTGTAACTGCTGCCTACATAATTATTCATATATAATGACCCCATAAGAGTGCCCCTAAAAGTCAGAAGCACACTCGTGAAGTGGCACTTAAGACATACAGCATAACTCCTAAATCTCTTTGTTCTCTCCCACAGAACAGCTAGCACCTCTCCTATGAGCACGCTGCTCTACGCACTGACACATTTTCACGGCACGTCACCCCAAGAGCCAGCACTGCAGCACTGCCTAGATGCTGTAATTCTTTCCATCTCCGCTCCATCTTCTTGAAAATGGGGAGTTAGATAATACATCATATGTGAATAGGCTTGGAGGTAAGCTAATTACTTTGTTCACCTTTTATTTCCCCTTGCAGCAACCCCACCATTGAATTCACGAGACTTGCATATTTTTCTGATCTGTGTGAATATGCGCCCAGTGAGTACAATGCCTTGCAGATAATTCAATCTCAATTATCATTCAGCAGGAAAGAAGAGCTACACAAAATCAGGATCTACAGGCTAGCATTACTCAGGGATGCTATGATCAAGAACAGGAAGAGCTCTTCAGTGGCCATGAGAGTTTGAGCTGACATCAGTGCTTCTAAGCTAAGCATGTCTAGTAATCACCTGGAAATCCTAGTTCCCACCCTCAAGTGACTGTGGTTCATAAAGTCAGGGTTGGAACCCTGAAATCTGAGATTTCAAAAGGTTCCCCAGGTGATATGGTTGCAGGTGGTCTGGGAGTCACATTTTGAGAAAGACTGACCTGTACGAAATAGTCATCTATTAGGACCCTAACAGTTTTGTTCCAGGGATATTTCTGAAAAAGATCTGAAGGTATTAACATCTAAAGTCACTTTATTTCAAGTTCTTAGACCTAAATTCCACAGAAAAGTATCTCACATGCCATTCTTACACCTCTATTCCCCATTTAGTTACATTAGATATATCCCCAAAGGTCCTCAGACTGTTACCTAGATGGTTACTTTGCAAAAAGTGTGATTTTGGAAAAAAGCCTCTGAGCTCAGAGTGCTACTGGTAGCTCCATGGGGATCTCACGATCTGCTCAAGCCCTGTTTTCATGGTGACTCTTAGCCATCACTACACATTACAATTAGGTGTGTATTAGAATTAAAATATTCACACCTTAGGCCAATTAAATCAGAATATTTGGTCTAATCCCAGGACATAAGGATTCCTAAACAAATTCTTCTGTGCAGCCAGGGTGGAGAAGCACTGCTTGAACTGAAGATTTATCAGAGGCTATGTGACCAAGGTCTCTGCTTAACAGTAAGAAGAAAATTCCTGTGACTCTGAATCCTCTGGTTTTCTGGAACTCATATACCTCAGGATTTTTAACAGAATATGTATATAAGCACGAGACTGTGGACAGTGAGATTAGCAACTCTTGTGCACCCCAAATTTCAGAAACAAAGGATTAGAAAAAAAGTGGCCTACTACAGAAAAAGTCTGAGGAAGAAAACACTATATAGACCCGCACATAATAGCTTAAGGTCACTAGAAGCATGGCACCTATGTTGAAAAAGAGAAAACTTCAACAGAACTCCAGTCTGCCTGAGACCTGTCTTCTAGCAGAAAAAGATTAAAATAGGAAACTTCTTTTTAAAAAGCTCTATTTTTTATGTTGAGGTTTAGATACTGAGTATGTTTTGAGTTAAAATAAATTGTTCTTATTAAGTGAGTCAATATTATGTTGTGATAATAAGTGAGACCCAGAATTATAAATCATTTTTAGTTTCTGATTTTAACTACATATTTTCATCCTCAGAAAGATTAGGCAGTTAAGTCTATCATGATCAAAAACCCACCCCAGTGCCCTCAACTCAAATACACATATCTTCCCATGAGAGTATCTGAATAGAAAATGAGTTAGTGATAAACTGCGATGAGTGTAACACTTTCCAGGTAAGATGGGTGAGAAGAGAATTGATTTTACTTCAACAAATTGGAGTAAGCAAGATGTGGGCATGACTGTGTGTCAAGAAGAACTATTAGAGCCTCAATCTGCTCTATCCAGTGAAATCTAATCAAAACATGCAATAAAGTTTAGGAAGGTTTGAAATGAACTGTCTTTAAATCTTTTATCTATTTTAGAAGCTGTTATTCTTACATAATTTTACTTCTTACTCAGAACAAGCATCTATTTACTTGCTAGTTTTAATAAATAAACAGGAGAGAAATAAATGTTTGTCATATATGGTAAGAAAGTAATTGTCTGCTGTTTTCATTAGTTTCTTCTAGTCACAAGGAAAAGATCCACTTTATCTCAGAGAAACTTGACCCGGATGACTGCACGGAAACAATCTGAAAGCAGAAGTCACAAGTAAAATTTTCCAAGGTAATCTATATCTACTTAATGTACCTGAAGCTGGTCTATAGCTACTTGATCTATTTGTCATAAAAATATTAAGTGAATACATTATTTGGGGGTATTTATAGATTTCTATATGCAGTATTTTGGCACAATGAAAATTTGTGTTTTAATATAATCCTCCATTCATTTGTTCTACATTATTTCATCTGATTAAGGGAAACTGATATTTTGACTCATCATCTGATACTTTATGGAAACACTACAAAGAACTTCCTGAAGAGGCTTAACACTCACCATTTTAACCTTATGATGAAGATGGTACAAGCTATGATCCCCTCATCAACAAATATCTTTGCATCATGGTAAGCATAGTGAAGACTACAAGACTGTGTTACTGGTGGACTATTCTTGAGTCACAGAGCGTCTTGCATCTACTGGCATTAGAAAATAATCACATGAGCAAGGCATCAATCTCTCATAGGCCAGATATACCCTAGAAAGTACAGTCTCTAAAATTTCATCTTTGACATCTCATTTCTGAGAATTCTAAGAAACACTTTTCATTCATTCCTAGCCAAACAGAGCTCACCGCACTGAGGAACCAAACCAAGAAGGAAAAGGATAGACTTTTTGCTTTGGAAATGTTCTAGGACCATTCTACAAATTCTAATAGCTACCAAGAAAAAAAAAAGAATGAAACCATTATTCTAAAGATGAGGACTTCCATAATTTACACCAATTTTCTGGGCAGCTTAGTCTGGAACAAATGAAAAACTTTTTACCTTTTATGGATTGAACATGCTACAAACTCTGAAATCAATTTAAACACTTTTTTTAAGGTCTACATTTTTTCATATAAATGTGTAGATTTTAATGATATTTTCTGATATTTTAGTAAAGTCTAAAATCATTGCATATTTATATTATCACTTAACAAGGTCATGAGTATTTTTGAACTTTTAATGGGGATAACTAATTGATGGAATCTACCTAAACAAAGATTACTTTGTAAAATAAAGCTTAGTAAATTGTTTTAAGGACTAAATGTAATTACACTAACTTCTTCTACAAAATATGTAATCTTCTCATATGTTCCCCGCAAATTACCTTGAGGTGATAGTTTTGCAGTGGAAATGTAAAGAAACCCCTCTTACTTGTTTGTTTTATATAAGCCATCTCTGCTGATACAACTAAAAGAACAATTGTTAACTGAGTGGGCATTCAACATATTAGCCAAGTGGTCATCTGCACATTTTAGGCAATAAATAAATTTGAAAACTTTATGCTAATGAATAATTATAACCTCACTGTGCTTAGTTATCTTTAAATAAAATGACTGAAAAAAATACTATGGGAAGGAAACATTACCTGAAATATTCTACAAAATTGAGAATGCATCAAACTATCTTAGACAATAAAATCACTGTCTAATAGAAATAATGATCACCCAAATTTCCAATGTATTATTTTACTTGAACAATTATTTCACAATCTTAGTGACTTATCAACTGTTTTACTATTTGAAATAATTTGCTCATATGATTTATGTTTTATTCTCCTAATAAAATTACAGCTGTGAGACATCTCATTGTTTATTGAAAGAGACTTGAAAATTTCTGGTTATGTACTCAATTTGATATTGTAGTAAGACTTATAAATAGCTAATTGATTATAAAGCTCATTTACAGTCTACATATTTCCAAATTCAGCACCTAATAAGAAAAGCTACCTATAGGTAAAGGTTACAATTATCAAATGTCTATAAAACCCATTAAAAATATAAGCTCTATGATATTAGCCTATGGATATGATGCATTTTTTTAACCAATTTACATGGTAAGGAACCTGATGGATTATATCCTTGAAGTCAATGTATGACTGAAATTTTCAGTAACACAATTCCCTGCACTATTAAACATTCAGCATCTCAAGGAAACAAATAGTGTATTACTACTCAATAAAGATAGGAGCATATATGTATATACAAACCAGTTTACATGAAATACACACATTTCAAATTCAAAACAGAGTTTGGGAGAGACGTACTGCAAGTCATTCATATTTTGACCAATAGACAAAATCATTCATAGCCCTTCAACCACCAGCTCCTTCTTCAAAGGCAACCATTTAATAGTTTCTTGTGAATGATACCAACAATTTTTTAAAGCATTATTATATAAGAGCCAAAACAAAGTGAGCAGCATTATTTTTTCTATGAGAGAGAAAACGATGAAATAAGATGTTGCATCTTTACCTCAGAGAGATTTTAATCAAGCAATTTCAGGGGCAAAATGATTTGCCAAGTGTTTACCATCCAGACACACCTCCTATCAACTGTACATTGTACTGGTACCTACTGCTATTTATAAGTACAAAGAGGGCCCATACGGAGAGAATCAGAACCTGCATGAATTGACTGACCTAGGACTGTCCTCCATTTCTATTTCTATCCTCATTCCATAGCTTCCACTTTGGAGAGATTAAAGAAACCTTCAAGTCTTTAAAACCACAGTTATGACTTTGGGGAAATTACTCAAAATTTCTGTTTCTGTTTCTTTATGAAAACAGCACCTCCATCATAGAGATGTGAGCTATAGATAAAAGTGTGCATGTATAATTCTTGAGCCTCATACATATTAAATATGCATTATTTAATACATTTAATATGCATTTCTACTATTCTACTCTAAGTCAATATTATTTTTATTATAAAACCACATCCTAACATCATAATGATGGGTGATGATGAGGAAGAACAAACAGAATATAACATTAGGTTAATATTTGACAACTGCAATAAAAGCCTGTGAGTAAGGACTTTTGATTCAAATGTACTCATTTAAACAACTTCATGTATATTAGGGTATGAGGCAAAGAGCAGACCATATACATATATATGTGTATACGTGTGTTTAGTTTGCGTTCAGGTACAATGAGAACATTCATTAGAGACAGTAGCAATGCCTTCTAATTTTTCAAGATACATTGCATGTATGCTCTTGGCATTTTATTTAGAATATCTCAAAAATATTTCGACCTAAAGTCCTGGTAGATATTACCACAGCCCATCTTACACCTGAAAGAACTAAAGCTCATAAGCGTAACTGGCTCTTCAAAGATACACACTCCGAAAGTGGTAAAAGTTGGGTTCAAAGAGCTGTCTGGTCCTTAAAGATATGTTTTATTCAATAAAACATGAAAACAGAACACTGTGGTACAATATTTAGTGAAATAAACTATAACAGAAAAGTGCTATTGGAATGATTTATAGAAGTGAAGTTGGAAAAAAAATTGAACTAAATGTTGATATCCTTTTAACATAAAATTTTTAATTCCATTAATACTTTAACTTATATAATATAATTCATAAAGAAATATAGATCTATATTATAATGCAGATATTAGATTATCTATTATGGATCTCCAACATAATATTTATTTGTATAAAACCATTAATGAATATGAATATATTGACTTTAAATTATAGCTACAGAGTTTCAATAGCTCTTTGAGGAAAATTCACAGATTAATATTATAACCACCATGATTTAATTAAAACTACCATGATTTCTTTTTTTTTTTTTTTGAAATCCCAGGAATAGCCTGGGATTTCAAAATTGTAGAATAGATAAACAAGATTACACTGTATAGCACAGGGAAATATACACAAAATGTTATGATAACTCACAGAGAAAAAAATGTGACAATGAGTGTGTATATGTTCATGAATGACTGAAAAATTGTGCTGAACACTGGAATTTGACACAACATTGTAAAATGATTATAAATCAATAAAAATGTTAAAAAAAAATAAAACTACCATGATTTCTTAATGTTAACATTTTCCAAATTAAATTCAGATCTCATTAAAAATCAAAGAAAGAAGCAAAGAAAATTTTAGGGATCAGCTAAAGTTCCACTTCTTCATTTCTCCAGTGGTTACCCCTTTCTGGAAGTTTAATGTATGAAGCAGATCCATGTATGTTTAGGACAAATCCCAAATCCAGATTTAATACTTTTAGACCCAGATTCCATGTTAAATATCTCACACACCACACCTCTCATTCCCATCAGACAACAACAGCTGAAATAGAACATGTGGTGTGAAGATTCTCAAACTGCCATTTACACAGCTGCCCTGAGTAACTGGCTTACCCTTTATCTCACAGATGAAGACTGGTTACAATTATCAAAATCTGTAATCATGGCCCTAAATCAGGAGGAAACATGTTAAACTATACATTTCCACATACGGAATTGGAGAGTTGCATACTAGATTTTAGTAATATTTATGTCAAAATGACATACAGGAAAACTTTTAGTGTTTAATAGATAAAATACAGGATTAAAAAAATTTATGTAACATTTGGTTGACTTCCTGTTGATGCTCTACAAATTACATTTTTCTGTACATAATTTAAAGGTGTTATATCTGAAGAAACAAGAATAATCCTCTAGGTTCTCACCAAGAATATTTTATATCTGCGATAAAAATTCCACTGAGATTTCAGATGGAGATACATACGTAGGGCTGAATTTAAATAAGGCACTGACTTTCAGGATCTTTTCCGACTTTTAAAGGGCACTTGAAAAATGAGGAAGGAAGGTCTCCGCGATTTGTGGTGATTTTAAAGGTCTTTGACACTTTGGGTTTTTCTCCAGGGTAAAACGAGAACATAGTTTGGTTGCCATGTGGGTTGAGCAGCTTCCTAGCAGTGGCCCTTTGAGGAACAACCCGCAGGGTCAGCAGGAATTAAAGAGGAGTGACAAACAGAATTGTACTCCCCTCTGGGAGAAAGAATGTAAGGAAGTGCTTGTGTCTCCTCTAAGCCTTAAGGCATATGAATATGGTCTCTATACAATTTTTCAGAAGCAACATTTAATTCACATTCTATTTTGAGTTCATGAAACATGGGTATTGATTTACTGAGTTAATCATTTAAAGGGTGGGCCTTTCTTTTGTTTATTAATGATTTGAGAGCTTCACACATACTAGGGTACAGACATGGCATAAAGTCCCTGAACTACTCTTTAGCAAAGAACCTTTTTTTCCCCCCTTTTCTCTCTTTTTATAAATTCTTCTTACCTCTTACCTCCCAAATTTGAATTTCTGGCGGAAAGACTTCTAAGTTAGTTCAGTAAATGAGGCACCATAATTAATAATGTGAATAATCTGCAGTGATAGATGGCATTTTCTACCTCAGAAGTCAGTGTAAACAGAAGCCTAATAACCAATAATAGAAATGAATTGGGCTTCCCTGCAATTTTCAAAGATTAACTTGAATTAATCAGAACAATGTGAAATCTAAGTCAATCAATTGGCTGCTTTTTTACATTTCATTGTCTTAAAGCCAAAGTTTTAAAAATAATATATCATTTTACTTGTAAATGTTCTCTCAAAGGCATTTGGAAGTAACAGACAGGAAATATCACCAGTTAAACTGTTTTAATTAGATAACTACCTTAGTAATGTAAATTAGAAAATAGCAGTATTGCTTAAATGTAAGTGCTATGAGGGTAACTTTCTTTTCTGTTTTGTTCATGACTATATCATCCAAGTCCAGAACAGTGCCTGGCCCCCAGCAGTCCGCACTGGTAGAATGACTCACTGCGCTTTATTTGGATAACATACCTCCAAGGCAGTTTTATTTTAGCGTTAAAAAAGAATTTTAAAAATCATTAAACAAAAGAGAAGAGGTCTTACATCTTAATTAGTAATAGATTTAAGAAATGGACTTTTAACAATATCACTTTTTTTAGTGTTACAAATAGTACACTAGACAAATTTTCTATGTGCTTTGCAGTCTATCATTAGTGAACTTCATGGCAGATGTAAACAGGCTCTTAGAAGTGAACTGGCATTTTACTTGTCCTCTTATGTAGAAACACACATTCAAAAATATTTTTTTATTTCTAATTTTGTGTAAAAATATTCTTGAATTTAATACTCTCATGAATTGGTTAAAAAGTTATACTATAAGAAGCTTTACAAAATACAATTTTAAAAGAATCTTTCCAGCTGCCTTCAAGTACTTCAATATCAGGCACTCTACATTATGGAATCAATCCTGGGACATTACTATTATTTTTTTTAATTGAAGTATGGTTGATCCACAACACTGTGCTAGCCTCAGGTGCATAGCCAAGTGACCCAATCATACACATACATACATACACACACACACACACACACACACACACACACACACACACATTCCCCTTCAGATTCCTTTCCATTATAGGTCACCACAAGACACCAAATACAGTTCCCTGTGCTACACAGTAGGTCCCCACTGCCCATCTGTTTTCTCCACAGTAGTGTGTATATGCCAATCCCAAACTCCCAATCCATCCCTCCCTCCCATTCCTTCCCCCTCTGGCAACTATAGTCTGTTTTCCATGTTTGTGTCTATCCCTCGTCTGCAAATACATTCATCTGTATCATCTTATCATTTTTTTAGACTCCACATATAAGTAATATCATATGATACCTACCCCTCTCTGTCTGACCCTCACCCAATATGACAATCACCAGGTCCATCCACGTTGCTGGGAATGGCATCACTCCATTCCCACCCATGGCTGAGCAACGTTCCACTGTATACACACACTACATCCTCTCTTTCCACTAGACAATTTTTCAAAAAACTTTTCAAGTAAAATAATTAAAATTTGCTTCATATAGCCTGTTATAGTTTCTCATTTTTACCTTTAAAAGTAATATCATAGGAGCCATGTTTACATGTTGAATTTTTCCCACAGACTCATAAACTCAGAAAATATCTACTTCGCCACTCAACCTTCTTAACTGATGTTTTAAAGAGCCAGAAAAGGATCAAAAATTATCCTTATTGAAAAAAGCTGTAAAACTTAATTAAAGTTCTCCTAATGTCTTAAGAAGGCAGTGAATAAAAGTCCATCACTATCCCCAAAACATGATTAGACTTTCATATAAGCCATCTAGTATTAGGAATCATATTATTTCTAATGATATATTATCTATAATTACATTTCAAATATTTTTCTTAATATTTTCCTTTATTAAGAAACAGATTGTAAAAGGGTTTAAGAATTTGTTGTTCAGTGACTATACTGTTTTCCATTTTATTGCTCTACAGTCAAAATGTAAAGCAAAGCCATCAAGAAATGATCCTGTTCAGGACAGCGACATGATCAGCTAGCTAATTAAAAATACAGCAACCTGAAGATCTCTTGTTGCAGTTCTGGCAGTTGGAGCTATACGAGGATGAGGGAACTGAAAGTAAATGAGTAGGATGTTTTGTCACCGTAGCCACGGGTAGTCAATTTACCTGTTTAACCAGAGCCTGAGCTTCCGAGCAGTGATGTCCTTGGAGTGAATGCAGTTCATGCCAAGTTGATAATATTTGTAATCTAGTTCAGTGAGATGCAAGGGAGCCCACAGAAAACCAGCTGCAAATGATGCCAGCAGGGGAAGTCCTTCTGCGATACATTTTGACTTCCCAAATTGGAATTTAAGGCTCCAAAGAAATTGTTTTTTTCTATCTGGATCCAAATCTATCTTTCAATCGAATAATCATCCAGGGACGATTGAAGCTAACAGCTACCATTCTGAATTTATTCTGGCTTACATACTAAAACTAAACTACAGCCCTTAAAAAGTACTTAAGCTTCATTCGATGAAAAGCTTTGGAAAAAAATATATGTGTTTTAAAATATGACTTCAAATAGAAGCAAAATCAATCTCAGAATTTCTATCATACATATTTTATTACTATTCTACAGAAAAGGAATTTTAGAATAAATTTCTACTGGATCTTCTTTATAAGACGAATACTCTAAATGTATATATTCTTACATTTTAAGTACATGGGAATCTAATTTATTTAAATTTGGAGGGTTTTCTCTAGGCAATGTGAAAAAGATGAATAATGTTTTCAATCTAAGCTTTATACTTGGATGACAGGAGGTATCCTGAAGAAAATATGGCTTTGTAAGAAGCATTCACCTGCATATTTATGTATCTCACCACATACGTGCCTTTGAGAAAATTACCTTCAGGTAAAGGGAAAGAGTAATGTATTAAGTATGGATTGTAGCATTTTTATGTATTATCAAACAAACCTCATTAAACCATAGAAATTCTCAATTTGGAAAGGGGATGGTTTTAAAATAGAATGTAACATATAATAAACACGTAACTTTCAAATTATTTTTCCTAGCCATGGCTTTCTTTAGCAATCAATCAATAAAACTGATTGCCAGTTTTTCAGATTTGTGGATTCTAAAAGGAAACACAGCACAAGTGAATTATCAGTATGGTTTTGTTTTAAGCATAATGATTTTATGTAAGTGGAAAATATATAAGAAGTGGTCCTGACTGGTGGAGAACTATTTTATGTTTCAGCTTAACTTATCACCTGGAAATAAATTACTCATAACTAAAACGAACAGAATTGATAATCTGGTTATGCATTATTTGGATTAAAAATAAGATAGCATTATGAGATTTATTACCTGTGTGGCTCAAAGGGGATGACTCTGCACTCAAATCAGTTTTGTTACTATGATCACAGTTTGAACTTTGGGGTCCTAAGTCTATGAGTGACAAGACAACAGCATGAAAGGATGTCGTCAAAGTACTTCCTTTTTCCACGAGTATTATTCTTATACCTATGAAATTTCCTGTGTTAGAATGTTAATCAATTAGGTGGTAGACAAGCACAGTGCCTTTTGTGAGGGGTAAATGACAACCTGGAAAAAAAAAAATAAATGCTTGACACTAAATGTAAAAAGACACATTAGATCATTAAATGCACTAATCCACATTCTACCATATAATGAGGTTTGGAGGAAGAAAGCCAAAACCAATAAAGTACCACTGATTTTTATAACTTTGCTTAAAACAAACAGTAGAGGTGAAAACAAAAAGCATAAAGAGCCTTAATGGACTGAATACTTAAACAGCCTGTATGTGTGTATGTGCATATTTATAGCTTTTATCAGATAGTTCTTAGACATATTTAATCCCTCAAGACCATCATCTCAAGAGAATAAATTATTTCCATGGAGTCGAATCAGTGATGGCCAAGGTTTGAAAGTTGCATGTTTCAAAGAGTTTGAAGAGAGAAACAGGCTTTAATGAGAGTTTGTGGGACTACAAAGAGATGCACTGAAGTGATTAGCAAATTATTTGAAATGTCTTGAAAGGAAGAGTTTTTTTCAGTGCAATATGAATTTAAACTAAATATGACTTGGGTACTCTGAGAACTAAAGCTAAACCCTGCTATTTGCATATCAGTAGAGTCATTTTACCAATTTCCATTTCAATATTCTTACATATATTTGAAAGAGTCTTGATTCAATTACATATTTGGTTTAACATGAAGTATTGATTGTCTCCAATTTCATACCAACTAGCACCCTTTGGTCTCTATTCACTCTGTTTACTTGCCTTAATAGCTCTAAGAAATAGAACCATTTTATACATACATATAATATTATGGCATTTATTGTTTTACTCTCTTCCCTCTAAGAATGCCAACCCTTTAAGAGCTCAGATTCCCTGTTTGTTTTACTTAGAGCCTTACTGCCAGCAACTGATATAATAAATGAATAAATGGACTGGAAAATTAAATGTGTAAGTGGCTATTACCAAGGAAAAGCCATTGATCCCTGGGCTAACAGCAGAAGAATATATTAGACCATTAATGGTTCTTTTCCTAGGTTAGGTGCTGGAGAGAAATTTTATACTTGCAAGGGCTTCAAGAAAGGGGAGGAAGAACAGACTTGGTTTGAACACTTGACTCTCGTGTAGCTTAGCTTTAAGATCACTGAATTCTTGATAGGAACAATAAGGCTATTTGGACAACTTTTGAATTTTACCACAGTGTAAAATCATGCTATAAGAAGCTATCAAAATCAGCACAGAAAAGACATGTTTGTTCTGTAACTGTTCTGCTGGGAAGAAAGTGATGGTTTAGAATATATAGAATTTTGCTAGCTTTGGCCACAAGGAGATAGGTAAGATGAGAACAGAACACAGTCAGGAGGGAATAAAAGGAGAGAGGAGTGTGAGGAATCATGAAAAAACCTCTTCCAAGCAAACACAACAAAGTAATAATTAATATATAAATAATAAACATTTAAAATAATTCCATACTCATTTGGACACTAAATATGTTCATATTTGGCTAAGTATAAGATAGAGATAAGGTTCTTTTTGGTAGTGGGTTCTGCTTCTCACTATTCCATATTCTCTATCTTGACAGTAGGATCTTACTGAAAGAAACTCAGAGACAGCAGAGACTAAGTTCCTACACAGAGGAAGAATAAGATCTCAAGGACATAATAGTTCCGGTGTTCAAGGAAATGTAAATGCCTTTTGCCCCCCCTGGCTGGTGAGGCTGGATCATCTAGTTATACTTGCCTAACATGTAGTAAAAAGAAAAGTCACACTCCTACGTTTTCCAGTTTAGAGCATTTTGGAGAGTTGAGTAACTCCACTAAAACCACACACCCAACAAAAGAGCATACACACACAGTCAACCTCAACCTACCTCTCCATCCCTCCCTCCTTCTCCCTCTCTCTCTCATATCCAGTTTGTTTAATATAATAAGAAGCTATTATCAAAACAACTAGTTCAGTGAGCTACATTCTCTGGCACTGTTTTTATATATTGCAAAGAGAGAGACATATCATTAAGTTAAGCAAAACTCACATGATGCCAGTATATTAAGAGATCTATATAAATATGATAATTCATTAATAGTTAATGATGAGAAATATTCCTTATTTATTTTATTTACCTTTTAAAAACAAGAGTTTTTCATCATCCATGAAAACATTTCCTTAAATTGATTTCTGAGCTTATAGAACTAAAAGACTTGGCTTTTCTCATTAGTTATCTAATATGTGACTTAAGAGAAATATCAAACTCTGGTTTTTAGAGTTGTGCAGCAGGAAAGATACCTAAGAATTATTAGACAGTTTACAGTTACTTCTTCCAGTAACCTAGTTATCTCAATAATGATTTGCCTATTACGTTTGCCAGTTTTCCTTCTTCTATATTCAACTTACTTTGGACAAACAAATCTTTTGAGGCAACAAACAGGTTTTTGCTATTTCTGTCTATATTTCTGAAGAAACAGAGGAAATTGTGTGTCCATTAAATTATGAATTCAGTGTGCACAAAAAATATATAATTTTGTGTTTCTTAAATTATAAAATATTTGAACATTTATAAATCTCCTGAATAAGACTTTTTTTTTAAAGTCTGTTCTATTAAAAACTACAGAGGTGCTTTGTACTGCACTTATTAGTCTGTAATGTCAAATTGCTAACAAAATTCCCAAGAAGGCCTATATAGGGAAGTAGGATGGGGCAGAGCTCAGCCAAGCAGCTTTCCCACAGGTAAGATCTGGTATTCAAAAGTTCCATTTTTTGAAAACAAACAAACAAACAAACAAAAAAAACAATATTCCATTTTGGAAATTTTGTTGATGTCAGTGATTCTTTAAACACTGTCCACAATGAATCCTTTTTAAACAGCTTTGTTGAGTTTTAATTGACAATGTATTCCACATATGTAAACTATATAATCTGACAAGTTTAGCATATCTAAACACCATGAAATTGTTACTACAACCAGATAATGAACATAACCATCACCCCCAAAAGTTTCCTCATACTTCTGTGTAAACTCTTCCTTCTTCTGCTCCTCTCTGCACTCTCCACCCCAAATCTTGATTTTTTTAAATTGAGGTATAGTCAGTTTGCAATGTTGTGTTAATTTCTGGTTTATAGCATAGTGATTCAGCTTTATATGTATATATATTTCACCCCCTTTTATTGTTGAATATTTTATTGCACTGACATACCAAAATTTGTTTATATGGAAATTTGAGTTGCCTCTAGTTTGATGCTATTACAAATAAAACTTCTGTGAACATTCATCCAAAAATCTTTGCATGAACATATGCTTTTATTTCTTTCAGGTAAATATTGATGAATGTAATGGTAGGGTCATTTAGTGGCTGTATGTTTATTCATTTCAAAAAATGTCATGCTGATTTCTAAAAACAGTTGTGTGACACAACACTGTAAACTGACTATACATGCTGATTTCTAAAAACAGTTGTGTGACACAACACTGTAAACTGACTATACATGCTGATTTCTAAAAACAGTTGTGTGACACAACACTGTAAACTGACTATACTTCAACAAAAATATATATATGGAAAAATAAATAAATAAAAGATAAAAACAGTTGTGCCATTTTATTAATTCTAGGCTTTCTAAAACATGGGTAGTGGGACATGTTTTAATTTGTATTTCCCTAATGATGTTGAGCATCTTTTCATGTTCTTATTTGTCATCTGTGTATGTTTTGGGGTGGAGTGTTTGTTCAAATATTTTGCTTTTATTTTATTGGATTGTTTTCTTATTGTTGAGTTTTCATACTTGTTTATATATTCTGAATACATGTCCTTTATCAGATGTGTAATGTGCAAATAATTTCTTCCACACTCTGCCTTGACTTGAATCCTTTAAACTGCATTGTGAGAATGTAATTAGAATATGGTCTATCTTGTTAAATGTTCCATGTGTAGCACTTGACATAATATGTTATAAATGATGTTTCCAATAAACCATGTGTATATATTAACATAACTACATCACAAAGAGAAGACAAGTTATGTGTAATACGCATCAGTGACCTGGCTCACTCAAAAATCACTGACTGTGTTCACAGAACTAGAAAAAATCATAATAAAATTCATATGGAACCATCAAAGACCTAGAATTGCCAAAGCATTACTGAAGAGAAAGAAAGAGGCTGGAGGAATAACTCTCCCAGACTTCAGACAATACTATAGAGCTACAGTCATGAAGACAGCATGGTATTGGTACCAAAACAGACATATAGACCAATGGAACAGAACAGAGAGCCCAGAAATGAACCCACAAACTTTCGGTCAACTCATCTTTGACAAAGGAGGCAAGAATATACATTGGAATAAAGACAGTCTCTTCAGCAAATGGTGTTGGGAAAACTGGACAGCAACATGTAAAACAATGAAGCTAGAACACTCCCTTACACCATATACAAAAATCAACTCAAAATGGATTAAAGACTTAAACATAAGACAAGATACAATAAACCTCCTAGAGGAAAACATAGGCAAAACATTATCTGACATACATTTAAAAAATTTTCTCCTAGAAGAAATAAAAGCAAGAATAAACAAATGGGACCTAATGAAACTTACAAGCTTCTGCACAGCAAAGGGAACCAGAAATAAAACAAGAAGAAAACCTACAGAATGGGAGAAAATTTTTGCAAGTGAAACCGACAAAGGCTTGATCTCCAGAATATATAAGCAGCTCATATGACTCAATAAGAAAAAAATAAACAACCCAATCCAAAAATGGGCAGAAGACCTAAACAAGCAATTCTCCAAGGAAGACATACAAATGATCAAAAAGCACATGAAAAAATGCTCAATATCACTAATTATCAGAGAAATGCAAATCAAAACTACAATGAGGTATCACCTCACACCAGTCAGAATGGCCGTCATTCAAAAATCCACAAATGACAAATGCTGGAGAGGCTGTGGAGGAAGGGGAACCCTCCTACACTGCTGGTGGGAATGCAGTTTGGTGCAGCCACTATGGAAAACAGTGTGGAGATTCCTCAAAAGACTAGGAATAGACTTACCATATGACCCAGGAATCCCACTCCTGGGCTTGTATCCAGAAGGAAATCTACTTCAGGATGACACCTGCACCCCAATGTTCATAGCAGCCCTATTTACAATAGCCAAAACATGGAAACAGCCTAAATGTCCATCAACAGGTGACTGGATAAAGAAGAGGTGGTATATTTATACAATGGAATACTACTCAGCCATAAAAACCGACAACATAATGCCATTTGCAGCAACATGGATGCTCCTGGAGAATGTCATTCTAAGTGAAGTAAGCCAGAAAGAGAAAGAAAAATACCATATGAGATCGCTCATATGTGGAATCTAAAAAACAAAAACAAAAACAAACAAACAAACAAAAACAAAGTGTAAATAAAGGACAGAAATAGACTCACAGACAGAGAATACAGACTTGTGGTTACCAGGGGGGTGGAGGGTGGGAAGGGATAGACTGGGATTTCAAAACTGTAGAATAGACTACACTGTATAGCACAGGGAAATATACACAAAATGTTATGATAACTCACAGAGAAAAAAATGTGACAATGAGTGTGTATATGTCCATGAATAACTGAAAAATTGTGCTGAACACTGGAATTTGACACAACATTGTAAAATGATTATAAATCAATAAAAAATGTTAAAAAAAAATCGCTGACTGTCAAAATCTAAGAACTCCCATGTTTTTACTGCTAGTACAGTTAATCAGCAGCAAAGTAAATCGGGGGAGAAATGGTCCTTGATGTGAGACAGACTTTTGTGCAACATCAGTTTGGCTAATTACATATAGTTCTGTCTACTTTATTCACATGCATAGAAGGGGAAATAATGCTTCTTTTATGTATTCTTAGGACTAAATAATGTAAGCATTCAGTACAAACTAGGTGCTTCCTTATTATCAATAGCATATTGATGATGATAATGCAAATTTGCCCCATCCTAAACACATACACATAAAGAAAAAATTCACATAAGAAAATAAAAATGAGGCAGATGTGAATTGCAAAGTATCTTGCATACCAGATTGCGGAGCTCAGCCCTGATCTGGGTATACCAAATTAAAACAGTACAGGGACACTGTAACTCTCTTCCTGCATATAAGAGAAAAGCCTGATAAATTCAGCCATGGAAGAGTCACCCTGGCCTATAAATATCTGCTTGGGATTGTCAAGGACTCTAAAAATTCTGGGGTATATTATCAATAATGATGATTCCATACAAAATGATTCCAATAAACTAAGAGGCATATATGAGAGGCTGCATAGATAAAGTTTTAATATATTGACTATATTGAATCAACAGTTCTTACAATTTTTTAAAGAGAATGTGGTATGAAAAATCAGTTTTATTTATTATGAGGGGAAAAATGCTAAAGTTTCAAAATATCATTTGTACATGGGAGGGCAAAGTAAATCAAAGCCAAACTGCACACCACTCTCGGTGTCTTAAAATTAGAAAAAGATTAACTATTGAGGCAAGGTCATATCATTTTTAACCCTTCATTTATTAAACAACTGATTCAAGTGGAATAAACTCACTTTAGAAATATTGCCCTTGGTAATACTGTTGAGACTGAGGGAATGAACTTAGAAAAACTCTCCATGTTCTCAGACCTGAACGAACGAACACAGCTCAAGGTAGACTCTGGCCTTTGGAGTGGGAAGGTCACTTTGACAAACCCAGATGCTATGCACTAAATGTGATTATGAATCCTTAGTAAATAATTTCAAAATAAAAATAATGCTATCAAATATTAAGTGAGCCTGGAAAAAAAAAACGAACAGCTTTATATTAATAGAGCTCAAAGCTGATATATATCTAAGTATAAATGTTTAAGAAGTACAGTTAAGGCCATAGAATTCCAAATATACTCAACAACTGTGAGATATCTTACTGAGCTTAGCATCTAGTTTGGCAAGTAATACACAACCAAAGCAAAAATATATATAAGTAAAATAAAAATTCAGTGAAGATGAAAACTGCACACTAGTGCTTAATTTATGGACGGCAATATCCTCTTATCACGTACGGATGAAATTTCTTCTGGTTATTACAAGGATGGGGAAAGCATTAGAGGAAGGCTTTGAGGCCTTATGTATTATTGAGAGAACATTTCTCTCAGGATACATGGCTGAACATCATAGATCCTTATGAAGTTGAGGACAAAGAACAGAACACCTCAAGAGACCGTAAGGTAGCACACGACTTGAGATACCATTTGTCTTTATGCATCAAAATATTCATACTTCCCCAGCATTATACAGAATATAAAGTGGTTGGCCTGGCACAAGTGATCATCTAAACTGAATCAAGTGTTGACTTTTGTGACTGCAACTATCCCAGATAGATTGTTTTTTTTTAATTGAAGTATAGTTGGCTTGCAATATTATATTAGTTTCAAGTGTACAACATAGTGAGTCTACATTTTTACAGATGATGTACCATACAAAGTTATTACAATATTCTCACTACAATCCTATGTTGTATATACATCTCTGTGATTTATTTATTTTATAACAGTAGTGTGTACCTCTTAATCCCCTAGACTTATTTCACCCATCTCCTCACCTCCGACTCCCCTGTGGCAACCACTAGCTTGTTCTCTGTATCTGTGAGTCTGTCGGTGTTTTCTGTGGAATGTGCCTATTCATCACAGCCAATGGAACTCAGAGTGTGACTTCTCACAGAGTAAGGTGGAGGTCACAACTGGGCCCAGTCAGGATCACAAACCACACAGAGACCCAAGCATCAGATGAAAAGACCTGGGGACACAAGGAATGCCACAGCAAAGGCTAGAGGAAGCAGAGTGTCTAAAGTCACATTTTTTAAATATCCTCATGAGGTCTTTTCAGTTACACTATTCTCCACACTTCTCATCTCACACACTGTCACACACAGGCACACCCAAACACTTCTTGAGGGAGTGAAGTAGGAGGAGGAAGTGGCATCACCAAAACACAGCTTGCTTGCTTGCTTGCTTTTTTCTTTCTTTCCTTTCTTCCCTTTCTCTTTCCTTCTTTCTCTTCCCCTCCTCCTTCCCTTTCCCTTCCTTTTTCCTCCCTCCCCCTCCCTCTTTCTTTCTTTCTTTTTCTTTCTCTTTCTTTTTTTCTTTCTTTCCTTCTTTCCTCCTTTCTTTCTTTCTTAATATCCAAGGGAGACTGACTATTGCATAAATGGGCTAAATCAACTTGAATTGGTTTATCTATTTCTTCCCTCTAGTTAATAAGAACACAGAGGCTTGAGATGGAGGCAAGATTAGTTATGTCCGAAGGGAAGAAATTTGTTTTTCTCTGTAGACACAAGGTTTCATTTTGTCAATAAATTTGTGTGATCTAGTGATAAGAATAATGTGAACTCATGAAGGACAGTGTGACAAAAGAAAACAAAATTGTCAAATTAAAATCATTTAAAAAGTAATGAATGGCGGTTGGTAAAAGCGACACACCATCTACATAAATAGAAGATAATGCAGTAAAATTTCCCAGAAATTCAATGAAGAGTAGAGAATAAACCAATGAAGGAAAAAAAAACACATAATTAAGAAAATTATTCTGGACAATTCAATCTATGGATTAAAGAAAGTAAAGGAAAAGGAAGTGGGCCAGAAAGAACATGGAGAAAGTAATTCTAAAACAAAATTTTCCTCACTTAAAATCACATTTTAAAAACTGAGAGTTTCCAGACAGACTTAATAAGACATGTTACATGAGACGAGTCTTCCTGGAATTTTCAAATGGTAATGACAAAGATAGAGGCTTGAGAGGGAAAAACACCCAAAGGTATAAGAATTAGGTTGGCCTCTAATCTATCTACATCATTAAACACAGGACTATATTAGGCAACCATCTACAGAGATCACAAGGGAAAAATGTTACAGTTTAAAAAATCTACTCCAGAAACTATATGGTTTATGTGTTGTAATCCAACAAATATAATTTCATACTCTTAGAGGAAAGACATTTTGAGATACAAGGACCCAGACAATAAAAGAACAAGGTATTCTTTCTAAATAATCCACATGAAGACTAAGAAAGACAATTAACAATAAAGGATTATTAATTAGAAACGATATATTATAAATGCACAAAAAATGAGAATTTTAACAGTTAACATTTCTGTGATTGCTATTTGCTATAACTGAATATACTATTTATTAAGTATTTACTACATGCTAGACATTTTGTTAAGCTTTCAATTATACTAATATAAGAAGCTCTGTAGATCATTTTGAAACCACACAGGACCTTCTGGGACCCTCCTAAGTACAAAGGCCTTTCTATGCACCTCATTTCTTGTTCGTAGAAAAAAAGTTTCGGCATCCTAGACCGTCTCTGAGTTCTAAAGGGCGGATTCAAACAGTAATTAGAGGAATGACGAAATGTAGAGAGAAACAATAGTCCAAGATGGGGCCCGGTCCTGGTTCCCCCTCAGGGGATATGCATAACAATCTGATACAGAGCTTTTTCTCCTACAGCAACTAAGGCCCCCACCCAGAGGGAGGATGGTAACCACCAGCTGAGCATAAGAACATGGACCCCTGACTGGCTGGAACCAGAAGGCTGATGACTGAGATTCCTGGAGCACCACCCTGTTACCTCACCACCAACCCATCAAAGGAGGGTTGCATACCCTGCAGCCCTTCCACCAGATTTTGCCTGTGTAAAGCTTTTTCCCCAAATGCATCGGGGAGTTTAGTTTTTTTGAGCATTAGCCATCCTGGACACCTTGTATGGTACCTTACAATAAATGCTGCACTATCCTTCAAAGCAACCCAGTGTCAGTACATTGGCTTTACGGCGGGCGGGCGAGCGGATGAGTTTCAGTTCAATAACAATCTGTGTGTGATAAGTACTTCCAGTCTCAGGTTCTGTCTCAATTTTCTCACTGATGACTTACAGATGTTAAGTAATGTGTCCTTGAGAAGGGTAACTTTCCTTGGTGTGTGTGTGTGCATACTTCAATGAAAAAGTTTATAAATATTAGTAAAAAAAAAAAAAAGAGAGAGAGAGAGAAGGAAAACAATGATGTTTATAACCTTAAAATCATAAAAATTAAGGAGTTGGTAGGCCAACATTCTCTAGTCTTCATTTTACCAAATAAAGAGTAAAAAGTTCCTCGTTTATATAAAATACAACAATCCATATTTTGACAGGTAGAAATGTTATGAAATGTCTGAATGTAAAAGCAGCTCTGAACAAGCAATCAAATCTGATTCTTGACAAATGCTAAGAATGTAACTTTGTGGAGAAGAGAATCGGCTTAAAGATTCTAGCTATTTTGTTGTAATATGTCAAACATGTCTCGTCTCACTGTTAGAGGAGGCAGATAGCTAGACATGAGCAGAGGAAGGGGGATGCAGGCCAAATGGAAGAAATTGGACAGAAAGGAAAGACAAGCCAAATGCAGGAAACCACACATCATGTAAGCAGCAGGGGTCCCTGGGCAGAGAAAGAAAAGCAGGACCACTGGGCTGATAAGTGGTCACACCTTTTGGGGTGATAGGTGGCCCAAGCCAACAAAGAAAGGTGGAAAAAGGCAGGAATCTCCAGTGTCCAAAGGTAATGTTTTACTTATTATGCCCTCATTTTTAATAAAATTAGCCTTGCAGAGTAGAAGTACCTATCATGTATCAACGCCATTACACATTTATCCAGACTAAATAAGAGCAAACAGTCCTTCCCCCTTCGGGAAGGTAGAGTTAGGATGAAAATCAGGGAATATGACCCCAAACCCTTCCCTCCCTAATGAATATTCCACTGCCCAAGAAACTCAGGGCAGCCGCTCACCTGAGCCTGCCCACTCTCCCCTTGAGAGTGTACTATCTGTCCCTTAATAAATTCTCACTTTACTTTCTTAACCTCTGCATCTTGTCTCTGAATTCTTTTGGGGACGGGACAAGAACCTGGACACTGGCTACATCTACCGGTAACATCACTATGTCCTTGCATGTTTGCCACATTTATAAAAACCTCTTTGTCTGCTTCTCATGAGAAGAGACTCCCTTCAATAAATTATCAATTAGTTCCTTAACAACTACTTTTGCAAAGCATAAATATATGACATGGCCATCTTGATTATTTGGATTCAAAATCATTTTTATTTCATCTCTCTCTTCTCATAGAAACATGACCAATCTCCCCCGAAACTTGCCATCTAGCTAGGGAGAAAACACTAAAACAATACAAAGTCAAGGACAGTACTGTGCATTAATAAAGTAATAGACTATTTGGTGCTGTTAGAAAACAAACAATTTATAATGTGTAGTTATTTATAGAGTGTATGTGACAAGGGTTAATTTACTTGGGTTAGCAGGTTATAATGTGTAGCGAAGAATTCATAGAGTCAGGCTCGAATGAGGCCATAAGTGATGGTACTGTAGGTATTGAGGAATCTAGAAGTCACTTTATAAACAACATAAGCCAAAGCAAACGTAGTGTGAGCTAGCCAGACTTAGGGGTGGAGGATAAAACAGGGAAAAAGGAGATCGCATCAGGAGGTAATTTATATTAACCCAGAAGTTAAACTTCAAACTCAAAACACCCTGGAGTTCAATGATCTGGTATTTGACCGTCTGTATGATAAACAGTAACTAGCATAAGATGAAGACGATTTTTATTCCTATGTTAAAAATACAGTTATCGCAACAGCCAGCAAGAGATCAAGGTCCATAAAGAAATAAAACTTACGACACCTGAATGAAGAAAGGCTGTTTAAAAAAAGCATTACAAAAATAGAATAGATAAAATTTAACAAAGCAGTCATCTTCTGCTTGACTAATGTCCTTTGGGTTTGCACATAAGAAGTAGTGAATGTGAAATACTCTAAACAGCTCTGTAAGTCTGCCTTACAAGCGCTGATTAAAAGAATCGAATATCAAATGTAACCAGATTTTCCTCTCATTCGTCTACTATTGAGAATACTATTCTCAGTATTTTCTTATCTCCATCACTTTCAGAAGTTCTCTTGCTATGTGCCTATCTATACATATTCATCACCTTGACAGCATAATCAAGAATAAAAATTCAGATAAGAAAACATGATGTATATTGCTTTATCTTTTAAATATGGAACATACACAAAAACAGACTTACAAAGACAGCTTCTTAGAATGAACAGTGAAAATAAGCATAGTGTATCTTCATTTCAATCCTGATAAGCATAGAGCAACAGCTCATAGTAATCACCTAAGTTGTGAATATTCTTAATTCCTCCTTCTTCTGAACGTCAGTAAAACAGAGCCCACCTATAAAACATCCTAGATATACTGCCTAGGTAATTATAATTCCACAGATTGTTCATAGCACACTGCCACTCAGGCAGTGAGAAGACTGGTCCAAACACACAGAAAGAAGAATTTAGAAGTCGTTGCAGTTCTTGAGCTGACTGTCTCTATTGGACTCAGACAAATACTTCAAAGACAAGGGACAAGTTCAGTATTTGAGTATGTTCTTCCACCACTACTGTACTTTTACAGCTATTGTTCTCAGAACAACACTGTAGTGAAGAGGGCTTTGACACTTTGCCTTGCTTCCTGTACTTCATTTGTCAGACTAGTCAATTTTATTTTTTTTTTTTATTTCACAGTATTATGCCAACTAATAGGATTTCTAAAGACGGTAATACATTTCTTCTATAAAACCTTATTTTGGTTAATTTGGGATTATTTTATTGCAAGATAGCTTTCTATTTTTGTTTTTAATGATATCAAGGATTGAAAGAATACTTTATTGTTATTATTTCAAGGTATATTTCACTAGAAAAGATATGCACAGGGATGTTTTTAAATCAAATAATGAATCTACTGTTATTTTAAAATTTGTATTACCATCAGTGATAAATTACTTGAAAAGAATCTAAGAGTATCAACGGGTATTTTTTAAAGAAACAAAACAGTTGAGTACAAATGCAAATCAGTTGTCATTTAACTTTAAGTTTATTTTCCTATATTCAAGTTGAAATATGCATTTAGAGCTCTACTTATAAAGCGCTCACATCTAATCTTGTCTCCTTCCAAAACCAAAGGAGAAACAATTGAGAAATATGAGGCTTGAAAAGATTCCAAATTCTTCTACACAGCTGTTGACTTTTGTAAAAATTCTGATGAGAAGCTAAGAATGAAAACACAACTAAGATAATGAACCGTGATGCTTCTTCCTTGATTTATCTCCTAGACTAAGAAGTAATTAGCTTTCTTAATTAAAATAAAAATAGCTCACCTCCTTGAACTAGATTTTTATTTGTAATTTGAACCCCAAGTCACTCCATTAAGACCTTTCAAAAAATGTGTTTCCTGTCATTCAACTTTCCTAAAAACCAGAACCTTGCAGATTGGCATTTACTTTTCATATTTTAACATCTCTGCCCTTCCTTCTCTCCTGCCTTCTTCTTAACAAGCACTCAACCAAGAAACACTGACAAGAGTCTCTTCAGAGAGAAAAAGAGCTGCAAGTAAATGGATCTGCATATCAAAATGCTTTTCTTGTTAAATACAAAATTTTCCCCCAGAATATATGAAAAACAAACAATATTTCTACCATTGATTTATAGTTTCAGGTAAAACACAAGTTCAATTGAACATCAGCTGTTTTTTAATGACTCAGATAAACCATTATATATTGAGAATAAAATTATATATATATATATATATATATATATATATATATATATATATATATATATTTAAAAAAAGAACTCAACGTCTCTTAATATCACTACACACTCAGATTTTAGATTTTATGTTTTCTCTGACATTAATAAATTCATGCTTCCCATGGTTTTGTCCTTGTGGCTGTTGGATTTGGACAAATGTTTCTACATGAGGTCATTTTAGTCAATCAACTGCAGCATCACGGGTGCTTCATGCTATTTACCAAGAAAGGCTCTGCTGGATGACAGAGACACTAAGACAACTAAACATTTGTCTTTTGTCACAAACAACTGACACCTGAGAAAAGCAGCATATGGTGGGCATCTCCATGCAAGAGGGTTTTCAATAAAAGCAAAAGAACAATCACAAGGTAATTGCCAATATATGGATGATGGTTTTAAGTTGGATCCCAAAACCAAGAATTTACTTACGATTTTCTTTATGAGATACAACTCTTAGTTATTATTGACATGAGGCTTACATGTAAACTTCAATATAAAATAAAATGCTCCATACCTTATTTGGAGGTCTTGTGCATGGCATTCAGAAACACGACATTGCAAATTCCTGTAAATAAAAAGAACTGATGAGTCAAATGCATTTTCAAATTTGAATTTGAGCAACAGTTACAGAATTAAGGGAAAACTATCAAATATTTCCTTATAAGTTCTGATACTAATATAATTTTATAAATTGCCTTATACATTCTTACAGATAAAAACAACTATAATGTGTGTCTATAACATATAAAAGTATTTTTTCTGATTAAATTTTGTATTAACAAAATTTTCACATGTTTTCAGGTCCAGATAATGGATGATTTTGAAAGCTAATTCTTCCAATTTCACAATAAATATAGAAATAATGCATAAAGAATATTGTGGCTAGGTTTGACAAACAAGAGGTCTTAACTAGGCTGGGCAATAAATATATTTAAATATATTTACCAAATACATAATACAATGCTTACAACTGAGAAATAAAACAGTTTATAGAAAAATGTTCCTTCTTTCTATGTATATATATTCAATATGTTAATTTATTCAGGAATGCAAAAGTAGTAAACTTCACATTGAAACAGACTGGTGTTTTGAAGAAAATCAAAATAAAGTTTTATACAAAATAATTAAAACAATAATTTTCTTAACATTATATTTCACATCTTGAAAAAAATGTAATATTTATTGTTGGCTTTGGAACAAGAGTTAATATCTGGGACAAGATAAATAAGTCATCATTTAAGCTGATGTTAACAATATATTGTCTTTAAATTTGTCAAGTTTTTTTTTTAGCAATTCTAACTTCTCTCAGAAATAACATAGTGGAAGTAAAATATCTAATTCAGTGCAGCCCCATAAATACGAGAGCATGTTCCTTTTTAAATTATAGTTCCATTGAAAACATTACAAATATTTTCTATCTTTAATATATAAAACTTATATTTATAAACAAAATATACTGTATGAAATATCTTTAGTTTATAGCATAGTGTAACATATATAGAACATTTTTATAGATAATAAATAGTATAAGATACTCTTTCCTAATCCTAAAACCAATCATCACTTCAATATAACATGTTCACTTTTTTGTAAATGTAGAAATGATAAATTAAAATAGATCCAGATATATTTGTAAGTACTAAATATTTTAACATAAAAACAAAATCACATATAGTAAAGTAAGAAGAGATAAAATTACAGAAGTGGAAGACACACACGCACACAATCATAGAAGCAGAAGGAAACTTGGAGATCATGAATATTAAACCCCACATTTTGGGGGTATAAAATGATGCCCTGTAAGACAATTTACTGTTTAAGGTCATGTAGCGCATTTGCACAGGACTGAAATTAGAACCCATCATAAAAAGAAGTACTGTCACTTTTAGAAAAAAATTACATGAAAAGAAATTCAACTGTATGAAGTTCCCATAAATAATTCACTAGCTGAACTTAGAATATTTATTTGTGGAAATCAAATGAGTATAAAGTGAACTTAAATTATGTCCTAATATGTTAAGATGAGGCAAAGATCTGATGCTTAAAATTGTTTCCCCTTAAGATGTTTTTAAAAATCTTTAATTTTTAGCTAAATATTTTCCAATTTTATTATTCAGCACAAGGATATAGAAATGAATGTTTTTATATGTGATTCAATGATCCTATCTTTGTTCTTCAGCTGCAGCAAAAAGTAAGAAAAACATGTTAATACCTTTATAAATCCATCACTGGAATTGTTTAACTTTTAGTTCATTACAGACAATTTAATATTTACTAGCACTCATTACATTTTCATCAAAGGAGTGACATATTTCAAATACGTAATCCCACTTAAACACGTTTCAGTTTCTTAAGATTGTGTTGTTGCTACCAATTGCTTAAACATTTTATTTATTCATTTAATAAATATTTATTCATCACTCATTTGCTTGTGTAATTGGCATTTTTCTAGACACTTGGAATGTATCAGTATACAAATTTCTAAAACTTTGGTACTCTGGCAATTACATTAGAGCAGTACACAGAAAATAATCAATATACAAGATGCATAAAACAAGTAAATTATACAAAATGTTAGAAAATAGCAGTTTTAAGGGTGAAAAATGGTCAGGATAGGGAAAGGGGGTTGTGAGCGGGGTGGCAGAAGCTTGTGACACTGCATAGGGTAAATCAAAGGGAGATATGAACAGAGCCTTAAATAATCTGTCTAATTTACCTAGCGTCTATGATTAAGCTCATTAGCTTTTTGTTAAGGTGCTATCTAAATTAGTGAATAAAATTAAACTTACTTGAATTTCAAAAGGAAGAAATTAATTTTGTTTCTTTTCTTTCGCGCATAAAACTATTTGGGTACTTTGCATACAACTTCTGAAGGATTGTCTTTGACATTAAAAACACTGCTGTCACTTTTCTTAAAACACAGACGCATTGCCAGGATATGTCCCCATCTGCTTTAACAAAAAGGGCGCACGTGGAAATGGATAAAATGACAAGGTGCTGTACGCATCGGGCTCACTGCTGTACGAAACATGGAGCAGAAGTTAACTGTAAGTGCCCCAGTCCTTGTCTCAGTTCCAATGTAGAAAAGCTCCGTTCGGAAAATATTTCGCTTCCAGGAACACGAAGCTAAGCTCCTTAAAGGCACTCCTTCAGCTTGTAATGAAGGAATTAGGATGCCATCTGTCAACCTGTAACATTCTGGTTGCTTTAGGGATCAATTATTAAAAGACAGAGCACTAGATTTTAGCATCTACTAAGATATTTTTGTGCTTTAAACCTTTTGATTACAACTGTCAAGTAGATATTAGAGAACAAAATACACGTATCAAAGCTGAAGTTTTCTTGAATTGTTTAATTGATTAAATTTTAGTGCAGAGACTCATCAATCAGTATCAAGTCTCTATAAAATAGCTCTAGTTCTACTTCTGAATCTAGATTTTGGTGTTTATAAGAGATAATTTCATCATCTAATGACAATATTCATTATAATACAGTATCATTTCCTACCTTTTCAGCAGTTCACACAAACATACATACACGCATATTATGTATTTTATGAGCACATAATCTTAAGATTCTTTACACCTTAAATGTCACTTTTTTCCCCAGTATCTACTCATTGTAATTTACCTGGCATCTACATTGAAGCTTTTATGAAATTTTTTATGATTGTTATAATTACCATTGCTTCTGAAGGAAAATCCCACTGAAAATGACTTGATAGTATTTGTCAAATAATAATTAAGATCCTTATCACCTTTTTCTAATGAACTGGTTTGAGCAAGTAAGACTTAATATTTATAGTCACTTTTTTCACATCTAACATATGTAGTATTATCAAAAGTTCTAAGAAAAAAGTATATAAAACATATTTAGCAAATATTTAATTTCACTAAGAAGGAATAAAGACTAATTTCTTCACAGCAAACAGTTATAGTTTTATAATTATATGTGAAGATCTTCAAGATAAATATCTGTTAATAAAACTTACCCCATACCCATATTAATAAATATACACAAAATATTTCTGAAAACATAGAAATACATATTCTCTAAAAAGACAATAAAAATCACAGTCACAAAATCACCAACAACAGTTTAATGTAACTGAAGGTACTAACAAAAATGTTTTCTTTGCATATAAGAAATAGATTATATTTTATGATACTGAGTTGTTTGGCTTGGTAAACTTCAAACCTGCTTTCATGTACCATCATATAGGGTAAGTAAAAGAAATGTGGATGCAGGTTTCTCTATCTCATTTGAAGGAGCTGACACAATGACATCACAAACCAGGAGATGCAGCATTTCCATATCGAAATATCAAATGCCATGACTGGGGAAGCACAGTTCCCTATTCCCCAAAAGTGGCTGTGATCGCCTCTTGATATATCGTAAGTTTACTGCATGCCTGAGCCCAGCTGCACCCTATCATTTTCTGTTTATTTCCATAAATGGCAGAGATGGAAGGAAAGAGCTCAGGTTTTAAAGGTGCCAGAGACGTACACTTTCATGCAGTCACTGGGCTTTGTGTACTCGGGTGAGCTGCTTCATCTCCTTGAGTGGAAGGTCCCTCTTCCCCTATTAGGGAGATGATCTTTGCAACACATGTACTACAGAGCCTGGCTCACCCAACAAATGAATGATTTGTATCTCTTTTCTTTCAAATTATACTTTGTTCTCATATTGGCCAAATATTTCTATGTATTTTCATTGCTCTTTCCTTCCTAAAATGCAGAGTCTTTTCTAAAGATGTTGGTGGGGGGTGCAAAGGAAAAGGAGTGGGTATGAAAGGAATATCACTGTAATAAAATGAAAACTACAGTGTATCTTGGGAGAGAAGTGGCTAAATCATCAAACAACTGAAGACGTGACCCTCTGAAACCAGAACGTCAAACTTTGTAAACTTCCAAGTGTTTAACAAGGTGGTTGCAAGGCATTACTCATCACCTCTGTGTAAACTGAAGCTAACTTCTTTATTCACTGGCTAAAGGAAAATGTACAGAATCCATGACCATTCAGATTTTCAAATAAAGCAGTCAAGAATATAATAATCAGCTTATTTCCCCGAGTGTTTCTCTGGAAAGTCTGAGTGTAGTACTGTGACTGCAAAAACAGAAATAAAACCTAAAAAATAAAAATAAAAACAAAATCAAAGCAGGTTGTGTGCCAAGTCATGTTTGCATAAACACAATATTCTGTACCTCTTCGTTTTATGACAGGGTCTCAGTAGTTATCCACAAGATATGGCTCATTTGTCAGGACAATATGAAAAGCGAGGTCCCTCCCACAACTCCAAGAAAACAACAGGCTACCAAGCCAATGGGTGTAACTGGCAACACCAGAGTCATTTATTCTCAGTGTGCTTCAGCCCATCAAACAGTATTATTATAATGGCACAAATAACAATTGCCTTTTTTGGACGATGTGTTTTGTCTGGTTTTAAGTATGATGTTGTTCTATTTCTCTTAACGAGAAATTGATGCCCTCAGTTTCTTGCTTTTATGTATTTGATATATGTCAAGGAAGTAATTTCATGCTCTGAAATTAAAGATAAAGGCAAAGCAAAACTAGAAAGTCTTGCCCTTTGGGGCTTCTTTCTTCTTTTTAATTTGAGTTTTGTAAAATTATTAGATGACCTGCAATGGAAGTATATGTAATGCTATTTTCTTAGAATCATTATATTTTAATTTTAAATCTTAAGGTGGAAGGAAACTCTGAAATGAATGACTTCTGCCCTTGTCTGTAAGGTTGTACTTTAGACAAGGCATCCAGTGGAATTTCATATTCCATCTAAATAAGAACCAGAGAAGGGGATACCTAATTACATCTTGTATCTTTGATTGTAGCAGCCAGAAATTTACATCTATTCTAAATATTTTCCCTCCTAAGTTAACCAGGTGTGCAGGTTTAATGATGCACTGTATTTTAAAAAATCATGAATTGAAACAAAACCTACATAATAGGCACAGTAGGGTGGGAAAATAGTCCCATCACTATTCCAACTATGTCACTTCCATGAAGTATTTGCCATGATATAGCTACCTAACAGTAAAATGGAAGAACATGAGATAGGTTCTTTGTCATGCTCCACCATCAAACTGGACCACGGCACTTTGGTGTTTTAAAATTAAAACAAAAAACAAAAAACAAAAAACTACCAATCAGGCAAATGAACAAACAAAAACTGATTTTCTAACAATTCTCACATTTCATCATACCACTCCAGCCACACACCACTTTCATGGCTCTGATAAATTTCTATGTGTCACGCTGGGTATTGTGACTCATCAGAAGGGCAAGAGGTAGAGTCAAGACAAGGCCAGAGAATGGGTGTAAAGAGAAAAAAAAAAAAAACAGTTAAAAATAAAATATGAAGAAAATAAATCTATTTTTAAACTAGCTTTTCCTTACTGAACATCTGTTACATATTAAGCACTCTGTATTGCCTATTTTGGTTTGGGCTCCACAATTTTACACTAAGAAACATGAATTGCTATCACCCTTTCAGACTCATGGGGACAGTGATCTCAGGGATGCTGTTCAAGGTCTCACAGTTAATGAACAAAAGGCAGAGCCCAGATTTGGTTTTGAAGTCCAGGTTCTTTTCTTGGTTGTTCAGTGTCACATTACAAAGATGTTGACACACTAAAACAGAACAGTATCAGAAGCATTTCTTTTTCCTTTCTCTCAAGCAAGGATTTAACAAAAAGTTGAAGTCAGAAGTTAGACACAGGCTTTAATCCCTTCAAAAATGTTAGCCATTATTTTCTTATCATAAATGCATGTAAACAATGTTGTCTTCCTTTCATCTAAAATGCATAAAACCCTAGCATACCCAATGAATTTAGCTGAGAAATGAGGAGATGAACACAGCTAATACAGGTTCCAAAAATGCTGTCAAAGAAATAAATCATGCATTTACAACTTCTTCGACACCATCCGTCATTTCTAATGCAACAAGTTAATCAGTTTTGGATCATTGCTGAAGGTTTGTTATGCTTCAAACTGTATCAGATGACTTGCAGATATAAGAAATGCCAGGTCCTAGGACAGTTACAGGAAGTCAGAGAAGACATGGCTTTTCAAGGAAACTGGGTCAGGAAAGAGGACTGCTATAATCCTTAGAAAGCTGGATGAAGGGGTGCTGTCCTACATGAGTGTGAGGCTCAGTTCAGCTCTGCGGGAAGGAATAGGGATGAAGATCTCGGACTCATGCAAAGCTTTTCTGTTAAAACTATGTTACACATATATATCATGAGTACAGAATTTGTTCCCTCTCAGAATTCATTTTGAATATAATAAGCCCTTTTTAATGGAGCAGATTAACAGATTTACTTTCTAAATATGCTCAGATTTACTTTCTAAATATATTCAGATTAAGCTAATTTGGTTAAGCCCATTCTGTCTCACATGTGGTAACATGTACAATACAGAGGTTTACACAGAGGGAAGTCTCTAATAAAAATAAAGGAACAAGAGGCAAAATCCTTTACTTCATCCTAAGGTTAGACTCAGCTTCTAGCAGCATTAACCTACCAGAGAACTAAACCTGGTATTCCCTAAGCAACAGGGGAGAGAAATCAAAAGCTAGTGGTTCAGGAGTTTCCTACGTAGCAAAGAGAATCCAGTGCTCAATGTGGAATTAAATAGTGACGGAATATTACCCACATCACTGAAAGTCCACACAAGAATTATCAACAGTGGAGGACCTAGGTATCTTTTTCTTTCTGGTTCTTTAAAATACAATCCTATGGGGGGGGGGGGGGGGGGTAGAAATTGATTAGATCATTTCAGTTTCCTTTCCACTTTAATTTCAACTGCAACAATTACAATACACTTCCATTCTAAAACAGTAATTTCACCAAGATCAAGTTAAAGTAAATAAACAAATAGATGCCTACACAAATACATACATATACCTATAAATCAGAGCTCAAAGATTGAATTTTATTTTGTTTCTTTCTTTGCTTAATTTCAGAATTAAGACTCCTGGATTTGTGTGAGAATTACAAGAGATAATGTAAGTAAAAATCTTTAGCACAGTGATAGGCCCTTCACTAACTCTCAAAAATAATCTTCCTCCATCATTCCCTTGTCAGTTTGCTTGGAAAATAACTTAGAGAAGAGTTAGAGAGGGTGCAAAATATTTTTTGGAAATACAAAAGATAAAGAGCACAGATTGATAAAAAGGCATACTCTGATACAATATAATACCACACAGCAAGTATGAGTAATCAGCGACTTTACATAGAAGAACATCCCCCTTCTGTATATAAACAGGAACAATTCAAGTGACTTTTTTTTTGGCTGAGAAATGTTCAAAATCCCACCATGAATCCCTCCATCTCTGAAGCAGCAGTTTAGACTCTAGGCTATACTTCCAGTAAAACATGCAGTAAGTTATAGGAATATCTATTTCCTCATAAAATTCTTAGGTCTTAAGATGCAGAGGGTATGCCCTGATAATATTTGTCTCCTCAGAACCTGTCATATCACCTGGAAAATAGCAAGGGACCAATAAATGTAAGTACAATTGCAATGTACAGTCCACAAACCACAAACCTAATGGGTCCACGGGGGACCATACAGCCTTTCATGGCAAAAGTCACAGAGAAGAGAGAAGAGATGACTTTTTCCAGGGTCTGTATTGGCATGTCACTGGCTACTCAATCTATAATATGAATAATATTTTTCTCTGTGAAAAACAGGATACAGTTACCAAACAAAAAAGCCAAAATGCATTAGCATCATTATTATATTACATGCTAAATATATTCTACATATATTACAAGTATGTTTCCAAAAGAATGACTCTGGAAATCTCTGATTTTCACTAAGCATAGATATATATGTCTTTTCTCCTTTTATTTTATTCTCCGAAATATATTGAGAAAAAAATGAATAAGGAAGCAATCCTTTCTCCACACACATTGAATTCCCGCCCCACAACCCCACAAATAATCTTCAGCATTTTCACTTTTGTCAAATGCTTCCCCAGTGCACTGTCCTAAGAGAAGGACTTCAGATACTGAACTTACTCTTTATTCAAAGTCTTTATCTGTGTTTTCACTCTCTGGTCTACTGACCTCTACCCTTTGTTCCACATGAACCCCCACCATTATTTTGGTTGTCATTATTGTTAAGGCCCCCTGGCGAACTCTTCTGTGGAACTGGTGCTCTTCAAGAAAATATGAAATGTACTCTTTGCTCCCCAAATTGTCTCTTAAATTTGTTTATGTCTCTAAGCACAGTAAATAGCTCAAATGATGTGTATTTATATGATGCAATAGTATGATTTAGGTACAAGTGTTTTTTGTAATGTAAAAATTTCTGAATTCAGAAGGACATAGTTTTTAAGAATCGATGAGGAATCTGGATACCTATATCACACCCTATGAGAGCCAGGCATTCTCAATGAAAGGCAGGACAACCCCAAGCTAACCTCATGAAGTAAAAGACACTGGATTCTCTTTCTTGGAAAAGCCTGCGCCTGCATTGCTAGGCCTCTCTGGCAGAATTATCCTTCCCCTGCGTAGAAGAGGCAGATTCAGAATTTCTCAGGGATCCAAAGGTTATAATCCGAAATGCTTGCCTTTGTCATCCGTATAGTCTCCCCTGTACCAGGTGGGGAGAGTTGTATTTTCCTAAGGAAAGTCCTTGGTTCACTTTTCATTTACTCTACCTCTGAAGGTCAGGAGAAGGTGGCATTAGAAGTACCTTTTGCTTTCCTTGTATTTGGGTATCTATGTTCTCTGCTTACTAGCCTGCCTGGTTACAAATACGTGACCTTGTTCTTCGTTTCACCACTGGAAGTAATAAATGACCCTTGCTTGGATCACACTTAAAGCAGTCACCTTTGAGACTCCAACCCTGACCCTCAGGATTGAGATCAGCATTCTATGTGCTTCCCGTATATCTTATATTTACCCCCAGCAGACCGTCTAACCATATTGAAAATTCAGCTGACTATCCCTCCATTTTTCTAAAACCACCTTAAGTGTAGGCACCATGTTATGTTTTGCTGATTTTGTTCTCAGTATCTAGCATAGGGTATGCTAAAAAACAGGTCTTTATTAAATATTTATTGAATAAATGAATAAACTATTAACTATTGAATAAATAAGTGAATGGAAAAACAAGGAATAAAACAGTAACAACTAAGAAAAGATTGGTTGGAGATTGGTTCTCAGTAATAAATGTGACTGCATTATGTGAGCAGGGTTCACCAAACTTCATAGCGCAGGGGCAGCTGAGACCAGTCAGCAGACACTGTAATTACTACAGGGTGAGTGAGGCTAGTCAGAAAGAAGGTAACACAAAGCTATGACAGAGGTGTGGAAAGTGCTCAGGTAACATGACAGGACTGGTTGAGAGGCATGAAATAAACAAAAAGAGATTGTTCAGGGAAGGATGAAAAAGAACACTGCTTTCAGTATCTTTAATGATCCAGTCTATATTTTTGACTCTTCCAGTTTTTTCTGGAAGCTCCATTCTGAGGCAAATCATTCAGGTTTTAAGGTACAGCTCCACTGGATAAGCACAGATTTTATAGAAGGATGTCATTTCTCACCATGGTTACTTTTGGAGGAAGAGACAAATTCTCTAAAGAAGCTAAAAATCAGCTGATCTTGTGTCAAGTATGAGTAGTTTCTGTTATAAGTGACAGAAATCCTAAATGATAAAGATTGATTGGCGGATATGAATAAAAGTTGAGACACAGCTGGAGGTACAGGTTCGAAGGTAACAGCAGGACTTGGTTACTCTACTCTCCTAACAGAAAAATACTAACAGTTGAGAGAGCCAGAAGAGATGAAAATAATGGGGCTTTCAGATGTAAATTTTAAAATCTTCTCTATTAAAATATGAGATGGTTATAATTTATATTCCCATTTGTAGGCGAAAGAAAATTAGATACAGATAGGTTAAGTTAGCCTAAGTTAGCCAGCATTACTCAGCTTGAAAAGGGCAGAGCTAAGATTCAAATCGGAGAACAGTCTCCGAACTCCCCCACTGCTCTGACTTGCGTAGTTACTACGTGAGCCAGTGAAATATAGAGCTTTATACAAATCCTTACTCATTCTGTCGAATGCCTTAAGTCTACTAAGTGCTTAGAGGAAGGATGTGAAATAAAAATAATATAAATGAGTAACAGAAACAAGGGCACAGAGAAAATGTGAGTGTAGAAAATAAAATACAAGAATGATCATGACATTCCCCTACTGCAGGAACATTTGCCTTCGGACACCAGCCATTACCATCTACGGTGAGACAAATTTAACCCCTTTTTCTCTCACTGAATCTTACAGTTGTACTTCTCAATTATCCTGTGCTTGACTCAAGGTATTTTCTTGTGGGAAAAAAAGAGGGTCACAGCACACATATACAAAAAAAATCCAGTCTACAATATCTTGAGGAATTAAAAATAAACGTAAGTGATAAAGGATGGAACTGGAGGGAAGTGATTCTGAATTTTGGAGTCAGAAAAAAGGAAACACTCTAGCTAAGAACAACAGCCAGAGAGAAATAAGACAAAACAAGACGTTTTCCTAGTAGCCAAAGCCCAAAGAAGGTTTCAGTGTATTAGTAAGTGAGGTCTCAAAAATGATTAAGGACAGTGTCTTGAGTGAAGAATATCTACAGGCCAATAAACAACAAAAGGTAAATATACACAATGGGTATAAAGACTAATTCAAATACAGTAAGTAAATGATAGAAAGAGCACAGTGGCTACAGGGAGGCACAATGAAATTTTCTAATATCTTAATTAATTTAATATTTAAAGTTAGTAAGAATTTAATTAAAACAAATGTTAAACTTTTGGCCAAATTTTGGCAAATTTTACTGTATTAATCATCCATAGATTTTAATAGCTGCAAACTATGCTTTTTAAAAAAAAATTATTACGAATTATATTAGTGCAGGATGTGGAGATAGCACATGACATACTGATCCTAAATTTTAATAATATTTATTTATTTTTATTTTTATCTGTGCCCTTTTGATTTCCTGTTTCATCTGTTATGATCCAGTGAGTACCATCATATACTATTAAATGTTAAGGGTTTTCATCCTAAGGTGTTTAAACATATAACAAATTCTATACTAGTGAAAAATACGTATTTAACAATGATATGAAAAGCAGAGTTACACTGTACACCTTAAACTTACACAATGCTACTTATCAACTATATCTCAATAAAGCTGATGGGAAAAGATAACAACAACAAAAAAAAATCCTACAGGCTTTCAAAAACAAACCACAGAAATAGTGCCATGCTGAGACTGGAGCCTGACACAAGGAACAAATAAGTAATATGGCCCTGTATTTGTTTGAAATGTTGATAATTTGCTCATTGTGGATATTTTGTATTAATTTTGATTATTAAAATACTGCATCAGAATGCCATTTTGAAAAAAAGGACTTTTCTATATTATTAATAAAAAGAGAACTGTTGCTTACAAAAGCCAACAAACAATTTAATAAGTTTAGAGACACAGAAAAATGTCTGCCCATTGTTATCATAAAAAAAAGTCCCCTCTGGGGAGCTGAAGGTTATTAGATGGCTCTCTAATACATGAAGAATGGAGTGAGATGAATTGTTGTATATGTGAACTTTAAAATCTAATTCTACCTAGTACCTTAGCTTACCTGTCTGTATACTTCCCATTATTTGAATAAACTGAACTCTTAATTCCTAAAAGACATTATGTAACATTTGACATTGAACTCTGCTATGTGTCATGAGTTTGATTTTGGTTTAGTCTGTATATAAGAGAAAGAGAGAGACGGATAGAGACAGACAGAGACAGAGAAGAGAATGAGGGAGAGAATGTGTGTACTTGGATAAAGAGTTCAGGCCAGCTGAGTAGAGACACTGAAGAGAGAGACTCATCCTGGCTCTGACACAAGCATCCTAATCTGGAGAGGGTTTGTCAGTTTACTTTTGAATGATCTTAGCTGTAACCATCTCTAGAAAGTCCTATGTTCTAACCAAGCATTTGGAGGGAAAAATATGGCAGTTAAAGATCCATAAAAATAGTCTGGAAAGTCAAATACTGTGTAAGGGGTAAGATTTATTGTAGACCCTGCCTTAATTTTGTCTAATGAATCCTGCTTATAATTATTCTCTGCATTTCATCATCCTTAAATTGACTGTCTCAATTAGACAACTCTATAATCACATTGCTCTGGGGTAGAAGCTGGGTGGGAGAAGTACAAATGATGGGAAACAGAGGACATGTATCCCCATCTTTTGTAGTCGTTTTATATTCAACAACCAGAAATTAATGGAGAAAACTGAGGGGGAGAGAGCCCCATGCTGCTCACAGCAGCCCTAAATTAGGCTGTGAAAATAAAATTTATTAAACAGCACATGATCCATGTCTGCTCTCTGAAGCACTTATATCATCTTTCTTCCACTAATCACAGTTAAGAGTATATTCAGAAACTTCGGAACATTCCACCTAAGAAACCTTCCAAAGTATTGAGTATTACACTGATTTACATAAAAACATGTTTAAATATGAAGCAGTCTCACAGTGATAGGCCCTTTCACGAGTACATTTGGGACATCCAACAATATGAGCAATTATAGTAAAAGAAAATCATGTTTCTCCTACAAAGGGTACTGTGTGTAAAATTCCCCCTAACTGAATTGGTTTAAATATTTATCTGCACACCTTTTGACTAAAAAAGAGATTGAAAGAAGTAATAGCTTTTAGAGCTAAAATTCAAATTTGGTAATAAACTACTTCAGGAAATCTATGTAGTAGAATTAAAGAGATTAATGTCATCTAATTTTAAAAGATATTTATTGCTTTAATTACTTTATTATGATGCCATAGTTTAAAAATATTTCCGTTGAAAAGACAAGCAAGTTTTGTCTTACCCACATCTGAGCCAATCATGTGTTAAAAAAGTAGCAGTTCAATCTGAGATTTCCTTAATACATCTATATAATCAAGATCAAAGTTGTTTTTCCAGTGGAACTTCCTGGTAGTGAGAACACATCTGGAATAGTGAGTCTCAATCTGGAGACTCAGTTTTTCACTGCAGAACTAACAGGGAATGTATTAAATCTCTCTGAGCCTCAGTTCTTCTTTGAGAAATGACAAAACCTAGGCCTACTTCATAGATCTATGCTGAATTTCACATTAGAAAAAATATATGAAGCGTCTATTAAGCTATTCATAGAAGAGTCAGCTTTTCCCAGATTTTTCTGAGATAACTAAAACCCCTTAAATTTCAGTGACTTACGACAATGAAGACTTGTCTTTCCTGGCACTGACTACTATTCTTCATTTGCTGTCTTCACTCAGGGATCATGGTGAAAGAGTAGTCCTTATTTGGGACACACCATTCTCATGACACAGGAAAAAAAAAAAAAAGCAAAGATGGAACCTTATGATGGCTTCCTTGGACATGGCATATGTCACTCCTGACTCCATGTCACTGACCAAGGCAAGACCCTAAGACAAGCCAGATGTCACAGGCATGATCATCAAATAATATGAAACAATCCCATAGTTTATCACGGTGTTCAACAATCAGTATCATTTGTATTGCTAATACAGAATAATGTGAATGAAAAGATGGAATGCTTACCCCTCTGGAAATCATGACATATCAGGAATAAATTAGGATGCTTTTCATAAACAAGGTTCATATGAAGATATCCATGGCATATACTGCCAGTTAACGGACCAATAACTCACTCCACATCTCCATTTTTTAGTGAAAATGATAAGTGGAAGGCTTTTAGGGGGTTCCTGAGTGAGCCTTTTTTTTTTTTTTTGCATAGGCAATAAACTTTCTTCTTCCTACTTCTTTCTCTGAAAAGTAGATTTGATGGTAAAAGCTGCAACAGTCATCTTGTATCCATGAAATAAACACCAAAAGAATCATGCATGCTTCAGCTCTCATATTATTGAGACATAAACCAATGCCAGCAACTGTCTAATTTTAGAGTATTTAACTTACTGTAGTTAGGATATAAATAAAGAGATATACATAGAGAGATACAGTTATAGATTTTTTTTCAGTCAAAACTATTCCTACAGATATAATCTAGAATCTAATCTCAACTCTTTAACTATTTAGGTATATAAATATCAGCAAATTACTGTTTATCTTCTCTGAGACTAGTCACATACAAAATTAGACAGTCTTTGATTTGATTTGCTAATATAACTGGTGATTAAAGTATTAGGAATACCTAGGTTGGTAGAGAGAATAATGTGAAAACTCATGACAGGTGTTTCCAAGTAACTGCAGTATTATCAAAAGAATGACTTTGTATCACTCCACAGAAGAAAATTAGTTATTACACAGTAAATTTAACCTAACTAAGGAAGAAAAATTCTAAGAAACATGCTCCACAAGAGAACTGTCTATCTTGTGAAGTTGCAAGGTACTTATCACCAGAAAAAATCAAGCAGATACTGGAAGCCATGCACTAGAATTGCAGAAGACCTGACTCCTGGACTTTTAATAATACTTAATATGATAACATTTCTAACTCAATATGTCACCCAATTTGTATTTTTCTCACATAATTAGACAAGTTAATTATTAAATTTCTCCACTATCAATTCACATTTTCATTTTAATTCATTCATTTTGTCAGCAAACTTTTGTGAATCCAGACACTGTTTCAGATATTAATGGTACAAATATATGTAAGAAAAAATCTTTAAAATTGTATAGAACAAAGGAGTCCATGAGACAGAGAGGGCTTTAAAATATTTTCTATGAACTCCAAAATATGAAATCCCAAGTAAAAATCTCCCCAAGTGTTATAGGATAACTCATGTGGATCTTCATTTTTGTTTTTTCCACATTACAGTACAATTTTCTATTTCATTTTCTGTGTCTTTCTGCGTCTACACTGTTTGGATGCTTAGAAAGTACCCAGTCCACGCTGGGTGAAGAGCTTGTATAGAACTTTAGCCTGTAGACCTGTTTACATTTCCCTCTGGCATTTCCCCCCAACTGTATGTAACTAAAAACTTTAGAGGTTAAATAAAACTTTTTTGTGTGTGAAATGTGAGCTAATATTTTCTACCAGAAAAGCAGGCAGGGTTACAAAGTTTGCACAACTGGGGATACCACTGAAATGGTCTTAAACTCAACACATTTTCGGAAGAAGGTAATATCCCTGAAATATTTCACAGTTCATTCTGCTTCTTGTTATCACCGGGAAGATGTTCACCCTGGTCTTTCCATAGAAGAAAAACTAGATCTAGTTCTTCAAAAATATAAGAAGAGGAAAGTGTATGTATTCCTCCATTTAATTCACAATTAGCAAACATCTATACCTCTCTCATTTTTTATTATGAATAACCTAAGTATTTCTCTTTTTCTCATCCTTTCTACACTCTCTCTCTTTTTTAAATAATCCATTACTTCAGACTAACATGGCAATGGAAAATAGTAAAAATTCCTTCAGTGTGCATATGTTTTAGGTGATGAGGGCATCCATATTAAGAAAATAAGAATGTGTGACTTTGGCATTACTTAAAGGGGCTTTACGCAAATTAGCATCCGTTTGGGTCTTCTCAAAGAATTGCACCCCTGACATTTTATTTCAACAAGGAAAGCAAGTACAAAATCTGCAGAGCCCATCAGACAAGTTTTCACTAATAAGTAGGAGTTGACAACTGTGAATTTCTACTTTGGAAACAAGACTGATGAGTAAGTGTCAGCGTAGACCAGTGGCTCCGTTATCTATTAGTAAGTACATAGTTGACCAGCATGGAGCACACAGAATTGTTCTCCAAACAACAGGGAGCTGAAAACTGACACATTTCAGACTTTATCTGAACTTTGCCAGTTTAACGGCGAATTACTTTTCGATTAAGTAGCCCAGAGTCTATTTAATGGTGATTGTAATATTATCAGTAATACAAATATAAATGCCTTAAAGGCATGCTGCCTGCCACTGAAGCCTCACTATTCGCATTAATGGATCTGTGATAGTCCCTTTTCCGCTATGCCCCTCATTTAATAACGTGTGTATAATTTAAACTTTGCATTGAGACTCATGTTACAAGGGCTGCCCCTTTCTATATTTCTAAGATATACTAAAGAACTCATGTCCATAACCTACAGAAGTTCAATATTTAGATCTAACCCCTCGCAATTTTACTTGCTGTTTTGAATACCAGGCTTTTCAAATGCATGCTATACTTTTGGTTAACTTTAATATTTATTTCCGAGTTTTAAACCTCAAATACATACCCTCACACATTTTTTTTCTTATACATACTTTCTGATTTCCTAAAAGTAGGGGAGAGATTTTAGGGCAGACATGAATCCACTCTTTCGTTCACCAGTTTGCAACACTTCTGTCTAGTATCTGGGCCGCTCCACTCCTTTGTTTCTCATTTCTGACTTGCTCCACCGTTTGTCCATTCTTGGTCTTCCTTTTACTGGAAGTTAAGTTCACCACAAGTTTGACCTCTCTGGTAAGTCTACCCTGACTCCTCTCATTTGGTTTAAATGTCTTCTTAATGACTACGTACCTAGTAAATCATTCTCATGGAAATTTATCTTGCAATTATATTATATTATACTTACATACTAATATTTTATATTAACCTTCCATCAATAGAGCAGGCTTTCTGAGATCCTAGCCTGGGTTCCTCTTTACACTCTATATGCCTGATAAAGAGTAGGGTTTCAATTACTATTTGTTGTATGACTGAATGAACAAATCTTCTAATAAGATACATTTAATAAGACAGATGTAACCAATTGTATATGGATTATTTAATTGAGTAATAAAAGGTTTTGGCAATTATTCTTTCCCTTATGAATAACTTGCAATGTGTTGCTGTCAGAATTATGAATTAGCAACACTATTGGCAAGATTGATAGATTATATATTTACTTAATTTCCTTTGGAACTGCATTCAATTTTTCTATATTATTTTATTTTCAAACCATAGGTCTGCTTTGTCAAATCACAATTTAATGTTTATATGAGATACATAAAATTATTTCAAAATCACATTTATGAGTATTTGAAAAGTGTTATGAGGAATTACAGTGATGAGCTATATTATCCTCTGATTTCAATCTTTCTGATAGATTTCTGCTTGTCATTTTGCAAATATTTTCTAGAAGCTATTCTGTTGAGCAAAAGCAAGTCATTTATTTCAGTGAATCATTGTGTGACTTTCCAGGTTACTTATAAAATAATCCAAAACTCAAATAAGAAGTCAACCTCTACATTTCAAAGCAAATTCAATAATAATAATAATTATAATACAACTTTCGACAGTAGCAAAGTGTTGACTGGCTTATAATGTATTTGCACAAATATTCTCTCTCTTGATCTTCACCAATGCTCTTTGAAGGATTTTAATTACCCCTATTGTAATGGTCAAGGAAACTAAGGCAAAGAAAGGTTAAATGATTTTTTTAGGGTCACAGTAATTTTTACAACTGGGAAGTAAACCAGGTCTTCTTAAAGTTGTTACTCATTTTGCCATACGACTCTAACTTGATATTGGCAGATAACTATTCTCAACCATGATTGGACTGGAACTACTTTCTTTATTTCTTTTAATTGAAGTATAGCTGATTTACAATGTTGTGTTAGTTTCAGGTATACAGCAAAATGATTCAGATATATATATATTATTTTTCAGATTCCTTTTCATTATGGGTTATTACAAGATACTGAATATAGTTCCCTGTGCTATACAGTAGAAATTTGTTTTTTTAATCTATTTTATATATAGTAGTGTGTACATGTTAATACCAAACTCCTAATTTATCCCTCTTTGCCACCCCTTTCCCCTTTGGTAACCATAGCTTGTTTTCTATGTCTGTGAGTCTATTTTCAGTTTGTAAATAAGCTCATTTGTAAAAGATTATTTTTAGATTTTACATATAAATGGTATCATATGCTATTTTTCTTTCTCTGACTTACTTCACTTAATACAACAATCTCTAGGTCCATCCATGTGGATGCAAACAGCATTATTTCATTCTTATTTAATGGCCGAGTAGTATTACATTCTTTATCTACACAACTTCTTTATACATTCATCTGTTGATGGACATTTAGGTTGCTTCCATGTCTTGGCTATTGTAAATAGTGCTGCTATGAACACTGGGGTGCATGTACCTTTTCAAATTAGAGTTTTCATCTTTTCCAGATGTATGCCCAGGAGTGGGACTGCTGGATCATATGGTAACTCTATTTTCAGTTTGTTAAGGAACCTCCATACTGTTCTCCACAGTGGCTGCACCAATTTATATTCCCACCAACAATGTAGGGGATTGGAACTACTTTCTTAATTGGGTTCAAAAAAGAACTCTATTTTTTGTTGTTTAATTAAGTAGGAGTAATTGAGTACAAATGTCCACACATAAGTCCCTTGAAGTGTGGTGTTAAGCCCCCTGGGGTAATGCTGGAAGTGCACATTTCTGGGCCCTACAATAACCTGTGAAATCAGGATCCCCAGGCTATTCTTATACACAGGGAGAATTTTCTGCCTCCCACTAATGGGTCACAAATGGACTCTAGTTGTGTTGAATTATTAATCCCCTCAATTTCCCAGAGCAGATAGTCAACTTGAGTATAAGCGACCTTACCCATTTACTTCAACATGCTTACAAATAGGATCATTTATTTGTGTACCACCATACATAAGTGGGTGAGAATCTCTATTATCAATTCCTAAATTCTGAGAAGCACTTACATGGAGAGAGAGAGAAATAAAGATGCAACTGTTAGGAAATCTCCATTTTTTTTTTGTATGTGGTTATATAGCCATTTGCATTTTTTGCAAGTATCATACAAACCCATAAACACATAGTGTGCTTTGTAGTTTCAGAAAGCATTTCATGCATCTTGCCTCATTCATTTTCCCTAGTTCAAAGAGGCTTAAGACACTGTCCAGTATTATTCAAGTAAAGGGCAAATCAGAAGTTGCAATCCAAGTCTTGGGACAGTGAATGCAGCACCATCTTAAAGACCACTCTGCCTTCACACTCAACTTAAACTGTATATAATTCATTACTCACAAAAAGCTGAGTAATTCCAAGTAGTTATAATTTGAAGTTTTTAATGGATTTGTGTTTGGTGACAATAGAAATTTTAATACAAATTAAATGTTTTATGTTGCTTTCTGGTCCCAACATCTCTCCCTTTTCTTTTCCCCACCAATTGTTAAGACCAGCAGGTATGAAATAGAAAAACTTGATTATTCTAGAGGGGTAGATTACAAAGATTCAAATTCATTTCCTACAAATTGACACATGAACATAAGAATAAAAGAGAAGAGAAGGTATCACACTGTTCTATCCCTGAAATTTTTCTGATACAGGAATTTATCAGCATCAAGCCAATTGTCACCTTGAGACCTAACAGATCTACTTGCTTCCCTTAATTAGTAACCTTCTGCTAAAAAAACTTGATAAAATCCTTTACAAAGCTGCCCTCTTTTAAACTCATGTACCTTAGGTGAGCAAAATTAATTGGATATTTTAATTATGGATTCTATGTGTAAGCTTCATCAGTGAACAACCATTATTGTACTGCAGCATTCTTACTTTTAAAATTGACTTTGCAATAATTCTGAAAGCTGTGTAAAGTAAAATTAAATCCTTATCCATAGACAATTACTTTAGCACTTGTTCCTGTGTTCAGGAGGTACCAGGGTTAGATTGATATTACCCATCATGAATATAAATGAAAGAGTCCACGTATTTGCATTCTGATTCTGATGTATTCCCAACGCAAAGAATCACGATGTAGAAAGACAATCAAAACATGATTTTTTGTAGCAAGGAACAGTAAGTGATTTTCAAGTAATCAATTTGCCACTAGTAAAAAGGTTTGATTTGAGATCTGTAGTATTTAACAATTTGTGATACTTTTTCTGTTCTGTTTTCTGTTCTTTATGGCTTCCCTGTATGTCTATTACTAAGGACACAGATCTTTTTCTCCATATGAACTTAAACTTATCTCCAAATTTAAAAATAATTTTATAAATACACAGCATGAGAGACAATCAAGAAATAGTGGTGTGAATAAATAGATTATATTAATAGTGATATGTTATCGACAGGGTGTCTATAAAGCCTAGAAATGTAGAAAAAAATCTTTTGAACTTTCTATGGTATTTCTTCTGGGATATGCTAAACATGCAGTGAATTCAGTAAAAATCAGAGATAAAAATCATCTCAGGTAATATACTACAGATGTTTACTCAGTCATAAATAAAAATTCTGCATTAATACAACTTTTGAGAGGACACTAAACTATGTGTTGGTGCCATGGGACAATATAGCAACCGAATCTTTCATTGTGAACCACTGATGAGCTGTATGTGCCCATGTTTCAAGACATTAAGACCATATATTGGTTTTATATATTGGCTGTATAATGGATTTTATAAGAGTTTGGTTGCTTAAAGTACACCCTTCAAATGCATTAGCATTATTAAAACTGAGTTGGATCCTAAAAGTCACTATCATGCCCAAATCTGCTACCACCATTTTTCTCTCCTGTGAAACCTCTGCTTGCTCCAAACTATTTAAAAAATATAAACTCTTTCACCTCGGCAGCCTTATTCAAATTTTACTTACATATTAACTTGCTGAACTTCTATTTCACAATTTTCCTTCATGCCTCCCACATTCTCTCATCTGGATTATACATTATTTACTACATGATTCCTGTTCATTATCACCTCAACATGCCAGCTTATATTATTTAATTTAACTAGAATTAGTTCTTAAGGTAAATTAAGTTATTCTTAAATTTCCTGCCTCCAAACAGATGAAATTATACCTCTTATGTTCTCAGAGCATTTTTAACAGATTTATCAATGTACAACTCACATAATCATACAATTCACCAATTTACAGTGCAAAATGCAGTGGATTTTTTTTGGTATATTCACAGAAGTCTGTGCCTACCACCATCAATTTTATAATATTTTCTTCATTCCACAAAAGAAATTTTATACCCATTAACGGTCATTATTTATTCTCCCTCAACTCCTCCAGTTCTAGGCAACCACAAGTCTGCTTTCTGTTTCTGCAGACTTGCCCTTTCAGGACATGGCTCATAAGTGGACTCATACAATACGTGGTCTTTTATGACTGGCTTCTTTCACTTAGCACACTGTTTTCAAGATTTATTCATGTTGTAGCATGCATATTCATTCATTTAATTGCTATATTATATTCCCTTATGTGGATATACCACATTACATCTGCCCATTATTAGTCTATTGACATTTGGCTTGGTTCCATTTGGGGTTATTATGAGTAATAACAATGTGTACAGCGTTTTGTAGAGTCGTATGATTTCCTTTCTCTTGGGAATATACCTGAATGGAATTGCTAAGTCATACGGTAATTCTTAATTTAAACCTTTTGAGTAATTGCCAAAATGTTTTCTAGACTGTATGTCCCAAGTGCCACGAGATCTCTACCATCCTAGGACCTAGGGTGAGGATTTTCTTAAATTTTTTTGTATTTGTTTAATGATCTTTGAAAAAATGTCCTGAGATTTAGCTGACTGTTTTTGGCTTTGTTTTTTAGTAATTTTCATGAGTTATTTTGTTTTGCTGGGGACCAGGTCCATGAAGCTCCTCTTATCACCATTCCAGAAGTCAGTTCTCAACAATTTTTCATAACACATTTTGAACCTCCTTATTCTTTTGTAGGTCTTTGGATACTATAAGCACATTAAGGGTGGCTGGTACGCATTAAATACATTTTTTTATACCTGGAATGACTTACTATAGTGCTTTGCACACAGTATGACCTCAGTGAATGTTTTTTTGAGTTAAATATGTAGCATAAGATCAAAGTGAAATGTATAGCACAGGAACAGTTTCCTGGCTTCTCAGAGAGTGGTTGAACCCTCAAAGAGAATTTCTAATCATTGGAATTTATTATCAATGCAGTTTAATAGAATGTCGGAGAAGCACTGAAGAAAATGTGAGCCAAGCAAAGATGCTGCTGTCACTATTATCATCAGCAAATACCCCACTGAAAACTCTACTTTGTGAGGTATATTAAAAAGTGTCAATGATACTCTATGACAATGCATGATGTGGTGCCTCATTTGTCAGAATGAGTTTAGTTGATTCTTTGCATCAGTACGAGAGTAAAACAAAACTCCCGAGGGAGAATACTGCTCATCGTGTTCCATGATTCAGATACTGTATTAGTTTCCTATTACTGCTGGGAAGAATACCACAAATTTAGCGGTTTAGAACAGCACACATTATTGTCTTATAATTCTGTTGGCTAGAAATCAAACAGTGGTCTTACTGGGTTCAAGTTGTCATGTTTCTTTCTGGAGGCTCAAGGGGAAAAAATCTCTTTAATTGCCATTCCTAGCTTTTGCAAGCTCCCTGTATTCCTTGGCTCACAGTATCCATTTTCAGTATCAGCAATATCAGGTGAAATCCTTCTGGTATCATATCACTCTAATGTTTTCCTCTGTCTTTCACTTTCAAGTCCCCTTGTGATTACATTGCGCCCACCTAGATAATCTAGGATAATCCCTTTACTTTATGGTCAGCTGATTAGGAACCATAATTCTATATGCAAGATTAATTCCTATTTCTCTTACAAGGTGACATTCTCACAGATTCCAGGTATTAGGACATGGGACACCTTTTGGAAGCCATTTTTCTGCCTATTACAGACAGTGAAGAAATTATGCTACTGTGTTGAATTTATTGTTCTATTCTGTTAAAAATGAGGAAAATTTCCTCTGAATACTGGATGTCACCTATAGATCTGAAAGTATTATAATTAAGCCATTCTTGGCATAATAGTTCTGCAGGTAGATATGGCGAACATAGTAAATAACATTTTTACAAGAGTCTGTCAACATTCTTTCAATAGTCTAGAGTTCCTAATGTATTTTAACTTCTAGATTTTAAGCTTGCTTTAGTGAACATTGCCAGATAAAGCATTATTTGAAATACTTTTCTTTCCCTACATAAATAAGAATTACTTGCCTATGACTCTACATTTTGCCATTTTTCAGTCTTGTACAAAGTAACACATTCACATATTTTTTCTCAATGATTTGATTAAGCCATTTTGTTGAATATTTTGTTGACTTTTGTTAAAAAAAAACTGTTAAGTTTCTTAATTAAATTCTACCATTCTGACAAACATGATTCATAATGATTCAGGATTTGTGTTATATATTCATCATCATCATCACCACTAACCAGTAAAATCAGTAACTTTTTTATTGTGAAATATGTACCACAAAATATGGCAAGTTCTCTCCATAAATTATTTCATTTAATCCTTTCAAAAAATCATAAGAGGCAGGTACTATTTTTATATTCATTCATCCCATGACAAAATTGTAGCTCCGAGATATTAAATGATTTGCCCCTGGTACGGTACAACCTGAAAATACATGCCATTCATCCAATGACAAATCAGATAATTAGGTATTCAGTGCTACTGGGGAGACTGCCAGCATGTGACTACAGAGTAGGTCAAAGAGTACTATAATGTGTATCATGCGTTTGGAATATAAAGACAATACATTTCTAATATACTGTGAATCTTACTTTTCTGTGACTCAACACTCTTTCTATCAGTGGTATTCATCATTTTATGGAGACAGTAACTACAATTTAGAATAAAGGGATCACTGCTCAAGTTGAGATTCAAATCAGATGTCTTGAATCTTAAGAAAGAGCACAATCTTGAGAGCCAGGCTTTTCTGAGAATAAAATTCTCTAAATTCCAGAGTTTTCCTTGCCTCGAAAAGAGGGAAGCACAGTAGTCTGAGTAAAGCACTTGACTATAATCCCTAGGAGAGAGGATAAAGGACATGGTATAAAGGGATTCCACAGCAAAAAGTAAAACCTTTCTGGACAGTGGGTAGTTTCGCCGCATATATACATACATTCAGAGGGTATGAAACCAGGGTGAAAATTCTGCCTATGTTCCAGAAAAGAATCTATGACCTACTCAACTAGGCCAGGTTCTAAAGAGTGAGCTTTTGGACTTTGAGGATTAAGACCCCATACAAGTCAAAGAGGTGGCTGACATTAAAAAACTAAAAATAGAGTTCCATAAGCTCAGAGATCCCGTTCCTGCATACATACACAGAGATAACTCTAATTTGAAAACATACATGCACCCCAATGTTCATAGCAGCACTATTTACAATAGCCAAGACTTGGAAGCAATCTAAGTGCTCATCAACATATGAATGTATAAAGATGATGTGGTGTATATATATATACAATGGAATACTACTCAGCCATAAAAAGAATGAAATAATGCCATTTACAGCAACATGGATTAACTTAGAGCTTACCATACTAAGTGAAGTAAGCCAGACAGAGAAAGACAAATATATGATATCACTTACATGTGGAATCTTAAAAAATGTTACAAATGAACTTATTTACAAAACAGAGACAGACTCACAGACACAGATAACAAACTTGTGGTTACCAGGGGAAAAGGGGATAGGGAGGGATAAATTGAGATTTTGGGATCTGCAGATACTAACTACTATATACAAAATAGATAAGATCCTACTGTATAACACAGGGAACTATATTCAGTATGTTGTAATAACCCATAATGAAAGAGAATATGAAAAAGAACATATATATATATATATATATATATATATATATACACACACACACACACACAATTTATTTATAACTGAATCACTATGCTATACACCAGAAACTAACACAGCATTGTAAATCAACTATACTTGAGTAGAAAAAAAAAGAGGTGCTTGACAATGAAATATTTAAAACTCTACTATTCTAGAATGTTCTATGACCATGTGAGGTGATTATGGCAGAGTATACACATGGTACCCTGTACTTTAGGCTGAGAAAGGGCTTGACAGAATACCACCTCTATTCCCTTGAGGTCTGCATGTATGACATTGATAAAAATCCATGTTCTCATGTACACTCTGGGGTGCAAAAGGTTTCCATGAATTATTAGTCAGCAGACTTGCTAGAGATTTCCTGAATTAACAGGCGAACTGATAGCAAGCCCACAGTAAGTCTAAATTCAAAGCAGAGGGTGTGGCTTGGTTAAGAAGCATAGGATCAGCAGAACCAGCTAACGGCCAAGCAGTACTGTCCGGCTTTATGTCCAGGAATTACATAAACAGAAACTACACAGTTGACACTAGCTATGCCTTTTCAGCAGCCAGTCCATGAATATAGGGAAGCTGTGGACTAAAGATAAGTCCCCATTTCAGTCAGCAGCAGAAGTCAGCAAAACATCAACAGAAACTCCTACTTTCCCTGCTCAGGTCATAATATGAGCTTCCTTTGGGTCCATACACCAATAGGTGAGAAAGAAAAAACATTGATGTGGTGTAGGTGGGACTAGGATGTGTGCATGCTGGGGGGGACTGGACTGAATGGAGAAACTTTGAAAGCCTGATCATTTATCTACATGAGATTGAGTTTATCTTTAAAAAGATCATGTTAAATTAGAAAAAACTGAGATAACCTGAATGGAAAAGTTTACTTATTACACTTGTTTTTATTTATTTTGACACTGTTTATCAGATCAGGGGGCATCAGAGACAGACAAGCTCATTCATGGAAACAGAAAAGGGTACTTTTTTTCATGTCTGTATTATTATAAAGTTTGGCTTCCTGCTGCACAAAACACAACCTTTCTAATATATTGTGCATAAGTGGAATCTTCTATGGAGTTCCTTTCCAGTTTTATTGCAGCAACAATTTTACTGCATTTTTGTTTACGTATACAGAAAAGAAATACTTTCCCCTATTTTTCCATTACCTGAGAAGTGTGACAACAACAATGAAAGCCTTTCAAAAGGAGGAAAAGACTGAACAACTATCCAAGCAACAAAACATTGAGTTAAAGCAATGAAAGGGTCTGTCTTGCCTTTGTTCTTAGAAATTTAACATATAGATAAGAGAAAAGGAAAGGAGAAGAGAAGAGAGAAAATAAAAAAAAACAAAAGGAAAAAATAGATTATATCAGACAACTGGGCAAGGTTTTCCCAACTTGTGAAAATCTGGAGACATTTGCTTTGTGATTTTTTTTAATGTTACACTTCAGTTTTTCCTCTGCCTGGAAATTCTATTGATGACTATTTGACAGAACTATAAAAATATAACCTTGCCGGTAAATAGATATAAAATGAATACTATATTATTAAGCTTTATTGTTATTCTATTGATAAAGTTTTTTTTTCTACTCTAGGCACTAGACTTTCCAAAAATGGCCATCCAGGCAGCCACCGAAAGCCTGTAAGATGCCAAAAGCGCCATAATTCATCTGTTTTTAGGATTCAACTTTACCTCACCAGTGGCTGCATTAGGTTCATATGGATGAGACCAACAATGTCAGCAAGCATTAGCATCTGAAGACTCATTTTTAAAGCAATGGTTGAACTTAGTTTATACTCTCAAAAGTGACTCCTTTGACCTCTGCCTTTTAAATAAGTGTAATGTGTGCTTCAATTTCCTCAGTTCACAAATTAGTCAGACATCCTGAATTAGCAGCAGAATGCCAATTCATGAGTTTACGTTGAGAAATATATTAGCCAAGCCTCCTCTGGTTATTCAGTTCTCTCTCAGTAAAAACTATATAGGAAGCCAGTATTATTAGAAATGTTCTTGGTGGGTTTAGAATTGAAGGAAGGGAAATTTGCTATATAAATTAAAAAACTAAAGACTCATGGACTATCAAAGATTAATTCACCTCCAAAAACGATGATGTCAGTGGTGCACAGATGAGCGAAGCCATAGTCTACGTCTAGGTTCTTTTCCTCTGGGTGACACTGGGTATTCACTTCCTTTTGCTCTCACAGGAATGTTTTAGTAACCTACATTTCTGCCCTAGTTAAACAATGATCCCAAAGTCAGAGTTTTCTCATTTTTTCATGGGGCTCCTTGGGATAATGAAAATAGCCAAAGAACAACACACTAGAATTACATTCTTAGATTTGTGGCACAAAATATACTCAATAGCTACATAACTGTGATCAATGGGTCATTTTAGAAACACAGCTGTGGCTAGTCATCAGGAAAATCAATTTGTATGAGTTCCAAAATGTAAACTGTTAGTTTATAGGATGATTGCCTAAATACAAAAGTGATTCTTAAATTTGAAGGATGATTCAATATATGCTATCTTTAAATTGTGACTTTTCTTTAGCATATTTAAGCATTTTATAGATTTTACTACTTCATGTTGCCATTACATTGGATAGATCCTTCAAGTTGCTGCTAGGAATCAGTAATTGATAACCACATAAAATTTAGGATTCCTTGTGCTCCTCTAATAGAATGAAGAAAAATACATGATTCAATTCACAAAAAAAAAAAAACTGAGTAAAACACAGCATTTTAGAACTTCATCTGCTGTGTCTAATGAGGTACATCTGTATTAGCAATGCTCTATTCACAATTACCAGCAAACTCTGTTCTAAAACACAAAGAAGCGAAACGTTAATGCAATGACATTTCTTTTTCTTTGCAGACTAGGTAATTTAAAATGCATTACTATAGGTTTCTTTTTTATTTATTAATCAACTACTAAATTGAACAGCTGTTATGTATAAGGCACTATATTGAGCAACAGAGACAAAAATAATAAGTGATAAGACATAACATTTCTTGAGTACTTACTATAATTCAGCACTGTGCTAAGCTCTTTGCATACATTACCTCATTCAGTGCTTAAAAAAATCTAGAGAATTTGAAACATACTTTTCTCCCAGGCTCTTTGTAACTTCAGCATGATCATCTTCAAAAGAACATATCCTAATATCTCTTACAGGTCATTCCATTCCACCTCCTTATCTCTACTTTATACCTGTCAACATCATCCTACATGTAACTTCTTTCTCACTGTTCTTAAAGCATCTCTTCTTGACAGTCCTAAGAAAGTCTATCCTATTAACTTCTTTATGACAGAAGTTTATCTTTCCCTCTGCATCCTCACAACCTGCCAATGCGCCCAGCCCTCAGCTGTTACCCAGAAAAGCAGAATTCCCTAAAGTCTAGTTTACAGATCAATAGTGTGCCTGTGAGTCCTCCACGTTACTTTTAAATAGGTTTCTTGCTCTACTATTTGAATTTTCCAACATAAAAAAAATTTATATCACTTTTAGCCCTTTTAGAATTTTATAATCTTATACTTTATTAAAGATATTTGTTACTTGTTTGAAAGGTATTATCACATCCCAATTAAATTCTTTTGGATTATAAAGGAAGAATCTGGCTGGAGTAGACAAGCCCTAAAACAGTTTTGTTTTTGACACAATCTAAAACGAAAGAGAGGATAACACACTTAAAAAGGATATGTGTTTTAGGAATACGTTTCATACATGTGCAAACACATGGGCCTTCTTATTTCAATGACATGCATGAAAGATGCTACAGGAAATCCACGTGGATTCTGGTTTGGGATCATTTTTAGATTTTATAAACTAGTGTTCATTCCTTTCTTTATTGTTTAATAAAGAATCCTCTGCATTAACTAGTTTCAAAAACTCAATGGCAACAGGAACCAAATCAAACTCTGGTGCAATAGCTGTTAGAATTGATTAAAATAAAACAACAAATTACTGAGAAACTTGAAGGTTGAAACACAGAGGTGTAATTAACATATCAAAGAATCCTATTGCTCCAGAATTCATAGCATTAAAAGAAGAGCTTTTTTCTTCTGTTGTGTTTTCCTTTCCCCTTGCACCAAAGTTTTATCAATATTTTCAAACAATTATTATCACAGATATAAAAAAGTTAGTTTTTGTAATTATTTCTCCAGTGATTGATTTGTTTATATACAATTTCAAAACTTTTAAATTAATGTTCACATTGTTCTAGTAAAGAAAAATAGAACAATACCAATAGACAAGGTCTGTTAGTCCCATATTCACTTATATAGTCCTTTCCAAATGCAGGTATGCAAAATGGAAAAAAGAAAAATAATCTTAAACCATTTATAGAATATGTGATTATATTTACAAAATCAATTTGATTTTCCCCTTCTTATATATCTTGTAACCTCGTAAGTAAATAAAATATAATTTCATAGGTCAGCTACAAAATAAAAAAATTTTTCTTACCTATAATATTATAGATCAGTTACAAAATAAAATCATTCTTGCACACATCTTGAAACTTAACCTGCAGCTTCACAAGAGCTGTGTAAAGATGCTGTTTCCAGCAGAACAATTAATTTGCGACCTTGAGTATGTTCACAACATATTCTAGCTAAATGAAGATTCAAGCAAATTCCATAAATAGGTAAGTATACTCTGATTTCTGAAAACCTCCAGCCACACATACACTCCTTTACCTTCAACCTGTTGCATCACCAAAATTATGTGTTTCCACTGACATTAGACTGTTTCTTACAAATACTTGCTCTCTAATGGTCTTCCTTCCAAAAGTGCCACTAAGTACCTGTCTACTCCCATACTTTTGCCCCTCCTTAGTTTCACAGTCCACACAGGTTATTTTATCTGATAAAGATGCTGACATCTTTATCAGCTTTCATCCAAAGAGATATAACCTTTCCCCTGCTCTCTCCAGCAGTCTACAAATTATGACCTATTTGACAAATCTAGCTGGCTGCCTGGTTTGTAAGTAAACAGTCACAACCATCCAAATAGTCAATGGCTGCTTTTGCTCTAAATATGCCATGACAGAGACCATACGCCACCCCTCTTCCCCCCGATCATTTACTGTTTATCCTTTTGCAGAAAAGGTTGGCTGACTTGGTCTCTAACATGGGTACACATGCCCCATATTCAATGTAGATCGTATTTAAAATTGTGAAAACCCATTAGAAATTGTTTCTTGGGCCAGGGCTTGCCTATTCCAAATTTGTTTGCTGAAATCAGAGCAAAATCATGGGGCAATAGAATATGGTAAGCAATGGGTTATATAACTAATGTTTTTTTCTCTTTGAGCAGGAGATCCATTCACATTAATAAATGATCCAAGAAACAGCACTGTCAAATTTACAAACTCGTAACAACTCAAAATGCATTTAGGTATACTTAAAATGGAATATTAAAAGCAGTAACAATATTCATATTATCGCAAGTTCATTTTCTATTATAAAGAGTAAAAGTTAGAAAATTCGACTTTTCCAAACATGAAGAGAAAAGAATGAGGTATATTTAATAATGAATGATATATAAAAACTAATGCTACTTTATAACACTTTGTCCTGGTTCTTTATCTAAGAGACGGAAATCTTCTTAGAAGTTGTGTTAGAATACTCTTATTATGCAATGACCCAGGACCATTTGATAATAATAACATGTAACACATATTGAATATTTAGTACACGCTATATATTTGCCATTAATTAGTAAAAACAATTGAATTGCAGGAATTTTTTATGGTTCAAACTAACAATTATTTTAATTAATATTCAAGTTAGAAAATATTATTACCATATTCTAAATGAGGAGACTGAGACATCACTGAGTAGTAACATGCTGAAAGTCAACTTGATAATGGTGGCATCAAGCAGAGAACCTAGGTCTGTCCAGTGCTTAACCACTCACTAGACATACTACACTGTCACTCATTAGATGACACAGCTAGGTATGGTAAAAAAGTCCGATAGTGAGAATGAAAAGATCTGAATTTTTGTTACAGTTCTAAACCTTAGACAAGTGATCATTAACAAGCATTTAACCTCTGTAAATTTAGGTTCCCTCAACTATCATGTGGGGAAAATTATATCCGTATTCATTACTTCATAGACATATGAAAATGCAGCAGAAACTTCAAAGTAAAGCACACGCCTTGTGTACACAGAATAGACGAACTGAAAGGGAGAAGATGGATTTTGGCAGAAGGAGAAGCAGTACTACAGAAACGAGGGTGTCATTTAGAGGTTAGGAGAATCCCTCTGGGGAAAATGCAGGCAGAAACTGAAAGAGTGGTATTCACGTAACAGTCAATTTATTTAAGATTTGGAGAGCACAAGGCTTGAACTCTTCCTTGAGTTCAATATGAAAGAGAGTGTTTCAAAGAAACGTGTTTAGTAGGATAAAAGGTTTTTCCTCCACTTCAACAGAGCTGCTTTAGAGCAGTGAAGAAGTGGCTGAGTAGCATTTCAGGGGGAAAATAAACAAGAAAAACACCTGAAAGTAGCATTAGCAGTGGTGATACTGAGGTCTCAAGGAGGGCGACGTGAAAGCACAGGAGCTGGAAAGCAGTATCGCAGCTGGCACACAAAGGGCGAATGCAATAGTCATGCAGTAGGAGTTCTCGCCATAACAAGAAAGGAAAGGACAGAAAACACAACGATCAAGTGTTTTTGAATGAGATCTCCAACAGATCCAACTATCAGAAGCCATTTTAAGCGTGCATAAGTGAAAAGAGAAACACATGATAAATATACCAGGGTGTCTCATGGAATTCAAGGAAAAAATATCAAACACAAGCATAACCTGGTACAACAAATATGTACAAAGTTACTGAAGTAGAAAATAGAATGTAAAATTTAAACTTCTAGCAGACAAAAACCACCCAAAAACAAAATTACAAAACAGGAGAAAACTGTCGCAGGACTCTCCCACATGAATAAATATAATTATAAAAGGCATTTGCAGTTTTGAACCAAACTTTTAAACTTTGAAAATAGAAATAAATGAACAATGGGAAGATTAGAAATGAGAGCTAAACAAACTCTGAGGACACTGAAGGAAAAGATAATATCAACCTATAATTTATGATGAAACTAGAGTTGTCAAGAATAGTACAACTGGATGTATTAAACAAAAAAGAATAAATAGAGCCAAGACCATGAAACTGAAGCAAAGAATGAGATAAAATGTGTCAGAGAAGAGGACAAAGAAATCTCCTATCCCCAAAAAGGAATAAAACTTAAAACTAAATTTCAGGAAACTTTCATGATACAAATGATGTTCTGAACATCTATTTAAAATAGTACACTATGTTCCTGGTCAAGCAGATCCAAAATAGTTCATACTAGACATAGCTCCATGGGGCTATAGAAAAAAAGTTACAAATGACCAGTAACACGGGGAAAATACTGTACATACAAGTCCTCTTAAGGAGTTAACTAAAGGATACATTTTATTCAATAAAGACTGGATTAGAAAAACTTGAACAAAATAGTAACTATAAAAGAGTGTAAAGCACTGGGTAAACACAAATCCATGAATTCATAGTGATAATAAAAAACATGTGGGTGGAAGAAGAGGGGAGGAAGTGGGAGTGGAGAGCGGAGGGGGGATGGGAGAGGGGGAGAGGAAGAAAACATAAACCAGATTTGCCACCAATGGAAGTGGCTATTACTGTAACCATTTAATAGAAAAATGGGTAATTAATAGAAAAGAAATAAGCATATACTGTTGTTTTTTTTTTAATTTTTTTGCAAGAACTGTTTTTGGCCTAATTAATGAGAGAAGATACTTCTCAGAAGAATACCAACTAACTTAACATATTTAGAAGGAGTAATAGAATTAGACAAATCGCCAGTTTGTAACCACTGATCAAATAATCAATTAAAGCAAGAATCAATAATGAATATTTTATCTATTAACTTCTGGAGTAGGACAATTATAAGGTAAAGCAGTACAGGAGACTTGCTAATATCTATGGAAAAACTTATCTTCAAAATGGACACATCTCATAGAACTCTCTTAAGCAGGTAATGAAAATTCACATCACTAACGGTGGGACCACGTAATGTTATGTGCCCATTAATGAGGTGAATTATGAAGTGTGTAATATAATTTATGAAATAATCTTACCAAAAAAAATAACCTCAGCCTTACCTATCCTGTAGACCTAAATTCCAACAATAGGAAATACAGGGAATAAAGCAACAGCATAAAAGTTACTACATGGAAATAATCACAGAAGAACAAAAAATTTCTACATGAAAAATTGCATGGCTGTCTGTGAAAACGTCATGGAAAAATTAAGTGAAGAGATTCCTTTAGAACAAAAGATACCACAGAAAAACCAGTATCATGCCAATTTGTTGATTCTAATCTAGATATGTAGTAGGTCAGGCCAAGAGGTAAGCAAAACTATTTGGAAAAAATGAGTATAGAAAGGATGGGAAGATGATGGCAGTGGTATGTATTCTTTTCTTTGAAAATTAGTTGTTTACTTCTTTTGGCCCAAATTTCACAGTGCATAGTCCCATGACCTTTGCTGTTCTTTTATTCTATTTTCTTCTGGAAAATGCTCCATTCTTACATTTAACTGATTAGTTGAATATGAATGTCTCTCAATTTTGTATTTACATATTTGATCATTCTCCTAAACATCATTTAACTCTAATATCATCTCTGTCAGTGCCTAGCTATGCAAATTTTGCCCAGTAATTTAATGTGCACCTTAGTCCTATTACCTATAGCGTTAAGAATGAAAATACCAAAGTAATCTATCTCCTGAGCCTATTCTAATGAACAGGGGAATATATGAAAGATTATGACATCTGTGAAAGACTGTACTTAAGATAATTTACTCAGTGGTCCGTTAGGTATATGGATATATAAATTTCCCTCATCGAGGCAGACAGTATTTCACTAAGATGCCAATAAGTAAACTCCCTCACAGAGGGCCAATAAGCAAAATTAATACTGTTGAGCTTGCAGCGCATGCTGTTTTCTTCAGTTCCGTTGTAATTTGTGGTTCTGGTTGGAGTCAATATGTATATAATCAAGGAAGATAAGTAACACCCAGCCCTTTCGTTTTTCCATAAGTAAATTAAATAATAAAAAAGAAATGTCTTTTGGCAACCCGCTGTTAGGAAGATGTTATTGGCAATGGCAAAATAGCTTCAGAAAAATAACTATACAATTGAGCCTTGCACCTGCAGTAGAAATCCATGACTGAATGCTTTCTTAAAGCCTTTGCTTCTTTACAGTAAATTCAGTAATCATAAACATTAGAAAGGTATATGGAGCCAATTTTCCTGGGTATGTACAGAAAAGATGGCAGTATATCTGTAAGGCTACCTATCTGCAGGCTGGTGCATTCCAGAACAACAGACCACAGAACATGCTGCAAAGCAGAGGCACACATATTTCAGGCTAGTCACCTGGAATTTAAAACAGCCCTCAGTCTGACGGTATGCTTGCGCTTAAAACAAACCAAAACAACAAAAAGATTAATCACAGCGAAGAACGTAATATTTTTTCAAAGGTACATAAAAAAATTAAACTGATCTTTGCCCATAAAAGATGCACACTTGAACATGCAAGGGGAATCTGGACCTGCAATATTAAATTCCAGGTCAAATACTTCTGAATATGGATTTTAACCCTGAGATGACCACTCTAATTTTATGTCACAAATCTAGTGATGGGAGGTTGTTAAATACCACCTTTTTTTTCACCCTATTATAGTTACCATGTAATCTATATAACAGGTTTTCTGAATTTTATGATAAATTGTGGCTCCCAGTACCCAGCAAATCTAACTAGTGATTTTCAGCGGAGGTCCTGGCTTATTTGGAATCAATACAATGCCCGAGAATGTAGGATTTTAAGGATGTTTTCAGGATTTTTTCTCAGCCCTGATATTTTTGGCATCCCTTCTTTTCTTGGCTGCCACCCTAATTCCAGTTTCCATTTCCAATGCCTTTAGGTTACAGAGGCAATTCTTACTGAAAAGCTCCAGAGGCAAAAAAGGGATAGAATTATCAGCACAACCATCCTGACACTGAGCAGGAAAGCAGAAAGGCAGGCCACTGACCCAAGATGTTTGTGCTGGTGAGGGCAGAGGTAGCAAGTGATTATGGGATTTTGATGGTATTCTTTTTCTCATTTGGGATTTGCTATTTTGGCAAGCTATAGATGGGCACTGAAGTATAAGTCATTAGTAAAATACATATATACTAATCAAGATTTTAAGAAGTGTCTTCCTGAGCATTTTAACTGAAATAGATTAGGTTGAACCCCTTAGTCCACATTCTCACTAAAATTCCTGAATATTATACCAGAATTACATTTTAATGGCCAGTTTTGCTCTGAGTTTCTAGATCTCACTAACATTTTACCTCCCACTATATTTTCTGCCTTTTATTCGGTGGCAACTGTTTGCAGAAAATAACCAACATTCATTGTTTTCCCCAAAACAATTCATGCCAGGCATTTGATTGAACACTTTAAGGTAAGAGATTTGATTACCATGCAGCACAATAAATGATATAAAGGTGAATATTAAGCAACCCTGTATTTAAAAATCTTCCAGCTACCAATTAGAGGTTATCACCAGTCACTTCTCTGCAGGATCCTAATCTATTTGTGTTGCTGGAATTCCCTTCTCTATTTTAATACGCTTCCTATTTTCCTATACAGATGAGTTTATCTTTCTGCACTGCACTCTTTTGGATCTGATCCTTCATTCATCTATCTGTAAGATAAAGTGCCAGCAATGCTCACTCTGAATGGTTAGTAGCACAGAAGAACAGGTAAAATTTTCAACAATGTCAGTGAATCTTTGACCCTAAGCCTCCCAAAACACTTAGAAAGTATTAGTGACTTTAATCACCTTTTGTGTAATATTTTTTTCCACTTTGCCATCATAAGAACAGTTTTGCAGAAGGGCATGATAGTCTGGAAAAATATGATAGGTTTCTTCAGTAGTCCCTCTGATTCCACATTCTCACTACTAAACTACGTATATTCCACGGATTTTAGAAAGGATGTGCCCTCACTGTGTCCACATGAGGATCTAGAAACGAATAGGACCTGGTCCCTTTCCAACCCATCACACTGTAAATATGCCCAAATCTGTAAAATGCTTTAAAACATTTAGAAGATAAAATCATGGTAATAATATCATTTGCAAGGGAATTCTGGGAGGTAAGAGATCCTGTCCTCTGAGGCTCAAAATTGTGTTATTTTTCTGTTGAGGTCAAGTTCTGAAAGGCTATGAAGCCTTTAATTCCAGTTCCCCTTAACCAGAAGGTGAGAAAACTTTTAACAACCTCAGAGACTACTAGGAAGGCACTAATGAATGATAATTTATGCCCAGCAGTAGGAAGAGCAGTCAAATCTGAGATAGTGTGATATAACTTCTGCAGCTTTTGTAAGCACATAGGAAAAGTGTGGTTTATTTGTAGATTAGGAATACTTGAAGTAACATTTCAACTATATTTAATAAAACCAAGTTGGAATAAAGGTCTAGCAAAAGAGAAAATCAGCTATAGCACCCATATATGAATTATGTACAAACACATCTAAGCATATTCACTGTAGGTCTTGACTCATAAGTAAACACGGAAACAATCTGCTGTATTTCTGAACTAAATATCATACAGTAAGATAGAAAATATCAGCATGTATCTCACACAGTATGACAGTGTGAAACTTTGCTTCATTTATATACACTTGTACATTGGTTTGCTGTGTCTTTTGAAAAGCTACACAAATGTTACTCCTTAACACAACTATATTTCAATTAAAATTTTTTCCTCAGTGGGTGAGTCCTAATTAAAAACAAATTTTCCTGTGAATCTACAGTAAAATAAACTAATTAATATGAATTAACATAGCTTAATTTTTTATTGAAGGATAGTTGACTCACAATATTACACGAGTTTCAGGTGTGTAACATAGTGAATCAATATTTTTATAGACTATATTCCATTTAAAGTTACTATAAAATGTCTACATTTCCCTGTGCTGTACAATATATGCTTGTTGCTTATCTATGCCCCTCTTAATCTCTTGATCTCATACCCCTATCTTGCCTCTCCTCCTTTCCCTCTCCCCACTGGTATCCACTACCTTGTTTTCTATATCCGTAAGTCTGTTTGTTTTGTTACATACATCCATTTATTTTTTAGATTTCACATATAAGTGATAATACACAGTATTTGCCTTTCTCTGATTGACTTATTTCACTAAGCATAACACTCTCTAGATCCATCCACGTTGTTGCAAATGGTAGAATTTCATTCTTTTTTTTGGCTGAATAATTTTCCATTGTGTGTGTGTGTGTATGTGTGTGTATCTTCTTCATCCACTAACTTGTTCATGGACACTTAGGCTGCTTCCATATCTTGGCTATTGTAAATAATGCTGCTGTGAAAATTGGGATGTATGTATCTTTTTGAATTAGTATTTTCATTTTTTTCAAATATACACTCAGAAAGAAATGTTGGATCATACGATAGCCCTATTTTTAGTTTTTTGAGGAATCTTCATACTGTTTTCTACAGTGGCTGAACTAATTTACATTTCCATCAACAGTGTACACATGTTTCTTCTTCTCTACGTCCTCGCCAACATTTGTTATTTGTAGACTTTTTAATGATCGCCATTTTGACAGGTGTAAAGTACTATCTCATTGCAGTGTTGATTCGCATTTCTCTAAAAATTAGTGATGTTGAGCAACTTTTCGTGTGCCTGAAGCCATCTGTATGCCTTCTTTGGAGAAATCTCTATTAAGGTCTTCTGTCCATTTCTTAGTCAGGTTATTTGGTTTTTAATATTGAGTTCCATGAGCTGTTTATATATTTTGGATATTAACCCCTTATCTGTCATACCATTTGCAAATATTTTCTCCCATTCCATAGGTTGTCTTTTTGTTTTTGTCAGTGGTTTCTTTTGCTGTGCAAAAGCTTTTAAATTTAATTAGGTTCTATTTCTTTATTTCTTTTGATTTAGCAAACAATTGATCCAAAAAAAGTATTGCTACAATTTATGTCAAAGAGTGTTCTGCCTATGTTATTTTCTAGGAGTTTTATAGTGCCAAGTCTCACATTTAGAACATTTCTTCACACCATATACAAAAACAAACTCAAAATGGATTAAGTACATAATACTTAACTCTTTAAGTAGCTTACCATAAAAAGCAAAGTTAAAGTTGTTACCATTGCAACATGGTATGTCTGAGTCATTGTGTGTTTGTATTTGAGTATGTGTGTTGTGCATGCAATACATGCACATATATAGAAACACATATAGTATGCCATGTATTATATGTGCATGTCATATATATATATGCATATAATATGTATTCTATGACTTATAAATATGTTATGTATAATAGACATATTATTATGCACATATTTTATATAGAGAGAGACAGAATAACATGCAAAGTAAAATCAAGACTAAAATCACCAATCATCAAAGAATACTCTAGAGGAATATGGCCAGTGGTGTTCAAGTAATTACTTAGGTTTTTGCTTTGCTGAGTTGAGATTGCAGGCTGAGAATATGAGTTGGGTTACTAAGTAAATTAAAAAAATCTATTCTAGGCTATGTTGGGTAAAGAGATAATATAGCAGGCTAGAAAAAAAGTATGGAAAGAAGAATAGAGCTTTTGTTTGACTGGTTTTCACTTTTCACTTTTTACAGATTTATTAAGACCTAATCAATATATATTAGATTGAATAATACCTTAAGAGTACCACTTGAAAGATGTTGACATATTTATATACCCATGAAACCATCACTACAAACATGATAATGATGCATTCATCACCTCCGAAGTTCCCTTGTGCTCCTTTGTACTCTCTCCTTCCTTTTCCTTCCTAATCACTTACACCCACCCCACCCACACCTACATCCCCAGGCAACCACTGATATACCTCTGTCACTGTAGCATAGCTTGCATTTCTTTAGGATTCTATACAAATGAAATATAACTTAATATAATTATTCTGAGATTCATTTAATGTCATTGTGTGTAACATTAGTTCATTTTTTAAAAAATTTCTGACTATTATTCCATTGTATGGATACACTACTATTTGATTATCCATTTATTTGATGATAGATATTCAAGTAGTTTTCATTTTCTGGCTATTACAAATAAAGCTGCCATGACTCTTCATACACAAAGTTTATTAATTTGCTAGGGCTGCCATAACAAAATATCACAGACTGGGTGGCTTAACAATAGAAGTTAATTTTCTCCTAGTTCTAGAGGCTTAAGTAAGAGCCCAATCAAAATTTCAGCAGATTTGACTTCTTTTGAGGCCCAATTCTCAGCTTGCCAATGGCCAACTTTTTGCTATGTCTGCACAAGGACTTTCCTCTGTGTGTGCACATCCCTGGGGTCTGCTTTTGCATCCAAATCTCCTGGGAGACACCAATCAAATTGGATAAAGGCTCACCCTTATGGCCTCATTTTAAGTTTGTCACCATTTTAAAGGCCTATCTCCAAATACAGTCAAGCTTCTGAGTTACTGGGGGGCGAGGGCTTCAACAGATGAACTTTTGTAAGGGTCACAATCAGCCCATAACACAAGCCTTTATGTGGACATATCCTTTATTTCGTAAAATGTTACACATACACCTAGGAATGGAATAGCGGAGTTGCCTGGTGTATATATACCTTTTTAAGAAATTGTTAAATTGTGTTCTAAAGCTGTTATATTATTTACCATTCCCACCAATATCCTCCTGTCTACTTGTTGTATCAATTATTAAGAGAGGGGTGAATAAATTTCCAATGCCAATTGTAATTTTTTTCTTTGCACTTCTATCATATTTTGCTCCCTTACTTTGAAGTTCTATTATTTAGGTTTTCCAATATTTAGTAAGATTGTTATGATTTCTTGCAAAATTAAATTCTTCATCATTATGGAATTACCCTTTAGCCCTTGTAATATTATTTTTTTAAATTTTGTCTGATGTTAATATAACAGCTTTAGTTTCATTAGGTTAATATTACTACAATATTTATTTTCCTATCCTTCTATTATAACCAATTATATCTTCATATTTAAATGGCTTTTTGTTCAGTAGTATTTATTCCATCCTGCTTCTTTATTCAGTATGGTATTCTCTGTGTTTGAATTAGGTACATTAGTGTGATTATTGTTAAAGTTTGGTTTAAATTTATAAACTTGCCATATATATTCTCTGACCTCATTTGTTCTTTGGATTCATAATTTCGTTTCATCTCCCTCTGAGAATGTTGTCTATAATCTCATTTTTAATGGTTGAACCAGGGCTTATACTACCTTATCACAGTAACTGAGTGATATTTCACCACTTTCCACACAGTATTGCAACACAAAGACATTACAATAATATACCTAAAACTCCCCACCCTAGCCTTTGTTGTATTTTTAAAATATATTTCACTTCTACATATAAGTGCCACTATGCATTTTTATTATTTTTGCTTCAAAGCGTCAATTATCAACTAAAAAGACGTTAAAAAAAAGAAAATAAAAATAGACTTCCCACATATTTATAATTTATGCCACTCCTCATTCCTTTGTATAGATCCAGACTTCTACCTCGTACTACTTTCCCTCTACATGAAAGGCATTGTAATTTTTTTTTAATTCAGATCTGCTGCTAATGAGAAAGTCTTTATTCACCTCCATTTGCTGAATGATTTTTAGAGAGAATAGTCCATAGATTGACAGTTATTGTTATTTTCCATCCCATTTTCCAGCTCGTATTGTGTCAGGTGAGATGGCTACTGGCGTCTCACTCTTAACTGCTTTACTCAGACTACTTTTAGGTTTTGATTTTTGTTCTTGATTTTGAGGAATTTTATCATGTCTTGTGGTTTTTGTTAATGTTTCTCACACTTGGGGATTGTTGAGCTTCTTCAATCTATTGGCACATTGTTTGCATCAAATCTGGAAAATCTGCAGCCATTGTTTTATAAAATGCTTTTGCTTGTCACTCCTTTTTCAGGGACATCAATCACACCGGCTACCTGATGGTGCCCTATAGCTCACAGGTGTTCTCTTTATTGTGTCTTCAGTCTTTTACCTCTCCGTGTTCTGTTCCAGATAATTTCTATTACTCTATCTTTAAGTTCTCTAACCTTTTCTTCTACAATGTTTACTCCTTTTGTAATCAGTGTTTTTTTTTCATGTCAAAAATTGTCATGTTTTCACTTTTATGACTCTATTCATCATATTTAAGCTTTTCTCTATCATCTTGTACGTTTGGAATTTAATTATAATAAAACGTTAGTCTTCCTGTCTACTACTGCTATCATAAATGTAATCTAGGGACCTGCTTCTATTCTTATTACTTATTATTATTATTATTATTTTTTACTATATTACAGGTCACAATTTCTTGCTTCTTTGAATACCAAGTAGTATTTCATTGGCTGTCAGACATTACGAATTTCACCTTGCTGTATCACGGATGGTTTTGTATTCCTCTACATACTCTTGAACACTGTTCTAGGAAGCAGGCACATTCCTTGGAACTGGTGTGATTCTTTCTGGAAAGGCTTTTTTAGTTTGTAAGCTGTGTCCAGAGCAGTGTTCAGTCCAGGAAAATCTATGAATAATTATTCCTCACCACTAAGACAGGATCCTTCTGAGTACTCGAACCGGCAGAGTTCCACACCACCCCCAGCACCCCACTGTGAAGGTGAACTTTCCACTCTGGTCATTTATACTTGGTCCCACGTGATCCCTGAGGAGTATTCCTCTCTTTTTCAGATTCTTTGCACAACCTCAGGTGGTTTTCTTACATGCTTATGCCAATCAGGTCAACTTAAGGCTTAGAGAGGATTCTTCAGATCTCAGGAGCTGTCTCTCTGGGGAGCCCGTTTTTCTCCAGCACTCTGTCCTGGAGTGTCTCCAGCACTTCTTGGTCACCCACTTCTGTCTTTTAAACTCAGAGAGATTGCCAGACTTCACCTGGGTTATTCCCTAACAGTGTAGCTTGGAAAATCTCTCAAATCAGGACTCAAGGTTACCTTTTGTTGTTATTGTTGATTAGCTGCTCACTGATCTCTCCTCTCACAGAAACCGCAGTCCTGATAGCCAATATATGAAAAGTGTTATATTACGTATTTTATTTCATTTTTTAATTGCTTCATGTGGGACGGCAAATCCATTATCTATTATGCCATGGTGGCCTGAAGCAGAAATTCCCCAGATATGTTTTAAGTTTTCAGAGACTGTTATTGTTTTTCTGTAGGGAATGCAGTGTAAAATCTTTCATATTTTCCCATGTAATCATCAGTGAAATAATCAGTTAATAACAGACCGTTGAAGGTAAACGTATTTTGAGAAGACACAGAAACTCAGTCCTACTTCAGTAACTAAGATGTGGATACAAACTTCAAATGGTCAAGAAATTTGCCTTGTTTATCTGTACATCCCCAGGAGCTACCACTGTATTGAATAAATAATTGCTAAATAATGTAAAGATGGTTATGGATGGGAATTAAATAATTAGTCTCATGCAGATACATAAACTTAATTTTTCAGTTTAGTATATATTTCTAAATATATCCTGCTCTTCAGTTCTTTAATTTAGAGTAATGTGGAGTTGTTAAAGCTAATAATCATAACCTGCCTCCTCCCGCAGACACTGCTAATTTGTTGATATTACTATCCCCCGGTACAAACGTAATCAAGAGGGAGAAACTAGTAGGTCTTCTGAGAAACTTCTTTAGCTTCAGACTGTTAAAATCCCTTTCAAAATTACTGCTCATAGAGTTTCAAGAGGAGGAAATTTACTTAACGTTACTTCATGCTATACAGGGACAATACTTCAAAACATAGTAAATTGTAAAATTTCACAACATTAGGGCATTGTAAATCACAGTAACGCCACTGATGAGGACCTTTTAAAATGTGTTACTTATGAGTTACAAAAATACTTATAAATGTCCACCTAAGTATATACAGTCCTTGGAATTATTCTAAGAGGAAAAGGTAAGGTAGAATCATAGAATATTTATTAAGTCATACATTTAAAATGAGAGAATTTATGAAGTAATAGTATTCCATTATTAAAATTATAATTGTGAATTCTTTGCAGCCACATGGAAAAAAGGTTTGATTAATAAATTGAGTAAAAAGGTACAGAACATGAACATGAGTTTATGACGCTATGCTAATATATGTGTACACATGAGTAAGAATTAGAAAACGCAGAATAATGAAAAAAAAACTGACTGTTAAGGTGCATAGATGGTGAGCAATTCTTTATACACAAATGTATTTTAGAGGAGTTGCTATAAAGAAGGCTATTTTCACATCAAATATATATTTTGATTCTAGGTTTAATTTGGGTCATATTTGCAAACATGAAAAATCAGTTTTCACCCCTTAAAATCATTTCTCAAATGCTTTGCTTACATATGGAATTAAATATTAAATTTTTTTCTAGCTTATATGATGCTATTCACATTTGTAACCCAAGGGTGTTTTAATTTGCATCTATGCTTGTGGCAGAAGCAACACTCTGATAATTTGCTACTGTTTTGTGTAGTTAGCTCATGAGGGCTTTGAAATATCCTTATTTGATGTTCCTATTTCAGCATGCTCTAATCATGTCTGCTGACAGCAGTTTCAGAATTGCTCAATGTAAGTGCAGAAAACAAGGGTGACTAGCCAGGCTTCACCACTGCTTACATAATCAGACTGCTGAAATGACAGAATTAGGACTAATTTAAATGAAACATTTGTCTTCTCTCATGTGAAGGAAATGTAAGCCTTACTGACATCATGACAGTTATAATTATCTAAGGGAGTGACTAGCTTTAGATCACCAAACTAGATCTTGAAGAAAGAAGCACACTCTATAGAGGAACAAATAGTTCAAACAGGTACACACACACATGCACACTTACACACACTATCCTGGCTTGAAGGATACACACACACAACACATGGATATTTGTAACAGCAAAATAAATACCCCTAGTTACTAAATTATTATCTCTACGAATCTAAAATGCGAATCAGTTTCCAACTGATCAAGTTATGAGATAAATATGTCACTCTTGGATTTATCTTCTAAACTAGAAAATAAAGCAAACAGACCCATTGATAATATACTAGAGAAATTCCTAAATTTCTCACACACACACACACACATGCACACATATACAAATAAAAAAGGACAATGGGCTAGCCTAAGAGATTAAAGTTAATTTCCTTTAAATTAAAATCACACATGTTATGTAACAATCTTTGGTAAAACTCAGTAAACACAATCCAGCGGAAGAAGTATTACACAATTCAGCACAGTATATTCAACTACAACGGCTCCATGGATATTGATACTTTATGTATGTAAAACCTGTAGATATTTTACTGTGAAATATATGCAGTATATACACATATATGCATATACATGTGTACATATCTATATTGTATGATATATACATACACAACTTGAAAAATATCTTATACTCAAATATTGCATAAGTAATATTCCCATGCATCCTGTTCCTTTCAAAACTTTTAAATACCCTGGCCTTCTATTCCTAATAAAATGTTTCTTTTGAATGCAGTAATACAAAAATGTATCTCCATCAAAACGCTTCAGAGTTCTGAAAGGCTGAGTAAGTTCAGAATTCTGAGCAGCCACCAAGGACATATCCTTTAATGCAGTTCCACTTTTTCCATGTCATGCACTGTCCTGGAAATCCTAAAGTTAATGCTATACTTTTAATGCATACGGAAAGTAAATACCAGTTTGAGAGATCTTTTCATGCATATTTATTTGGGATTCAGGTGAATCCTAGTCCTTGTTTTTCGAGAGATTTTAAGGATTGATAAAATCACATAGCACAAATAGAGGTACGCATTACCATCAAAGAGCTAAGTGAGACCTCAGTTCAAATCTCACAAAGCAAGCAAAACACACATGTCTTCAGGTGCAAGCTCTGCATTTGGATACCCTCTAAAATGACTAATTTCATCAACAAGTATTTTGAGCACTCAGTGCATGTGAGCATTTTAACCTCTGGGCATACAACAGTTGAGTTCTTGTGTGAAAATTAGGAATGTCTCCAGCATATTGTCATTGGGTCTATTTGCTTCTTGTTTAGAAAATAATTGCAAAAGGGGGTATTGTTATTCCATATCTTAATCATTTGGGTACTGATTTTCATTTTAGATTTTTTAAGATATTAATTTAGTTACTAGGTGTCTATGGCAGGAAATTCTGAGTTGATAGCTGTGTGATCTTGTACAAGTTACCGAAGTCTTCTGTGTCAATTATTTTTATATAACTCCATCATAGAGATATCAAGAAAAATATACATTCATATCCATGTTTATATGTATATTTGTATATAATAAGTCTTTAATACATCATAGTTTTTTTTTTCTTATTGTTAAGATTCAGTGGAGCTGCAGGTGTGTGAACTAGCTATTAAAAGAGTGTATAATAAGTGTTTCAGGTAAGTCATACAGAACATAGAAGCTCACAGCATTAACATCTAATATAGGTTAGGTGAATGGAGGGAAGGGAACTTGTGGTGTAAGAGAAGGCTTCCTAGAGTTAAGTGACTTAAGATAAACATTAATGATAGTTAGAAGTTAGTAAGGTGAATGGAAAGAGAGAGGGAAAGGAAGAGGGAGAATTTCCTTAAAAAAATAGGAGCAGGAAACAGTATATCAAAGTCTATTACTTACGCGAGATATGGTATATAATATATGTAGGAGAATTGAATTCAAAGTTTAATATGGCTTGGAAAACTTTGCAGAGTAGATGAAAGTAAAGTATAGAAAAACATGGCTGTTTCACAAATTACTTGGGGATTTTTATACTTTGCAATTTAGTATACTGCAGATTCCTAAATTATTAAAACTGGTTATGTTGTCAGTTATAGGGTTTAGAATCCAAGATTTCTGGAATGACACTGTCCTTAAGTTGAAGTGAGTTGTACCTAATAATTCTGTATCTCCATCCCTTCCAACTCTAACTGCACCACAGAACTAGAGTACACAAAAACACCTGGTTTCTCTGAACTGAACATTCTGCTAGCTCAGTCATTGCCTTTTCAGATTCTCAGAAAACTCTGTCAGGATTTCACTAAATAACTAATATTGATAATTACAGAATTAGAATAAAAGTGCTAGGAGACTGGAAATGGCAAATACTATTACTTAAAAAAAAAAAAGAAACACACATATGAAAGCTAGTCTAAAAATTCATCCCAATATTGGTTCTAGAAATATTTAAAGGATATTAAAGAACTGTCTAGAAAAATATTCACCGAGAACTTGCACAGCTTCATTAAGAATAAGTTATTATATAACCTTTAATGAAAAAGAATATGAAAATGAATATATGTATGTACACACATGACTGGGACATGGTGCTGTACACCAGAAATTGACACATTGTAACTGACTGTACTTCAGTAAATTTTAAAAAAGAATAAGGTATTACAAATTGAACTCATCTGTTTCTTAAACAGCACTAAGAGATTGGAAGGTGATAAGAGTGCAAAGGTCCTTATGTACATGATATTTTTAATGGTGTATTTATCATGAAGGTATTTGATAAATTCTTACAGAGACATGAAAACTGTATAGGCACATGTTGGCTACTGCTAGGACACTTAGATCAACAATTTCAGGAGGACAGTATCTAAAAGTACCTAAAAATGTGCAATGTCAATCTTCAGAGAAGCCTTTCATGGCATTTACTAAATTTATCTCCTTAACCTAGTTCTTTTCACATTTGTTACCTCTGACCTGAATTAAAGCTTAGAAAGCATATTAATCATGTATGTAAATGTATTTTGATAAAGCATTCCTTTAAAAACCTAAATACACTAAATGATGCAGTCAGGATCCAATCAAATTCGCTAGGGTAAAATAATACGCTGAAACTAAGAAACTAAATGTAATACAGACCAATGTAAGGTTCCACACTCAGCTCAATAAAGCAAGTGCATAAGGGAATCCTGGATTAGCAACTGTGCCTGTGAACGGAGAGTGTAAATTCATGTTTGGGTTTTAGTAAGTCAGTGAGTTGACTGTATTATAATGCATAAAATTTTTGCATGCTGAATGAGTATTTAGAATGAAGGTGAAGATAATTTTAGAGTAATACTTTTTTATAATAACAACAATAATGCCTAACACATAAGTGCCATAGTAAAATGAACCTATTTAATCTTCACAACAATAATCTTATGAGGTAATTATTACTGTTACTCCCTTTTTACACGTGAGGAAACAGGCACAAAGAGATTAAATAACAGTCCCAAATCACCTGGCTAATAACTAACAGAACAATTTGACTTCAAAATTACTGCTCTTAAACAGGACACTATATTTTTAAAAGGTAAAGGGAGCATTCAGGGATGACTAGTTATGGTGATAACAATGTTATATGAGGAACTGATACTTGAAATGGGGACAAAATCTTGTAGAAGGAATTGCTGAAGTACATAACTCACTTCAAACTCTGAATAGCTCTCTTGGGAAAGAGGCTGGACTTGTTTCCAGGGCTCCAAGGAATACTAGGACACAAAAAGAGGTCTATTTCTAACGCAAATAAAAGCAAAGACTTTATAATGTAATAGCTACCTAAGATGAGCTTTGGTTAATGACACATAAAATTGCAGAATTACAGAGTTCAAGGGATGAAGTGTAGATAAATGCATTTCCAACAAGAGTGACAATATTTTGTACTATATTTGATGTTTGTGAACATGTGTAATTGCCCTCCTTGCCTCTAAATGGGCAATGATCAGTGGTCACCCATTATGGATCTGAAACCTTAATACCAACAGGCAATCCACTTCAAAAAACATATTTATGTGCTCAAAAAGCCAATTATCATGCTCTAAGGGTAACATTTGCATAGATCTAATCTAATTTAACTTGATGTACTTTCAATTCAGCTAATGAAGATAAAGAATCTATGCTTTTTTCTTAAAAAAGTTACCAGACAGGACATTCCATATTCTATCTCATATCTCACATTATTGAGTTAGCCCTAAACAAAGAAAATTCTTATTTATTCTCTGTATTTTCCTCTCTCCTTCAATCTTCCATGTTTTGTAAACATTTCACCTGCTTGTTTTGCTCTAAATATCTGGATAGACAATTACTGACCTTCCAGTTTTGACTATGATTTTGACATAATATAGACATTAACAAACTCATAAGTTAAAATCATTAGGCTTTTTACATTATGAGTATTTTCTTACATGCAATTCTCTCTCTTTTTGGTTCTATTAGCCTTTTCTATTGAATTTATTTAAAGGCACCTTGAGTTGATTTTAATTTTAGCAGTATTATTCTAACAGATAATTTACATAATGTATACATATTAAAATTCTACTATGGCATACCATAAAAGCCTTGAGTTACCTTTTTCAGAGTAAGCAAACAGTATATTCATGTAAGTGAAAATCTACCTGATTGCTCATAGAAACAAAGCGAACTCTCTTCAAATATGAAATGAAACATGTATTTCTTCTTATAACACAACAGTTGGGTCATCTTACAATATGTTTCTGTCCATCAAGGTTTTCAAAAAATACATGAATAGAATATATTTTAACACATTCAAATTGGACTCCAGAAGCCTTGAAGGAGAAAATGTATCTACATTATAGGTCTTTTCATTGGGGAATGTAAAGGATATTTATACAATGGATCAAACGTAAACTTTAAACAAATCTTTAGATACATTTCCCTTTTCCAAACTTTCCCACTCATAGCAGGCGAGGAAATCCCAAATTCCTCTCCTACTATCTTCAATGGAATCCTCTCTGGATATGTCATTCACCAGTTAAAATTCTTTATTCCTTGCCACACCACTTGTCTAAATCACGATGGATACAGATCTCTACCCTTACTCACTGGTGCCCACTACTCTACTAATTAATCTCTCCTAACTAGGCATTTATCCAAAAATGCAACCAATAAAGAGCCTATTTAAATATATGCTTAAACTATTTATTTATTATAAATATTAATACTTGATTTATATATCAAATAAATCCTGTTAAAATTTGGGGCTACCATTATCACAACTGTTTCTAGGTAGTTCTCACCTTAGAATAAAGGGACAAGAATAAAAATACATTCATGTAGTTCTTAGATTGATCTTGTTATTTCTGAACAATATGATGATTCAATATGTCAAGGCTGAAACAATATGAGAGAATAATAATGTGAAAGACTTGTCACAAAGAAGAATTTTGAAAAGATCCTGATTTTAAATACTTATCAAAGAGTGAACACGTGCATCATGAGTGCCTCATGATTTTATAATAAATGAGGCCAGGAGAGAATGGAAAGCAAAGCATTTGTCCTGAAAACAAATTCAGTGTTCTTGGCATAACCAGGTGTGAATAAATACAGCCATCCAGGGTCACTCTTGATAAACTCAGCTTCTATCCCGGAACTCATCTTAGAAGAGTCAGAATTTATTGTTAATTTCACTAAATTATATTGCAACATCTGCAGTTTATGTTAATGTAATTGTTAGTTATAATGTAATTGGGGGGAAATGCTTTTAATGACGGCTGGTATCGATCATCTGGACTGATTTCGGATAGGAAGATGATATTTATTTGATTAGATCAAGTTTCTTTGGGGGACAAGTTTGGTTATAAATTATGAAAAGATGTGTCTCCCCCTAAACACTTCTACCCTCTCCCCATGCCCTGTGTAAAGGAAGAGAATACAATTGACTAAAACAAAGTGATCCAAAGTACACCACATAAGAAAGCAGCAGAAATGCCATATACTCATGGGATCCCCGAAGCCCAGGGATTGAGGAAGTGGGGAAAAGGTGCCTAGAAAGTGGAATAAGAGGAGAAATAAGACGGGAGTGACAGTGGAGCCTTTTGAACATGGTTGCTATAAAGGGGCTTTTACCGACAACACAGTACCTAAATACTAGGTTGAACCACATAAAACTGCACTTATTAAACTGCATTTTGATTTTTAAAACTAGCAACTTTATATGACTTAATCTCCTTATTTGATGATTAATATCAGGGTTGCTATAATTAATCCCATGCCTTTAGTAAGTGATAGCATCTATATACAATTTGTGAATCTTAATGACTTCTGAAGACATTGAAAGGAGTAAATGGGGATAGAAGCTTAATATATATATCCATGTATACACCTGTGTGTACACATCTACACGTATACATGATTAACACGTGGTGAATTTCATACACATATAAATCGTTACATTTACATTTTAAAAATAATACAGTGGGCACTCATCACCTCGCAGCTTAAAACACAGGAAATGCCTTATTTAAATACTAATTAAAGTTTGACTCAGATAATGTTAGGCCTTAGGAGCATCTGATTTAAAATAACACAGGAAAGAAAAAATCAATCTGTGGTTTGCAGTTAGGCCTATTTTTAAAATCCTCTGAGGGATTTCTTTTCCTCGGCAGTTTGACAGGTGGGAAGAAGAGATTTGGAAGAATATCTTCTTGTCTTATGCTCACAGGCAAAGCTCTATATGTTCTTTTTAAAAGAGTGCAACCTTGGACAACACGTTCCTCTAGCCTGAGCTGAAGGAAGGCATCAGGGGAAGGTGGTCGGGGGAGAGGCTTTGCTCTCAGGGACTCTCAGGGGTTACAGCATTGCTTTCTGCCAAGCCAGGTAAGTAAACTGGCAAAACTTGAGTTACATAGGTGCACAAGAGTCAAAATTATATGGCCAAAAATTAATCAGGAACCCATGACTGAGAAGGAAAATAAGAAATATGTTTAGAAAAATATAATCCCAAAGGGAAAATATAAGAGTTAGTATGCTATTTATATTTGATTTTGTACTTCTCTTTCTCCATTGAATTGTCTCCCCAGATAAAAGTCTGAAAAGTCAAAATAGATCTGAATTTGAATTGTTAAGTAGGAGTGAGAGAATTTTTCAATATCATTGTTGGGGTGATAAATTCATAATCATATTAATAGATACAGAATTGGCTAAGTTCATTAAGCAATTATTCACAATAGATAATTTTTAGGTGTCCATATGAGTTATCTTAATTGTCTTTACAACAATCATATGAGAAAGGTACCATGATTATGTTCACTCCTAGGTAAGGAAACAGAAGTTCAAAAAAACTTAGACAAAGTAACATGGGTAAGAAGAGATGAAGATGGGTTTTTATACCAAGCAGTTGAATCCAGAAGGTTGCTTATAACCAGTACTTCATGGTATCTTACTGAAATACTTTGACGTGCCTCTCTAATAGATCGTATTTTTCTCATACATACAGATGTCAAATTCAAATAGTAAGACTTGCCATCTCTAGAGCTAGAAAGCAACAAACTATAATTTCTCTAGAAGTATTTATATCTCAAGAGAGATACATTTGTATGTATGTTTATATACACATATGTTATGCATAAACATTATATATCTATGTATGTTCGAGTCAATATACACAAATGTACACATGTAAAGGGGGTAAGCAACTAATTGAAAATTCTCAAAAATGTTACTACCCTCCCAGAAATGTAGAAATGTTTGAAAATTAGTTGTGATAGTATTTTTGTTTTGTTTTCTGCAAAGAGATCTTACCAGTTTTCAGTTTCCAGAATCTATATAAGAATGACCCGGGCTTGATTATACAGCTTTTTTCATATTGACTTTATAGTAATTCATATTTTTCATTATTTTTAAATATTATTTTTGCTATTGTACTAATCATATACTTATGTGTGACTTTGAAGTTTTCAAGATTATAGAAAGATTCAATGTATGGAAGCATTGAAAGTATGGAAGGATTAACAATATGAAAATATACAAAACATAAGAGTTATGAGCATACTGTCTACACTTTGTGTCCTAAGTATCAATTCCTATTTGACTTTTCCCCAGAACCATGACCTCTGTTAGTTATCATGAACATTGGGAGAGGCATGGATCACATCTCATTGCAGATAAATGAATAAATGATGCTCAGCTAATCACTATATGCAGTTCTCTTGTTGCAATAGTCATGTGATTTTGATCAGTCTACGTAGCTTGTATTTTGGGCTTTTGCTTAAGTCATATATATATTAAGTCTTATATATATATATATAGAGAGAGAGAGAGAGAGTGTCTTTCCAAAAATTTGGTGTGCAGATGATTCCTAAAACTAAGACTGCCATTTTTCTACACAAAGTCAAAATGAGTTCCCAGAAAAGGGAGCCTCAGAGAATTAGAGTCAGAGCCTTAACCAAGCAGTTTCTAAAATCTATACAAATTCTGGATCTTTACAATTGAATGGATCAATGTACTTCTCTTTTGTTTAAATCTATTTTTGTTGGGTCTTATAGTATTTGCAACCAAAAGCATCATAAGTGTTGGAAAAAAGACACTTACGGATATTGAAGTTTAATATTTGATAAAAGTTCAGAAATGAAGCTGGCTTCATTTCAGTCAGTATCAAGCAATTTTATTACACATGTTCAACACAAAAAAACTTTACCAGTGCATTTACAATTTTTCCAGCTTCATTGAGATGTAAATGTCATATAACCTTGTGTAAGCTTAATGTGTACAACATGATGATGTGATATACATATATAATGCAAAATGACTGCCACAGTAAGGTTATTAGCAATGCATTTTAAAGGGCCAATGTAATGTTCTTAATATCTAAGAATCTTAGCCTTGAAATACTGTCTAAATTGCAGCAAACCTAGTCAATTGAAAAAGAAATAAATTAATGACATGTCCATTATCCACAAGGCAATGTACAGAATGCTAAACTGGACATGAAGATAAATAAAAAACAAAACCTGCAATTCAGTTAATTATATCATCTGTGTAGTTGCAAGTAAGTATTCTGGTCCTTCACTGGCAAACCTCATAAAATCTTAAGACTGGCCTTCTAACCTCTTCATTTCCCTTTCTTCCTTACTTCTACTATTCAAAAATGTTTGTTGAAGACTTACTATTTGTGAAAGAATATATTTGCTGAGAAAGCTGCAATGAAGAAGTTCACTAATTGGTAAGAAAGAAAGACAATAATAAAAAAAATTAGACACAGAAAGAGGTAATATGAGTATGGATGTGGTTTTGTTTTCCTTTTGATGATAAGAAATTAAAATTTAATTTCCCCTTACAAAAGCAAATTTCCCTTTTTAAATTAATGCTGACCCAAGCAGCATTTAAATTACCGTAAGTTAGAAAAACTGGGAAACTTTCAGATCTCTGAGATTATATTATGCATATCAATTTTATTGTTATGGTATTGTGTTCACACATTCATTAACAAAGTATCAGAGATAGGAAGCTATTAATGCAGTTGGAGGAAAAAGTTAAACAAAACACCCAAAATACCTAAAAGGCAGACTCTCTAAAAATATGTAAGTAAACTAGAATTTATTGCTTGGAACAAAACAAATAGGTTCAAGAAAAGTGTATTCAAAACAGTTAAGTTATAAAATCCAATTTGAATGATATGGGCGTGAAGTTTCAAATTTATATATTTTTAAATGAGGCAATCTAATTTGTTCTTAAATAAAACTTTCATTCACATTTTAACTTCTCCTTTACTATGAAGAGAAAACTCATTCTTGATTAGATTTTGATGGGGAAACAGTTTTTAAAACTCACATACACTAGGACATACTTGTTAAGATATCTATCTTGTTAAGATAATGAGCATCAAGCAACCTAACTACTGATGTGCACCAACCTACAAGGCAGCAAGGTGGATTAAATCAGAAGCATCACATTGACCCACTGGACTTCCTGTGGACCAAGCATGTGATCTTAGCAAAGGATGGATAAGCATTTGTAATGGTTTTGTTAAGTCTAAGAACTAAATAAATATTGTGAAAAACACCTAACATCTTCATTGTGAAACTTACTGTGAAATAAATATTGAAAATACATAATATTTTCAGTTCAATAATGAGCTACTCAATAATTGATAATGTAAATTTACTATTTATAGGACGTTCATGTTTATAAATAGGCCAGAAGGAAAGTTGAGACATTCTGTTTTACGGCTGTATTTCTTTAAAGAATGTGCTTTTTTAAAAGAAAAAATTTCATAGTAAGGTTCACATTTGTTTATATTATTTTCTGAACTTGGAAAAAGGTTTCATACAATATGGTACAACTCCTCTGAAATCCAAGACTAAAAGACTTCCAGCAGTGCAAACTAGATATATTTTTCAGAGCATATGGTGCTTTTTAATAAATCTGTCGAACAGTCATTTGTAATTATTTTAGATTTATTATGTTTCTTTGTGGAAGAGAAATTATATCCATGCAAATCTAACAGTAAATAAATAAACAAATATTTAATGAAATATTTTGTTAGCATTTAATATAGAGATATGGACCACAGATTTTGAAATTATCTTTTTAAAATTAATACTTGCCATAAACTCTTAAAAAAATAGAGTGAGACTCAATCAGCTGTCCCAGTGGAAAATGACAGTGAGTGGAAAAAAATCTGAATTCTATTATTTCCACTCCTTTGAGGCACTTCTAGCAAATCTTAATAGTATGAACAATGGAAAACTATTGATCTAGTCCAAGAAAACAGTTTCACGTGTTATTATTCTGATCCTCACAAAAACAGCTGAGGCGTATTTGACATTCCCAATTTAGATCAGAAATTAAGGATATGAGAGGTTAAGTAATTATTCGAACATGCAAGCAACAAGTTAAACATGGAGCTATCTAGCTGTACATCTGTGAAAAGAACATGGAAAAAGTATGATCTTACTTCTAACCTCACATCATTTAAACGTGTTTTGGAATATATTTTGGCATAGCCTCAATACTCTTTTGTTGTTTTATCACTGTTTTCAGGTAACCAAAAATATCAAATCTTTAATATTCAATTACTCAACAATCTTGGCCTATGTTGGAACTGGCCACTATGGGAATTGGCCCCTAAATTTCAGTGAAATTAATTACAAGTTTTACCCTTTTGTCAATTTTGTGCTTGAATCTACTGCATTCTTCCTTGTTCTCATCTCTTGACTGACCAAAGCTGTTTTTGGAGAAGAGGAACCAAATCTCTTTCTCTGATCTTATGAATTCTGGGTAACTAGAAAACTCAATTTAAATATCTGGACATCAAAATCCACCCTGCAAATACATAGTCAGGTCAAGTCTCTGCCATAAAAGTGTGATGAAAGCTAATCTTCTAAAATAGCATTTTTTGGTTTGTTTCTCTGTTCAAGAGATTTGTCATGGAGATAATGAAGAAGTGGGGACTTGCGGGAAAGTCACAGCTTGTTCAAGATGTTTTCTCTTCTTAAGAACTTCACCCAATTCAACTGTCTAAAGCCTACATACCTTTCAAGTGTTTCAAGTGTTATTTTACACATGAAGATTTTCTTTTCTCCCTGTGCACTTCCTTACCCTCATGACGATATACACGGACCTAACTGGCAACTCCCTTTCTCCACGTAGCTCACTTCCCCACAATGTGCATAGCAGCAGAAATAATTTACTGTGTGTATTTGCTAATATGTCTTTTTTTTCCTACTTAGAATCCTCTACTATTTATCTTTTTGACAAAAGAAGTATAAATACTTCCCCACCTTGACACATTATAGTATACTAGAAAAACAAGTAGAAGATCTTGAAGACATTTGGACAGAAGATAACAGGAAGATAGGACTGAATAGAAATCCAAGTTTGACAATCTCAAATTGCATTTGAATATAGAATATCATATGTTTTTAATAAAAGATCAGTGACTAGATAGATTGATGAGAGAAGGAAAATACAAGAACTCTCATGTTTTTACTGTTTTTTGTAGTAATAAGAGCTACTCACTGTGCCAAAAAATATGTTAAGTACCATGAGTTGCTTTAATTTATTTATTCTTCACTTACTGTGACTAACTTCCCATTTCCAAGGACTGTCCTGGTGTTAGCCCTGAACATCCTACATTCCAGGGAACTTCTCAATTGGACATGATGGAACACATGATCACCCTATCAAGTAATTACTATTATGGTTCTCATTTAATAATTGGATTGAGGTGATACAGGGAGATTAAGTGATTTGCTCAATGTCATACAACTAACAAATGAGAGAGGCAAGTGTTAAATTTTCTTACTCAAGTTCCCAAGCCCTTAGCCACTATATAGCTTATCATATCTTTTTTCCCTCTCATTTATGTTCACATTGTGATAGCAAGGACCTAAGTACAATGCTTCAAGAAAGTATTATGTGCACATATGTTTGTTTTCAATGTACATTTTTCTGATATTACATGGCTAACGCAGACTACATTAAATATTTGTATAAAAATTCTTTGTCCCTTCTACTGTTTACAAGTTGTGCCCTCCGATTTTTAAAACATTATAAAGTTAATATTTATTGTGATTAGTCATAAACTCATGAATTCAGCTCATTCGTTCCTTCTGTGACTTTTCTAGTCTGATTTTTAAGCTTCTTTCTTTCTTCTTCCTTACTTTGAATATTTTTTTAACCTGAAATAGCTTTGTTGAGTTTGCCTTATCGTTACTTGATTAATTATATATGTACCCATTTCTAAGTTAATCATCTTTTAAATTGACGTTTTGCATTTTCTAACTACTGTCTTTGACTTCTGCCAAAACTATGGAGATATCTGCTGTTAGTCTATCATCCAGTGGCACAGACAATATCTTTTCTGTTTCTTTGAGATCTTTCGCTTGTTTTTCAAGTTCACTATGAAGTGTTTAGGTGGGAAAGTATTTATACTTATTCTGTCTAGGATCTATTGTGCCTTTTTAATGTGAATATTTCTCTCAACAGAATTAGGAATCCTCATCCCTTTTTTCCTTCACATTTTGTCCCTCCCCAGTTCTATCAGTTTTCTACTTCTGGAACCCTGATTGAACACTGGAACCACTTTATATCCACTTCTTATCTTTGAGTGTCCAAAACCAGGCAGATCATACCATTTGAAACCTAAATTGTGTGACAACAGTTCTAACTAGGAGATTAGATTTGATGACTGTAGAAATCCATCACTTGGGTGAAAGAAACATAAGGATGTTTGCTTTTTCTGTTTGCATGTGTGTGCAAGGGGCAGGGGCAAGCAGAGTTCAGACTGACTATTGCAAATATAGACTTGTAAGTTACTTCCTTGTTTTCTATCTTTTATCTTGTCTTTTCATTTTGTGGTGCCGGGTGCCTCCAAATTCTCTGCTTCTCAGCCACTTATCAATTTCACTTTAGGCTATGACTTCCTCTAACTACTAAATCATTTATGAATACCCTACCTTCCATCTTTGAAAATTAATTAAATTCAGTGATTTTACTGTTAATTTTTCTTCAATTCAAAAAGAAGTTTAAGAGGCTGCTGGTGTCATATGTGTAAATTTACTTATTTGAAAATACACATACATGTGCACACACACACGCACACACACGCACACACACACACACTCTCTATATGAACACATCCTATTCAAATACAGAGAATATAAACATTCAAAACAACTCATGTAAATCAAGTCGGAGTGGAGACTGGAATCAGGATAGAGCCAGTCATAAGGCAGATTTGAAGAAAAGTGGTGAGAAATGGATCACATATGAGAAGAATGTACTTTCCAAGATGAAGTCTGTTGGCATGAATTGGTAGGTACCAAGAAGCCCTTTGGGAAAGGCCGATATTCCAAGACATAGGGTTGAACAGAAATCCAAGTTGGACAATCTAAAAACACATAGTAATGGATTAAAGCAGAAGCCTCATCATTGGAATTAATATTCAAGATTCCATTATAATAGTAACTTGATATGAGCCAAGTTGAAAATACCGAAAGATAGGTATTTTTTATGTCTCTGTTTTCTTTACAAAGAAGCTGAGTTAAGTAAATTAACTAACCTTTCCACAAGATATAATCAAGAAGAGGAGCTTCAAATGTACTTCTTCGAAGATCCGTGTGATCATATGAAGCTCTTGACAGTCTCATTCATTTTGAATGAAAGACATAAAATACCTAATCCTTTTATATAAACTAGCCTGCACACATTAAAAACAGCAAAGACCTATTAGAAAGCTTTTTGATAACTATTTGCTTAAAGTGAAATAAGAGAAGGAAAACTATGCAACTTGTACTCTTTTATTAGAGATTTATTATGAAAATTGGCTTATGAAAAGCTCTAATAAATCATGTAACAAATATATTGCTGTAACTTCATTTATCACAGCATTTCTTAAACCTATTTGACTGGGGAACACTTTTTTTACGATATAGGTCATTTCAAAGAATATTGTTTAAGGAGTGTTTAAATATATATACCTGGATTTAGAAAATGCCCCCTAAATTACTTTACAGTTCACCTAATGACTGATAAGATGATATGCCATGTGGACCACAAAGTAGGAATTGACAAGTTTTCTATCCATACATATATTCAACATTCTCAACTTTGAGAGCATAAAAGAAAAAGAAGTGATCCAATAAAAATAAGTTACTGATACTCAACTTCCTTTTAAGCTTCACCCAGCACTGTGTGCAAAGTTGTTGAAAAAAAAAATAGGTAATGTGGGTTGCTTCCATGTCTTGGCTATTGTAAACAGTGCTGCTATGAATTCTGGAGTGCATGTACCTTTTTCAATTAAGGGATTTATAATATTGTTCTGGATATATGCCCAGGAAAGGGATTGCTAGATCATTTGGTGACTCTATTTTTAGGTTTTGTTTGTTTGTTTGTTTGTTTAAGGAATCTCCATAGTGTTCTCCATGGTGTTCTCCATAGTGGCTGCACCAAATTGTATTCCCACCAACAGTGTAGGAGGTTCCCTTTTTTCCACACCCTCTCCAGCATTTATTATTTTATAATGGAATACTACTCAGCCATAAAAAAGAATGAAATAATGCTATTTGCAACAACACAGCTGGACCTAGAGATTATTATACTAAGTGAAGCAAGTCAGACAGACAATATCATATATCACTTGTATGTGGACACATAAAAATGACGCAAATTAACTTATTTACAAAACAGAAACAGACTCACAGATATAGAAAACAAACTAACTTTGTTTTCTTTGGTTGCCAAAGGGGAAAACAGGTAAGGAGGGATAAATTATAAGTTTGAGATTAGCAGGTATAAATTACTATACACAAAATAAACAACAAGGTCTTACTGTATAGCACAGGGAACTATTCAGTAGCTTATAGTAACTTATAATGAAAAAAAATATATATATATATAACTGAATCACTATTCTGTACACCAGAAACACAACACTATAAATCAATTATAATTCAATTTAAAAAAATTAAAAACAATTGGGTAATATAGTACATATTTATATAAACCGTCATTTCTAATTAGAAACTTGAGGATGATCAACAAAATGTTTAAGTTCCAATCTGTTACCATTTTAGCCAGTTGTTCAAGGTTCCTGGCAACATTTAAATGTCCCTTCATCCTTTTAGTGTTACACTGGATTGGTCTCAAGTCAGGTGAATGACTAATGTTTAGATCTGAATGTTAAATAGAAAGGAAAAAAAATCCCGTAGGGATAGCAGTGTTATTTTAGTTCTTTTGTGGTAATTTAAGAAAGAACATTACGTAGTTCCAGTTGCCTGCTCTAAACTATTATGGCAATTCAAAGCTTCCTCCATAAAATTGAAAAAGAAAAACAAAATCCAATTCCTAGCAATAATTATTTGTGAAATAACAAAGCGTCACAATATTCTTTGCAAGTTACTATTTCTTGCTTCTAAGTCCCAATTTATTTTCATTTATCTTGCATTTTAAATGTTATTGAACATGACTTGGAAAGACACTGTACTGAATGCATGCTCAACATGGATGATTATTTGTGAATGTGTTGTTTAATCAATAATATTGGCCATTCTCTTTCTAAAAGTGCTAATGTGTTGCACAAAAATATTACTATCAACAAATGGGTGTGATTTGTCTTCAAGAACATTAACTTAATGTAACAATGAAAACTGGATTCATATAAATATATTATTTCACTCACTGAGTAAACAGATATAATTATACTAGAAGTTGTTTCACAGCCATAGAATCGAAAGTTATTGCAAAAAGAAAAAAGCCAGGCATATTGACTGCTATATATTACCAAGTATTTTTAGTTTAATGGGTCAATAGAAAGTAAACTGATACAAAAATTGAAATTTAAGACTATTGTGACCTTGCAACCAATTCAACTTATTTATTAGGAATAAATGACAAGTGTTAGATCAGATAGTTGAGGAGGCTTGCCTAAAATTATTTGACTTGTTTAGCAGTAGAGCTGAAAATATAACTGATGTTTTTAAACAACCTTACACAAGGGTTGGAAGTGAATGATCTACAGTAAGTCAGAAGTCATGAGTGGCTGCTGATCTATGTCTCCTGGGAAACAGAGCCTTGATACACTCTGCCTACAAGCACAGGAAAATAAGAAGGAATCATGTAAGAATAGAGGGATTTCTCTCTGTAGAGGAATCTCAACCCTCTTTCACTCCTGGGAATACAGTATAAATCTAGGAACTCCAAACTCCTTATTAAAACTTGTCCTGGAACAAAGGAATTCTTGCTGTGACTTTCTAAGGCAAATCAAAACTACTTTTAAAAGTATCTGTCCACAACTTAAAAACCAAAGACTATCGTTGAAAATGGCCTCCACTGTGCATACAGAAGATACTGTAACCACATAGAAAAATAAGTTAACACTGGGGAGGAATTTACCTCTGAGAACTGGAAATGCAATAGTTGATCAGTCAATTGACAGATAGCCAGTTATGTTTGTGTGAATGTCTAGGTATCAAAGAGAACAAAGGAAGACTAGAAAAAGACGACAATATAAAGGAATGGATACGAGGGTCTGGGAGAAAACCTTGATGAACTCCAATGTTTAAGCTGGTGCAGAAGACTGATTTCTATCAAAAGAGAAAAAAAACCAGGAATACTTGGTGTTATGGAAACCATTATAATAAGACAGTGCTTAAAGGAAGTAAAGTGTGACCAATTCTGTCAAATTCTCCTGAGAGTTGCTGTAAGAAGTCAGAGGAGTGTCTCTTGTATTTGACAATATGGACGCTACTAGAATAATGTAATTGACACCAGACTTGAGATGCTGAAGAATGAATTAGAGATAAGAAATTGGTGATAGCAATGCATACAATATCTGAAGAGTTTTGCTGTGAAGGAAAAAAGAGAAGTGAGGCTGGAGCCTCTCAAAAATGCCAGATACAAGAACATGCTTAAATGCACTTGGGAATGGTCCAGTGAAGAGAGAAGAGTAACACAGAAATGAAAGAATCTACATGAAAAACATGTTGAATTTTTTAATTTAATAAGATAAATTTTTCTTTAATATCATTCAAATATCAACCACACCTCACACAACAAAATTAATTAGAACATATAACTTACAACAATAAACAAAGATATGTTTTTTAAAGGTATTCTGAAGAAAACATTTTTCAAACACTTCCATCTGAAATCTAACTGGCCTCTTGTATATAATTCTGGTGTTATTTAAATTCACATTCACTTGAAAGGAGCAAAGTTATAAACATAGATGTCAAAAATATGATACCAAATTTCAAAGAATCCTCAGATGTTGAAATCTTTTCAAAATTTAAAAATAAATAGCTTTTTAAAAAATGTTTTCTCTTTATTCGTAAGGATATTTGATTACCTCAATCTGGCTTCACCCAACCCTATGTTGTTCCTAATTAATGTGGAAATATGCACAATAAATTTCATTTTGTTCAAAGGCAAATCTATAAAAGCAAGTACAGGTCTTTCAATAGTGAATTTGGGGCATTAACGTCAGGTGTCAAAAATAGCATTCTAGCGTCTACAAAGCAGCTGCCTAATACAAAGAATTCTTGAAAAGGAAAACTGACTTTTTTCTATAAAATAAAAATGTTAGAAAAAATTATATAGAAAATATAAAGTATAAATATTTTTCAGTTTATAAATATAGTAAAATTAGTGGAGCTCTCTCTGAGTTCTTACCAATGTATTCACTTCCTTATTTCCAGATTGTGAAAAATACAATTTACACGAGCCCAAGTATTATTACAACCAGCATTTCACACAAACCTATAAGCATACATAAAGTCTTTTTGGCAGGGGGTGTGGGAGTAGCTAGTATCACTCTAAGTACCTGTATAACAGTCATTTATTTGGTATGTACTTTCTAAGGAGAAAAAAATCTAAGCTCTATTATATAAGCTTTTGCTATTCATGCCTTTTACACTGCCTTTCTCATTTTTTTTCTTGGATTAAATTTCCACGGACTATATGCAGTGACTGGTATTTCAGTGTGTTGCAGTATAAATTAATCACTTAGAAATAAAAAGAGTAATTGTATAAATTATATTCAAGCTCCTATCTTTTAAGAACTAAGAATAAATTTAACATTGGGTGGGTTTGCAATGATCTACATCTCATGATATAGGGTGTAGATGGTTATAGTTCTGTAGGTTCTATGGTTATGAAACATTGTGGTAAAGGAGCTTAGGAATTATCTTGATTTTGGAAAGGATGAAATCTTTGTGAAGATTTCAGAGATTATTACCTGAAATGTTGCACAAAACTCATGGTTTTAGGGAGGCTATGTGGCCATGAAAACCTAATACTCTGCCAGCTCAATGGTGCTTATTAAAATCTTCATTGCCCCTGTATTCTAGGGACATCAATTCTAAAGTTGGAGTATGGAAATAGATCTAGGTTTTTATAACATAGCGAGGCAGTATTTTTATGTCAGGATGGGCGGTAAAGCTTCAATTTGTTGACCCTCACAATGAACATACTGATGTTTTCACATTATAAAAGCTTTTGAATCATAGAAATACTAGAATTTCCAAACCTGGTAACAGGACACTGGAGAAGATAGTGTTGAAACCACTATTCAGCTTCATCAATAATAATGAACATGGCTTCTTGTTAGAACTGTATTTCTACCCTACACTATAACCCAAATTGCCTGTTGTTATATAACCACCACTCTGATTCAATGGAAGCATATTTTTATAGACATTTTTCTTCCATAGGAGATGGTCACATGTTCAAAATTAGTCAATTATTTAACTCAGAATAAAAGAAATTTGAATTATTTTAGCAGTAGATAAAAATTCTAGTAACTTTTGAATCCTCACATTTGTGTTTGTTAAGGTATTCATTCTGAGACCCATTTAGTATCGACTTGGATACACATTCCTTATTGATTGATCTCGAAGAGTCAAAAAGTGTTCTGAGGGGCTTGTCTCTAATTAGTTCATGGATTTATTCTTTCCCAGTGGCCCAGCTATTCCAATTGCATTTTAATTCTCTACTCTGACTCCCAATTTTTTCTTTTCTTTTTTTCTCTTTATCCTCAATTCTTCATTTATTTCACTCATTATTAACACCCAGTAACATTACTGATGATTTAACTCTCTTTCCTACTTAATAATCATAAGAGAGTCTCTAAAGCTCTGTCATGTGTGATGATAGCTCAATAAGGAAAGAGATTACAATTCGATCAGAAACAAAGAGTAAGATTTTTACCACAACTTTAAACTCTAGCTTTATTAGTCACAGAGGAAAAAGAAACACTGGTAACTAGAGTAGAACTTCTTTGTTCTTTTCATATTTTATTATTACCTTTATCCAGAATGGTTTATTTATCAACATCTACTTTAATGTAATGTTTTATCCGCTGAATTTATAGGCTTTAAATGATCTGTTTAATGTCATAAAACTGTTAATAGTAGCACTTCAATGAGATCAAATTCCAATAATTTCCAGCACAGGATTTTTGAAAAGAAAAATCAGAGAATTAAGAAACTCTATCTTTACCATAGGGAATTTACTGGGGAAAAATATAATTAATTTAAATGTTCCTAGATACAATTTTAAGCCATTCAAATCAACCATCAAAAGGCTTCTTATTTCAAAGGAGATAAATTAACCAAATACTCAGAAACAGCATATTTCACAGAGGGACAACTTGATTTCTGAGGTAATGTAATAAATACACAGTGCTCATCAAACTGATAAAGGGATCTTGTCAAAATGTTTTACATGGTATAAACAGGGGTCTGTCAGTAAAATTCTTGTCTAAAGGGTACATAGTAAAACGTTCTAGGTTTGGGGGTCACGTATTATCTCTACTGCATATTTTTTAGTATTTGTTTTTTCATTAATTTTTAAAAGTAATCTTTAAAATATAAAGCCCATTCTTAGCTAGAATGCTGTATAAAAGTGAATCACAGGGTGAAATTTGACACACAGGTCATAGTTTCCTGGCCCTGGGTCTGAAAGAACAAGTTAAAAAAATCCTCCAACAAAGCAATCATACAAATTTAAAATATGGGATGTTCTAAGAGACAACTGGGCTCCTTGCTTCAAAAAGTAAATGGCTTAAGTCTAAAAAGATAAAACTCTATGTCATATGTGAACCTGTATTGTATGCATGAGATTAGGCTGTGCTTCAAAGACATTTTAGAAAACTTTTACTGATTCTAAAGTAAGTATTCTCCATTTTCAAAAATGTTGATATTTCAAGTTATGACTACTTTCCAAGACTCCTTAATATCAGCAAAACACTATTACCTAAAGAATATTTACCATAGATTTGAAAGACTAAAAGTCTGCTGATTTTAAATAGTTGTAAATTTCTAAAAGGCTAAGTTGGTAAACTTGGACTACCTAGGTCAATATTCTACTTCAGGAACCAGATAAATTAAGCATGATATATTCTGAGTCACATTGTACATAAATTTCTTAGAAACAATATCACAGTCTGTTGACGTTTAATTCTGTGGGTCCAAATCAGTCATAGACTTAGTGCCAAAAGTCCCACAGAGGTAGAATCTGTGGGCAGGACTGATCAACTGGATCAGTCCCTGTGGAGAGTCCCAAGGATATACTGGTTCTCTCTTCCCTTCAACTGTGTGTTAACGACTTGATACAGTTTGGGATGATTTGGATGTCTGTGCAATCTTCTGCATGCCTCTCTTCTCCCACCATAGCCTAAAAGAAGAGCTAGAGCTTTATAAGGTCACATGATTAATTATTGTGAGTCAGCCCTGCCAGCTGCAGTAACTCGAAGTGTGACTAAGCATTCCAAACCCAAGTGACTGCCTAAAGGCCACCTGATACCTGACGTACAGATTAATATCCCTAACAACAAGTAAGCCACTGGAGACAAAGGCAAGGAGGCCCCCAATTAACCCTCCTTAGCAACTGAAACTAAGGAGCCACCATTCATCTTACCGTTGCGCTAGTGATTAGTCAAGCATTTCTGGAAGAGCAGACAAGGTTAGTTGGAATGAATCAATACTGAAATTTCTAAATATCACCAGTTATAATATTTACTGATGTCCTGTCCTTGATTTTGGTAAAAATTCTCTCATGATTAGTACCAACAGCAGAAAGGGCATCTGTGAAGAATGTCAACCTTGGCTCCTCCACACAAGTCTCCCCTTCTGAAAGAAAAGTAACAAAGGCCTCCAACACCAAGAGAACTCTATACAGCCCTGTTGTATGGAGTGCTGTATAGATCCACACAGGGCCACACCACCAACAAAGCCCGTCTCCAAACTTCAAGTCAGTCACCTAGCACTTTTTAATATGGAATAGAATTAAACAAAATATGCCCCCGTTGTAAAGACACATATTAGTTTTTTGAAACTTTGTTTTTTGAAAATTTGCATGTGTGTGTGTGTACACACACACTTAGGTGTGCACTGGGCAGCAATGTAAAATATATTATGACATTGGGGTACAAGTCAAAAATATTTGAAGAGTCTAATTCTTGAGGGGATAGCAGAGACTTAACAAGACAAGATCCTTTTTCTGCTTTTTCTACCCTAAGAAGAAGAAGGGGGTAGGGGTTTTAGTAAAACTCATAGACTAAGAAAAGTTTAGGTTATAAAATCTTTTACTCTCAACAGTTGTGAAGTGAGGGAAAATACACAGAAGCCATGTTCTCTTTCATTTATTGGGACCATAAGCAAAATTAATAATAATCATTATCAAAGTTGATTCTTCATGATGTGTAATTTCTATTTTTGTATTAATAGTGATTATAAGTTGCACCATTCTTTGTATTATTGGCAGGGATCCTAGTTATCTGAGTACTACTTATTCCAGGACTAAGATAAATATCTACAGTATTATAAAACTTGGAAAATCTAGTTTAACTGTGCAATATAAAGTCATAGAGAGAAACAAAATTCTTGATTAACAACCAAATTTCCCATTTTGTTTACAGCAAAAATGATTAATTGTCTTCTAATGGGTAAGTCAATACTTTGCTTAATTGTATCTGTTTCTCAGAATTACATACCTCTAGTTCATTAACTCTTTTAAATAACAGCCTGCCTTGGAAAACTGCACAAAATGTAATGTTTCTTTTAAAGTCTTAATAAGTCTTTTGTTCTGTGTGTCTTAGTCCTTCACCAAGTCTGCATAAAAAGCAGTAAACATATAAGGTGCTAAGTATCCCAATATAATTTATATAAATGAGAAAAAAAATGAGAAGATTTTCTACTTGTTCAAAACCTTACAATAATGTTAAGTTTAGGAACAGACCACTCAGTGGAAACCCATCATGTACTAAAGGAATCCAAAAAAGAGTATAACCAGAAGTTTAAAAAATCACAAAAAATGAAATAATAAATAAATACACTCATGAAGTCTTCCAGTATGCAAACAGACTAGAAGGCTGGTATCCATTCATTTAAGAATTATTCACAAAAACCTAACTATGTAATTGGCTTAGCTAAATAGGAAAGACAAGCAAAGGCCCGTGCTCACGGGAATTACCTTCTAATGGGCAATTTAAACAACACAGAAGTACTTTCATAAATAAACAGGATAATTTCATTTAGAGCAAATGATACAAAGACAACAATGACTGACTGTTGGAAGCAGGCATCATATGAATTTGGCTTTCGGTGACGGTCTCACTGAAGAGGTGCTGTGTTAACTGAGTCAGACTTGAACAAGAGGGAGTCAGCTATGTCATTTAGGTTGAGGGGACAGAAAACACAGGAACCTAACACAGAAACTATCTTAGTGCAAATAAGAACAGAAAGAGGGCAATCTCACTGATGCATGGCAAATGAGAGGAAGAGGACTCATAATTATCTTTCCAATCATGTATTATCAGCTCATCATTACTTTCTTTAAAATACTTTAAGTGTAGTAGCTAAAACTTAACTTTTTAAAAAATGCAACTCCCTGTCCTCCACTTCATTGGCTGACAAAAACTTCTATCTGTCATTATTTAGGTTTCCAACATATTCGGTGAGATTCCTACAGCTGGGTCCTCACTGGTTCCCACCGAGTTGCCCACTGTCCAAATTGCATATGACCCTTTGAAGTCTGGTGACTTGGTTCTTTGCCATATGCAGGGGCTTGGGCATCTTTGCCAAGCCTGGAAATCCAGTGCCTAGGCTACAGGCTCCCTAGAAACTTCGTAGCGATCTGTTGACCCTGGTCCTAGATGCCTTTAACTTTTTAGAGCTCAGCCAAAGGGTAAGGCCTATATCGCCACCCACCTCAAAATATCAGATCTCCATCTCCTTTCTAGGCTTAGGGCTTGTCTTCTCTTTCAGGCTGTTCCCCAAAGAACTTGCTTTGTTCTACTCTTTTCTATAGTAAAATCCATGCAAAATACTCAGCCTCCTTCAAAGGAAACAAAAGCAGGAAATGGAGCTTTAATACCTTCAACACTAAAGGATGCTCTTCCCTTGAACCAACAACGTGCAAAATGCCTATACAATTTTTGAAAGACAGAATTAGGGGGATGGGGGATGCAATAGAAAAGCAAACACAAATATCTTGATAGACTTCCTTATCCCCTTCACATATAATCATGTGTACACATATATTTACAAAACTAAACTACGGCTAATTTAGGACATAGGAAAAGATGCAAGACCAGACTAAGAAAAAAACTGTTCAACATATTAGGAGGATGAAAACTGGAGGAGGCATTGCCATAAAATGTGGAATTACGACCTCAGACCTGAACAGACATTGTACAGATAATCAGTGCTTCTATTTCTGAACTTGAGATAGTATACAACCTTAGAATAAAACTGCTAAAGAGATTATGAAATTCAAATATAGAAGAATTTTCTAAAGGTAAATATACTTAAGCATGGAGATTATATAATAAGTAGAGCTATGAATTATTTTTCTTGGCATATAGCAAACTAATCTGTCTCCTAATTGTGATGATTTTGGTACTCTCAACCCCTGATTGATACAGAGAGATTTCAGGTTTGTCTGTCTTAAGACTTTAAGTAGTTTAAATAATGCATGGTTTAAAACTGAAAAATTCCTTAAAGCTAACGAATTAATTACAGAGTATTCTTCTTTTTCTTTCAGGTTTTCAATTAAAGCAAAACAAACACAATACTTAGAAAGTTATAAGGAAAAATGAAAGCCATATTAGTAAAGAGGAAATGTGACCTCAAGGAGGGGGGATGGGAAGGGAGGAAAGAACATAATCTGAAATAAAATGAAAAATGATAGAGATCAAGAAAGTGACAGTAGTGCGGAATGGAGAATAACATTACAGATTAACTCAAAGTGGCATGATTAGAGTTTTAACCATTCTGTATGAAAAACACAGTAAAACAGATGTGGCACTCAAAACTATGGTGAGAAATCAGTGTTGGACACTTCCAGAACCTCCAAACAATACTAAATATTTTGTCCCATTACTGACAACAGGAAAAGCCAATTACAAATTGCCTCTTGAAAAACCATTTCTCCCTTGGCATCAAGTATATTTTTGAATAGCTAGTTTTGAAAAACCTCCACCTTCCTTGGAGATCTTAGTTTTTATGAGAATCAGTTCCTCTTTTATCTAAAAATTAAGAAGCTTGACGTTTGTTAACTATTTTATCTCTTGCATTATTTTTATAGCTATAAATTGTGCTTATGGGTGAAAAAGCTGTGAAGCCAAAAAATCAGTCATTTAATAACTCATTCACACATATTTTGGGAATACACTATTACAATATATATAAATGTTTCCAAAAATGTTCAGAATTGGGGAATGTGGTTATAACTTATGGTTAATTATAGTTCTTTTTTAATGAGAAAGAGTTGTTTTGCAAGGTATTGTTGTCAAAATGTAATTTAGCTCTCTAAGCATCTGCTAACATATATCTCTCCACTACAGATCCAAATATTTAAAAATCTGTTGGTGATTAATGATTCCATTTCTTAACCTCCAGTGTAGTTGGTAGCCTATTACACCCAATGAAAATGCTTCTTGCCAAAGTCATCAATGGGCTCTGTATTTTTTAATTTAGTGGTGTTTTAAAATATTGTCATCTTGTGCTTCATTCGATGTTTGTCAGAGCCAAGTACTTATTCCTTCATGAAACACTTTTCTTTGCTTCTATTCAATGTCTTTTTTTTTAATTTCTCTCAAACTTCTGGCTCTTTGAAGATTCATTCACCTCTATCATCTGTTAAATGTTGACATATCTCAAGAAACAGTGAAAGACCTCTTTGATCTTTCCCTTCAGACTCCATAGAAAAAATGATCCACAAGGGTAATATTTACATAGTTATCTTTTCAATATATGGACCTAGCCCAGACTTTTAAGCTAAGGACCAATATACCCAAACACTAGTAAACATCTCTTTACATGTGTCACAATTTCTTCAAATTCAGTATATCCTAAATTAGATATAAACTCAATCCCCTTCCAAGAAATGAATCATCTACAAGTGTTCTCTAACTTCATATATAGAGGCATTATGGGCTTATCTTCCCCAAGGTGAAAACATAGGAATCACCTTTGATGACTTTATGTAACTAACCAGTAGGTCCCTTTGATTTTACTTAAAAACTGTATCTCACAAGTCCATCCATGTAGTCTCTGGATGTTTCATCTAGATGTGGTCTTTTACATGGTCAATGAAACTGTCCCCTAGCAGACAAATGTCATCCTCTGTCGGCCCCTCCAAACAGGTCTGCAGATAATGACTAAAATAAATATTTTGAAAATGCAGATTTGGATATGTCATATCAATTTTTCTTAAGATAAAGCATATAATTCTTATAAGAATCTGAAGTTTCTGTAAGAATCAGTATCTGGTTACTAGCCCAGGTATTTTGAGCCACTACCTATCAGTCTCTGTGTTCCCAACATTGTGATCATGATTCTTCTCACATCAAAACAGTTGCAGAAATTTTTTCCTTAACTTAGAGTATTTCAGCAACTTTGCCCCCAATCCCTTTGCTTAGTCAGTTGCAGTACTAGCCCATCTGACCTCAGCTCATTGATCCCACAGATAATTTCAACTTTCTTTGTAGCACGCTTTCATATACTCATATTTAAAATAAATTATTAATGTGTAATTAAATAATTGGATAATTATTTGAGTAACATTAGTCTTCCTCATTAAATTGCAAGGTCCATGAGGTCAGGTTCATGATGTTTGATCAATTTTTGTATCCACAGCAAACAGCGAAGTGCTTGGCTCAAAATAAGTGCTGAAACATTTTCAAATCAATGAATATGTGAAGGAATGAAAGATTGGATAAAAGAACATCAATTTTCAACTTATAACAGTATAAACCTGCTCAAAATTCTGGCTCCTAAAATTTTGGCTACTCTCATCTCACTGAATGTCCTATCCTCTATGAACTTAATCTCACCACTTAATTTTCTTTGAGAATTTAGTACTGATTTAGATATCATGATATAAAAATAAACTTAACAGTTTATAATGTAAAATTGCTTAAAGCAAAATACAAAAGTAAAACAGAATTGGAAATCACCCATTAAAATTATTTACCATTTTTACATAAATGAGAAAGTAATTTGGTGTGTTAAAAGTTGACTGGATACTACTAGCCCTCCCAAAAGGGGAAAAACAGCTTGAGATGATGTTTTATCCTATTATGAAATATAATTTTAATAGCAATAATTCATGCTAATAGTTTTTTAAAAGAAAAATAAATGCTTGTCTATAATACAGGAAAACATATGTACCATGCAACACAACTTTATTTCCTCAGCTTTGGTAATTGTGTCCCCACCCTCACAATATTTTCCAGTATTATCATGGGCCTCTCCATCTCCATGGGGAAAAAAGTCATCATACTGCAAACATGTTCTGCTCTTCTTTATAAAATATATAAAGAAATTATGCTTATAAAACCAAGCCAGGTATCTGCTCTCTAATAAATTACTCTATTAGTGAGCAGCATTTTTCTACACTGACAAAACTGAAAATATCAGGGAAATAAAGAATTTGTTCTCAGTATAATAAGTAATATTTTCTTTGCCACAAACTACAGTACACAATTCGTCCTTTGTAATTCATTCAATAACAAAGGAATCCTCAAGTTGATTATAATGAAAATTTTTTTCAAAAATACTCTGATCAGATACCTTGCCGAAAAGAGACATATGGTGCTTTAATATGTTTAATAACTACACAACTTTAGAAATACTTTTATAATTGAATTTAGACCTCCAAGGACTATATTATAAAAGTTTTCTGTTGCAAGAAATACTTAAAACTATTATGCCTCTATGTCCTCAGTTGTACACAGTCAGAGCTAAATTGTCTATCCATTCTTTCTTGGCCAGTGGGCTCTGTAGAGAATATGTATTTTTGTCTTTCTCTTAACACAAGGGTTTACTCTACCTCAGTGCTCCACTAAACACATTTAAAACATTTATTCATTATACAGACAAAACCTTGCAAACACAGACATACCTTAATGCAATATAATCAACTCATGTTTCTCAGTGGCGTATTTAGGAGGTGGTTTTACTGGATGTTGTTGGATATCCCTAGAAGTGTGGTGGAAGGTGACAAAAGATAGACTGACTGCTGGATATTTGGCAAAATAATGTCATGGCAACTGTTACTGACAAAGGGAGTATCTGGCAGGGTCCTGGCAGAAAGCAAAACAGTACTCAAATTGGTAGTTTGAAAAAAATTTAATAATAATGCTATTTTAAAAACATGGGAAGAGAGAAAGGCAACCACAGGGGGAGGCACTGTGCTCTCCAGCTGGTGCCAGTGGCCCGGTTTCTATTACTCTATAGCAGATGTGCTTGACTCCTCACATCTCCTTAGCCTACCTTTGATTTCAACCAAGGAGTGGTAGACAATTTTGTATACACATCCATTCATTCTTTTGGGCTTTGAGATTTTTTTCTGAAGCCACAGGAGGCCTATTTGGGTAGAAACTACATAGAAGTGCGGGGGAGTTAACATTCTAGGAGCAATGAAATTGCAGTGGGAACTTCTGGGTATGTATCCAAGTTCTCCATCCTTTAGAGAGAAAACCCTGAGGAACATTCTACACAGTTCCTTAGCTGGTCTCAGCAGGCTTGAGTCCCAGTTGCTCAAAGTTTTTAAAAGCTCAATAACATACTTTTTGACCATTCCTCGTGTCATGTCCTAATGATTTGGTGATAACTCCTGATTAAACTACCTATACTCAAGAACTTAACTCAGGTCTTTGTGGGAGAAACCAAATTAAGGTTCACCCCTGGGTTCTAAAATATAAGAAGAGAAAGCAGTTATAAGAACACATACAGAGAGATCTGGGTGCTTAAAGCTATTAGACAGAAGCTCAAACATTTAATACAAGGAGGCATGTGCCTGGGTCCACCCCTAAGAGGAAAAAGGGAAACACACACCTTAACCTCACTCTCTTCTGTCTCTAAGGACTGCTGGAGGGTTTTGTTTGTTTTTGTTTTTGTTTTATTTTGTTTTCTGTTTCATCTTTGCCAGTTTGGGCAAGTTTTATTTCTCAAGGAATTTGTACATTTCTTCTATAATTTTAACTTTGATGGCCTAAATTTATTCACATATTCTTTTTCATTTTTATGTTTTTTAGGATCTGTAGTAGTGATCCCTCTTTCAATATCAATATTTCTTTTTTTTAATTGTACAGTTACAATTTATCAGTTCCTGGTGTGTAGCACAATATCCCAGTCATGCATGCACATATGTATATTCATTTTCATATTATTTTTCATTAAAGGTTATTAAAGATACTGAATATAGATCCCTGTGCTATACAGACGAAACTTTTTTTTAAATCTATTTTTATATATAGTGGCTAACATGTGCGAATCTCAAACTCCCTAATGTATATGTTCCCACCCCTCTGGTGTTTGCTATTGAGTGACTCAACTGAATTCCAAAAGGCAAGAGAAACCATTTGTGTAGTTTTTGCTAGTCAGCCACAGAGCAAAAGTGCAAATGAAACACCTTTGGCACAAATGAGAACCTATATTCCAGACCCAAATCAATTATGTCTCATTCTAGTCTCTCTTATAGCTCTATTTTACCTTTAGCTCACCTAATTTGGTTTAACTTAGATGATGACACTAATGCACATGTAATGTGTGCCTAAAATGCAATTTGAAAAAATAGCACAAGGATCCTCACATCTACATATGTTGAACATCTTTTTCCAATGTTTACTGATGAGCTAAAATTTGATATTCTCTAAAGACTGCAGAAGAGAAGATTGCTAACTAATGCCTGGAAGCTTTTCTGATATAAAAAAAACCATTTTGTTGCCTGACAGTCTGATATGCAGGTGTTTAAATATATATATATGAAAATCATAACTATTATTGAATAATCATGTTCAACAACATACCATTCTCTATTATGGCCAAGAGAAATTATCTAATAATGTGTTTCTGGAGCTTTAAATAAACAACAAACAACAATTCAGTAGTTATAACACATAGCTTGGCACTGGGAGGAGATTATAAAAATATAACACATAGAAATCTTTAAAAGGAAAATTAGAGCTGAATAGTGGCCTCAAAGGCCTCTTTGAGGTGAATAAGAGCTGAGTGGTCAGTGTATAGGCCATTAGTTCAGTGGTTTGATAGAGAACGAAGAAAACGTTATAGTAATTATCAAACTGTAATTGCACCTCAATGGTTAGCTGACACTCTTTGTTCTGAATTAGCTGATATCTATTGATAACTCTTAGTTGCCAAAATAATGTATGCAAAATAAAAATAAACGAATAGCAAAGGAAACATCAAGTAGTATTTATGTCTGTGCTGTAAAAGAGCAGTACAGAGTAGAACCTGGGAAGCTAGCCACTTACACTGAAGGAAACCTGAGGTGAAAAGAAATTCATTTTGAATAGTAAGAGATAACAATTTAAGTGATGAGTTTCCAAAGCACCCCAGGAAAGACAGAGGCAAGGGAAGTTGACGATATAAAGTACTTCACAGAAAAATGAAAAGAATTGGGGTTTTCAGTGATCCATTAAGCTACTGAAGTTTTGGGGCCAGTGATATTTGAAGATTGCTTTGACAGTGTAGTGTAAGGTGAAAAAACCATGTGAAAAACTTTATTTCTGATGGACAGTTAGGAAACTACTGTAATAGCCTATGGGTTAGGAAATAAATGTGCCTGAATGAGGATGAGGTGGGGGGAATGGAAGGCAGAATGATTTCAAGGCAATCTTTAAAGAAATGAAAATTATTATCTCTAAAGAGTTTAAACAGTTGGAAGGTAAGTTCTTTTCCAAAATACAAGTTAGAATAAAATGATAATATAATTTGTTTTTCAAGAGCACTCAGAACATTCTGAATTGTGATGCTAGACTTGGTGGAATTCCCAAATTATTTTATTTATTTTATCTCTGTGATAAAACAGTCTTCATATTGAATGGAACACTATAGATTTCTCTAAGTGTATTTTGGAGCAAAAAATTTAGTGTAATTTAATATCATTTTCCTTACTCAGCAGAAAACATCTACCAAGTATTATAACAAAAACCACAATGTTATCAATTCACACTATCACGTAAGTAATTTTATTCTCTTAATTAAAACCAATCTATTTCTTGTCTTTATCATCTTAAATGAAATGCTCAAATTATTCTTTTTATTATAATACAAGGTTCTCTGTCACTAGCATAGAATTATGAAATTTTAAATTTATATATGACCTAAGGGCCACTTCCTTGCTATTAAAAACTAATAAATTAATTTCCACTGAAGTTAAATTACATAAATAAGTTAATGCAATAAGCTCTAATTCCAAAATTTCAAATCGCTTACCCAGAATTCACATCTAAGTACTTAACTACCAATTTAATTATAACACAAAAACTTAATATACATTTTTATTACAAACCACCTTTATCTTTTAGGAGATAATTCTCCATGGCTCTCTCACAGTTTGCATAAATCCCAAATGAGGCACTGACTGCTCCCTTTTCCTCACTATTTTTTCAAGTTGGTTTGTATGGCAAATAATTCTGTGACTCTAGGCAGACATGTTTTCTTGCCAGTATAGTAATGATAGTATCTTCTTATAGAGCAAATGACAAGCATGCCCACTGCCTGTTATAGAAGACACACACACACACACACCCACATAGTGCGTGTGGGAGTCTTATTCTATGATTCAGACATAAACTACAGACCTACATATCCACATTTGTATTATCATGATATATCTATCTCATAGTCACATAAAATTCAACGGGTTTAAAAATGAACTCATTTTCCTCTTTCCTTCTTCCTCTATGTATCCCATCTCAAGAAGTGGTATTACCATCTATTTGGTCAACTGATCCAGAATTCTGGCAATTATCCTTACTTCCTTACATTTTTTATAGATCACATCTGATTGGCACCTCATCTCATCAGGTCTACTTTTATAAACTCACAAATCGTGATCCCCTCCCGCCGTGCCCACTGCCACGAACTCTGCTTTACTCCAGACTTTCATTGTTCCCATTCTAGATTCCAGTGACAACCCCCGACTTGGCTGCCTGCCAGCAGTCACTGCTCTTGCTCTTCAGTTCTTTCCCCAGGCTGTGGCAAAACCTTTTTTTTTTTTCCCCCCAGCTATCAAAATGGAAGTTTTGAAATGCCTTCTTGACAGCAGAGTAAGATTATATTGTCCTTTACTTAAAATCCCCAGTGTCCATGGAATAAAATCTAAACTCTTTAGGAGGAATACAAGCCTTCCTCCTCGTATCTCTAAATTCTCTGACATGCCGCTTTTCACATATTATGCTCTAGTCATACCCCAATTCTGGTAATTCCGTACTTTCCTGTGTGTGTTTATGTGTGTTTGCATCTGTGTGTTGAGAGAAAGTGACAGCAACAGAGAAAGAGAAACGGAAAGATGGAGAGCGAGGGAAAAAAAAAAAAAAAAAAAAACCACGGACAATCACAGAAATCAAAATATCACGATAGTTTTACCTGGCTCATGAGATTTCTGCTGACTTTTACTTTCTCTTTTTGTGTTCCTTCCAATTTTTCAAAATTTCTACAAAGACTATGCTAGTTTTACAAGCTGCAAATATATGCACATATAAAATTACACAGCTCAAGGACTATTTTTAAACTACCTTATTTTTTTCATTGTAAAGCTCAACACACAGATTTTTAAAGTCCTCCTTTAAAACTACATGAAAATCAACTTTGATTATTTTAGAAATTATTATAGTTGGCTACTTGTAGAATTTCCGGATTCTTATTTTATAATAAAACATAATTCATCAGTGAATAAATACTGACTTTGAAACAAAATGTGTGGATTAATCATAGCTTAGTATCACTCATTTGCACATCTTTAGAACAGTTATATTTATTTTATTAAGTACCATCTAATTCAATAGCAGCCTGTTATGACATTTATGCTTTTATTAAAAGGTCTCATGAATCTAATATTTTATCTAATACAACAGATCAGAATTTAAAATTCATGTTTTTGATGTTTAATCTATCTTAAGTAAGTGCTCAACAACATAACAGAAAAATTCACACAGTAGAGGTATAAATCAAGTGTGATGGCAATTCAGTCAATAAAGATTTCATCTACTTAATTTTCTTTTTCACATCATAACAGGTCTTTGTTAGACTGGCAGAATTTCTAAATGAAAGGAATATATGGGGTAAAACATTTCCTTAGAAGTGATAAGCCAAAAAACAAAGTTGAGAATAATCATTAATTCATTCTGAATAAAGTTTGAGGGAAAAAATTAAAAACATGTGAACAAGTTGTATTTGGTGAAAATCTAATTATAGAGGACTTAGAATTTCAAGCTAATAAGATTTTACAGTATTCTACAGCACAATGTAAACCACTTCAATATTTTCAACAATTGGGTGACAATTTAGCATTGTATTGCTGGAAGAAGCAGCCTGTAGAATTGTATAAAATAGGCTGCAGAATTATAGGTGTGACTGATGATAATTACTCTGTGATAATAACAGGTAATAGTGTAAGTTACCATATACAATGTGCCAAACAATGTAATATATACTGCCTGAGCCACAAACACATATTACACTATATATATATATATCTCACATATACTATATAATAATGTACATTATTTAAAACTCCCTAAGAATTAGTGTTTTATTCTGGTTTTCAGGTAGGATACTGACTTAGCTGAATTAACTACTAGCTCACACCACAACTTGGCAACTTGTTTGGGACTCAAATACAAAAAAAAAAACAAAACACTTTTGAAAGATAGCAGAGAGGGTGGGTACAGTAATAGCCCAGGTAATGTAAACCCAGGTTAGGAAAAGAGCCTTACGAATGGATGAGAACTAACAAATGACAGATGTGGTATAACTTGGCTACTGATCACATTAAAGAGAAAATAAAAGGGGAGGATTTGATGCCTGAAAGCTTAAAGGAGAGGGAGTTAATATCTGGAGAATATTTCTGTGAGAAAAAGATGACATAACGAATTTTTAGTTTCAAGTGCCAAAAGAATATCCAGGTAGAAGAGTTTTACAATAGGAAACTGAACTTAAAAAGTGGAAGATGATAGGATTGAAAGGAAAGGAATGGCAGGTTACTACCGGAGATTTTGATTTAGGAAGTATAAATATTGGGATGTTATTGAGAGCTGTTGCAGTCTAGAAGAGGGAGCAAAGAACAAAGCAGGTATAGGCCAAAGACAATTACTGGGGAACATCCGCATTTGGAGAGTGGGAGAGGGAAAGATGGAGGAAGCTGAAAGGAGAGTCATTATATAATGGGCTAAAGGCTAAGTGGCAGTAGTGGAACAGACATAGCAGAAAACTTTAATAGTTCTTCAAATCATAAAAAAGAAAAGAAATAATAACTATAGAGATAAAAAAGTATGAGGGAGTGTTTTTTTTTTCCTTTTTCTTTTTTTTTTTTTCAGTATAAGATAGGGACGTGGGCACATTCTTATGGTTACAGAAAGAATAAACTGGCAATTAGAGTTTTAAAAATGCAGAGAGAAATAAGAGAGAATTGGTAGGGCAAGACTGCAGAAGAAGGTAAGTGAATTAAGAGCAGTCAATGTGTCTTGCTTTAAACAAATGATCAGTCTCAATTTTTGACACACAAAGAGACCAGCTAAAGACACATCAGGACAAGGGAGTGATGTAGGAAGGCTCCTGTTGAATGTCATCACTAACTTAGAATTTTTTCGCATATGAAGAGAAGATGGAGTTGGATTGTCATTAGGGCTTATGAAGGGTAGGAAAAAAATTAAAGGAGTATTATGAGAAATGTGGAAAGGAGCCTTCAGAGATGAGTTACTGCATGTTGGATAGTATAGTCTCATTTCTCCTTCAAGCCATTCTAGGTATTCGACATGCATAGATTATGGGATGATAGGACTCTATTTTAGGAAATTTTTTTTAACTAACACTAGGGTATATATTTGTTGTATTTATAGTTCTTGCTCAAATAGATTTAATTTGTCATTTACCACAGTACCTTTATTACCCAAGAGGCTGAGGTAGGATCATAGTCCGTCAATATTTTCATATGTATTTTCAATTTACTGATTTTTCAACAAATAACTATTGAATGCACTCCTTTGTGTACAATACTTAAAGAATTAGGGATGAAAGAGCAGGATGTTTGACATCTCACAATGATTGTAAATACAAGTTCTACACTTGACCTCAAAACCTCAATCTGTGTCAGATTTTACTTAAAAACTTCAAGACCAGTATTTACAAAGGTAACTGAACACATTTGTTGATTACTTACTTGTTGCCTTATTTTCAGCTGATTGTTCCCATCCATTCTCTCCTTTAATCCTCAGGCTAACCTTATTAGGTAGTACTATTATTTTCCCCAATTTATAGATAAAGAAACCAACTTAAAGATGTTAATTGTTCAAGATATTATGGCTAAAAATGGTAGAACCAGCCTGAACTCAGGTCTATGTAATTCCAAAAGTGGTATATTTCACTAGATAAATACTAAAGAAAATAAAAGGTAAGGAAAGTCAAGGAGAAAAAAAAAAAAGCCTCAGAAGAAAGGCACTATCTGAACTCAGCAACATATCTGAAACTAAAAGCAAATGAACAAAAATGCCCTCAGATACACAAAGTCATATAGCCTGAAAAACAAAGCATTATAGGTATGCAAAAGATAAATGTTGAGCAGCGAGAAGTTCAATAACTTGTCATGATTTTATAAAAACTGCTACATTCAATTTTAAATATACAAGCTAAAAGGCTTAAACATATAGTCTAACCAAGATCATGACTTCCATTTTTTTTGATATTGTAATCTTTAAAGATCATTTCCTGCTGTTCATCTTCCAGTGCTGCTCATCTGAACATAAAAGGGATTGACAATACAATGCAAATGTAACCATATTCACGCTTAAGATCCTCTAGAAAATTGCCTTCACCTTTTTTTTACCTGGTATCCTGAGCTACTTGAAACTTTTAAAGAACCACCCACAGGTTAATCTGCTTCTAGTTATAGCTGCCTCCATTTTCATGACAACTTTCATATATCACATTTGACTAGATTATGAAATATAAACCCAAATTCTCTTTTGAACAAACATTCTTTTTCATGTGGTCCTAGTGAAATACAGTACTTAACAGTTTCAAAGTCTCATTCAAGTATCCTTTTAATCTTCACAAGAGGACTTGTAAAGTAATTAGGATGGTAATATTAAAATTGCATTGTACTGATAAGGAACCAAGACTCTTGAGTGTTTAAGTGACTTCTTCCAAGCCATCTAATTTTTTAAAATTAAGACTACAATTAAGAATAAATTGTTCTGGGTCAGCATTCTTATTCTCTATTAGTGTTCTCCTAAAAGAGTTTCCAATCAGATTTCCTGTCCCCGTCCCTGTGCCTCCTGTCCCTAGAACCAATGTCCACTGGATAAGAATGTTGGAGTATTCTTTTATGTATTTCAAATACTATGATGGTGTCTGGCATGTTAAAGCGTGTGTGTGTGTGTATCCTATCCACTGGAAGTTTTGCTTCAGCAAATCTAGGGTGCTGCTAGGAATTAGATCCTAATAAACAGTGCACAGTATTCTGAAAGGCAAGCATATTTGAATAACCCTTCTGTGTGTATGCTAGACTCAAAAACAACACTTCCATGCTGGGCTGAAGTAAATCAGGTAGAGATAAAATAGAGGAAAAACTGGGGAGATGGACAAAACTTTGTGAAAGAATATTAACTTTATTACTTAGAAAGCACTCTCATGGCATAACTTGATCACAAATGGTAATTGGCTTTTACTATTAATTGGCTTTTTACTATTCCTGTTTTTCATTCTTTTTTCAAAATTCAGGTTAAGTGTTGTGCAAGCTTTTCCCTCTCTTTATTCTCGCCACCTCTCTGGGGACAGTGTTGGTTAAGGGAGTGTGTCTGAGACTGGCTAAAGAACAACAACGGAAGCAGCTTCTGCCCCGGGGTCTGAAAGAACTCAGCTCTTGGATAAAGAAAAGGCTGCAAGTAGTGATTAACACCTTAAAGAAAGAGAACCACAGAGCAGTCATTCTCATCTTGCACAGGTTTGCAAATGGTACCTGAGGGAAAGCTGAGCTTAGCTTTCCAGAGGTGAAGACTGATACAGAGAGCAGGACTTGGGGTTCCTCAAGTCACCCTTCTGTTTCACTTTCTTATAGAAGTTTCCACAGTCTCCCCACTGCATTGAGGGATATCTTCAGGAATAACCCCAGAAGCCAAAACATTCCAAAGATTAAAATGAGTCACAAAGGACACGAGTAATATACGGCTTAGCAAATTGAGTAATGACTTATGAGAAATAAGGTGCACTTTGAGCTCAGAAAGAAACCAGGAAAGATAATAATAATAATAATAATAATAATAATAATAATAATAATAATAATAATAATAATAATAAAAATAATAAAAATAATAATAATAATTTGTGTTGAAAAAATCTTTAAGGAAAAAAGTACTATCAACTAACACCACAGTTCTTGAATTTCTATTTTAAAATAAACCATAGTTCTCAAAGTTATATTTAAAACTAAACTATCATATTAGAAACTTAGAGAGTTATGTGTTTCTTTTTTTGTAAACAATGTTTGAAATAAATCACAAACTGCCACAGGCAGCAATCAAAAAAAAAAAGCTCTCCTCTTTTTTCACAAGAATGGAGTAACTCCATTAGAAGTAATGGGAACAAATCAAATTGGTGGATTAGAATTGTAATGCTTACAGAAGTGAAGAAGACAGAATTATTCACATGTGTATGGAAAATGAGTATTAGAACAAGAGGTAAGTTGTAAATTTAAACTTCCAAGATACTGTAAAAACACACTTGAATATAATTTAGGATAAGGCCAGTGAAAATTAGAGGAAACTCTAACTTACACCATACTTTCAAAAGCAATGTAGATTTTCTTTCACCCACATAAAATGACTCTAAGACCTTGCTAGTGGAGGTCCTGCATCTAAACAAATTGATGATGTGATAAGAATTGCTTATAATTGCCGTCCATAGTTTAGAGGTTAAAGGCAGAGAAACCTGGGTGTGAAGTCTCTTTTTATTCTATTAAGCTGGTATTTCATTTGAGCACTGAATTCTGAGTGGGTACATTTACCATAATCTTCCTGATTAGGGAAAAAACATTTAAAGATCTGTCCAGAAATACACTGGTACACAGTTTATAACTCTGTGTACAAACTCAAGATCTAAATAAATTGGATTTGATAGATGCTATACTAGCTGGAATAATCCAGGTGAAAACTAAGAGAACTGCTTGATAAAATTAGGGCAATATATAGAGAATCCATTATTCCATAAAACTGGAAGCAGGGTAGGCTTTAGGAATGGTTGGTACAAAAACTGATTGTTTCAAACATCCCAGCAGAAGTCAAAGTCCTTCAACTTTGTAGGTATGAATTTTAGACTGGCATTAAAATGGCTGCTGTAGTACTTGGTGTCAAATTCAGGAAATGTGTGTTCACAGGAAGAACTAGACTATTTTTTTCTTAGAGTACTTTTTGGGGAAGCAAGACACCTACCCAGTGACCAGCAATGAAGGATTATAATGCAAAACAACAGCAATAACAATAACAACAACAAAAACTCTCTAGGTTTGTTGTTTTGTTTGGTTTTGCTTGTGTATATCTATATGTGTGTGTGCATGTGTGTGAGAAAGAATATGAGAGAGAAATTTATTTTTGCTGAATGAGAAAGAATTTCTACAGCATTTCTAACAGTCAACTTACTGTTTCCTGAAGTAGAAATTGGCAGTGTTAAAGTTATCAACTGCAGATACTGTAGGAGATTTAAGAACTTGGAAAATGTACAGCAATCTCCTTAGATTACTTTGGCATATTTTGCTTTCCTCCATAATTTATTATTTATCAAGCAAATGCTTGACTACCCATTGTATACCCACCATTACGAAGGCATTTATATTTAGGCATAAACTCAGGTAGGCACTGAAAATACAGACTGAGTATGTCATTCTTGTTTGCAATGTTTAGAAGCTGAGGAAAGTATAAAATCAAAAGGAGTAAATAAAATGACACATTTACACTTCATTTCTAGAATGAAACACAGGTTTTAAAAAATAAGGTTTTTCTAGAAGACTACAAAAACTCAAAATTTTATGAAACCTGTAATGTCACTTTGATAAACATATTTTTAATGAAATATTTATATTACTGTATATATGTGTGAATTAAATTTAGTGCTATATACAATGATCTAACATTTAGATTCTAAATTAAGCCCACAATAATTAAAAGGATATTGGTGAGAGGAGGATGAATGAAGAGGCTAACTGACAATAATAGTCAGCTACACATTTCCTTTAGGCACAAGCCTTAACGGCAAGTTTCTTTTAAAAAGTCTTACATATTTCATGTAGAATATAGATATTGTCCATTAAAAATTATAAGTTAATTGTAACAAAGGAAATCTTAATATAATAATCAAGATATATAATCCAGAGGAGGTCTTGATTTAAACCTAATTTCAAAATGCAGGGTAAACACGGGCATGCCTAGTTGATATGGAAGAAAAATAACTGAATTAAGTGCTCATAGCATTCTTCTTGCAAAAGATGATCATTCTGTTTTATAATTTCATTATACTTCATGCTACTCCTCCAACCAACACTCCTCCATCCAATATAAACTCGCTGAATATACACTGTCTTGTCCTTCCTTAGTGATCCATTTTTCTGGAATGTCTGTCTGGTTCTTCTCTATCTTTTGAATTCCTATTGATTAAAGGCCCAGCTCATATTAATCACTTTATAAAGACTTCCCTTACAACTAAAATAAAAATCACCACTCCCTCCAACATGGCCATTAACACTAGTATACCACGCATCACATTATGGTAGAGTTAGCTGTCCATGGTCCATTTTCTCTTCTACTATATGAGCTCCTCGAAACAAAATCCAGGAGAAAGATGGCATTTGCTTTTGCATTCTTTTTATCTTATAGAACACTTGGGAAAGAATAGATGCTTAATAAATGCTTATACAGTAAATGAGTCATGAATAATTATTCAGTCAAAGGCATTATGTAAATTTTGGTTGAGCAGAGGCATCACAGAGAAAGTTTTTAATATATTGTATGGGCATGTATAGCAATAAAACCAAAGTAGGAGAGAAAATCCCCTAACTAATGGACATAAGTGGTAGCTAATGTTTTTATATTCAATGTTTTTTTACAACAATTTAGTCATGATTATGACTTAATAGATGTATTAATGAAGATAGGGAATAAATATAATGGTCACAGTCATTCTCTTGATAATCATTTCTTGTTTCTACATCCTTATACTTACTATAAAAATTGGCTAAAAGGTATACTGGATCATTTTAGAATGTAGAATTTCCTCCAGGGATGCCTAGAGTGTTGGCTTGGAAAGGATATGGTCTCCCACTCTGTGATACACAAGCTTAACCTCCTTCCAGGTACTAGAATATGTGAGTGCTGAGCTTGTGGTCCAGTCCTCCTTTCATCCTGGACCAGCCTATGGAAGATCTGTGGCATTCTCTATCTCCTCAGCCACCCCTTAAGCCCCATACTCTGCAAGAACTCAAACTCCCATGACTTCTTCTACACCCAGCCATAAAAGACTCTGTTCTCAAAAGATCTACTAGTTAATTTCAATTCTAACATCCTGCTTTTCAGATTACATTTTTTAGCTATAAACTACAAACAATAAACTCGAACAATAAAAACATTATTAATGAGTTCAGATGAATCATTGTTGTCTACTAATTTAAGGAGACTGCATAAAATTCACTGTGCATATAAAGAATTAAAGAGTGCTTAATTATCTGTGTTTATCTGCAGTAGCCTACCCAGGAACTAAAGCAAATAGTTTTTTCTTCTCTTTTTCTTAACTGACTATGCATCCAACGTAATTCTGTATCTCATGGATCTGATGCCTGATTGTCAGAAGCCTGTAGGAAATTGAAAATTCACCCTTCACCACTGGAGAGAAAAAACTGGTTAGACTTTTCTCGCCTTCACAGAACAACTGGAAGGTGAAATTCACACTGCTTGAAAAGAATTGTCCCTTCTAAGTAGAAAGAAAAAATAGCACGAGATCCTATCTTTTCACTTTTATATAAGTAGGTCAACTGTTAATAACTCAACTAATTTTAAAAAATAATCATAAATGTCTTTGAAAACCATAGAATAATGCCTTTGCAAATGGGTCTTTGAGACCATGGATCTGAAATTAAAGACCCTGAGCTCAAGTTTTAACTTGTGTAAAATGTCTGGAGGACTTGTGGTGGTTTCTTCTTTATTCCTGAGTCTCATGAATTGTTGTTTGCCCTAAACATCTGTTTTACAGTTACATCATTTTAGTTCAGCTTCTGATAGTTATTTAGCATTAAGTTAATTACTTGTTATCTTAAACTAAAGATTCTTGTTCGTATCAGTTTAGTGATTGTCTTGAAAAATTGTATCATTTTTCTGAGGCAGCTAATGAATGTGATCTCCAAACACATGTTCCCCTGTTATTTAATCTGCCTAATATTTTAAAAAGTGAAACCCACTAAAGTTAAATTAATTACAATTTGACTACACAACAAAAAATCATCCAGATAAAAATATACTGAACATCTGACCTGATGTCAAATAACCTAACATGTATTCTGAATTTACTATCTGATTATCTATGGCCCCTGAACTAGTTATTTACACACACACACCACATATACACATACACACGTTAGCTTTTTTTTTTAATAGCAAAAAGTAATTACAAATGTGTGCCTATATGCTTGTGTAATATTGTCTGGCATTTGATCAATAGTTACATAATAAAAAGTTGCCTGCTTTTCAAAAGCTAAATGTTTCTGTAGATATTTTGTAAATAATTCACAATAGATTTGTTTGAATTACATAATCACCATAAGAGAAGTAAAATCATAGTTACTGTTTTGATTTAGAATGTAATGTTTTGAATATATGAGGATCAGAAAACATTTTGTGCTGGTCAAGGAGGGTCAAGAATGACTAACTTGTTCATGCTACCCAAGTGGCTGGGGGTCACTCTCAGTAAGTGAGACTTGGGTGAAAAACAGTAAGCCAGAATTTTCCCCTTCTGATATAAGAATTTGGTAGCAGATGGGTTATCAAGGAATTCCTATCCTGAGGGACAGCTGTGGGAGAAGGACACTAAAATAATGAATCCCACTGCTGGGTGGCACATCCGTCCACTCTGTGTGACAAAATCTGCATTTTTCAAGGTAGGCATTTTGGAAGGGAGTCAACAGAACCACTATATTTCAAGCCTGGGGGGCAAGATGCCTGAACTCTCATCTGCAGGAAACCAAAAGAAGAGACTCTACCTAAAGAAGAGAATTCAACAAATGCAAAAATCCTCTGATCTTAAATCAAGAATGGAAAGAAAGGAGGAAAAAAAGCAGTTTAGGCCAGGTTCCTCTTTTTCTAACTTAACCACTAAATAGGCTTCCTTGTTGTTATTTATATTTTCTGTCTTCTTTTCTTAAAGGCTCATGCTAAATTTGAATAGTACATGTGACTGTTTTTCTTTAATCCCTCCAATTCAGGATTATTCCACATCCCTACAGCCTCCTAACCACCAGCCCTTTGCATAGCCATCTGTCTCCACCCCCTCAACCTTACAATGAAGGTGTCAGCTCAAATATAATTTTCTTACAGAGACCTTCTCTGATCATACGTACAGTATTGTGTACCCTAGGAGTCCCTTCACATCCACCACTCCATTTCACTTCCCATATGATAGCACTGATTACTGACTAGCCTTCCCATTAGCATATATATTGGTATCAGGGAACTTGCAGTCTTGATCATCTTGTAGAAATTTATCTGACCCATAGGAGAAGCTTAAAAGATGTCTGTTGAATAGATTTTAAAGTCATTTCCAAAACTCAGTCTGTAATAGGATAAAAGTTTACAAATTACCTTGCAATAGGTACAAAAAATAAATCTCACATTAGAAATCTACTCGTTTATAATAACAATGTTTTGTTCTGTTGGTTTTCATTCTTGTGATTGATTGAGGTTGAAATTCCACAGAGAGGGCTGTCTGACAAGGTTTAAAATACTTGATTAAAAAAAATAGTTATGAGTTTGATTATTTTCGGCTGTCAAATAAAAACTGATCTCATATTTAATTTCTTTAAAATTAGATCCAACAAAAACAATGATTGTAACTTGCAGCTAAGATTACAGATTGAGAAGCAGCATCTTTTCAGAGACGAACTGAAATCATAACAGGAATACAAAAACAGGGAAACCTCTATATCATCACTGAAACTAAGAACATCATCCACATCCCAGATTATAAAGATATCATATGAAATATCAGATAGTTAGGATGGAGTTAAATTAAGGCATAGTTCTCTATGCCTGAATGTGTAAAAGACACATTCCCCAACTGAGGAAGCACTGCAACATCTCAGGTTAAATATAAACTTTCCTGAAAAGGCACTCTGCTAGCATACCATGATTGATGTGGAACTAGGAGTTTTAGAAAGAAAAAGCCATGGGACATACTTAGAGCATGTCATTTAAAATGCTCTTCTCTGTTTTGAATTACCAGCATTACATGCAACTGGTAGTGAAAGCCTGAAATTATGTAGCTATACCAAACCCAGCAAGGGAATAGGGCTTCCCCTGAGCGTGACAGTTTCTCCTTTATACAGCACACTGTGTCACCATTTAGAAGTCTAGAAACAATCCTACCTGGCAACTGAAGCAGAGATTTGGAGAGGGACTAACAGAGGTGATAGTGAGGCTGTTTAAAAAGAAATTTCCAAACAAGAATCTACTGTACAGCACATGGAACTATATTCAATATCTTGTAATAACCTATAATTAAAAATATGAAAAGGAATATATATATTTATATACTGAAACACTATGTTGTATACCAGAAATTAAGCCAACATTGTAAACTGATTGTACCTCAATTTAAAAAAATAGAGAAATTTCCAAAACTGCTGTTAAGAAAACATCAACATGGATAAACAGCCTTTGCTTTCAAGATAAACAAGAAATAAACAAACCTATAAACAATTCTGAAAAAAATTATAATCTAAAAATAAGCATTATTACAGATACCAAAATATTATGTTTTATGTCTATATACATATAAGTGCATAAAGAAACACATTTTAAACCTACTTTGCTTCATATTCTATCCCATTTGAAAAAAAAAAAAACACGATCTTTATAAACAAGGAAACTTTTAAAATAAGAACACAAAGATAAAAGGTCAGCTGGCTTGCAGTCAAAAAAAGTGAAAAGAGAAATGGATGAGTTAATGAAAGAAAGTAAGAGAACTGAAAAATAAATGCAAAATCATAATACAGATCAGCTTCAGGTTCAAAAACTCATCACAGACTAGAAAACTGAATTAAATTAGATTGGGACAAACTTATAAAGTTCTTCCAGAATATAGAAAAATAAACAAATGATAAATGATCAGGAATATGATCAGAGATATTGAAAGAAGACAAAAAAAAGCTATTTGATGAAAATCTGTAATTCTGAAGAAGAGACTGAAACCAATGAGACATGATTAGACATGAGCAAAGAACAGTTTAAAGTGGCAGGAAAAGACGTGAACCTTTAGGTGACTACGAGGATTGCTGATCTCTAGGCAAATACGTTAGAGTGAAGCCAGTTCTGAGAAACTCTCTCTTCAAAACTTGAAATGAAAATGAAAGTGATCAGAAGATGCTGATGTTTTTAGTTTAGTTCTCAACCCTTGGCACACCTCTCTGAAGCTGTGATTTAGGCAAACTGTAAGAAACTCACTAAAACTCCCAAATTTGAAGAGAGATGGTAGTAAAGGAATACCATGGCCTTTTCCTTTCTGATTGGGAGAGCTGAGGGAGATGGATGAGGAAGTAATAGTGCCAATTGTGTAGAGATCAATGAAAACCAAAGAGAAACTGCACAGCCCAGGACGAGTTCAATGAGGGATGTGTTACAGTGCTTTTAAATGACTAAGTAAACCAAACTCAATCTTTAATTAGAGTGAAGTGACTTTGAACTGAATTACCAAAAAGGTAAAAGAAGGCTCTGTGTAACTGGTCATACTGATCCCAGCATGTGTCAAATTTAGATAAAAGTGCACAGAACATAAAAACCAGTCTTGAAATGTTAAGTATCTCATGTAGTAATGGAGAATTCACTCACACTGTTGTAGAAGAAATACTTGTAGACAGAATTACCAAAATTTAACATAAGCAAGAAAAAAAAAAATAAATGGCATCATGTAAATATACTCAATATGTAAATAAATAACACTCTTGAAAAATTTATTAAAATAGATCCATTTAAAACTTGAAGACATAATCAAAAATTAAAAGAAAAATGCTTCAAATAGTTTGTACTACAGAATTTAATAAAACAATGAATTCACTAAATTCAAAGCTTAAGAAAACACAGAGCAAAATTGAATATAAATTATGATTACAGAGAAAAGGGTACAAATTGATCAAAACAGCACCATTAAATAAATAATAAATAAATTATTAATAGAATGGCCAAAATAGAAATATAAATTGTGCATAAAAACAGACTTTCATAATCACATTAAATGTAAAAGCAATGTGCAGAGATAAGAGTTAGAAGGTAAGATCTGAGGACAATAAGGTACAAAATAAAAAATAATGGTAGACTGAAATTAGAAAACTTCAACACATGAAATACCAAAGATGCACATATAAAAAAAAAAGCAATTTTTCTGAAGTATTGGAAAGTAATGTACAACGTCCAAAAGTTAGACAGGTAATAGATGAGTCAACAGATAGATAGAATTTTATGTAAAATAGCCAAAATATTATAATTTCAAATATTGGAAAAGTGAAGAAAGAAATGACTCTACAAGAAACCTGATTGAAAAAAAAAATCTTTCAAGGATAAGAAAATAAAACTTTTCTCAGGATCTCTACAGCAATACTCAATAATACAAAACACTGGAACAATGTTTTCCTCCAAGTTTTGTAGAATAGAAAATATAACCTGTGACAGCCAAAGTAACAGCCCCTCAGTGATGTCCATGCCCTAACCTCCAGAAACTGAGAACATGCTATCATACCTGGCAAAAGGAAATTTGTAGATAGGATTAAATTAAGGATTATGAGATGGGGATGCTATTTTGGATTATCTGCATGAGCCAGATCCAATCATGAGTCCTTAATGGTGAAAGAAGGCAAGAAGAATGAGTCAGAGATCTGTCAGCAGAAGAAGGATTTAATGCCTCATTTGCCAGTTCAAAGATGTTTGGGGAAATATTCAAGGAGCAGAGACAGGCCTCTAGGAATTAAGTATGATCCCAAGCTGAGAGCCATCAAGGAAACCAGAGACCTTACTCCTGTATCATTAGAGAACTAAATTCTGCCAACACCAGGGCAAACAAGGAAATGGAAAGAAACACTATCTTTCCTGCCAACATGTTGATTTTTAGCCCAGTGAGACCAACACTGAGTGTCTGATTTACAGAACTGTAATGTAATAAATTTGTGCTCTTTAAAGCCACTAAATTGGTAGCTATTTGTCATGGCAACATTGTAAGTCTAATACATAACTGAAGAATAGTATACACAGCCAAGCTGTGTCCATACATAAAGAAAATCGACACAAGAAAGAAAGTGGTGACAATAAATTCTTAGGATAAGGAAAAATATTTCAAAAGTTCAACATGCAGTTTCATTTTAATTTCATGTTCCATAATGCTGAGAAAATTAAATAGAATTTTCTGTATCATCTTATTTATACACATTGTTTTCTCCTCATTTTACTTCTACTCTGTGTCTCCATAGAGAAATGATTGAATCAATGTTGTGAAGTAATGACCATGTTCTTTACATAATGAATGTAAAATAAGAAATTCAAACAATAGAGAATACCAGATGACCTGGTCATATTAATTAGTAATCTAATAATTATTAAACATTATTTTTATAGTGTTAAACCTTCATTTAAATATTTGTGTTGGATGTTTGAAAATGTATATTTAAGAATGTTCCATTCTACTAATCTTTAACCCTAACCCTCAGCCTATCATCCTATAGAACCCAGTATGAAAGGTACTTCTATCCAATATATTAACATTTAAAGTAAAACATTACGTGTTCTCACCGTCTTAAAGCTAACAGAAAAGGAGTACAGCAAGCAGTCACCATCATCAATCTATACCGAAAATCTTAACACTTACAGGAAGAGTGCCAGACATCTCAGTAACAACAAAAACATACCTGCTTCTTTCTTTCAAGCAAGTTTCCATGTAGTTTTGTGACTAGAGCTAACATTTAGCAAAATACAACAGTAATCTGAATGGTTCTGACTCTAAATGCAACTAAAAATGCATTGGTTGTGTTCAATACCCTACTTCCAAAATCAACAGGAAAAATAGAAATCTGATCCTTTCTGATATTAATATTAAAATTTTGTGAAAAGTCTTGCATTTTTTTCTCTTCGAGTATTCTTGATTACAAATTCTTGAGAATGACAGCCAGCAAATCTACTCTAAACAGAATAGCAACAGAGTTTGCTGGTGCTCATTTGTTCCTGGTGCTCTGGTTAAACAAAAGTCTGTCTAAAGATCTGTCATCTTCTTGTGTGAAGATATAAACAAATTAGACTGACTTTGTGTTATTCCAAAACAACTTTCCTTCTGTTGGAATTCAGAAGAAAAGAACTCTTTCAGGGAATCATATTCTATCCTTCTTCCCTTTTATTGTATTTACTGGAGTACAGTTGATGTACAATATTTATATAAGTTACAGGTGTACAATATAGTGATTCACAATTTTAAGTGTTATAGTCTTTGTAGTTATCATAAAATATTGCTTATTGTAAAATGACTATAACTTAATAATAAATAAATAAACAGATAAATAAAATAAATATTAAACTTCTTGATGATGTAAAAATAAAATAAAATAAAATATTGGTTATATTTTCTGTGTTGTATAATAGATCCCTGTAGCTTATTTTACACTTAAAAGTTTATACCTCTTACTCCTATATTGCCCCTTCCTGCTTCCCTCTCCCCACTGGTAACTACTAGTTTGTTCTCTATATCTGTGAGTCTTTTTTGTTTTATCCACTAGTTTGTTGTATATTTTAGGTTCCACATGCAAGTGATGTGGTACAGTATTTGCCTTTCTCTAGCTTATTTCACTTGGCATAATGCCCTCCAAATCTATCCATGTTGCTGCAAATGACAAAATTTCATTCTTTTTTAAGGCCAAGTAGTATTCCATTGTGTGTGTGTGTGTGTGTGTGTGTGTGAATCTCACATCTTCTTTATCCATTCATCTGCTGACAGACACTAGGTTGCTTCCATATTTTGGCAAGTGTAAATAATGCTGCTATGAACATTGGGGTGCATGTTATCTTTTCAAATTAGTATTTTTCTTTCTTTTGGATATATACACAGGAGAGGGATTTCTGGGTCATATGGTAGTTCTATTTCTAGTTTTTTGAGAAACCTCCATACTATTTTCTACAGTGGCTGCACCAATTTACATTCCCATCAAGAGTGGGAATGTAAATGAGGGTTCCCTTTTCCCCACATCCTCGCCAACTACATGATCATCTCAATAGATGCAGAAAAACCTTTTTGACAAAATTCAACATCCATTTGGAATAAAACCTTTCCCAAGGTTTTGAGTTACAGATACGCTCTCCACAGGAACTGAGCAGATAGTGAGCACTCATTCCTCAAGCCCTAAATAGAACAGCAAAATAAATAAATCCTGGTCCTTATCCAAGACTGTCACACCTAACTGTTGCATCTAATGAACAAGCTAAACTACCATTCTCAAAATAACAACACACTGTATGACAATTCATTATTAAATTTGGCCTTTGCTCTATACTTAGCTTACTCAGAGACAGAAGAAAGACATCAGTCAGTGTGGTAAGCCAAGCCTCCCTTTGAGTAGTTGAGATAAGAATTGAGCTAGGTCTTAAAATGTGGTGAGATTCATAAACATGAAGGTGACGATCAAAGGAATTTAGAACAAAGGAAAACATGCTTATAAATCTCTCCAGGCAGAAACGAGCACATGGAGCTTGTGGGATGGTGACAACCCTGGCTCAACAAAGCAGGAGAAAATTATAGCATATATATTATATAAACATAGACAGTGGTCTGCTTGGAAACAGAATTAGGGCAATAGGAAATAGAAACTAGTAAATGAAAAATACTGGTGGGACATGGCAACTGAAAATGGTTGCCATTAAGAAAATTTAATAATGAAGCAGTTGCTGGAGAATAGACTATAATTCAGGCCACAGGGAGATCACTGCCATTAAACCTGAGAGATTACATAACAGAGAGGGAGAGTGAGTGATACACATTTGATTTCAAGAGATTTATTTTGTAGACACAGCGTAAATGCAAGATATTTTATTTATTTATGCACTGAGGCATGTTTTTAGTCATATGACACTAGCGCTCGCTCCCACGTAATCATTCAAAACGCATTAGTGCTAATGGTAGTTGCTTTGACCCAAACAAGTCAAAGAGTTAATTTTATTAAATTAAGTCATTCCAAGCCATGTCTCTCAGGGAATTCATGCATAAGCACTAGCTAGCTGAGAAAATGAACTGCTGGGTCAAGGTAGTGACAAAGTAGGGGCCAACTATGTTTTGACATAATTGTACAAATCCTAGATGCAGCCTACCTCCCAGTGTTTCAAAATGAATTTACTCAATGGATTTTGATTCCTGAAGACAACTAGAAGCCATATTTAATTTACATGAGAAGTAAATTGGTGGTTGGTCTGTACGTGTCAGCTGAAAATAATTTGTTTTGTTTGGTAGTTTTGCATTGCATTGCCATCCTCGACCTTCTGATCCTCTTGTCTATTTTCCCCATTGAGAGCTCATTCTTTTTCATGTCTTTTCTCATCACCTCTTTGCTGGTGATCTGAAATATCCTACATGTTGCTCTGGCAGAGTTTTTAGAACATTTTTGAGGGAAGCAGAAGTTTTCTTCTCTTATCTTCTTTGGTGGGGAGAGGGGAATAGAATTTCACGTATAAGCCAAATTTCCTCCCAAACTTCCATCCAATTTCCTGCTCTTTCTTTTAAAATCTTATCTTACTGTTCCTATTATTATATCCCTTATATTAATATCCCTATAATTGCAATATATACTTTTGAACATAATTATGCTATGTCTATTGCCCACTATTTTTCACATACATGAGTCTACAGTTGGATTCTTCCCACCATAATTTTTTTATTGCTATTATAAATTAGCCAACATTTTATCCATTTTATCATTAAACAAATATTCCTTGAGGGTTTGCCAGGTGCCAAGTATTAAGTAGTGGTCTAGAAATACAGGGAGCAAGACAGTCGTAGTGCTGGCCCTCACTGGATTCATCCTCCAGTAGCAACATATATCACATATGTATCTACAACTTTACTAAATTCAATGGTTAGTCTATTGTGTCAGATGGAAGTACTGGGACCCTAACTTTATTTTCATTTCAGTTTGCATAAAATATCTTTTTCCATCCCCTCACTTTCTGTCTGTATGTACATTTAGATCTGAAGTGAGTCTCTTGTAAGTAGCTTTTAGATGGGTGCTGGTTTTTTACCTATTCAGCCACCCTAAGTCTTCTGATTGGAGAACTTAATCCATTAACATTTAAAGTTATTATTGATAGTTATGTACTTATTTCCATTTTGTTCATTGTCTTCTGGTGATTTTTGTTGTTCTCTGTTCCTTTCTCCTTCTCTTCAGTTGTGATTTAATGATTTTCTTTAGTATCATGCTCAGAATCTTTTCTTTTTCTTTTTTGTGTATTTTGTGTATTTGTTATGGCATATATCTTGGTTTGTGGTTATCATGAGGTTCACATAAAGCAATTCATATACAAATCAGTCTATTTTAAATTAATGGTCACTTAAGTTCATATACATTCTTAAAGTATTACATTTTACTTACTCTTCCCCATTTTATGTTTTTGACATAATTTACATCTTTTTTTTTAATGTATATGTTAACTACATAGTGTAGGTATAGTTGATTTTACTATCTTCTTTTAACTTTCACACCAGTTTCGTAAGTGTTTGATCCACTAACTTTATTATATATTTGCCTTTACCGATGACTTTCTTTCATATATTGTCTAGAAAAATTCATTTCTAGTAATGGATTTTTTCTTTTTCTATTTAAAGGAGTTCCTTTAACATTTTTTGTAAGGATAGTTTAGTGGTGATGAATTCATTTAGTTTTTGCTTGTCTGGGAAATTCATGTCTCCTTCAATTCTGAATGATAATCTTGGCAGATAGAGAATCCTAAGCCACAGGTTTGCTCCTTTAGCACTTTCAATGTATCCTGCCACTATCTTCTGTCCTGGAAGGCTTCTGCTGAAAAATCCGCTATAGTCTTATGGGAGTTCCCTTAACTGTAACTAGTTGTTTTTCTCTTGCTGCTTTTAAGGTGCTCTCTTTATCTTTAACTTTCAACATTTTAATGATGTGTCTTTACATGGTTCTCTTTGGGTTCTTCATTTTTGGGACTCTTTGTGCTTCCTGGACCTGGATGTTTGTTTTCTTTCCCCAGGTTAGGGACGTTTTCTAACTTACTTTTTTCAAGTAAGTTTTCTTCCCCTTTTTCTTTCTTCCTTGCTTCCCTCCCCTTCTGGGGTCCCTAAATGTGAATCCGAGTATGCTTAACATTGTCTCAAAGGTCCCTTAAGCTATCTTCATTTAAATTGTTTTTCCTTTTGCTGTTCCAATTGGGTGATTTCTACTATCCTGTTTTTCCGATCGCTGATCCATTCTTCTGTATCACCTAATCTGCTGTTGATTCCCTCTAGTGTACTTCTCATTTCAGTTATTGTATTGTTCAGCTTTGATTAGTTCTTATGTTTTCTAACTCTTTGTTGAAGTTCCCACTGTTGGTCATCCATTTTTCTCCCCAGTTTAGTGAGCATATTTTTGACCATAATTTTGAATTCTTTACCAGGCAGATTACTTATATCCATATCATTAAGATATTTTTTTCTGAGATATTGTCTTGTTCTTTTCTTTGGAACATATTTTTTTTCTTTTTCTTCATTTCACTTGCATCTCTAGGTTTGTTTCTACGTATTATTCAGAACTCCTATTGCTCTCAGTCTTGAAGGAGTGATCTTATGTAGGTGATGATCCTTCTTGAACAGCCCTGCCCTGGATCTTAGTTATTTCTTAAATGTTTTTGATCGTCTATACTACCTGATTTATTCTTGTTATGACCTCATCGTTGACAGTGTGCCAAGACCAGTCAGTGGTCCAAAGGGAAGAATCTCATTTAACATCTAGTTTCAGGCTAACTAAATGCTAGACCTTCAGGCAGCAGCTTTAAAAGTGTGTAGATATGTACTATCCTGTAGGGTCACAATCATAATCTCTACTGGCCTCTAAACCATATGTGGAGGTGTTCTCTAGGTGACAACTGTAAAAATGGGAGCTCTCAATGAGTGGATAAGCTCCTTTCTGGGGAGTTTCATTGAGCTGTAGCAACACCAAGAGGGTACTCAAGCATGGTATCTCTGAGCTGACTTTCTCTGGGAGTGTGTCCCCAGTCACTAGATGTGTGGGAAACCTGACATGTGCCCTTCAGGGTGACACTCCAGACTAAGTCAATAGGCCTTTTTCACAGGAATACTGGGGTTGTGTTTGTTTTCTATCTGTGTAGTGCCCTGAGGGTAGTGGCCTGTCAAGAACTATCCTTCCAACTGTTACCCTCCTGTGGAGCTCAGGAACATCAACCCTTTTGGCCACCAGGTTCAGGCAATCAAGCCATGTCCCCTGTGTGTATTGCACATGACTGCTGGCTTTAACTAGGCAGGTAGAGACTGTACGGGGTGGGGCTTGCGCTCCTGCTTTAAGAAGGCAGCAGGAAAATGATCTGACTGAATGCACTTGCAGGCTTCAGCAATGCATCATGAGAGTGCCTTGTCTGTGTGCACGAGATGGCTTTAGGCTGGGGGTAGGAGAACACCACAACCATCTGTGCTGTCCACCCCAGCCAAGGAATGGGGGTGGGGAGTTCTACAAACATTAGAGGTCTGGTTTCAGCAAAACAGTACAATACTGATGCAAATGCTCATTTCTGCATCTGAGCTTGCCTATCTGTGCTTGCAGGTTAGCTGGGGAGAACAACAATGCCATCTGCCAGCATCTCCACCTCTGACTAGAGTTTCCACCGTCCCCTGCCCCTCCAGTTGATGCTTTTAGATTCTCAAGTGTCTCTTTTTCACATACATTCTCTGCACTTCTCAAACTGGTGAGAAGTCTTCCATAGTGTGTGCCTCCACATCACACATTTCTCTGCCTCCATTATCCATCGCAATGTGGTCCTTTTTATTCTTTGTTGTGGCACAGGAGTTCAGTTCATCCTCAGGTTCTTTTCAGACGGAACTGATTCAAATGTCATTGATTACTTGTGTGTCCATGGGAGGAAGTAAGCTAAACCTGTCCTGTCCCCACACTGCTATCTTGAACTACCCTCTGAAGTTACCGAGTTTTCAGTGTGCTTGTGCATCATTTTCATTTTTGCCTTAAGAGGGTTTAGAAGAAGCAGACTACCCTCCTTAAAAGGAGAAACCTATTTGTGAGGAAAACTCTACATTGATCAGGCCAAAAATAGGAGCTTCAAAGCTGCTCAGATATATAAAAAATAAATCTCTCAGAATTTCACTAAACCTATCTGGTAGTACCTGAACAGCGTGTACTGCTGTTTTAAATAGAGAACAAAAGAGTGATAAAAATCCCTTTTAACTGGCCTCTAAAACTTTGGGTAATAGAAATTTGAACTTGATCTTGTATTTTTAAAAAATTCACATTAGGTCTAATCTAAAGAAGGGAGTCAACCCTAATTGTAGCAAGCACTTGATTTAAAAAAAAAAAAAGGTTATGAAAAGGCAGCAAAAATTTACATTAAATGTCTACATCTGAGAGCATTTCCAGACTGTTGACTACATCAGAGTTGCAGACTCAGCAACACAGAGTAATAAGTAGTTCCCGGAGCGCACAAATTGAACCGCTTTACAAAAGGCATATGAGGAATTTGAAACCACTTTGGATCTGGTGTTTTTGTTGAAATTTAATTGAAAGAGTTACAGAAGTGAAGATAATGTGAAGAAGCAGTGCGTAAAGTCATATCTTTCTTACAGCTTTATCACATGGCCTCATCACCTTCCTAAAGCACCACATCACTGTGATTCACTGATGTCTTATATGACTAGGGTAATATAGATTCTGTTCCAAAACATTATTAATTTTAAGTAATAAGGTTGAAAGCAAAGAGAAATAGCTCTTTTAAAATTACAATGTCATCTATACTCAATGTTGTTCCTGTTAGTAAAACCATGACAGCTTGCATTGTTTTCTCCCTCCCTTTTACCTTTCAGACAGTCTCATGCTTCAGTCGAATATTTAAGATTAATTAGAAATGGTTTAGTAAATTACATGAGGGAACAAAACATTATATGATAAATATTCATCAAAGGTGTCAAGCTCCATTATCTTTTAACTTTGAAAAGCTAGTGATTAGTATGGTTGAAACACTTAAAGATGCTATTCTCTTATAAATACAGATCACAGGTTTATCCGTATATAGTAAAAGGAAATAGACATTAAGTCCAAATAAATTTGATTACTTAGAACTATCAAAATTATCTCTGAGTTGAGTATTACAAATATTGAAGAAAACATCCATTGCATTGTTTCTCAGTAAATTTTTGAATGTTTTAGAACTGTTGCTTAAAGATAAATACTTTGATAGGTCTGAATTAACCTCATCAGATTACATCTTAACTATACCAGATTACAGCCTGAGTTTATATATTATTTATTGTATTTGAGATATTTTCATATATGAATGAGAATCAGTCCTACTTTTGGAGAACTCACAGTCAAGTGGAGAAGAAGCACAAATAAAAAACTAAAATACAGTTAGAAAATGTAATATTAGTTGCATAGATAATGTCCTTTGGGAATAAAGGGGGAAGAGTGACTTCCCCAAGGTTTGGAGAGATCCAGCAAAACTTTAGGAGGTGTAGTTAAGAAAGTATTCAAGGAGAATTAGGCTAAGGAAAAATAAACCATACATCACATTTATTTGCATATAATCCCCTTATCCTTCAAAAAAGAAATGTTTCCTTCTCACTTTCTTTAATGGAGTCTATTTTAAACCTGCATTTGACTTCAGTTTTAGAGTTTATAGTTTTAGATTGAAAGCCCATTATAATCTGAGTTCTCAAAGAAATCTAGCAGGAAACATGTTCCCTGATATTGGAAACATGAATTTGGACAAGATTTTAATTAGTAAATAAATACTATACTTATTGTGTTGCAAGGTGAAAAGTGGTAACTAATGGCTAAATCTTCATCTTACAAGAACTGATTTATCAGTATTATACAGGGTTACTGGATAAATAAGAGTATTTCACACATTAATTGAAGAGTTACCCTAAAGCCACAGGTGGTCAATATCACAAGCCTTTTGAATGCCCTGACACTTTTCACATTTAAGAAAAAAAGGTGAGAATTATTTAAATAAAAATCACTCTTCCAAAAGAAAGTTTTAAAAGTGATAAAAGTTTAAAGATCAAGACGTAAACATGTGGTCCAATGCACTAAATATTCAACTTGAGTTCTGTTCAGTGGAAATAATTATCTAGGGCAAACAAATACTAGAAGACAGAACTATAAGAAAATAAAAATATGGATAGATGATAAATAGATAAAGAGAGATAAATAGACATGATAAAATAATAAAATGTTTATAATGGAGCAAATTACATGTTAGAGCAAAATTCATGCCTCTCATAACATCAATTTTATAAAAACTAGTTATACAACATTATGACCTAAAATGTAAAGTGTCCTAAATTCATATTATAAACTCTCAACCAAATGGTATGATGTGGCCATTTTTAACTCAAATTTGTCCTTTTCCTAATGAATTGTACTGAAAATTCATATTCCCAGTCACTTTAATAAACCCAATCTTTTAAGGTGTCTTTCATTTAAATCATTGTTTTTTTGTTTGTTTGTTTGTTTATTTGTTTTACTTTACTTTCCATGGCATTCAAGATTAAAACTCCTAGGATCTCTAAGTTGAAATTTCAGTAGTGATTTTTGAAAATCATCAGATGCTACAAAGCAACAATCTTAATCAGTCCCAGAATTTGTATTCTCATTTGGGTTGTGCTTTTATTTATATCATCACCTGCACTCTTGTGCCAGTTTCCCCACACTAAAGAAGCTATTACTTTCCATATTAAACAAAAGTAGAAACTGAGGCAAAGAGAAGTTCGTTAACGCCCTTAGAGTCACAGAAACATTAGGCAGTTAAAAAAAAAAAATCAAATCCAGGTCTTTGACTCCAAGTTTAACATTCTCTCCTTCCCAATAAATCCAGGAAAATAAAGACTATGCTTTTCAAGCAAATGTAATATATCTTTTAAAAATAAAAATATCTAATATTCTGGAAGGATTATTTCCAAAGATATCAATCATATTTAAGTATGTAAACATATACATATATGTTTATAAGTCAAATTCTATATTGAGAAGTTAAACAACAGAGGTGATAAGCAATTAAATGTTGAATATATGTTCCAACAGTAAAAGCGTAAGAAATATCTACTGTCCCTCCCCATGGGTGAATTTACATCCTTGCCCAGTTGATGCCAGGCTTCACTAGTGGCTTCTGATGCCTCTCCCCATGGCAAGTTACATGTTTCTACAAGGTATGTCAGAAGTAGCCACAAGGCTAGTTTTGGTCAGTAAATGTGTCACTTCTGAGTAAACTGTTAGAGAACCAGCGCGCATTTTTAATAATGTCTTATCCTTTTGCCACAGAGACACGCATTGTCCCAAACAGGGATTATTCCTTTAGGTAACAGGATGGAATGACAGCAAGGAAGAGTAGAATCACACCTGCCCCACAAGAGGCATTAAATAAATAAGCAAACAGGCCATATTGCCACTATGTAACTATTTTCTACTTCTCAACATCACATAAGCTTGATATTTAAGATATCTATAGACTATGAAGAAAGACCTCCTAAAAAAATAAAAGGTGCTTCCATCTTTATGATGGAATCATGCTGTTGTGCTTTCTTTAATATGCCTATTATTACCCACTATAAGAGGAACAAAGCTACCCTTTTCACAGAGAAAACTGCAAAATTAAAAAGAACATTTGCTCTTAGGGTAAAAATATTATACACACACACACACATGCTGCATATGTAAAGTGGTTTGAAATAAACATTCCAAGAGTCTAAAAATTAGCTAAAGTAGTATTAATCAAGGTCTTTCCTTCAAACTGGCATGATCAACAAGTTGGAGACAGAACAGTTTGAGAGATTTTTTGAGAAACGCAAACTCTCATCCTTGCCTCAAACCAACTGAATTGTAATCTCTGGAGGTAGAACTAGGAATCTGTGTTTCAGCAACTATCCACGTAAATTCTTATGTAAGCTGAAGTTTGAGAAACACTAATCTAAGGCATCTGGATCTCAAAACACTCAACTAAATAAGATATATACAAGCCCACTCTCAGAATCACATTTTTTATGCTATAACATATCACTATTCACTAGTATAATTTTTAACACTGTATTGATTTATATTATTATTATTTTTTATAGAAACGCCTTTACACTTAGGGTGGTATTTATTTTACCTCCCGGCACTTTCGTTAGTTCGATTTTGGCACAGCTTAGTTTTTATTCTGTTCAGCAGAGAAAGATTAGTTCCACACGTTAAGGTAAAAATCAAGATCTTGGAGGCTATAAATAAAAATTTCCATTCCATATCATCTCCATGCATTGTGGCTCTGTTTTCTTTCCTAGTAGTCTATTTAGCAAATAACTTTGAACACCTTTTACATGTTAAGTCATGCTGTCCTCAGTGCTGAAAACCAGCGTTAAGATAGAAGCCTTCCCTTCATTTACCCAATCACTCCCTCATTCTTTGTGAGCATTACTTTTCAAATGATCAGAATGAATTTTCAAATGAAACTCTTAGTCCTACGGTCACAAAGTCCTACATTTGTTATGTCGTGTCTGTCTTCAAAGGACCCAAGCTGTTGTTCTGCCTGTGAGTTGCAAAATAAATTTGAAACAGCTAAGAATTGCAGCTTTCAAATTCAACAGGGTCACCTGAGGTACTACCGGACTTCTTTGTGTATCTCACTTTCTTGAACAAACCATAAAAAGTACACTTCAGTCATTGAAACTGCACCTTTAGAAAATATGAAAGCTTAAACATTTCCTTCTCAGAGATACAGTGAGAAAAACCACTGCTGAGCTGTATTTCTTTTTCAGGAGAAAAAAAAAAGCAGTATCATACTTATTGCATGTATTCAAGAAAAAATTAAGATTAAGACTATAATAATCCCTCATATAATTTAAAATCTCATGGAGGAAAATAAAGGGCTGAGAAAGAACACGAATAGTGAATTCTCTGTCATTCATCTCTCCATTCATTGAACACGTAACTGTTGACTGAGCTATGGGCAGTTAAAATGCTTCTTCATGAGATAACAACTTGAATTGAACAGAATGACATGATGTCTGTACTCCTAAAATGTACAGTTTAGTCAACCTATGAAAAAGGGTTGTCATAATTTAAAATTTAACTTGCAATAAAATAGATACAAGAATATTCAAAAAAGAGAATATTAATAACATTAGTGTGCCTTCAATAATTAACAATATGAGTTGTAAAACTTGTTTCCATCTAGCAGAAAATCTATTGGCATGCCCACATCTCTGTCGGTCTTACACAATGCAGTTAAGATTATTTTGCTCTGGAACACTTTTAATAACAAACCCTCTATCTCTCCCTTTGATTTTTAGTTGGAACTCTCAATGACCTTTTGAATTGACACCTTACAATCGTTGACCTACTTCCTAGCATGCCTTCAGATATGGCTATTTACCTGGAGATTTGGGAAACAAAATCTTTGGGTAGACTTTATTTACTCAGTTTAGCATAATGGAAGGAGAACACTCTATGGCCATAAAGAATATTTATCTAAACTATTCTCCAGTGCATGGGGATATACAGTTAACACCCTATGAGGACAGTGACACTGAAGTTATCAGCAAAATGTCAGGGTTAGCTATTCTAGTTTTGATTCTCAGCTTAGTCACTTACAAGCTGTGAGACTTTGGCCAACTTTCTTAATTGTTCTGGGTTTTAGCTCCCTGAACTATAAAATGAGACTAATAATTGTATCTAGTTAGATGTTCTACTATGATAACCCAGGTAAACTACATGGCAAAGTACTTTGCATATTAAATTTTGTTTTTCTGCCAAAGCTGCACTGTCAAATTCTCTACATTTAGTCTGCTTTCTGCTTTACTTATTTTTCTTTCAAATCCTTTATTATTTCTTTTAAATATTTCCAGAAGGGATGACTAGCAGACCTTGAGGAGGCATTCTGTAAATACAATCGGATCCAAATCAAATCCAAGTTTTCAAGGACTTTTCATATTGCAAATTTCTCATGGGGGAGGGACTATTCAATTTACTTGGTAGCCATTAATATTTGTATTATTGCTAACATGCAATGCATTAATCATAAACAATGTTTCCAATGATATTAAGAACTGTTTTGTTCAATAATTTTGACTTCAAGAAATAGCACAATACTAGAACTTCATGCCAAGTAACTCTTTATTACTAACGGAATAAAATACTCCATAAATTTATAATGAGCATACATCCTAGTTTACTTAAAATCATATGCACTTACATCTATTATTACTGATATAATCTAATTATTTAACAATAATATTGTGATTTGAATAAATTTATGGTCACCTTGTACATGTTAAATGATGCAATATTTAATAATGCAAACAAAACAATTTAAAAAATAATGATCTTCCTTAAAGTTCAATTGTCTAAATACTTCTACATTAAAGAGGAAAGCATGAGAGCAATGAAACAGATAACGTCTTTAATATAGAAGCATTTAAACAAGTCAGAGAATAAGATTCATGAAAACTTTACTATGACTGCATTGATATTTTTTAATATGGAAAAAAGTAGTAATAGCTTTCTTTCTTTTTACCAGTCTCTTTGTTTTTAAATCTTTATAATTTAAATAATTTCATCTACTCATTTTTACAAGGTACAGAATGATATGGAGTATTCAATTTAATCTCTCCTATCCTGAGTCCCAGGTACCAAGCTTCTCCCTGAACTTAACCACTGTTAGCAGTTTCTGCTTCTTTCATTTTCAAAGGTTTAGAGTTATTCTCTGACTTCAATTGGAAATAAAATCATAGAATTTTAGAGAATCCAGAAACCGTAACAATCTCTGACCCCAACTCCACCTTCTAACAGAGTGAGAAAATGTATGTCACAGAAATGTTAAACGATTTGCCCAAAGTCAGCTACTGACAAAGCTCAAGGTTCTCCTGAAGAGCTAGAGGTTATTTCTCACACTTGTGTGTGATCATTTTGTTCACAAAAAGAGGGATTTAAGCATATGAACTCATAGGCAGCATACCTGGGTTCTAGTACTCAGTGGTTTCTCACTATCTTTTTGGCCTTAAGGAAGAAGCCTATTGCCTCGGTCAGCCTGCTTCAGGGATTTATACTCACAGAGAGGATCAAATGGAAAAATAAATGTGACTATACTCTAAAGTATCACAGAAAAAAAAAATCACTTTGAAAAAGAAAAAAAGTCACTGTAAAAATGAACAGCAACTTTATAAAAATAATTAATTGCATTTAAAAATTATACTAGAAAAACAAAGTATCCAAGAAAAGTATGTAATGGTTCACCACAAATAACAGTTAGCCTGTTTAATTATAATGATTTCACAAACCTTGAAAGAGTACACCTTTTTTAATGTTGACAAAATTACAAGTAACCACGGGAGCTTTTGTCTTCATAGGAAGAGCACTGTGTTCTTAGACTAGTCTCAACTGATAAAGGATGGAATTTATATAAGGTAGCAAAGATTTAAGTTGAATATTTTAGGGAGAGGGCTATCTATAAATTTTAACATGGTCTAAATGTAAACTATCAAGTTGGGTAGAGATACAAGGAGCTCATCTCTATGGTCTGTGATGAGAACTTGGCATTCAAACAGTACTCGCCAAAGCGCATTATAATCCTATTATAAATGGCTGACAAATTCCAAACCTTTCTGAGCTATAAAACAGGACGAAAAAAAATCTTTCAACATGATTTTTTATTCAAGAGCTCATACTTGACTGCCAGCCTAATTGGATGCTACCATAGAAGATCATCTGATAGATATCTTAGCATAAAGAAGTGCTCTGAAGGTCTAGAAAGTGTGCAAGTATCAATTTCATAGCATTTCATTTCCAATTCCTCTTGTATAAAAGTATGCTAAGCCAGCATTGACAGAAGCAGAGCTACATCAAGACAGTACATGAGTGGGATTCAAATAAACCCTCTGACAGGAGAAATCACTGTCTGGTTCAAAGTATTTGTGGAAGGCATTTGACTTCAACGTTAACATAAGGTGAGGGACAGAAATATCTTTGTTAAGAGAAATTCTGCAGCTGCCTGCATGTACATTAACAGAAACTACATTATAAATACCTGAAGTCCTGAGTTCTCACACGATGATGCAATAGACTGACCCTGTACCACTGGCTTTATTGTACAATACATTTGCATTTGAATTTTGGTTCTGAGTTTCATTTGCTGTTTGATCAATTGACAGGCTTTTTAGTCACTCTTAGCCTCAGTTTCTTTATGTGCGCTGTTCAGGTGATAGTGGTATCAGTGCCCTACAGAGCTGATGAAGACTAAATAGGAAAACATATCTGAGTACTCAGCAGAGTTGGTGCTCAGTACAGGTTAACTATTATGATAAAAGTGTTCAACAATTTCAAGTAAAAGGAAGAGCCGTTGTTTCTATTCAGAAATTCTTTGTCGATTTACCTGGTTGTTGTTGTTATTGTTATTTTTATTATTTGGTCTTTCTAATCTTTGAAAAAAAGGGGAAAAATTAAACACAATAAGCAGTGAAGGGAAAAAATAAAGCTTCTAGTGATTGATAAGCAGTAGCTCAGTTCTCAGTTCATTGGAGATTTACGTAAGAGGGAGAACTCAGTTGCTCAACTAATGTGTACCTGGGAAAGGTCCAGTCACTGGATAACATTCTGTACTGGACCACAGAGAGGGCTTACACAAGAGCGGCCCCTGCTGTTTGTAAAGAGAAGTACACTGGACTTTTTATACAGCCATCTGCTTACCATCAGTACACATTTTGATAGAACACACTGTATAGTCTATTCTTGCATGAAAGGAAGGTGGCTCCTAAATAAAATACAGACTAGTAAATATATGTTTTTAAAATGATTGAACTGAAAAGAAAGTCATTTCTAAATCAAAGGTTTTCAAAACCCTATTGGATTCAATCCCTTTCCTATTTGGTTGATCTCATTTCATATTCCTCTCCTCCTAGTTTATTGTATTTGATTATAGTCATTTTAACCCAGGCAAACAGTCCTTTCCATTCCTCAGAAAAGCTTCTGAGCCTTTGAACTCTTTCTATCTTCTCATAAAAATACTACCCCCAACAAATTCCCATGAGAGACTCTTAATCATCTTTAAAGCAGTTTAAGTAGGTGACCCTCACAGAAACTCTTCTGACTTCACAATCTAGTTCTCCCTTCTCCGTCCATCCCCAAAGGCTCTGCTTTATTTCTTTCATTTTTTTAATCACTATGTGAAATGATCAGAGTTATACAAAAAACTGTTTTTCATCAGATTCCTTGTATTGTTCACCACACTACTCCCCGTTACTTGATCACAGTTGCTCAGTAATGCTCAGTTAACATACTGCTGAATGAATGAATAAACCAATGGGTCTGGCAGAAATGAGTAAAAGGCAAGTAGATTTTATATGGATCTCTGTCCTGAGTTATCATCAAATAAAGTCCTATGCTGTAGAAAGTTCTGGTTCCAACCAAAGTCCCTGATCATTTTTCTTTATTCCTCTTTTATCACTTAGTCTTTAATCTTTGAACTGTTTGTTTTCTTTAGTAATTGTAACTCCCTTTCCATTATTTCTGCATTCTGGTATTTCATGAAATTGTTAAGTACCAAAAAACCAAATCAAATAAATAAATAAATAAATAAATAAATAAATAAATAAATAAATAAATAATCAAAACCCCCTTAAATCAACCACCAAACACTGGCATTTTTGTTCTTATAATGCTACTACTTGGGGTCAAATCTGAATTTTGACATTATTTTTATTCCCATTTTTCAATTTATTAATGAGGCTGAGCAGTTTTTCTTAGGTTTGCCAGAAATTTGATTTTACCCAAGAGATAAGTTGAGCCCTGGTTTTCTTCCACAATTCCTGACCTTAAAAGCAGCTGTGGGAATACTGAAGACCAGAATTTGGAGACGGTGACAGACATGTTCTCAGGCCAGGCCTCTCTCTTCCTAACTACTTCCTCTTTCCTAAGGGCTAGATTCCCTTTCTTCACCAGCTCCCTTTCCCCCAGGCAGAAAGGTAAAGTCATGTCCTACCTCCCTAGACTACTTTACTTTAATTATCCTCTTCTTTTCCAGTCCTTCTACTGGAGAGACTCAAGCCAAAAGAACTAACATTATATTCACTGGTTAGATTTATCTCCCCTTATTTTATTTTAATCTTACTTTATTCTTATTTTTATTCCATTTTTCAATGAGCTTTCATTTTTTAACATTTACATATTTTTGTATCTCATTACCTACAGATTCTTGAACTTCATCTTTTAATTATCATATTATCAAATTTTAAATGTTGTGTTTTATTAAATTGGATTTTTATCTCCTTTATCTTAATTATACCTTTATTTTTTAACTTTAATATTCTGTACATTTTAATATTTTATTCATTCAAATGTATTAATAACTATAGAAAGCACTCCAAATGATGCCAGATAACTGTATATCTAATATCTGTACATATATCTATTCAAACACCTGTTAGTGTAACTTTGTCCTTTTAACAATAACTTTCTTTTATTCTATTTTATTCTATTTAGTCTTTAAACTTTGACCATCTACTTAGCACTCCCTGTCTTTGTTTCAATGTATCCTATAAAATAGATTCCAATACACATACACAAATACAACTCAAAGATATATATTTGTATATCTTCTTGCTGTGTACATATATATGCATTCCAATCAAACTTGTGCTGATTTTATCCCATGGTCACTAATTTTATCACATGGTTTTATCACATTGGGCAGGCTTTAAAATGAAGAGATTGTCTCCTGTATTATATTGTTTCACAAGTGTGTTCTAGAAAGGTCACCCATGGGAACTAGTATTCATTTTGGGAAGTATGAGGTTAATGTTCTTTAGGCCCCATACTGGATGGATTTAACATCACAAAATCCTCAGTCTTATACAACTTTATGCTTTTCCCTCTAGTTATATAGAAGATTAATTTTGTGATAAATGTTTGACTCCTGGAACAGCCTGTCTATGAGAACATTTGAGCTGGGGAACATAAATCACATACTGAATCTGGTACTTGAATCACATAAATCCACAGAGTAGAGGAGTCTCCAGAAGGTAGTTAAATCTTGTCCTTCAAAATCATGTGCTAGAGCTGGAGACAATTATCGCTTTCTGTGGCTACTGCAACCAAGTGGTCACTGGAACACAGGAATGAAGTCAACACTGGATTTCCCCAAAGTTAAAAGGCACTTAAGTTTTATGTGTGGGGAGTTCTGAAAGGTGTGGCTGGAAGCAATGTGGCCACACTGATAAAAGGGGGACACAGTACTTTGAAAAATCTCTCTCCCCACCCATATAATTGTGAGGAAACTTACGACTGTCAATTTTGCATTGTCACTTTTAATGTACGTATCTTATCTCTGCTTTAAAACTAAAAGTTCCTCAAAAACCATATTTGTACCTGCTTCATTTTTTTTAATTTGCCACTGAACTAATTCTATGCACAGAATGTAATAGGTGTTAAACTATTTATCTGACAAAAGAATGAATCATAGCATGTTATTATTTGAATATTAATCTACTATGGTTGCCTACTTAGCACCAACTGTGCTAAATGAGATGTATGATATAAGGAAGGAAGGGGATAATGTGTATAAGAGAGGAATCAGTTAACATCTAAATATTTAAAGTTACACTGGAGGTTTAAGGCTACGCTATGTGTCTGAGCAGCTATGTAAGGCCTTGGGACTGCTAGATAACCTCAAATTTTCTTGCTTGTATATTTAATAATAAATGACCCTAAGCTATATCTAAGAGGGCTATAATGAGGATTAAGAAGATAATGTATATGAAATGCCTACCTATTCACATCTAAAAAATGTTGCTGGACATGCACTAAGCACTTAATAAATTATATTTAATGTTTTGTTGATACAATTATAATACTGAATATAAATTTAAAGTAACTTTGTATTTTGACATGATATCTATCATAAAAGATAAAAGAATAGAACCATAATATTCATCATGAAACTGTTGCTCAAATTTCATCCTGTAAAGCAAATGTTTTCTGAGTTTAGTGGCATACAATAAAGCAGAGAAGAATTAGGTAAATTAGGGCAATTTATTCCTTTATTCCATATTTCCAGTCTTTGGCTCTATTGCACACTGTATCACCACAGAGTTTAATGTAATAATAAAAATAATAGAATACCCATAAAGTGAAGCATTAATAGTCTCATCTGATTACTAGAGATATCAAGCTTTCTGGAAATTTCCTCTTCAATTTTCTCAACCATTACAGCATGAAACAGTCTCAGTTAATCGATCTAAATAAGGAGAGGTAACATAAGCACTGGCACATATGAGTCATTATTCAGGGTACGTGCAAGTATTTACTGACTTCATTACTCAAACAGCATTTTTCCTATACTGACTTGGTTTGTAATGTTAGAAAGGCCTTGGATTTGAAATCTGAAGGCCCACTCATTGTGGCTCACTTAATATCTGCATAAGATAGGGCAGTACCTTAGTTTCCACATCAGTAAACTGAAATGCAAAACTAGCTACAGTTCAGATTTATATTCAAAGTCAAATAAGCTAATGCCATAAAACAGCCAACTGCTATTTAAATATCAGTTATTTTTAATGCATACACATAGACAACATAGATTATGATGATCGAGAACATATAGACAATTCACACTTCCAGGATTCCACACATCTCTGCACAGAAATACCAGCAAAAATGGGTTTGACAAGAAAAATAGAAAATAAAGGAAGTTAAAAAAGAAACAATAACAAGGATATATATTATGGGCTAACAATCGTTTCCAAATACAGGATTTTGGAAGCCAAGAGCTTTCTGATGGACTATTTAATAACTTGTTTTCTTTAATAAAAATAACAATAGCCAATATCTGTGGACACTATGGTAAGATATTTATGTGCATAACCTCATTTATCCTCAAAACCACCCAATGAAATGCACACTACTATGAACCTGATGATATGAACCCCGCAGCAGGTTTATAACACCTAAGGTTCAGAGTGTCTATTAAATTGCCCAAGAGCACACTTGTATACTGTCAGCTCAATCCTGGTCTTCGTGATTACAAAGCCCATGATTTTAATTACAATGTCCCATGTCAGCATATATTTCTCATTAAGTGAAAAGGTATAGCAACAGGCAATCCTAAAAATTTTCCAAGTAATACGTTCTACAAACCAGGAGATCTAGTTTTGTTATAAATACAGCCCTTCCTCCTAGTCAGTAAACTCATCGCTGTAAGTGAGGCCATAGTATGTCTGGACATCCCTAATTCTTCTGTCCTTTCCTTTCACATTTCAATTCTGAAGGAATATATCTGGCACTTGTCATGTTGGTAGTGAGAATGTAATTTCCTAACATTGAGAACTCTACTCAATAGAATTTTAATATGCCATGGTTTCCCAAAGAATGGAGACAGAGAAAATTACCTTTTTTCCTGTAAAATGTAAGTGGGTGTATATGTTTCTTTTGAAGAGGGCATATTTCTTGTATTACAAAAATTAATTGGCAGGCTTAGTGAAAAGCAGAACCACCAGATGTGTGTAAACATTATAAATCACATTAAAAGTGTTCAAATCAACCTGTTTATTTCATTTTCTAACGTTTCAAGTCAAGCTCCCCATAAAGCTGTCCAAATTATTTCTATATTCACACATTCTTCATAATCTGACACTCAAATAGAAAGAGTCATGCTTCTGGGACTTCAAAGATATTAGAAGGTAAACAATGGATAAAATATGCTATTTTTCACAAAAGGCTGTTGGCCTGAATATTTCATGCTTTGCTGGAAACAAGTCAGGATATTAAATATTCTAAGCTTCATGCATTGTAGATGATGCCATCCAGGATCAAGCGGTGCAACACAGTGGTCATGCCACGTGCAAGCAACAGTCCCTATCCTCCCAAGCTTCTCAAGTTGTAAGATCCAAGTAGAGGAGCACTTCAAGAAAGCGCTGAGAATACAGTCGGGTACCACCAACACGTACAGCACAAATAGTACAGAAAGATTCTTGAAAGGAAGGACTCCTTCAGAAATTCTTTTTGACTCTTTCTAGGACACGACACATAAGTAATCATCTAGGAGTTATTTTTTAAAAATTTAAGAACTTGTTTAGGTGGTTGGATTTACCCTTCAAAAAGACGTTAACAGACTGATTTTTCTTTTCATGAAGTTACAAAACTACCTATTATCCTGAAGACAAATGCAAAGCCTGCTTCTACTTTTCAGTCATGATGGCAACACAAATACCAAGTTTGCAAGCACTCACAGGTACACTGATCACAAACATACACACTCACATGCAAAACTGGATCATTTAATTCCCATCATACATCTGAGAAAAAATTATGTTCTATGTAATTTGGTTAATAAGTGCTTTGTGTCTGGGTGTCTACTGCCTAAAATAGTGCCTCTTCCATGGAGTGAATACCTAGTAATATTAAAATACAAACTTTTTATTGTATATCATTTTTTAATTTTAAAAATAAAACCTAAAGCTGTTTTGAGCATATTATTATTTGAAATATACTATGATCCAAAAGACCTGGGATGTCAAAAGCAAATCAAGCATAAGACAGTAATGAGTTTTCACTGAGTTCTGATTCTCCTCATCAACAAAGCTTTATGATAATTTTCATAGTACCAATTTATACCTGTGAAACAAACAAAAACAAAGACATTTTAACTGTGAGTGAAAATAACACGGGTGCTAAATTACTCTCACCTGAGACATCACAGGCACAGTGCTTATTTTTGGAGGACTTTTTAACAGGCTCCCAAATCATTCCCACAATAAACAGGAATTTTAAAAATATCTCAAGGAGATGTACTTTCCTTTGTCATCGGCCCTCTCCCTGCATGCCAACAGCGAGACATCTGGATGAAAAGTGAAAATATGCAGCAAGCTAATAGGAAGGGCTGTCCGTAAGGAAGCTTAGCAACTGGATACGTCTATAGACACAAATGTGAGAAAACAATACACTAAGTTCTCATTGCTTGCATAGTACTATGATTTGGAAAGAAGTGATAGGTAAATAAGAAATATAAAGTTAATTTTCCACAGTCAAAAAGTGGCATCATCCAGTAATTTAGGTTCCCTTCTCCATTTTACCTCTAAGCTTGTATATCTGATGTAAGAATTCAACTACACCTGTAGCTATCGACATTTTTGCCACTGACTGAACCTACCCAGCTCCTTAAACCCACTGTGTGATGGAGCAGTAAGTCCTTAAAGGCTGAAGCCAGGAGAAAGAGCAGTGTGAGATGTCACAGACCAAGAAGAATTTTTGAGGCCAACTGAATGGTCCCAGACTCAAATGGGATTCTGTGAAGACGGAGATGGCCTTCTCTAAAATGACTGACATCCAATTTCCTGCCATCCTTAGTGGATGCAAGGGAAGGTCACACTTACTTTAGAAAAATAAATAAATATTACATATTTTATGAAAAAAGTTTGATGTTTAGATGGTTGTAACATATCAGTATTCATTTCTTGACTTTTGTGGCTTTTTGGTGGGTATGTATAAGAATGTACTTCTTTACAGGAAATGCGCTTTAAAGTATCTTAGGATGAAGGGACACTATGTAGCAACTTCTCAAATGGTTCAGAAATAAAAACAGCTTTTTGTACTGTTCTAGGCAGTTTTAGGTCATTTAGAAAATTACCGATTTTACCAACCCAAAACAAAGTTATTCTCTCAAGTGGTTAAAATATTGCTTGGGGTCTCATGTAATACACATGAGTTAATTATTTGAGTGCTAAACCCATTAAAATATACTTATTAAAAGAATGCAGATTATTTTAGATGATGCACTTGAGGCTTTAAATGAATACCTTTATTGCTTTTCTCTGAGTTGTAGTGGATTCATTTATAAAACAGTAAATTATAAGTCAATAATTTGTACACACAATTATATAGTGCTTTAATATCCTGAACCATAGGTGAATTAATTACAATTAATCAGGATCTCTGAAGGCAATTAGTTGATCTGTCTTTAAAGATAACTTAAGAGAAAGAATGAATGTATGCATAGTTAAAGGAGCAGCAGTAAGAAATGTCAAATGTTTGGAGGACAAGTCAGATAAGTGAGTCAGAGACATAAAGCTGTCAGTGGCTATTTCTAGTGAGATGCAATAGAAGAGAGAGATGGAGAGGCATATTTTGTACAGAGTTTAGAGACCACTAGTACTAAACTCTTTTAGTAAGGGAATGGCACTTTACTTTCCTGCATACAGGCTTGTTTGAATTACTCTTGCCATGACTGAGGCAGAAAACAGTTAGAATCTGTTATGGTAAGCAGATACTGGGGAGATGAAAGAAGTAGGTGGTAATGGCTCTCAAAGGGAAAGAGTAAATTTTCAACCCAGCAATGCCAGAACTAGAAGAAATTGATGACTGAGCTGAAACATAAGTAGATCACAACAGGATACCTGAAGCCCTGGAAATCAGAATATAGAGTCTGTTGGTCCAAAAATATCATATTTGCAGGAAAAAAAAATGAACTCAAGGAGTAGTTCCATTTGCCATGCCTAACTTTAAAAATCTAATAAAGTACATCCATCAGTTACTTAGGTTAAATTTAGGAAATAAAAGATTTACAAGTATCTACATACAAATATATATGTATATATGAGCTAGTTGAGCTCAGGGTAAGGATGCATATCATTATTATTACACAAATATATTAAATTATTTTGCATAAATTGACAAAACTGCTACAGAAGGATACATTTAAAAAATAATTTTGTGTAGACAATGAGATATTCAAGAAGACTGCATAACAAGAGTAACGTAAAATTGGATTTATACATATATATTAGACACACATATGTGTGTATTTATATAACTATTATATTACATGTTTAAGTTATGTGACTATAACATTGAAACACACATACAAAACTTAACACATACATAAATGTATCATATACCGACCAAAAGAACTCTGAAGATTTTTATGTCCATTTTTCCCAAGGGGATACCTTCCATTTAGAAGTCAACTTATTAATATTCTTATCAGTTTGAATTTGAAATATTTAGAACTCTAAAACAAGTATTTCTGAATTTGCATGCAAATCTAAAAGCATTTATTAAGTTTGTGTTTTGGAGAAATACATGTTTAGAGCAATCAAGAACTTTGAGTTAAAAAAGATTATTTTACTCTGATTAGATATTTACCCTGGGGAAACGAGAGTAAAGAGGTTAAGGACCCTGAATAAGGTTATATGACTCAAATTTCAAGTCTCCTCACATCTTTTTATGTTGCCCACAACTTTAGTCCTTCATAAAGCCAAAGAATCTATGCGTTTCACAAAATTTAAATGTTTAAGCATTATTATTTTGCTACTTGAACTGATCAAATAAAACTTGAACCTAGTTCAAAAGTAATTTATGCAAGAGAAACAGATGCAGTCCTAAGAGATTTAAAATCAACTCTTCCTGTCACTTTTTAATATGAACAATACGTTAAATGACACTAATTACCCTAATAAATAAAATAGAACAAAAATGAGGAAAACTACTTTTTCTTCTTAATACTGGCCTGAAGTAATGTTACCACACTGATTTTTCCAAGTGTCTAGCAAAAGCTCCAACTAAAAACAAAAGGAAAAATATGCACCTACAATCTGAAGTCTGAAGATAACCCTGTGGCTCTGGAATCTTTTTTTTTATTTCCCCTGGATTGAGGATTTTCATTAAAATAAACAGATCCCACTCCTTACATACAATTGGAAAAATTTATACTATTTCAAATAGAAAGCAACTGGGACTCTACTCTCCTCACTGGGCTTCTGAGAAAATAAGAGAATATATAAACATAACCTTGGGAAAACAGTAATTTCAGTGTAGTGTTGCAGAACATAACCACAAGCAGAGCTCTGGTCTAAACCTTAAGGGCAAAACCCTTAGTTCATCAAGGAAGAATGGCCCATGCCTTTCCCAGAAATCAGTTCCCTGAAAGTATGTTTATTCAGAAAGTTAATATTGTTACTGCTGGTTATTTAAACATAATAAACATTTCTTTTTTCTACAATACAGCTCTGGAAGGAAAAATTAATAAACTCCTATCAATAGAAGAGGGAGAATAAATTCCATATTTAATAATTTAGGTCATTAACTTATTAGAGGGTAAAATCTTGAGAATATATATATATAATTGTCATTAAAGACACAAAAAATTGTAGACTATTTTTTAAGAAAAACAATTTCTGCCAGCAAATTATGTGAGTAATGCTGAGGTCTATAATATTCTGAATAATAATTTCAGCTTACTTAATTTGAAAAATATTTCCACTATGAAAAATAAATGTTACAGCAATGATGAAACTTTGATTAGTTGTTTTAGAAAAGTATCAGCTTTTACACTTTGTACCAGTTACTGGAGTCTAGGATATCCACCTTAAAAAAAAATACAAAAAAAAGAGTATAATAATCATTTCAGAACAGAGTAGAGGTTTAGGGAGAAGTTCTATAATAATAAAGTCATATATTTTGGTTGCCATTTAACAAAGAATGACATCTTATGCCCTAGAGGGCTAGGATCACACTCTCCCTCAGATCTTGCCCTGGAGCTAAATCTGTATTTAACACCAGAGTAAAATTGTTGTGACTATAGGTAGCAGCTTAAAGGGGCACATTAAAGTGATATAAATGTCCTTCCATAAACTGCAGGAGATGGGAGCTATTCACCTTCAAGGAGAGATCCTCCCACTTCATGTACTTGGGGAAAAAGAAAATCTGCTGTATTCTATTGCCACATTCACCTCGTTGACCTCACACACTTCTGCAAAAAAGTACAATAGTGTGGACATCATAGAGAATAAAACAATCAGAGAATTTCAAGAAACAAAGGTCAGCATTTCCCACACTATCTCAACTCTACACTGCACGCTAAAATTCTGCGTTAGATTAATTTGGAAACACTGCATTCCATAATCCTTTCTCAGAGAGTCAGACATCAAACTATTATGGTGCTAATGCATCTATAGTAAAGAAGACTTTTCCATCATTTTAAATCTAATATTTCTCTCTCTCTCTTTTTTTTTTTTTTTGATTAATTTACTCTTTTGTAGTGGAAACACCTAATAGCATCCTCCAGACTAATCTCCATGGAAAAATTTCTGAGATAATCATAGATAATATTTTCTTTCCAATGTATGGTATTAATTCTTTCCACTATGGTCTCATAACTTTAAAGTACAATGGATATTTTTAAACGATGGAATAGTATTACAATACTCCTTGAAAAGATCATAGCAGATCAATAGTTTGTAATGAAACACATTACTTTTTACGTTACATTTACATTACTATTGTTAATTGCACTGAATATTGAAAAATCTCATTCATTATGTATAATTCTAAAGAAAAATCTGTGGTTTCATTAAAGTGAAAAACAGAAGGGAAAAAATATGCTTAGTTTTCCATTCTACATAGTTTGTTAATAACATTTGATACCATTTCCTATAGTGCTCCCACGCTGAAAGTTCTGCATTGCACTTTTAAAAAGTGCTAATGCACAGAGGTCTAAAGTGAATTAATCCTTATGGTAATGACTGAAGTAGATTAAGCACTCACTGGTGCATATCTTTTGAGAGTTAGACTGCAAAGGGTACAATTACTAAAACAAACATGACTTCATTTCAAATGACAGCTTCAAATGCGGATTTTTCTTTAAAATTTCCTACTTACATGAAAGTAAGGAAATATAAGAAGTTAGTTATGCTATGTGTTATGTTGGCGATGCAGACTAATTTACTCAGGATTTTTGTCAATTACTTTCACTACATATTTCTTTAGGAATACTAAACAACAGAAACAAAGTTAAATCCTTAAAATTCTTGTTTCATTTTCTCAGTTAATTACCGAATTTGCTTATTACTCCTCTAAATGTGACTCAAATTCTTATTAAAAAGAAAAAAAATAGCTGAGAAGCAAAAGAAATGAATGCCTAACGGACAATTTATCTCACCACTAGGGGGCGGTGTCAATGCATGCCAGAGACAGCAAGCCGGAACAAAAATTTTAGTTTGCTAAGCTGCAATTTGATAAAATATTAAAATTATTTTATTTCATTCTACCTCCCACCATTTTCAGAGCACCGTGTTTTGATATGACTCATAGGAGTATAGATAAATAAAATGTTCCATTGTATATTATGTCTGGAAAGCACAGACACTAAAATTGGAATGTATATCACCAGTACAGCATAATTTTGTCTTGATTTTCCTTGCATTAATATTAAATCCAAAAGAGATTAGACATCCCCAAAAAATCAAAATACCCTTCCATCCATATAAACATACCCCTCACACATAACACTAATTTCTTTAACATCAAAAACAGCACAGCTTCATAGCCAGGGATAGTAAACTTCTGTCCTCTCAAGGTCCTATAGGAACCCTTACACTAACTTTTTTTTTAAAGAAGAGGTTGTGAAAATTTACTTAATTTTCACAGAAACTGGAAGAAAATATGCTAGTCTTTAAGGAATCACATTAATATCAGGTATATCTTAAAAGGCAAATCTTAATTCTAAACCAACAGAGCATAAAAATATCTATGTCATTTAGACAGTCATAGTAGTAGCAGTAGTAGCAAAACCAGAAATGTTCAGGAAGTTATAATTTGAATTAACTGAATGTTTTACCATAGAAAACAATGGCTCAACAGGAGCTTACGGACTTCAGAAGAAAACAAAAAGAATCATTAATTGCATATTGATACACTAATAAAAAATCTAAACCAAAGATTTATTTTAGAAAACATTCTTATTAGGTTGTGTATTTATACATATCCATACTCTTAATTTTAGAAACTAGGCCCATGTAATAAAGTCAAGAGACACATTAAAACAACACATGTACACACACATAAGCTAGGTACTAAAAAACAAAGCAATCTTTTCTCTAATGTAGATGTAATCACTGATAATACGTATGTCTCAATATAGATAAATACACATTTAGAATGTAACAAAGCATTCTTTGGGTATGAGATGCTATTAGCAAATATAATCTTACAGTTAGATAACCTAAGGAGGACAAAGATAATCTTGTTGAAAAAAGATTTTATATATTATGCAAATGTAAAAATAATGAGATATTCAACCATCTTCAAATATAAAGGAATTGTGTATGATATACATTATAGTTAGAACTATCAGATTTAGTAAATAAAAATCTCAAACAATACTGGAGCCGTAGTTACACTAAAACCATTTGTTGTTTATCTGAAATTCAAATTCAACTGTGCATCCTGTGTTTTACCTGGTGACCCTAACTACAGTATAATGTACAGCAAATTACAGTCATGAATAGTAAAGAAACAATAGTTTCTTTTGTTTCACACTCTGCCTAATAATCAAATGAAAAGGTTTTGTCAAGATGCTAGAAAACACTAAAAAATAAAATGAAGTAGCATTGGCAAGAGAGAAATAAGTATGTTTTACACTACAGTTAACAACAGTATATTTAAATGATGGCTTATATATATTGGCAAGCTATAATATATTTCAGTGTTTTTGCTATCTTTGGAACTCTTTTAGCCCAGTGCTAAAGTCATGTGACTCTTTTGTTTTTGTTTTAGTCTTGGATTTGATTTTAGAAATCAACCAGGTTCAACTCGTATCACACTAGGATGACCTAATAGAAATTTCCACCCTGACTCAACACTTCTAGTGATAGGAAAGCTCCATCCCATGGAGAAAACCAGTTGTTTTCCAACATCTCTTGTGGTTTAAATGTATTTTCTTAACTAAAATCCATCTTTCTGAATTCTCATTTGTTTCAGGTTAGCTGTTTGGCTGTAACTAGTCATACACAACAAGTATAGTTTTAAAACTTATTTGTTTTTAGTCTCTTGCTTTTTTTTTCTATCTAGTACCTTTAAAAATATAAATTAGAGAATATTAGCAAACTTTCAATATCTGTTTAATTTATATATGAAAATACAATGACTATTTCAACCTATAGCTTTCAAATTTCAAGTGAATGTTGCTAGGTGATATTGCAAGTATTCTCTCACAAGAACCTGTATCTCATTACTATTTCCCTACAAACTGAACCATCAGGTGATACAATATAAGGGATGAATAAACTGTACGTTATCATTGCATCTTAGAAAGAAAAATGAAGTCAAGTAGTGTCATGGAGAGTTTTGTGCCCAATACTATGCTAAACAAAAAACGCAGTCCAGAAATAGATGTGCATTTACTAAACAAGTGTAAACTATATGTATTTTAAATCTAAAATAATAGCAAAATAATTTTGTTTGTGCTATATGCTGTCAATACACTACTTTATATGCAATTTAATTCAAATGCTAACACTATAAGGTGGGTGTTTTTAAAATCACTGTACCTGATAAGAAACTAAAGATCAAGAAGGGAGTAGTCTGCCCAAAGTTACACAGCTGGGATACAGGGGAGCTGGGATGTGAAAGTGGGTCCTCAGACCTCAGACACAGTGCACAATGTGGAACCATCGAACTGTGAGTCCAAGCTCATGCAGAGATAAAGCCACGGACAGCCTCTTAGTTGTTAGTCCCCTCCAGGAGAAACTTTCTAGTGAGAAAAGATAGCATTCTATAAGTTAAAGGATAAACAATGAGCAAAAGATGTATCTGTTACAGGACTCTGCCAGAAAGTTACTCTTCTCTAATATAAAACCCAGAGCACATTTAAGATTCCACTTTCCAGAAGAGATGAGTAGCCTCAAAAAAAAAAAAAAAAAAAAAAAAAAAGAAGAAGAAGAAGCAAGGTACAGCAGGATATGGAAGAGTCGTATCTGAAATTTTTCTCTAGGCATTATTATAGAGATACACTGTACTTTAGAAACTGACCTTCATTATCTACAGAGAAGTGGAGTTCTTGGTAATATGTGTACTTGAGGCATCCTAGATAGGATTCCAGTATTTATCTCCACTCTCAGAAGCAGAACAAGATGATGAAAGAAGAAAAAGAAATGCCAAGAAGAGAACAGAGACATTGCCTGGTCATTCATGACAAAGCACTTACAGAGAGCAAGAATTGGAAGGAAAAATATCATTATATAATTTTCATATATGCATTGCACTTAAACCACGTCTATATATTACTCAACAAACACATATACAAGATCCACTGTGTACTAAGAATGGCTTAGGTAACTAATTTAATCCTCACAAAAATCTGAGATAGTATTATAATCCTCATTTGCAGATGAAGAAGTTGAGATACACAAAGTTTATGTAATCTGCTGAAGGTCATACACTGTTAAGTGGCAGAACCAAAATTCAACTTCAAAAATTCTTACAGCTATCTCATGTTGCCTTCCTCTATGAAGACTGCTTGCCATAAATGGCCATTCATTCACTGTTAAGTAAATCTACATCCATCTTCCTCATATTCCAATTCATGACTGTCCAAAACACACACAAGTGGAAAATGTTTGTTATAGATATCTGTAGGTATTTGGGGAAACAGGTAGACTGGAGAAACTGGAGTCTGTCTATCATAAGCAGATGTTACTAAAATACAATTCCAAAAACCTGAACCAAACAGCCAGTGTCACAGGAAAACAATGAAGAATTTTTAATAATTGTACAATATGCCTTATCACTTAAAAGTGAATTATTACTACAATCTATTCATTATCTGATACAACCTGAAGATATATCTGATACAATATGTTTCAACCACAATTGGCATCAACTTTGGAAGATTCATTGTGATGAAGATATATATATATATATATATATATGTAATTATAAAAATAGAAAATATAAAAATTAGAATGCTTCCTACTTACATTCCCTGGTAATATTAATTTGGCATGACAGAACCATGTCTGCAATATCCATAATATTTGTTTGCTTACTGTGAACATTGAGTAAACTGAGCAACCGAGTAAAGTTGCTTTTCCAACTGATAAAGTGGGATGCAACAGAAGAACAAAGCAAATAAACTTGACTGCTAAAAGAAACAGATAACTATTATCATCTTTCTTATTATCAACCTTCTTCAGTTACTAATAGCAGTGGATACACACAAATTCCTTCAGGAGAAATGCCTAAGTGAAATGTAAACCAAATAGTAAAGATAATTAATCACTTTCCTCAAGTATTCTGCAACTACTTGCTAGATAGAATTCACATTCCACGGTTTACAACCCCTTGAGCCATGTTTGCTGTCCTTCATGATGTAACAACAGGCAAAGAACACAGATTCAATATAACTTCCTAAAATTTAATTTACTACATGCCTAATAAGTATTAGAGAGTATTTACATAGAAAACACAATGATGAGTAGATACTACACTTCGTAAAGAGCTTTTATTTAGGATCTATTTTATTAGGATCTATTTTATCTTTTATTCAACATACATTTTCCAATGAGAAAATGTCATGCAAAATTATTTAGGCCACTTCTTAGTCATGGGTTTGAGAGTCTGTGAACAAAGTTTCTACATTTTTCAAACAAGTTAATCATTAAATGGAAGTGTCTTTTAGATGTTGAACACATACTTTAGGAACACTTAAATATTGACTGATAAGTGTTTATTCAAAGACATGATTCCTACCTGGTGTTTTTATTCAATTATCACTGTACTCTTGGATACACAACTTTAAAGGATCTTTCCTTCTGTAAAAGCAGTAGGAAATCAAGATCTGGGGTAAGGGAGGTTGGACAAAGAAAGCATAATTCATGGCAATGCATAAAAAAGAAACGACCTCCTTCCCCTTGGTGTATTATGTATCTTTTTCCTAAGAAATGAAAGTGTCTTCAGTCTGAGAGTTTTAAAAGTTTTGCTAATCATCACTTCTGTGCAATTTGTTTCTTTTATTTTTTAAATTTATGACTCAAATAGTAGGATTAAAATGGTGCTTTTGATTATTCCTTTAATGCACTTAAATTTATTATTGATATTCATTCTCCTGTAGGCATACACAAAAGGCAACAGGCCACAGAAATTCTCAGTTTTTGCTACCAAAACTAATACAAGACAATGGGATTGTGAATTGGTGCATTTACTACGACTTTAGAAACATTTTTTTAAAAATTCTGAATATTAAACTTTAGCTTTTGTTTATAAAGTTTGATTCCCAGAATTTATTTTGTTAAAAAAAATACAGTGTACTGTACCAGTTAAGTATATATACTTTCACAGTTTTTCTATTAGATTTCATACTTTATTCACTGACTAGGACATACAGAAAGATTTTCACTTACTAAATGTATTTCCACCATCTTTGGAGTGGGCCTACATTTTTCTCAGAACTATTATGTACTTATTTATATTGTTAGATGTATTAATAGTAAATAATATATACATTTTTTAGTATGTAACATGCCATAAAATGGTATAGAGTTATTTATTTTTCCTATTTTCAATTTACTGACTTTTTTACTCAATTGCTTTTATAGTCTTTTAATTTTAGTTTTACTTTCTTTATATTACATTTTAATATAATTTTGTATAACATGACATTTTATGATGTTCATCTTCATTGCAGGGTGAATTTTTATCCCTATAAATCACTTTAAAAGCATACTTAAACCTATAAGATTTTCAAATTTTTCTTAATACTTAGCATTATCAACTCAACAATTGTTTTCAATATTTGGTTTCTTCATGCTGATATTCAGGATTTTGTTTTTAATTTTTTAATATTAAAAATTAAAAAAAATTCTTGGTTATCTACTTAAAATTATCTGAATTGACTATGAATATCTTAGCTGCTGTTACTGCATTTCAGTTTTGTTTACTTATTTTAGTTATATCTAGACTTTTTATACTACCAGCCAGGCATTTATTTTCTCCTATAGTAAATACTACTAAACTTTTGACATGTTTTGCATCATGAGTACAATGTCCACATTTGATTTTGTTGTGGGATATTTTTAAAGGTCCTATTATGAGTATTTACTATTAATACTGAGTCATACACAGGTTACATGGATTCTCTTCAGACCATCTGGTTGTCTGGGAAAATTTAATTCAAGTTTTAAACAGGAGGCATTTTTATTTTTCAAAGCTCATGACAAAATCCACTGCCTATAAATATTTCATCTAATATGAATCTACTAAACAGAACAGGGATCTCCTGTTGTGTGTTTTTCTTCTTATGTAACAGAAAATTTAATATTCAATAATGTGAAGCAGTTTGTCCCTTTTCCTCAAAATACAATCAACCCATGAAAGGATGATTTTTTTGTTGAATGGATATTCTCTGAAGGGTATAGAAAGATGAAATCCTAGGAGTGTTGAGTGAGTGCTGATTCGTAAGAGTTGACTGGTAAATTTTCAGGAATTCTGCAAGCTTGTTATTAAAACCTTGTAATTTGAAATTTGCTGTAGTGCAAATATTTACACCATGTGAATCAGTAAATGCTACAAGTCAGAGTTGCCCCTGATGAATATATGTCTACACAAAAACCAGAACAGAGTAAGGGCTTCTATTGTCAGTCAAAACTTAAACTACAAGAAAACTATATACATAATTAAACTATATGATAAGGCAAAACGAGACAAACATGAACATACATTCCACTCAACTTTTTAAAAAAGATTTCTCAACTGTACTGCAGTTGTCCAAAGTACAACAAAAACATACTAATTCTCTCCTCAAAAAGAGAACATTCCAGATTCTTATCCTATTATTAAATCTATCTCCAAGACTAGGATTTCTTTGCTCAAGCATAGATTTAGCTCATCATGGTTAACTCACCAATTTAACTGACCCCAACAAATTCAATATGAAATGATGGGGGGACATGAAAAATGTTAGTACATACATTTGGTAAAGAACAGAAGATAAAAGCACATAGAGTCATTTCCGGTCCATAAGACTGAGTGATTGCTTTTAAACATAGAAAGCACTCACCCTCTGCCTTCTGCAATGGATTCCGGGTCAATCTCATTGGCTCAGGTTTGCTCCTAGAAAGATGTGTCTTATCAGATATACTCCATGGCCACCTCTCACCAATGCATCAGAAAGGACTCACTTTTAGAAGCTGTAGCCCATAAGCATTAAGATACTATAAGTATGAATTTGAAGGCCGAGAGATTACCTATACTGTTGTTTAAATACAGGTGTAATTATCAGTGTTGGTTTCTCTAAGAGCATGAGTATCAAGCTTCAGCCTGTGGGTGGTTGATTAGATGACAGGGAAAGCCATGAGGTGGAGGAGAGACAAACACCGATAATAGGCTTACCAGGATACTTTATAAGGTCATACATGAGAAAGTTCTACAGTATCTGAGTCTGAGCAGATAAACTGTGGGTTTTTACCACAGACATCTTTAGGGCTAGAGAAAAGTTAATGTTGTTGTTGCTGTTTTAATTGAATGAAAGATTCTTTAAACGCTATATGCTTTACAATTTTCAAAAGTTTCACATATGTGATTTAAGATAATCCCACAGTAATGTTTTTCAATGATATGAAAGAAGAAATTCGTTTTCTGATTACACTTTTCCTATTCAATTTGTTCAACAGGAACACGGTCTAGAAGGACATCTGCTAAACTGACGATAGTATTAAGATTTTGCCATCCAGTGTGAATTTTTTTCTTCTAAAATATACTTTACTCTTGTACATTGTTTAAAAAAAAAAGAAATTGGAATCAGACTTTACCAACTATAACTGAAGTTTAATTTTCAGTATGTTTCAAATCAGTGTAATAAACGTAAAGCATTTTTAACTGGCTAAGTTTACTACTGAAATAACAATTAAATGTTAGTAATGAGAAATCATCATCTGTCTATAGGTACAGAACTAAAATATTACTTCCTTTCACATTTCCATGAAGAGAACTTAGTCCCTACAGTTATGCATACAGTCAAAGAATGCCTGGAAACATTGCAATGTGCCCAGCTATAATTACACGAAAAGGAAAGAGGAGAGAATGAATTTTAGAAGACAGCAATCCTTACTATGATGATGATTCCCATATTTAGGTACTTGATGGAAACAGCAGAATCCTTAACGTGAACAGACTATGATTAATTGGTAACCAATAAGCAAATACCAATATCCAGACATCCAATTCTTTGGTGCTACCTAACACTCCAGTGCCCTCATTCAACACTGTTTGGAGTTATTGAGACTAAATTTTCCATGAGCTCAGAGTCATAGTGAGCCTCACTCAGATTTAAATGGTTTATTTTAAAAATGAATGTTATTCATCGAATACCTGTGCTAATGGACTAAGATTCACAGCTCCTTCTTATAGTCTATCAGAGAATTCATAGTTTGAGGAAGCAATTTTATTCTGAGAAAATTAGCTTTGCAAATTCCTTACATGTTTAAACATTTGCTTATTAATAGTTTGCCTTTTTAATGTCTTCACAGGGTCCAATTTTACCCAATAAAACTTATTTTGTTACTTTAACTCCTCTTTAGTTATAAAATAAGCATGATTGAAGCATCATTAAGTGATTATGATTGGACACATTCCACATTATTTTGTCAACTCCATTTAGACATATCAGGTAACAGAAAGAAAGAAAAATCAATACTGGCAACAAAAATATCACTGCAATGAATAGAAAGTTGCTCATCCCCGCCCCTCCCCCAATTCTACTCCAAAAATAATCCCATTCTGTGAGGTTCTGAGGTTACTGAAAATATGAAAACATATTTCAAAATCTAGTAAATACATGCCTTCCTTTTCCTTCAGCTTGCCAGGTTAGTGTTACTGCTTAAAAGTATAGAATTCTTAAAGTTATTCCCATCTTTGATTCATTCAGTAATATAGGCATTCAGGGGAAATAATTATTTCCATATGTATATATATGTGTGTGTGTATATATATATATATATATATATACACTCCACAAAATATTCCAAATATATATCCATAAAAATAAAAAAGACATGGATGAACTTGGAGGGTAATTAGGTTAAGTGAAATAAGTCAGACAGAGAAAAACAAATACTGTATGGTATCATTTATATGTGGAATTTTAAAAACACAACAATCTGGTGAATTATAAAAAATTACAAAAAATTATTTAAAAAAAGAAGCAGACTCATAGATATAGAGGACAAACTAGTGGTTATCTGTGGAGAGAGAGGAAGAAGAAGGGGCAATATAGGGGTAGGGGATTAAAAGGTACAAACTATTACATATAAAATAAGCTACAAGGATATATTGCACAGCACAGGGAATATAGCCAAAATTTTACAGTAACTATAAGTGGAGTATAAGTTTTAAAAATTGTGAATCACTATATTGCATACCTGTAACTTATCTAATACTGTATATCAACTATACTTCATTACTTCATTAAAATGTTTTTACAAACTTTAAAAAAGATAGCAAAGGATTGTTTTTAATATTTATTATACTTTCCCCCAATTTTACAACATTACATACTCAATGTAAAGAAAAGAAATTTCACCAAAATCAAATAAACAGGAAAAAAAAAGCACTTTCAAGTCAATTATCAACAGATAAGCACTGTCAATATTTAATGCAGTTCTTCCATGCATTTAATTTATGCTTATAGATGTATGTGTTTTATTCAATATATCAATCATATAATAACTATCATTACTTCATTAATATTATAGTATAAAATTTCTGTCATTAAATATTTTAAATAAGATTTTCAGTGCCTGCATAATATTACACTGCAAGATATTTCCCAGAATTACTTAATTCCTTAAGGAACCAGCACAGTGTAGAGAATGACTACATTTTTCTGTCCTGGCTCTACCTCTTTCCATACTGAGCTGCCTTGGGCAAGTTAATTACAATTTACAGTGGTACAAAAATCACAATAATAATATGGAGACCTACCTAATAGGGGTCTGTGAAGTTAGAACACAGTCTGGCACATTGTGAACATTCAACAAGTGATAGCTGTTATTATTAAGAACTGACAGAGACTAGTTGAGTGGTATTAGTGAATGTGCTAGTATAAATAGCTACTTGCATTAGTGAATTTTTGCTTGAATTAAGTCACACATAACTTGATTCTAAGGTCTTCAAGGCTTGCTTGTAAACAATTCTAACTCCATGACAATTAGATTTATCTCTGGTTCTAAACTTTGAAAGATCAAGTTAATTGCTTTTGTGTGAGGTCTAGAATATTTATATCTATCAATATACCCTCAATTAAATAAGAGCTTTAAAGAGTTTCTGTTTCTTAAAACCAAAAACAGCTTAACCAGAATGCAATCCTTACCTAAAAAGTATTTAGTAAGGATTTGATGTCATTCATTTGAAGGAAATGCATGCCCTTACTGCTCCATGAATCAAGAAAGAATGACTTAGGAAAGAAAATGAACTGAATGTTGAGAATACACAAGTTATTGTCGGAAATTCACTTCTCTAATTATGAGAATATTGTTGCAAGCTCTTCTTATTTATTTAATGTAACCCATTCTATATCATCTTGATCTCACAAAATACAGTTTCCTTTTCTTATGGCAATTAGATTGCAAAATTAAATGAGTTCCAAAAATTTTCATTTTAAATGAGGTAATATAATTAATGTTAAACATAGTCTCTTCATCACTAACACGATTTCATGAAATAAAGATATCTTGTTCCTAAGAAGCAACGTCTGAAATTTCACTTGATCCTTTAGAATAAGAAAGTAATTGAGCACTTGGGCAGTTTTTCCTTCATAAATATGTGATTCAATAATCATCTTAGGAAGGTAGTACAGATGAATTCATAGCTATTAAACAATCTGCAAGTCTTTTGAAAACAAATAATATGACAAATTAGATACTTTACATCTAGTTTAACTGAGGAAGTGTATTTTAACCACAGAACTTTTAAATCAAGACAGATTTTCTAATTAACATAAATGAGCAAAGGAACAAAATAAATTCCTCTCCTCACTGTAGCACAGGTGAATAAAGCAAACTTATTTGAAGGGGAAACTCAGGCTAATAATTGACTAGTACTTCATCATTATATGAAACCTCCATTTCATTTTATCCTTTGCTATTTCATGCTTAACTCAATTTGGAGTTCAAGGATATTACCTAAACCTACTGCTTTCTCAGATTGCTGTTTCATTGTTACCTGTGTTTGTGTCCATCCTGCATTTGATAAAGTTTGCATATAGTCATTTAATACATAATAAAGCACCTTTATTTTTATTGATAAACTTTATTTTAGAACATCTTTAGATTTACACAATAATGCAACAATAGTACAGAGATTTACTAGATTACCACTCCCTCTGTTTATTATTGACATCTTACTCAATTAGCATTGTACGTTAGCCACAATTAGTGAACTAACATTGTACACTATTATTAACTAAAGTCCATGTATCATTCGTATGTCCTATTCTTCCTTATTGTCCCTTTTCTGTTCCTGGATCACATTCAGGACACTATGTTACATTTAGTCATTATGTCTCCTTAGGCTCCTCTTGCTTGTGATGCACATTTATTTTTAAGGCCCTACACGTGAGTTCTATGCTAAAAAAAAAAAACTTATATTCTCCTATCTTATGGAAACTGAAATACATAGAAGGTAGTCCCCAAATCCCCAACCTGATATTTTAACATTTCTAAAAAGTAATGGAGAGTGTCGCAAAGGTTACTAGCTGTCCCTCATTTCTTCATTTACATTCTCTCCTTCCACACTGTAAGCAAATACCTTGTCTAGCCAAGTCAGGTCTGTGTTTCCCAGCCCCCTTGCAGTTAGGTAGGGCAGTCAGACTAAGTCGGACCAATGTAGCCTGAAAGGAAGTAATGTTGAAGCAAATTCTAGGTCATCTCCTTCAATCCATGCTTAGGTGTATCCTTTCTCCTTTCCATGAGCTAATGAGCTCACTCACTGCACTCAGCACGAATGACACGAATCTAGGAAACAGAAGAGCCACGGGATGCAAGGGGCCTAGATCTCTTGTAACTTCATGGAGCAGAGCTTATCCCACCTGCTCTGTACTACTGACCTCTGGGCCATTTTAAAAGAAACAAGTAAACATTCATATTATTTACACCCTTTTCATCTTGAGTCTCTGTTATAATAATTTATCTTGCATCATAACTGATACAGTACAAAAAATAGATGGTTAGAAACTCAAATATTGACTGTGCATGTAAAAACAGTACATTTGATAGTACTAATCAGAATATTGCCAAAGATGAAAAAGTTAATGTTAAAATTAGGTCAATAACACTCATTTTGGAATGTCCAATAGAGAAGCCTTGAAAAATAAATTTAGTTATATCTAGAATCTCATATCTGAATTTCTATAAGAGAGAAATTTTGTATCTGAACTATATGTTGTTTTTCCCTTACTGTTAATTGTGAGTGTATAAAATCCAGATTTATTCTGAAACAGATTCCAAAAATGCCTGATTTCTTGAATTAATTTGAAAATACCTGCCTCTAAACCATTATGTGCCCTAAAGTAAAAGACACTTATAAAGAAATGTTAAAACAAGAGATATTCTTACAAGAAAAGACCTTCAACACTGAAAGAATCTATGCAGTTCTGGAATAAAACTCTCCTGTTACTTCATTAAATGTTTACTTTTTACATATAGATCAAGAGTTGAAAGCATTCAGCCAGATCAACAAGCATAAAAATTGGACGTGGTTTTATTGTGCGTAAGTATTTGATAGATTGTGTTTTGACTGTGCGTTGCAGCTGGATCACTCAAAAATTCTTCACTGGTCTGCTATTGGCACCATCCCTCAGGCTACTTAACAACGGGCTGTGTAACTCAGGTATCAGCTAGAGGGGGGCCCTACTCCCTGGAGAGCTAGTTAAACTGAGCAGGAAAACCCAATTCTACTGTCTGTGCAAATCCTTCCTCAATGATCTAGTTGTTTCTAGGGACATACAATACTGATCCTGATCTGCTTCTATGACTTCATCTTCCATCTGCCTTCCATAACATAACATCTTCCATCTGTCACCATAACAACAATCTCAGAATCTTAATTCTCAAGTTTTCAAGAGAAATCCAATTATATTTTTTGAGTTTTATTACATTTTTAGAGAGTTGTGGGAATTTAAGCAAAGGATCATGTAGTAAACTAAATGGCCTCATTCTAGCCACTCCATTCCCTCTTTAACCTTAAGTATATACAGAGAAGTCTGGCTTTCCCTAGCTCCCATATCCAATTCATATTCCCAGATGCACTGAGATTCTCAGAAGAGACTCTTATATGTAACAGTATCCATCCAACTTAGAAAGTATCCAGAGCCAGATACAGGATGCTAGCCTCCACACTGTTTAAATATAATGAAAGGAAGTTGCAATCTTAAGGATTTTATTGGTCAGGACCCATGATTTAATGAAAAGATAAGCAAAAATAAGACATGACGGATGAAGTAGCTAAGGGATTGTGAGCGAGCCAAAATATAACCAGGTGACTAAGATATGTGGATAAGTAAATAACACCTTACATATTATTATTATAGTTAAAAAATAACTCTTAAGCTATCCTGGATTCAGTACCTAAAAATCTATTAAGATCTTTTACAGTAAATAGGGCACATTTTTTATTTACTTTCTTATTTGTTTGCTTATTTGGTTCAATATTTAAATGCCATTTTGAATGCCAAAAATATGTAAATACCAGGAATTTCATGTGATTCAGTCTAATACATAAGCAAAATCTCTTTTCTCTCCTAATCCATAAATTTATTCTTATGCTTTTACTAATCTACTGGTGTACTGCAAAGATTCAGTGCCTAAAGTTTAAGGGAAAAAGTGGAAATGAATGCATCAAGAGACAGTAAAAGTCAAGGTGATAATGAAAAAGAATTGGTTGTGGACAAAGAGATCAAAATATACGCCGTAGTAATTCTGCTGCTAGAATATAATAGAGAGTAAATGCTCTGACTAGCTGTCAAAACAGAATTATGGAAAAGGAAAAAGCAGGCTCTCTTTTATTTAATATACAATCATTACTGTTATTGTAGTGAATCTGCAGAGAATCCAGCCGTCTATTGTATTCAATAGAACAAGCAGCTAAGTCCAACAAACCTTTAACAGTACCTGGAGTATTTCCTTCAACAGGCAAAGAGCTATTAGCCTCACCTTGTCACTAGAAATACCCAATGCTATGCCCTAAAGGACAAAGGAAAACAAGGGCCCACGCAGTTACAGACCAATTACTGTGGCACCGAGCTACTATTTTGGGGGGGCTCCAAAAAAGCAAAGTCCTCTCATTTCCTAGGAGGTGTGAACAGTTTGTCAAGTTGCATTCTGGCAGTGCCCTCATCTGAACCTTGATGTCCTGAGGGAAATGAAAAGTCTATCGTACCATTCAGGCTCAAAAATCAGTCAGTCTGGAACAAACATCAGTACCTGACACCAGAAAGAGCTTCTCAGGAGATAAAGGAGCTACTCTGTAAAGGCTGTTAGGCAATAGAACCTAACAAATACAGGAAAACTAACCAAAACAGACAAGGCACCCACAGATGAAGAAGCATTAAAAGGCCACAGCAGGGCGCATCAATAGGCTGTTCTGCAGAGGTCCATTCTGACATCTTGTCTCATCTGGTAAGACAAGTGTCCAAATAAATCCAGGTCTAAGAAGGAGCAGAAAATCACCTTGCAGCAGATTTCTCTAGTGTTCCTTTCTCTCTTTCTTTTCTCTTTTGCATTTTTCTTTTATTGTAGGATAGTCAGCTTACAATATTGTGTTAATTTCTAGTGCACAGCATAATGTTTCAGCCATACATATACATATATACATTGTTTTCATGCTATTTTTCATAATAGGTTACTGCAAGTTATTGAACATAGTTCCCTGTGCTATACAGTATAAAGTTATCTATTTTATATATAGTAGTTAGTATCTGCAACTTTCAAACTCTCAATTTATCCCCTCTCACCCCCTTTCCCAGTGTTTCTTAATGCTGAAAAAAATGTCTTGATTAGTTTCCTTTAGTTATGCAACTAGAGGCCTTGTGAAGTCCACTTCCCTGAAAGAAGCCTGTATGAGAAATACTGATGTTCTAGTGGCTTTTCCCAAAAGGAGATGATTAATAGGAGAAGAGCTGAAGATGATAATCTTCTCGAAAGGAAGGAGCTAATATACTCTGGCTCCCAATTTCTCAGAGTAGAAGGTGGGCAAAATTGTCAGATAGACAAGGGTTGTCTTAACTTCAACCAGAGCACAGAGAAACTAGACCAAGATTAGCTATGGGGTTTATTCCAGGGTGAAATTCCAAACTAAAAAAAAAAAAAAGTTTAAATGAAAGATCTAGGTTCTTTAGACAGACAATGATGAATCTGCCCCAAGTCTCTTTACCCTATGTTATATTCTACAAAGCAAATAAAAGATGAGAGAGCCAGTCTTCAGGTGCTGCAACACTGGGGCTCAGCTCTTTGGTACATGAGTCCCTGAGCTTCACTAAGTGTAACAATGGGGTTCAACTTCCCTTACAGTGATTCTCCATCTAGACTGTAAATTAAAGTCACCTGGGAGGATTGTTTAAATTCGAAAGCCCAGACAGGATTGGAATCTGGATACAGGACTCAGCAACCAGTATTTTTAAAATCTCTTCAAGTGATTTCATTGAAAGACAATATTGAAAATCACTACCTTATAATACTCCTTCTCAAAGGAAGGACTGATGATGAGCCACTTTCTGACGTGATGGAGAGAAAAGGGGAGCAGACCAGGGGTGGAGGAAGAGAGAATGAAGAATGTGCTTTATTTGAGAAGCAAATAAACCTATTACATGACTCTGTGGAGACAATATGTAGGCAGTAGGATATATGTCTGGAATTCCCAGGAGATGAGAAGACTAGAGATAGATTTAACAATTTGGGACTACATAAGGTGATCTAAAGATATTATATGAATAGACTAAATAGGGACCCCATGAGTTAGCCCTGGACCACACCAACTTTTGGAAAATGAACAGAGGAGGAAGAAGAGTCTTGAACAGCAATTGAGAAAGCATAGGCAGCAACATATGAACAAATTCAAAGGACACAGCAACACAGATATGAAGAGAAGAATCTGTTTTACAGAAAGGAAATATTTGCCTCAAACATGATGAGATCAAATAAAATGAGAGAAGTGATGGCTCTATTTGTCAACATAGGTATCATCAGAGACCTTGACCAAAACAACCTCAAGGAGAGTTGGCTATAGAAAACCAAATGGAGTAAGTGATGGACGTGTGAGATACAGAAATAAACACTACGAAAGGAAGCAGTATTTTGGGGAAGGGGTATGAAGTCAGTTCAAGTTGTCTTATTAGAAAGGAATTAACTAGCACTTACATGAATGTAGACAAAAATAATTTATCAACAGAGAAAGAAAAACTGATGATTTAGAAGGATGTGGGAAAGATGTGTGTTAAAAGTAATGGGAGTCTTATCTTTTGCGAATATTTTCTCCCATTCCATAGGCTGTCTTTGTTTTGCTTATAGTTTTCTTGCTATGCAAAAGCTTGTAAGTTTAATTAGGTCTCATTTGGGTTTTGGGGGGGTTTTTTTGCTTATATTTCTACTGCCTGGGTAGACTGCCGTAGGAGAACACTGCTGAGATTTATGTCAGATAATGTTTTGCCTATGTTTTCTTCTAAGAGGTTTATAGTGTCTTGTCTTATGCTTAAGTCTTTAAGCCATTTTGAGTTTATTTTTGTGTATGATATGAGGGAGTATTCTAACTTCACTGATTTATATGGAGATGTCCAGTTTTCCCAACACCATTTGCTGAAGAGACTCTCTTAACTCCATGACAAGGGCTTAATTTTCAGAATATATAAACAGCTCATAGATGTTAATAATAAAAAAACCCAATCCAAAAATGGGCAGAAGACCTCAACAAGCAATTTTCCAGTGAAGACATACAAATGACTAAAGGACACATGAGAAAATGCTCAATATCACTAACTATCAGAGAAATGCAAATCAAAACTACAATGAGGTATATCACCTCACACCAGTCAGAATGGCCATCATCAAAAAGTCTATGAGTAATAAATGTTGGAGAGGTTGTGGAAAAAAGGGAACTCTCCTATACTGTTGATGGAGATGTAGTTTGGTGCAGCTATTATGGAAAACAGTATGGAGATTCCTCATAACACTAAAAATAGACTTACCATATGATCCAGCAATCCCACTCCTGGGCATATATCCAGAGGGAACCTTAATTCAAAAAGATACATGCACCCCAATGTTCATAGCAGCACTATGTACAATAGCCAAGACATGGAAATAGCCTAAATGTCCATCAACAGATGACTGGATAAAGAAGTTGTGGTATATTTATACAATGGAATATTACTCAGCCATAAAAAAGAATAAAATAATGCCATTTGCAGCAACATGGATGGACCCAGAGATTGTCATTCTAAGTGAAGTAAGCCAGAAAGAGAAAGAAAAATAAAATATGATATCTTCTACATGTGGAATCAAAAAAAAAAAAAGACAAATTTATTTACAAAACAGAAACAGACTCATAGACATAGAAAACAGACTTATGGTTACTTATGGGGGCCAGAGGGCAGGGAGGAGAGGCGGAGGAAGGGATAAATTGGGAGTTCAAGATTTGTAGATACTAATATATATAAAATAGATAAACAGTAAGTTCATACTGTATAGCACAGGGAATTATATTCAATATCTTGTAATAACTTACTATGAAAAAGAATGTGAAAATGAATATACGGGTGTTCACGTGTGACTGAAGCATTATGCTGTACGCCAGAAATTGGCACAATGTTGTAAACTGACTGTACTTCCAAATAAAAAATATATATGCCAAAAGGCAAAAAAACAAAAAACAAAACAAACAAACAAAAAAAAGTAATGGGAGATTCATACCAAGCAGTTGCCCTGTACAATACCAGAGACAAGTAACTGATATGTGTGTAAGTACAGATGCCCCTTAGTCTTTATTTCTGATGGTTAAAATAAGAGTATGATGATTTTTACTTTCGCAATGAAGTGCAAGGAAAGATCATCATTGGAGGAATGGAGAATGGGGGGGGGGGGTTGTGAAGAAGTAGGGGAAAGGATAAGACCTGAAACTGTCATTTTGAAGAGTGTAATAAAACATTATAAAGATGTATTAAAGTGCTAGGCCCTATGTAATGCCCATTTTTCTATTTATGACCTTAAATTATTAGACACTGGCCAGTATGCTGGTGGGTCTTCCCTCAGATGTGCTCAGGTGCAACGCACAGGTATTTGGGTTCGATTAGGCAAGGGATTTTTCCAGAAGTATGTTGTAGGGAAACAAGTGTGGAAAAATTCAGATTTTTTCAAAGCAGAGGTTTTAATTAAGGGATGGAAATCTGAAGCTGAGTAAGAAGAGAAGGGCAGGCATGATGAGGATTATTGGTGTAAAAATGTAATTGTATAAATCAATTGTGCTGGATTTAAGTGTTAAAATAAGCAGAGACCTGAGAGTGGAAGGGTACTACACAGGACTAAGTAGGTGAGGTGGGAATGAAGATAAATACTATCTGAACTGATAAGTCAGTTTATGAATGTATCATCTAAAGGAATATTGAAGACAATAAAGTCAATGGTAGGAAAAATGGTGAAAATAAGGGGAGAGTTTCATGTACTAAAATTATCCAGGAGTAAGTGGAATCACAGGAGTTTGGGGGATGATAATAATATGGTGTTGGTAGCTGAACAAATCTTAAGGCATGCAAATATACACTAGGATTTTTGGAAGCTGGTAGGTGAGACATACAAATGCACATGCAATTAAAGATGTTTGGACATTGGCAGGGTAACTCAACTTACAGAAAATTATAACAGACAGAAAGGCACAGGAAGACAATTATTCATCAAGAGTGAAATGAAACAGACTGATAAAATCATATAACAATATGATTTGTTACTATTTAAAAAAATCATTTTTCTAGACTGTTCTACAAAGGGAAAAAATGCTTATGGCATGGAATATTGAAAAGGTAGGATATTTATCTGCACAAACATTTTTAATTTTAAAAAATATATTTAAGCTCAAATATAAAATTAAAACCATCTTATCAATGATTGATTAAATTAGAAAATAATTTTTCCTGCCTTATATTTTATATTCTTCAAATCATCTATAAGCATGTATTATATCTATAATAATTGTAAAACTAAAGTTTTAAAATTATGGCACTAAATAATATAAAAGTAGGAATTAACATACAGTCATTCTTCTCTACATTTCATTTTTTTTAAAGGACTTTCCTCTTTTCTGATTTTGAATTTCAGAATCTGATCACTGTAGTATAAAAAATACTACACAGTGAGAAAAAATAGCTTTAACTAAGGCTCAAAATTGTTCTTAGAAAAATGTTTCCCCATTGACTCAATAATCTTATAGGTATATGTATTTGACCCCATTTAAAATCATTATGACATAATGCCAAGAAGAGACACTATCCATGGATAACTTTAAACCCCCTACCCTAGAACCTGCAGCAAAAGCTGAATGGCTGATGTTTTATTTGGGGGAGTAGGATTCTGAGAGGAGTGTAGGTTGAAGACTTAAGCAGAGAAGGAGTGTAGCTGATCAAAGACGCATTACTGAGTTAGACAGCAACAGGAGTGACTGCTAGCTCAGCCTCACAGAACACGCACACACAGCCATATGAAACGTGTCTCAGAGCCTTCTTTCTGGGGAAATTAAGGGAGGAATAGTTATCTACAACTCCTGATCTTCACTGGCCAAATTTTTATTCAACACATTATTAACACTTCTGACCTCTACGTATGTACTTGGCATCTCCAAATGTGAGTTTCCTTTTGGCATCAACAAAGAAGCCTTGGGGCAAAAAGAAAGTCATCGAGCCTAGAGCAGACTGGAGATTGCAGAACATTTAACCACAGAAATGTCAAAGATAAGAGATGATAGGGAGAGGTACCTCCTAAATAAATTGGTCATGGTTGGCTTTTGTTTAATCTCTGATGACACTGATACAAGTCATAACTGGGGATTATGATAACTACCATTTCCGAAGATAAATCCAAATATGCAAATGATACACAAATTTTAAAATAGATGTTGTATTAAAATGTTATACATTTATAAGTGGCTACTTTATATTCTGTCCTTTCCTCCCAGGAGCAGTTTTAATAAAAGCACAACTCTGCTGGTCATAAATTACTTGATGATCTGAGTCTACCAAGCTACGATGGATACGTCAGCAATTCACAGATTATACGAAGACAGAGCCCTAATGATTTATAATGTAAACATCTACAAAGTAAAATCATTATTTTGAATAATGCTAAAAATGCACATAATTTCTCTGTTAAAATTGTTTCTATTTAATACAATAGAGAGAAACTCATACCACTTACTAACATTGTGATTTATAATAGGAACTTTTGACACTGATCGTTTTCTCTAACTCTGATCCTTTCCCTATTTTTGCCTATAGTTTCTATACACATAGGTTATTTTGATCAGAACATCAGGTTCTTTTTTTTTATCAGCAGCCCCTTAACATTTAGAGCAAAATGTATTAAAAGTAACAATTAAGTGGCTGGACCTCAAATAATCTCAGAGATAACAGGATAAAGAATTAAGAGAAATTTGAAGTACATTTTACTGCTTCAAAATGCATAACATGGTAAATCACTGATAAAACCCCACCTATTCTTGGATAGGATGCACTTTAACTGTGTCAAGTTACAAAGAAACTGAAGTTTATAGAGGTTGTCAAAGGTAATATAGTACATAGAAACTGACCTCCAAAAATAATTCAGATTTTCTCATCTAAAGTTCTTTCAATTACGACTCCAGGATTGTATGTGACACAAAAGTCTATTCAAAATCCTTTACATAAGAAAAAAATTACTGGCTCAAATATCCAACAGATTCTAGAAGCGAGACTAAGGGAACTAACTTGAGGCATAGCTAGACCAGCTATCACAGTATCAGCCAATTTCTCAGGAGAAAACAGATGGCAAAATCAGATCAGAACACATTTTCATTTTTTTAATGAGATAAAATTTTTTTAAAGTATGTATTAGGCAAGGTATAGTAATCCACAAGAAATATCACAGTACTCCAAGCACCATGACTACACCTGAAGTTGTTAAAGGTAATAGTTACCACAATCTCAAACAGAATGTGTGAAGAGTCAGGGCATTAAATAGAGGGACACACATCAGCCCACGATGACACTGCCTCCCTAGGAAGGTACTCAATCCAAAATTACTCAGCCAGATCTGATTCATTCCTCTAATTACCGTCAAAGTCTTCCTACTTCACAACACAGGTGGAAGTCAGGAGGCAAGGGAACCCAGTGGTGTAAACCATACAGATAAGTCTCCTAAAGAGGGCGGAAGAGGGATGTACAATGTATCTGGAGGAACCAACTGAAGATATCCAGTCCTGATCAGTGCCCTTTTCTTTTGGATGGAAAATCTGTGTCCTCCAATAAAGAAGACAAGCAAAATCCATCAGCTACCATGTCATTGTGGTATTAATTCGGTCCAATCTCATTCTCACCCCTGAAAACTCAAACATCATCAGTTATTGTTCGTTGGTTTGAATAGAATAGCGTGGGATAAATGGATGATGAGAAGTCATCACAATTAACGAAGTGTAACTGCTGCAGTCTCTGCTCGCACAGCTTGTTACAAGGCTTAGGTTGGCAGGTTTCCATGTTCTGCCACACACTTCCTGTTCCCCTTAACCTGGGCCAGTCTCTTGGCTAGAAGATGTTCTTTACCTAGTAGAATGACCCAAAACTCAATTCATATAATATGCTTAAAGATTCTGTCTTTCTTGATTTGCAATGTATTTTTCATTGTCCAAGATTTGTGAGCAAGGGAAGAGGTTGAAGCCCCTTCCCTAGTGAGGCCTTTGTATTCTAAACATATCCATCTCTGCCTTAAAATGAAAAAAATCTAATCTCTCCCTTTCCCTTTGCCAATGCAACTTCCATTCTGGTCCCATGTACTTGACTTCCTCTTTCCTCCTACTCTGCTCCCTCTCCTCTTGCCCCTTCATATGACACTCTACCCTTTCTTCCCTCCATGCCTTCCTAAGCACGTCTTCTCACTGGACAAAATCCTCTCCTACAGTTTTTTAATGTAGGTAGAGATGATGGACAATCTAATATTAGATTGTTTGATACTGGAAGCAAAAACAACGTAAGAACAACAATTATCCTACTTCAGTTAGAAAAGATGTCATCTAAAACACAAAAGACAAACTTTATATAATATGCCTCTGAGTAAATCTACCCACTGTATTTGTCCTGCAATTTCCCTAAACACAAAAGGGAGACATTTTCATACAATTGCAAAAATAAAGGTTTCATTTCTAGTTGATACCAGGGCCACATTTTCTATCTTAAACCCTGACATCTTTCCACCATTCCTTCCTCCTTTCAGGGATCAAAAAAATTAAGTGGTAGGCATTCCAAATACCACTCTGACCATGCCTCTGTCACAGCTACTTTCTGTTTGTCACTAGTCAACATTCTTATCGTTCACATGCTCTCCTGCTTGGTTATTCCATTCCAGGGTATCAACTGAGGCAAGATACACCTTGTAAATGAGATGCCACCTTTAGATATGTCAGAACAACCTCTTTCTGGCACTCCCATGAGAAATTATGATTCCATGCTGGCACAGATTTATTAACTACTGCCTCGTGCTTCCCTTATCAACATTTTAGACCTTGAAGTTGCTCCCTATATACTTTGGGTTGAACATATTTCAGACATGGGACACATACTGGAGGCTGAACCAGATGACTGGGTATTCTCTTACTATAACTATCCCCACCCCTCACCCACCAAGTCTCTTAAAGGACTGGGACATCTATCTGTATATTTCAAAATGCATTCATTATCCTCTATTGACGGATGGAAATATTCCTTCTACCCTTCAAAAAGATAAATGGTTACTGCTATCATTTTGTGCAAAACGTAAGGGCAATTGAAAAGACTACTCTTCCTCACATCCCTCGAGTCCCCCACTCTAACATCATCCTACCTTCATTCCCAGAAATAGCTGCCTACCATACAATGGTAGGCCAATAATGCTCTCTATTCTCTTGCATACAGACTACAGTATCTATTTGTCTTCAGCTGAGAAAATAAATTGGACAGTTATGCCTCTAAGGTTTTACAAAAATCCCCCCTTACTTCTCTTGCAATTATTTAACCATAAGCTTAAAACATTAAATATGTTACTTAGGACTCCAATTTTACATAATATGTGGATGACTGCTTTATGCCAGTCTCAGCTTATTGATAACCAGTGATATGGCTGGACTGGCCCCTGTGATTCTTATTATGATTCTAAGACACCCTCAGCTATAACCATCAGGAAAACTGAAAAAAAAAAAAAAGTATATTACTTACAGATCCTGGAAATTCCATGGCATATCTGGGTCCCTGGGAGTAAGAATGTGGGGGCACGTGGGCCAGGAGTTCTGCTTTTAATGAGATTGAGGTTGGGGTGCTAAGGTTTCATGGGCTCACTATTTATTGGTCAATTTCAAACATAAGAGCGGGAATTTAAAGTGTGGAAAGAGAAAAAACAAACAGCCCAAATGGTGAGTTATCAAAATCAACCAAGATCTCTAAAACTAAGGAGCCTAGTGGGAAGGGGAAGGTCGAAGCCTGGCTCTTTAACTAGTCTGTGTCTAGCATGTGCTTATCAGAGCTAGTCAACTTTGAAAAGGCTGCCTGGGCAAGCAAAGTTTAAATTAGGCACTTGCATTACAAAAAGAAAAGCCAACTGCCAGGGCTTACACTACAAGGATCTTCCATCACACTCTCTGGACTGAGAATTTTACAGACTTGATTCACTCCACTTACTGACAAAATTAACATACAAAGGATGGAGAATCTCTAAACATGTATTTCAATTTTATTAGGCCCAAGTGCATTTTCCAAACCATGAGATCACAAAATGGAAAGTCTCCTTCTCCTCAAAGACTGGAGGTTATTCATGACTTTCCCCAGCCAGTGACTAAAGGACATGGATTTCCTGGTCCTATAGGAAATGTAGACACCAGATTCCTAACATCTCCAAACTGGATGTCACTTTTTATGATCTTACTAAAGCTTTCTTACTTATACCTTGCCCTTGGCACATGCACTAAAATTGTCTTCTGAAGCTTAAAGCTGTCCTCTTCAAACCTCACTCCACATAATATTCTTAGACGCCCCCTAACTACCATCCACCTTTCTTTCTTTTTGTACATTTGACCCTTGAGCAACACACATTCGAACTGTGCAAGTTGACTTAAATGCAGATTTTTTTTCCATAATTACATTGGGAATTTTTCTTTTGGAGACTTGCAAGAATTTGAAAAAACTCACTGATGAACTGTATAGTCTAGAAATATCAAAAAAAATAAGAAAATGTTAGAATGTCATGAATGCATAAAATATATGTAGATACAAGTCTGTTCTAACATAAGCATAAGATGAATAATATTATATATAAATTTAATAATATGCTAGTTTTCTTACTGTTTTACAACTTTGCTTTCAAAGAATGACATTGCCATGCATATCAGCCCATCATCAGAGGGAGGTGAGTTTTTTTTAATGCAATGCTTCCAATACTATATTATGCATATGACTATAATACTATATGCCATAAAATTTTTATAATGATTCATTCATTAGTAAATAGGCTAGGCTACCATAAAGCAATCATATTGCTATTTCTTTGTTATCAATGCATGAATCATTATACCTGTAAATAAATACTAATTCCTTTTCTACATTTTCGTTTCATTTTTGACATCTAGTGTTAGTAACACATACAACATCTACAGTGTTTTGTATTATGTAAGTAATACTGATGTAGGTACTGATAGACAATTCATCTTGTAAATCACAACATAAACTTAAGGTTTCAAAAAATATGTTATAGTACTGAAAATGTATTGTCTCATGATTTTCTTTATAACATTCTCTTTTCTCTAGCTTACTCAATCATAAGAATACAGGATGTCATACATAGAACATATAAAATACACATCAATCCTCTGTTTATGTTACTGGTAAGGCTTCCAGTCAAAGGCAGGCTATAAGTAGTGAAGTTTGGGGGTAGTCAAAAGTCATATGGGGATTTGCCACTGTGTGTGGGGTCGGTGTCCTTAACTCTCAAGTTGTTCAAAGGTTGACCTGTATTAAAGACTGGGATGAGCTTTGGAGAGTCTAACTCAACAACATAGTGGGTATAACAGATCCAATGCCAGTGGGTCCCAGTCTCTCACTTGATCCTACAGTAAAAGCCCAGTCTCTTGTTTGCTAGCAGGGGCTGTGGCCACCGCCAACAGCAGAGTTAAGTGAAGCTTCTGTGTCCTCAATTCTTAGGCTCTTTGCTTAAGGTCCTTCCTTTGGGTTAGTCCTTACTTTTGACTAAATACATGTACCATTTTTATGCTTCTCATATGGCCTACTACGAAATACTTCTTTTTTCACTTATACTTATTTCTATCACTGCAACATTTTAAACTGCTATTTGTCTTCCTCTTCCAAAAGAGGGAAAACTCAATGACTGCCATACACTTATTCAGAATTTTCCTTGCTTCACTGTGATCTCCTTTAAACTATGTTCTCTATAGAATTTTTAAATGTGTATGCCCAGCCACTCACTTGACAAATGATTATATTCACTTACAAAGACAAAATTCATGGGAAGCTGTGATGGAAGTCATCACTACAGAGTCTGAGACTGCAGCCAACACTTCCAAGAATTTTCAAGGATACGAGACTTTACTCTAACTACAGGCTTATAAGTGAGCCTGTCAGTGTTATGAAAGATGGCAGAAAACACAGAACTCCTGGGTCAGGAAGAAAGGACAGTTTATTACTCAAATCAATAGCAGGACTCTGCAAATCAACATATTTAAGCCAGTTCCTCTTGACCCAAGTCCCATGGGATCGAGGCAGATGGGATCAGATGGACGTTTGAACAATGAGAGTTTCATTATAGAAGAAGACACCTGAGATTAGCAAGTTCTTATCTTTTATAACTGAACAGTAAGAATACTTTCTCATTGCTCCAAAAGGAAACACCATCTCTCTCTTCCTTCATTATTTTCTATATAAACATTATTTAAAAGATGATCTAAAACAAATGCATTCAACACCTCACTTCTAAGATATACAGAAGAGAAACACATGAAAAATTGCCTCTTCACAGACATGAGAGGCATAGATCTAGAGAACTGAACAAACTAAGATGGGGGGGAGTCACATAAAGAGACTTGCTTTCCCTGATGATCGAGAAGAGGGACTGTGAGAGACAGTGAAGGACTGAGAATTTTCCCTGGTGACCTCCTTGTCATTCCAGCTCCTCCCATAACCCCTCCAGCACATGACTTTAGCTTCTAACACATCCTCTCATCTCTTCTGATAAAATCCAAGTTGAACAATTTCAGGCTGCAAATCTGCAGTCAATTCTTCCCTTTTCTGAGAATAATCCCTGCCTTTTTTTTCCCCCCAAACTGAGCTTATTTTGATGATCCTCCTCCTCTAAATCCCCATAAAACATTTTACCCTCTTCCTCAGATTAAGATATTTCTTTGGAGTATTGTCACATCTGACAATTTTAAAGAAAGACTTATGCTCATGATGCTTTGGTTGACTTTCCTACACACTAAGTTTATTTACTTACACAGTCAATATGTAGACATTCACTTAGCAGATACTGATGTGTCCGGCTTGGATCCAGGCACTGGTAATACAAAAGTGAGTAAAACAATGATCTTGTACACCTTGAGTTTATATACTTACTGGGGAGCTAAACAACAGACAATATAAAAACAAATGTACGACGTTGTATGATATGCTATAAGTGGGAGGTGCATTCCTGGCTAAACACTAGAAATAGCGGTGGCTTTAGAAAGTCCCATCTGCTCAGTTACCTTCCTAAAGTAACTAATTCGGCATCTCTGCAGTTGACTGTGGATACTTTTGCCATTTTATTAAGTTGCTCAGGGGATTCTGGTGTAGGTGAGGGTTGAGAAGCCTTGCAATAAGTGCTACGAAGAAAAACTAAGCACTCTGGGGAAGGAAAAGAGGAGTCGGTGTGGATGTGGCTGAAGGTGTGTGTAATTTTAGGTAGGTGGTCAAGGCACATGTGAAATTCAAGGAGAATCCTGGAAGGATATAAGTGAGATAACTTTAGTCGTGCTCTTATCTGAAAAGGAGCAGTCAAGCCTAAGGCAAAGCACAGCCTCCAATACAACAGTTGCTAAAATATATGAGAAAGAGCAAGGAGGCCACTGTGGTTCATTATGACTGAGGTGAGAAGGTAAGAGTAAGTCACGAGAAACAGGACTTCTGGAGACAGACTGCCTGAGTCGACAGCCCAGCCTTGCCAGTTTGTAGAGCAAAATGCTGGGAAAATAACTTAGCCTCTTTGTGACTTAATATCTTCCCATGCAAGGTGGACATAATTAAAGTACCTAAATCCTTGGGCTTTTGAGAGGACTAAATTAATTAATTCACATCTTGCACTTTAAACAAGGTGTGGCACATATGCCCTCAACAAAAGCTATGATAATCCAACAGCCAGCTCTCGAAGGGCCTTCTAGAACTTGGTAAAGATAACATTTCACATAAGCACCTTTACAGGTCAAATGAAAATCTGATAATGTAGAGTCCCCTATGTTTGGTGGGTTTACAGTAGTCAGCTTTCAAAAACTCAAAGTTAGGAAACAGTAGTATTACGTTTAAAAGAAAGTAAAAAAGAAATAATAATTTTGAAAAAAATTGTCAAATGGATTTCCTTGAATTGGTTAATTTTATAATTAGGAGGTGGGTACAGATATTTTTGAATTTAAAGTCATCAAATGATTCATTCAGATAGTTAACATCAAAAAAAGTCAAATAAAAGTTATATATAATATATATTATGCATAATACTGCGTGTGTGTGTAAAACTACACATATATGTAAAACTATATATATACACATAAGATAAGCTATACATAAGGGGGGATGAAAAATATATTTTTAAAATACATTATTCTTTTCATAGATATAATTGTACTCATTGACAGGCCCTTCTGCATGGTCCACTCTAGTCAAAAAAAAAGTTAAGAAGTAGATTTATCCATAGTGGGAGAGGTAGAGGAATGATTATAAAGAAACCTTAGCTGAATTCTGAATATAGATTTTATATGAACCAGCCTGAGTGAATTCAACTTTGCCAAGAAAATTCATAGTTATCTTTCAAAGACACTTGTGGGAAAAGTAATTTACAAGACAACCACCTTCTCTTTTAAGCAACTTTTTTTCAAATTACCCCAAATCCCCAGTTTACATTAGGATTCACTCCTGATGTTGTACATTCTATGGTTTGGATAAATGCATAAGGACAGGTATCCAATATTATATCATAGAGAATAGCTCCACTGCCCTAAAAATCCTCAGGGTTCTGCCTTTTCATCCCTCTCTCCTCCCTCGCCCCCAGCAACAACTGACCTTTTTAAAGTCATCGTAGTTTTGCCTTTTCCATCAAGTTATATAGTTGGGGTCAGACATTATGTAGTCTTTCTAGATTTGCTTCTTTACCTTAGCAGTATGCATTTAGGTTTCTCCACGTTATTTTCATGGTTTGATAACTCATTTATTTTTAGCACTGAATGATACTCCATTTTATGGAGGTACCACAGTTTATCTGTCCATTCACCTAGTGAAGGACCCCTTGGTTGCTTCCAAGCTTGGGCAATTATGAATAAAGCTGCTATGAACTTCTGTGTGCAGGTTTTTGTGTCGACATAAGCTTTCAACTCCTGTGGGTAAATTCCAAGGAGCACAATTGTTTAATCATATGTCTGCCTAATGTTTACCCTTATTTGCTTCCAGAACACCCAAAGGGAACCTATTATACTACATAATTATAAAAGTGATTTTTTTGCCATACATGCTTTTGGAGAAATTGGTAGACAAAACAGTACATCCCTTGGCGACTGTAAGTGAGGGGTTGAAGTGTCATCAGAAGAAATATCCTTCTGCTTTCCGTAAAAAAGTAATTTCCACCACTGCCGAGTTTAAGAAAGTAGTAGTATTTTAAATTTTAAAAGAAAAAAAAATCACATAATGCCCGTTGATTACTGTAACAGAGCACTCAGGCAGTTCCCTGAAAAACCACCCTTTTACACATCTTGGAAGTCTAAACCATTAGTGTTCACTACTCTGTACTTATAAATTTCTATCCCAGGTTGAAAAATAAAGTGAATATTTAAAATTTTTTTTCTTAGAATAGAAAGATATTGCAAAGAAACAGAAGGAAAAATAGAAATATGATCATTATAGTATTTCTTATAAAGATGGACAGTAAATCAATATATACGACAACATATCCATGCAAATGATCTTCTAGTTACACTGAGGTAGGTAGGTGTAGTGAATTCTGCCAGTAAAGAATGCTCTGATATGTTCCTGTCATCTTCATTTCACATGTAATTAGGTTAAGACTATAAGCATTTACTTTTTGGAGTGAGGCCAGCAAAGTTAATGCTGTCTGGGGAGAGACTACAAGACACTTTTAGATTTCTTAATAAGTCCTCGCTGATTTTATTGTTTCATTTTTGCTTGGCTTTAAGCCAAATGCTGACAAGGAATACAATATAGTACAAAAACATTTTGGGGGAAAAATAAGATGTTAAAAACTCTACCACTCTTAGGAGAGAATTTGGCATGTAAGAAAATCGTGGACTTGTGGAACACACAGATCTGAATTAGACTGATGCTCAACCATTCACCAGCTCTGTGGCCTTGAAGAAGAACCTCAAGTCACTAAGTTTAAGCTGAATAACCAATAACAGTTGCTGGAAAGGTTAAACGAGGTAAATCTATAGAAAAGCGACTCCGTTCAGGGTCACTGTTCTTGTCAAGGTCGTCAATAACTTTCATGTTGCCAAATGTAAGGGTAAATTCTCAGTCTTCATGCCTGAAGTACCAGTGACTTTGGATACAGCTGACTGTTCCTTCCTCTGTGAAACCTCTTCTTTATTAGGGCTCCAAGATACCATACTCTTTGCTTTCCCTCTACGTAACTGACTATTTCCTCCAAGCCTTCTCTTCCGGTGTTCTACCTCCCTGACGAAGAGTTTCTCTTCTATTCCCTGTCTTCATTCACAGCTCTGAAAGCCATCTGTATGCTGATGAACCCTAAATTTAGATTTCCAGCCCTGACTTCCTTCCCAGACTCTAGATCCACATTTCCCACAATCTTTTAGTCATGTCCACTTTGCTATCTAATAATAGATACCCAGTAGGAAGCAAAAGCTTGTTATCAAAAACTGAATTATGGACATTCTTCCTCCAAACATGCCCCACCTACTGCCTTACCCATCGTAGTGTTTGGCAACTTTAATCCTTCAGATCCTTAAGGCAAAACCTTAGAGCTTTGTTGTGTTTTTGTTTTTGGTTTTCACATACTACATCCAGCTCATCAAGAATTCCTGGTACAGTCTGTTGGCTCAATCTGCAAAATTATCTGGGATCTTACCACTTCTTAGCCCCTAAAGTACCGACCTCCTATCCATCCACCATCATGGTTCCTCCAGATGTCAGAATTAACCTCGTACCAGGTTTCTCTGCTTCTGCCCTTGTTCCCCTACAGTATATTATCAACACAGCAATTAAAATAATGCTTTAAAAATCAACATAAGATCATGTCACTCCTCTGCTGTATATCCTGCAATACATCTCCATTTCCTTAAGAATGAAGACAGATTCCATTAGTGGCCTATAAACCCCTACATGAGACTTTCTTCCATTCCTTTCTGTTTTTCCTCTACTACTATTCCAGACACTTACACTACTTCAGCAGTAGGGTCTTCCTGATAATCCTCTAAAATACCCATTCATGTTCCAACCTCAGAAGCACTGAACTGGCTGTTCACTCTTCCTAGAAGCTCTTTCTCCAGATACTTGTACAATTAACTTCCTTCATTCCTTCAAGGCTTGGCTTAAATGTTAACTTCTTAATGACAGAAATGAGTCACTTCCACCTCCATCTTCTACCCACTCCAGACCTCATATATCCTGCTTTACTCTTTTTCTTTTCATGGTATTTACCTCATAGCATATTGTTTACTCAGTATAATGAGATGCCAAATGATGCTTTCAAAGGAAAAAAAGACATTAATGATATTTTCCATCACTGTAAAAAGGAATATCTGCTGTCTTGGGACTCAGTATAGTATATTGTGCTTATTTTTATTTGTTCATCAATATGCATTTGGGATCTTGGGATGTCCTGAGATTAATGCAATTTTTAAAATATAATTTGATCCTCTGGTTCTTGGTCATCTTTTGTTCTCTCACTGGTACTGTATTTAATTTTGAAGTAGCATTAGGTAGGTTATCATTTGATACTTATGTTGTATGAGAATTTAAAAATTGTTAGCTGGACTTTGCCTTAACAGTTCAAAGGAACTGTCCAAGATCAGCCTTGTTACTGAGTGACTGTCTCTGTCTGTGCTCATTTTTAATGTTAGAATAATCACCCTTAGAATGTAATAAGTGCTGACAAGGCCACCGGTAGGATTTCTAAGACATTCAGATGTGATACTTACAATAAAATTGCAGAATCTTAAGGCAGATTTAACATATTTCTAGCCTTTTTAGAAAGCTTAACAAGGAATATGATAGAGACTATTAATTAAGGGACAAGATCTTAGCTTTACATGGTAGTTATTTATGTGGTTGCTTCTTATATAAGTGCCATCAGGAAATTTCACTTTTAGTTCTTTTAGATTTAACTCATTAACAATAATGATTCATTGTCTTGAGGGGGGGCAAGGAGAATTGATAAGAACATGAAGGTCATGCTGATTGTTCTGCTATGAGTAATAAAGCTCTTGCCTCTGGAAAAAAAGGAAATGTACCAAATTTAAAACAGTCATTTTAATAAGGAGATTGTGGATTTTTTCTAATATTATTTAATGTCATTATTCTATTCTTTGCTAATAAAGTACTTAGAAATCAAAAAACAACATTAGCTAAAGTCTACAGTTGAGATGTTCAAAGGTTTAAAATGTATATTAAACTATGCTTAAATATATGGTATTATATAATCTGTCACATGAAAAGGACATTGAAAATTAATTTGAAAAGACAATCAGCATATTAACAATTCATCCTTTGTAGCCTACTAATTTTCTTTTTAATTTGGTGATAAATTACCAAAATATGCATTATCTAAATATTGTAATAGCATCTTTAAGATTGACTAACTAGTACTATAATAATCAATGATTACAAAGAATATAATCAGAGGTGTAATATAGGGTATAACCCCATTTTGGATGTTTCACTGTTAACCACCTTGAAGTCCCCCCACCCCACCTCTCCTTTCTGTCTTATATCTGAGCAAGCAGATAAGAAAGCTGGAGGACTCCCTCCTTCGGACCTGGTATTAAGTTCATACCATGAAAGCCCCACCCCATGTACAGGTAGAAATTTCACCCCAGCCCCTGGCCCGAACCATGATAAAAAAACAAGGTCAGTCTCCTTTCCCTACTCTCTCAAGCCATTTTCAGCCCTGCTTGGGAGCCTGCCCTGCTCTCCCTGGAGAACTTTTCCATGGTATTAATAATAACTTTGCATACTTTTTTACTGAATTCATGATATCTCAAAATTTTAACAAAATTGGGGTAGGGGAGCCTGGGTCCATCCCTTCTTCACAGCATGACCACAACAGGAAGCAAACTGCGTTAATAATGAAGTACAAGAAAAATGCTCTTAATGAATGAATTCTGTATCTGGGCTTTAAAGTTATTAACAACCATAGCACAAATAAAACATGAACAACAGTGATATGAAAATAATAATTTAGTATGTTAAAATACAAATGCATTTATCTAAGTATAATAAATTAGCATCATTCTGGTATAGTGGAGGAACAGCAGGCTGTAAGTCAAGAAGTCAAAGCCTACCAGTAAATAGCTATGTGACTTCAGGCACCATACTCCGCTTGCTAGCAAATGTTTTGTTTTCTGTTGAACAAGGGAGAAAACAAATACCACACTTTTCAACCTTATGATTTGAAGATGTGCTTTTTAATTGCAAGAACACTTGTGAAAAACCAAAAAACCCCTGCAGTATTGACAATTAAAATATTCCTGGCCATAGATATGATAAAGAAACAACAAATGTCTAAAGAATGAGGGCAGGTATTTCCTTTCTAAAGGAGAAAGAATATTGTAGAAGCTCTATATAAGGTACAGAATACGTAGTTTAATATGTTACTGAAGAGGTTAAGTTGGATTTATGACAAATCAAAAAGAAGTAAAAGTAGTAAGTGAGATAAAGAAGTTCCTAGCTGGCATTCAGACCTAAAATTTTAAGAGGAATTTAACCTATAACTAAGTGCTTCAGTTAATCCTGTATATCGTGAAAAACTCTGATATGGGAAAGAAATTACAAATATTTTGATCAGAAGGCAAAACATCGGAAGAAGAATATAATGCTTCAAGCAAAATTATACTCAACAAACCACATCTCCTTACTTTACAGAAAGTTTTATACAAGCCCAACTAAACAAGCTTTAGTTTAGTAAGAAAACTGTAGAACACAGAGACTCACTTTCCTTCATGAAGTTTGAAAAGCCCCTCAGATCTTCAAAAAAAAAAAAAAAGTCAGCAGGGTTTAAAAAATAAAGTTAATTATCTTGAAACTTTGACTATATTTATGCAAATTAATACATGACTTTGGCTTAAACCTTAATAATTTCTTCCTTTAAGTCTCCAAAGTCTTTAAGATAATGTGAAAATTAGCAAATAAAACTTTGCTTCTTGTTAAAAAATACTCTCAAAGCACAAAGACATTTTTAAAGTTAATTTTACAATTAATGGATACAGTGACTCTTAGGATAAGCCATTAATGAGAATTTCTAAGAAATATGAATGGAAAAATAGATACATTCAATCAACAAGAATGTACTAGTTAGTTTACACAGGTCAAATACGGTTTTTGAAAAATATTCAAAAAAAAATTTTCACTGAAAACACAGCAAGTGAGCATACCTTGAGTCAGGAACAAGCTGTATATTTCAAACGAAGAAGCAAGAACAGTGGGCTGAAAGAGGAGAGAAGATGGTGGGGGTGTGACGTATGAGGTGACTGAGGGAGCCTAGGCCACATAACAGCAGTCTTCAGGCCTGGTAAGAATTCTGGATTTTATTCTAAGTGATGAGAAGCTGTTGGGGTGAGGGTAGAGGCATAGTAATTGCTTACTGAGCCCTCAGCATCCATCCCAACTGACTTTTATTATGTTTCACTATAATGAAAAGCCTGGAAAACTATTACTTCTATCATTATTGTCTTCCCTTAGAGCTAAGACTCTAGATAAAGTTCTACCAGTTAGATGCACTTAGTTGAGAGACTTGAAACTTAGAAATAAGAAGGGGATATAATCTTGCTGCTGTAGAAGTTGTAAACCCGGGCTCCGAGAAGGGCTAGCAAATTTAGTAAATAAACATACAGGAAACTCAGTTATACTGGCATCAGATAAATAATGTGTTTTGTTTTTTTGTTTTTAGGATAAGTACATCCAAAGCGGTATTTGATAAATATTTATATTAAACAAGTATTTTTTATTAATATTTGATTCAAATGTAACTAGGCGTCCTGTATTTTATCTGTCTACCTTACACTTAGAAACTTGAGTTTTTAGACCATGTCTAATCACAAACTTTCTGAGCGTTGAAAAGTAATTGTCAAGCACAACAGCAGCCTTCGCCTCCCTGACTTGCAAACTATAATAGTCCAGTATTGAACTAAATAAGCCCAGTGGCTACTTTCTGATTGTGACCAGCGTAGCCACGTCACTTAGGGATATTTACATTTTCCTAATGGCTATTGATACAGCAACTCTCTTGGCCTACCAGTTCAGCAGATTTGATCTGGGAGTCAATCCTCAAGGCCAGCCTACAATTATGCTTTCCAGGGCTTCCAAAGACGATTGGAAATCAGTTTCATTGAGATATGAACTATATAAAATGTACTGAGCTCATTGTAAAACTTGATGAGTTCTGACAGACATATATACATACATACCTGTAAAATCAGTGCCAACATTAACATATAAAATACTTTCATCAACCCAAAAGTTTTCTTGTGTCCTCCCTTACACCTTCAACCCACAGGCAACCATTTATCAGCTCTCTGTCATTATAGATTGGTTTGCATTTTGTGGAATTTTATATAAATGGAATTACTTTTGCGTGCCTGTTTTCGTTCAACTTAGAATAACGTTGTCAAGATCCACCCATAGTGCTGTGTGTATTAATAGTTACTATTTAGTGTAGGATAATATTCTATTGTATAGATACACCACATTTTAAAAAATCCATTCACCTATTGGTAGACATTTGGGCTGCTTTAAGTTTGGGGTTATCATGAATAAGGCTGTTAAGAAAATGTGCATATGAATTTTTGTGTGGATATGTTTTTAATCTCTCTTGGATAAATGCACATAAGTATAATTGCTAGGTTATACTAGAATCTTGCAAAACTCTAAGGATATTGACAAAATATCAAAATAAGGATATTGACATTGATACAATTAAGATACAGATGACATCCCCACAAAGATCTTATTCTTTTTAGTCATAACTGTTTTGATCTTGTCCTCACCCCCTCCTGTCAAATACAATTGTCCTCTAAATTGCTCTACTTTTATCATTTCAAGAATGTAACATTTTGATATTGGCTTTTTTCCCATCTGTGAATCTGGAGATTCATACAGGTTGTTGTGTTTATCAATAGTTCATTCTTTTTCATGGCAAAATAGTATTCTTTGGTATGAATATAACAATGTTTGTGTAACCATTCACTTACTGAAAGACATCTGGGTTGTTTTTATGAACAGAGTTTCTATAAACATTTATGTCCAGGGTTTTATGTGAGCATAAGTTTTCATTTATCTCGGAGAAATGTCCAACAGTGCAATTTTTGTTTTATAGTATCACTGCAGGGTTAGTTTTTTTTTTTTTTCTAACTGCGAAAATATTACGCAGAGTGTCCCATGTAACATTCTCAACAGTAACACACAAGTTTTCAATTTCTCTGCATTCTCAAAGCATTTGATCTCATATTTTTTCCCCCGTTTTAGCTATTCTGATAGGTATGGAGTGATATTTCATTGCGATTTTAGTCTCATTTCCCTACTGGCTCATGATTTTGAACATCTCCTGTTCTAATCTGCCATCTATATATTCTTTTCAATGAAATGCCTCTTCATGTATTTTCATTTTTTAATTAGAATTTTTACTTTTTTACCTGTTGAGTTTTGAGAGGTTTTAGTATATTTTAGGTATTAATCCTGTCTTAGATATGTAGTTGTCTGTAAGTCCATGTTCCATTTTGAGTTAGCAATTGTTATCTTAAATTAACATGTTAATAGTATTAACAAGACAGAGGCTTCCTCCACTCTCAGTAATTCAAGGGTCTACGATGAAGTATTTTGCCAACCTGATCACCATAGAAATATGATCATGGCAGGTTCAGAGTAAAAGGGTGAGTAGGTTCAAAGGACACAACCATAGAGGAAAATATAAACACTAGGTCCTAGAGGTAAGAAGATGGGGAGATATGGTTTATGAAGGATGGCTATATCCTCATATCTTTCTAAGAATTCTTTTTCTAGTTTTACTGAGATATAATTGAGATATTACATTGTATGGGTTTAAGATATGCTGTATGATGACTGGACATATGCATATGTTGCAAAATTATTACCGCAATATTAGTTAACAACCATCACCTCACATAGTAACATTTTTTTCCTTGTTACGAGGTCTTAGAAGATCTACTCTCTTTGAAACTTTCTAATATACATACAGTATTGGTAACTACAGTCATCACGCTGCGCATTACATCCCCAGAACTTGCTCATCTTGTAAGTGGAAGTTTGTGCCTTTGACTGCTTTCACCTGTTCTGCCCATCCTTCACCTCTGACAACAAGTCTGATCCATTTCTATGAGGCTGATATTCTAGACTCACATGTAAGTGAGATAATACGGTATCTGTCTTTCTCCTTATTTCACTAAGCATCATGCCCTCGATCCTTCCATGTCAACGCAAATGGCAGGATCTCCTTCTTGTTCATTGCTTAAGTCTTTACAGGATGAAAGGCAATCTCATGGAACTACTCAATAAAGATTTTTGCTTCACATTCCAGATTTTCAATTTCTATATAATATTATAACTGAACAGGACGCTGTGGGGCCTTCCTGGACAGACCCCTTCTACATATCCTCTGCTGTAGCTCCTCTCTGAAGTACCTTAATAGTAACTCATGCATATTTCCTGAGCTTTTTGGATGCTAAAACCATCACCAAATGGAAGAAATTAACTACTTGATGATCATGAGCACACAGACCCCAAACGTTCTGGTGCATAGAGATTGACAGTGTTGACCACCCTGTTACCTCAACATCAACCAATCAGAGAATTGTGCATGAGCTGATCACGTACCCTATGACCCCTCTCCCTCACCTGGCTTTTAAATATGCTTTGCGAAAATCCTTTGAGGAATTCAGGGTTTTTGTGGGCATGAGCCACTTCACCCTCCTTGCTCAGGCCTGCCATAAACCTTTCTCTGTTCCAAACTCTGATGTCTCAGTTTGTTTGGCCTCATGGTACATCAGGTACACAAACTTGTGTTCAGTAACAATATACTCTAATTGGAATATTTATTAAAATAAATACACAAAAGCACTCACTTTTTCCTATTCTGATAAACCAGTCAAATGCTAAATCTAGATTTAAACTAAGTAAAAAGATATTGTCAAAACATAGGGGCTTAACTACTGAGGCTTTATGTAGTCTTCTCATATTTCTAACTATTTTTCTAACACTAAAATACGACATTTATGAACTGCTGAATGACATTAGAACTCCCTGCAGAATGGTGCCAAATAAAAACAAAACCCAGAAAACCAGAAATCAAACAAATAAACAAAAAGCAACAAATTAGGGTCAAATTGTTATAAAAAGCAGGAATAGTACATTTTCCCCCTCAAAACATATTCTATTTACTTTTTTAAAAAGACTCCTAAGAAGTGACTCAGTTTTCTCTCCTCCACAGTAGCTTTTGTTGGACCCAGCTTTGGCATAAGCAGAAAAAATGTTTTTTCACTGTCAGTGTTTCATAATGTTCATTGAAATAATTTCAAATGACAATGCTGGACATCATTGTTATTTACCTGGAAAATTTTAAAAAGTTTTCCAGTATCAAACTGTGAAATGCTTTCTGTATTTTAATACAGATACTGAAAATAACTAATAAAAATGCACCTTAACTGTTAACGCACTGGATTGTTTTGGTAAGTCACTCAACATTAAAGGGAAAAAAAAATAAATGCTTATGTAAACTACAGATAGGAAATGCCTTTGAGCAAAGCTAAACTCATTAAAAAAGCTATATTCAACTTAGAAATGCACCTGCTCTTCATAGCATAAGGTCTATGGTTTCTTTACGTTCTCTAATATTTTTTCAGGACATGTTTTTTGTGGACAATTCCAGTTTTAATAGCATCACACACAGAAGCAATTACTCAAGAAGCCACATTCTGACCTTTATTGTATTTAGAAGGTTTACTCTATGCACATAAACCTAAAATTTCATGCTGAACATGAGCCATGGCAGAATGTTCTTGTTAGTTATGAGAATGACATCACTGTTTGCAGACGCTCATTCTAACTATGCCCAGAGTAATGAATGCAAAAAGAAACCACCTGCAAGGCCATTATTACCTTTGACTCATTATCTTTATCTTAGAGCCTACTGACTGATTCGTCCCCCATCCCACCTATGTGTCTTCCTTCTAACTGGTTCTGTCCTATTATAGAAATGAGGAGAACAAACACTACTGAATCTAATGACCCAGAGTCATTGCTAGGAATGGATAGAATGGATAATGTTAACAGTTTAGACAGGCTTCAAAATAAATAAAAATATAATTTTATTTTAGACTTTATCAAATACAGAATATATTTTCTCCCATCATAATTATTAGTATGGACATATAGATTCAGATATAGCTATAAATAGGTAGATACATGGATAGCAACATAGATGAGTATGTATAAACAATGTAGTTAGATATATGTACATATTCTCAACAAGTTATTTAAAATGATGATAATGTAACTGTGAAGACTTATAATTTATAAATGATTATATTGTATGTATATGGTAATATTTATATATTGCATGTATACAGTAATGTTTATACATTTTGTAGACCCACAGATACTTAGTTTCATATTTATGTAAGTGCTAATTCATAAAATATCACTAAAAAAAGATAATTTTATATTATTAACATGTGAGTATTTCTAGATATTTTTCCCAACTTGTCTGATGAAAAGGACTTAGGCTTGGCATACTCAAGTACCTTACATCTGAGAATCATCTTGCCTTCTTTTGGTTTGTGGTTGTGCCAGATTTTTTGTGTGTGGGGGAGAAGGAGGAGAAGTATGAGAGCTGGAGTGAAGAAAGTTTGTGAAGGAAGAAATGCAAAGTGAGGGGCAAGTGCAGGATACGTGTAGGCTTGATAGAAGAGGGAAAAAAGGATGATTTAAAGACATATTAGAGATGAAGTTCTACTTTTACGGTATTTGATAAATTTTTTTTTAAACTTGAATTATTTCGGGTTACTAAATAGAGTTAATTTTTGGTTACTGACTCTTTCTCTTGACATACTCAAACCGGATCATCCCTCATCCACCTATCGATATTTTTGACTAACATTAACAATTGACTTTTGTATTGGGAGTTTGTGTTCACCATGACTGGTAATTTATCATGATGTTTTGAAATAAAAACAAATTGGCCAAGAGTCAATATGGAGATCACATTGATATTAGAATTTTGTTTTTGAGGAGACTGCAGATGTGAGTGGTGTATGTGTCAGGTAGAGAACAGTAATTACATGGCATTTCAGGATTCACTAACTTGATTTAGCCTACAACAGATCACTAAAACTTTCAGCTGGATATTTTTTAACCCTGAGTCAAATCCGATTTATTAAGAATTTAAAGCCCTAAATAAATGACTTTAGGTAGCTTGTGGCGGCTAGGTAAGGAGATACTGGTTCAGATATGATGGAATTAATTCAAAATTATGTCAAATTCCACAAATTGAAACCAGTGCCCCTGGAAACTTGGGGCTTATTGATGACTTAAAGTCAAAAATATTTTTGAAATACTAATACAAATTTTCACTAGGAGCTAGAGAAACTGCCCAGAGTTCTGTCTGGAAGGTAGAGGAAGAAAAGAAAAGACAAAACACAAGTCTGTGCTGCTGACAGAGCATTCCGTGGGGACAACAGATGTATGGGCACATTCACAGGCCAAGAAATGTTGCTACATATAAGACAGTTTTTTGATTTTTTTTTTTTTTTTTTTTAATATAAGACAGTTTTCAAGTCTCCAACTAAAGGTAGTCAAAGCCAAGGTTTCTGACTGTTTTCTGTGTTGGGCTGGCTGGAAATGATTAAAATCCTACATGGTAAATTCTCCTTTTGTATCGCGGCTGGGAAAAAGAAAATAAATCTATTACGACATGCATTCTGTGAAGAGAAATCATCCTTTAAGCCCTCAAGGCTCAAACGCCTCCGAACCTTGACTGAGTGAGAGCGATAGAAAAATCAAGACTTGGTAAATGCTACTGAAGTTTTTGCTACTCTGCAATCTCACAGTTGGGAAGTCTCCTTAGGGCTAAATTTAAGGGGAAGATGAGTCTATTTATATGCGAAACTACCTAATGATATTCTTACCTTTCTAGAGGAAAAGAACTTGAAAAGCAACAACAGCAAGATGATTGCAGAAATGGCTCCTCTCCTTGAATTAGTCTACTTGGTGAAAAAGGCCAAAGCCAGAATAGGTTTTAGGGTAAGATTGTGTGATACAGACCATAAGATCAACTGCTATAGCAAATGGTTAATTAGTCAGTCTTTTTGCAGATCCCACTACAAATACAACAAAATCCAAATCTGTGGTTGTCTACATCCCCATAACTTTCATTTTGGACAAAGAAGAATACATAAATAGTTACTCCTCTCAAATTTATTTTCACTTGACACAATTAATTTTAAATATACTGCTTAAGTGATTTTTAATTTGGAAACTCATTACAGTCCTCCAAGTTTTACAAGAAGAGGACATAACAGACCCAAGGTTTTTTTTCCCCAAGAAATGTATGTAGAGGCATATAAGAAAAATAAAAGCCATTCTTAGCAAAAGAAGAGAAAGAGAAAAAAAAAGTGCTTAGATTATAAGTAGAGGAATCCCATTTTAAAATGGCATACATCAATAGCGGGCATCTCTTCGTGGAGATCGGTAAAAAAAAAAAAAAGATCTTGGACAAATTATAATACACCAAGGCATTTTAACACACAACCATTCCTGGCTTATTTCCTCTCCTGGACATGTAAAGCATATTGAGATTTGAACAGCTCAGTCCCTTCTCTAATGCCCAACCCTCCAACACCATCTGCCAATTGCTCAGAGGAGTATCAGGTCTCTCACTGAATATTTAAGTGAGCAGATGCACACTCAGGAGGAAAGGAAGAGGGTATCCCTGAGGTCAGCATGCTAGGGCTCACGAAGAACTTTACTCAGGGATTTTGAATAAAACAGTAGGGGGTTATATGAAGGACAGTAGAAAAAATTAAAAATGGGACCAAAAAAAAAGAAAAAAAAAAAAAAACGAAAACCACGGCCCGGTGACTGTGAATCCCTTTCATGGTATTCAAGTGAGCATTAGCATCACAAAATTGCATATTAGTCATTATAGTCTGTTCTTTAATTGTGATAGAACAGTATATAGAGCCATAATCCTGGAGATGTGGTCTCAGATTCAGTTGCAAGATATGGAAAATCAAAGCAGCAGAAACATGTGAATTCTGAAATTACACACAAGTTAAAAAAGAAACCTAGAATTACATTCTTTTTGGAAAATTATGGCCTACATATGTTGTTATATGTAAATAATAGAATCAGAATGGAAACATATTAAAATCAAAGAGATAGCTGTAAATTAAATCAATCTGTTATTTTGAAGGACATTTATAGTGGATTCGTATCTTTATAAATGGATATTTATCATAATACATTTTGTAATATAACCTACTTTTAAAATATTTGTGAATATTTTTAATTTCACACATCAAAGTATATGGTTTTTTTGTAGTATATGTGTATCTGTGGTATAACTGACATATAACATATTATTAGTTTCAGGGGTACAACATGACGACTCAATATTTGTATATACTGTGAAATGATCAGCACAATAAGTCTACTTAATATCTGTCACCATACAGTTAGAAAAATTGTGTGTATATGGTGAGGTCTTTTATGATCTACTCTGTTAGCAACTTTCAAATATGAAATACAGTATTATTAACTAGAGTCACCATGCTTATATTATAGTTCCATGATTTATTTATTTTATAACTAGAAGTTTGTATCTTTAAGCAACTGTATTTTTCTTTCCACATATAAGCAAAATGTGACCTTTTAATGAATCTAGTCCACTTTGTCTACCAATATTTCCAGATAGAAATTTATTATTTAGTTCCACCCATTTACTCTTTCTTGATACTTTCTCCTCTGCTCCAAGAAAATACTCTTATCTCAAATGATTTGCTAAGGGTCTTTTCACTCTCTGACCTATTTTACTGATGGATACGGTTTGAATCACAATAGCTAATGTAAATTACTTTGATTTAATGAAATGTAACATTTGATTATCTAAAATTTAAGTAATATAAAAAAACTATTGCAAGAATAAGAAAATATTTGAAAAAAACCTCTACTAAAAGTGTAAGTTTGTAGAGAAAGTTAACTGGTGTTCTATGCTACATCACTTTAAACTACATGCACAATTTTCACTTAACATTTGGTACATATATTAATAAAGGCAAAAATCTCGAAAAGGCTTTTTGAAAAAAATATTTCTTTTGGAAAGAGAATAAATATTAGTTTTTAATAATGTACTTACCACTTAATTAAATGGCATTCAAAGAAAAGATCAAAGTACTATTTTGTTTTTCCCCTCAGCATTTACACACACTCACAAATACCTTTAAAATGAGATGCATATAGATTGCCTGTGCTTGGGTACTCAAATGCTACAAATTATGGCTTGTAAGGTTTTTATCTGAAATATTTTCAGAAACTTCAAATAATAATATTATTGTTATCTAATAGCATATTATTTACCAATGGTATTATCAATTTAAATTAAAGTGAAAATAAAATGAATTACAGAATTAGAAGAAAACACATTTAACGGGAGATATATGATTGGTGTGTCTATACCCTCTGGATGAACAGTGATAAACTGCACCCTTTTGGTTTGCAAACAGTTAAGGATAAATAATGTATGTCCTATTACTCTAACAAATAAAAAAATCAAAAGACATAAAACTAAGAATTTTTATAATGACTGCAGAGTGAAAACTTCACGTATGTTATATACAGTTGTACAATAGAGGAAAATAGACAATAAATAATTGATATAAAATTAATCAAATGTACAGATGCTTAATGTTTTATTTTCTGTAATTTTAAACAGCATCTAATTTCAAAATAAAAACTTTACATTAAAATTTTTTGCATGTAGCTAGGAAATAAGAAGTGCTAGAAAGATGTTCAGTTTCTAGATGGTGGAGACAGATTCAAATAAACGTGTTTATTTCCTCTTTTCTTCCTTTTCTCCTCCTCTTTCCCTCCTTGGTTCAACCTTCCTTTCCTCCCCATCTCTCTTACTACTTTCTTTCTCCTCCCCCTCCTTCTCTCTCTCTTTGTCTCTATTTCTCTTTCTCTCATTCATGACATACTCTTTAACTGTAAAGAGAAGATTTTTATATTCCATTTGCTTCGCCCTTGGTAAATCAGAAGTAGTAATTAACAGCTTTCTGAGATATTATTCCCATTTGGGAAAAAATACCCTTTCTTCCCCAACTCTATCTGTGCCATTTTTTGTTCCATTTAACCTTGTCCTTTAATCATGTTTAAAACTAAAGATAATATTTTGACCAAAAAAAAAAAATTTGTCTTACAGATAATTATGGGCTTTTCCACTCCTACTCTTCAAATATTACCAAAAATGCTCCCTAGTGTCCCCTCCCAAACAAAAATTCCTTGTTAAATTTTAGGAAAAGAATAACAAAATACTTCCTTTGAGATGAGGTATTAATTTAAGGTGAAGCCTTAGTATTTAACAGGTTGAAATTATGTTAGAATGTAAGAAGAATGTTTATGAACTGACCCAGAAAACAGTGATTCACAAATGAGCCCAATAAATGAGGTATATAAATCAAATAAAGATTAAAGTACATTGACAAAAGTATTAACATTTTTCAGACATGGTGAACTATATCATACAGAGTACACTCATTGCTCAGCAGATATATATCACCATATTAACTCATTTAAATTATGGAGAACATTTCATTTTACAACCCAGGGAGGAGTTGACCTTCTTGGCAGGATCAATCCCATGACTCCATAGTAGCTGGTTAAGATTAGCATTAAAATTTAACCTTTTAGATCTACTATTAAAAGTAAATCACAGTCCTTAAATTTGGTAACATATAAAGTTTCACTATGGGAAATCATTTTCAGCATTTTATTGGAAAATTCATTTCAGAAAACTGACTGAAGGGCAGAGAAATCAGATCCCCTTTTAAGATTACGCTTTAGTCTTTATTTGCCTGAAATCTTCAAAAGCCGCATCGTATACACAAAACATGAACTAATCTTTATAAAGCAGCCTATCTATTAGACATATACAATGGGCTCTCAGCAAGAATTCTGGAAAAGAAGCTCAAGTACAGTTAATGACAGAATTTTAAGTTAAATACTGATCAAGATACTAATGAAGAATAAAACTTAGGGAAATGTGTCTGTTATTATCACAACAGTACAAGCTTTATTCACTCCTGGTGGGAATGCAGGGTTCATTTCAGTTTCTGACCTTAATTCTCTCACTAAAAATGACAGATACAAATATAAACTATGGTGGGTAAAAATAGCCCATATTGCTTAAACATATCTCAGTGTATTATAGTTCATATTAATTTAAGTGACTGATAAAATTAATGACATTTGAAAGTATTAAAATGGAGCAGTCTCAAGTGTACCTCTTAATTGATTGAAAATAAATGTAAATAAATTGAAAAATACTAAAAACAAGTATTCAACATTTTTCATGTGAAAAAATGATTTATCTGTACTAAATGAAAGTCTTAAAGTCCTCGTTATAGACATGGTATAACACATCAACAGGTACATACTATAAGATATAACAGCAATTCTCAGATCAGGTGACAGAGGCTATAATGTATTAGCTATCAAGTAAAATCATTTTATGAATAATTTCTGATAAGAGGAGAACTTATTAAGCAATAGAAAACTCAACCCCCTCTGTAATAGTTAGGAATCTATGTTGAAAGACACAGAAAGAAACAATTCAAATTGGTTTGCACAAAGTTACGGCTTCATACAACTAAAGGTTCCAGATACAACTTATCAGATATTTATTTATCCAGTATTTCAAGCTGTGAATAGGGCAAAGTAACTCTTCTTTTCTCAAATCTGCTTCTTTAGTTTAAACATCCAAAAGGACTTAGAACATTCCTTGAGCTATTTTTACATTCTATTCTAGATTTAAGTCCCAAGAATTGAGACCAATTGGCTCTGACTGACCCAAAAGGCATCATGTTCTCATTCTTGAATTAAGGCCAAGGGATGATAGGCACATACTGTATTATACTTATTGGTTAAACTACTCAGAACCCACATAGAACACCAGGAACGTACCAAATTACAAGCTGGCAAGGCTGAGTTCACTTTGAGCAGAGTGGGAGAGAAGAGGGACAGAAGAGGGTTGCCGGAGAGGCTGTAGTTACCTACTAAAACCTGCCAACCCACAGGTGTTTAGAACAATGAGAAAATTATTTCAATAACCAAAAATTTTTAGTTACTGGAATTTCACATGATTTAAAGACAATTTTGCACAAAATAAATGGCCCACGAAAACAAAATTTCTGAACGCTCTGGAAAGTTACCATACTATTAACCTTACCTCTGATTTTTAAATTGTTTGCTTTTTGACAACAGCAAACTCAAGATAAACAGTAGGTGAAAATTTAATCTTTTAAATTTCAAGATATAGATACAGAGTTGCTCCCAAAGAAACACATTGCTCCTTATTTTATAGTTACAGTCTATTTGGACAGAAAACATGCCACAGGGAAATGACTCAATTAAATGCACATAACAAAGCTATAATTTGACATGATATCACAACTGGAGGGAAAAAATTATATAGTCTGTTAACCAGCTTACATAACCACCCAAGACTGAAAAGACAGTGTAAAACTTAAAAATGAGAAGGTCATGACACTTCACTTAAATGGGGAACACTTGATGGTAGAAAAATATCTTTTAAAAAATGTTAACTATCACTAATAGTTGCTCAGGAAAAAAAAAAATACAAGCAGTGGATGCAATGTTATTAACGCTTCACACAGCAGGAAAGAAAAGCCAAGTGCTCTCCGTTATAATTTGAAGCTGCTGAATATTAAAATAAGAAAATCAAATGCAATGCATGTTTGGATAGTAACTGAGGCTCTTCAGAATCATAATTTTACATTTGCGGACAGTTTATCTCTTCATCTTTCTGAAGTAGATAAATTGAGTATCACAGTTAATAGCAGGATAGTGCTTTTGAACAAAGCCAAGTGTCTGTCTATTCAGCAAAGATATGCATGCCGTTTTGCCTTCTATAAGATCCAACCGTATCTTTTTTAAGTGGAAAAATTCAGAAGAAACACATGTCAAATTTACTAGTGAGTTTTCTCTCGCAGTTACCTTATATGGGGGAGAGTACAGCAAACCTAGAAGACGTGAGTTTTGATTTTACTGCAAATTTACATTTATATACATAAGAATGGTAGCATTTTCCTTCAAGTAGCAAACACATACAATTGACTATTGTCCTCAAAAATTTTAAGCACTAAGTATTCTCACAATTCAAAAGATATGAGTGTGGAGAATTGAGAGCTGGATATTCTGTTAAATGACTTTAAACAATAAACTTGTTTCTTGTCCATATTACTGTTATGACTAATAAATGTTAGTGATCTAAAAATACAAAACGATGTGAATAATAGTCATTAGTGCTTTCTACTTCGGTAAGTTAGGTAGCAGTTAATAAGCAGCCAAAATATACTGTTAGGCATTCAACAAGAATGTTTTAAAATTTTTGTTTGTTTGTTTTAAATTTATTCTGGGAGAGCCATTAGGATCTGAAGCTGCATCTCATAATCAAATACATTAGTATTTCTACAGTGAAACATGAAAATCTCCAGTCAGTGGGTACATAGAGTCAACACGAGCTTCACAAAAAGTCAGGATTGGTTTTGTCACCTGATGAGTTTTAACAAATAAATTGTTTACAATTTTTTTTTTATTTTAAAATCATAAATAAGGGACTATACCTATAATTCTGCAGTTCATGCTTAGTTGGTGATAACTGATAAAGGTAAAAAGTGAGAATTGCAATGGTAGGTTGGAGAATACAGCAGAGGTTAGGGATCATAAAGCTCAGACCTGTTAGAGCTAAGGCTTGAAAATGCATGAGATTAACACTCGGGTCCACTTCCCTGCTTGATGACACCGGTCACATACATAGGACCACCTGAAAGCCGAAAGATCTTTAGGGACTACTGGAAACAATTCCAATCAGCGATGAAGGCAGCACTTAAATGGGAAAAAAATAATCACAATACTTTAACTTAAACTAAAAAGCTATGTCATAAAAAGTACAGAGCCCTCATGATTTTGTGTGTGTGTGTGTGTGTGTGTGTGTGTGTGTGTGTGTGTGTGTGGTATGTGTGTATTATTCCATATGCATACATATATACATGTACACAAAACCTATGTAAGTCCCATGAATTGTTCCGGGTTAGAGTTATACACTTTTCTCCCACCACCATGATTTTTTTTAAATTTCAATGGATATATTTAACCTCATGCTGAGAGAAGCACATAGTGTTAGTGAAAATACAAGTTATTTTTAAAAATACAAAATAGGATTAAAATCCAAAACAATAAATTGTGTTTTTTTAATATTTTCCTTTGAAAGGATAATAATTATCTTTCAGTAAGTCTAACTGATCTACTTTATCTGATTGCCCACATATATGGCTCATGTATCTGAAATGTTTCTATCAATAAAAACAAAATTACTCCAGATATACAGACTGAGACTGAAGACCTAAACACAGAGACTAGCCTAACACCGTCCAAATTGTATCCTGCGTGTTAGTGTCCCATCAGATTGGAGGCAGAACGCTGAAATCCAGTCTGCTCTTTCTTTCATCAGCTGTACATGTAGGCAGGGGCCGCAACAGTAGGGTGTAAGAGTTTGCCTCTACATTGTTCTCTGCACAGTGACTGCATTTTTGCCATCATTACTGGCATGAGGGAGACTAAACTTTCTTCTCAGGGAAGGGCCTTTTATGGATTCTCTAAGGTACCTCTGTGCCAGTGCCCAGTGGTCGCCTTGTGCTAAACCACCCTTTACTTGATTACCATCTTAATAGGTTTAACTATATAAAGAACCACTCCTTTCTCATTAATCTTCCACATGACTGGTTTCTGTAGTGAAAACTGCAAGGGCGTTGCTTCTTGAGGTTCAAGAACATAAACATCTCTGGTTCTGCCACTTTATAGCCTAAGTGTTGCCTCAGGCAAGATGTGCCCGCATTGAAGATAAGGAGTCAGTTTCTGCTCCAACAAGCCATTTAAAGAACTGCTGTGACTATGGACTTAAGCCAGAAATTGTCACATCCTCATGGAAACACATTTAAACATTTACAAACTGAGTTAAGCTCAGAAAATGACTGAATCTATAACTCAATTTGTATACACAGAGTGAGAAATTACAATGTAAAAGCTCATTATATGGGTCATTACTATGTAAATTTTCCTTTAATACATCCTAATTTCTGACTTGAGTTTGAAATACATTACTTCTATATACATTCAGAAAAAATTGAGACCAGTAGGAGTTAAACTGAAGTGTTGATATGAAAAAAAATTATAGCATTTAAGTACATAAAAAGATATAAATTTCATTTTCCAGGGTGTTAGAAGTCACTTTAAAATTAAAATAGCATGCCTATGAGAAATAAAAAACCTTCTGGTTTTTCTTTGAGTTAGTAAGAGTTACTTTTAATAACTATGAAAACTATTCAAACTTCAGTGTTTCAAGTTATCCAGAAATCCTCTGGGGTGAGACAGATATTGATAGATAAATGGATATATATATATAGGTAGATACATACAGGTATTTTTCATATCAGAGTGAAAGCAAGTATAGTATTAATCAAGAGAAATCAACTTTAAAAACACGCATTTGTGAAGTTCCATGTGCATTTCTATGTACATGTAAGGGTCTACATTTATATAAATGTGTATGTATGCACATGAATAGAGCATCATGAGGAAAATAAAGAACAAAATGTATAAGGAGACTAATGGTACTTTGGAGATAAGTTTTAAAAAGAACTAATAAAAACAGGCTCACACCAAAAGGAGTTGACTTTTAATTCAAAAGAATTAAAATACTGTGTACCTTTTTTTTTTTTTTTGCAAAATTTGGATTGAAGATGCTTAAAATGCTTACTATTTTGTTCAAAGTACAGCAGGTAGTATTAACGTTATCAGTTAGGGAGGGGAGCAGCAATCACAAAGAGAAAGTCCAGAATACACACTACTTCCCCCTTCCAGAAAGTAAGCAGCACTCGGGAATCCCTCAGAAATTGCTGTATATCACTAAGAGGAAGGTACTCAGTGGATAATTAGAGTCATAAAATGAAATACAGAAAGGAGGGATTTTTCATCCCATATAAGCACAGAAGTTGAAGCATGTACATTAAGAACTTCTAAGACATCACTGACACCTTCCTACTTCCTGTGAATTCTCCTCCTGTAAATACAAATAAATCAGGCTGGGCTATTGGTAATAGCGCTTTTCCTCCTCTTGGACCCAACAGTAGCACTGAAGAAGTGGTTCTCAGATCGGACAATGAAGGACTTCACTTCCTAGACATGCTTAGGAGTTGAACGGAGCCTGCAGTGACAGTGACAGCCTGCTGCGGTAACACTTCCATTCTTATTTCTCACAGCCACCAAAGGGGGGTAAGACTTCTCCAGGCAGTCCAGAGTGGAGAGAAGGAATGTCAACATACAGAAGTCAACAGATACAGAAGTATAGATACTGTATTATTTCAGAGGGTTTTAGGAAGCTTACAGTGACACAAACCAGTCTGTAAATGATAAATAGAATAATAAGTCAGACATTACAAAATGCATGCCTAGATGTTAACAATGGTTATTTCAGTGGAGCATGTCTATAGGTATTATAGCCGCTACTTACATTTTATTTATGTTTTTCTGTCTTTCAGAATGTAATTTTTATTACTTTTCATGTTCTACATTTAACTCTTTTGAGTTATTAAGAAACGTGCTAATCTGACAGAAAAATTAGGAAGAAGATGGAGAAGGATGAAGAAAATTAAATGAACACTGAAGTTCTTACATGCCATTCGAAGAAAGTGACCACAGATTAGGCTCTGAGCTTTTGAGCGACCAGTGGGGAAAATATGTCATAATTTTAATTAAATATGTTCAAGAAAATCATTAATCAGAAAAACAAAACCAATTTAGGACTCATGAGGCAAAGAAAAATAATTCTCAAAGAGGTCCTTGAAGGTTGTGTTGTAATGAACATTTTTAACAACCTCCCTTTGGAATAAACAGTGACACAATTATTGGCACTTTTTCCTTAAAGAATTTCTCCACAGGTAGCCATTCCACAGATGGTGGCAATTCCCACGAGTTCCCCAAGGGCATGGGTCGATGCCACAGTGCACCTAGTATGTCTACAGAAATGAAGAGGCAAAATTCCTTAAATACTGTTTTGTAAAACTGAGTTTTGATATGTGCTTGTTAACAAAGATCAGATATTACTGATTCTTCACAAGGATCTAAATATAAGTATTTTTAACTAAGCTCCCATCCAAATGATTCAGCAATTAACCAAGACAAAGTTAGGACTGACTCACCAAAAGGTGTCCAGAGATGACTCCTGCATAGATATCAAAAACATACAAATCCAGAAAATCCATGAAAAGAGTAAATAAAACAAAGGGTCTATTTCATGAATATAAAAATAGATGATCAGGGATCCACATTTTAATCCACACAGCCAAATAATCTGTATCTTGGATATATATTTAAGAACAATTATACTTTAGATCAGTTTTGAGTATTTAATTGCCCAATAAAGTATCCAATGAATATCTAACTTTAAGAATTTCCATGCCTCCTGAAATTTTTGAAATAAATTAAGAAAATCATACCTCTAGGAAAATTAATGACATTCACTGCTGCATAGATAATATATCTATTATTAAGTAAGCTAGTTAAACATTGGAAGATATTGTATCTACTAACTGATGACTGTGATCTTTGGAATACCTGAAGCCACCATGTCCAGTTTTCCATTAAAGCTGCTTTCTATTTGGTTAACCTATATACAAAATCACTGATTTATTTATTTATTTATTTATTTATTTTTTACTTACCATTTTGACCCCTGCAAGTGGCAATTTTATGTGGCTCAACTTAATAGTTCATGATAATAAAATTATTTCCTATGCTCCTGGGAGAATACCTGTCTTTATTCTTTATATCAGGAGTTAGAATAGGACATGAAATACACCTATGTACACACTTAAGAGTGATTCTCTTACTACAGACGTAGAGTGCATTTTGTTTATTGCCACTTTGGCAGCTCTCCTCTTTTCAAGAGTTCCCATCTCTGTGATCTGGTCATGCTGATAGTTGCCATATTCCAGAGGTGGACTTTATAACCTCAGCCAAGTCAGTAAGCACTAGCCACCATGATTGGTTGGCTCAGAGATGGGCCTGTGACAAAGATGGGCTAAATAGAGGAGGATGAGTGACTTTTGGGGGAATTCTATGGATATGAATTTGGAGGCACGTAGGACACCGAGAAAAGACAGGTTAGACTGAGATCCTGAGGGAAGCCTGTCTTCAAATGAAGTTATCACCAATGAAATCAAAGCTAACAGTTGTAAAATCACTAAGTCCTTGGATCAATCCTTTCCTGAAGCCTAAGGAGGAATTCTAGACTTTCAGATTCATAATAAACTTTTTTTGTTTATGCTGATTTGAGTTATAGTTTCTGTTACCTTCACTATAAAGGATCTTAACACAGGTGTGACAGTGCTCATGACTATAGACAGGTGTGTGTATTGAAAATCATTAAACCATTACACATAAATATACAAAGTTGGTAAGTTTATTATACCCTATCACTTCAAAAGCATTTATATTTAAAATCATATATAAAATGTATATACAAATGTCTTATTGTCTTTTCTTCTAGAGTGGACACTCAATCATCTTTAAAAACTTTTTATACAACTAGTGATGCGCACTAGGCTTGGACTTCTTATCTGTTATGGGAATACTAATTCTCTGGGATTTTACTGATGTGACAGATGGAAACAAATATAAGACAGGGGTACGATGGGGAAAAGAGGAAATATCACTGACATCACACATTTCAAAGATTCACCACTCTTCAGTTACCTCCTCATTCTTACTGACACAAACATCATTCCAGCTGTTAATTATATTCCAAGACAGAAGTGCCTCTACCACCAGTTTCTCTAATCTTGATACATGAACCTCAATGTCCAAACAAACAGAGTAACAGCTGATTATATCTGACAGGCTTTCAGAGGGACTGGGGTTAGAGGTAAAAGCATCTGAAGTGAGAAACAGATGTGATCATTAAAGAAGGGGCGCCTAACAGCGTGATTCAATTTGGTCTAAGTTTAAAAAAAACAAACTGAGTGACAGAAGCTATCAGAGAGGCACTTCATATACCTCTATGATGGCATTTATAATCTCAAGGTTTTGAGGGGGAGAAAGGAAAAAAGGGAGAAAGAGAGATCAAGAGAGACAGAGAAAGAGAAAGAGAGGCATTAGAGTATTTTGCTGTTGATAAAACAATTTTTAAAAATATCATCTCATTTGGGTTTTGCAACAAACCTACACAGTGTGAAGGGAAATTATTATCATCCTCATTTTAGAAATAATGAAAGGGAGGCTGATGTTCTCTGTGGCTAAATGACTTTAGTACAGCCATATAGCTAGCAAAGGGTGGACTTGTGATTATATTTCAGATCTTCTGACTGCAAATCTTCAGAAGTTGTATATACTACTTCCACATTATAATTCACCATTTATAAATCACAAATAAGTATTAAGTCAAAAAAGATGCTAATATCATTTCAAATGGAAAAGCTTTGCATATGTGGCCACATATTAGTCTAATTGGTTCCGGTTGTTAGCACTTGTCTCTGACATATTTTTGTTTATCTTATTTCAAAAGACTGTTTTTCCTTTCTCTCTCAATATATTTATCAGATTATATTTATTAATCTTAAAAATAAATATAAGGTATAGCTTGGCTAAAATCATCCTCTGAAAATTCTTATAAAATACTTAAAAATTTCTATAGCTGTCTGTGTGCATCTTAAAAGCTACTCTGAATCCTCTGATACCTATTCACTTCCTACATGGAATGGAAGAAAGTCAGTGTTCTTTCCATTTCCCCTGCAGCAAGGAGTGGCCACCTGATCCATTTCTGGGCCACAAAATATAAGTGGAAAAATGCAGTTGGTACTTCTGGAAAGTTTGGCTTTCCCCTAGTAAAGAGAATCACCACATTTGATGCAGCATTTCCCTTCTTCTGGCTTTATGTTTGGGCACAATGGCTGTGAAGGCAGTAGTAATAAATCCTTAATATCTAGATAATACTTTCTTGGTCCCTGAAACTCTCAAAACCGTTTAAAACATGTTAAGTATGCTTTATGTCACAACTTACCAACAGACAATATAAACAGCCTCACTAGACAACACACACATGCATCATTTTTGCCCAGAAGCAAATGGGTACCCCTTCGTCAAAGAATCAATTTGTCTCTATCATGCTAATATTCTTCAGGGGCTTGGAATTTCAGTTGGATTAAGCACCTTGTTGATGAAGACCTACTTTTCAGTCTTATATTATATGATCCTGCCAGATCTTCTGCAAAAGTGACTTCTTGTCCCCACTGCCACCACCTTTCCCTTATTCATGCCCTTCCATCTAACAACAATGCTTTCTCATCATCCTCTCTTCCATAACGCTGCCTGTCGAAGCCTAGGTATAGTCTTTCAAGCTTATCTGAAACAGTAACTCTTGTACGAAGCCTTGCCTGATACCTGTAACCAAATAAATTTTTTTCCTTTAATCTCCCTGGAAAATAATTTACTGCTTATATGACATCAATATCATGTACTTTATTAATTTTTTTATGTGTACTAGTCCCATTCCCTGCCCACTGCCAGATTATCACCATCACTCCCGTTAGACCACAAAGCTCATGGAGGGCAAGAAGAGTATATGATTCATTTTCCTTGGCTTCACAACACCTAGCACAGATCCTGACATTGGTGTGATAGCCACGGGCACCAGGATTGATGGAGTTGATTTCTCTGTGGGAAGTGATTGCTTTCTTTACTGCAACGTATTTGTCAAAATAATAAAGAGGATGGGTTATCTCCCTGAAGCTTAAACTTTACAGAGCCTTGTCTTTTTAAATAAAGAAGGATCTTAAGAACAGAGATTTCCAAAAGCACCTCTGCATGTTATTAGCAGAATTGGCAAACTACTGTATACAGGCCAAATCCAGCCCACTGGCTCTTTCGGCATAGTTGTACTGGAACACAGCCAGGCTGATTTGTTCACATAGGATCTAAGGCCACTTTTGTACAACACAGACAGAGTTGGATAGTTACCACAGAGACCAAATATAAAGAGCCCACAAAGCCACAAAGATTTCTATCTGGCACCTTACAGAAAAAGTTTACTACATCTCGTTATTAAAAAGGTCCAAAGCAGCAATAATTTAATGGTCAAATCAGTGAGAGAAACAATGTAACAGTTTTCATAAGGCAGAACTACTCTGAGATGCCATATCTCTGACTTTCCAAAATATTTTTGATCATAGGGAGTTTTTTTAATGGATTGCATTTCAGGATCAGGGATCTGAACATCACCAGTTTGGCCAATGCTTCTTTCGAGCAGTACAAGAAAAAAAAAAAAAACTGAACTGCAGTTCTTCATTTAAAGTATTGCCCTCATCTGATAATATTTAACTCTGTGAATTCACTTATTTTTCTAGTGATTTTCTCTGATACAATTAAGCCACTTAGCAAACTTCCTCAGCCCACGATAAAAGGACCTCTTAAGCTTCCTTCAGGTAAAAGTTAGAACATACTTGCACTATAAACAAGAAGACAGTAATTATCTGAGTGATGTGGATAATTAACATCAAAACAACCACAAATGTCCTTGAGGGGAGAATCTATGATCTCAGATTTAAAATTATTTAATCTAATATAAATGAAACCAGTAAATACCAGGTTTAGGTACATTAACATGATTGATCACAGTTATTAACCTTGTTAGGTACAGAAACTGCTTTATATATTTTCTTATTAGTTCTTACATTACTGCTTTCTTCAATCTCAATACCTTCTGTAGAAAACAAAATCTGCCTCATTCATACTTCATTAAACTATGTTTCCTCCACTTGAGTAAAAGTGTTGATGATGTAAAAAAATGTTAACTCAAAATGTATTATCTTCCCAAAGGCTTAGAGATGTGTACAATTTTAGTTATTCCATTCATTTAATCTAATAGTTGATACAAAAAATATTATATTTAAGTTGACAAATGTATACTCCAATAGACTATTTAGGATTATCTCACAAAGGTAAATTCAATATGTATAGATTAACATGTAATTCATCTGCTCTAACCCCAGACAGATGCCTTCTTACTACCAAAGGAGAGACAGCGTGCTGCAGTAGAAACTATTCCTTCTGTCCTTTCAACTTAAGCTTTTTTAAGTGAGCAAAGTCTCCCAACAAGGAAAGCCTAAGGACTTAAGCACTCAACACTAAAGTACTCAAGGAACTTCATCTCACAGTCTGGCAGTGCTATTACTTGACTTTACCTACTCCTAATGAAGTTTCTTCATTGATGGTTTCTAAAATATTCTCTAGTCAATGTTTTGTTTCCTTATCCTATTAGTACAATTGATTTTACCTAGAAATGTGTCTGTTTGAATAATTTACCTGTTAAATGTATTTATTTAATATGATACTTAGTTACAAAAATGAGTCAAAATAGTTAATTAGATATGCAAAATTCTTTGAGATTAAAAAAAAGTAATAATATCTAAGCATAGGGAAGGTAACATCACATTGAGGAAGTTGAAATACATATTGAGGAAGTTCCTGCAAAATTACTAACGTCCTTTCCAAGTAGATTATGTTCTTGGAACTTTGTTACTTAACAGTACTAACAATGTACCAATTACACAAGGAGAGAAGCAGATATTCTTTATACTTAGGTCAGGACACATACACAAAAAAATAATTTCCCTAAAATCTCAAAAGGGGAAACTAAATACATTCTTTATTTTTTAAAGTTATTCTTTTTACCCTCATACAATAGGCCACAATGGCCTGATCTTTATTAGCAATATTTGAACACACTCCCACCATACAAGCAAAGTGGGGAGGATCAGATGAAAAGTATTTATTCTCACACCTGAAGGAATTTATTATGCTGAAAGGTAGAGAACCAAGAGCTGCTGAATATGAGCGTTTTTGCTGGAACCTTTGGTACTGTGCTAGGATTACCTATTTGTCTGTCTATCTATATTTACACACATACACAAATAGGTAAACTGGTATGTTAACAAACATGCTAATAGTAATTCTGCAGTAATAAGCTATTAACACATTTTCTTTGAATAGTCTGAGAGAAAATTCACTGGAATTTATCTTGAACTATAAATAGCAAGAAACTTTAGGACATGGATTTAGTCTCTTTTCACTTAGTATTTTCATGCTTTCATGTACTCATCAACAAAATGAAACCATGATTTTTTTTTTAATTTACATGTTCCTTTGTATGAAAAATGTATTATCTGGAATATATTGTTCCATGTATGCATATATGAGGAATAAAGCTGTTGTTGGAAATATAAGGCCTCATGTAAATTTAAATATACTTAAACAGACATATCTTATGTTACAAAAAACATCTATAGCAGAACTTTTAAAATTTGAGTACATTTTTAAAAACTGAACTCATAATTACTAACAAAAGTATTTCAACTCTATTTTCAAAACTCTATAAATGCCCCCACAAAATTGGTTTTTAGTCATATTTATAGTTATATGATAAAAATATCATTGTAAATATAGTTATTTTTAATATTTTAAAATATTGAGGTAGCAAGTATTTATGGAGTGCCTACCATGCCACGGCAGTAAGACAGATGCTATAAAATACAACAGTGGACAAAAGAGACAGGTTCTTTATCTTTCTGGAGCCTACATTCTGCTCAGAGTGAGAAGAATTCAACAATAAGCAAGCATGTGTATACACACTATATTTTTTCATAAATTGAAAATTACAATTATATATTTCTTCGTTAAAAGTATTTGCTTTTCTGAAATATCATGTTCTACTTTTAACTGAGCTCTTTAAATGCCAATTTCACCCACTGCTATCTCGATTTGGAAGAAATTATCTATTTCTGTAAGTTTCCACTCTGGTTTCACTTCCATGGATTTAAAGTATTATCAGATCACAAAATATATTTCTCCTTGCTTTCACTGAAGCTATTATTAGCCAAATTTTATCTTAATTCCTATTTTTTTTCTCCAAAGTTCCAAAAGCCATTTTTTTTTCTGCAATCAAAGCACAAGCCTCACTTCAGAAATACATAAAAGAAAATTGATTTTCATGTTGGAAATGTCAAACTTCTTCCTATAATAGTCAGCTATGGTTTTCTGAGACAACAAAGTTCAAAAAGAGCCATCGACCTGATAGCTGTTTGACACATGATGATGGATTCAACATGTCTACTATTTTACTGCCAGAATGTCCTCCAAGAGAATGAGACAATCAATGAGGAATAATAAATCTAAACTGGGGAGAAGGTTCACTTGTTTTAAATGTATTAAAAGAGAAAATACTGGTATTTCACTTCTCTGGAAAAAGACTTTCATAAACTCTGTCATTAACTCTTTTTTTCTCTTTCTGGCCTAGACGAATCAGTCATACATATACCTGCTTAAAGAAATCGAGCAATGCCTGAAAGTTAAACTCCATGTGCAGTTACTGAACTTAATGTAAGATACAGATCCTATGTATCGTTCTTCTCCAAAGGAGAGAAAAAAATAACACATAAAGGATGTAATTTTAAGAAAAACATAAACATCACTCACCCTTGCGTCTTGTCCCTCTGTCAACCAATGGTTCTGGCAACTTCAACTGTTTCTAGTGAATGACATCTTCATTTTCCTATAGGATAGAGTTATTGATCAATGCCACATCAAAAGCAAAGGTTTTATTCAGGTGCAGAACATAGAAGCAATTTATTTTCTTACAGACTATACTTATGCTTGCAATGAATTAATGCAAATTCTAGAAAGTAAATCTTGCAATCATAATTGTAAGTTTTCAAAGCAGCATGCTTCTGATTGAAAATTTAACTCGCAGAATGCATACCACCATACATGCTCCAGATTATGTTCTTTACTTAGAAAACAAAATTTCACTTCCACCGGCACATTTTTATGCCTTTTGATCAGAGTCCTAACAAGGAAGTACAGTATAAATTCTTCAATGACATTTTAAAAATGGTAAATAGATTCAAGACAATTAAGGACAACTATATAAGGACAACTATATAGATTTAAGGTCACTTTTGGGTCTGTGGCAATTTTAGCTTTCAGAAAGTTATAACTATACCATTATCTTCTTAGGTTCACAAATTTTGCACCTAAGTGTATCAAAGGAGAAATGGATAATTTTATGATAATGTAATGAAAACTCTTAAGACATTTTAGATATTGCTATTATTCTTACTAGATTTTAATTTTCCTCAAAGTTGAAAACATTGTCTTAATTATTCATAGCTCTTTTAGTTCCTTAGTTAATACTGCATTGAGTGTGTACAAGTCAAGAAATACATACAGAAATAGATGGAAATACCTACAATTTGTTTCAAACACTTAAACATATTCCCTTGAAACTACAGAATATCTGACGTTGACGGATGCACTTAATTTATGGAAAACAAAGATAATGATTTGTTTCTCAAAACCAAACTTTGCTTGTGAACTACTGACTAACTGGAGAGAAATACACAGAAAATTCTATTTCAAAATTATACATCTAAAACAATTAAATCAAATAGCACAAAGTAAATAACATCATGAGAAAGAAGATAATTATTCACAAAAATCTAGAACACACAACAGAATTTTTGAAAATAGTGTTTGCATAAATATATTAAGATCTATATAAAAATAAAAAATGAGAAATGCATAAAAGTCAATTTTTATACCTCTTTAGGGATTAGGAAATATCTAACTTTAAGGAAAAAATGAATAAGACAGTTCTAATTTTTTTTAATTAAGCAGCATATTCATCTATTTTTTTCACAATAAAATGTAACTTTAACATCAATATAAAAAAAAAAACAGTTGAATCTTTTCAGTCAAATTATGGATGGGGTTTGAAGGGATCTCCAAAATTTATACTCTACCTGTCAAGCCCACTCTGGCTCCTTGGTAGCACCTGGGACATTTTTGTACAACCTTATAGCCCCATAGAACACATTCTGAAAACTCTTGATATAAATAATTTCTTAACATACTTTAATAACAGCTATAAAAAAAGGATATGGCATTGCAATTGATTTAATCAACAATGACCATAATAAGAGGACAATTATTATGGGCACTTACTGAACATACACAGACTCTGAGTGTCACTCCAAAGACCAGAAATGGCTAGATTTTCTCTAGAGGTTCTCTATATTTCTGAATAGTGTTGAACCTTCAGTTGATTCCATGCTACATAAACCATGTTGCACTGTACTTCAGGTCTATTTGGTAAGACACTGTGTGGTTGTTCACCATGATCTCTGAGTAATGATTATATGTTATAAAATATAAAAGAAACTGCAGAAGATTTGTAAATTAATATTTAAGGTATTTAATACCTCCAGATTGAGGGGGTGGAAGACAAAGGAAATAGAAGCCTCTATAACTTCAGCAAATGTAAATTATATGTAAAAATGTAATTTTATGTGATTGTTCATATATATTTCCATTATAGTTCCAAGGCCAAAATAATTACTTAAATTTCTACTTTTTTAGCACTGATTTAATCAGTCCTAGATTTGGGAAGTTATAAATCAGAGCTTATATCTAGAGTATAGGATTTCAAATAAATAGTTATACATTTACAAAAACTGAGAGGTAGGGTAAAGGTGACATCTTTGGTTAATACCAAGTCCTGAGGTATTCCATTTATTATCAATTTTAAAGTTTTTTAATCCATTTTTCTAGATTGATACTTCAACAGTAACTCCTCTAGAGTTACCCAAGCTTTTCTAACTGTTCTGGACTTCCCTGGTATTAACATAAGCAGAGATTCTATTTATTTACAGCACACAGCTCCACACAGCACTTTGGAAACGTGCTAGCTGATGAGCTTAAACTAGTGCTAGAATCATTGGCTACGAAAATTATTGTTTTCATTGAAAAATCTTATTCTTGATTGACCTCTATGATGTAGTAATACAGTATTTAATCAGTGAGATAGATTGGTTAACTGCATTTCATCTCTTTAACAGTGTCATTAAATGTACAACCACAGAAAGATTTACGATATGATCTAATTGAGCAACCACTCCACCTGGACAACACTTGAATAATGAAGCAGTTTGAGATTTATTAAGGTAAAAGACTTAATGTTTCAAGAATGGAATTTCAGTCTCTGAAAACATCATTCCCAAAAGGGTAATACTTTCCATTTTGAATCTAACATAAACACTAAGGAAATGTAAACTGATAAAAATACGAAGTTACACGATGTTTTGCTGTACAAGAGTGGGTAGATGTATGTAACAGACTGTCAGTTACCAGAGGTAATTATTTTTAAAAAGCCACTTGCCTAGGTGTGAAATAAAAATAGTAGAAAGAATTAATGTAATTAACTAAATACTAAAAATGGTAAAGGACAAGAAAAAAATATGATTTAAATAAATCTTAGATTTACTTTACTATTTAATGTTATCAACTATTAATAGACATGAAATTGTATAAAAGTCAAATCAGTGGTTCTTTAATTAAAGTTATGCGGGAGGGGAAAAGATAGGAAGAAAGGCAGGAAGGGAGGGAGGGAGGGATGTTAACAGGCACTGAGGAAAAGAGTGGAAGGCAATTTGGTACACCATGACAAAGATCTTTATATCTAGCATGAATGTTTTTTTAGAAGCTGGAGGCTGTAAAGAAGATAAAACCACCACTATCATCACCTTTAATGAAAGATTAAAAAAAAAAAAAAAGACAGCAGGGCATCCTAAGAAATAAAATCATGAAATTCCCAGCAACAGGCCTCTTGCAAGGTGTTCAGGGATAAAGCGTAGCTAATTTTTTTCTCTTAGCATGCTTTACGGTTTGAATTTTAAGACACTGCTCCTCTGCCCTTTCCTCTACATTTCTGTCTGCCTTTTTGCTGGTTTCTTCTCACTTCTCTATCTCTAAATGATGGAAATCCCAGGTCTCTGACCTTACATCTCTTATCCTATTTACACACAGTGATTTCCTGTGTGTTTTTTATCTAGTCTTATGGAATTAAATATCACCAAATTGGCGTCTTCAGGCTACAGCCCTCCACGCTCTTGCTTTTGATTCTACCTGAATTAACATGGCCAATGCCAAGCTCCAGAGTCTCCCTTCTTCCTCCAATTCCCTTCTTCACTCCTTAAACAGCAGTTCCTTTCTTGCACTAGGTTAAGACAGGACAATGATGCATTCTCTACACTATGAGGGCTCAAAGTTACTACTTAATATTTCTTCATCTAATATTTTTCATCCAACATTTCTGTGTTCAAAATGTGTTCTCAAATTCCTAATAACTCATATGACACTGTTGTTTATTTCATTTTTTTTATAATTACCCTAACAACTTCATTCAGCTTCATAAAATCTCTGCATATTTTAAGCCATGATACAGTAAGGCAGAGTGATACAGTGGAGGGACCTAGAGTTAAGGGGGAGAAAAGGGAGGTTGTGGGGGAGGGTGTCAGCCCACTTTGCTATTTGGCATTTGAGGAAGTTCTTTGCCAAACCATACTTTATTAATTTATAAACTCAGTATGTTGGACCTGATGATTCATAACATGTGGTACAGATCTGTGATTCAAGACCACGCAATTTTAAACCAGAAGTAGACATTGGCTTCAAATCAAGAATTAACAGCAGTCATTTGGCAATAGATTTTTATGTGAATAAGGATTTGATTACAGATCTGGAAAAGGATGGTGTGTTCAGGATGTGGAATAGCTGAAGAGTGGTTATCTGTGTCACACAATTGTCACATCTGCAGTAGATTTAACCAGGAAGGAAAAGAAAAAGATAAAGAAACTTTTAGTAATAGAAAAGAACTTGAATCCAAGCAATAAAAGCCATTTAAATTTAAGAACTATTTTGCATATTACACTTCAAGTCTTTCAGAGAAGATAACACAAATTCTTCCTGGTTGTTGTAGAATGGATTTCATGACCATTTGCTTAAAATCTAGAGATTCTAAAAAACCCCTGAAATATCGCACTTATTTTTCTTAAAAGCCCTTAGAAAATTTATTTTGAGTGACATACAAAATATAAAATAGGTACTGTTAGTCAGAAGAATAAATTTATATTTCAGGAAAATACCAGTGTATGACAGAGCTCTTCAATTGAGGAAAAAAATACTTTTTTATGAAAAGATATTCTAAGTCACTATATTTATCAGGGTCATTTCTTAAACCTAAGTACTCATCTAATAAAATACTGTGATTCATTTTTTCTTTCAAGATAAGGACACAAACATGTTCAAGGGAAGGCATGATCTTTGATTTTTTCAAAATTGTTTTAAATTAGTAAAAGATGGGCATAAAATCCTGGAAACAGCTGCTAAGTGAATGGTTTTGTTTGTGACCAAAATAATTAATATATGACTTTGCAGAAAGCCTTGTGAGTATTTTGCATAACAAGATGCTCAACGAATGGCCACTTCAGAGCATTTGGATATTATAAATCATTACAATACCAGTTTGAAATCTAATACTCAGCATGCTACAATAACTCCATGAAATTATTTTTGGCATAGTTCAAGAGCATGCATCTCGTCATTACTTTTTCCTGCTGAGAGGGCTCACACAGAACACACCATTCTTTAAATTACGTTTTAGGGAATATTTATGGTATCATTATAATGTAACAAAAAAGTCAAGACAAGAACGAGAGATGAGTTTATGTCTGTTAAAACAAAAGCAGGTTTAAATATACATTGTATTAAAAGACATATCTCTTTTAGATCGTCTTTGCTTGAATTGTTTTTTGCAAGATGGAGACAGCTTCACAAGTTCTAAAAGCCTTGTAAATACATAGCTCTACAAAAAGGATTTATCTTACGCAAACTTAAGCAACAGTCAGCTTGATCACTGCAGAGACCAGTGGTTGCTTAGTTCACTCGGATTCCAGTTCATTCTTTCTCAAACAGTTATGTAACAACATTTGACCAATGCTGGAGAAATGTTTGAATTCCTGTAGGTAACTGATTATGCTTTATAACTGGCAATAAAGAAAATCCACTGTATTATTCCTAGCTACCTTTTTAATATTCTTCTTTACCTCCAGGGGCCACTGAATTTCTGTATTTAAACTGGCAAAGCCCCAGTAAGATCTTAGTGAATGACTATGTTATGGAGGTCAAGTTACAAAATAGAAATTGGATTTGCTTCTGGGTTACAAAGATTATATGAATATGTATATGTCTTTGTGCCTGTAACGGGATGTGGATAAAAGAGACTGTACATGCAAACACCTTTCCTAAAGGAGGGTAATAGCTCACATGCCATCCATCGCTCTGCAGCCTTCCTAGATTTAGCTGGTATTGGGAAAGCATAGGTAAATTCATAGCTGAAATTGTTAAATTAATTTAACAAGGAGGCCATTGGGCTGAGACTGATAGGCTTAGATTTGGGTTTGCTTACCTAGGAGACCTCAGTGTTAGAGCCTGTCAATGACACAAAGTTACAGAATCCAAACGTTATGGAGAATCAATCCCAAACAGCCTTAGCTGATCAATAATGTTCTTACTTCACTTACGCCTTTTCTCTATAAAGCTCTCTCCTCAAGCTCCTGTTAGTAAAGTGTTCCTAATCATTTCCAGTTTGGTGTTGCCCCATGTGAATTAATCAATGAGCAAATAAACTTTGAAGGTTTTTAATATGCCTCAGTTTATCCTTTTTAAAAACTCACGTGACACTTTTTAATGTGTATTTTTTAAAAACGTAAGTAGTTGAAGGTTTTAATATGCTTTGTCTTCCTAAAATTGTCTTCTATACTTTGTTTCCATCACCTTTATGACTTTCTATATAATAACTATGTTTGTTATTTTTTGTACACTTATTTTCTCAGTTAGTAGTATGACTTTCAAGGGGGTAGAATAGGCCACCTCAAAATACGCCACTTTGGCATAAGGATTAATTTGAGCTAAAGGCCCTAAGAAAAATTGCAAAAAGCAGAAGAACACTCTAAATTTTATCCTTTACTTAAAAGCAGGAGATGAACCTCCCATTTGAAAGATGTCCTCTCTGTTCCAGAAGGAAAGTAACATTCTTATTATCAACAAGAGAGAGAAGTTGAGACCAGGAGGATTCCTGTATAGTAGATCTGTTAAAATAATTCTTATTTTCCTTTAGTCTCTCCACACAGTTATTTTCATACTTGCTTCTCTTTGTTCAACCTATTATAAAAGCAGGCAGGTTTTGCTCAGGTGAAAACCCCTAAGAAGGCAGATGCAAAACATTTGCCTCCCCTGTACTTTCATCTTACAGCATTTGACATAAATGTTAAATGATTACACACTGAAAATACCTGCATTTATTTTTCTTCCTTTAAACTTCAAGTTTATTCTTTAGTAACATGAAGTTCATTTTTATTTACTTTTGTATTAGAATATTTACACCAATTTTTTAAATCTGAATTGATCTTGATGTAAGGTATTGATGGGTCCAAAATATGAATTATTGCATTCAAAATTTTCTTATTTCACACTTTGCACTATAGTTTGCCAACTCCTCATGGAAACCACAACATCCAATTTTACAGACAAATATGTTGATCTTTGTTACAGAAGTAGAACTGAATTCTCACATCTGTACTAATGGAATATTACTGTGTAACTACTCCAGACTACCATGACATGAAATCTATTTTACAACTGATACTTGCTTATTTTTAATTTTACATGGTACATTTTAGTTTGGAATTTAGATGTGAAAAATACTACCAAATTGAATTAAATACAGCCAGTCAAAATCCTCCAAAAATCTAAAACTGAGGTAAGGTGTGTGGAAGATGGAAAGAACCACAAGACACAAACCCCTGTTCTTGGAGCGTTCACCAGTCTAGGAGCTAAGTAGGCTCTTGTTCATGTACAACTATAATTTAAGTCAATACAATAAATCATCAGAACACTGTCAACAACTAAAGAGATCCAGGGAGCTAAATAATCAGGAAGACGTCATGAAATGGCTTCAAAGAACACTAAGAAGTTGGATAGGACAGACGGTAAGATTCGTAAGAGAAGTACAAAGTAAAGAGAGGAAATCAGAATCAAATACCAAAGGTAGGAAAATATGAGACCTATTTGATAATTCTCAGATAATGTAGTTTCACTCCAGTTGTACAGGTTGTGGAAAGGTTGGGGGACAGATTATAAAAGGTCTACCTAAAATGCCTCAAGAGCCTGGATTCTATACCTTTGAGATGGGAGATTTTAAGTTGACTGTTTCTAGTAAGAGATTGATCAGTATTGATCTGGAAAATTAAGCCATTGGCAGAAAGGCAAATTCATTATAAAAGGGGAGAAAAGCTAAGAGGTAGCTGCATTCATTCACTCATTGATTCACTCAGTTATCCATTCAGCAGGGATTTATTAAATACCCGCTGTGAACCAAGCACTGTTTTGAGTTTGCACTCACAGAAATTAACAGACTACGATAACATGGTAAGATTTCTCTGTCATAAATGGGATGTGAAGATGTTTTTCTACTACGACAATAACAAAAATACAGAGAAAGCATAAAATAGATTGCAAATTTGGGTGCACATTTATAAAATTGGCTTCAGGGGAAAAACATAGTGAAAGTAAATCAAATGCCATGCTGCAAAAATATTTACAACTCACATTTCAGTCCCAGAGTTCATTTCCCTAAAATACCGAAAATCCCTGTGGATAAATAAGACTAATCACATCATAGACAAATGGGCAAGGTATTCAACTGTTTCCCACTCTGTCTCACAGTATTGATTTGATGTTCCTCTTACCCTTTTCAGGTACTTCAAAACATTTTTTTCTTAACTGTTTTAGGTAAACATTCATATGGCAATTATTCTAGTCCAGATTTCTGTTAGCCCATTGGGAACTTTTTGCTGCTTGGTTACCAATGGAATATTATTGTGCAACTATTCTTGAGTGCTTACATTCTAGTGAAGGTAGACACTCATTCAGAAAAGAAAAAATAGAGCAAAAATGCTTCTAAATTTGAAGGAAATTGGCTTTTAAGAGATTATATGAGGGTCTAAGAGACTCAGGCTCGAAATTGGGACTTACTTCAGACAGTATGGCAAGGCAGAGTGGTCTGGTAAAGCGATATTTAAACTGAGGCCTAAAATACGTGAAGACAGTAGATATCTGAGGGAAAGACCACTGCAGGCAACAAGAATAAGACAAGTTAAAGCCATGCTCGGTAAGAAAAAAAAAACAGTCTGAAATTCTATGGTTTATGATTCATTGAGTTGTTTTTGTTTTGTTTTGTTTTAATTGAGTTACAGTCAGTTTACAATGTTGTATCAATTTCTGGTATACAGCACAGTTTTTCAGTCATACATGAATATACATATATTCGTTTTCATATTCTTTTTCATCGTGAGCTACGGTAAGATCTTGAATATATTTCCCTGTGCTACACTGAGTTTTGATAAGCACATTTAAATAATTGTTTGCCTTTGTTTTTAATTCTGAAAGTGTTTAATTCTGAAAGTTTAAAATCATTTTGAGATGTTTTCATTAAACGTTTTGCATCAATTTCTCCATAGCTATAGTCTTCGAAACAGAAAATTCATAAGACAAGTTTTCTAAAGTGTATTTTCACAAAGAAAACAAAAATCATTATATATAACATAAAATGACATTTTTTTCTGTTCTAGTAATTAGTCTTTAAGTGGTATTTTATATTAATTTTTGTAGTATTTAAGATATTAATAGTTGACAATATTGAGTTAACTAGACTCTTCAGCTTATCATCATTAAACAAATGAGTTTTCCAAAGTAATTTACTGAGTTCCATTTAAACTGTGTGTTTAATTTGCATGCTTTTATTAAGAAATACTAACTGATGATTCTTTTCTATTTCTGATAATACTGCATTGTGGGTCTCAGTTACACATTAGGACAAAATAGGTACCTTAATCATAATTATATCAGACTGGGCATTTGTTTGCATATAACTTGTGGTTTATAGGAACTTAATCATTAACCTTTCTCATATGTTATATTTTAAGGACTATTCTAAATTTACTGACAATAATCATCTGAGAGTAATAATATTTTTAAAATTTTAGAGCCATTTAAGGTAGAAGGCTAAAATTTGACAACCCTACATCAATCCAAATGTTATTTTGTATTATAAGTGCATATACGGCAGTATAATTATTTTTATATTCTGTTTATGTTTAACTATTTAAGGATAGAGTGCATGAAATTTAGTTTTAAAATAGTTTTATGATTATTTGAAGCTCAATATTCCTTTGAAGTCTTTTTTTCTTATGAAAGAAAATAATTTTTATTTAATAGGTATTTAAATAGTCATCTATCATTTACAAATTTTAGGCGGTAAAAGGAAGATCATCTTTGGCATTATGAGGTTCAGTGCTTTTCCAGTATAGGGATACTTACTTCATGTGTAGTCTCCAAGAAAAGTTATAACCCTGCCATATGAGATATTTTATTTTTAGATATTTGGAAACAAAACAAAACTCTACAGATAGAAGTGAATAAAAGTAACTGCAAAAAATTAAATCTGACTTCAGAATGTTAACTTACCTGATGCCCTACCTCTCTGTGTATGACAGTAAGACAGACATATTTTCTTACCACCTAAAAACACACACACACGTTTGCACATGCACACAACATATAGTGCTTAATAATACAGATTCGGGAATCAAACTACCTGGAATAAGTCTTGGCTCTGTCCCCGAATAGCTGTAAACTCAGACAGGTCATTTAACCTCTCTGTCTTCCCTGTCCTCAACCGTCAACAGATCTGTAAAGCACACCCCACGCTGCTGTAGAATTAAATGAACTGGTGTACGTACATTACCTAGAACCGTGCCTCATAAATAGTAATCTCTAAGAAAATGTTAAATAACATTACTACTACCATTTTAATACACAGCAGGAGAAAGTCTGCGGAGAGAAGACAGGACAAAACTGGGGTTCTGCTGGGAGGAAAAGACATGATTTAACTTTTGTTAGTAGAAATGAACTGAGTTCAGTCAAGTTAGGAATTCATCCCGCAAGACTGTGTGACAAAAAGCAGCCAGGATAGCGAGATAAAGACCAAAAGGCAAGTAACTTTTTGTGACTTTAAGGGCAAAGTGAGCAGGAGCAGAGCGGCGATGCGCTCCCCAGAGTCAGTGGCGCGGGACGGAGGTGCCCGGACGCGTGCACATCCCCGCGGAGCAGCGGCAGGTGTACCTGCCAGACTTCCCCAAGCCGAAGAGAGAGCGTAAGACGGCAGCCCTGGAGGAGGTCACACAGCGGATGGAGGAGGAACAGAAGCTCCAGGAGGAGCGCCACCGGGAACACTGGAAGATGCCGGGGGAGAGGGAGGCGGCGCTGGAGGAGGCAGACAGCTGGGCCGGCTGGTGACGGCAAAGAGTCCGTGCAGGGTAACACCCAACTACACGGTCACTGCAATGACCATGGAGCCACCTCTTGGGGGTCCGGCTGCTCCGACTGCGCTGCATGGAACAAGAGGTCGGACACAGGTCTAAGGAAGCGGCGTCATTCACGGAGAAGCCAAACCGAGCCTCACCCAGGAAGTGCAGGGACCCCGGCTAGGCTACTCTTAAGGATGTCCTCTCACGCAACACTACGTGCGCATGCTCAGTCGCAAAGAGGTCAAGAGCAAACACCTGTCACGGCCCAGGACTCCACCAAGAAACCCAGAGTTGACACTCATACTTTCAAGACCCAGCGCTGCCAGCTAACAGGTAAAACCTGGCACAGCTGGGAATCAGCCTGCCCAGCCCTGGGTGCTGGCACCTGTCCTGTCTCAGCGTGGCCGTTCCCGGAACCGCTCGCATGAAGGTAATGACTCCACAGCCGAAGGTTGGGATGCCAGGACCTCTTAAGAAGGAGCAGGCAGCTAAGAGCCGGCTTCTTGGGGAGCAACCTTCAGAGCCAAGTTTGGGGCCTCTTTCCAAGGGCAGGCTTTTGGGGTGGTAGGAATGGTCAGAGAGAGAGGGTCCATCCTCACTCCCTAACAGTTTTCCCTGTGGCAGTAGGAGAAGTAAGTTTAGATCTGGACTTGCTAACAAGAGTTGGAGACCAGTGTTACCACTGGTAGAATCCAGAGTTCACCTGCTTCCCTGAAAATTGGACAGCTGGGGCAGGGCGGGAGAGCAGTACCCAGCTCTGCCCTTCACTGGCTGAGACTTTGGGCCTGTCCCTTCTTCTTGGCTTTGTGGGTCTCCTCAGCTGAAACTGAAGTTATAGAAGCAGATGAGTTCTAGAGAATTCCCCTTCTCCAAACTGGCAGCTTCCCCAGGCTTCCAACAGATCCCAGACAGAGTCTAACAAAGGAGTGATTAATCCTTTCTAAAGAAAATACATCTTGACCCACCTGTAAATGTTTTGTAAGGGTTGCCCTTTCTTCATGCTCCTTCCAGAGAGATATTCAGGTGGGGCTTCAAAGATGATGAAAACTAGCCTTGTTTCGTCCTTGTCCTAGCTTGTGAGTGACTCACCTCATTCATACACCCCAGGGTTCTCCTGATTGAGCAGGGCCATTGGCAAGATCGAGGTCCACCTGTGGCAGGTACCAGTGAGAATAACCAGAGCACCTCTTCTGGAGCATGGCCACTTACTGGCTCCTCTGATTCTGGGCTGTGCCCTGCTCAACTCTAAAAGTAGGACTACAAAGGGACATAAGATGTACACTCATCCCTGGTGAAGCCTGTGGACTAGTGAGAGAGATGGTCAAGGTGACAGGACACTGCTGTGATGGGAGTACAGCTGCAGATTCTACCAACCTTGGGCAAAACCCTTAGAGGGCACCTGGAGGAGAGGGAGAAGGAAGCTAGAGTCTGCAGGGCAGGCCTTCTGCTTCTTCTCCTCCACCCCCCTCTCCCCCATGGAGGGCCTGCCTGGAGCAGCCCCGCCCACCCCCCATTGCGCAGGCTCAGGAAAGGCTCCTCAGTTAGGCTGTGCCTGGGGGTGGACAGGTGCTCTCCCCTGTCATCATCCAAACCCACTATCTGATAATGTCTGATGGCTAATGCATGTCTGCAGGCCACATCTGGGTGTGGAACAGGAAGCTTAGGGCTTGTCACTGGGAGGCCCCTTGACCTGACTTTTCAGTTTCTTCTACCTGTTCCTCCTGCTGCCTCCACTGTCCTTCCCTTTGCTAGGGGTGAGGTGACTGCTCTACTTGGCTGCCTCCAGCCTGGGCAGAGGGTGGGGCCTATTACTGAGCTCTCCATGTGGTTCTGTTACTCAATCCCAGGCAGTGAGTGTGAGCTTTGTCCTCACAGGCCCCTGTGAGCATGAACAGAGTGGGCCCTGGGGATCAGTACACGTGGCTGGGTTTGAATCCTGGCTCTGCCCCTTGGTCACTTTTTTGCTTCTTGTTGGGCTGACCTCTCTGGGTCTAGTTCTCCTTGTGTAAAATGAAGTAAGGCATCTACCTCTTAGGGCTGCCCTGAGGCTGAAATGAGACCATGTACATGAACCACTTCCCACAGCACCTGGCCTTCCCCAGTGCACGTGCCTTCAGTGCGTTGTACTGTGCACTATACTATTGTAATTGCTTTTAGAGAACTCACTTTAAACTAAGTCAAAATCTTTTCAGTTATAGAATTAGTATTAAAACTCAATTCTTCACATTTCTAATAGAACATTTTGCATTACACCATTTATTATGAATGTTTCATTTAAGAAATATTGTCAAATGTTTCAATGAGCAGTGATAAGACTATGATTGAGATTATACAGTTATAAAAATATTCTAGTAGATATTTCCAAATCTTGATAGGCATTGCAAGTTATCACTAATGAAATCAGAAATCTGAGACAAGTCACAGAAATATCCCTGAAATATGTATACAATGTATTTCTTAAAACAAAGTACTATAAACACCTAATAAATTAACTAAAGAAAAGGAATTAAACTCAAAAACTAAAACTCAAACCAAACCTTTACATTGCTCTCTTTCAGGAAAAATAAAAAGGTAACAGTAGAAAAACCTATATTTGTATTTTTCTTTAATTGGAAAAATACAGCCTATGGTATCAATGGAATGGTTAAGACATTCTTTGCATCCAGTAAAGTATATTATCATTTTATCTGGGCCAGCCACACATTCTGCTTATCCTGGACTGTCCTAGTTTACCCCTACTTTTCTTGAATCACTTTTGTTTAGCCTATGTCCCAGATTTTTCATTTTTTAACAAAATGTTACTATTTGTAGTTATATAAAAACATGTCAGGATTATTTTGGTTGATGCCCCACTTTGTTATTCCAACTGTGAAAACACAAATGTTTGAAGAACAATATTCTCACTTTAACATACGGTTAAATATGCTGTAAGGCACATGTCTTTTCCTGATCCTTTCCAGACAAGTTAACTCCAACCAATATTTCAGACAGCATGTACAGCCCTCCACTGGGAAAAAGAATACAGTGAGAAAAGTATTCAAAGCTATTATCCAAGGCCCCTGCCCCCAGCTAGGTCGAAGAGCCAGCTGTGGCATGGGCTTGGCCACGGTCTGTGAGATGCATGACATCACAAGGCACAGCTGGCAGCTGGTGGGATCAGCATGAAGTTAGAGAATTACAGTTTTGGTGGATGTGAAATAAGTATAGGGAACACAGATGCCACGGTCCTGCCATCGAGCAAATGGAGAGTTAGCCTGAGGCTTATTACACAGGACTGGTCATTTATTGTTCTGTGTAAATCAAAATGAATGTTCATTTACTTAGCATTCAGTGATTATTTAATTTTTAGCCATAAACCCTTTCTGCAGCAATAGCCCAACCCCCCCAAAGTACATATGTAATGAAAAAATAATAACTGAATTTCCATTTCTTACGAATGTTGGTGTCACTTGTACACAATGTTTGTCGACATTTACTGGATTTATCACTGGCCACAAGCAAAGCAGAAGAAAAAGATAAAATTGCTAAAGAAGCAGTAGCACCAGTTCCATGAGTGAAGAGCTATACTGCTAAGACTATGCCCTAAAACAAAGGTTTAATACGTACAGTTGCCTAAGGTGTATTTACAGACAATTCATGAAGCATGATAATTGTATTCAGATCAAATGAGATACTGAACTACAAATTTTTGAGACAAATGTCTGAGCGGTGTGCACCTCATCTTTTTGGCAGCTCTTCATTAATCGTATGTTAGAAATATTTGAGCCTTTGATTAACCACTTTGTAAAACAACTTAGGTGTCCTAAAATAATACTGTGTCTTTCTAGAAGCTAGCCCTCTAAACTGTGTTTGCATTTTGTTTAAAAAATATAACCTTGGAATCTTCATTAAAATCACCCAGTGAGTACAACAATAAATAAATAAAATTTGGGAGCGTCTAGTGTATTATAATTATGAATAATAAAGACGACAGAGAGGAAAAGATATATAAATGTAGCCCTACAAAATTATGGGGGGGATTGAACAAGTTAAAATAATGAAAAGTAAAAGAGTAAGATTTTACTTTGAAATTCTATAAATGCTCTTTAGATACCTTGTAGAAAAAAAAAAAAAACCTTTCAATGGTGCTTCCATTTTTAATTGCATAAAATATTTTCTGTACTTGAATAGAAAAACTTGACAAGTTTCTTATTTTTTCCAGCATCTAAGTTTGGCAAAACAGTCAAAAGACTCATATGCAGAGGTAATATATATCTAATACTATTATGTAAAATTATTTTCCTAAAGAAGTCACCTAAATAAAGGAAAAGGACAGTGCCTGGGAAATTCTTTGGACTGAAAGATGAACACATTTTAATATAAAAATTGTATTGAGATTTGCCTTCATTTAGTGGAATTTGTTTCAGGCTTACCTTGGAATTTTTAAGGAAAGAATTTCTCAATTACAAATTAATAGTCTACAGGGAAGAGTCAAAGATAAGCAATTTTACATTTGTTAATCACAAACAACTAGAACTTAAGAAAAGATTGAAGCCTATTTTGGTAAATATATTAAAAATATATTAAAGATAAGACAATGCTGAAAAAATAATGTTCTTTATAAAAATACTGTAAATGTGATTTTAGATAGAGATGTAAAGGATGGATTAAAGTATATGAAAATTCACCAGTAGTAATACTGTTATATTTTTATAGATAGATAAACTCAGATAAATAGATCTTTTTTCTGCTTTATATAGATGAATACATGTTTATTTTTTAGACAGTTTTACTGTCCAAAAATTCTAAAAGTTTATTTCATAAATCTAACACTATGATTAAAATAAGTATGATTAATAAATATAATCACGTTTACTATCTTTTACTCTCAGGAGTGTCCTAGTATGGACAATATATTATGGGTTCACTTTAAATTCATCAGTTGGCTGAACAGACAGCTAATATAACACCACCGAAAACATTCTGTCTCCACAGATGCCAGTACACATTTCCCTGAACTTATTTTGAAAAAAATTAAAGCCACAGAAAAGTCATACCACATATGTCCATATATTTTCACTAAGAATTATCAATTTTTAATATTTTGCAGCCTATTTTCTCTTCTTTATATATGTACACATATATATCTATATTCCTTTATTCCTGGATAATTTACAGTTAAGTTGCTAATAGCACAGCACTTCACCACTAAATTAGAGTCATTAGGAATTCTTTTGTGCCTCAGAATTTAGCTTGTGATCAAGTTAAGCAAGCCTACACTTTGGTACAGAGTCATTAAAATCATCTCAGCATTAAGGTTATAATTAATAAATTATAATCACCTTCAGCATTACATTACTTAATAGGTGAATAAATTTATTTCCCCCTATTTGATAAATATTTACTGAGAACCTGTTATGCCAGTTTCTCTATTTAATAAGTGATGAACATAACAGTCAAGTCTATACACACAAAGGTCTTAAATTTACTGAGTTGTGACAAACAGGAAATAAATTAATAAGCATATAATATATCATTAAGAGCTTTGAAGAAAAATAAACCAGGGCAAGTTAATTATTAACAACTGGAGGTACTGTCTCAAATAAGAGTATGTAAGCTAGGCCATTCTTTGGAGTTACATTTGAACATAAACTTGAAAGAAGTGAAAGTGTCAGTCATATGAACATCTGGCAGTACAATGCCATAGTCCAAGGGAGCATCAAGTGCAAAGGCCTTATTGAAGCGTAAGTTTTATTTGATTGAGGACGAGTAAGAGGGTGATGTAGCCTGAAGAAAGAAAATGATGGAGAATTGCACAGGTGATGATGCCAGAGCAGCTGCCAGGTTGGAGGGGATCACACAAGGCCTTTTAATCATCGTTCAGACCTGGATCTCAGGGCGTGCAAACTACAGCTCTTGGGCCAAAGGCAGCCCGTGGATTGCTTTGGATGGCCTATGAAGCCAGTAATTTTTTTGTTGTTCTACATTTTCAAATGTTTGTTAATAAAACATCAAAAGCAAAGGAAAAAAACATGTAGCAGAGACTATATGTGAACCAGGAAGCCTAAAATATTTACTTTCTGGCCCTTTCCAGAGGAAAAAAATGGCAACTCTGGATTGAAAGTCACTAGGATTTGAGAGTTGAAGAGTCACATACTCTTATTTACATTTTATGATGATTATTCTGAGGGTTGTGGTGAACACATTCTGCAGATGAGCAGGAGCAGAAGCAGGAAGATGTGTTAAGATGCTGTGGCAACAGTCCAGGCATCAGGTGGTGATGGCTAGTCTGGGGCGGTAGCCTTGGAGCAGCCAACAATTGGCTGGATTTGGGATATAGTTTGAAGGCAAATCCAGCAGAGTTTGCTGATGGTATGGTGTATGAGGAAAAGAGAACAGTCTAGGATAAGCCCTAAAACTGTAGACTGAATGTATTAATTTATTACAATGTATTAATTTTCCTGAGAAGGGAGGACCCATAATGGACATTTTTTGACTGTGTTCAGATTTGCAAAATTTTTTTCTCCCTCTAGAATTAAACTCTTCTTGCAGATTCTATTATTTCCATATACTTTTTGTTAAAAACGGAGAAAGAAAGCTGCTATAGCAAATGAATGCAGAAAACATTAAGTTATAAAAAGTTATCATCTTTCTTAATTACTATTGTTTAATATATTTCCATTTTAATCATCAGTTTCTTTCTCTGATGCTGAATTTCACAATAACAGCTTAAGAGGGCAAGTGTGTTTTGTGAAAAACATCGAAAATAACAGTCATATTCACTTTAAATACATTTTGTCATCTTACTGCATCTCTACTGGAGTTAAAGAACTGTTTCTGCTCATGTATTCATGTAGTCTATAAACATTTTCCCATTCTGCAGAGCTAATCTGAACTAATCATTTCCCAGTTATATTAGCCACCATGAGACAATTTCCCAAAGCTTTATGGTATGTGCTTTTGAAAAAGTAAAAGTCCTTTAATGCTGATAGTTCCACTTTCTTAAAAAACTCAATAGCCTTTGCTATACTCTTTTCTTATATTAAAAAAAACCCTAATTTCTAATCATATCAATCTGTATCTCTCCTGTATTTTTTTCAGGAGAATTCGTTCAACCATTTGCTTTCTGAAGGACTTTTAAGTTGGCCAGTATCTTAGAAAAGAGTTAATGGGATATATGATGAAATATCATAATCAACAATTTTTAAAAAAGAAGAAAAAATCTTAAGAGAAAAGTAACTATTCATATCAAAGAAATCTCTCATATTATTGCTCTAAATAGGTATTCTCCTGTCAAGAGATTATCATAGTGTGGCTATGACTCTGACAGCACTCATATGGCAAACAGTCGGAGGGACGGCTACTGCTTCCAACATTAGCGGCCATTCCATCATGGCGGGTAGGTAGCTTACGTCCCCGTGGATCAACTGTATTCCTATGCATTGATGACTGTAATAACCACTTGGTTCAAACATTTTGAAAAATAGGGCAGTATCTACTAAAACTCCAAAACTAAAGATAGGCCCATCCTACAATCCAACAATCCAAATCAGCAGTATATAGATATGCAAAAGGAAAGTAAAAGAATGTTCATATCAGCTTTATTTGCCATAGGCCAAACTGGCAACTATCTGAATAGTCACCAGAAAGAACATGGAAAACAAACTGTGGTCTATTCAAACATTAAAGACGCGAAGGAACTTCTGATTTACCCAATATGGATGGATTACATGGCCTTTATGTTGAGCAGAGAAGCCAGATACAAGTTAGCATATTGTGCATGATTCTATTTGTATGGAATTCAAGAACAGAGAAAACTAATCTAAGCTGGTAATAGTCAGAATGGTGTTACGCATTATGATGGGATATTAGATCTGAGGTTATAAAGAAAACTCTTAAGAGTCACAGAAGCGTCAGTATCTTGATTTGAATAGTACTTATGGGATACAAGAGAATTTATCCAGGAATATGTATGTGGAAAATGCAGCAAATTGTTGAGAAAAGGCAATATTTCATTTTATGTAAGTTATGATTTAATAAAAAAATTATGTACAGCAGTTTACACAGTACCTGGAATATAGTAAGTGCAAGAGATGATAGCTATGGACGAATATGTGTCACCTAAAACCTTCAGAAATCAATGTCTGGTTACATTTAGACAAAAGTTAATATCAAATAGAGGAAGATTAATTTTAATAATTTAATAACTGGCTAAATGTATAAATGATAAGCTATGTATCATACATAGATGTTTAGGATATCATCTGCACACCAATAAAATATTATGCCATTTAGTTTAGGTAGTAGGAAATTACTGTATATTTAGATAAGGTTCAGAAATTTAAGAGAAAAATAATTTACCATCCATCAATGAGACTGATGAAATGCTTGATGAAACTTTAGTGCCGAAAGCATGAGATTTGATATGATAGACAGAGATTAGGCACTTCTCTAAATGGCTGACTCACAAAATCAATTCTCTCATTTTTTTTTGACACAAATAGAAATGAAGATCAGATGCAATCCATTGCATTTAATATATCGTTTGATTAACCTGTTTTGATAGATGTCCTATAGCATCCCTCCTCCAGCAAAGAATATACAAGGTTTTTTTAAAATTAATATAGTTTCACATTTTGAGCCAGATTTACTATAATTAACAGGTGAACATAACAGAGATATTAATATATTTTTTCTTGTTTTGATCCAGTCTTGGATTAACCATCTCAAGAGATTAGAGACTATAATTTTTCATTTGCTACTAAACATCTTTATTATAGTTTAAGACTAAATTTTTATTTTCGTGACATATGTGACATAAAAGTGCTAGGGAAAAGCACTTTTGCATATGCAATCTCACTTTTTACCCACTTTCCCATCAGTACTTTTCCAGCTATAGATATATATTTATATATAATTCACTTAGACATCACTTGTCTCCCTGAGTTAATTAGCTACTTCAGAATTTCTAGTGAACATAAGGTTCCAAATATCTTAACACATATTTTTCTTTTTACCCTTCTAGCATCCCCTTATCATTTTAGGTGACATGTGCACTTCATTATCTCAGGCATGTAGTATTAGGAAACTAAATGACTGGACTAAAGGAGTACGTACTTTGGTATCAGATATAGATTCAAATCTCTGTTCTCCCATTTACTAGAGGTATGGCTTACTCACGTTATTTGATCACCTAAGGTTTAGTTTAATCCCTCTTAAAATGAGAATGATGCCATAATGGGATGTCTGCAACAATAAAGATGAGATCAAGTGGCTAATTACTGCCATGTAATCCCATAATAAGTGGTACCTACTTTTATGCAGGTTCATTTCTTATACTTCCTTCAGACCCTAGCAAATGTAAGAAAAGTACTCTCAAGCCAAAGGTAAACATCTGCACCTTTCATCACAACTTTCCTGAACAATTTTCATGGGACAGATAACGCATTTTTTTTTCCTCTTGTTCTCAGCCTCTCACAGCCTGATGCTGTGTTTGAACAAGACAGAAATCCACTGCAAATCTCAAATGTTTGGAATACTGAGAAAAAGGACTTTATTTTAAATTATATTCTTCCTTCAAAGACGTTTTGTTATCCAACTGTCATGTACAAAGAAATCTTAATAGGATAAAAGGACTGTTTTTCTTTCCTTAATTGTGATGGCCCCTGCACATTCATTTCAATATCTGAGAAAGAGATGAGAGAGAAATGTGGCGTAAATACCTCACTCCATTAACTAGTTCATGCCACTCAGCACACTTCGGTTTAAATACCAGTTCCTTCAGAGACAGGACTAGATTTTTCAAATCCCTCTTCTTTGCCTCTTCAATAACCAAAATCCCTGGGGAGTTATGTATAGTACCTTTCATCAGCGGGCCTGTGTTATGACACTATTTATAAGACAAAGAGATTGACATTTGGCAGGGAAAAAATGGACCTACAGTGGCCTAGACGACAAAATATATCGCATACTCACTCAGGCGCAAAGGAGTGATACTCTCTGAATGGATATTAAACGCCTGGGAAGCCAACTCAGAATCTTTCACAGTACTGTGAGTTATTTTTCTGGGTCAGTTCTTTCTTTAATGCCCTTCCCAACTTTGATAAAGTTTCCTCTCCAATGTTTCTAATATTGAAATGTGGGAGTTTCAAAGACGAACCCAAAGGAATCACACTATAGCATATAATTAATCTTGATATGGAGGATTTTCTGACCTGCATATTAAAGTATTTCTTGCTTTTTTTTTTTACTAGTCATTTTTCTTTGTAAAAAGCAAAGAAAATCAATTCTGCATTTCATAGTTGAGAGAACCTCTCTTTCCCCTCACCTCTATATACATATATATACATATATATATTTAAACACACAAATGTGTATCTGTTATATATGTATATGCACATATGTATATAATGTGTTTCATGTGCATAAACAAATATATATCATTTTTATTGTACTGTGTGAATTAAAATACAGATAGGAAAGTAGACTTAAAATAGATTGATTTCATCATCAATACTCTTAAAATAACTACATTCTTCTGATAACTGCAAGACATTTTTTAAAAAGAAAAGTAAATTTTGCTTCAGAATATTTCAGATAAATTCTTACAAATTTGATATTTTGTGTGAGGAAAATTGCCCTCAACCTGAGCATGCTGCCCTTTGCACAGAGTAGCATGTGTTCTATAGGACCTTCTTTCCCCCACAGGTCAGAGTTTCTAGAGTGCCTTGTATTAATATTGGAGGTATTCACTTAGAATAATCACTTATGTTAAAATTAAAGAAAGTTATGAAATATGATTCTCATTCATAAAAATATTTTTTACATTTCCTAAAAATAAATGTACTCCATAATGTATTTATATAATGAAACTTACTGTATCCCCTATTCAGGTGAAGAGTTTCAGCTTTATTCATCATTTTTTCCACAAAAGGTAAAAAAAAAGAAATGTAAGAGACTTAATTTAAATTTAAATTAATTCAATAAATTAAGGTCCGATGTGCTGAGTTACGTGATTTATCTGTGAAGGATGATGTTTTTTCCACTTATATGCATTTCATAAATCTCTCATGCACTCAGTACTTGAGAGTTTTGTCCTGTATGCTCATGAAATAATCTTTAAATACCTGTTTGCACACATGGAAATTCAGACAGTATACTTTGATAGTTTTTCCTTTCAATCTATTGTATATGTCCTCAAGGCTAATACAAACATACTGAAAGTAGTGTTGCAACTTGATACACTACTGGGTTTTCTAAATGATGATAAAACCATAATCAAATAATCCAGTGTTGAAAAATCAGTAACATTAATCCTAGCTACTGTGTGGTGCATATAATACAGTGTGCCAGACCGTATGCTACGAGAAACACACACACACACAACATAAACACACATGCACTCTTACTTATGCATTAGTACTATTATTCTCACTATTTTACAGACAGAGAAAATGAAGTTTGGAAGAGTTAAGAATCTTGGCATCTTGGCCAAGATCTTTTATTTGTAGAGCAGTAATCTTAACTATGATGTTATACTGCCTGCTGTCATGATTCATTGCCCTCATTCTTTGTTCCTTAATAAATCATGACAATATCCCATTGCTTTTAATAACTGATCTTTTCTCTTCATCATTCTTTTCTCACAAACCACAAATATGTTAGATATGGTAATAAATAATATTTACATGACACTTATTATGTACCAAACTATTGAAAATAATGCTATGGGGGAAGAACTATTATTATCAGTTTTTACAGAGAAACTGAGGCATTGACAGAATAAAACTTTCCTTAAATTGCAAAGCTAGAAACTGCTGGAGCCATGATATATAAACCCAGGAAGACTTGCTTCAAAAATCCCTGCTCTCGATCATCACTATGCTTGCTTTCAAAGCAAAGATGTATATGACAGTCTTTGTTCTCAACTAGGTTATTATTGTGATGGAGAAGTAAGACACATACACGTGAAAAATAACTAGCAATACAAGCCAAACATGATGAGTGACAACATAATATATAGTACAGATGAGAAGTGCCACTGGGGTTTAGAAGTCGAAAAACCCATCTCCTTTTCTGTTTTTGCTTCCTCAGAGCCTTTGTCTCACTCCTTTATATATCCACATCTAATTCAATTCAACGTAAGTTAAAAATGTTCCAGAATCTTGTGCTACCTGAACTAACACTTTCACTCTGCTCTGTCTTGAAGAAACCCCACACAAGTCACAGTGTAAGAGAAATTCATTTTTAGCTTATGTTATAAATGTAGAAAAGAGAAATGCATGCTTTGTGGATTTAAGCAAAACCTATACCTAACAGTAAGTAAATTATCACACATAAAAACTACTAAATGTAACATTTCTGTATCAGAAAAGGTATTCTATAAATATTCACAACTTTCATAGAAGATGGTATTTGGTTTCTTCTTCATATTTTATTATACAATAATAACCCTGAAAGAATACTTGACATTATGTTTCCTATCTCACTTTTCTTCATCAACCATGCCCTTTGCATAAACATGAATTAGTTTTTAATTAAGAGTTACAGCATATCACTGAAACAAAAGAAAAATAATTCTTATTTATTTAGGTCCTTAAATTATCTACAGCCTTGGACATTAACATCCAATCATAAGCAAAATTGGCTTTGATGACTGTATGTTTTGAATCTCATTCTCAAATTTGGTGGTGCCTTTCCTTTCTTAATTTTCCTCACGTCTAGTTTGTTTAATATTTGATATTCAGTACTTATATGACCGCCTATGCAGGTTTACCCCATTTTTCTTCATCCCAATGCTGTATCAACATTCAAGTTATCTGAGTTAAGTAACATACTGTTACCTCAAAATTAACATGTTAAAAATGCAATGAATATTTTTTCTAAACTGACCTTTTCATGAGGCTTAAACCATTGTCCTATCTTTTAATGGATCCATAACCTGAACTGACACCCTGTATCCTATCTTTAAAATGTCCTACTTTCCTTTCAAAATAACTCTCAGATTCTTTCTTTCTTCATGTTTAATGCCTTCAAGTTAGTTCATACCCTCAGAAATTCACTTCCACTGTAACAGCGCCCTGTCTGTAACTACAGATACAACATGTAACAATCATAATGACACAAAGTCAGTGTATACTCAGTCTCTAGTTATAAAACTCAAGGTAAAATGCAATTGAGTCTCATATTAAAAGTATTGAAATAAAAGTGCTCCATTAAAGGTAATCTCTCTATAAGGCATACACATTTACCAGTTTAGAAAAGGGTTTGTACATTAAAAATTGTTTGATTTGATTAGCCAGGTCTTACCAAAACACACCTTTATCAGCCCACAAGGTATGATGATGCTCTTGTAGAGATGATGAGAAACGGACAGGACTAGTGACCTTAACTTTTAAAAGAAGATTAACAAAAAATAGTGTGTCATGGTGATCTTTGAAAAGGAAACAAGAAAATTACCATCCTAGTCAAGTGATTCTGTAGTTCCGTTGTCTATATTTTTAACTGTAATCCTTTTGTCACCGGAGATTTTTTTACATACTTACTCTAGAATGCCCATCTTATCTTTTATGATGTAAGCCAATTCTTAAGCAAAAGGAATAAGTATTTATCAGAAACCAGATTAGAACAAAGTTATTCAGCTTAAATTCTTTCCAGCTGTCTACCTTCTTCCTTTTAAAATTTTTCTTTAAAAAAAAAATACTGAGATATCAGCACTATCAATTTATACCACTTTCTGATCAAGTAGTAAGATGAGAACATTTTTCTTAAAAATTAGGAGAAAAAATTAAAACTGTAAACCAACTTCTAACAACTCTGAAATTCTTATGTCTCTATTCTATAAACAGCATCATTCGCCCTAAATCATACTATTAAACACTTGCAGAAGGAAGAGAGAAAGGCCAGGAAATCTAGACTCAGATTAATTTTGCTATCAGTCGCTATGGAATTCTGTAAAACTCATGGTTCCAAAATAATTGCACTGCAAGTTTCAGATTGAGCTGAGTTTTTATAGAGGGACTTGGACTTCAGCACAGTTGTTTACATAAGTTTCTTTTTTTTTTTTAAGTAAATGCTTTATCTTGAGATAACTTAGATTCACAGGCAGTTGTAAGAAATGATAGAGCGATCCAATGTACACTTTAGCCAGTTTCCCTAGTGATATTATCTTGTAGAACTATAGTGCCGTATCACACTAATATCACACTATCACAGTGGACATTGTCTAAGACACAGAATATTTCTTTTGAGTTTTTTAAACGTCATAGTATCAGTAAAACACGTTGTTTTGATTCTAGGTACCCAGACAAAATTATCATTAAAAGCCTTTCTCCATTGTTAGGGACTGCATCATAAAATGAGGGAGAAGAGGGGAATATTTTCCACTATCCACTTCTAAATTGAAGGGCCTAATTAGCTCAGGTTTATTCCTAGATTACATTATCTTCTTGAAATACTATGTTTTTCTTTGTAATTGGCATTCAAATGTGGTAGAATTATAAGGTACCCCTGTTAAGCATTTAACATTTATTTGAATATACCTATTGATTTCATAAGATACCAAACATATATGTTAAATGCTTCATAATTCTCTAAAATCGATGACTATTATATGGAGATTATGATAAATTTTAAAGAGTAACAAAGTCATTTTAGTGCACTTCTTTCTTTTGAGGCAGAATATAATAGACTGCAGTTCTTTGAGCATAAGTTGCTTAGATAACATCTTATTTTAAGATAATGTCTTGTTTATCTGTTAATTGCCATAGTGGAGATACAAGTACCATATTTCATATATCACCTTGGATTGTTTTTAAAGACAAAGCCTTCCAAGGTAACTTAATACACAGTACCTGCTAGAAATTATAACTAACATTTAAAATTCTTTGGACAAGTAAAAAATGGAAGGACTGACTGTCAATTCCAAGGTATATTTACAGTATTACTTTTTGAGTATTTCTTATTGTGGTAAAATATCTAACATAAAGTTTACTATTTTAGCCATTTTTATGTGTATAGTTCAATGACAGTGGTTACATTCACATTGTCATGCAAACTTCACCACCATCCATCTCTAGAAATTTGTTTCCTTGTAAATGAGTCCAAAGGTAGGGGAAAAAAAATCAAAATCCCAGCTCAAAAGTAGTCAGGCAGGAGAAATTCCCTCTTTCTCAGCCCTTTTGTTTTATTCAGGCCTTCAACTGATTGGATGAGGCCCACCGCATTAGGAAGAGCAATATGCTTTACTCTATCAACTTAAATTTTAAACTAATTCAAAAACTTCCTCAAAGAAATACCTAGAATAATGTTTTACCAAATACCTGGGCACCATGTGGCCTAGTCAAGTTGACACATATAATTAATTATCAGACAACAGAATTGTGCAGTACCAAAAGATGAGTAGAGAGATCATATAAGGATGATTTGAATCATTAATTTTAGCCATATCCGAATCACCATACTGCTGTTTAAGTCATGTAAGCCAGCTTGAGTTATGTTTCTGTTACTTGCAATTGAAAAAAACAAAAAACAAAAAACAAACCTCAAGTAATGTAGCAGGAAATTTTGCTGATGATTTATAATTTTAAAAATGTTATAATCTTAAGTTGCATCATTATTCTTACTTCTTTTCCCAGAGACTTTTCTTTCAGCCTAGAGAAGAATGTAGAGTTGAAGGTATTCCACGAACACTTAAAGGAGATTTGAAATCCATGGTGTATGTTTTGGTAGAAAAATATCAAAAACTTTTTTCTGACATAGCTGTTTCCTAGTCTTAGTGCTGGTCCACAAACTATTGATGGTCACTGATGAAATTACATCAATAGGTGGAAATGGAGGGAAAATAAAGATTACCAAAAGAGTTACAAAGCTAAAACTATCAACTTGAAAGTTTTCTCTTTCCTTCTTAGATTATGATTTCCCACCTTTTTTGGTAGAAAAATACATTTTGCTTTTTATGCAATGGTAATTTTAATAGCTAGGTCTGCGGGCTTTTCAGTGTCCCTACGTGGCATAAGAAAAGGTTAGTTCCTCTGTGCTGCGCAGCCCCTTTCAATGCATTAAGGATTTTGTTACTCCCCCTCCCACACAACAGAAAATTCTGAGATCATTTGCTTTTAGTAATTTCCTTGAAAGGGTTCACGGTATCACAAGTGTCACTAGAAATTTCAACCAATAATGTAAAGTCAGTATAGCTAGTGCTGAGACCACAACTAAGCCAACTGCTGACTTGGGGATAGAAATTTGTGATGAAAACTACCAATGGACGTAGCTCCTAGAAACCATAATTGCCTGGGGCTGCTGACACTTTTGAAGTAGTTACTGGGAACTATTGGTATCTGAACAAACTCAGAGAAATCATTAACCATCCCTGGAACAGAATGAGTAAAAAAGCAGCCATAGAGTTGTACTTTCGCTAGGATTTGTGGCTGCTAGAGTAGGGGCAGCCAATAAAAGACAGGCTTCTCCCCCTTCCATCACCCATGGCAGATAATGCTAATTTTTAAAACACTTCTTCCTGCTGAGTACAGATGCAGTTTCACGATTTATCTCAATGAGAGTCACTAAAAATCAGTTGGGAATAACAATAAAGATGAACACTATTTTCTATTACAGCGAGTTGTGCCAGTAACTAACCTATTGCCTTTCTGCTTCAAACACGCTGTTTATACATTTCTTTGTGATGCTGTAGCTGGAACTCCACAAACTACATTTTTGCTCACTTACTGACTCCACAGGGAGATGGCAAGGCTGAAAGAGACAAAAGGGCACTCTCCTCATTTGCTTTCTATTGCTACCCTTGGCCCCCTATCCAGTGATGCTTCCAATAGCTCCCCATTGGGTGAGATAGTTAGTGGTTTTGACCTTTTCAATATCTTGATCATTGAATAGACAGAGATACAACATTTCTTCAAAAAGACTAAATAGATTGGATATATAAGAAACACTGAAAGAAATCTGATGTCCACTGAAGAGTGTAGTTAGACATAAAGATGAGATATACATCTAATAGACAAAAAAAAGATGAGTTCTTCTCAACGGCAGCCAGTTGAGTTCTACCCAAAGCTTCTCATTTTTAAAACCCTCTGTTATTTGCTATGGTTCTAAAAGTGAGTCAGTTGATAAAATGCAATATATTTAAACATAAAAATGTATTTTTTTCCTTCCCTGAATCTCAGAAATAATTGGTAGTTTGGAAATCCTTTATCCTTTTAACACTTACAAATGCATTGCTGCATCTTCAATTAGTACATTTTTTAACAAGACTACCAATGATATTCAGCCCATTTATACTTTCCCATTACAAAATCCTATTAAATAAGGATGACCATGGAGAGCCATCAGTTCAAGGTCTGTAAGTTCCAGTTAATGGCTCCAGAATGTGTACATTTTCGAAAGGCTGAAGATATCCTCACTTCAGAGAGTAAGCTGAGTCAGAAAATGTACATCTTTTCATAGACTCCAAGATTTACTGCATAGGATGACCGTGTATCTTAAATAGTATGGTTAACAGAAAATGCTATTGAGCCCTCAGACTGCAGCAGTTGTGTTAAGCATGTTTAAGTTTTACAAGTCTATGAGATGTAGCTATTTTGATATCCAAATTTTACACAGTAAGGAAACTAAGGTTTAGAAAAATTAAGCAATTGTTAAAGGTCACAGCTGAAGAATAAGCAAGTCCGTGAACTCAACTTTAAAACTGTCTGACTCTTATACTATTCTATTTGCCTTTGCAAGTAAGTATTCTTGGATTAAATTCTTCCACTAGTTTTTGGAATTACAACGCAAACCGATTTCCTTTAGAAATTAGTTTTCTTTCTGTCTTGAAAACTTTCCCTGTCTTCTCTCTGGGTAGAGTAGTTGAAAGAACAGACTCCTGAGATATTCTCAGATCTTATTTCCCAGCAAGAAAACCATTCAGAACCAATGTTAAAGAGTGGAATTTCAAGAATCAATGAAAGGTATAAAGAGATGCTTAAAAAAAAGTTTCTTCATTTACGTCAAAATATTCACATACAGTTAAAAAAAAAAAGTTAACGATAATCCTGATTCACTCAGCATGAAATACTATTTTCAAAGCTTATTTAATAAATTGTAACAAATGTCTGAGAGAACATAAACCTAGAATACTCCAAACTCTCAATTAAAGCAATTGTAAGATGCCTTTTTGGAAGTTGAGACCTGGTCCCCAGAAAGCAGAGATTTATAAGGAGCTGAGGCTCATTAGAAGCAGTTGTAGCCACATATGTAGGACATATGATTATCTGATTATGCATTCTCATTGAGAAAATAACAGAAGGTTTTTATATTTTAAAAAAAGCAATTTGAAATTACAACTAGTGATAAGTGCTACAGAGATAAGAAATAGTAATACAGATAAATTTATAAGAGTAAGTTTTGTTCTGTTCTGGAGGATCAGAGACTTCCTTAAAGAAGGGATGTTTGGACTGAGATAAACAAATAATGTAAGTCAAACAGAATTTTAAGATGGGTCAAGTGAGAAAAACGTTCAATAATGATGAAATTACGTAGACAAAGGCCTTGTTGCATTCAGTGAACAAAGACAAGTCAGTGGAAGCTGGAGGACTGTGGAAAGATGGTGAAAGGATTAAGAAACTTATAATTTAGAAGGTAAATTAAGGCACTTATGCAATATTTACTTACAGAAAATATTATATATTATATATATTATATAAATAAGAGCAAAGATGTATAAAATATATTATTTTTTAAGCATGGAAATATTTGAGGATATTTTAATGAAACATGACTTAAAAATAGGCAAAAGAGCAAAACACAGACAGAAGGTCTGAATGACCATCACATAATTCTCAAAAATGAGAGAATAATGGCCTGGCAGAAGCATGAGAGAAATTTGGGAGAAAAAGTAGAAGTAAATTTCATCTTTGGCTCTCATGATTCTCATAAGGACTGTAGATTTCAGAGTCCCTACCACCTCCACCCCTGGAGGATTTTGGGTTAATGAGCAGACAACTTTCAGACTATATGGATGCTCTTAAGGAGACTCCTTATGACATGAGTGGAGGAACCAGAGACCAGAGTCAGCATAGCTGAAGCCTAAGAAGTGGCAGGGTCGGGTCAAGATAATGAAGATGTGATGAAGACAGCTGCAATGAGAATGGCCTGAAAGGAAGGATGGGAAAGAACTTGCAGGAGAAAATGGAAGGCTCTTGTGAATAACAGGTTAAAAGTGAAGATAGATTGGTATTAAAGAGGATGGCATATTTCAAGTGAGTGGAGTGGCCCCCCAAATACAGAGACAGAATTTAGAAAAAAGTCCATGAAGTGTAATTGGTTAGTCATTGAGTGGCAAAACATGATGCTTTTTCTCATAGGATATTCTGTTCCATCGAAATGTAATTATTTGCATATCCAATGATAAAACACACAAGAAGAACTTGTGAGGAGAACAATTCATAAGGAAACTGAGTACTTGGATAAAGAAATTCATGTATGGCTATCAATTTAGTGTAAGTGTTTTTCTAACAGCTCAGTACTGATTACTTTTTTTCTTTTTCTTTCTAGCAAAGTACTGCTTTTGAATGAATGGCTTTTTAATATATATTCAAAGGATTACAAATATACCTAAGTACCATCGAATGAAGTTGGATTCCTCTCAAAGACCAAATACTAACATTTTAAACTTAAAAATGTAAACAAAAAGGTCAATGGATCAGGCAAACAGTAAACATATCATACATAGTCAAAGTGGCTTCAGAGGAACAAAGGTTACTACAAGTTAACCAATAAGGAAAACCTACATAAGCTGTAAAGTTAGAAACAACAGTAATTCATTTATAGAAAGAGATGCCTATAATCAGGAGTGATATTTTAAATACTAAACCCTGTGACCAAAGAAAATGCACGTACGTGTCACCCAGGAGTGATAGATTGAGAGCTAGTCAGGGATGTCCTTGCGGTGAGGAATTTAGATTCATTCTAAATTGTGGCATAACAATTGGATCGAAGTATGTGTATATGCATGTACACATACACACGGAGATAGATGGACAGATGAACGAACGGGTGAGAGTAGTTGTTTTGTCTGTGTAATGCATGGTGGCCATGCATAATTTGTTCTCAAAACTTGCTGCTGTGAAGCAATAGCTGTCTAAAACAGATATTGGCTCACGTCACTCATGGGTAAGAAGAATACCATGCAATATCCTTGAGAGGAGAAATTGCTGACAAAACTTGTGTGATGCCGAAATGAAGTATCCAGGATTGTCACTGCTGAGCGTAACATAAGCAGTTTAAGGACTCTGGTTTTTTTTGTTTGTTTTTGCTATAGCTTAGAAACTAAAATGTATTTCAGGTTTAATAAGACTAAATAAAATTGAGATACATTTGAGGCCTGGCTTTGCACACAAAAATGGATACTAGGTTCATTCTGGCTCTTGCAGCCCAGATGAAGTGGGAGGTTCCTCCTGCAGGTAGACACCATAATGCTTTGCTTGCTTATGATTCACGTTCCTCATTGTTGCAATATACTATTCATACATCAGTACCCAAAGCAGCAGCAGTCCAAGGATAAAAGCTACCCCATCTTCAGCTGACAAAGCCATTCGAACAGAGAACAGCAAATATCCTAACATAAAGTGAATTATGAATTCACAGTAATGAATCAAGAAATTCCTTCCATGCTGCATCTTTTGGAACAGGTGTTTAAAATAGGAGCATGTGGGATCCTAGGCATGGAGGATTTTGCTGGTATAAAAGGTAGTTTTCAAGCAAAGATCAAGAAACAGTTTCATTAACAAGTAGCCTATTATAAAAAGTAGCTTCTAGGCAAAAAAATTGAAGACATTTCAATCTAACTGGACGACTTCATATAACTACTTGGGGGATTCCCCCTTGTATAGTTTACCAAAGGGGAGTGTTTTCCTTGATCAGATAAGAATTAGTCATTCCCTGAATGCTGAGTAGAACATTCCATTAAAACAGTTGCTGTGGTGTACTTTTAGCTAAGAGTTTCAAATCACCAATTTGAGACAAGAAGGAAGAGGGTAAAGCACAGCCTTTCAAGGAATGACAGTAATTAACACAAAAATGGAGGAAGATTCAACTCCCAGTAGGCCTTGAGGCCCAAGACGGGGAAGATTCCACTTCTAGTAGAACTTGAGCTTCATTATATGCTTAGTGTAATATATTTGCATGGTAAATGGCACTCCCACAGGCTCCATGACAGTTCCGAGACTAACCATCAAAGGTCAAAAAGTGAGCGGTGGCCCATTTCCTAGGAATCCCAACCCCCTTCCACAAAAGTAAATGGAATAACCCCCAACTTGTTAGCATATGAAGCTACTGAGCCATAAAAACTAGCAACACCGTGCCTCTGGCCACCACTTTCCCTTCTCAGACGGTCCACACTTTGTCTATCGAGTATGTCTACTTTTGGTAAGCACCCAACCCCCACACCTCATGGCCTTTCTCTTGTCTTTTGAAATAGCCTACACTCTGTCTATAGAGTATGTATCTCTCTGAATAAATCTCCCTTTACTCAACTGTGGCTCACTCTTCAATGTTTCCCTGCACGATGCCAAGGACCCACACTTGGCAGGGCATGTCCCAGGGACTCAACCAAGACCTGGGACACGGCCCTACTCTCACCCTACATTCATTTTCTTGTATCAGATTCAGTGTGGGTAATGTTCATAAAATATATATAAAAATTTTCAGATTTCCTATATAATCTGGAGTTCGTTTTTAATAACTTAAATTTTATATGAATTTGACCAATTTTTCAATGCCTGAATGTTTGAGATAAGTATCTTTTTTTATTTACAAATCTAAGTATGTGTTGGATCTGTATTAAGGCCCCCTTTCCATTCCTAATATTGTTTATTTGTTATATTTCAGTCTCTTTTCTCCCTATTGCCAATTTTGCAAAAAGTTTAGTATTCTTCTTAGTCTTCACAATATAAAAACTGTTAGCTTTGTTGAACTTCTTTACTGTATGTATTCTATTTTATTAACTTCTCTCTTGTTATCATTTCTTCCTTTTAATTTCTCCCAGCTTATTTTGTTGTTCTCTTCATATTTTTATTGACTGACAAGTCACTTGTTAATTTTCAGCATTTTTTCTTTTCAATATAAACATTAAATACTAAACTGACTTTTAAATACCATGTTAGGTATATTGTATGAATTTCAACATGTGATGTTCTCATTATTTCAATTTTAATTATTATCTAATTTCTGTTATGGGCTCTGACTCAAAAATCTTTGTAAGTTTATTCCCAAAAACATAATTTTTTTAAGTTATTTTGTTATCGATCCTAGCTTAATAGCATTGCATTCAAAGAACATAATCTATATGATATAGATTTTCTGAAATTTGTTGGAACTAGTTGTATGGCTTTATATGTTGTAAATTTTTGTGTAAATGTACTTGACAAGCAAACATTTTTTAGTAGTTAGACCATTTTAAATAATATTGAATAGATAAACTTGTAAATTATTTTGTTCAAATCTAAATCTTTTATAATCTTATTGTTCATTTGTTCTGTTTATTCTTTTTTGGTCATTTTAATCAACCAACTACTGAAAGAAGTATGACAAAAATTTCTGTAATCATTGTATGTTTATCTATTTCTCTTAGCAATTCTGTCAGTTTTAGATATATCAAAAATAATGTACTTAGGTACCTGTAGATTAAGAATTTTTTTCCCCTTCTGGTGGGATTAACTTTTATCAGCATACTTGACCATTTTGTGTCTAGAATTCTTTTTCCTTCAATGTTATCTTGTATTTATATAGCAATACCATTTTTATTTTTATTTTTGTTTTTGTGGGCACACATTTGTCATTCTTTTACTTTCAAATTTTATACATACTTATGTTTCAAGAATTTTTTTTTTATAAATAGCAGAGCTGCATTTGTTTTAAATCCAGTCTGATAATTTTTGTCTTTTAACTGATGAGTTCAATGAATATACAGTAATTATGATAATGTATGTATACATTTGTATTTATTGCTATTTTATTTAGTGCTTTTTAATTGTCCTTTTTTTCCCTGTGCTTGTTTCTTTCTCCTTCCTTGCCCTTTTGAACAGAGTTGTCATCCACCTCCCCTCTTTATGCCAAATTTCTTCGTCTCTGGCTTGGAAGCTGTTCATTCTTTAACCACTCTGCTGTAAGGACTCAAATATCAGACTGCCTTCACAGATCAGCAGCAAACCACTCTAAACAAAACTTTCAGGCCTTTCACTCCTAAATTCTGTAGTTTGTCACTGTTTGACCATGCACTGGTGTTGCTTCTGGCTCCCCTCAAGTAAGCTTGTATTCGAGAAAGCTTTTTTAGGAGGTATTAAGGATTTATTTTGTTCAATACACAAGTTTTGTTCTTGTTTCTCTGGGTAATAAACATATACATTGTGCATTCTTGTCTGGGATTTAGGCAGAGGTTGGAATTACAAACATACTAAAGCTAATTGGCCCCCGAAGTGCTCAAATTCATGTCTTAGGCTCATTAGCTCTGAGCATCTAAGCAGGATAAATACAACAACGAATCCATAATAAAGCGGGAAAACAACATTACGTATTTGAAAATTTTAATTTGTTTACTTTGAAAATTAAAGAAAGGCAGAGATACAACTTCCTTGTTAGTACCAAATTATTTATCCTTAACTAAGTTCAGATGATAATTTAGTGTTTACTTAGGCTGGTTGCAATTACCACTAGTGGGTGGACATGCAAATGTGCAGCAGGCAGTCTCTGCGTGCAAGCATTACATGAATCTGGTAATCCTAGCAGTAACAACGTAAGAGAGAATTCTTAAATCATTTATTTTGAGTACACTGTTCACCCCTCCTTTTTAATTTAGTTTTGTACTAAGCAATTTGTACTTAATAGACACAACACAGGTTACATGGATAAAATTCAAGACAATGTTAGGTAGAGAAGAAACTTAAATTTAGAATCACTTATTTTTTGCCTCATCAATGTAAATTGAAAGATGTTGTAAGTCTGTTAACCAACTGATACTGACCAGCTCTTAGCTAGGACGTCCATGGTAAGATAATTGTCATTAGTACCTAACTCAGTTAGCAATTTTCTACACATCATGCTATGTGTGACCATCTGTTATCTTCTTCCTCAAGTTCCCTTCAGCTGTGATTGCTAAAGTACTTCTCTTTTGTGTTATAGTTAAAGTTATTTTTCCTTGTCTCAGAGACATCCAGGATTTCTGAAGTAATTTTCTCATGTATTATAATACAGCATAAAGCAGTAAAATGCAGTGCTTAGCATCAGTTTTACAGGAATAGGGAAAGGATTGAATAGTGCTGTTAGGAGCACACATTCTGGCCGGAGCTAGCCTTAGTTCCAATTCCAGATCTGCTGCTTACTATTCATATTACCTATTAGAGGCAAATGAGTTAATTTTCCAGTGCTTACTTTTCCTTATATGTAAAATAGAGTAATATTTATCACCTAGGAAGAATTAATAAGGCAACACAGCATGAAGTGCTGTCCATATAATAGTGCTCAATAAAAGTTTATAATGCACATCTAACTTCCATTCTGGCCTTACACAATTCTTTGCTCTATCTGGAAATTCACATGCCTTAACACTGAACTGAATGCAGACATAAGACTCTCTGTTTACCATTTTTGTCCTTTCTAGAATTTACATAAAGAGGCTATTTCAGCAGGATAAATTCAGCAATAGTAATTGTAGCTAAGCTTTGTCAACATGGAGAAAAAGCAAATGCCCTCTATGTCTTAAGGCTCTGAGGATATATTTCATTCCATCCTACCCTTACTGTATATAAAACTTTCATATTCTGCATATATGTCCTTACCCCTATCATAGTACAAGTCTGAGGGAAAATAACCTAGTATACTTATCTTCTTCAGATAGTGTTATGGAAGACTTAGGCACATAGGAAAAACAGAGGCTTAGGTAAAAATTTGCACATCACTAAGACAACTTGGCTATTGTCATAAATTTGCGTAGACTTACAAAGTTTTATTTGGAAAGCTGACTTTCATAGAGAAATGCACATGAAGTTACCAATTATTCTGTGAAATAAAGGTTTAACAACTGAAATTAGCAGTACCAATAGAACAGGGAAAGGAAGATTTTTTTTCCTAAGCATCAAGACAAGTATAAATTTTCAGATCCAAATTCTTTTTCTTTCTACATTCTCCTCATTTAAAGAGTGGACTCATGCATAAAGATAAATATTCAGCCTGACACACATCGGCAACTAAGAATCAAACCTGGGTGAGAAATCTAACACCATAAATTGCTGCTAAGGCAATGCATTTGGTCAACTTCTGGAATTTGGGAAACAGTTTTCTAATGACTACCTTTTCTCTTAACCACTGACATATTGATATATAAAGAAAACATTTTTATTTTAAGTTAAAATGTTAAAAATATGTGTGCTTCATATGTAAACTAAAAAAGGGCAGTATATTGTATATATGCATTTACATGCCATGTAACATGTATGTGCAGTCAAACTGTAATAATTTTACCTAGATCTTAAAGAGTCCTCAAAAAAAAAAAAAAAAAAAAGAGTGCCTTTTGACGTTGTAAAAACTCTCAACATCTTCTCTGTTGCTGTGTGCTTACTGTTTGGTCACATTCATAATACCCTAAACATGGTCACATTTTTGTGTTCAGAGTTTGTTTTTATGTTCAAATCTCAATGCTTTAAATATGAAAGTTTTAATAATTCTTTACCAAGTGATGTACAAATAGAGGTAAGCCCAAGTATTTGACCTGCTTACAATTCATGCACTTTTTAAATAAATTCTGAAAAAGCTAGGATTGGTGGAAGGTATGTTGTATTTTGGATAATGTTGAATCATAATCGGCAAATTTTATAAAGTATTACTAGCTAATAAGAAAAGCAATAAATGAGCATTTTTCCCAAGTAGAATGCCTAAGAATTCTGTTAAGTAAGACACACACATACAGACAAATACTAATCACGACTTCAAACACTGCTCTTGCCTTTCTTGTACACAAATACTTAACTAATCAAGTGAGATTTTTATATTTTAAACAAGGGTTAAAGGGTTGTTAAAATGAAAAAGGAATATTCCTATTTTGGCATGAGATTCTCTCTAAACAGTTTTATTTTTAACATAAGGGGCTTTCTTTGACATGTGTTACAAGTGCAAAATGTAGAGATTTTTGAAATGCTTTCTTCCATGATATGACTTCTTAAAATTTTCTAAGAAGGAACATTGCTCCTTCTTTAGGAAGAGCCCTCCTGACACTTTAGCTAGTTAGTTGCTCAGGACTCCAAGCTTTCTCCTTTGTATAGATTATTTCTAGTCTTTACAATCATTTTCTAAACAACTAAGGATGTTTCCATTTTGCAGACAAAATAATGAAGGCACAGAGAGATGATTTATTGCTGCTGGTCACATAGCTAGTAAGAGGATTTGTGCTTCTGGTACAACCTTGATGAACTCTAGAGGCCATTCCTATCCTTTCTACCACATTTACCCCCAGTGCAATCAATGGAGTAAGTTATATATTAAATGCAATAGCAGGAAGTTAACAGAGTAGTAATAGAATGCAAATAAAATACATAGAGAATGGTGATATGAATGTGGAAGAGATGGAAATTAAGAGAACAGAGAAGCTAATGGTAGTGCACATTGTTATTTTTTGTCGTTGACTATTTCTGGAACAGATCCTGATTTAGTTTGGAGAGCATTCCTCCCTGAATCTAGGTCTAAGTGGCTTTGTGCAAACTGGTTTCAGTGCAAGCAGCAATATGTGTAGAGTTATGCCAATTGTCTATTTTATTCATTCTGACTTCATAATAGGAAGGCTGATCAAACAAGTTAAAATGAATCTGGGGAAATCAAGTTTTTGCCGAAATGTATATTTGCTTTTCCTGATAGATTTAGATTGTAAGGTGTAGAAAATTTGGGGCCCTTTGCTTAGCCTCTGAAAATAGAACTAACTCAAAAGAGGGGGAACCAAGACATGTATCTTTGTGACCTCATTTGACCCCTACTTCTGCCTGCATGGAAATCCTGATCTACCACTGGGCTTTTCAATTATGAAGATTCTCCACTTTGTGTGTAAGCCATTTTGGATCTTTCCTCTATAAATGACAGTTAGCCGAAGTCTCTATTTTGTTCATTACCTCCATTTATATCAGAAATTGAGTATTATTCAGGAGAGTGAGACTCGAGCCAGCAACAGCCCCTCATTATCCAACATGTGACTTCGTTTCCATCATTTCTATGATTGCTCCCCCATACTGGTAGAAGTACTGAAGGAGCTTAGATCAAAATCCATGCTGGGAGGAAGTCCCTTTGGACCAACCCCAATATGGTTTACATATCAAATATATCCAACATTTCCCAAAAAAGTTCTCTCTCAATTAGCAGACCATGAAGAAGTAATATCACCTCTGTTTTTAGTATGTTTACATATCCTGGCTTACTCAGGCCAGTTTTAATGTACGCCTATTTTTCTAGCAAAATTACAGTGTCTTCTTTCCCTCTCAAAACTGTTCCTGGCTGCATGAGAAATTATAAAATCACACTATTGCTAATATTTCTACTGTAGCATTACTATATTAATAATGACATTATATTAATATTCATGATAGCTACTTTTTGACTTAATGTCAGGTACATACATGTAAAGTTTACTATATTATTGCTTTTTCTTACATTCACTGCACATTGGTACTCTCAGAATATTTCTGGTGGAAAATTTTAGATTAATACATACTTTCCAAATATCAGAATTTTATATGACAACATAAAATTTCATATATATTCAAATTTAATTCAGATATATTTTTATTTTCAAATCTCGTAAAGGTAAATCTCAGTATAATGATTATTTAAAAACATATAGCAAAAATTTTAGAAAATTATACTAAGTTAATATTTCTTTTACAAGACTAACACTAATAACCAAAAGCCTCAGTTTCTAGCTATAAGAATGTCTTTCATGCATGTATATTGAGAAAAAACAAGGAACTAAAGAACTAACTATTTGTCATAATGACATTCCAAATGTCTCTCAGATTGTTGGACCCAGAAATTCTGATATCTGTCTCACACCCTCACACACGCAAACACACACACACACGATATTCCTAGAATTTTGGATCAAGGATTACAAGGAAGCTATCCTGATTGCTCACACAGGGTTCAATTTTTAAACTCTCCAGTGCCTTCAGAGGATGACATGCTGTGATAGATCACATGGACACTGCCAGTTCAAACCCCTGCTACACTTTGTATCAGAAATAAAACCAGGGATTACCCTTGCGTTCTCTTTTCTTAGCTAATTAACATGGCAAGCCCTGTGCCTGTGTAATCTCTCAGTTTCAGCATCCTGAGCCCTTGTTTTCTATCTGTGAACAAGCATGTTGTTTTATATACTGTATCTTGAGCATTCTTGACAGATTGTTGACTATCAATGGCAACTATTTACTGGCTGAAAATGAGAAGCAGTAATATTCACCTGACCAGTTTTCTCTTAAAGCCACTCTCATGATGATGATGGTACCTAGTTATAGTTTGTATTTCAGTCACTCCTAATAATAAATTTGAAGAAATAAAAATTAATTTTGTCAAAGTTGAGAAATGATCATTAGTTGAATTTGTCAATGTCACTTGCAACCAAAAGAAGTATTTATTTTTAAAAAGAAAGTGTGAAGTAACCAATATTGATTTGTATATAATGAAAATATGTATGTGCGTATATATATTTTTTTCTCCTTGACACTGTTTGGTCCTCACATCAAGTGTATTTTTGTACATAAATACACTGGTTAGAAAACGTAGGTTGTCTATTCAAAGAATTCTAGCTCCGTGATAGATTATATTTATCCTAATCCATTGATACCTCTGTTAATTTGTCTTAAGAAAGAGAACTCAATTTTTTGGAATTAGCGGAGAACTGAATTCATGGCTTCTGATTGTAAATATGCTAAGCATATTTTTAAAAAAACCTCGGTTTCACGTTAAAAAGAAAAAAATACTTACTGGTAATTTACAGCAATGATGCTAAACAAGGTATGTGCAATAATACAGGCTCCCACACCACAGAGTTCTGCCAACAACCCCCACCCTCAATCTGTACCAAAAGAGGTAACAACAGTATTACATTTTCAATATGTAAGTTATTTCAATGTGTAAGTCTTTCTCTCCCTTTTTGTTTTTAAAACAGTGTTTGATTTATGGGATTTATGTTTTTAGCATTAAATAGGGATCCAACATCAACCTCGTTCTTTTAAAAAACAGCCAGTTGTCCTGTGGCATCTACTGAATTATATAGATATTTTTCCTATGGATATGAAAAGCTTGTGTGTGTGTATAAATATATGTAAATATATATACACACACACATAAGCTTTCATATATATATGTATGTATATATAAAACCAGTTTATATAAAACCAGTATATATATATATATATATATATATATATATATATATATATATACACACACACATGCATACACACACACATGTGTAAAACAACAATAACATTGTTGTTCAGTTAGGTATACATTTTTCTATCCCAACTGGTGAACATTTTTCCTACAGTGTTTTTTTGTTGGTTTGCTTTTATGTATTCCTTACTGGGTTTTATTTTTCTAGGTAAAATTTGGAATTAATTTATCAACTTTAAAGAAACTGTATCTGGCATGTACAAACTGTTCACAGAAGCAACTTCATTCGGAATAGCTAAAACTACCCAAAAGCCCATCAACAGGAAATACAGGCATATGATGTGATACTTCTCAGCAATGGAAAGAAACAAATTCCTAATACAGCACGAATGGATTTTTAAAAGTTTAGGGAAACAAACCAGACACAAGCATAGGCAGAGAGGCAGACACACACAAGTATACATGTGCACACTGCATACTCTGTCTAATAACAGGCAAAATTAATCTATGGTGATTGAATTCAGAACTTTCAGAATGTGTTTTGTCTCTAGGGCTGGAGAGACATAAGCTGTAGGGTGATGGCAAATGTTTAACTTTTAAAATATGTATACATTTGTAAATTTGTTATAAATTTCACTGATATAAAAATGTGTAGCAACATTTACACATACTGAAAAATACAGTGATCTTTACTGTAAATTATGCAGAGCCAAGCAAATGCTTTCGCTGTCTGCAGAACTCTTCCATCTATTGTAACCTACAATTGCAATTCAACCATGATTGGACAAAAACAGTTGCATCCCTCTCTGCTAACTTTCTCCAGTAAATGTTTTGTCATTAAATCCCATATGTGCTCTCCTACAAACTACTCCACCTTTGAGTAAAATACGTTCATTAAGCCAAAACCTGATTAGCTTCAGCCGTAACTTCAAGCTACCAAAATTATGTTATTGACTGTGGCATTGAGAGGAGAAGGAGAGTGCCATGTTGTATGTGCTTGCATCATAGATACAAAGACATCAATTGCCTCACCAACACAGGTAATGGTAAAATAGAGTAAAATAACTAGGAATTCTTTATGTATTGCTTGTATCCCCTATTAAAACACAAGCTCATGAGAAGATGCTTTTTTTTGTAACGTTGACTATATTACAACCTGCAGTTAGTGCTGAGCCCAGGAAAGGGTACATAGTAAAATAAGTACATAACAGATAAGTGAATGAACAGCATCTAATTTTCCTAACTGATAAAGGAATAAAAAACAGCCAGTGTCCTTAATTATTTCCTGGATTCATTACTCCTCTAACTTGTAACATCAAAGAATGTTTCTGTAACTTAAGCTCTTTAATTTACTCCCTCCCAGTCCTCCATTAATATTGTAGTAAAGGAATAAAATCAAAATCCCCTATAGAGCAAGGTAGAACCTGAACAGATAAGGGATGTCAAGTTAGTTTTGTTATGATCAGAGGTAGATGGCCAAGTGGTAACACTGTAGCAGAACAAAAAAAAAAAAAAAAAAAAAAAAAAAAATCTGGTTGTTGTGTGGGAAACCAAGAAAAAAAGATAAATACCAATTTGCACTGCAAAAATCCCTTAACAGCTTAATAACTGTAGATGCCAGATACCTTTGAAGGGTTCTGCGTTTGTATGTGTGTGTTTGTGTGTGTGTCTGGATGACAGAGAAGGAGGAAGGCATAAAACCAGGAGTTAATTAACTGTCAGTGTGTAGTAGAAGCAGCAGTTGGATTCCCTAGATTTCTTCTCTGATCTCCTACTTAGGGAATTCTTACCACCAAACTAACCAGGAAAATGCAGGAAGTTTACTCTCTGCAATGGTTAGACAAAGTTTTGTGGGCTTTGGGAACAGCACAGAATAAGAGTGAGGTACTCTATACACTGATAAAAAAGCCTAGGCTAAATGGTGAGAACTCTCAAGTCTCCTTCCACACTGGCTTCCAGAATGCTGAGTTGGAATTCTCTAAGACCAAAGATTAGAATTCTTTGGGGGGGGGGAGTCTGACCAGCCTATGGAGATTTGTAAGTTCCCACAGTGAAACATGAGATTCTTCATCAAATCAAACTATGCTCACATCCATCAATTAATAAAGCTTGGACAAACATGGAGTTACTAATCAGTGTATTTTTAGTTTCTCATACTCAAATATGGAACTGGCAGCCAATAAACACTAGACAATGGAGGAAAACGTCTAGTATATGAGGCTGACCAAATATATAGAAGTTTGATCTCAGAGGAAATGGTGATGAAGCAAGGACACCAAATTTTTTAAATCCCATAATTATATTTTCAGATGGATATTAACAGGATAATTAAACAAAACAAGATCCTTTAAGAAAAAGTTTATGTTCATAGAACAAGGAAGAGCTCTTTATAATAAATAACAATATTGATAATAATAATTAGTAATAGTTGACAACAGACATAAAATGTCACTTGAAAATTTGTAATATAGATCTGGGCAAGGTTCCAGAAAGTAGAACAAAGAGACAGAGGTAAGTAAATAAAAGAGAAAGGTTAATACAGTAGAGGATCAGACAAGGAAGTCCAACATCCAGCTAGTACAAGTGACATGAATAGTAAATGGAACAGGGAAGCAGTGGGGAGGAAATTAACAAAAAATACTAGGAAAGTTTTTAGTATCAAGAGATCTGAATTTTCAGACTAAAAAAGTGACCAAAATAAGTGAAAAATAACAAGTAAACAAAGTAAAAATAATCAAACTGTGAAATTTCAAAACATAGAAAAGATCCTAAAAATTCCAGAAAAGCACAAAAAAAAAAAAAAAAGAAAAGAAAAGAAAAGAAAAGGTCAGGGATTCACAATGGAGTCAGACTTTGCAGTAAAAACACTGGAAACCAAAAGGAAATGGATAAATATGTTTAAAATTTTGGGACCACTAGGTTTACACACTGAGCCGAACTATGAATAAAGTCCATTTGAATACACTCAGAAATACACTCAGGAAGAATACTAATGTATTCTCGTTCAGGAAATGACTTGAGGATCTACTCTACCGAAATAAGAACATAAATTACGAGCAAGAAAGGGATATAGTTAAGTGATAATCCAGCATGAGAAAGGGGCATAAGGACTCTAAGATAGTGATGACAGAATTCCCAGGATAACTGCTTGGCTACAGGCTAAGAGGGCAGTCAGCCAGAAGGATGGAAGGGGCTCGAAGGAATGCTTCCTGATATGAGTTACCACTGGAGAAATGCTCTAGAATTTTAATAAAAATGTGAGACTTAAGTCATGAAAGGACAATTAAAAGCTAAGAAAATCCTAAAAGGAGGCCGTTTTTATTGGAGGACAAAACAAAGACCTGGAATCATAGGGCACCGCTTTGTTCAGCTATCACCAACATGAAAGTAACTTGATCATGTAAGAACTGACAATAAGACGTATAATATTATATTCAGCGGATGGGAGAAAGCAATCAATGTATGCAAGAGAAGTGGTCAAAAAAGAGCAATCTCTACCTTATACATGTAGACGTAAAACATAGATAATTTTTATTTTACCTTTCTACAGATTTGACAGTCCCTTCTCCTCTGACAACTTAACCCCAGGTATGCTAAATGTGCAGATTTATATAGTGAAAATCAAAGTCACAATTTATCTGAGGCAACACATCACAGACACACGTGCCGGGACGGATGAAAATGCTGCTTAATGTACTCTATTCATTTCAGTTTTTCACAGCCCATTGAAATATGCATGGCTAATGGCGGACTCGGACTTTGAAGATACTGGGTGGGAGGAGCAACACATTGAGCATATCATGTGGAGTGCTGCACACATCATGCAACGTAATGTGGAATCAATACATCATTCATTAGGCATATCTGCCTGTTTTTCAAGCCTTATTAGCACTGTATTCAAAAAGTCCATATATCATGTTTTATTAAAAGAAAATAGAAACAGCTTTATAAGCATGTTATTTAGGAAGATAGCATAAAAACAAAAGGAATATTTTGTACTGAGAATCAGACTAGGAGTTTTAGGGAATCCTGGTTTTTGTTTTTTGTTAATTGTAAACTTTTTAAAAATTATAATGGCTGATTTTTAAAACTATGTACATGTATATCTTTGATTTTTAAAAAATAGCTTAAAACCACAACATTCCTCTCTTTACCATAGAGTAATTCTTTTGCAATTGAGTATTAAATGTGTCTTTGTGCAGTTATCTGCCTAGAAGTAAGCAAATATGTGTGTTTTGATTTAATTTGATATTTGTTCCATAAATTTTCACACTGGTGAATTTGAGGGACACCGTCAAGGCAATTTACCCTCGCCATTACACTCTCGAAACATAGATGATATGCTAAGCACCTCTCATATTTGTTATTTTTAAAATTATCCTAAATAAAATCTTATACTTTGTCACTTTTATTATAGTACCTTAATCCTTTGTGATTAATGGCATCATTACAATTATATTTGTCTCAGTTTTAAATTTTACAAAATAATAGTACTTATCATTTACTTCTACCACAATACCTTCATATATTATTTCTTACACATTTTAATGATTATCAAATCTCAGGAGCATGAGATTCAAATTACACGATGATGTCCAAATTACCTTATGATGAGTGGACGATATGGCAAAAGTGATGGGATGTCACTTCTGTTATTAAGTTACAAGAAATCTTCATAAAGAGCAAAGCCAGCTGCCATACTGTTAGATGTCCTACGGAAAGGCCCAAATATAAGGAACTGAGGGTTGCCTCTAATTAACAGCAAGAAAGTAACTGAGGCACTCAAACCAACAGCCTTTGAGGAAGTGGATCCTGCCAACATCCATGTACATAAAGCTTAGAAGCTGATTCTCCCCCCAGGTAAGCCTTCAGATTAGACCATATCCTCAAATGACATCTTAACTGAGGCCTTCTGAAATATCTTGAGGCAAAGACAGCCAAGTAAGCTGACATTAAATTGTGAGGTAAAAACTGTTGTTTTAAATATGTTTCAGTATAGTTTGTCACTTATCATTAGAAGCTACAACAGAGTTATCTGAAGAAAATATGTCCATGATTTTCTTTATATAAAGAAGGATATTATCATTATGTACATTTGTAAAGAAAGAATGACATCTATAAACCTCCCATATTAATTATACAAATGTGTTCACATAATAAAGACATACTAAGTAGATATGGATTGCTACTATAAACTTGCTTTCTCAATAACTTAAAATTTTTCTTTAGATATAAAACATGAATTCAACAATTATCAATAGTTTTGCTTTTATTTCTAGTTTAGTTTAACCATGGGGAGCATTTTTGGATGGGTGTCTAGTTGCAAAGTTATTTCTACCTCATAATAACTAGATGTTTTTGCTGAATTGGCTACTTCTCAGAGATAGTAACTTATAAAAATTGTATTTTTGACTCATAAAAAGCATAAAAATGAAGGAGAATGAGTAAATGCATGAGATTTTAGCCATATCATCAATATTTTTTGTTTTACATAAACATATATCAATTATAGTAAGAAACATAAATGTTTTCACAAAATTTGCAGGTTCAGTTTCTTTGACCCAAGTATTTTGCTCTCTCAAAAATTGCTCCTCCCAATTCAACTACCATATTTCTGCTTCCCTTACCCACTCCTTGGGTATGCAAAGTATCAAAGCAGAGTCAACAGAGAAACTGGATTTTAACAAGCTACTATATTCACATCATGCCTACATCCTGCAATTCACTGGATGTAAGGAATTGGAATGAGTATGAAAAAAGCATCAGAATTATTTCCCTTGTGTTCTCATAGGGAACGATATTAAGAAACAATGATAGCGCTTTGTTTCCCAACCAATAATATATAAGACACTGTATATGGTTATCCACAATGAGATCTCCCCAACAAAGATTTTGACAAAATGTCAATCAAAAGGATGAAAGAGTATGGAAGAAGCCACTATTAAAATTTAACTAAACACAGAAATTCAGTTTTAGTCATCCGAAATTTTCTGTAGGTTACATTAGTGGCTCTATTATGGAAGAGACAGGCAGGTGGGGATGGCTTTATTAATACTTTTTATAGGCACGCCTTATGCACACATTCCCACACACCGCACCTCCTCACACACACATCAAATCTGTAACAGGCTGAATGCAGGAGCTCTTACTAAGGGTTAGATATTAAACTGATCAAAAGGCCAAGGGAACTTGCTACTGGCTGAAATCTCTTTTTTGACACACAAAAGAAATAACATTGTAGTATTCACTGCTTTCAAATACTTAAAACTTTTTTGTAATTTAGATTTAATATTTAAAAGAAAAATTTTGTAATTTAGATTTCATATTTTTGTATTTTAGATTTAAATTTAAAAGAAAAATTAAATCTTTAATGAATTAACAAGAAATTTTGAGTATAGATTTGCTGATACTTCTGTTGAGATTTCTGATAAAACATATTTTAAGAAAATAAAATCATACTAAAGTATTTGCTGATTAAGATATTTTTCTTGTTAATTGTGAAGTCTGTATAATTTTACTTTATTATTAGCATAATATTATAATAAAAAGAAAATAAGTAGAATAAAACAATTATAATCAGCATATACTGTATATTATATTACATACCAAAGTTTTATGCATACTATTTGTATCATCATGAAAACTGTTCAAGGCATATATCATTGTTTTCCTAAAATAGTAGGGAATTGGAAATTCAGTATATTCTATAATTCTAATATTCTATAATGTTGCCAAAATTTACACAAGTACATGTAAACCCTGTAATGACATCGCTAGTAAGTATAAGCACAAGGTCTAGGAGCTCCTGCTTCCAGAAAGAACATTAAGATCATTATAAAGCAGAGAAATTTATGTTACCAGTTAGACTCAATCAAGTCCAAGACTGCCTTTTAGTTTCCCTTTGCTGTAATTTTTTTCAAGCTTCATAATAAATCACCAGGAGCAAATCAGTCCTTTGCTTTGCCAACTCAAGGCAAAATGGCGTTATCTTCTAAGCTACCTTTGCACTTTACGAAACAATGGTTTACCTCTTACTCACTTTTATCTGGTTACATTTCCTAGAGCCCATAGATCTTTCACCTATGAGATGTAATTTAAAAAATATTAGTTAATAATATTGTATTACACTGTAAGAAGTGTTATCTTCCTTCTTAATAGGTTCATGGTCTTGATCACATTGGCCAGTTTTCATGTCCACAGTGAACAGTAGGAATCTCATTCTGTTCAGAGACCAGCAGCACCTGCTCTATGATTCACTATTACAGCAAACTGTAATTCTGTCATTATAAATACTTTAAATTTGTGATTAAAAACAAAATCTCATTCTGTTTTCTGACTAGAGGTGAGTTTAACATCTAAAGCGTAGATTATCCTAATTCTAAATCTGCAGGTAACCAACAGTAATAAAAAGAAAAGCAGCTTGGGAGTCCAGCAAATCTCAGTCTCACCTTCTCTTTCCTTTTCTTTTCTTTTTTATTGGCTTTTCTGTTCTTTCCTTTTATTTTCCTTTCCTTTGTTTTCCTTTTCTTCCTTTCCTTTTTTCTAGTTGAAAGGTTGTTATAGTATTCTACAGCACCCATTGTTGCCATGGAGTTTAACGAGGATTCAAATGAAGTTTCTAGCAGACATCCTCATTCATTTTAGGTGCTCAACGAATGGTAGCCATTATAGCCATTAACACTATTCTAATTAAATTATTCTGGGAAATGTCTTTAAAAAATTATTCACTTCACACAAATTAGAAAGAAAGTAGACTGATTATCTATTGAAATATTCCTTGGAATATGCTTGAGGGTAAACTGAGTAGAACAAGGCACTATTCTGACAATTCACCCACCTACACGCTTCACCATTATAATACAGGTAGCTTAATTTCTAATTGCTCAATTAATGAGGTGAGGAACACAAAGTGTGTTTTTAATGAGAAATACTAATTTTCAAGTATTGAGCAATTTGTGCCTTATTAAACATTAATAGAAATAACCACATTCCTAATCAAAAGAAATACTATAAAAATAAATCAAATTCTTCCACAATTGTCATTCTGCATTTAAAAGGCAAGAGTAATTCCATATTTTGAAATGACACTGAATATTCAAAATATGTATTTTTCCTATTAAATGTACTTAAATTTTATATGAATAAAAACCATTGATTTGACTGAAAGCACTATCTACAAGTGTACTTCAACATTAAGAGCACTGTGTAGAACTGGTAAGTCACAGCACATTGCTATTGGTTTCAAAATATATATTGTGATTATATGATTGTGATAAATACTGTAAGCTACAAAAAATTACTTAAGTAATTTAATAATCTGTGCAGAAATCAGTTACTACATTAAATATATATATATGTATAAATTATATTAAAAAGTCATAGGTACACATCTCTGGATAACATTTTAAAATCACATTATAAAAAACCGGGCTAAATGTAACATGTCAAATAGGATAATATTTCATATAGATCATATAATAGTAACATACAAAACCAAATTGTTTTCAGAAAGTATTGAACCATAATGTGTATTACTTGCCACATGCAGAATATGGGAATCAAAACATTTTCCTCTGATAACCTTTTTTGGTGTTTGTTTTTAACATTAGAAAAGTTAAAATTTTTTTCAAAGAGAAGTTAAGGAAACAGTATCATTTACCATCACATCAAAGAGAATAAAATACCTAGGAATAAACCTACCTAAGGAGGTAAAAGGCCAATACTCAGAAAACTATGATACTGATGAATGAAATTGAAGATGACACAATAGATGGAAAGATATACAGTATTCTTGGATTGGAAGACTCAATATTGCTAAAATGACCACATAACCCAAGGCAATTTACCGATATAATGAAATCCCCATCAAAATACTAATGACATTTTCACAGAACAAGAACAAATAATTTAAAACTTTATACAGAAACACAAAAGACTTGGAATAGCCAAAACAATCTTGAGCAAGAACAGAGCTGGAGGAATCATACTCCGTAACTTCAGACTAAACTACAAAGGTATAGTAATCATAACAGCATGGTATTGGCACAAAAAGAGACACATAGATTGTGGAAGAGAATAGAGAGCCCAGAAATAAACCCACACACTTATGGTTAATTAATCTATGACAAAGGAGGCAAGAATACACAATGGAGAAAAGACAGACTCTTGTATAAGTGGTTCTGGGAAAACTGGACAGCTACATGTTAAAAGAATGAAACAAGAATATTCTCTAACACCATACACAAAAATAAACTCAAAATGGATTAAAGATTTAAATGTAATACTGGGAACCATAAAACCCCCAGAGGAAAACACAGGCAGAACACTCTTTGATAAAATTGGTAGCAGTATTTTTGGGGGGGGGGGGGAATCTGACATGTAAAGCAAAAGAAATAAAAGCAAAAACAAACAAATGGGACCTAACTGAACTTAAAACCTTTGCACAGCAAAGGAAACCATTGACAAAACAGAAAAACAACCTACTGAATGGGAGAAGATACTTGTATTTGCAAATGATGTAACTGATAAGGGGTTAATATCCAACATATAAATAACTCATAAAACTAAGTATCAAAAACAAAAACAAAAAACAACACAATTAAAAAAATGGGTGGAAGACCTGAACAGACATTTTCCAAAGAGGAAATGCAAATGGTCACCTAAATAGACATTTTTTCCAAAGAGGAAATGCAGGTGGCCAATAGGCAGATGAAAAAATGCTCAACATCCCTAATCATCAGGGAAATGCAAACCAAAACCACAATACGATATCACCTCACACCTGTCAGAATGGTTATCATCAGAAAGAACACAAGTAACAAAATTTGGCAAGGATGTGGAGAAAAGGGAATCCTTGTACACTGTTGGTGGCAATGTAAATTGGTGCAGCCACTGGGGAAAACAGTATACAGGTTTCTCAAAACACTAAAATTAGAACTAGCAAATGACCCAACAATTCCACTCCTGGGTATATATCAGGGGAAAAAAAACCCAAATTTGAAAAGATACATGCAGCATAATGTTCACAGCAGCATTATTTACAATTGCCAAAGAATGGAAGCAACCTAAGTGTCCATCAACAGATGAATGGATAAAGAAGATATGGTATACACACACACACACACACACAGAATGGAGTATTATTCAGCCATAAAAATAATGATATTTTTGCCATTTGCAGCAACATGGATGGACTTGGAGAGCATTATGCTAAGTGAAGTAAGTCAGACAGAAAAAGACACATCATTTGATTTCATTTATATGTTGAAACTAAAAAAAATACAACAAATTAATAAAACAAAAAAGAAACAGACTCCCAAATATAGAGAACAAACAAGTGGCTTCCAGTGGGGAAAGGAAAGGAGGAGGGGGTGATATAGTGATAGGGGATTAAAAAGAGTTCTTATAGGACTATATTAAATCATTTGTGTGCAATTTTAGAAAATTGTAAAGCACTACAGAATTGAAAAAATAAAAACTTTACTAGACAAATTCTCTAGATAGGCTTGTAATGATGAAAGCAGTTGTACAAAGCAATGTATTGGTACAGCTCTTTATAAATTTTACTCTGTAATTAAATTTTATTTGCAAAGAACACAGGAAGTTCTAGAGTTTGAGACCATTGAGTCCTTCTATTTTACAAATAGAAAAACTATTTTCAAAAAGTTAAAGGACTTGGCCAAGATCACTCCTTCTGTCAAAAGAGAGATAACAATAGATTATCATTATTGCTGGTTGGTACTATGATTTTCTCCTCAACTCAAATAGACCATTTTAAAATTCTCAATATTAAGAGGTAACACTGCCTACCTAAATATTAAACATAAACTGTTGCTATTAGACAATCCTAAAGGGAACCAGATTGGATAAGGAGATCAATCATGCCTTAATTGTTTTCTATAAAATGCTTATTTCAAACAATAAAAGTAGAAAGACCTTTGCAGACTGAATGTACTCTGTATATGTTTAAGGAGTATTATCAATATACTGGAACTTTAACAACAATGGAATATAATGAATTGTTTAATGAATTTAATGATGATGAATTTTATATCCCATTGATTTTTAAGATATACAATATTAAATTGAAAACCTGAACGTCTTTTCCTAATTAAAATAAAAATGCCTAATAATTTAGCATTATGATACCATTTTGAATATGAGTCCATAAAAATTGGTATCTTTCTATTATCTAAAATTAAATATAAAACCCTCAGTATCTCAAATTGAAAATTATATAAAAATGATAAACTTGATTTTTTTGGTCCTGAAATGAGATTTAACTCACAAATAAGCTTTATATTATCCAAGTTACAAGTCATAATGAACTGACATTTCCCAGAAGACCATATCCAATACTGAGAAAGTTAAATGCTAATTAGTTAAGAAAATGAATTTTTGAAATTAAAAGATATAGCTTGATTTTTATAAACATTGACCTTGAATCATCCCATAATACTCTTTAACAGAAACATAAAAGTTTCATTTATTAAATGAAAATGACAGTTCTAGACTACTTTGAGAAGGGAAGACTTTATATGTATTTCCATTTTATCTTTAACTTCCTGAATCTTTCTTCCTTTAATCAACATTACCAATTTGTACTTAGTACATGAAGTAGCACAAAACTTACAGTCTTATCACTGATTCATAATATGTTAAAAATTTTATCTTATTTTTACGTACTCAACAACTGTGCCCCCTCCACCACAACCAACAAAAATCATTATCCGTTAAAAACTAATTAGGTAATATTATATGTACATGTTAGAAGATATATTACAACGATTATTTTCAGAATTTTATTTAGAGCCGTGCAACATTCTGACATTGTGAGTTACCTAAAAATGGGACATTTTCGATACATTGATCCTTCTTTCAAGCTTAAATAATTCTAAGTGACGTATTAACCAATACAATGGATCTAGAATAAATGATTTTGACAGATGTGTGAGTGCATGCAGATTTTTACTGTTCTCCAAAATGTTTTTTAATGTGTTTCTTACAGGTCTTTTCATGAGAGTGCTATAGAGTTCTGCACCACTTAGCATTTTCCCCCATTTTCTTTATTACTATTTTTCACCTTTTTATTTTAAAATAATTATACACTAATAAGAAGTTGCAAAAAAAAAAAAAGCAAAAATTGGTCCAAGGTATCCATTAGCAAGCTTTCCTCAATAGTTGTACATTCAAAACTAAGTGCATTCTAAGAATCTGGAAATTGATTGGCAAGAAACACATGTAGAATTGAATTTTAATCCTCCTATAAATTCTAAATTATGGCTCTCCATCAAAAACTACCACTAGTTTAAACACTTCCTATCTATTCTTTCATGCTTATCTATTTTTCTCATTAACCTGCAAATTGCTTGATAATCTGCAAATTGGTGATAAACTGCTTATTTAGCACCATTACAATTAAATTTTTTTAAGACTCATTGCAGTATTTTCATTTTAAATTTATTTTATTCTGTGTTAAATTTCTGAACTTTCTCATACTGTTATTTTTTCCATTGTTGCCTTCTACGTTATGTCCCTCATCTCAAGCACAATTTCATTCCTGCATTGTATATCTACATTTCTATTCTGTGTTTCATCAGCAAGAAAATGCTCTTTATTAGAAACGTTGAAAGTTTGCTGAGTTAGAATACAGCTGAAATCAATTTAGAGTTTATCAAACCTACTGTCAATGTTTGCCTTGTGTATGAGTGAAGTTGTAAAAGATAATGTGGTCCATAGTCTCCATTGGTTTGTACAGCAAATAAAATAGTATTCTTTATCAGATATTGTAAGGATGGACAAATCGCTATACGGAAATACATAATAATAAAAGTATTAACTGCCTGTGCAAATTGATAGTGAGGTGGCAGAGTGATTATGTGGAGTTTTAATCAACCTGATTAGTAGAGTGTGTTATTTCTTTGCATTGCCCAACAACTGGCATTGCTTTACCTCAATATGTCACTTTAAATGGGTAGCCCCAAGCAGAGCTCAGCTTAACAGGATCGTCTTTCTCTTTGTGCATTCCACTTCCCACTGTGTAAGGCAAAGCCTTTTGAGACTGAATCAATTTCAGCCATCAGTTTGTATGTGCTATTCTAGTTGGATATAGATACCTTGTGTGTTCGTAAGTTGCCACTGCTTTGCTTTCAAACTTAGATTAGTTATAGAACTTTGAGTCTATTAAAATTAGAATTTTTGTTTCTGAATAAGAATATACCATTTTCCATAATAGTTCATTATGTAACTATATAGTGTACATGTTTGTATTTCCTCTCATTTAAATCTCTTGAGAAACATTCACTTTGTATTTATTAGGTGGATAGGCAACATCAAGTGCCATTCGTGAAAATGTATTATGTTTTAAGAGTTTCAGTAATTCAAAAATCAGAGTAAAACTCTTCTAAAAGACTGCTTTAAAATTCGATTGCACCCTCCATTCCTAATAGATTTTTTTTAGGGTAGATTATTATCAATGCCCAGAATACAATATCAGGTTTTTTTTATTATTATTCTTTCATTAATTGTTTAAGAATCCTCTCTTACCCTCTGAATTCCACCTTGCATATAGACAGTTTTAGTCATCACAGGGAATCAGACTTCCCTCATTTGTAAAAGTTAAGTACCATGAAGCTATCTAGAGTGAGAGGGCATTGTTAGCAGCAGAAATTCCCCCATGAGGAGAAAACATCTGGAGCAACTGTTCATCATTTAGAAAATGTAGACTTCTGAGAAAAATGGTCATCTCTTTTTGTTGGGTATAGGGGAAAAGTGATTTTTGTGATGAGTGGATAGTGTGAACTGAATGTCTGTGTACTCCCAAAATTGATATGTTAAAATCCTAAACCCCAATGTGATAGTATTAAAAAGTGGACCTTTGGGAGGCAATTAAATCATGAGAGTGGGGCCTTCATTAATGATATTAATGCCCTTGAAACAAAGACATGAGCTTACTTTCTTGTGCTCTGGAATTCTTTCTCTCTCCCCTTTCCTTTCTCTCTTTCTCACCTCTCTCCTTTCTCTCTTCTCTCCGCTCTCTCTTCTGCATGCAAGGACACAGAAAGAAGGTATACATCTTCAAACCAGGAAGAGAGCCTTCACCAAAACCCAACCATGCTGGCTCCCTAATCTCAGATGTTCAGCCTCCAGAACTGTGAGAAATGTATTATTCAAGCCACTTACTCTATGGTCATTTGTTACAGCAGCCTCAACTAAGACAGTGGGTCACACTGGACTCTGCTGATATATACCCAGGCTGTCATAGGGCTCTCTCACTTAGAATTTCAATTTTAGGAATACCAAAAATTCCAAAGTTACCTTGAATTCCAAGAAGTCACCATTGCTAGAAAAAGGGTTCTAGCTATAACACAAACATCACCATTCTCCAGTTGGAATATGCATTTGGTATGCATGACTGGAAATAGGCATAGGCCACACATGACAAGTGGCTCTCACTTTTGAATATATTCGTAGCCGTCATATCTATCAATGTCTAAGAGAGTAGAAAGTACACTCCCAATTCTTAGATGTTCATGTAAGTGGATTACATCTATTCTTGGTTAGAAATCCTGAAACACATTTTCTTGTGAGTTTTTTTTTTTTTTAAGTAATTCCTCCTTCTACTCGACCCTGAAAAACATGGTAAATTCTTCAAGTATCAATGCAGTTAATTCAAATCTCAGTGGGACAAACCACTGGTATCTTTCTATTTTGTACAGGTATTACAAAACAGAAACTAAACATATTTAAATTAACATTTCCAAAAATCAAACAAATCTGGTTAGTATAAATATGTAGGTCAGTTATTCTATTATGATTTATTTCTATTTAAATGATCTCTAAATGAACACAAAGTTGACTCTCAAAGAATAAATCTAAAACTGAAAGACTGACTTGCACATATAAGATTTCAAAAATCCCCTTTCCTGCATCTCTATAAATTAAAAGCACTCAAACTCAAAATGGATTAAAGACCTAAATGTAATACTGGAAAAAGTAAAACTCCTAGAGGAAAAGACAGGCAGAACACTCTGACATAAATCGTAGGAGTATTTTTGATCTGTCTCCTAAAGCAAAAGAAATAAAAGCAAAGATAAACAAATAGAACCGAATTAACTTAAAAACTTCTGCACAGCAAAGGAAATCATTGACAAAACAAACAGCCTACTGAACGGGAGAAGATATTTATATTTTCAAATGATATGACCAATAAGGGGTTAATATCCAACATATATCAACAGCTGACACAACTCAACATCAAAAACAATCAATCCAATTTTAAAAATGGGCAGAAGACATGAATAGACATTTTTCGAAAGAGGAAATGCAGGTGGCCAACAGGTACATGAAAAGATGCTCAACATCACTAATCATCAGGGAAATGCAAATCAAAACCAGAATGAGATATCACCTCACACCTGTCAGAATGGCCATCATCAAAAAGAACACAGATAATTATTGTGAGGATGTGGAGAAAAAAAAACCTTTGCACACTGTTGGTGGGGATATAAATTGGTGCAGCCGCTGTGTAAAACAGTATGGAGATTTCTCAAAAAACTAAAAATAGAACTAGCTTATGACCCAGCAATTCTACTCCTGGGTATATCCAAAAAACCCAAAAATACTAATTCCAAAAGATACATGTACTCCAGTGTTCATAGCAGCATTATCTGCAGTTGCCAAGATAAGGAAACAACTTAAGTGTCCCATCAACAGATGAATGGATAAAGAACATGTGGTATACATATACAATGGAATAGTACTCAGCCATAAAAAGAAAGAAATTTGCCATTTGCAACAATATGAAATGGCTTGGAGGATATTGTGTAAGTGAAATAAATGATACTGAGAAAAACAAATACTGTATGGTATCATTTATATTTGGAATCTAAAAAGCAAAACAAACTGGTAAATACAACAAGAAGCAGACTCAAAGATACAGAGAATAAACTAGTGGTTCCCAGTGGGAAGAGTGGGGTGGGGAGGGACAATACAGGGGTAGGGGATTAAGAAGTAAAAATTATTATGTATAAAATAAGCTACAAGGATATATTGCACGACACAGATAATACAGTCAATATTTTACAATAACTATAAATGGAGTGTAACCTTTAAAAATTGTGGATGACTATATTGTACACCTGTAACATATAATATTGCACATCAATTCTACTTCAATAAAAAAGCATGCACCTGACACCCATAAGAGGTCCTTTTTCCCTTTTTGTATCGCCTAGTTAAATATATCACTGAAGGACATATCATTTCCCTCATAAACCCTGATGCTACCTCAAGTGCACATGTTTCACTGAGACAGTTTTACTGGACAGTTGGCCAGGCTCAGTCTTTCTTGAAATCATGTCTGCACAAAACCTCAAACACAGTGCATCTGAATCAGTGATTCACAAGTGAGAAATGGGAATTCTACCAGAGTCTGTTCACCAAAAGCTTAATTATCTATGCAAAAAGACAGAGACACAAACAATAATAAAACAGATGAAAGGATAAAACCAAGATTTTTTTAATGATTCCATCTGTTTACCTTTCTTAAATATGTTTTGAGCTTTTCAGAATATTTTTCTCAAAAACTAGAAAAATATATATGAGATACCATGGTTGTTCTAGTTTGCTTATGAATACTGGAAAGCTCAAATGCCAAATCTAAGAACATTAAGGGTGTTTTGTACATAAAAATAATTTTAAAATCTTTTAATGTATACTATTCAAAATAAAAGGTAAAAGCAAAACAATTTTATATAGCAGACAACATGTTTAAAATGCACAGTAAAAATAAACTCAAACTCCTAATATGTAGGAATAACAAGATGTGCAGAGATATTATACCTTTTTCTCAGGGCCATGGATTTTCAGAATGACAGGAGATAGCTTCTCCAGTGCCACCTGTTAGCTCTGTGAGCTTTTAGAATTTATTAAGGCAAAAAATAGGATTGTGTTAAGTATTGTGCTATGTATTCTATACAAATATTAAATTTGATCCTATCAGCAATGCACAATTACTAAATATACATACATATGTGTGTGTGTATATTTTTGTTTGTTTGTTTCTTTCTTTCTTTCAAGTTAACTGAGGCTGAGAGTGGTTAGGTACTTCTGTCCAGGTCACATACCTATAAAAACCTGAGCTATTGCTATTGCTTCTAGATCCAAGCTCCTAAACTCTTAAGCACTACTGTCTCTCATGAGGGCCTCCCCAATTCTAATATTCTGCTTCTGCTTTTTTTCAACTGAAAAGTTAGAGAAGATTCTAGAAGGAAGAAATTATTGGTCACAGAGAACTAAAGAAGAATTTGGGTCGGGGAAAGATGGACTCTTGACAATAATAGCTTCAGACACTGAAAACCTCCTTTGAAAAGAAAAAATTAGGCAAAGCTCTTGGCGAGTCTTTCAGGAAGGAACAAGATTGAAACTAATGTCACACATAAAGGGGAAAGCAGTATTTTAGGCCTGGTAAATGTCATACAGGAGACAAACTTACACATGGTGAGTATGAAGTAATAATAAATTTACAACTATTTACAACTTATGACGGGTTGAAGGATTTTTAAACTAAGAGTGAGGAGATCAGGAAAAACTTGTTTGGAACTAGTGTGGGGGAGGATGCACAACTTTTCAGATATTTTTCTGGGAAATGGAATGAAGATCTCACAACAGAGTTTACTTAAACAAGATCTTCTTCAAAACAACTTGCATTCATGGTAGAGAATAAAACAATGGAGTCGATGAAAGAAAACAGGAAACATGACATTTCCCTATAAGGGAAGTTTATTTCCCAGGATAGTCTATCAGTCAGCAGCTAAGTTCATAATGAGTACAATATAGCGTATTTTCATATTCTATTGAACTCTGCACAGCTTCCCACAGACACAACACAAAGGAACAAGAGCAGAACTCCAGGATTTTACTTAATTCAATATTGCATAAATATTAAACACCGGCAGGGAATTGTAAATGGCAAAAGGAGACTCTGCTGCATCTAAATTTGTGATGAAAATACCATGGGGAAACTGTGGTCCCAATTTTCTACTTAGGAAGACAATCTATGTGAGTAACAATACCAAGCTGCTTTGAAAACCTCCATATTATGTTGTTAGAGAGGTTTTGTTGTTCAATTCCTTTACTCTCCCTAAGACGGTTCACATAGATGTAGCTCCTGGCATAAGCCTTATTCTATCCCATAAAGAAAATTACACATTCACTCAGACATGCCTTTAAAGCGATATTCTGTTCTGTGACTAGCACAATGCCAGGACCCCAATCAATGTTGAAACGGAAAATTAACTGAAAATAGTAACGTTCTGGTTTTAAGAGGCTCCCTCAAACACAGGCTCTAATGTGAGTTCTGAGTGCCTCATTTATTTGCAAATTCAAAACAGCTTTAACTCAAATCACCACACAATGGATTTGAAGTCCCCTCTAGAACAGATTTCTTTATTCAGAAAGAAACATCCATACCTTATTGTCTCTCTGATTGTTAAATGTGAGTATAGCTTCTCACTCAGCCTGTCATTTTAGTCTATAAAATAATTTAAATTCAGTTTAAAAGTGTTGCTTTAACACCTGTGTAATCTTGGATATATGTGTGAACCTTAAAATACATTATCATATTTTATTTGCAAAAGATCATTAATGACAATTCATGTCTACAAAATGAGAATATTCTCATAATTTGTCCTTGGTTCTCTTTAAAGATCTGTGAACCACAAAATGTAACATGTTGCAGATTATCAGAGGCAGTACAACGTGAAGTAGAAGGCTCCTTCCACTTCCTAGTCAAAGTACCTTCAGCACCTTCCACTACACTCCGGTGTAATTTTCTTTTTCTTGCTTGCCATAAACCCCTTTGTCTTAAGCTCATTCTTTGATAGATTTTTTGGTAGAGTGAATGATATGCCACCTTCTTCAGCATTAAGAAAATTAAGCTTGCATATTAACATGAATGGTCCTCTAAGAATTGTAGACAGAATACAATTACCATACCTCACCAGATCAATGTTTCTTAAAATGTATTCTATACATTACTGGGAAAGCAGTTAACTATACAGTGTCTGCATCTCTGGGAGAGAAACAAGAAAACATGCAATTTTCTAAGTTTTCTGGGTTCTTATTTCTACAACAATTGAAAAACTATAAATTTCACCATCATCCACCTGAGTTTTCTGTCTTCTTTCCTCCTTATATACTTAGAAACAACTGAAATCAATGTGCTAAAATATAACCATGCTATTCCACTGGAATTCAGTGCTCCAAGAAACATTAGTGTCAAAATAAGGGAAGCTATTAGTTTCTAAAGGGAAAATTATTCTATAGGAGATGCAGAAATGTGGCTATTTATATAAGTCAGGCAGTCATTTCAATGAAAAAGTCTAAAAGAAATACAGTCACTTTAGAAGGCATGGCGAATTGAATGTCTCCTCTAGACAAAGTCTTTCCTAATGGGAACCTTATTTTTGGCCCCGTTATTGATATGATACAAATTTTCTTTGCGTCTTCTACTCTGCAGGATCCCCTTTCTTTGAAGTGTTGCACTCTTTGAAATCTGACCAGTTTTGGCAAGTCACTGATGCAAGAGACGAAAATCGAAGTAGTTTTGCATGAGTTTAAAGCAAAAAGCTGGCCGTCAAAAAATCAATCACTCTTTAGAGTGTAACATGATGTGTAAAACATAAAAGTTATTATTGCTTTAGCTCTGTTCTTCAGAAGAAAACAGGAGTTTAAAGAAATTCTCCTCACTTGTCTCTGTCTAGAACATATGCTATAATGCTTTGAAACTTAAGATCCTCAAAATAATTTAATAGCAAACCAGTAATATAAATTTGGAAGAGTTATATAAAATACACAGCAAAATAAAAATAACTTAAAAGAAGCTAAAAATACTCAAAGCATCTTATATTTCTGTGTTATTGTATTCATAATTGTAGTTGAACTATTCAAATCACATTCGAGGTTGATATACGTATTTCCATATTTTTGATTTTCACCCCAAACTGGAGAAATTCAGAGTTTTACCTAAACAGATTAAAATTCAAAATGCTAGGTGTTCTAGGCAGTTTGGACACTAATCTCACCCTTGAAGATTCCACCTTCATGATTAGATAATCACCTCCCAAAAGCCCCATCTCCTATCACATCACGTAGGGGTTAGGATTTCAATAGATGAACTGTGGCAGATACACTCAGTCCATAATACTAGGTGATTCATAGATCATAATTCTTTATATTTACATTTAAAAATCTATTTTTTAAAAATCTTTTCATATTAGAATATTTCTCAAAGAGAACAGAAGGCTCTAGTAATTACTTCATAAATCTGGGTGGCCATGAAAACTGACCAGTATTTCAGGACAAATTTCAGAAGGAATGGCACTCCAGCAATATGATCAATAATATGGGATCCAATGCCTAATGTGGTCATAAAATTTTCCTCTGGAACTCCTTGATGGATAGCATAAAAGGAATTCATGAAGATTAGTTTCCACTTCTCACCTCTTAAATCAGAGCAGACAGCAAGTTTTTACCGAAGCTTCAGAAAACTAAGCCAGAAAGAATTCTATGATGTCAACCACACTTAGAAGGCTGACTGACCTTGGGCTGATGTGCAGCTAGCGATCCTGGCAGTGCTCTACAGAATCACTCAGTTCCTGGTACCATGCTAATGCCAATATCCTACACAGAGGAGCATCTGGAAGATCAATAAGGAAACCCAAAGTTTGCATCAATGGCACAGAAAAGAAGTGTTTTGCCAGTATTTTATTGTTCCATCAGGAACTTATCCATGTTGCCTTTTTCGATAAACAGGTAAGAGTCAGGACAAATATACTTTTTAGAAGTCTCACAGTATCAGCCTGTGGATGGATTTCACAATAACTGAAACTGTATTTGCCTGTAATTTCCTTTCTACATCTGTGTCTAGGCCTTCTTCCACAGTTCTCCCGATGATATCCAGTCGGACATACAGGGATATACTAAATACTGCTACTTTGGGAAGGCAACATGAAAATAAATACGAGTTATCTGTGTTGGGTAACATTTGTGAGGCAGAGTCTGAATTATTATCATTTTCTCAGCTGACTTTCTAGTACCCAACTAAAGAAGAGAGGCTCCAATTACAGAAGAATAATGTGTAACAAGAGAGCACTCAAATTCAAATTAAAAGGCTCTCAGTTGTAAGAATTGTTGGATTTATTACCTAAATGGAAATACAGTCCAATTTAGGAAACTCATGTTTCTAACCAAACTGCTTTCAGTGAGAAAAGTGAATATTACTGGATCAAAGGCAGCAAGTTGAAAGCCACTGCACCAGGTCTGATATACACACTCCTGTGTATGAGAAGTTATGATAGTTATACATCATTTGAAACAATAATTTATTACAGATGAACTAACTGGACAGGCCAACAAATTTTCAAGGTTTGAAGACCTAGAAATTCTTGTTGTTTTTTTTTTCTTTTTAGTTATGATTATTTTTCAAATTTAGACAAATATTTTATTTTCTCTATAAAACATTAAGTCACAAATAGGAATATAATGAAATATAGAAAATGTTTCCATTTGTCAAAACTTTCAGTCCTATTTTTCCCCAAGAGTAAATTACTATTATTTGTTTGATGCGTAATCCTCTGGTGCTTTTTACACACATTGATTAACACACGTGAGTGAATGTTCAAGTACAGATATACATAAACTTACATGTTTAAACAGGTTCACACGTTGTCACAAATTGGTATGTGTTTTACACAAATGAGATTCTACTTTTGAGCTATTCTATCTTTTATCAGTTGACACTGCATCTTGGAGTTTGCTCGTGTCAATTAAGGAGAGTCTGTCTTACTCTTTTTAAATTTTTTTTTGGGGGGGGATACTTAGGTTTATTTATTTATTCATTCATTCATTCTTTTTGAATGGAGGGACTGGGATTGAACCCGGGACCTTGTGCATGCCAGGCACATGCTCTGCCAGTGAGCTATACCTTCCCCAATATCTCATACTTTTAAATTGCTGCAATGTATTTTTCTGTATAGATTTTCATTACTTTATTAAAACCTCCATATTGGTCAGCCTATCCATAGTTCCTATTTTCATAACAGTAAAATAATGCTGGTGTAGAAATCCTGCATACATATGCTTATGTAAGTGTAAGAATATTTCTTCAAGGTGAATTCACAGAAGAAAATGGCCTGGTCAAAGACGGCATGTTCATTTTCAATTTGAAAGGCAAACAAATTTACATCTCAAAAACTCTGCTACTTTATATTCTAGGAAGAGTGTATGAGAGAGTTAACCAGATAATACTGAAGATTTTTTTTTTTTTTTGCATTTTTGTCAAACTGATAACTGAATAAAAGCAGTATAACTCATATATATATATGGTCATTATAAATCTACTTGAAAATTTTGGGATTATTTATAACTTTTACTATTTCCCTATTAAACTTGAATTTTGACTTTTTCTAATTGGTTATTATGGCCTTTTTATACACTTAGAATAATTATGCACACTCATTTAATTATATTTATATATTTATATATTACATATAAAATACACCTCCATGTATTTTATGTATTGTATTTATACATGCATATATTCCTACACATACAACAGATATTTCAGTTTTTCACTCGCATTGAAATGTTTCTTATCACAGGGATTTAATTTTTTTATATTTTAACAAAATCTGTCAGTTTTTCTAAAAGCTTTTAGGTTTTGTGTTTGCTTAGCAATATCTCAATTCAAATATACAGGCATATTTGCTTACGCTTTCTTCTGAAACTTATTTTACATTTATCTGTTTAATCAATTTGTAAAGTATTTGGGGGCATGGTGTGAAAAAATGATAAAAATGTATGGGATTATAAAGGGACAAGTGTCTGATAGACATGAAGAGGAAGATTTAGTATTGTGAAAATATCAATTTTTTTCCACAGTGATCTCTGCATCTAATGCCATCTCATTCAAAAGATCAATAGTATTATTTAATGATCCTGACAAATTGCTACTAAAATTAATATTGATAAAGGAGAGTCTAGTAGAGCCAGGACACATTTAAAGTTACATAATGTGAAATGAGGACATGCCTTACCTTATGAAAAAAATTATGTATCTGTGAAAAGTAAGACACTGTTCTTTAGAAGTAGACAGATTGACAAGGGATGAAGTTGGGGACCCAGAACTCCATACACACAGAACTTTATTACGACAGAGGTGATACGGTGGATCCCGAGGGAAAGGAGTGTTTGCTCAACAAATGGAGTTAGGAAATTTAGTTATCTGTATGAAGAAATAATTAAATAAAATGGATCATCTCCCCATATAATACCAGTCAACTCCAAAAGGATTCAGAACTCACACATCTAAAGAACTTACACATCAAATTTTAAATTCTTAGAAGAAAATACAGATTAATATCATTCTGACCTTGATGTTGGAATGCATAACTGAAATAAGAGTACAAAAACACCAAAAAAAAGCTAGTAATATGTCCATGTTACATTTAAAAGTTTTGTTCATTAACACTTTAAGAAAAGGAAAGACAATACAAATTAAGGAAAGATATTTGCAATACATCAGCCAACAAAGAATTAATGTAAAATCCAAATCAATAAGAAAAGACTCACCACTCCAAGGCAGATAAACAAGAATGTGACTACCATAATATTCAAGAACACTTGGACGGCAACAACAGAAAAGACAACAACAAGTGCACCGGTATTCCCACTGACAGAAGATGGGAAAAATAAATGAGGCATATTTTTATTAATTTAGTTATATGCTGCAGTTAAAGTGAATGAACTACAATTAGATATGGTACTGTATGATTTTAAAAATGTATTGTTCACAGGATGAAAATACCAGAAAGTACCCATTTTAAGAAGTTGAGAGTTGGGCAAAACCAAGCAATATTTTGTTTCCTCAAATATATATATATAATACATATATATATTATATATATATATATATATACACACTGTGTGTGTATGTGTGTGTGTGTGTGTGTGTGTGTGTGTGTTTACGAAACAAAAATAGCAGTTACCTTTGGCCTCAATAGAATGATAAAGTGAAAAAGGCATACAAGGGAGTATAAGTTACAGTGAACACCACAGTTTCTGGTTTGGGCAGTGATTGTGTGGTGCCCATTATATTATTTTAAATTATTAAATAAAAAAGTAAAATAAAATAGAAGCATCTCGTGTATGATCAATGACAATAGTGTTCTGTAAATCAAATATGATGCTAGATCTAATTCTGCTCTTTTGAATTCCAAAGAATAAACAAGTCTCTTTATTTGGTTATTTTTCTAAAAGAGAAAAAGCAATTGTCAAACATCTACAGACTATTCGATCTAGTAGTACTTTTCTTATAAATGCAGTACTGATTGTTGCATTATTGACGTGCCACAACATTCTAGCCTAGTGGTAATGCTGTGTCTAATATTTTCATGTTAAATTTAACCTGAATACATTTTATATTTGGGGAAATCATGGAGATATTATTCTATTATTTATATGTATTATATACAGAATATAAGCCAATGAAGGAATTATATAGAAATTAAAGTCTTACTATATCATAATTGTTCCTGATTAATCATAATTTAAGAGAACTACTGACTTCAGACAGGAGGAAATTCTGGATTATATTTGCATCTATATTTAATGCTTGAAAGAAAAGATTCTGGGCATGATCTTAACAAATCCCATTCTCCCTTTCTTAATAATTAACCCTAACAATCTGCCAGTACATGGGTAAGTAAATAGTCTGTTAAGATATCTCTAAAGTCTAACAAAATGAATGTGGATTTTAAAGAAGTTATTCTTATTCTCCTTAAATCAGCCATACTAATCTTTTTAAAAGATTAATCAGATACTTGTAAGGAAATAAGTGTAAACATCAAAAATGTCCTAAGAAATGCTATATGATGTTTATTTTTATGAATTTCACAAATATTAACTATCAATATTACAAGTATATAGTGCTCACTAGGCAGTATTTCTCTCTCATAGGTTTAAAACTTCTCACTTAATTTGATTTTATTAAGATAAAGTTTATTAAGATAACTGAAGATTCACCTGTAGTTGTAAGAAATAATATAGAGATGTCTTGTGTACCTTTTACCCAATTTCCCCCTTAATAGAAAATTGGAAAAATTATAGTACAATTTCACAATCATGATATTGACATTGACACAATCTACATATTTTGTTCAGATTTTCCATGATGTAATTAAGAATTAACCACAGGCAAATGAGGCGTTTATCTTCCAAGACTTATTTGCCAAAGAAGAGGGACATCTGCTGCAGGTTTTTAAAGCTTTCACCCAGAAAGTACCTGATACATTTCCCTTCTCATACATTGAGAAAAGCAATGGGGATGGGGAAATTCTCACGACAGTATTTTTGAATAGTGGTAACAAGTATCATTCACAGGCAAACAGACTTCAGAAAATTACTCGGACTTATTTTTCCTATGTTTTTCACTGTATGTTTCTAAAATCATCCAAATGGTATTTTTTTCAGAAAGAAAGTATAAATACTTGGTAGCATTTCCTCTCCTGTGATTGATGAGATTGTTAAAGAAAGTTATCAATGGAATTCTCTAATACATTTGGATCCTGATAGAGATGTATTTTATTGGGCAAGCATATTATAATCTACCCAAAAAAAAGGGCAAATAAAAAGCATTAGCATATCTGAGCATTCTTCAGTTCAATAAATCAGCACCTGCTACATCTTTTTGGCCTAGATTTACTCCTATTTTGGGGGGAGGGGGGAAGGGGAGGCTGGTAAAAATATTCATCTACTTTTTTTCTCACTTTTTTCTCTGTTTTAGAATATTTAATTTTTATTTACATTAATTTCCCAAAGTTATAAAATATTAGAACTAATAGTCAGATTTATAGTTCTGTAACTTTTCTCTTCCATTAGAATTCTAGTAAACAATTGTTTTTTCTGTAGCTAAAAGCAGCTTACCAAATATAATAGTTAATTGAGAAAAGTGGACATTAATTAGCTATCAAAAGTACCATGAAGGAGTCTAAAATACAGCTGAAGCGCTAATAAATCCAAGGGTCAAGGGAGGTAAAGTTGTAAGAATATACATGGCTGTAATAGAAAAGAACAAATCTGACTCCATATTAGATCTGTTCCTTTGAGTTTAACCCTGTGCTCTGTTTCCTAGTCTTGCTGATTCTGCACCTTTGGTAAAAGAACGTTCCCTGTAGCCTGAAATATACAGGATAGCCTATTCTCACGGCTCTGCTGGTTAAGGATAGTAACACTTTTCCATTCATATAAAGATAACAAATTGCAGGATGAAAAAATAATGTTTGGTTGGAGGTTTACAGGTACACCATGATCTGACGAACATGGATAGATGCAAGAACAAAGAATTCCAAGAACAAAGAATTCCTACAACAAGAAGTTTGCAACAACGAAGCATACTCCCTTCCCCTTTTAATATAAAAGGAGCCTGAATTCTGACTTGGGGAAGATGGTTCTCCAGGACGTTAGTCTGCCATCTTCTCAGTCTGCTGACTTTCTGAATAAAGTTGCTATTCCTTGCCCCAACACCTCTGCTCCCAGTTTATTCGCTGGTCATGCAGTGAGCAAAATGAGTTTGGACTTGATAACATGGCAAGTTACCATTAAAATTTAAGGGGAAAATTTTTCAGTATATCCTCAGAAACAGTAAAAGTCATTAAAAAAAAATGATTTAATGTGTATACACACATATATTCAAATACACATACATACTCCACTATATAAATTAGTAAACTATTGCAAATCAGTCATTAAAGAAATCTATAAAATATAAAATGAATCTATTGAGAAATCAAGATTTTCTATACAGTGAAGTCAGGAGATCTACTAATATGGTATCACTTTTAATAAGTGTATATAATCTCAACATTGAGTGAAATGGGAAAGAAACTTCCTAAAACACAATGGATTTTTGCCAGATCATGTGTAGTTAGAATAGAAAGGGTAAGAGAGGTATGATGACATTTTATTTAATAAGGCAAGATTTAAGTATAAATATTGGAGACCATGATAGCTATCTAATTTTCAAACATCAGGAAGTTTCCATTATTTGTAGACTCACAGGCTACATCTAAATGGGTTGTAAACAATTCGACTAAGGGGAGAGACAGAAACAGAAGGAGTTGGGGGAGGACTGGGTATGGAGATGTGGGTGAAGAAAGAGAATTTAATTAGAATCCAACCGAATCAATCATTTAGTAAAAAGAAATTCTTCCTACCCCTAACTCCCAAACAGCAGAACTGGAGAATACCTATCCCATCTTGCCATTTCTCTTAGCTACATATTTTGACCCTTATATATTCTAAAATTTCACTCCCTAACTCTTGGAATTTGTTGATGCCTCCACTTTGATTTGCACTGCATTACTAATTGCTACCACAGCTTAGTATCTTTTAAACAAATACAGGAATTGTTCAGATTTATTGAGAAAGTAACTTTATCAATAAAATATGAGATAACAACAAGGCATTGTGCATTTTAAGGGACGCACAATACGGTATTTCTTTCGGCAGGGAGAGTCTGCAGCTAAATTCCAGAAACATATAAAGCTATTCTTGTAAAGTATATGGCTCATTCAGCACTGCACATAAAACTGAATCACTAAAGTATGCTGATTGATCAATAAAGTTTGTGGCTCCATTTGTAAAATGTGCAAAAATTGAACCATTTCACTGTTTGGTTCAGTGAGTTAAGTACATAATGGTTCAAACAGTATATTATGCATTTGAAGTCAAGCAAATTGCACATTGCAATGTAGTCAACCATGAAAACATGCTATTTTGGTGATTAGCTAAGAGTATTAAATTTGAAATAAAATTAGTAATTTGGACAGAAAATTACACAAAATGCTAATTAGTCACTGAATTTTTTAATCTGTCTTCATCTTTTAAATAGTTTTAATATTTAAGCATTTAATGTATTTCCTTAGAAAGCATCATGCTGATGCTGATAGTGTGCATGAAAATGGATTTATTACATTAAAAAAATTTCTAGTGCAAATGACATAAATGCATGAACTCAATATATGAGAATGTTTTCTTAACTGAAACCAAGCTTTAAAAATCTAGTTATTTATTTATAGGTTGGTCCAAGACCAGTAGTTATTTCCCTCAAATGAAAATATGGTACATTATAGGCTAGGTTTTTCCAGGAAGATTGAACCCTTTCAGTTGATTTTATATGTGGTCATGTTTACAAAATAAATGCCTCTCTTAAATGAAGGTTTTTGGAAGCTGTCACTTCCTAGAGACTCTAGTTCAGAGAGTTCAGAGCTCCAATTACAGCAGCATCTGGAAGCTTTGGTCCACACCTCTGTTTGGAAACATTTGTAATAAGGGTAAAGTGTCCCACTTAATAGCAAGCTGTTTGTCAGTGGAATGGTAAGTTACAGATTTAAGGCAAAGAGGATTCAGTTCAATTGGTCAGAGGCTTATAATCCTCTGCTCCTTGGTCAATACTAGGTCTAAAAGAGAAGTAGAAAACAAAATCTCTTTTCTTAAGGAACCTACAATCTTTTGGAGAAGCTTAATCTTACGTACAGAAAATAAAATGAGGAAATAATTGTAATGCCATAACATATAATAAAGATACTGGCTGTGTGACTTCTCATAAAGAGAGAATACTTGTGAAGTTTGTGGGACTTGAAATATTGGTAGCATTGTGCCAAAAGAAGTGAACATGATGTTTCTAGATCCTAAACTTGTTGCTACATCAAGAACAGTGTGAGTAGTTAAAGTTTCAAATTCAGGTTGGTTTAGAAATAGTTTAACCTATTCCACACCTCATGTCATTGAAACTGACTAAAGTAATTCAGCTAGATAGCTTGAAACATCCCAATTTATCATGTTGCCTGCCATATATTACAGAAGATTAGTGGTTACTTTTGGATAGATAAAATATGCCCAGATTTTATAACAACTTGAGGATAGGATATCTTGGATTTACTGTTTGCAGTCAGAATTTGCTCTAGGTTATTAAGAAGAATAGGGATATGGTAATTGTAGTATTTTAGGAAAATTAGATTTGGTTCTAAACAGGCTTTGAGGAAGATTAATTATTTCACTAGCCAAGTATGAGCTTATGGAGAGGTAGGACCAGATAAGTATAAACAGAAATAAGATAGCTGAGTTTTAATTTAAAAGGACTATTGACAGGACTTGATGATGACAAATAAAAGATGGGAGTGTAAGGTGCCTAATTTGATTCCCCATTTTGGAACACTTGATTTTTGATATGTATACAGGGCAGAAATGTTTTGAGAAATGCAGGACTGGGTTATAGGAAAGAGAGGGGGGCGGTCCTTACTAGAGGTAACTGCAAAGAGGCAAGGTATATGGTCTTGTCAGGATATGTGAAAACAAGGGGTAAATGTATGAGAACTGAAACTCAGGGTGTTTCATCTTTAAGGAAGAGTGCAGGAAATTAACACTGAAAGATGTTAGGCCCAGAGTAGAAGGATAGCTAAGAAGATGAGATGTCATAAACACCTAGATGAATTATTTTAAAAAATCATTTTTCAATTTACCAAGAAATCAAGAATAGAAGAATTGGGAAAATTAGGCTACAGGACTTGCACAGAAAACTCATTTTGTTACTTCATAACTTTCTATCGGTAGAATTTTTAAATTTTTATTTTTTCTACCCCTATAAATTTGCCTCCATATAAATGTATATATTTGTATTTGTCTGTGTGTGTGTGTGTGTGTGTGTGTGTGTGTGTGTGTGAGAGAGAGAGAGAGAGAGAGAGAGAGAGAGAGAGAGAGAGAGAGAGAGAGAGAGAGGATTTAGGAGGCATAAAAGGAAAGGAAAAGGAGATAGAAAATATATCATAACTTGATCAGTAACATTTGCTATAACATGAATATGAGAGTAGAACTAAATCAACAAGGGCCAAAGACAGAATTGTGTTCAGTGATTGGGAAATGTATGAATACTTTTAAAGGATGGGAAAAGAGCTATTAATAAAATTAACACATATTGATTGGATACTTATTATGGGTCCTGAATAATTATAGTCAAGGAGGAGCATAGTGGTGAGCAAAACAGGCAGGGTTATTGCCCTAATGAAGCTTACATTCTAGTAGAGATAATCAATGAATAATTAGGCAAATAGGTAACACAATCTCATGATGAAATAAGAACATGAAGAAAATATATTACTGGATGGGAATGGTATTTTTGATTATACAATCATGAAGAATCTCTTGGAGGAAATAATATACCTCTAATTTTTTTCAGCAAGTTTAGTGTATAGTGAATGAGGGCAAATGTGTTATGAAATGAGGTCCAAGTGGGTAGGTCATTATCCACATTATATGGGATCATGAGGAACTTCATAAGAAGTCTAGTCTAAATGTTGTAGCAGCCATTGTTTGGTTTTACACATGGTAATGATATAATCTGTTTGCTTTATTTTGTTTTTAAAAGCTCACCTTTGCTGTTTAGGGGTAGGAATGGAAAGAGGGAAAGTTGTTGGAATACTCTGAGAGATGCTGGTGACTTGAAATCAACACTACTATGTATAACCTGCAGGATGGTATGCGATGTCTCTTATTAAACTTCTGTGGTTGAGAAGAGAAAAAAAGAACAATGCCAGATTCAGCGTATGTTCAGGAAGTACATCCCATATGGGACTGGTAGATTAACAGGATGTGGGGACTGAAATAAACAGAGGAATTAATGATGACTTCTAAGTCCTTGGTTTGTGATATAAATGAATGAATGATGTAGCTATTAGCTTAGGTTGGAAAGATTTGGTGAGGTGAGGTTTAATTTGGGCAGGAAAAGTGAAAGCCAGCATAATAATACATTTGGTTTGATGTAACTATTGAATATTCAAAAGGAGACAACAACTAATAAGTTTAACATATGTTTCTAAACCTCAGGAGACCCGCTAGTATTTGAAATGTGAATGTGGAGGTAATAAACATATAGAAGCTATTTAAGGCATAGGACTAGAATATATATCATAGCAAGAAATTAGGAATAGAAAAGACAAAGTTCAAGGACTGAATCCTGGGGCTGAGAAGACAACAAGAAAAGGAGTCTGCAAAGGTGTATCAGAAACTAAGTAAAGCAAGTACCTCAGGGACAGGGAGTGGTCAGCTATACTTAACTATGGTAGGCAGCCGTGTAAGATGAAAACCGAGAGGCAATCACTCCAGTTAATAAGATCAGGGACTTAGGCAACTTCAATAACAGGATGGAATAATAATGGGATGGAAGACTGGTTGAGGAGAATTAGGGCTAGAAGACATCGAGACTGCAAGTATAGACTTTTTTTTTTTAAGTTGCTAGGAAGAGGAAAAGAGAAGCATAAGCACTAGAGAGGAGCATAATAAATTTTTCAGAGCTGGTTAGTAGTATAACTAACTTGTTTTTAGGCCAATGCAAATAATCCGCTATATGAAAAATGGAAAAGCCAAAAAATCTTGGCAGAAGAAATGTATTTGAATGGGACACCATGGGATCCAACACATAAATGGAATAGTGCCCGCCCTTAAAAGGAGGAGAAGGGAATGTTTCTCCAGTGTATTTGAAGAGAAGCCAGAGGAAACAATAGTGCAGTTATTAGGGGAATCGTTGCTTCAGTGGAAGTAAAATAAAGTAGTTCCCATCTGATTGTTTCCATCTTCTCACTAAGCATGAAAAGGCAACAGGGAAGTAAACAGGGAGGAGGAGAGGGGCTAGAAAGTGCAGTTAGAGATACTGGTAAGCAAAGAAGGGGTTGCCTAGCCGATACAGAAATTACTTCCACATTATTTTGGAGAAGAAATAATAATGAACAAAATTTCTTGACTAAAATAAAACAGAATTTTAACACATTAATAAATTGGTCAGCCACACAAAACTTCACCTTCCCTTTTTTAAAATCAGTGTTTCCATGGAGTTTAATGCAGTAAGCCAATTTATATAGTCTCTTTAAAAAAAAGGAAAAGATTAGTTTTACTTGTAGCTGACTTCATTAAAATATTCTTCATACCCATTCAGAAAGCAAACCTTTAGGTGATACTGCAGGATGTTAAAGTCATTTAAGTACAAATGACATAGGCCATATTTGCATTTAACAAGTTAAGGTAGGTCCATCCTACCTGTAGGGCTTTTAAAATGGGACAGAAAGGACAGATAAGCAAAATCTTTTGAAGCATTGGACTTCAAGACTCAAAATGTAGTGTGAAGTATGAAAAGACAAATGCCTCTGCTTTGAGCTCTGTAGGAATTTGGGGATTAAATCCACATTCATAACTGATCTGTGAACCCTACCTTGTCTAATGAACAGATTCAGAGTAAAACCCTTTGGGTTTGTTGGCTTCTTTACAATTGAATAGAGATGCCTCTAGGGTAACTTGATGGTCCACAAACACTATCACTAAAGACATCTTTAGGTGGTTAAGAAACAAGAAATAGAACAATGAAACCGTATACCTGGCTACCTATTCCTTTTATGCAACTAATCAAAATTCATCAGGCTTTAATTAAGCAGCACAAGGCAGCCCAATTAATTCAACATATGCTCCAAAAAGGCCTTGCCAAATTCATGATTACAACACATGAAATACAATTGTTTTGAATCGGAATGTTTTGTCTTTTCAATCTTTCATAATAATCCTACTGTTTTAAGGCTAACCTTTCCTCATGATGACATCCTGCCAAAGGGTGAAGTTGTAGACACAAGGATAAATGGGCATAAGAAGTCTGGGCAGAGTGTGCATGTGTAACCATCCTTGCCTTGTTTGTAGATGTTAAAAGGGCTATCTGTCATGAAAACAACCGATGTCCCAGCTGGACAGCTGCAGCTGATACTGCTAGATACTACACCTATGCTTTGGTAAGACTTTTCTCATTGCATTTGCAAAAAGCCACTATCAAAATGTTAGCCTGTTCATTAGCAACACAACACTATTGTACAAATACACCCAGAGATACTTAGCTAAGCTTGGAAGAATTAAGAGTGTGAGGATCAATTTTGATCTTAAGAGATAATTTTTCCTAGAAAATTCCCCAAATGGCTACTTACAATTTCAAAACTTTTAACAAGTTTAGAATCATCTGACCTTGAAAGAATAAATCTGAGATGGATCACAAATTTTTGTAAATTATATTTAAAAAGCAAATTCTAGACTGATATCCAAAAAGTATGTGTGTCTTCTCTTACTACTTGCTAGATTTCTGTTGTCTGCTTGGAGTCATAATTAAAGGTCAATTTTTGTGGCATTAGTAACCAAAGAAAATCTGGTCTCCAGAAAGTCAAAAACAAATACAGACTGCTTCTGTTTTCTGCACAGCCTCCCCAACAACATCAATTTTATTGTTGAGATAAACACAGAGAGAGATTTATGTAAGGTTTAAGATTTATGTAAAAATCCAAAGTTTAAAATAAAGCACTTCCTTAAGAGGCTAATATAGAAAGAAGAAATCCTCATGATTTGTCTAAGATAGTAGAAAAAATGTATTTCTACCCTTATAAACCTAAATATGAATTGCTTAATGCTATTTCCTGGCCACATAGATCACTCCTTAAATATTTCATCCCATCCAGATCCAATACATCAAAACCAAACTGAATAAAGAAGACAATATTAATAAATACCTAATAACTTTCCACTGTAAATTACATAAGCACATGACTATGTCTTTTTTGTTATTATATTCCCAGGATGTAAAATACTAACTATCACTTACCATATTTGCTATATAATAAACAGTTCTTGAATGAATATGAATTAATTTCTCCTTCATTTTGCATATAATCCTCACAATAAAATCTCTCAAGCAATAAAATGACAATTTTTATATCACTATAAAAACCTAGGTTCAGAAGAGTTTAAAGCCATGACCAAAGTTATATAATTAGTAATTGACAGAGGCTCAATTCTAATTTAAAGTTCTGAGTTCGCATAGCAATAGCTGCCTGAGACTCCTAGGTAACTAGGATCCTAAATCCTTACATTAGCTGAGAACTTACTCTGCTCTATGAAATCCTCTAAGGACTTCCAATGTGCTGCTTTATTTGTGTATTATTAAAAGCTGTATGTTCACAATATTCTCACACCATTTTACAAGTGATTAGACAGAATCATAGAGAAAATACATAACTTGAAAAAAAATACATGCTTTTTTCAGGATTCAAGCCTAGGTAACATGACATCATCAATTGTCCTTTGAAATACTATATATTTAGATGTTTAGTTCACAAACCGATTCATTAAACGAACAATCATTAAGTCAGACAATGGGGAATCAGAGGTGAAACACAGTATATCTACTCTCAAAAATCCAACAGAGGAGTCCTTTCTGGAAAGTAGATAGACAATATAATAAAGTAAAATGGCAGGTAGCTGGACAATAAAGCATTTACCAAAGGATTTTCTGCTAATCTGGAAAGTTACTTTCATTAGAGTCAGGATTTTAGTTGTGTACACTGCTCTAACACTAGCAACTAAATCTATACCTGGTTTGTTGTGAACAAAGCTTTACTAATGAATTAATCTATGACTTCTAAATCTTCCATCCCATTTCAGAAGGTATTTTGCCATTCTGCTGCTAAGTGGAAACAGGTATATAGGAAGCAAAACAACAATGCCTAGACTTTGGAATCGGAGATGTAGATTAAAATGAAGCCTCTCTCTTCCCAGTCATGTGGACATGGACAGGTTTCCTATCTGTGAATTGGGGCAACCAATACTTATTAGACAAGGTAAAATGAGAGTCAAATGACGTAATGCAAGTAACATTCTTAAATCAATGTCTGGCTCCCAATTATCTGATGAATAACTGGGTGGATAGATTAAGGATAAGAGAAACATGTCCTAGAATGAAAGGTTTCTTCACAGATTTTAAGAGCACTACCTCTCCCTCAAAATAACTAAATTCATCATAATAGAAGGCTCTACTACAGATGACAGCAAATGAAACCTACAGTATGCATTTTGTGAATTTGGCTATTTATTTTTAGTATCTAGTACAAGTACTTACTTTAATGAACAATGATGCAATTTTAGTTAATTCTATTGTGTTAAATGGCATGTTAACGGAATTAAGATGTTGACTAATTTAATTAGTTCTAGTATTTAACAGGAATAAATGTTGGCCAAAATAAGAATAGTCACCTTTTTTTCTCAACTGTGATACCATAGGAATTAGTTTACCCTTTTAATCAACTCTCTTGTTTTCACACTACAGAAAATTTACATTAAGAAACTTTGTGGAGAGGTTTCCCAAATAAGGTAGAAAGGGGTGTTGTCTGGGGTTTCCTACAGTAAAATAATCTCTGTTAATGTCCCTTTCCGTATTATTTATAGAAAGTTTTTTCTTATTCCAGAAAAGTCAAACAATGTGTGTTAACAAAATGCTTATGGCTTTCTGCTTTCTTACTTAGGCAAATACGACTAAAACAACATCTACCTCCAGGTTATTTAAGACAAGTTGGATGGTGAACCTAGGTGTTCTTGCTTGCTGTTTTTTTTTTTTTTTAAGTGCAGGAGAGAGTTTGAGACATTTTACCCCGGAATCGACAATTAGAAATAGCTTGAACTCCAAGATGTAGTTGAAACATAGTGATTCAATTGTCAAATGCCACTCTTTCTTTTAAAAAATTATTTGAAGCAAACTTGAATTTTTATCCTTTTCATTTTGTTTGAAATTGATTATGGATGAACTGAATAACTATATAGCTAGCCTGTATGTTGTCAAGTATTAAAAACATTTTATTTTTATACTTTTGCCTTAAAGTATCAATCAAGTATCATGGAGGTAATAGAAAAACAGAAGTGTTATTTGTATGTATTAGTACGCATTTAATTACTTATATTCTCATAAATGCTCTTTGAATTATATAGTAATTTTTAATACACTTAAGATTCTCAATTTATAAGTCACAGAGATGAAATTTAATATATATTTGACATAGAGTATGCAGGTTCAAACCTATTGGTCTCAGCAAAGAGACCAAGACTTATGACTGTAGTAAAATTTCTCCCAGGGACTAGTCATCAGGATCATTTTTTTTTTTTCTTTCTAACGTAGGAAGAAAAGTAGAGTCAACAGTGGAAAATAAACCAAAGAAAATAGTTTTAAAATAATTTCTCCACTTAAATTTTCAGGTATCTTCACAAATTGAATTACTGTATTTTGTTTTGTTTTGTTTTTTGTCATGAAGGAAAGAAAAAAGACACTCTCTGATGGCTGAAAAAGGGTACACACACTTAGAAGGCTGCTTTTCCTTTCTAAGTGGAGGAAGGAATGTATTCTTATAAAGAGGAAAGGACTATAAATGATGAACAAGAATAAACAGAACAAACACTACAAAGATGTTTTAGGATAATTTTGCTGTCAGGGGCTGTCACGTTTAATTAAAAGGAAGACTGATGAAACATAGAATTTGCATTTTATAGCTCTAGGCTCTTTCAAGCGAACATGGGGGCAACTGGGAGGACATGGGTCATTTTGATGGTCAGGATCAGACAAGTTGAAACAGTGATCATCCCAGGTACTTATCAGCCTAAACATTTTCCTGACTTCCCCACACACTACGTAAACATGTCTCTGTACTTTGGCTCCTGGTCTCTAATGTAAATTGTACAGAATTTGTGTAAAGCTCAGACCTTCTTGCCTCTGTGCAGCTTCCCAAAACTAATCTTTTTGAATCTTATGAAATATCTATTCTACAACAAATACAATTTTTCACTCACTAATTTTGCAAATGTGAAGTATTTTATACTAAAAATTTCTAAGAGAAAACATCACTAAAAACCTATTATTTCTACCAGAGCTGTTCTGACACACAGGTGATATGTGAAATTGATTCTACCTTATACAACTCGTGAAATCTTGTATGCAGTACCGTTTGCAGGAATGAATCTAGCCCTATTATGGGGTCATGGCATCCACTATCTGTTTCTGGAAATGAATATGACTATGTGCTTTTCCTATACCATACCTTCTATAAGATTAGCATATGAAAATAATAGAAATATTAATAATTATCTGGAAGTTTATGCCAGTTAGAGGACTAATTAAATGATTTTTTTGTAATCTCTCAATCTGTTAGTGAAGAAAAGAACAAAGGATAAAAACCAAACCACATAAGGATAATTTTCTATAAATGTGGTTAAGTTGAAATGAACATCTTAAAACATTCTTGGGCTGCATTTCATGTTAACTCATTCCATAGTTCAGAGGTTGAATATTTTTATGTATGCCTTATTTTCAAATAATTCAAACTAGGAATCAGAAGGCAGAATGAGGTCAGGTGGATAAATACATTAAGAGAAAAAAAAAGTTGCACTACTTCCTCCATTCCCTTCCTTTCCTTGGATGAACTTTCCTACTTAACAATTCCTCGGCGCCACAATCTGGCCAACACGTTGCATTCTGCAAGACTTAAGTTATTCTTTCTCCAACTCCTAAACTACTTCAAACGTATCTTTACTACGGTACTTAACAAAACTCAGATAAAGTGATCTGTGGTATGTCTGTCTCCCCTCAAGGCTATGAAACTGTGAATGATGCAGGCAGAAAAGCCTATGCAGAATATTGCACAGTGCCTGATGGCATTATTTTCAATGCTGAATGAACAATAATATCCACCAACATCAATATCAATAATATCGGTCAAATAATATTCAGACATTTTGTATATAGCATATATTATATAAGTTCACCTCAATCTAGAGTTAAGATAGTTATTATTCTCATTTTCCAATTAGGAAAACGATTGTAAAATTAATAAATTTATTTTTGTTTACCCAGCTTGTAAGAGATTGATCAAATATTTGAATCCTGAGCTACATCATTCCAAAAAAAAGTGCCACTTCTATTACAACACTATGCTGCATGGTTAACAAGGAGAAATGAACCAACAAAAAGTCCCTGAACTAGGCTGTAGTCAGGCCATGGCCATTTATCAATATTGCTTCAAACTGATTTGACAAGTATCTTAATACAGGAAGTAATTAAGAAGCTCTTGTTAATTAAACTGTAAAGATGTAAGCCTGGATGACTCATATAATCATGATGAAATCCACACAGAAAGGGGTGTGTATGTGTGTGTGTGCGACAAGACAAATTATGTTAAACCTATTATCACTGCTGTACTCACTATGGAAATGTAGGCTCCCAGTTAGAAATTTCCTTGTATCTTGTCACCAAATTTTCATTTATAGAGAGATGTAGAGAAGTTAACTTATTTTTCTAAAGAACAGTGTAGATTCTCATGTAATAAAGGAGAATGAGAAGAATAATTTACATTACCAAATAAGTATGTAGCCTATTATGTTTTTAGAAAATTTACACACAATTTAAAGCAGGGATTTGGAAAGTACATGAATCTAGGTTAGTAATGAATTAGTTAACTGCAAAGGTTAACACACCCACACATATATACACAGATACCCATGTAAAGTTAATACACAGCATGCATGTGTACATGTGCGTGTGTACATCCAGACAGTCTGAGCTTTGTGAAACTAATTATCTAAGAATTTTCCTTTTTGTCAGAAAACTTCCAAAAACATCTCTTCTACTTGGGTAAGTTTACAGAGCCATAACTTGCATTTGAGACTATCCATGACAGGTCCTGAAATCTCAACTTGCTTTACACATCTAAAATAGGTCTTCCACTCCCATTAAAATTGATTTAATAAACCCCTGATAGAATCCAAAAACATACATCTGACATGTTTGCGAAAAATGAAATTGTTATAAATTCTGAGAACACTGCCTAAAGAGTGGCTTTTCTGTCATTAAAACTGCATAGAAGGAAGACCTAGTCTATGTATTTTGCACATCATTTACTTCAAGAGGAAATAATGAATTTTCTCTCTAGCACACGTGCCCTCTGATTCGTCTAAATATCCTTCTTAGTGGGATCTAAAATGAATAGGAAGTGTACAATGTCCCACTCTTCTAGGCTACTGTTACGTCTTGTGACACCAAGATTTTATTTATTCACCTGGGAAGCTGTTCTCTCCTCTCTCTTTCTTCTGTCCGGATAATCTTACTCATCAATGAAACTAAGAGCATGCCAGTCACATTTTTCTAAACTACTTTCATAACATATATTAAAGCTCAATCTATTTAAAAAAACATGTAGTCTAATTTATTTCTATTTTTCATTTTTCTTACCATACCTTTTTAATTGAACGTTTCTATTGAATTATTTGTATTTTTTTAAGTTGATCCTTATTCATTCTAGTATAGTCTGGGTCCTTCCATGAAGTACCTGATAATGTATTTCTGTCCATTTTTCCTATTTGGTTATTGGCATTTTTCAAATTGATTAATTAATAGCACTTACTTACATATTTCACATGTGACTTTGGGTATACTTTTCGCAAATCTCTTCTCTCTGCTTATGACTTATGTTTTCCTTTCTTTTTAGTGTCTCTTGACAATTAAAAGTTCTTAAATTTACCACTGTTGAATTTATCAGTTATACCATGTATGGTTTGTGCTCGCTTTGCTTATTGAAGAAATTCTTCCCAATATCTATGTTACAAATATATTAATACGTTCTCCTATGCTTTCTTCTAGATGCACTGTAATTTTGTCTTTTCCATTAATATCTCTAGTCCACATAAAAATAAAATTTTTCTGTCCAAGCACTATTCTTCCCCTCTGATCTCAAGCTCTATTAGTCACCAATTTTTGTAAGAGTTTGCATTTGTTTCTGCACATTTCATTCTTCTCATTGAACTTTTAGTTTATACATACAATTCCACTTAGATGTAATTACAAGTATTTTTAGAGTAAGTCTTGAAATCTGAAACCTTTCTTGTTCTTTTTCAGATGAGTGTTTGTTTTACTTAGCTCTAAAAATTCTATTAAATATTTTAAAATCAGTTTGTCAAAATCATGGACAGTCTGTTGGGAATGAATAGACTGGAATTCCATTGAGTGTCTTAATTTAAGGAGCATGATAGCTATATGATATTTTTATAATATACCCAAATAGGTATATATTTATAAATATTTAGTTCTTCTTCAGTGTTTTCAATGAAATTTTGTGATTTTTTCATAAATGGTATTTATTCCTAGGCACATCATAGTTTTTTTGCTGCATTAAATATTTATTTATTTAAATATAATTTCTAACTGTAGCTGGTAAAAAAAATATGGGTTTTTTTGGTAACTGATTTTACATACAGTAACTTAGCCAAAAATATTAATTCTAGAAACTTAACTGGATTCTTTGGGGCTTTCTGCATGACATGCAAATAACTAAAGTATAATTTCTTGCTTCATAAAATTTACATTTTTTCTTACAAACTCTTAAGATTATCAAAATAGTGTGAAATAGAAGCATCCTTGATTTTTTTCTGGAACATAAAGGAATGAGTTCAAATTTCAACATTAAATATAGTATTTACTGAAAGAATTTTTGTGTGAAATACATAACCTTTATGAGTTTAAGAAATATTTATAAAATTTCCAGTTTGCTAATATGTTTTTTAAATTGTAAATGGGTGGGTGTTTAAATTAATCAAAAACATTTAAAAGTTATAAATCCCTTGAAAACTTTCGAAAAAGAGATATGTGATAAAATTTGCCACAAATTCTTCTTGAAATTCTTTAAATTTTTGCTTGATATTTCTGAGGTTATGTTACTATTATATTGATACAAATTCAGAATTGTTGTATAAGGTTTATAAATCCGAATGATTTGCTGGGCATTTTTCAGCTATGCCCAATTTGTTTAAATGCATCCACTGAATTGTGTACTTCTAGTTATTTTAATAATTTTAAGAATTTTTTTAAATCACTATCACTATACTGTCTTGTTCTCTAATAATATTAGCAACTTTCTCATTCATATTTATAAATATGTTATTGTTATTTTTTTCACCCTGTGTTTTCATCTACATTTTTAATACATTAAACCTGTGGGTCCCCTTCATTTTATCTATGATTTCACTCAGAGCTTTGTTTTATTGTTAATTCTGTATGGTTTCATTACAAATTGCTCAGTTTTAATCGTTTACCTATGAAAAATTGTAATCTTGTGTTAAAGTTGATTTATCCTGAGATAATTTTAATTTTTCTATTAGACAAATAAGGTCATCTTCAACTAGCAAATATGGGAAACTGTATTCATACCTGGGACTTTTTTTCAGATCACATGAGTATTATGATTGAATCTGCTTGAGAGCCACCTCGTGATTCTGACTTTTCAGGGTAACCTTACTTTTCTTGCATCAAGCCCAACTCTCCATATCTGTAGAGAGAGACACACTTCATTTTTACTCTTACGAGCCTATGGATCTTCGGTTCTCCAAATAATTCATATGCATCCTGTTAGCTATCCCAGCTGGGAAGGCTCTGGGTTCATTTCTTACTTCCAATAACCTTTTGGATCCCAAAGCAGAGATTCAAGATTTGAGGATTTGAAAGAATCCTTCAGGAAGACTACTGGCTTCAAAGTTCCCTTATTTAAGTGTTCCTGAGTCCACTTTATTTGAACATTTGCAGAATCCTTTATTTTATGTTAGCCCATAAATTTGTTTAAAAAGATTTTTTTCAAGTTTTTTTTTTTCTTCACTTTGGAGGGTCATTTAGAGTATGCAATTTACCATACTGCCCTTGCACATACTCTTCCTGATAGTCTTCCAGTTTGACATTGTCTTGATTTAAGGTTGACCATCAATGAGCAAGAGATCCCAAAACTCCAATATAAGCTTCTTTGCAACTCAGTAAGTCTTTATTCACATAGTTTATAATCTGTTTAGTACCAGATACTACATGCATTAGAAAAATTCCTTTTTAAAATAGCCCTGTGATACGTTATTTATTGAAAATGAGTAACTCTTCCAGAAAGTGGAATCTCTATCTATCCACATTTTTCAGTTTAAGCTAGTTAGGCATTTTATATACCAGGCACACCTAAATTCTAGTCAATAGTTACACATATTTCTTTTTTTCCTACATATTCACTCATTCATTATGAAGTATCTCACAGAGGGGAACCAAGAAGTGAAAAAAGATCCTGTATACTCCTGTGATAATTTGATCGTCTTTGTTGCAAGCATGTAAAGCTAGTACAATGACAGACTGCTAAGACAGTTAATGACGTCAGTTTTTGTTTTCTTCCAAGATGTGCTGCAATGTAGAGCTTGTCACAGTATTTTCTGAGATGATTTTTCCCCCACTCTACTCAAGAACCAGAGTAATTATCTCCTGACTTTGCTTGTGCCTATAAGCACCATCTCCATTATGCTGCTGCCATTAACAAAGTAATTAGGAAGGCGATCATTGTCTCAAAATCTGCTAAGTGATGAGACTCCACCTCATAAAATGTTCATTAGAGGACAAATTACCATTTTTTAAAGAAAGAAAACATCTCCTCAAAATATGTCTCTTCTGATCTTCTTTGCCAACATCTCAGGTTTGTTTACTACTGCTATTCATTATTACAGCCATTAGCACTGGTTAAGCCTGGAAGTGACTGTGTTCTGAATATGATTTTTTGAGCATTAAACTAACATTCAAAAAAATGCCTTTGTGGTATTTGTTTGAATAGATGGGAAAGGAAACACCATAAACTATATGTCAATGAACTCAATGGATACAGGTAGATCAGTTAATATGCTATTGAGATTGTACTTAACAAGCAGTATTATCTATTTCTGTGTAGAGTTTTGTTACTTCTTCACTGGAATGGAACAGAATATATGTTTTTTTGTTTTTTCTGTTGTTGTTGGGAAGGGGCACATATGAAAATTAAAGGTATGTGTGAAAATTAAAAGGTATACAAACAAACAAAATAAAATTTAAAAACCTAAAGAAGCCCAAATTGTGGCTAGAAAGTTTATAAAGTTACATGTTTTGCTATGTTAATTAACAACTATCCTAGTCTCTTACTAGTTACTGTCTTTCATATCTGATTTTTATTTACACATTTGAGTGAGACTAACATGTTCAGCAATTATTTCTACCCTTATCAAAATTAGTCAGAATTTCTAATTTGAATGTTTCTCATTTGAATATGTATTTATAAACTTTAAAAGAATGTCTATGAATAAATTGCCAAGACAAATTAAAAATACTGTTGAATCAGAGAATGAGGATGTTTTGAGCGTTTCAAATTCCCACCTTCTCTCTTTCACTTTAAAATTTCTCAGACAGGACTCTGAAATCCCTGTCAACGTGTGAAGTACTCAGTCTGAGCTCTCCAGATAGCACACGGAGCCTGAGGCAAGCCCAGGCTCTACAACAGGCTGCTTCAATTTTATACTCCATTTAACACTTCATTTTTATGCTCAAACTTCGGTTTAGTCTGCAGTGGTAAATTTCCAACACCTACCTGATTTGGGGCACAGGTTTGGATCAAACAGTCACAAAAGATAGTTTGGGTAAACCTTGGCTTCAGTGCCTAAGACGGGTGAGTGCCCTTCTGTTTATAACTGTGAAAAAACGTTTTAAAACTAAGGACCTTAAAACTACACAAAGTGAGCCTTATTTTAAAAGGAGCTACAAAATATGATCTAAAAATAGTGGGAGTTTCACAGCAGATGGTCCATAGATCATTTGATTGATACGCCATGCCAGGGAGAGCTGTTGGGAAAAAAATGTATGTAGTAGATGTGTGTGGAAATTACATAGATAATTAAATTCAGGAAATCGTAGAGAGTATAAGAATTGTTTACTTCGTTTGGAGAAGACTATGGGTCCTGAGAGATACATATGGAAGTCTTGTAGTAGATTTCCTCTGGAAGGGATTTTCAGATCCTGGCTTAGTTTTCTCGGGATTGTTTAGATGCCTTATTGTAACGCTGATATCGTTGGCAGCCTGTGCAGTCACAGAAGGTCCACACATAGGACCCTCTGTGCTCTGCTCTTGTTGCCTTGGAATTATTTGCTATTGTTGATCAAGAGGTCCTGAGCTGCCATTTTGTACCAGGTCCCGGAAATTATGTAATAAGCATTGCTTCTTCCATAATACAAATTGGAATTTAAAAAAAAATTGATTTGTAAAATATCATCTGGATGAAGCAACATTTCTCTTAAATTGTGGATTGACGAACATGGGAAGGGAATAAGGAGACCATGAGTAACCATACTGTGAACATCCAGGCCTTTGAGGCTTATCAAAGCAACACGGCACGCAGGTACTGCTTTTATTTAAAACCCTTGTTTTGGGTTTCTTCAATAAGTCCACAGTTTAGTTAGAAAGAGATGACATTATCTGATGTTAGGTGCTTTTGAAGCTCTGCCTTCTAAATATCAAGCATAATAAATAAACTAGCGTATTGTGGTTCCACATAAAAGCAAGATTGCTTTGGGAAAATAAATGCCTAGCAAAAACTAAGACAACAAATAGAATCTCTTTGCTATAAAAGTAAAGCAAAGTGCATAGAACTGATAGAAGTAGCCCATCTGACAATGCTGCGACTTCATGATATGGGTAGATCCAGTCAATTCCCTTTGTATGTCAGCATCTTTCAACTGTACCGATAAACACAGAGGCTAGGATGTGTGCAAAAAAAGACAGGATCTTCATGAGCTACATTGTCCAAATATATTAAAAAGGAGATGTTTATTACTTCTCCCTCATAGTGATACAGATGTTCTATTTTCAATTAAATATGGTTTCTAAGTAGATAGAGTCTAGTAAGCCACATTGATCCAGAAGAACTAAAACTAAGATTTATTTTATCATTCCCTGGTTAAATTCACATTTACAAATTGTTCTTTTCATGACCACCTCAGGGTTCTGCTTCAACTCAATATTAAACCATGTACCATCAAATATTAATGAGAAAAGTCAGATGCATTTATATTTTATGCTGAAATATAGCCAATTCTTCCATAGTGATAATACAATTACGGAACTAATTTTGAAGTGCATAATGGATTTTTAAAAGTTAACTTATCCATAATAGGCTGAAGCCAGATATTAAGTAAGATACTGGAGGTGGGGAAAAGCTAATGCCAGGACTGTAGCATATTAACACTTTTCACAGGAATACTTGAATTGGTATAATCCTAAGGGACACTAAATACATAGCAAATACTATTTTCGCCAACATTTTTTCCCAACATTTCCAGCATACTCTCCTTTTTCATCCTACCTAAGAAGTGTTTCATAAATTCAGAGGCCACGTTTAGTGAGGGGCATGGGAGTGTGTAGTAACCACAACAGAAGGGAATAATTTAACATACCACCTGTCTTTCCTTTTAAACCTTACTTTTCCAAGTTTTACCCTCCACTCTAGTCACCTGCCCCCATAATTCCATGTGCATGACTAGGACATTCTGCTGTACACCAGAAATTGACACACGGTAACTGAGTATACTTCAACAAGAAAAAAAAGAAAAAAACCCCAAAACACAAAGAACAATGTTTCTTAAGCTCTTTAATGATTTCCATACCACTAAATTTAATGTGTTTTTTTTTTTTTTCATCTTACCACTCCCTAGCATTGCATTTCTGGCAATACTTTTTTTTTTTTTTTAATGAAACGTTTACCTTCTCAGACATTATAAACTCTTTTTTCCCTTCCTGTGTCTCTGAGCATCACTATTCATTTTCCTCAGCAAGTTCATCCTATTCTTTTTATTAAATGAAAGCTTACTCCCGGCCTTTCTTTAACTCTGGCTTGTCCACAGACAACCTCGTCCATGTCCAGTACTTCAACCATTATTAGTATGGCAACGACTCACCCATGTGTATCTCTACACTACTCACCATCTTGGTAGATCAAATTCATTGATTCAACTGGCTCCTTGAAACCTAGACTTTTTTCCACACACAGTGAAAACATATGTGAAACAAAACTTACAATTATTGCTCAAGTCCTTATTCCATACATACATGGCAAATCAGAAAAAAAGAATCCTGTTCCAGAATGTTCTCTTTCAACTAATGCCATAACTATGTATTGAATTAAACACACTTGAAATCTCAGACTCATTCCTAAACTTTTCTCCCCTATACTTCCCATTTCTAAAACTTTATCAGTATGCGTTGCCTACTAAATATTTATAAAAATTATTCATTTTTTTCTCTATCTCAGAAACAAAAACCCTAGCCCAAACAGTCCTCATTTCTTGCCTAATGAGGACTAATGAAATAGCTTTATAAAAATTATGTCTATATTGACTTTTACTGACCCTGTTCTCTAGTCTTCAGTAAGAGCAATGACTTAAAAATTCAAACTCAAAAATGTATTTCCCCTATTTAAACTCTCAGGAGCTGTCCCATCACTCATATGTTTGAGACCAAGATCTGTCACATGATTACCCATGACACCCTGCATCCTGTTCCCTGATCTTCAGTCATGCTGCCTTTTTTCAGCACCATTTAAATACCATTCTTTCTACACTCCGAGGCTTTGCACATGCTCTTTCTTCTTTCTGCCCTATAAGCCCTGCCTCCCTCCATCTGTTTTTCACCTAGTTAACTCCCTCTTAGTCTGTGGATCTCAGCTCAAAAGCTACTCCCTCCCTCATTAAAGACTTCCCTTCCTCTACTCCAGACTAGATCAAGCACAGCTCTTTTACACTGTTATTACACTATGTCCTCAATGTTGTAGAGCTGTTCATTGTTGGCATTTTGCATTTTTGATTTGCATTTTGATTTTTAATGATTTTGTGATATCTACCTACCTATCTACCTATTTTTAATAGAGCAGGCTCCCTGAGAGTAAATTCAGCTCTTCTCTTGCTTACAAAGACTATTCTCAGCAGTTGAATAAATCAAAGTTTATTGGCAAGAATAAACTAATTAACTGATAAATATAAAGGCAATTTACCCAAACTGTTGACAAACATTTCAGTAAGATAAATCAAAAGCTTGAGACAATTTCAGCAATAGATCAGGTTTCTTCCCTTCCTTACTGTTTGTTTTTCTTCCTTCCCTCCTTCATTCCTGACTGCCTTTTCTTTTCTGGTCACAGCTGAGTACTTACAGCAGAGCTTTGTGCATCTTTTTTTTTTTTTTTTAACATTTTTTATCGATTTATAATCATTTTACAATGTTGTGTCATGTGCATCTTAAATGCTCAATGAAATCTGTTAAATGAATTAATCAATCAGAATATTTAAAATGTGCAAATCAAAACCAAACCCTATAAAAGAAATGACTTTGAGCATCGTAATTTTTTAAAATTTAACTATATCTTGACTTTAATGCCACTTCCATGGGGTTCTCTTCTGAAACCCAGAGAGATAGCAGTGCATGAGCTGGTCATCAGAAAAGTCCACACAACTCTCACACAATACAGCATCCTCTTTATGGTTTTCTAACCTTTCTCATTTTTATGAGTCATGTGTACTTTAGAGAGCTGCTCAGGGCACTACTGAACTTAAAGGTCTTAAGAGATTGCTTTCAACCATTCCTAGGGGGCAGTTTATAAAGGCAGCTACCCCAGTAACTCAGGATGACTGCAGACTAACAGTGCACTCAATTTCCCTTTGCTCTCAACTACGCTGAGAGTAAATTCTCAACAGGAAATAAAGATAAATTTCACAATAAGAACAAACTATTCCTCAGTTTTCTCAAAGGGAATAAACAAACTGAGGGAGCCGATCACTCAGAATCTTTGCAGTTTTCCTCAGAAGAGTGAGTCATGGTCACACAAGTAGAGTTTATGCAGAAACTCGAACATAAAATGATTCTACAACTCTGACCCCTGCACTTGTCTCCCACTTATTTTATTTTTTCTTTTCTCATTGGTATAAACCAGTAACTCCCTCCAACTTGTTACCCAGTCTGCTTTTATCAAGACAAAAATTTTTAGGCATCTCTCCTGTACTATCTTAGTATTTTAATCCCCAACCTGTCTGTAGATTTTGGGCTTTAAGACTTTTATATTTCATGCCACATGTAACTTGACTGCTATTTGGCCAGGAAAGCGATACAATTATCATGGGGCAGTTACAACAACATCAAAATGAATGCCAAAAGTCTCAGTGCATTTCTTTAGAGACACTGTTTGGTTCATGTAATGCTAATTTTTGGCTTCTTCTAAATATTCATTAGAAATCAGAGTTTAGATAAAGGGAAGAAATGGTCAACAGATGGTATAAACGGTAGGAAGATCCTAGACTTGGAGAACAAAATGAGGAATATGTGATCCCCTCAAACTCTTAACACAGACTAAATTAAATGTTAACTAGAGATCAAGAGTTTTCTTAATCTCTCCAAATATATTGAGCTTCCAATGTATTATTTTCTACAATTATCTTGTATTCTAAGTACAGATTTACAATGGGCTACATGTTCTCTGCAGACATGCAATAGGTTAAAAAAAAATTCTCTCATAATATCATCAGAAATAAAAAAAACAGTTAATCCTTTAGTATATACTTAAATAGTACATAAATATATGTGTTACCATGACTGTACAATACAGTTTTAGCATGCATTTCTATTTAAGAAGACACCATGGAAATATTTTATATTAATAGTATTTCACAACATCATTTTCAAGGCACAATGGCATCTAACTTAAAATGTACCTTACAATGTTAATTTCCCTTGTTAGAACTACACAATGCTCAACTTCTTTATTTATTCCCTCATTACATAGGCTCCTTCAATTAAATATTTGTTTTTATTTAATATTATTTCTTTGGATAAATTCCTATAGTCAAAACTCCTGGGTAAAGTGAGGTAGAACATAGAGCACATAAGTGTCCGATAAATATTTGTTGAATAAATAATTTTAAATAAATACATGATTGTGAGAGCAGGCACCTCCTTGGATATTATCTCCTCCCTAAAGAATTAACAGGTACTGAGAAGCAGACAGTGTGATCATTCCAGAATGGCAGCCTGCAACATGGTGGCTCTCACTCTATTTTTTTTTTTATACAATTTATGAAACATCTAGATGTGCCAAGCAGCTTCTTTTATTAAAACTGCTTTAGTGAAGTGTATACTGATACTTAACTCAAAGTTGAGTACGGATACACATGGGAGGAAAGATGTTCTTTCATTTATTTTCTTTTCCCCTGCTTTATGCAAAGATTTAAACAATAGCAGCTGCGAGGATAAATTCTGAAATGTTATGTAAAAAAAAAAACTTTTAAGATTTGCATGGCGATGACTGAATAATAAACTTTCATATAACATCTGATGCAACTTTTATCCATTAAAAATATCCAAAAAGGAAAACTTCACTGGTCCGCTAATAGTGTGCTGAAGTTACTTCCTCTATAAAATGAAATATTTGATGGAGCAGGAAGATCAATAAATATATTAATTCTAATTAACAGTGTGATTTTCAGATGTTGGTCATTAATGTTCTTGTAGTTCACATACAACAATGATTTTCATGCCATGAGCCATGATTAGATCACATGTAAGACTAATGATAACATACATTATATTAATTTTAAGTATGAATTTGGTAGTTTTGTTGGTTTGTCTTCAAAACCCTCATGTATTTATTTTGGGCTTGAGCTATTTGTGAGTGGTGGTGTTGGCTGCGGAACTGTGTTAAGTTTTGGTGTATCATTTTTGGGTTTAATGGTGTTTTTAATTTATTTAGAAATTAAATTGTTGCATTAAGGCACTACCATGCAATAATTAAAACTTCCAAAAAAGCACACTGTATCTTGTTTTAGCTGATCACTAAGTCATAGAACTGTCATTGTCAACCCTCTTAGTAAATATTTGAATATGAGAGCATTTTAAAATGATATATTATTAATATATATAGCTATATATATATATACACATATATATATGAAGTTTCTTTGTAATGCAGAATTTTATGATGGAAATCTTCATTAGATTTGGTTATATCTGTAGCAGTGGTCTATGAGTTTCTCTGCTTATGTAATGTTTTCATTCATTCAACAAATATTAATTGAATTCCACCTAAGTGGGCATGGTTCTATGCACTAGGATACAAGCACGAATAAAGGAGATAAAATCAAACACCTGTTGCTTACAAAGTTCTGTGTTAAAACGGCCTAGACTGAGACCAAAATGGGCTTATTCGTCCCCACTGAATAGAATTTCTCCAATATTTTGCCTCTATTTTGCATAATCATTTTTTATACTGAAATGTCAGACTACCCTATTTCCAATGCTCATGATGAAGGCTATTTCCCTTTGCATCCTTATACTTTTCTTGTTTCATTACATATTTCTTTCCATGCATCTATATGAATCAAGTACTGATTTAATGGACTTGCTATTTTAGGATCCATTTGTTAAACCTTCAATTTTCTTTTAAAGTTTCAGATCAGCTCCATGATTTAAAACTAGCACATCATTACTTCCGTATTTTTTTTTTTGACTAGAATAGGGGATTATTTTATTTTATATTTAGAACTCAAAACTGCTTGTCTTCATTAATACAGATGCATGGCACTAATACATAAGAGCTATTGATTAGAATGTTAATATTCACAACAAGGAAAAAGAACAGCAATTTGGAGTTGTCACAGCATGAAATATAAAAAGGAATCTTGTATTGAGAGGGAGGTTCTGCTCAAAAGTCTGTTCCAAGTCTAAGATCTGATGAAGCTGTAGATCATTTTGCTTAAACGTCAACCGATTAAAAATGCACATGCAAATTTTATATTGGAATTTATCCACCTCTATAATACCTTGTCCTGTTTCTATACTTAACCTTCAATAAACATTAAATTTTTGATTAATGAATAAACCTGTAACTAATTGAAATAAACCAACAGTGGTTGGTAACCTAGCCAATACCATTATGTCATGACTGTAAGACAGTGAACTGCAAAATGTTGTCCTTGGAAAACTACCTTAGTCAAGCTATACTTCCCTGTTAAACCATTACTAAAAAGAAAGGAGGTCATTTTGGCGAACAGGTGGACTAAGGGCACTCCTTCGGCTGGCTTCAGAATAAGCTAAGGCAGTGATCATGAACATGCAGCACCATGTTACCAGCTGCTCGGTGACTGGGTCAGAAGGTCAGTGTGGTCTGACTACATTACTCAGCTTAGTTACTATGTGCATATGTGTATTTTGTTCTATGTTTTTATTTTTTTCCTTTTTTTTTTTTTCTGGGAGTGGGGGTGAGTTAGTCAGAGGAAAATAATATACATATTAGAAGAAAATAATTCATTATAAAAAGTGATTAACCTTAGGATATGCAAGACAAGCACTGAAATGTGAACTCAGAGGCTACAGCTCTTGCCTTCCCATCTATTTCAACCATACCAAATTAACATCAATATTTAAATGATGTTCATTAAAAATAGTCTAGCATCTTGTTTACAAGTATGGAAGCCAGAATAAGACTGGCTGAGTTCACTTAGCTATGTCATCTACTAATTGAAGTATTGAGGCAAGAAACTTAATTGTGCCACAATAGTCCCACCTGTAAAATGGGGATGATAACGGTATAGACCTCACAGGGTTGTACTGAAGCTTAAATCAATTTATATTTATCAAGCTCTTAGTCCAGTGCCTGGCATATAATAGGCCCTAAACATGCATTTAAATTTATAGCTGGATGGATGAATACATGTACAAATAACATCGTTTCCTCTGTCTAGAAATATTCTTCTCCCATTTCTCACATTGTAAAGTACTGTTGATACTATGTCTTCCACTTTTAGATCTCAACATGCAGAGTATCTGGCACATATGGGCTTATTTGAAACAAGAGGCCAAAACCAATGCTTGAAAGTATTAATTTGCCTAAAATCAACAGCAAATGTCCATGTTCAAAATGGATACAGTAAAGATGGTAAGCCTTTTGGTTTTGACCACACATCTCAACTAAGCAAGGTAAATCAAGGTAAATCCACATCTAAGCCCATTAGAATAAAACCAAAGGAATAAAAACAAAAAGCATGAATGCAATCAAACGGAAGAGGCAGGTGACCTAAAGAGAGGAAGCCATGACCCCAGGGCTCCTTACCCTGACAGCTTACGGGCCTCTCACGTTCTGTGCATCTTTTATGAGTCCAAAAATTTCCTAACATTGTAAACAAACTATAGTAATCAATCTATTTATCCACCTAAGTACCTGTCAATAATAGATAGATACATATATATATACATTTTAGATGAGCTACACATGCATGTGTACACACACTCCAAGCATCAGTTGATAGCTGAAGGAATAAAGAAAATGTATGTTTATATACACAGACATACTCCCATGGAATATTGTTCTTGCCATTTTCAACAGAGGTGAAACTCCAGGACATCACGCTAGGTGAAATAAGCCAGACAGAGAAAGATAAATACTAGATGCTCTCACTTACATGTGGAATCTAAACTCATAGAAGCAGAACTTAAAATGCTGGTTGCCAGGGGCTGCAGGGTGGGGCAATGTGGAGATGTTAGTCAAAGGGTGCACACTTTCAGTTATAAGACGGGTCAATTCTGGGGATTAATGTACAACATGGTGACCATAGTTAATAATGCTATATTGTACACTTGGAATTTGCTAAGGGTAAATCTTGTGTTCACACCACACACACAAGAAAATGGTAACTATGAGGAAATTCATCTGTTAATTAGCTAGATTGTGGTAATAATTCCACAATGTATAGATGTACTAAATCACCATGCTGTACACCGTAAATATGGACAATTTTTACTTGTCACTTATACCTCAAAGCAGGGAGGGAAAAGAGAAGTGAAAATTCTTGGTGAGAAGTGAAGATGAATCGGGGGAAAAGTTCACCATTACGGGAAACACTGTCTGTTCACGAGTCACTAATTGTGACACTTTATTGCTCTATGTTCTGTTCATCATGTCCTGTTCATATCAATCCATTACCAAATCTCTGTGATAATGCTTTGGACTATGTTTGTAGTTCACAATAAGCCTATGAACATACTGAAGCCAGTTACATAAGTACTTGAACTCAGGGATAGCTAACTATAAGAAATGGTGTGTATTCTGGACCATGGCTGATGACTCTTGCACTAGTCAAGATGTTTGAAATTTTTCTGAAATAAAAATAGCTTGGAGCTTTAAGTAGCAGACAGAACACATCAAGATGATTTTTCTTCTGTATTACATAGAATGTTTTTCTGGTCTTGTTGAAAGGTAAAATGACACTTTTCTTAAACTTTTTATTTATATAGCAGTATCGTATGTTTCACCTTTTTAAAAATAATGCTTTCTCTAAAATATTTTTTTGTATCAGCTACTATTCTTAGGGCTGAAGACTTTCTAAGACCCTTTCCTCTAATAACATTCATTAGACAAACTATGTCATTCTGTATTATAAGAAAAAGATCCTAATTTCCAACATACCAGTCCTTTATACATATACAAAAATCTAGTCTCCATTATCCTTTTTTCTTTTATTTCTACTTACTGCTTCCCTTTAATCTCTGAAACTATTTTGAATTTAAAAATACATCAAAAGCAAAGCCAGTTTAAAACTACAGTTTCAGCATTAACCTACTCACAGCACAGAAAGATTCCTCCTTTTCATGCTTTCAGTGTTGTAAACGCCCGTGAACCCAAGCACACAAAGTCAGACCCAGTCCAAGGACTTCTTTCCATGCAGAGAGGTGCCAGAAATGTCATTAATAAGATGTTAACAAAACATGGCAAGGTAAGGAGTCCAAAAATACAGTGTTACAAAACTTCGAGTGCTCTCACCTCCTTTATAGAAAAGAGAGATAAAGAGGATCAGATTATGAAAATTGCTTTACCTAAACATGATCTGGGATGTACATATTCTCTCTCGTATTGTGGGACTATTAGTAAAATTCATACTTCAATTCTTTCTTTTTTTATATATCTATAGGATATTATTTGAGGCATTTCCACATTGATTTACAGGCTTTATTTTTGTGTGTGTAAATATGGACCTGCTCTTTAACTTATTTTTCATAAATTTACATATAGTAAAATTCACTGTTTTATTCTGTATAGTTTTTTTTTTTTTGAGTTTGACAAACACAGTCATGTAACTATCATCTCAATAAGGATACAAAACAATTTCACCACTCCCCCAAAATAACCTTGTGCTGTTCTTTTTAACTCAATTCTAAAAACACATTTTCAGGCCAACTTCATTATTTGTATTTCACATTTGCAAATGATGCATTTTGCCTTTTAAAAAGAGATTTATAGAAATAATTGATTTATATTTTTCAACAAATATTAAGTAACCACTACATACCAGGCATTATGTCAGGCATTTGATGCATGAGTAAACCAAAAAAGATCTCTGCCTTGTGATGTTTATATATTTCAATGGGGGTAGGATGGGGTACTGAGTAGTAAACAACAAGCATAATAAGAACATATTATATTACATTTGAAAAATGCCCTATAGAAGCAAAAATGGAAAGAGATATTGGAAGTGATGAGCTGCAGATGGATGATTGCAAATTTAAATAGGGTGATCACCACAACTCATTCCGTGGTTATGAAGACTGTTCAAATTCAAAATCCTTATGTGACACATAATCTGAAATTTTCATCTATTTTTACTGAATTTACATAAAAACATGTTAATTTTAACATCCTAATTGAGTTTATAGAACTCTATCTTTGATTATAGTTTTCTCCGTATTGCATTGTTTTTATTACTAATTAAGTTCATCTCTTCCATATTTGAAAGTTACACAGGCAGGAAATGCCTTAGTATAAATCTGTGTAACTAAATCTTTTTATACTTTAGGAATATGTTGAATAGTAATTTAAACGTCTGAAATTATCATCCCAACACCTAATTAGCATGGCTTTAAACGATGTAGAAAGTCATTAACTTTAACCTATACAAATGATACCAACACACAGTTAGAAAAATGACTAATGGAGATGCCCAAATGAAACCAAAATCAACCAATCTAAGCTCCAATATCCTAGATGTACAATCACTAGGTTCCATGAAACAAACAAAACAAGCAGTGAAATAGGAAATCAGAAAATCATAAAGAGCACAACATATACACAAATACACACACATACATATGTCCACACTCCGCGGGGCTTTTGCTACGTGGAAAAATTAAAGAGATTTGGGACTCAGGGATACAAGGCATAGATAAGAATGGAATTGAGTAAAGGGACAGGGCATGACTGAAAAAAAGAATAAATGCAAATGTATAAACTAGTTGAACAAATTAAATTATGAGGTTATCTAACTTCCACTGGGAACTCCTCAACCACTGGCCACCATATATATTAAATCTCCAAGCAAGACACTGAAGGATTCTCTCCTGGGGAACTTGACTGGTCTAGGAGTTAGGACCTCAAAATACTAACATCTGGGGTTCCCCAAGAAAGTGAACAATTTTGCTCTAGATTGCTCTAACTGAAACTCATCAGTCCCAAGCACTGCTGATCCACATAGAACTTCCAAACAAATTTTAATGTGTTACTTTTAAGTATGAAATGATGGCCAGGAATCATCAGAATTGAGAAAAGCCTCCAAGGTGAAAGAAAGAGTCCAAAATATATGTGTAAAGGAAAGGAGGAAATAAGACAAAGTAGATTTAAGCCCTCTCCATTATATTCTAGAGATAAAAAAGTTGTCTACTTTATTCCCAGAAATTTGGCATTAAGCTTAATATATAATACTTGCTCAGTAAATTTTTGCAGGAACTTATAAGTTTGAGTGCATACATTAATTATATGTACAGGTATGTGTGTTTGTGTGTCTATTCATGTATTTACATACATGCATCTATGTTTTAAATACCAATACACAAAATATTGTATACCAGTATAGAAATCCATGTTTGTATTAAGCATTTTATTTAATATACTTTAAATTTGAACAAAAATGCATTTTGGGAAAAATGTACATGTTATGCTTAGTAAGAAATAATAGCTAATGATTATTAAGGTTCACAAAATGCTAGATACAGTTCTATATTCTTCACGTAAATTAAAAGGCATAATCATCAGAGCAAATTATTTTCAAACTGACATAGAGAAAGGTTAAGTGATTTGTCCATGTACAGAGTAGGAAATAACAGCCAATATTTAAACCTAGGGTTTCTAACAAAGGACACAAATCTCAAAAGGCAAAATAATAAGAAAACATATTCTGAGCACTCCTTGGGTTCATTTTTAAAGATTATAAATTTAGTGTCATTTAATGACATGTTCCTAGGATCCTCAGGTGCAAGAATATTTCTTCACCAACATACTAAATGGTTTCCTTCAGCAAATATTAGAATAACTAGTTTCACAGATTCTAGGTATATAGGTGAGTATATCTGAGTTAGAGACAACTGAACACTGAAAATGGAAAACATAAGCCTTTCAACCTCGGGTACAGTTAATGAGAGGGGAGGATACCAACTAGACAGTGTTGGTTTTTATTTGAAATGCAGGTCCAATGTCCTGAGTAGCTTCTATAATCTTCTCAGAAGTGCTAGATTAAATGTCACATGTGTAGAAGGTCCTTCCCCAAAATCACATTGTGGTAAAAATGATACAACCATTTATGGGATAGTTTGCTATCTAACAGCTCATTTTTAAAGCATTATCACTTCACTGGATCTCTGATCCAGAATCTGATTTTAATATAATTGATTTAAATAAATAACCTATGTTCAGTCCCAGGTTGCTCCCTTGTTATGATTTATTCCTGAATCTACAAAAGATAGTTCCTCCTTCCTGATGAGCTGAGACCTATGGTAACCTCCGCACCTCATGTAGTAATAGAAACAAGATGTAAACCATGAGTCCCCATGGTGACCATTAAAATGACAATTTAAAGCACAGAAAATTCAGTGTGTTGTGGCTCTCTTAATGGAAGGTGGTACTTAACCCATAGATAAGTGATGCTATGACATTACTCCCCTTGCAGATTAAAGAAAACTCAGGTCCTACCTTATGACCCCACTTCCATAAATTAGATGAGTCAGAAAATGATGCCCTTCTGAATGCAGAGCAAAGTGTTAAACTCCTGCCTTAGCAAGATGATTAATTAAATGCTTAATTAGGGAAGGATCTGAAATCAGAGGGTCCTTGTTACTGAGCTTTTGCAAAATCTTTATCTGGCTATAATTAGGCTTTAATTAGTAAATTCATACTTTTTAGAGGTCAATATCTTTAAGATTCCTTACTATTCTCAGTGAAAGTTTCCGGCCATGAGGGTGGAACGTCATCCTTATGCTAATACTCAGAATTGTACTGAATTCAACCAAGACATAATAACCAAGTGCTTAGGCTACTGGACACCGATGCAAGCCTTCAATTATGATTGAACCCAGTGGTGCCTGGTGAGGAAATTTTAGAGTTCCTTACAAGGCAGAATTCTCTCCAAGGAACCCACTAGTTGAACTGGGTATATAATATCTGCAGTTGGGTTCACACTGAATGATTAAACAAAAAGATGAATATAGCATGTTACTTGAGAAATACAGAAATACATAATTACATTTCTGCTCTATCAACCTCCACTGATAAATACAATAGCATATACTGGTAGCAAATTTGATTAAACTTATACTACTGGTAAGTCTTAGACTACTTTTTTTTAAAATTGAAGAATAATTGACATACAGTATTATTTCTATTAGTTTCAGGTGTATATATTACTTAAAAATATTTCTTATAACCTCTTTCTATAGGGACTTAAGATTATGTTTTAACAACTTCCACTTGGAAGCCAGAGTTTCATCTCCATTAGCCTCTGAAATATTTTATTGTTGTCCACATAAATCATAGCCCAAATTTAACCTACTTTCATCACTGACATTTTTCTTTTGAGGCCACTGCTCAAGAGAAGGTGCTTCTTTTCAGCAGATACAAACACCGTGTAAACTGCCTTCTGGATAATTTTAGCCCTGATCATAGTGACATGTTGATATGCATGCCAAGCAAAGATACACTATGCAAGATGCACTCTCCAAAGAGACACAGCCTGTAAGCACAGTGCAAATCACAGACCCAGGAGAAGATTCTGAAAAGCCTGCATCATGTTTTTCTGTCAAGCAAAATATCTCTCTGAGTGCCACACTGACAGGGTTACTTATATGAGCATATTCTCATAAATAAATAAAAATTCATACAGTTAAAAAAAATGAAAATTTAAATCAGGACTTCCTTGTGAGTTTTCATCTAATAGAGATTTCCCTAGACTTTCTTTAAACAGTGAACTCAAGTATTATATTTAAACTTGATTCAATTTAGAAAAAAATATTATTCATAGGAAGTTTATGAGTTTTCATATAACATGTTACAATCTCAGTAGTGACTTGAGCCAACCTGGTTTGTTCAATGTGCTAAGCTATATTATTAATTTAACTTTTTTGTGATAACTGTAGCTTTATACTTCATTAAAAAAAATACAGAAAGATCTTGTGTGCTATTTACAGAGTTACTAGCAATGAGAATATCTTGGAAAATTATAGAACCTAACAGCCAGGATACCGACATTAATACAGTCAAGATTCAGAATACTTCCATCACCACTAAGATCCCTCATGTTGTACTTTTAGTCACACTCACTTCTGTCCCACCCAACCAGTCTTTCGCTTCTGGCCACCATGAATCTGTTTTCCATTTCTACAATTTCATCATTTCAAGACAGTTATCAGTAGAATTATTCAGTGTGTCATCTTTTGAGTTTGGCTTTTTTTTCTACCTAGTATTATTCTCTAGAGATGGATTCAGTTTGTTGTGTGCATCAAGAGTTCATTCTTTTTCCTTGCTGAGTAGTATTCCATGGTATGAAAGTACCATTACCTGAGTGACCATTCACTCATTAAAGGACATCTAGAGAGTTTCCAGTTTGGGGCTATTATGTATAAAGCTGATGTAAAGACTTATGAAGAGATTTTTATGTGAACATAAATTTCATTTCTCTGGGATAAATTCCAGGAGTATAATTGTGAGTCATGTTGTAGTCTGCATGTTCAGCTTTATGAAAAACTATCAAAATTTGTTTCAGAGAGGCTGTATAATTTTATAATCCCACCAGCAATGTATGAGTTATCCAGTGTCTCTACTTCCTCACCAGTAGTTGTTGTTTAACTGTTAATTATTTTAGCCATTTTCATAGGTGAGCAGTGATACCTTATTATGGATTTAATTTGCATTTATTTAATGGCCAATGATATTGAACATCTTTTCAAGTGCTTTCTATGTCTTTGGTAAAATATCTATTCCTGCCTTTTGTGCATTTACCACTTTTGGTTTGTTTTTGCTGTTCTGTATTGAAAGTTCTTTTTATACTCTAGATACTAGCCCCTTTTTAGATATATAGTTTGCAAATACTTTCTCCCAGTCTGTAGCTTCTCTTTTATTCTCTTCCAAGTTCTTTCACAGGGCATAAGTTTTCACCTTGATGAGGCCCAATTATCAGTTTTCCTGTAACAGATCATCTGTTTTGATGTCAAGTCTAAGAAATCTTTGCCTGGCTCTAGACCCTGAAGAATTTTCCAAAGTTTTTATTCTAAAAGTTTTATAATTTTATCTTTTACATTTTACTCCATGATCCAGTTTAATTTTTTTTTAATCAGGTATGAAACTTATGTTAAGATTAATCTTTTGGTGTGCATGGATGTTCAATAGCTCCAGCACAATTTGTTGAAAGTCTATCTCATCTACACTTAATTCCTTTTGTACCTTTGTCAAAAAGCAGTAGGGAGTACCTGTGTAGGATTATCTGAGTTCTCTTTTCTGTTCCATTGATCTTTATGTGTGTTCCTTTGCCAAAACCACACTGTCTTGACTATTGTAGTTGTATAGTTATTCTTGAAATCAGTTTTACTGCTTTCTCTCACTTTATTCTTCTTTTCCAAAATTGTTCAGCTCTTCCAGTTCCATTGCCTTTCTTATATAAATTTTAGAATAATATTGTCTAAAATTTGATGACATTTCAATTAATCTGGATATCAACTTTCAAAAGAAGTTGTGTCAAAACTATGTATCAATTTAGGTAGAAATGGCATGCTTACTATGCAGAATCTTCCAATCCATGAATACAGTTTGTCTTTCCATTGATATAGGTCTTCTTTCATTGTTTTCATCACTACCTTGTAGTTTTACTGTGTAAGTCCTGTACATGTTTCATTACATTTCATTTTATTTTGAAAGACTATGAGTAGTATTGCATTTTTGATTTGGTGTTTGTGTATTTATTGTTAATATATAGAAATATAATTGATTTATATGTGTTATCTTATATTCTGTGATGTTGCTTATTACTTCTAGGGGGTTCTTTTCCTGTAGTTTCCTCAGGATTGTTTATATACACCATCATGTCATCTGCTTATAGGAAGTTTTAATTCTTCCTTTCCAACATGTAGGTCTTTTACTTTTTTTTTTCTTGACTTTTCCAGCTCCATCACAATGTTGAATAAGAGTGGTGAAAACAGACATCCTTGTCTTGTTCATAACCTTAGAAGAAAAGTATTCAGTCTTTCACCATTAAGTAAGATGTTAGCTGTGGTGTTTTTTAGATGTTCATTATGAAGTTGACTAAGTTCCCTCTGTATTAGTCAAGGTTCTCCAGAGGAAATAAATAGGTAGGTAGACAGAAAGATATCAATAGACAAAGATTTTAAGAAATTGGCTCATGCATCGCGAAGGCTGGCAAGTCCAAAATCTTCAGGGTAGCCAGGGAAAAGTTGAATGAGTTCACTTTGCAGCTCACGCCCAAAGGCATACTGCAGACAGAATTCCTTCTCCCTCAGGGGAATCAGCCTTTATCTCTTTAGTTGTCTACAGACTGAATGAGGCAAAGCCACATTGTGGAAAGTAATCTGCTTTACTCAAAGTCCACTGATTTAAGTGTTATTCTTATCAGAAAAAATACCTTCACAGCAACCTCCAGATCTGTATTTGAACTGGTGTCTGGGTTACCATGGCCTAGCCAACTTAATCATCACAAATACATCCCTTATGAACATGACACTCAAACACATCGCATTAAACCATCTCCAGATAAAGACATCATACTTTTAACTAGCATGATACAAATATCCTGCATACAACCAAAATGTGCAAACTTTGAAGAGGATTCAAAGACTTAGGTGATGTCCACCTCTTTTTGAGATCCGATAACTTAAGTGCTATGATGTAAAGTTAACAACACTTAAATACTAGGATACAAAGTCAATTCACTGTAAATTAGATGATAAAGGGACAAGAAAGTGAAGAAAATAAAGACATTTACCATACACACATATTCATAACAAAATAAGGAAGAAATACTCATAACCATTACATTCCCCTCACTTCTGTAACTGGTCACATGGTCAGAGTGTAGTAGAGAATAACCTTTGTTTTGTTGGAGGTTTACAGGGACACCATGACCTAGCCCACGGGGATGGCTGCAAGAACAAAGAAAGCCTGCTGCAAGAAGATTACAACAATCAACTACACTCTCTCCGTTATTTTTCCTCCCCCTCCCTTATTTTTTGTATAAAAGGAGCCTGTATTCTGACTGGAGCAGGATGGTTCTCCAAGACATTAGTCTGCCATCCTCGTGGTCTGCCAGCTTTCCGAATAAAGTCTCTATTCTTGCCCCAACACCTCGTCTCCCTATTTATTGGCCTGTCGTGCAGCGAGCAGAATGAGTTTGGACTCGGCAATAATTTTGGCGAAGGCAGCCAGGAGCCTTGCTGCTTGTGGCCAGCCGGCCCCATTTGGGGAATTTTCAGGTGAAGCCCTAGCAGCTGCCAGGACCACTTGTCCTGAGGGTCTTCCCTTCAAAATTCCCTGAAGCAGCTCCGGCTGTCCCAGCACCTGGCAGTTGGAGCAAGGAATCGACGTTTAGGGGCCAACGGGCTCCATATAGTGGGTAAGTCACTCTGGTGTGTACAGCCAGGAACTTCTTTCCTCTCCATTTGGGCTTTTCCTCTGGAATAAGCCCATCTGTATTAGTGGGGCGCCCTGTTGGTGAGAGGAAAAAGTTGTTGGACTTTTACCCGATTTGCAAACAGGTCATTTGTTTCTTTGGATGCTAGCATTTGTTTGTGTTGTTTGTGTTTTGTTTGTCTTGTATTCTTTTCTTAAAAAATATATATGGGAACATTTCAATGATCCCTAAAGAAGGTCCTTTGAGGGACATTTTGAAGAAGTGGTCTGATTACATACAGCTATGAAACCATTCCTAAGAGAAAGGTGACTTCAGTTTTGTGTTTAGACATGTTATACTTTGTTTTGTTTATGTTTCTGGTATTGGGGTTTGTTTGCGCCTTTTGTGTCTTATTGTTCTTAAACTTACAGATATGGGAAATACTCCATCTGTCCCTAAGGAAAGCCCTTTGGGGCATGTCTTAAATAAATGGGAAAATACAGCTGTGAGCCTAGGACTAAGAAAAAGATGGCATTTTACTGTAATACTGCTTGAGTAGTGTACCCTTTAGGGTCTGGGGAACACTGGCCTGGAAATTACTAAACCATTCTCCAGTTAGAACTGTTTTGCCAGAGAAAAAGTAAACAGGAAGAAATACCATATACACAAGCCTTTACAAAATCCCATAATGAGGAAGGTAATGACTGACAGGGCCCAGGGCTCTTAGCCATTTTAAAGCCCCCTATAACAACTGCCACCCAAGAGCCTTAGGTACAAATGACAGTGGGGTCTCAACTAGTGCACTTTGTAACTTCTAAACTATCCCAGTGCCAATGACTCAACAGCTGGTATGACCTCTGGAATGCAAATTTTTAAAAAAGGAGTAATTTGGAAACAAATAGAAATCTTAAATGTCTTCCATAGAAGTTACTAAAAATGTTTAGCTATCTAGTCAGGCAACTTTGATTTGTTCTATCTGCCAAAAATCTGATTTGAATCCAACCTCTTGTAACTGATGAGTCTTACATTGTTGTATCTGACTTATAGCTAAAAGTTTAAAATGGGAACTATGAGGTCTCTGTGTGTTTGTACGTACCTATATGTGTGTTGTAGATATGTGGCATTGCCAAAATTAATTTGTAAAAGAGCACTACTTAATTGGCTTAAAGAAAATTAAATGCTTATATAAATACTCAGAAATATATAAGAAACTGGCCAGAATGAAAATCAGGTTCATGCGATCTAAAAAAAATTTCAGTACTGAATCGACACCTGGTATTTGAAGCTAGCTTAAGCCTATTGGTTTAATTAATATAGACATGTCTCAAGATTCATTAATGTTAAGCATAAAACTTCTCTTGTACTTAGGTTTAACAGAAGTCCAGTAAGACACTGTCATATCTGTCAGAAATTTGTCAGCAAGAAAAACAACTTGGAATAATATTCTTTTAAGTAACTTAAATGCATATGAGAAAGCTTTTGTGTAAACTCTTTAGAAATGATTATTTCAGGAATGTCTACTCAAATGATCTCCCCAGATATTTGGTAACTTAAAATTTTAGAGTTTTGCTAAATTAAGTTAAATGATGAAAGTTTATTAAATAGCTAGGTCATTTTCAGATAAAATAAGATATCAAAACATTAATTGCTGAATATTGACTTCCTCTTCAGAGAAACTAAAGATATTTAGAAATAAGTATTAGCAAAGGTTTGGTGCCACCCTAAAATATTCTCTACTACTAAGGGAAACATCTCAGTATGCTAAGAAAGTAAGATGAATGTTTTCAGTGAAAGAAGGTATAAGAAATGGAATTATATTTTGTTAATGAAAGAAGAGTGATTTTTTCCTAAACCTGGCTGCTTCTGAATGGAAAAGAAAACAAGGGACAAAAAAATATAGATAGAGAAAATTGTGGAAGGTTTGTGAAAGAGAAACCCTGAGAGAAGAATTTTGTACATGGTCAGGATTGGCTAAGTTTAAAATAAATTTAGTTGATTAAATAAATCTTAAAAGTAAGCTGGTACAAGATGACTAGATTTGGTTTTCTTTCTCTCTGTGGAGAGAACAAAGTTATCTTAAAATGTTAATCTGCTTTTAGTAACAGATTGTAAAGTTTCTTTTACCCCTGAAGTAATCTGTTCTGTATTTACCCTTGAAATATTTTTATTGTTAATGAATAAGTACTGTTTCACAGTGATCTATACTTTTATCTGACCTAGTAATTTGAAACTTTTTAACAAGCTTCCCAAACATCAAATTTTAATCAGGATTCTTTTGACCTCCAGCTAAATCTGGGATGCTTCAGAGGGCCCCTGAAACATCCCAAAGAGATTTTAAACTAGTAAGTTGCATTTGGTATGTAAAATAACATGGCAAATATTGTCAAATAAATAATAAATCTTCCTAGGTTATATTGCATGAAAAATATTAATATAGATATTCTAGAAATTACATGAAATCCCTAAAAAATCTGGTATGTCTGAAATGTTACCAGTCATAATTCTGATTTTTGTGACCAGGTCTCTTTATCAATTACAGTGTAACGAGGTGCTTAACCAGGCTTTTAAGTCTTTTATCATTTGCAGACAGTTATTGTTTTATTCTGATGCTTTTGCAAAATACTTTCTCTTCAAGGAGACTTACTGGTTTCTAATTTCAAACTATAGCACCGAACTAAACTGGGTAAGAAATTTTAAGTCTGATAGAAACTCTGATTTCATAAAACTGTTAACAAAAAAAGGGATTAGTTACATGGGACTGAGAAAACTGATGAATATGGTTATAATTTTTGGTTTTGTCTGAAATATTACTGGCTTTTAATTTGTGTCCTCCAGATATAAAGAAGTCCTTCTTCTCAAGCTAATTATGACTTACAGCAGTTTGGTAAACTAGACCTTTGTAAGCACCTAATGAAAGTTTTTGGCTTAAATTCTCACTTATGACCTTACTAATACTGCTAACTATATTATTTGTATTTTGCCTGTTTTACAAAATTGTTGTTTCTTGCATTACCAGTTATGTGGCTGAGCCTCTGATAAAATAATGATTAGGCAACTTACAACAGCAGATCAGATATATACTTCTGTATGAGACCAATGATTGCAATAGTGTGACTCTAGATATGGAAAAAAGCAACAAGGGGGAATATTCTCCTGGACCACAACAGAGTAGTACGATAGGTGGTCCAGAGACTTTTTACTACTGTCAATAAGGCCTAGTTCCATAATAGCACATTGAGTGGCCTGTCAATAAAAATCCTCGCCTGACCTAGGAATGAGCATTCCTAGCTCCGTGGGACAAAATGGTCATGCCAAACCATGGTCAAATTTCTGATCATGAGGGCACTTGCCATCTGCCTCTACAAGGATTGGATCACATAGGCACATGCCATCTACCTCTGCTTGGATTAAATCATGAGCGGCTGTAGCAGCTGACTTCCAACACACCCTGAAAGGAGTTCAGGGTGGAGATCAGGAACGAGGTGCTCTGTGCTCTGGGAAAATTGGCTGAACAGGCCTTCAGATAGTTAGATATTTTCAGGAAAAGATTTTATGAGCCCACATTCTTGCATCTTCTCGTATCTAGAAAAGCACTAAAATCATAAATGGGTAACATCTGTTTTGGCCATTAAAGAGAAAAAAAGCATTTGAAAATCAAAATGGAATAACTAGTTCAGACACCCAAGGTAAAACTAAGTAACCAGTGTAGATGTGATTTCAGACAAGTTTCTGTATTACTGAGAACTTGAGCTTTCTGAGTGGTGTCAAAATTAGAATGCCACCAGCTGTTCTCAAAGCAGTGTCTGCTGGCAACTTGTAGCTACAACCTTATGGGTTTAAGTTCTCCCCTTGTAGTTAATGAGTTCCTGGATTCATACTGCCTGTTGTACTTTCATACCAGATAAATCCAGGAACATCATAACTTCCCTGGAGGACATAAAACAACAAATACATAATGTAGGGGATTTAGATGCATATGTGTGAGAAGTTATAACCCAAGTTAACACCTGGTTTTCTGGTCTCTTTTCATGGATACCCTAAGGTCTCAAATCCATTCTTACGGGAATTCTATAGTTTCTGTTATCACTTCTGTTAACAGGAGTTGCTATGTATCTAATATTTAGACTGTTTTCCATTGTGTAATGTGCAGGAAACGAGCAACTAAGGCTCTTTCTGAACCCCCAACCACATAGAAAGATCAGGTTCACTCATTCCATTTCAAGGGCCCCAAGCAACACCCCCTTTCAGCATCTCCCTATTTCCATAGAAATGGAATGAGAGAAACTGGCAGTGGGGATTTTGAAGGAGGATTAATAAAATTGCTGCACTTAGGCTAACAGATTGCTTATTCTTATGCTTGCCCTTAAAACAGTCAACTGACCTGACTGGTTGCTTCTCACAGTTCCAGGCCCATTGTTAAAACTGAAGCTATTAATCTCACTGTTTCTACTTTATTCCAGTAATCAAAAGCTATAATCATGCTTGGTCTCTAAGTTGGTCTCCAGGGAGAAGGTCACAGGACTTTAGCCTTACAAAATAGCCTGAATTACCAAAAAGACCACACCTTGGGTGCTTATAAGCTAAAGAGATGGAAAGAGTGACAACCACTAGCCCCCAAAGAACTGGTCGCCTGGAGGTATCTCCATTCTAAGTTTTCTAATGAACCAAATAGCACAAGAATTAAGTATAATTATAGTACAGTGGGAAAAAAAAGAGATTATACTACTGACTAAAGATGCCCAGGAATGTTCCCTGACCAAGGCTGATCAATTCCATTCCATAATCACCTCCTCATCGCCTCTTTTCAGCAGGAAGTGTCCAGAGCGGTCATCACCCCTTTTCCTAGAAGATTGTGGAATGGACATCGATAGTGGGTAATTGTAGTAGAGAATAACCTTTGATTTGTTTGAGGTTTACAGGGACACCATGACCTAGCCCACGGGGATGGCTGCAAGAACAACGGATGCCTGCAGCAAGAAAATTACAACAATCAACCACACCCCCTCCCTTATTTTCTTTTTCTCCTCCCTTATTTTTTGTATAAAAGGAGCCTGTATTCTGACTAGAGCAGTATGGTTCTCCAAGACATTAGTCTGCCATCCTTATGGTCTGCCAGCTTTCCAAATAAAGTTGCTATTCCTTGCTTGCCCCAACACCTCATCTCCTGATTTATTGGCCTGTTGTGCAGTGAGCAGAACGAGTTTGGACTCGGCAACAAGAGCTGATATTTAAAACTACCTCCTGCTACTACCTTTTTCATATTCCTTTTGCCCTCAAGCAAACACCTTAAACGGTCATGGTCTTTCCATGGTGGGGAGATCCAAACCTTCATTCCTGAAGGGTCTGGGCTATTAGTAGTACTGACTGAATTACGTTGTTGTAGTTTTCCACTAACTCTAATCACAAGGAATGGTGAGACACCCTAAGAGATACCCTATATTTCATACACACTCTTCCTTATGTTGCTGATAGATGCAACCAGTGTTCCAGGTTCTTGTCCCATCCCAGAAAGAATTCAGAGACAAGACATAGTGGTTAAGAAAAAGTCAAGTGAGGATTTATTAAAGGATGGATAGTACACTCTCAGGGGAGAGCGGGCAGGCTCAGATGAGCAGCTGCCCTGAGTTTCTTTGGCAAGTTAGCTACATAGGGTGTAAAAATGAACGGGCGGAATATTAATTGGGGAGGGAAGAGTTTGGGGTTGTATTCCCTGATTATCATCCCAACTCCAACTTCCCAAAGGGAGGAGGGATTTTTGTCCTTATTTAGTCTTGATTAGAAGTGTCATGGTGTCGGTGCATGATGGGTACTTGTGATTGTCAAGGCTAATTTTATTGAAATGAGGGCATAATGAGCAAAAGGTTACATTCGGACACTGGAAATTCCTGCCTTTTCTCACCTTTCTTTGTTCTTCTCCAGGCCACTTGTCACCCCAAAAAGCATCAGCCCAAAGTTTCCTGCTCTTTCTCTGCCCAGGGACCCCTCGTGCTTACATGATGTGTGGTTTCCTGCATTTGGCCTGTGCCCCTCCTTTCTGCTCAATTCCTGCCATTTGGTCTGTGTCCCCCTTTCTCTGCTCATATCTATCTTCCTGCTCTAACACTTACATCCATCCACTGTGGAATAGCAGTTTATTTTTCTCATGGTAGTCAGGATGAATCAACATAGGGTCAAAGTAATTCCCTTCTTTGCCTGTTGATTCAGGAAAAGAATGTTTGCCTGTTAAGTCCAAAGGGGCTATGTGGTGGTCTTAATGTCCAATTTAATTCCCTTGCCAGTTAGGAGGCTATTCAAATGATCTGTTTCATACTGGGCAAATTTGAGAAATTGGTCCATTTCATTTACATTGTCTAAGTCACTGTATAAAGTTATCTGTGGTATTCCCTTATTACCTTTTTTGGTATCTGCAGAGTCTTAAGTGGTATCTCTGAATTGTGTTCTTCCCTTTTTTTTTTTTTTTTTTTTTTTTTTTGTCAGTCTGCCTAGAGGCCTTGTCAATTTTATTGATTTTTTTCAAAGAACCAGAAACTTGTTGCATGGCTTTTTCTCAACAGATTCCTTTTTGTTCTCAATTACATTGATTTCTGATTCTATTTTTATTATTTCTTCCCTTGTTTCTTTGCGTTTATTTTGCTCTTCATTTCCTATGTTCTCCAAGAAGGAGTTTACATTATTCATTAGAAAGTCGTCCTCTTTTCCAGTGTATGCATTTAAGGAGATACATTTCCCTCTCAGCATAGCTTTATCCATGTCTCACTAATGTTGATACATTGGGATATCTTTGCTGGACTGAGTGGGTGGTTCCATTTCGCTCCACCCTCCTGTGGTATTTGTCTACAATTGAACAATTAGCTGTCTGAAAGTTTTCTGCCTTGCTAGGCTGCCTCTATCTTAGTATTGTGGCTCGAGAGAGCAGGCTTTTTGGGGAGTTTTCTTCTTTCTTATCTGAACCCATTAGGTGTTTCCAGGTTGTCCTTTTCTCCATCCCATAATTTAGGCCATATGAGGCAAAAAGAAAACCCATGGCAATCATCACAGTGTCATTCTTCAGGTTCTGAAGGTCCCTAGCCAGTCTGCCTTCTTTTCTCCATCCCTCAGAGCATTCTTTATTTTAAATTATATAGGTTTACATTTTTGGGGGGAATGGGGCAAATTCAGCAATAATCAGAAAACTCAGCTGCAAGCTAAAATTGTTTCTAAGTTTAAAAATAAATATTACTTTATTATATCTTGTGTGGGATGATTGCAACTTAGATTATTTATTAAACAGACTAATAGATATGATATCACTGGTTATGTTCGTATCTGGTAGGTTATAGAAGAAGAATATGGCTAGTTGATAAATTTTATTCCCTTAAGGTGTCATAGCACTTTAAAACTCACAAAGTATATTTCTAAGCATTGTCAAAGTTTATCTTTGTAAAAATTTCCTACGTTTTATTTCCATCCTTATTTTGCCAAGGTGGAAATTGATGTTTCTGTTGATATGGTGCCTAACCCAGTATTGGAAAGCAAAGTAAAGAATTTGAAGTCAGATTATTTCATTCCCCTGGAATGGTTTTGCGCTATTTGTACCAGACACGATGATATGTCCCTGAGGAAACAGAGATGAATCACATAGAGTCCTTTAACTTCCCCTTCATCATGTTTTCATTCTCCCATAATGGCCAGGGCAGCCCTGGCCATGAGGGACTCTAATGCCAGGAGACCTCAGCCGCCTGCAAGCCCCCACACTGGTATCAGGGTAATGCCATACCGCCCCTCAGCCTCTGCCCTTACAGATGTTCCTGTCTGGCAGGAGTATATTAGTTGGTGGTAAGTGATTCTAAAACATTTCATCTCTGCCTCTGGGTGATATCCACCTCAAATTCATATGCTTTGAGGCAAAGGTTACAATTATAATTCTGAAACCAAGTAGACCTAATTCAGCTGATGGGTCATGAGCTAGTCATTTAGCCACAAGTTTGGGCTCATTCTTCTACTTCCAGCACTTCCTAACACAATGCCTTTTATGCAGTTGCACTCATTGGATGAGCAAAGAGACAGCTTAGAGAGGCTGTTAGAGAGATAAGCCAGCTTAGCCATTAGTTACCTCTTTGCTCCGGATGGAATGCTGAAGCAGGGGACTGTTACAGGTACCTTTTCACAGGCAGCTTTACCTATTTCTGGAATACCATGGGCTCAAACCCTCTGGTTTTATGAGCCTTCAAAACAACCTATATATTGAGTTATTATGAAAATACTATCTGAGGGATATAGTTCAAAGTCTGTGTCACACTATATATTAGTATTTGATTTCACCGTTCTGTAATCATCAAGTAAGAGATACAAGAACCTTACAATGCACAAATATAAAGAATTTTCAGACATTTCCAAGTAGGTTAGTACTCTGGGCTACAGCAGATAATCTATAACAATGCTATTTTATAGATGAACACTGAAGCCAAGTCACACAAAATGACTGAAAGTAGCTCAAACAACTGAGTAGCTGAGTGCAAATCAGAGCTCTAATCTTTTACTAACTAGTTCAGAATTATTATGCCATTATAGTGTATACAGGGTTGAAAGCAATGTTTTTGTTTGTTTGGCCCAGAAAACTTGTGGAAGAAAGCTTAAAACCTCAGAGTCAGTCAAAACAGGTTGGAAGGAAGGTTTATGAAATTAGATCAAAAGCATCAAATCTGGACTGCTTACTCTATTGTTAGGCGGTTACATAGAAACGAGCACCAGGTAAGGGGAGGGGGAGGGAGCAACCCAGAAAATAACAGTACACCTGCACTCAGGATAAGGGGCTCCAAATACTTTTACTTTCTCTAAATGAGGGGCAGGAAGGAAGCTGGCTAGAATGGACCGCTGCAGCTGCTCAATAGAGAGAAGGAACCAGCTTAACCAGACCCAGTGCTCATTATAATGCAGGTAACATCGCAGTTTGAGCCCCTTCCGCAGGTTTCTTTGTGTGCATCATGGGTAAGAACCTGCACAAAAGGGATGAGTGTACCTGAGTACAGGGAACTGACCCATTAATCAATCAGTCACAAAAACACCCCTAAGACAGGATATAAAAAATATCAGGAAAAACAAAGGAGCGGGGCCATTTCTTCTCTCCTGGATTGGCCTGCTCCCAATTCTCAGGAGTGTACTTTATTTTACTACCTTTTTCCTTTACTAATAAAAACTTGTTTATATCACGCTTTCTGTCTCTCGTTAAAAATTTTTTTTTGTTGGGTGACTAAAAGCCAAGGTAACTTTTATTCCCCTTTTCCCTATAACACTATTACCACTGAGCTTGCCCACCTGAAAGTTTAAAGATCACTGCCTCAAGTTTGATTGTCTTATTTCCCAATTTCCTAGAATAGAACTGCAAGTTTTGTACTAACTAAAATATTTTACTACACTACTGGGTTTTGAGGTAAAATACTTTTTCTCCCTTTACAGTTCCTAAGAGTACCTAACTTTCTGCATTTATTCTGAATCTGAAATTTCTAGGTAACGAGGGGATGCATTTGATAAGGACACAAATCATGACCTATTCCCCTTTGAAGAGTACAGTCCTCAGGAAGTATGTTTTGAAAATGAAGGCAGTGGCGGTAGAAACTATTATAATAGAGATTCACAGGATGGCAGAGTTTGGGGTAGTCTATCAATTCAATGAATCAAGAGAACCTAGAAGTAAGAAAACAAGTGAGGGTAAGAGAAGTTGCCATTTAATAGAGACATCATAGATTTAATAAAACCTCAAGAAACTCAGTATTGCAACTCTTGTAGGAGATGATTATATTGATTGTCTAATTAATCTGATAGAATTTCAAAAGAAATAAGCAGTGAGATTCTCTCACCGACACTTGATTTTGATATATGTGTCCTTGTAACAAGTAACCCTTCTGGGACAGGGCTCAGGAGTGGAAAGACCAAATTAAATAGTATTTAAGACAGGTATACTCTAGTGAGCATTGACTCCATTCTCCTCAGATGATAGCCTGAAACCATTTCCACTCCTCTGCCTTCTGGCTTGGAGATGGCAGGGGAATGACAGCTGTTGAACAGAGACCACTAGGAGGAGTCGCTGAACTTTTTACCTACCGCGAATCCCACTATCCTGAATGGGAAAGTGACTTACCTATAAAATACTGTATTGGGGAGCGTTTCCCTGTCTGGAGATCAGAACACTAAACCGTCAGGCCAGGAAAAGAATTTGTTAAAAATAGAAAATAGAGAATTAGATACTTCACATCTACTTTTATCTTAGCTCTTGCATTGTCTCTGCCTTCCTGTCCCCATGCCTCACAGAGACTAAAAATCACTGATTCCTACTTCCCTTAGTGATAGCAGAAAACAACTATTCCCAAAAGGCTGAGTTGTAATTCCATCTAACTTTCTTTTAAACAGCAATCCCCCATTTCTGAGAGTTTTAGCAAAGCTACATTGCTAAAGATGTCTACGGATATTTATACAGGATTGGAATACAGTTACAAAGGTAAGCAAAATGTGAGAATATCAGTTCCAGCTATTTTGAACTTGTGGTCATGCTTTATTTGGAAGTCAGTTTACACGGAAAGCAATATAGTTACTCTTTTTCATCCCAGCAACTTGAATGTGAGTCACAAAGCAATACAGATGGGACCATAAACAATAGTCTAAGACAAAAACTGCTTAGCTTGAAGAAAGAAGCTAAAAGAGCCAGTATATTTTAATGTTATAAGAATATTACAACTCAGCCATATTTCAATGTTCTGGGTAAAATCCAGTAGTTGTAATTTAAACATCTCTTAAAATAGCTGCTCTTTGAGCTATTTCTTCCAAATCTCGATTTTAATATATTCAGGCTATGCAATATCCCCTTGTCCATGAAGATAAAGTTAGAAGACGTATCATCTGACATAGTGCTTGTACTAAAGCCCCTGTTTTTCAGGGGCCAGAAAAATTACTCAACAAGGATAAGATGTAATGTATGACTCAAGGGACAATTACAATAGAAGAAGTAGTAGAAAATCTATGGAGTAAAGCAAGTCAGACCATGACAAGTTTCCGAGTAAGTCTCTCTGTCCCTTCTCCCTTCCCATCCATTTTCTTCATGGCAAAGTGATCTTGTAAAAGAGGTACGCTGGGCCGTGTCTCACTTCAGCTTCAAATCCTAGAGTTGCTTCCCTTACGAGACATGATCCTAACCCATTCGCTAGGCTCGAACGGCCCCCGTTGATCTCTGCACCGCCGGCCTCGTCGGCCCATCTGTGATGCTCTTGCTCTTTCTCCACGCCTCCCATTTACTCCACTTCCTGCATTCCCTTCCTACCTCAAGGGCTTGCTCACATGTCTTTGCATGCCTGAAATGTGTTTTCTTGCATCCTTCCAGCCATGGGTACATCCATTTTCCCTTTCGGGATTTAGCTTAAATGCCTTCTAAGAGAAGTTAGCCCCCTTTAAATGCGTCTCATTATTTACTTTAAAATTCCTATTTTTATCACATTAACCCTCTGTAATTATTCCATTTATTTATTCTTATAAGTCAGCCTCTTCCACCGCAGGTTAACACCTCAGAAGTAGGAGATGTACCTATCTTGTTCGCATTCATGTCCCCAACATGTGTCTGCCACATAATAGGTTCTAACACATCTCTGTAATTGTTCCATTCATTTACAAGTATTTCTGAATAAATATTACACATACATTGAAGGTGATATGAAATGAATTTGACCCTCTAGAAAAAAAATGCCTATTAAAACCCTTCTTCTTCTTATAAAATACCATTGTTAATTTTAACCTATTTGTAATCCAATCCAGGTTAGCTTGATATTCAGGAATTTTGACGGTGAACTGGCTAAATTACCAATAAAGAAAATATATGTTAGTTTTTCAAAGGTATGTGTTAGTTTTCAAAGATATGAAGGAATTAAAAACATGCACAGCCACACACACACACAACACACACATTACACCTGTTCTTCAGAGCACGTACTGGAAAGTTGGAAATTAACCATTGAATCTGAAATGAATAGCCCATTAGTTTACATAAATCCACTTAAATATAGCCAGAGGTTTGTGATCTGTGCAATTCAGATTCAATATAATATTGCAATATAAAAGTTGCCTTCCAGAGAAGGTGACTTTAGGAGATTGTTAGCACACTGTTGAATAAAAATCAGTTCAGTTAGGTTTCACAATATATTTCTTAGTAACATAAAATTCAATAATCCATGTTGAAGTCTATTTTGCTTTTAAAACTTGCTGATGGGACCAGCTTCTCTCAATTTTTTCCGTCCTAAGAACGGAAGAGTGTCAAGATGAGTTATTAAGTCTGAATCCATCAGCTTGATAAGGGATGCCCTTAAAGCAGGGAGTTCTGCAGTTCTGCGTTCAGAGAAGCTCCTATATAGCTGTAACTACTAAACCTCGAGTATCTTCAGTACAGTGATTGGTAATTACAGCTTATTTATATTGCTATCCTTCCTGTCTGTCACAGGGCTTGGCATATGTTAGTAGACCATAAATGTTTACAGAAGGCACTTAACCAAATGCATTAGTCAGAATCTATCCAGCATTCCTGAATATTTATGAAAAGGATAACAATCTCACTTTATTAGAATGTTCATGAAGTAGAGCTTCTTGGAAATGGTGGGATACCGAGTAGATTCTTGAAAACTCATTATCAAGCAGCCTGATAAATTATAGGGTCACAAAGAAAGGCTTAGTAGAAGTGTGTTCTGGATTATCATGTGGGATTCTCTATTCTATGTAGCAAAAGAAAGCTGGAGAACACCTAGGCTCCAGCCCAAACCATGGCTAACTCACTCTGAGTCTCTGAAATGAGAAATATGGACTAGATGTCTGCCAATATAGTTTCAACAGTAAAAAAAAAACAAAAAAAATCTAAAATGTTCATTCTTCTATATGAGAATGGTCTGTTTTTAATATTTATGTATGCAATATATTAGGTGACATTTGATGATACACCAATGAATCATTCAACTCTGTTAAAGCAGGTCTCTGCACAAATGCAAAAGGCTTCTGATTTTACATGCTGTGAATCTAGGGAGCAACACTCTATAAAAGAGGTTGTAATACAGGGATGGTGAATTTCATCCACAGTGAGTCAGTATTACAGTAAACTTTTGTATTAATTGTGATTTCATGTTGCTCCAGGGCAAGCTGCTGAAAGGAGATTATTGTAAATAAGCCTTTAGTATAAAAACCCATTCGTGTCATATCAAAGAAAAAAAATCAAAGGAAACTATTAACTTTGCTTTGCCAGCTAGCTATTTAACATCCTGGTGTTTTTTTCTGTTGTAAATATAAGAAATGTCACATGAATCCAATGTACCAGTAATAAAAATAAGCAAAACATTTTATTAAAAAAGAGAGAAAATATTCTGCATTGTCTAAGAGATTCTAGAAGCTTAAGAAAGAGAGGCGGGGATCCACCCTCATATATGAAGAAAGTGAGAGCTTCTCACTGTATAAATGGCTCCCACATGATGGTATATACACTGTGAAGAGGTGTAGCCTACTGGGGGCCTCTATTTTTTAAAAAAGGCAAAATATGAGTTCCTCATGACACTTTTATTGTGATTTTGTTATCATAGATTTTGATTGTTCTAATAAATGTGGAGTGGAAATATCTAAAAAGATTTAGTATGGGCTCCTATGCTGTAGTTTACACAGAGGTCTAGTTCAACATCCAGGAACTAGGTTTCTTAAATTCATTATCACTATTTTTGGCATAAAATAATAGCAGAGTAAGAAGTATACCCGAGTCCACAAAAAAGCAAGAACAATTACAAATTATTTATACAAATAATAAAATAATTCAACAGATGTTTATTGAATACTGACAAGTGGTGGGGGCTGCATCAGAGAACAAAAGGGATAAAACTCCTGCCTTCACAGAACTTGATCTCAAACCATTACAAATCATGAATTTTGAATACCATGCAAACAGCCCCTCTTCCACTATAAAGGGTCCCTTCTTTACTACAGCTCTGGGTTGAGAGGCTTGATAAGTGGGGAATTAACGAAAATACAGGTTGTTTTTAGTCTTTAGAAATCCAAAACTTCAAATCAATCTCTGCTTAGAAAACCATTTAGAAACTAAACTCTGTAGAACTGACATCTTAATAGATGATTCTGTCAAAAGGTTTCCCCCTGGGGGGGGGGGGGGGCAGAATAGATGCTTAAAACATAAAACAGTAAAAATACAAGGTTCCATTTTCTAAAAGTTTTGAAGGTGACTTCTTTGCTCTCTAACGTGTGAGCAATTAGTCTTTGAATTAACAGGTAGATAGAAACTTCCAAGTGGTGTTGACCAAGTTATAAATGGATCTCTCTTTATATATTTCTTTAGGTTATTTACTATATGTTGATTTATTACACTGTACATCCTGCTATAAAATGTTATATTTGAGACTATTGTGTTTGTATAGGAAGTTTTATGGAATAATTTATGCTGGCTAATTAAATTTAAGGGACCTGGATAAAATTGCTGGACCAATTATGTTGAAAAATATGTCATATCATTGAATTTGAGTGAAATAAATAATATATACCCATAAAAATACACTGCTGGTGTTCTATATACAAAGAAATGACTTTCAACGTGGGAGGTAGACAGTGTAGGGAACAGGGAAAAGGGAGATCAATCACTTGTAGACTTTTTTTTTTTATAATGTACGTATTTTTTAGAATACAGTTGATAATGACATTTCCAATTGCCTTTACCAGTCGTAGGTAAATACTCTGTCCAAGTGTTGTGCTAAGTACCCAGGACATAATCTCACGTTATCTCTACATCATTTTCACAAATTAGGAATATCATCTTCCAGTTAGATTAGAAGAAATGGAGGCTTATTTAATTTAAACTACTGAATTAACGATGTACTACCAATTTGTGGCAGATACAGATCTGAATCCAGGTGTATTCTGTCTCTAATCAGTTCCTAGGTTCTTAACCACCTGGCTGTGTGTAAGAATCCATATTTTGATGTGATAGACAGCATGTTACTGTCTGTGCTCACCCTGGGAAAAGCCTCTTTCTGAAATGCTATGTATTATAGCTTCCTTTCCTTTTCTACATTTTTCTCTAATATAGACCTAATTCAGTGATTATTGTGGGACAGAGGGTAAAAACTAGTGGGGAAGAAGAAAATAATAATTGGCAAGAGAAGATAATTGAGATAAGAGAGAGTTCTCCTGAAACTGGCCCTCACCATGATGGGAGAAAATTCCAGGTAACTGACTGAGCTAACAGTTTGTAGCTATTTCTTCCTATCCCCCATTTCCTGGCTTTGCCACCATGACTTCAATCACTTTATATCTTCCAGAGTTCCCAGAGGAAGAAGAAAATCTCAAGTAATTGTACTTTTTTTAAACTGCACTTTAAGTACAGTCACTCCCAATAGATTAAAAACTCAGTATTACATTTGAAAAAAACTGTTTAGTTTTTAAATAAAGCACAGCAAACAGAACCTAACTGCCCCCCCATAGATTCGTATCTTAAATAGCTGTTATGTTTTTCCCCACTCAAGTTTATTGAGTTTCTATAATGTGTCTCTTGAAAATTAATTACAGAAATTACAGAAGAGAAATTCTATATTAAAATAGAAGCTTTTTAATATTTTGCACAATGATGACATTCAGAGTAAAATTACTGTATTGCTAAATATTGTTTTTCAATGAATTAAAATAATTGGATAAAATATCAAGCATCAAGAAACATTCACTTTAAATACCTGGTGACTCATGATGTATGTATTTATAAAATTGACGCACCTATATATTTTGTTCATTTGTAACCACAGCATATTTAATATGCCTTCTATTTAAAGACCAGAAACAGTAGTCTAACTTCCAGACTAATAATTAATCTTGTTAGCATGTACATGTGCATAATTTGTGAAGTACGTATAATTTTTTCCTATAATAGAAGATAATGTCTGACAATATAGGAGAATTTACCTGAATTTCTAAAGCCAGCCTAGCCACAACTAGAAATTGCTATTTTTCTTAGATTACATTATAAAACCGTTCTATTTATGGAGAATTTCAGGAGTTTTGCAAAATGTTTATAAATACAAATGTATAAAATGAAACAATCAGGAAATAAAGCAGAATTTGTTAGATATAATTTAAAAGCTATATGATATTAATTCACATGCTATAGAAGAAAAAGCCTTATTGAAAGGTATTTTCAAAGATGATAGGTCAAAGTTATTTAGCTAATGAATAGTCTCACCTGTGCTCTATCTTCGGTCTCCTTTCTCTCAGATTAGTTCTCCCATCTCCCAGGCACAACTACATTAGGGTGATACTGTGGCATGGTATTATTTTTTATTCTGCACTCATCACAGCCCCCGCATTGATGTATTTGGTCCTAAACTACGCTTGTGATTATACTGATTTGCAGAAAAGTAAAAAATCTTGATCTGCACATACAATACTTCCCAGTAGTAATGAACTCTGCAATATTTCCACAGAAATGCCAAATGATTATCAACAACAGGAGTCACAGAAAAGTTAGATCTAAAATTGTTCTTTGAAATACTACATGATCCAGAGTTTTCCATTTTCTGTATGTTTAAAATTAAGGAAGTAGAGTATATACACAAATGAACATGAAACTAAATTAACAACTAGATTGGCCCAGGTGATTAACAAAAACTTAAAACTAAACACCAACTAGAGCACCCATTCTCAAACCCACTGGAATTACTTGCTGAGTAAACTCGTATCTTGGCATGACATAATTAAGACACTGATAACTTTAATTACTTATTATTTTAAGTCTAGAATTACATAGAAATTATTTTCAGAACATTGTAAATGGCACAAATCTTAACATCTATAAATAAAATCTCTAGAATTGCCAAATTCTAGTCCCTAATATTTTCTGAGAGAGCATGGTGAATTTTCAATCAGTTGCAGAATATTAAGAATGTTCATCAAAATTCTTATTGCTTCCAATTAACGCTTTAAAAAATCGATCATGTCTGAACTTTCCACAACCTTTACTAAGTCCACTTGTGGGTGGAGCCTATTTTTGTTTTGGGATCTATGCAAATGGAGGCAGATTATATGAAGGGACTAAGAGCACGCTTTCAAGTCAAATAGAGAGGATTCTAACTCCCTTTTCTAATTTCTGGCACTGTTCTTTGAGCAAATTACTTATTCTTAAGGCTCAGTTTCCTTTTCTCTAATATAGGAACAATAATATGTTCTCCATAACGCTATTTTATATTGAAAATGAGAACATATATGTGTTAAATTCCTTATCATAGTACCTGCAATATAGTTAATACTCTATAAATTAATTAATATTGTTCTGATTATTACTCATATAAGTGTCATTCTCACACGCAGCTTTGCCCCAAGCTCTAGACTCAAACTTACAAATCCTACTAGCTTCTAAGTCTGTGTTTCTAGACATAATTGATCCTCTTTACTGTATAAACCAGCTCTTCCTCAAAACTGGACTAGTTTTGCTCATGGCACCAATACCTACTCACAACTGTGCTTATCAAGATCTTAACCAAGTACTGGCTCCATGCCAACTAGTTGGGAACCTGGGCAGGTGGTGGGGGAGGAAACCGAGCCTTAATTTCATTATCTGTGAAGTAGGAACATTTAAGAGTTAACTCATAGAGTTATGATTAAATATGTTAATATACATAAAGCACTTAACCTTACTAGCCACATAGCAATGATTCAAAAATCGTAACAAATATTGTTATATGATTACATTATTATTGTCTTTTTAAAATGTTCTTTTCTCTTCTTCCCCATTCAGTTTTCCAAGTGCACTGTGTTCTCCCTTCAGGCTATTCTATTCTACAAACTCAGTCCTATATCCATAACCAAATCCCATGGCAATATACATTTCAAAAGATGATTTAATATTAAATAATCTAATTTTCAAATAAGTCTTTGGAATAGAAATTTGTCACAGTAAGTTTACATTTTAGTTCATCTATTTTTTTCCCCTAAATTTAACCACAAATGCATTTTCTATATCAAAGAAATTAAGAGGTTTACAGGTTCTTATAGGCATTTTCCTCTATAGTGGCCATTTTCTTTCTTATGTCTACCTTACTCTTTTAATTATCTGAACTGCTCCAAAATGTGAAAGATTCAACAGTTCTTGTTTCTCTGCTCTCCTTAAGATTATTTCTTAAGAATGCAACTTTAATCAACAATGCACTTTTTAAAAGTTTTCAATAATTGTAGCTTAAAGCTCTTCAAAATGTCAAACTGGAGTGCTCCAACATAAAGAACTGAGCAAGCTTTTTGGACAGACCTCTCTCCTACTAGAATCACTCAGAAATGGTTGTTAAAATACAGCAATAAGAATTATTTTTATATGCAAAGCCCAGCTTAACAGGGGAAACAAAGAAGAGAACAGAAAATTCTCAGTTGATAAAAGTGTAAAGAATACTCACAGAAAGATGAGGATGGGGAGAGAAACTTTTACACTGAGGTGAATGCACAAGCGATTGGTCTCCAGCAACCATGAAGAAACTAAAGAGATGTCTTTTGAATGATAAAAAGCAAGGTCACTAGAATTAGGCTCCAGACTTCTAAGAACTACTCTTTCTGATAAGGTAAGAGAAGGGAGGATATCTGACTCACTAGCTGTGGGCAATAGTAAGAAATAATTGTCACCTATATGATGAAGTCTTGAGTGAAGAATAAGAAGCATTGACCTGCAGCATGTACAGATATTGGGTAGTTACAGGAGTTTCAAATTGAGAACATAAAATAACAATCGGACAAGGACAATTGAATCCCCTTGGCACTGACGAAGCAAAATAAAAACCATTCTGCTGCACTACATTTTTATAATAAAGTCATTTATCTACCACAGGAAAAATTTGCCCCTTGAAGCAACACAGGTTCACAACTAAAGCCCACATGGGGGAATATCAGTGAGCGCTAAGTGCAAGAGACATGACATCCTAGTGATGCCAAAGAACAAAATAATTTGAAAGAGACAACAAATTAAATATGTCAAAATAAGTAAATAAACCTTTAAAAGGAATAAAAGACAATGAAAATATAGTTCATTTCAGAATTTAAAAAAAATCAGATTTAAAAAAAAAAAAGGAATGCTAGAAATCTGGATAAGATTAATGAAAATTGAAATCTCCATGGATAAGCCAAAGAGCAGATGAGACAAAACTGAAGAGAAGAAAATAACCTGGGAGGTAGACATGAAGGTATCACCCAGAATTCAATGCAGAAAAACATGGAAAATATGAAAAAAAAAGAGGCTCAGAAAAGACAAAATTAGAAGACTTAAGTAAAAAAAACAAAAATAGAAGAGAGAGAATCAAGAGAGAAAATATTTAAAAGTATAGTATCTGACAAAGTTGCTTAAGTAAATACATGATTTTCCAGACTCAAGACACTGAGCCCTGGTAAAGAGAAATAATAGCCAAATCCCCAACTGGATGCATTTTGATGAAACTGCAGAACAACTATAAAGAAACTTAAAGAAAGACACCTTACTCAAACTGGGCACCTGGAAGAGGAGAAAAAAAGATGTTTGCTAGAAACTGTACTTGTATCCTGACTATTTCATATGTTGCAGGATGAATTTCTAATTTTCAGTATGGCCCGAATATTTTTTTAAAAAAGAATGTAAGTCATAGTGGTTAGAAGTCATTATGACCACATACACGTTGCAAAAAGAATCACAATTCCTCTCTGGTGCAAGTAAGTTTCAATCCAGGCAAGGGATTTCCACAAGTGCAGTTCTAAGAAAAATAACCAGTTCAAGGTAGACAACCTCTAAGGATCCAAGAACCAAAGACACTATAGTGAGACCCAGAATAAAAATATATATATAAAAGTCAGACCTCAAGAGGCTTCAAATGCTGCAATTATAAAACATACAATTTGGAAAATAATGTTTGATATTAGATATAGATATATAATCTCAGTAACGTGGGCATGAAGGGACTACAAAACAATGCCACTTGAAAATTAAATAAAACTTCTAGAAGTAAAAAAAATGCAATAAATTTAAATTCAATACATGTTTTAAGTACTAGATTTTAATTAAAGAAATAGTTAACTGGAGAATAAATATGATGATATTATTCAGAACACAACACAAAAAAACAAAATATACATAATATGCCAGACAGATTTAAAGGCATTGCCAAGAAAATGAGAAAACCTACCATGTTCCTATCAGAGACAGAGAAAACTAACTATAAACATTGGGAAAGAGAAATATTTTTAAAGAATAATGGAAAATAAAGCCCAGAAGTATTGAAAGACACATACTTAGATTAGACAGCCCAACAAAACTCCATCACAATAAACTAAATGGTATCGTTTTCAATAAATGATGCTGACAACAGCTATATATTCACATGGAAAAAATATATATCTAGACACAGACATTGTACCATTCACAAAAATTAACTCAAAATGGATCATAGCCCTAAATAATAAACAGAAAGTAAGAAAGAAAGGAAGTGTTAGGTAGTTAGATAAGTGGGGGCACTGGGCAGATAAGTGGAGGACAGTGAGGATGGTCCAGAAGATGGCATTATGTCCACCTCCAGCATAAAGGGACTTTACTTCTTCTAAATGAGTATCAGCAAGAAACTGGTTAAAACCCAACAGCCACGACTGCATGGTAGCAGAAGGGACTTAACCGGACACACCTCAATGCTTGTATTATAATTAACACTGCGGTTTAGGCCTCTGTCATGGTGTTTTCTGTATACACCATGGGTAAGGACATGAGCAAAGGGGCCAATATGACTAAGCATCCCAAGGACAAGAGCCATCAATCATAAGACCTCCTCTAAGTGAGGGGCAACAAGAGAAAGGGGCAGCAAAAACTGCTGCTTCCTCCTTCCTTGGATCAGCCTGCTTCCTGTTCTTGGGGGTGTACTTTTCCTTTCTTCTTAAATAAACCTTTTTAAATGTTTTGCTGCACAGCACACTATCTCCCCACTGCAAACTTGTCTTTCGGGTATGACAAGAACTGGGGTCTTTACCTTTTGGGGCAACAGAAGGAGGGAGGGAAGGAAGAAAGAGAAAATTCTGAGAATTTTATTACCAGCACAATTGCAATAAAGGACAGTTTAAAGTAAGTATTTTAGATCAAAAGAAGACGATTCTACATATAAAAGACAGATATGCAGGAAATAATGATAAAGATACGGGTAAATGTGCTGGATGAAATGTACTCTGACTATAATAAACAATGTCAAATCAATGGGCTAGAAATTAACCAGTGATAGATGAGTTCAAAGAAAGTGATGAGATTTCTAGCACAGTAACATTCTTCTATTTATTAAAATGTGCATTAATTTATGCATTAAGATTACTTAAGTTGACTGTGTGCATTAAAATAGGTAGGGTAATCATGAGAAGAAATGTCCTAAAATATAAAAATTCTCAGAGAAGAAAAATGAAAGAGTAACAGTAAATTAAATGAGTCCAAAGACATATATGTAAAATAAGAATAAAAATTCATAAAAGGACAGGATAAATCCAATAAAAGTAGTCAATAACAACAATGTAAGTTGAGAAAATTATATAATATCTACATGCAGAAAAACGTTCCATATATTTCAATAAATATTTCATAAATTATGGAATATATAAAAATATTCTATAAATTTTGAAGTGAGCTGCGTTAAGAAAATTAAAACATAAAGGAAGTAAACAAAATCAAAGATTGAAATGACAAAATAAGGCTGGACTTGTTATGCAGTTAGACATGAGCACCAGGCAAGGGGAGACGTAGGGGAGGGAGCAACCCAGAAAAGAACAGTATGCGTGTGCTCAGGATAAGGGGCTCCAAAAACTGCTACTTTCTCTAAATGAAGTCCAGCAAAGAAGCCGGCTAGGATCAAACGCTGCAGCTGCACAGCAGAGACAAGGACCCAGCTTAACTTGAGCCAATGCTTATTATAATGTAATTAACACTGCAGTTTGAGCAACCTCCCATAGGTTTCTCTGTGTGCATCATGGGTAAAAATATGCATAAAAGAGACGGGGGTGCCTGAGCACAAGGAACATAAGCTGTCAGTCAGCCTGAGCACTCAAAGAACCTGAGCCATCCATCAATCAGTCAATCACCAAACACCCCCTACACCAGGATATAAAAGCAGGAAAAACAAAGGAGTAGTGCCATTTTTCCTCTCTTGGACTGGCCCACCCCCAATCTTCGGGGTGTACTATATTTTACTACCTTTTTACTTCACTAATGAAATCTTCTGTTTAGATCATGCTCTCTCTCTGTCTCCCATTAGAAATTCATTATTTTGGGTGATTAAGAACTGAGGTAACTTGTATTCCCCTCCTCTGATTAAGGAAAGATTCATTAAGGAAAAGGAAAAAAACCAAAAGAACGAAATTTCTATCACTACAGACATAACAGACATTAAAGATAAGAATTTATAAGAAACTGTTGTCAATGAATTTCAAATTTTAAAAGAAAGACAAATTCCTAGAAATGTAATCTCAAACTGACAAAACAAATACCTGAATAATTGCTTAACTCCTGAAAAATTAAGTAATTAGAAATCTCCCCTCAAAGTAAATTGAATCCCAAATACTAACATGGTTGAATTATAGCACACACTTAAAGAAAAAAATTACATGAATCTTACACAATGCTTTCAGCATATTTTAACTGGCCTAATAAATAATTCCAGTTTTATTAACCTAGTATAACCTTGATATCAAAACTTGATGAGGAAATCAGGTTATTTGCAGGCCAGTCTTTCTCATGAATTTAGACACAAAATTAAAAGCAAAATATAGCAAACAAGTCCCACTGAGATAGATGTATATATATAATACATCTTAACCAAGTAGGATGTATTCAGAAACACAAGTCTGATTTAGTACTTTAGTATCAATTGACATTTTCACCATAATGACAACTTGAAATGTATTCATATGGACATTTAGAAAAAAGATGTAATCTAATTTATTATCTGTTCCTAACTTAAATTTAAAATTTTTGCACACTAGATTTAGGAGGGAACATCTTTAATCTTACACGAGTATTTGCAAAATTACCAGCAAACATTGCATATCATGAGAAAATATTGAATTATTTTTCTGTTTGCATTTGAGAATTTCTAGAAAAAAGCCCCTGTTATCATTACTTTCTGTCAACATTGATTGGGGATCCTACTTTGTGCAGGACGTAAGAAAAATAATTTAAGAATGTAAGACTGGTAGAGAAAGAAAATTATTAGTTGTATGTAGTCTGTTGGTACATACAGAAAATCAAAAAATATACTGAAAAGTAAATTTAGCAAATTTGTTGTTGCAATATATGAAAATTGTGGTTCAATATACCAGGCACAATAATTATAAAAAAATTTAAAAGATACTATTTATAATTGTGTAATATATATCAAATGTATGGGAACAGTGCTAACAAGAGAGGATCATTTCCAGTTTTCATTTAGAAAACAAAGAATTCTTACGGAAGGAAACTAAAGAAGATCTAAATAAATGCGAAGATCTATAAATCCCATGGATTTGGAACCTGCAGTATTATGGCAATGTCACATATAATGATAGATGGATTCAATGGAATCTCAATAAAAATTTTCAACATAATTATTTGTGGAAATAGACAAGCTAGTACTAAAATTTGTATGAAAACCGTGATAAGACCAGTCAAGAAACTTAAAATAATGTAGAACTGTTTGCTTTATCAGATATATAAGTATTATGCATATACATATAACAATTAACTGCTAATCATACTTATATAAATCCCTCAAATATAAAGAAATGCAATGTTGTGAAAAGATAAAGCAGAACAGAAGTCTCAGAATCAGAGCCACTCACAAATAGGCATTTGATTTAGGGCAAGATTTGTCCTATAGATAAATGAAGCCATTAAATTTTCTGAAAATTTATGCTAGGCCAATCACATATCCACATGGTAAAAAGTGAAATGACCCCAACCTAAAACTATGCACATAATTCCAGACAGACTGTAGATCTGACTTTGAAGTGCAAAGCAACAAAGCTTTAAGAAGTTATACTAAGATAATATATTTTTGACCTTAGGACAGGAAAAGAATTTTTAAACAGCTCAAGAGAAAAATACTGACCGCAAAGGTATTCCTGTCAAATTTAAGAGTTCTAATCTTTTAAGGACACCATTGAGAAAGTTAAAAAGCAAGCCACAAAGTTCAAGAAGATCTGTAATACATGTAATTGGCAAATATCTTGTTTCAAGAAAATATTTAAACATTTTAAAATCAGTAAGAGAAATAGAAAATAGGCAAGCTAATTGAAAAAGCACACCAAATGTAATATCTGCATTTCATATATTTATTGAACAAACACTCTAACTCATTAATAACAAAATAAGATTAAATCCATAATTAAACATCACCACACACACACTAAAAGATCTAAAACTGTTTTGTTAATACCAAGTGTGACAGTTATATGGAGCAGCTGAAAGTTTCATTTGCTGCCTATGGGTGTTTTAAATTATTACAACCACTTGAGAAAACAGTCAATCATCATCCAGGAAAGTTGGATATATGCACTGTCCCTGACTCAGTAATTCTAATCCGAAGTATATATATCCATCTGTGGTGTGTTCATATACACCAAGAGAAATGTACAAGGATGATCATGACAGTGTAATTCATAATAACCACAAACTGAAAGAACCCAACTGACCATTGAACATAGACTGGATATAACTGAAAGGCATATAGGAATACAAATTGTGTGTTGCTATAATAAAGTAATAGAATTAGTCATAGCAAGGATAATTATCACAAATATATGGCCATGAAAGAAGAAGGCAGACACAAAACAATATATTCTACATGCTTATATTTATGGAAAGTTAAAAACAAAATCGCAAAACTAAACCATACTTTAAAGGACTGAATATTTAGTTTGTAAATGGAAAAACCAAAGTGATTTCTTTGCCATTCAGGAAAGCAGTCTGTTTTATGGGAAAAAGGAGAGCACTGGAAGGCAGGCATGAAGATGGTCTCTAGTGTGTGGAACATTGCATTGTTACAGGGCTGTTCTCTCAGTAATAAATCACTAAGTTGTAAATATTGAATTTGTACACTTTCTGCATTTATGGTATATACTAAAAAGTGAAAATGGATAAAAATGAAATGTATTATTTTACTTATGTTACTATTATTTAATGTAGCAAGCAAAGTAATCTTATAAATTATAAGTTAAACTTCATCGTATCAAGTTTTGAGTGTCAACTTTCCTCAATTCAAGAATTTTACTCCATAATAAATTTTAGGGATTGCTACAAAAATCAAAGTGGCAAATAAGGTGGCAATTGCAATTTTACTTGACACTTTGTGTCAAGATTGAAACACAGTAATGATTGGTAAATATTTCCTAAGAGGAAATTTTACTACCTTTATTAGATTTCTGTCAAATGTGCTTTATGTTCGGAGATCTTCGGGATATGGGATTGCATAGAGCATGTCTAAACCTCACAGATTAACTGTATTTCTTTTGAGTTCTTCAAGATAATATCTAAAAACAGTTTACACTGAAGGATGTATTAAAGAATACCACAGAGAGAATAGAAAACCTCAGAGAAAAGAAACGAGCAACAAATGCATGGGTTAAAGCAGAAGAGGAGACAGTCCTTCCTTTATCGTCTTGGTAAAAGGCTAGTGTTTACAGGAGGGCCTTCCCCTTCTTTATCGTCTTGGTAAAAGGCTAGTGTTTACAGGACACAGCTGCAACATAAGAGGGTGGAAACAGGCCCATAAAAAGCAGGATTCAAAGCCTCGATCAAAAAACATTGTGTTCCCCAAGCATTGCAGAGAATCAGCTGCCATGTTGTGCACAAAGGAACTCTGCCTGTTGAGACAGTGGTCATCAGGGATCTCCAAAACCACCTGAACTTAGGCAACCATGAGGTCTGTACCTACAAAACTACATCGATCTCTGTATGTGTATATTCAACTGTACACATATTGTATAGTATATATAGTATAAAACTGTATTATTCCCACAAATATACAGAAGATATTTTTAAAATTTAGCTAAATGTGTAATTATCCCATGGCATAATTTATGGAATGATTCCATGATATTAACATAAGCAATACCTTCATTCATCTAATATTCACCATGAATAAATCCTTTTAGTAGGTTCTCTAAACATAAATAAAAATATATGCTCCATGGAAAGAAGAATCATTGAGCAGAGACATGTAAGATAATCATGGAAGAAAACAGTTCTTAAAATTTGGTACGGGGACCCCTGAGTCTTTCATGGGATCTGAGAGTTCAACGCTATTCCAAATAACACTAGTACATTCTTAGCCATTTTCACTCTCATTTTCTCATGTGGTCCATAGGGTTTTCCAGAGGCTACATATGTTGTGACGGTGTTGTTGCTCTGATGTCTAGTGCCATATTACTTGTGTGTTTTGTGTTTAAAATTTTCAGTTTTCGTTTCCACCAGGGTGGTATCAATAGATATAACCCCCATAAGCAAAGGCTTTTTGGGCTCCTCGATAATTTTATGACTACAGCCCAAAAAGTTGGAGGGTCACTTGTACATACAGAGCACTAATTCCATAAAAATGACAAGGTATTTGGGGAAATAAGGAACAATTACTGAGAAAAATTCAAAGTGTTAAGGGATCAAACTGAGGGACAACTAAATTAGACATGGGTTATCCTCAACAATGTACTCTGGTTTATTCAACCACATCATCTACCAATGACATGGAAGCCTCCAGAGAAGGTAGAGATCCCCAAAGAAGGAAGAGATTTATAAACAATAATGGGATACCACCATAATATAATTTTTTAAAATACAAAATTAAATGGAAAATACAGAATAATCACACAGTTGTAACTACAACAAGCCCATGCCATCCAAGAATTAAACTTTTTTTCTATACAAAAGGCAGACAGATACATGGTTATCTTACTGTATCTTCCCAAGACCCATTACTGTGGCAAGTATCTGTTTTGGTACTGCAGCACGGACTTTGGTGTGGGTATCTCATAAGGTAATGACCATATTATAAACTGCTATTTCACTGATTCACATCGCTTAAGAAATGTATATATTTACTATTTCAGTGATTAAATTTCTTCTAATCGTTGAGTTCAAAATATATAATTTCATGTTTAGTGCCTAGTTATTTGAGGCATTCATACATGATTCTAGGTTTTTCAGATCTCTAAAAAGCCAAAAATAAGCTGTATTTACCTGAGAAACAGTATTGTCTGCTCCACACTGGGTAACATTATAAAAGGTGGCACTAATAAAACTTATACATACATATAGAGCCCATTTAGCAAATGAAAAGAACATTGTTAATAAAAGATCACTATAATGAGGTATTATAATTTCTGAACTATTTTAGATTTAGTGGCAGCGGTGATTGATTTTTTCTTTTCCCAAATAATAAAATGTTTTTTAATTGCCTTCTATGGTTTTGACATGCATTTTCACTGGAGTATAAATGTATAGGGTTGTCAAGTCCTAATACATTATCTGCAAATTATAGCTGTTATTTTAAACACAAATTGAGCAATTCCATGTATTTTACATGACAGATTTACAATTGTTCCCTGAGTATAATCACGTAGGCCCTTCATAAAAACTGTCCATGTGTGACTCATCATATTATTACAGGGTTCACGTCAAAGAACACCAGAAAAGCTTAGCTTTCCATTCCTAATGGAAAAAAAGATCCTGTATTATGAATGAAAATAAGTGAGGCTGATTGATTTCTCTCTATATAAAATTTGAGTGTACACTCTCAGCTTTAGTTTAGCTCAAGTGTTCATTCTGAACTCCCCAAAATGCTATGTGGACTTAAGAAATTTTTAAGGATGTGAAGCATTTCCATTGTCTTATTCAATGTCATTGAATATAATTATTACTAATATTTTGTCCATCGTACTCAGTGTTTAAGAAATTCTCTTTTCTAGACAAAAATGATGCTAAAAATAATGTCATTTCTTTTTCACCTCAGTTTTTCCCACACATATTTTTAGAACTTCCCTTCCAGAAACAATAAATAATTGGTATCACTATCTACTTTCTGCCAAAATATAGGTTACACAATTCAGAATTATAATTTTGGGTATTTCTTACTGAAGTGTTTGAGAACCATTAGTACTACTTTAGGTGACATGTGCCATACACGAGACTATTTCATCAACTATGACCTTAACATGTACATTAGATCGTCTTTTATCATCTCAAAATCATTAACATATTTAATGTTCCAGAGGTTACTATAATTTTTAGTTTGGGAATGATAAAACAGATTTTTGGAAAGGATGGAAAGCTAATGTGTATCTATTCCAAAAACTTACATACCTTCTATGAAATCTCTTGGAAAACCTGAAGCAAAGAGCTTTGAGAATCCTTCTGAGAGTCCACAAAAGTGCACAAGAATGCCCTTTGATAGAAAACAGTCAAGCAAAACAATAAAACAGTTTTTTATTGAGAAGCTAGCAGGGTAGGTCTCTAGAAAGAAACTGGGGCTGTAGAGCTAACTCTTCTACAACTCCCGTAAGACCTGAAAATGTGGCCTCTCTCAAGAGCAAAGCGGCCTCCTAATAAAGATCTTGAAACTCTTGATTTGAAAGTGGGTAAAGCAATACTGACAGATAATGGGATTGAAGAGATGGTAATACAGTCAACAGCCCTTAGAGTATAATTTACACATTCAATATCACAGAATTCTATGACAATGGAAGGGGAATGCAAGAAGAAAGTGATGATGACCTGAAAAATAAATAATCGTGAGCATTCAGGACATGGGAGGTTTACATCAAAACTATCTGTCATTTACAGTCACTATAGGGTAGCTGAACTTCTAAGAATAAATAGAATTAAGTGACATATTCTCCACTTGATATTTGTGAAGAACAATATGTTTTTATAAATTATTTGTGAAACTTGATTCTTTTACTCTTGCCTTATTGTATTGACAATAAGGGTAGCAAAAAGTAGTGGAGATGCACATCTTTTATTTAAAAATTAAATATGACACTTTCACTGTTTGTTAAACAATGTTTTCCAGGTCTCACATATGATGGCAGATAATGAGCATTTAATACTATTTAAGATTTAAACCAAAAGCCAGATATCAAACTACCTGATTCAAATGGGAACAGGCAGAGGACTTCCCGTTAGCCAAAGATGTCGCAATCTGTGTGTCAATAACAGTAACGACTGCAGTGAATTAAAATAGCTAAAGTTTATGCCTTCAAACTGACACAAAAGTCAGATCTTAATGTTCATTATGGAGAATGCTAAGAAACGAAAACATTAATCACAAAAACGGTAAATAGAGGTTAAGAGTAAAACATATCCTGTTCTACTTGTGTAAAATGTATCCTGAGATAATTATTGAGGATGAAAATTCATTTCTTGAAGAAACGTATCTTTGCGAGTTAACAAATAAGAGGTAAGATAAGTAGAATGTCACCACTTTTAGTCTACAGCAAAATAAAAGAGCTAAAAATAGAAAGTAAAAATGCAGAACTTCGTAATGGACAGATCATGATAAAACCAACGGAACCCAGTTATAATTTTAACAGAAGAAGAAGAGAAGCAACCCAGAATTTATGTGACTCCCAGTGCAAGTAACCAATACCACAGAACAAAGCTTTCTGCAAACAAATGAAAAAACCAAGAACTCTGAGTCAAAGCAATAGTTAACTAATCTACAGGAAATAGAGGGGAGCGTGACTACAATCAGCAAAACTCAAAATGTACAGAACTCTACAGAACAAATGAGTTTTTTGTGTGTGTTTGTTTTCAACACATAAACTTCAAGAAAAAAAGGAGGGTATACATTAAACGGCAGGGAAAGACAACCAAGTAAAAATGTGTGGGCTTCTTTTAACCACAAGAAGTCAACGGAATTCCAGAGGCAACTGGGGAAAACTGAGCCCTGGTTAGTTTGGTTGACATTTTATGCTCTGCTATTAAGACAGCCTTCCTCAAAGTTCCATCACAGAAGCACAGATGCTGTTTTGACCTAATTGTTACTCTCAGGTGTTCAGAGGACTGTCCCTATTGCCTAATTAACACTTTTAATGATAAAAAGCCAGTATTTTTTTTAAAAAGAAACAATTGTTAATACTTTTAATGTGATATAATTATAGTTATTCTCTAGAATTTTTATCTTTTAGATATTTAGAGAAAATACATAATGTCTGGAATATGCTTGAAAACAACACATTTGGATAGATAATGAAAAAACAAGATTTTCCATGAGAAGATAACTATTAAATTGTTGAGGCTGGGGAAATGTACACTGGAGTTTTTTGTATTACTCTATTTCTGTGCATGTTGAATATTTTTATATATTTCAAAAAACAAAGCTAAAGGAAATCATAAAAGGTTAATGGCAATTTTTCTAGCTTTTTAATGAATTAGTCTTAAACGTAAAAGGAAGGTAAAACTTGGGGATCTTGTGTGTGGAGGGGGAAGACTATAAACAGTCCATGTAAACTGGAAGATTTTCCAGTCCCCTATTTATTCTGAAATACATCATGAAAACTTCTGTTCCTTTCATTTTTAATCCTTTAAAAATAATTTTACTCCCCAAAATTGGCATTTATATTTGTGGCTCATCACATAGCATGCTAACTAAGCCCCTGGGTTTACAAATATTCATTGTGCACATGTTAGTAACTGAATTACCAGATATGTGACTCTGGATAACGCAGTTTCTTGTTTCCTTGATGTGCACAGTTAGGCTTCTCTAACTTTATGGTTATCTCTCTGCATTATATTTCACTGTTTCCATTTCTGCAGGGAGAAGTAATCCTCAACCTGGGGGTCTGACTGTCTAGTTTTTCCAAAATACTTGAAAAATCTGACACTCAAATACCAAAATGAACCTCAATTATTGACTTCTTTTGCAGTAATTTCAATTTGGAGCAAAGGTATTTTAAAATATGGCTATAGAGAATATCCCTGGTGCTAAAATTGTAGATGATAATTTATGTACAATATCCTATACTTTAAAGTACTAATAGATTACACTTCTTCATAGATTGTCAGAAAACTCATCATTTTTAAAAAATACTGTCATTAATAAAAACCTGAAATATGTGATTAAAAAAAGTTAATTTCTATTTAGGCCATCTAAACCTTCTAAAGTAATGGATTTCAATCTGTTACTAGGTCTCAGTTGCTCCTGTGAATATATAGCCTTTTTTTTTTTTTTTTTTTTTGCCATTTGCTCTGATTCTCAAGAAGAGGGACAAAATGCAGAAGTACTGTACCATTTCTTCTTCCTTTCAACTTACAGATCTTGTAATCAATGATCTCCCAATGGACCTACTTCCTGGTGAGGTCTGGGATCTAGCACCACTGTCTTATTAAAAACTGGAGAAATGGAGAAAGAGAAATTGCATGAGGCGTGTGAGTGTCGGAGAGTAAAAGGACAAAAGTGACTTCAAAATAGACAGAAAACTGTTTAGTGTTCACTGATTAGGAGAGATTAGTAAGGGACGAAAAGGGAAGAAAAGTATGTGGTATCTTAAAATCTTTAGAAGGTTTTCTCTTTCCTGGGTGAATCACTGGTGGCTATTAGAGGTTGGCATTGCATAGTGAAAATTGATAGTAATTTGCTTGTGGTTATCAAGCAATTTAAAAAAGATATTTCTATATAAGTCAAGAGCAAAGCATTAATAGCAGTTCTGAAACACTAGTGAGATCAAACAGGAAATACACAGTTTGTTATTATTGTTATTCAGGCCAACTACCAAAGGTAATTATGAAGTATGAATAATTTTTTTACCTAAACCTAAAAAAAAGCTTTGAAGATGGCTTGTGCTCCAAATGCAACTTCTCTCACACTGAGAAAGGGCGCTGCTTATAGAACTTCATAGTAGTTAATAATTTTAAAACTTTACAATGATTAAGAATCATCTGAGAATCTTGTTAAGACAACAAATTCTCAGGCCTCCATGCCCATCCTAATTTTACGATTCAGTGACTATGAAGTGGGTTCATTTTTGTTGATTTTTGCATCAAAATTTTAGAAGTGCTTTTATATTTTAGAGAACAAGTTTTCACAACCTCAGCACCATCAACATTTTGGCCCAGATAACTTTTTGTGAGGAACTGGTCTATGTATCGTAGGATGTTTAGCATCATCTCTGGACTCTACCTGCTAGACATTAGTGGCAACCTCCTGTCCCCACTCCCACCAGTTCTAACAGCAAAAAAAATCTCTCCACACATGGCCAAATACCCTTATCCCTTGGGGTGGAATGGCTTCCAGTAGAGAATCTCCAAAGTTTCAGAAGTTTTAAGACAAAATGTGTTCTTATAGACAAAATAAGGAACATGGAGAGTCTTAAAGATGAAAAATTTAATTAACATTTCAGAAGATAAAATGAAAAATAAAATAGAAGAGTGGAGTAAATTGGAAGAAGGGAATAAAGGCTCCGGAGAATGACAAATGTAAATCTTTCCATAGAGAGAATTATTTAGACAAGAAAAATTGTCTGCAACCCCATAGAACAGTGATGAGCTCAGAGGAATCAAACCAAGAGTCAGGAATACGAAACTGCTTCTCTGGTCTCAGACTTCACCAGCATGTCTATTGTGTTCTCCTCCCCCTGCTCATAAAGTCCAGTTTGATAAAACTAGAGTAGTCATTTCACCCACAACAGACCAACCAGCAGACTTTTTACATTTTCTATATTCCTCCTTCCCTTTCTTCCTTCCCATCTTCCTTCCTTGCTTCCCCCTTCCTCCTTGGCATTGGTAGAAAGGAAAATAAAGGGAAAAGAAAAAAAAGAAAAGAAAAAGAAAAGAAAGGAAAAAAGCCCCTCTCCTATGGCTGAAACTGCAGGATATAAAATTAACAAGTGGAAATGGTAAGCACTCATCTCTCTCACTGTCTGGAAAAAGCCGTTCTCCAACGAAATGGAAAATAAAGCCCACAAGGACACAAAAGAAACCAATATGGAATTTAGAGAGGCACACAGCTAGTGTATCATTGAAGTCTTGCCACCAGTTGATTCTGAGGCCAAGCTATAAGCCTCCTCATCCTGAGATTTTGGTCTTTACCAAAGACACCTTGTAGTCCATGACCCAATGATTCTGTTTTGCCCAAGCTAGTTTAATATACAATACTGATTAACAAGAAATGAAACACAGCACTTCCGAAAACAAGTAACACGTATTATACCATGTTCATGTTTCAAGAGAATATGCCGTAGCTTATTAAAGAAGAAAACATGGAAAGTTTCATAAAATAGAACCTGGTACCCATGCAGGGAGAAAGCACTTTTGATACTTAGTGACTCATTGTTTAGCAATACAGAAACATGGATATGGAAATCATGACATCTTGAGTACAGAACTAAAGAATACTAGAGCACTTTTGGTATATTCCTCTCTTCTTCCAATTTATAATTACACTGCGGCAAGAGACATAGTTCTGTCTTTTATTAGTCTTCCCAATCTAAAAGAGCATACTTCAGGTAGGGTGAAAAATGTATCTAAAGGCATTTACTAATGGTTTGAAATCAGCCCAGGTATAGATGCCCAGTAGTATGTTAGAAGGCTGTCTTGGGATTTTTTTTTTTAACACTTTTAATTGAGTTATAGTCATTTTACAATGTTGTGTCAAATTCCAGTGTAGAGCACAATTTTTCAGTTATACCTGAACATACATATATTCATTGTCACATTTTTTTTTTCTCTGTGAGCTACCACAAGATCTTGTATATATTTCCCTGTGCTATACAGTATAATCTTATTTATCTATTTTGCATATGCCTGTCAATATCTACAAATTTTGAAATCCTAGTCTGTCCCTTCCCACCCCCACCCCCTTGGCAACCACAAGTTCATATTCTATGTCTATGAGTCTATTTCTGTTTTGCATTTATGTTCATTTAAAAATTTTTTTTAGATTCCACATATGAGCAATCTCATATGGTATTTTTCTTTCTCTTTCTGGCTTACTTCACTTAGAATGACATTCTCCAGGAGCATCCATGTTGCTGCAAATGGCATTATGTTGTCTTTTTTATGGCTGAATAGTATTCCATTGTCTTAGGACTTTTAAAAAAGTTTTATTGAAGTATAGTTGTTTCACAGTGCTGTGTTAGTTTCTGGGATATAGCATAGTGATTAAATTTTATATACACATATACATACACACACATTATTTTTCTTATAGGTTATTACAAGTTACTGAATATAGTTCTCTGTGCTATACAGTAGGACCTTATTATTTATCTATTCTGTATATAGTAGTTTGTATCTGCTAATCCCAAACTCCCAATTTATCCCTCCTGCCCCCAAATGACACAAATGAACTTATTTACAAAACAGTAGCAGACTCACAGATGTAAAAACAAACTCATGGTTACCAAAGGATTTGATTTTTTTATTGTTTATTTGTGACTTTTACAAATATGCAGAGGGTACACTGATTTACATTTTCTAGGGACATGAAGTTGAAGAGGTAGTGATGACAATAAAAACACTCTAAGAAGGTAGAAGAAAGAATTTAACAAAGAGTTGGCACATCCCACATTTGGGTCAAGGAGCCAGACACAGGACTGCTGGATGGTGGATTCTAGTTTATACACTGGAACAGGAAGAAGCAAGATTCAAGGGTTTAATCACCATGAGACGATGTACTTAAGCAGCATAATGGGGACACCAAAATGTTAATGCAATTTTTAGTTGCATTGATCAATATATAAACAAAGGAGGCGTAAGCTCCTATGCTGTATTATTCATATCACATCAAGAGTTTCACAAATAGTTTCAGGTCAGATATGAAAAATAGCACTGATAAGCTAGAACTCATCTAGAAAACTATGAACAAAATCACAAACTGTTCCAAAGCCATTTTATATAAAGGATGGTTGACTAGACTAGAAAGTAGAAATTGGGGACTTCTCAGCTTCTAGTTTATAAAATGATTTTCTACTTATATTGATTTACCTAGGTGAAAAAAATTTTAGTACATGGAAAGAAGTAAAATGAGAAATAAATATTAGTATAATATGATCGCATTCTGCTCCCCCCCCCAGTTTGACTATGAAAAGGGCTTTTCTCCCAGGGAAATCTTAGTTAGAAACATAAATAAGAAAACATAGGCAAAACATTCTCTGACATAAATCTTAGCAATGTTCTCTTAGGGCAGTCTACCCAGGCAACAGAAATAAAAGCAAAAATAAATAAATGGGATCTAATTAAACATATAAGCTTTTGCACAGCAAAGGAAACTATAAACAAAACAAAAAGACAACCTACAAAATGGAAAAAAAAATATTTGCAAACGATGTGACTGACAAGGGCTTAATCTCTAGAATACACAAATAGCTCATACAACTTAATAGCAAAAAAAAAAAAAAAAAAAAAAAAATCCCAAAATAAGCAGAAGATTTAAACAAGCAGTTCTCCAGTGAAGACTACAAATGGCCAATAGGCACATGAAAAGTGCTCAATATCACTAATTATGAAAGGAATGCAAATAAAAACTACAATCAGGTATCACCTCACACCAGTCAGAATGGCCATGATTAAAAAGTCCACAAACAATAAATGCCGGAGAGAGTGCAGAGAAAAGGGAACCCTCCTACACTCTTGCTGGGAATGTAGTTTGGTGCAGCCATTATGGAAAACAGTGTGGAGATTCCTCAAAAAACTAAAAACAGACTTACCGTATGATCCAACAATCCTACTTCTGGGTATAGATCCAGAGGTAACTCTAACTCTAAAAGACACATGCACCCCTATGTTCATAGCAGCACTACTTACAATAGCCAAGACACGGAAGCAACCTAAATGTCCATTGACAGATGGCTGGATAAAGAAGTGTTGTTGGTGTATCTACACAACAGAATACTACTCAGCCATAAAAAAGAATAAAATAATGCCACTTGCTGCAACATGGATGGACCTAGAGATCATCATTCTAAGTGAAGTAAGCCAGAAAGAGAAAGAAAAACTACATATGACATCACTTAATATGTGGAATCTAAAAAAAAAAAAAAAGACATAGATGAACTTACTTACAAAATAGAAACAGATTCACAGACATAGGAAATAAACTTGTGTATCAGTATCTTAACAGTAACCTATAAAATAATGTGAAAATAAATATATGTATGTATATGTATGACTGAAACTTTATGCTGTACACCAGAAATTGACAGAAAATTGTAAACTGACTATAATTTAATAAAAATTAATAATCAAATTTTTAAAAAATTAAAATTAAAAAGTTGTTTTTGTAAAAGGGAAAAATAAAAGAACTGCTTCCAGCTGCTCAATTCAATAGAGCACTGTACAAAAGCAACTCATAACTTGAATTAGACCATATTTTTTCTTCCACTCAGTATTAATTGAACATTTAAATAGTAAAAAATGTATATAGAGTGTATATATATATATATATATATATATACACACACATACATTCATATTATACATATATAGTTATATTATGTATATTTATGGGTATTGCATAATATGTATTTACCAGTATGTGTATATATATATACCAACATAACAGAGTACATATAATTTCAGGTACTCTTTGTATATTATATATGTATTTTTACATTTACTGCTAGAGTGACCAAAAGACCATACAACCCTCTTTACATGTGAAAATATTGGTTTATACCTGTAGCACTATTGTAATTGTTTTCATATCCCCTACATTCTTAAAATTATCCTGGTTTTGATGATAAAATATCTAATCACCTTATGATGGGAAGCTGTCTCACGCTAGTCTCTTCTCAGTTGGTATTTGTCATGTTCTGAAGTACATGCGGTAATCATATAAAACTTCATTCATCTTCATGGTGCTAGTGTCTTATAGGATAATTTGTAATAAAACATCGTCATGAAAATCAAGAACACAATATATCCGTGTACAACAAATTTTGTATCAGTTATTTTTCTTCCCAAGAAATAAGAATGTTACTTAATCAATTGATAGTTAGTTTAAACAAATCAGAATATCAAAAATCTTTTTCTCCCAAATAGAAAAATAAAGTGGAAAGATTTATTTTATGGATGGCAACACGAACTGTGATGATGAAGTCATAGAATTTATGTTTCAGGCAAATGTTAATAAACACCTTAATTCTTGGGATTGAAAAAAGTTAAGGATTCTTCAGTGCCTAAGAATTAGGGGCTGATCTGGTAAGTTTAGTCAACTAATCACTTCAAATACATTTTACGATTGTCATCCTTGTAGACTACAGTTTGCCAAAAGACTGCAGTACTCTGAAATTCATGGAATTTGCAATCTCATTTTCTCTGTTTTGTCTTTCTCTATGGTAGAGCTTTACTGGCTTTATATTCATGTTCAATTCATTCCGTCACACCAAAGCTTTAAAGTTAAAGTTGATTAGCCAAATAGTAGAGATTTATTGCTTAATAATACATGTGAGGTACCATACCCTTGGTATAAAATCATGTCTTTATTTTTTTTTAAGAGCTGCATCTTCCAGGGTCAAAGGCCACTATAATGCTCTACTGCTCCTATGATCAATAATATCTACTTACCTAATGTAAGTATTTATTCTATGTGAAAACTCTTTTAAAAGAACCATAAGCAATAGAAATCATAATGTCTAAGAAATAATTAGCTGCAGCTACAATATTTATGAAAATAAGTCACTGTTATACTCAATGACAAATTGGGATGATATGAAATGGGGAATTTAATAAGAATGCATTTGTCAAACTAATAATAAAAGCACTTATTGAATATTTCTTATTTTAATAAATATTCTAAGTCCTTTGTATGTATCAACTTGTATAATTTTCACAACCATCTTATGAAATTGGTACTATTATTATTTACATTTTATAAATGAGCAACCTGTTTTGTATTGACTAAAATGTGTATTATAATTTAGATTTGATTATGATTAGAATATTAGTAGTATTGATACTAATACCAGCCAGGTCAGAAAACAAACACATCAATGAAGTCAAACTTGTCCCTTTACTTGACTGTGTATCTGGTTAATGGCAAAGGTAAAATGCTTTCGCTGAGTCAATTTTTATTTATATTTTTGTCAGTGGCTTACTTCTACCACTCTTTTGTTTCGCGAATGAACCCCGAGATTATATACACTTTTCACATTTGTTTAGAGTACTTATAAGATTAATAAAATTGGTAAATAATTTTTTAAATTAACTAAATAAACTGTACATTATATAAGAGCACATAAAAATAAAGTGTTATAAAGCATTTAGTTTTACATATAGTTTGTCTTTTGCTTTTTCTTTTTTCCCCCCCAAATTCTAGGAATCAGAAATTGTTAGACCACAGAATCTAACATAAATACCTCACTATGACAAAGCCCATAGACTTTGTAAGTCAGACTCATTTGCACAATAATATTAATTCTTGTGTATTTTAAACAAATAGCCAGGTTTTGTGATTTCTTGCTGCAGTGGTTTTGGCAGGACTGAAAGCAGAAGCAGCCTCTCTCCTTGTCTCATGATATAACACACTAAATAAAGAGACTGTCCCAGTGTCCTACATCTTCCTTAAGAGACATGAAATCAGCCTTCGAGAAGAAATAAGCTGAGGAAGACAAAGTTCTGGATATGAGAAAGAGGAAAGGTCGGTTTCTGAACAAGCAGTAGCAGAAGCCTGGGGTCCATTTCCTCCCTAGAGAAATGAGAGGAGCTCAGAGTTTAAGGAGGGCTGCACACTGCTTCTAGAAGGTTCCGCCCTTGTAGAACACTGCATCTCTCACTCAAATTTCCTACACCCCAAACGCAGAACGGGAAGACCAGAGACACAGAAATGTAAAGGACCACGCAGGAGGGAACAAACTGTTTTCCCACAGCACCATCTAAGCAGGTGAAGTTGGGTGAAAGTAAAGGAGAACAATAAACTCAATTTGAGTTTACAGCCAGCTTGGAAGGAGATATTCTTGATGGCAGAATCAAGATAATTTACTAAAATTAAGAATTAAAAGGTATCTTTAGCTGAATTGGACTAAAATATACATCCTCTACAACTGTGAGAAATGGAGATGTATCTACACCATCTCAGACAAAAATTTTACCCTAATGTTACTTGGGGATAGAAATTGGAATAAAATGGTAACATCTTTACAGACTGATCTTTCCCTCCTTTTGCTTTTCTCCTTCTGTTTCATTCTCCTTCCTTTACCAAGTATCTTTTTCTCTTTTCTCAAATTTTCCTTTTTCTTCTGATCCATTATCCCTTTCCACGCCACTTCTTGCTCTCTTTGGAAAAGGACCTTATATTTTTGTTCCTAAATATAACTGGCAAGATCCCTGCACTTGTCAGTTCAAATTGCTAAAAAATGGGTTTTGCTTGATTCAGCTCATCATCTTTAGAGAAACCATATACCTAAGGTTTTGGGTCACTAAACAGTATGTGAATTGGCTGGTGTTGTGGCACGTGCCCAACCCTTATCAATTTGCATTAGGAGTAAAGGATTTACATGGTTCAAACATTTATTCATTTATTCAAGCAAACAAGCAAATAATCCTTGGAGATACATCATAAGCCAGGCATGTTCTATGCACAGTTAATAAAACGGTTCGCAAAACAGATAGAACTCCTCACCCTCATAAAGCTTATTTATGAAACAAAATAACTGTATTTAGTAAGTTAAGTATAGTGACTGTTATATGGTTTGGGTTGCAGAGAAAAATAAAACACTGACAAGCAATACAGAGGAGGTATCCTGGTTTTACATAGGATGGACAAGGAGATACTCTTGGAAAGGTAACATATGAGTAAACATTTGAAGGAAGTGAACAAACAAGCCACAGAGATACCAAGCAGAAAAGCTTTCCAAGAAGATGGAATAGTAAGTGTGTAAGAACTTGGATGAAATACCCCTGGAAAAATGTTAAAAAGTAACAAGACCATCATGTCTGGAATGGAGTGAGCCTGAGAGAGATGGTAGTAGATGAGGGCTCTGTAGATCACTTTTTGGCTTTTAATCAGTGACACAGCTAGACATTGGAGGGTTTCAGTCAAAGAAGTGACACTATTTTATATTTGTTTTAACAGGTTTCCACTCTAGACACTATGTTGTGAATAAAATGCAGAAGTTCAGGGGGAAAGCAGAGAGATGAATTAGGGATTTTCTGCAATAGTTTAAGTGAGAAATGACAGTGACAATGCCTAGAGCAATGAGAAGAGGTCAAACATATTTTGCAGATAGAATCGCTAAGATTTGCTGACAGATTGTACATGATGTGGAAGAAAGAGGTAGTCAAGGAGTCCCCCAAGGAAGTTTTGACCCATGTATTTTCAGTAGGAGAGAGTAGCTATAAACTGAAGTGAGAAAGAGTTGAGAAAAGTAGCTTTAAAGGGAAAGTCATCAGAAGCACATTTTTGGTCAGATTTTGCTTGTGATATCCATGCAGAGAAGTCTAATAGGCAATTGGTTGTAGACTTCAAGAAATAGGTCTGGGCCGAAAAAAGGAACTAGGGAGTAATTACTGTATAAATTGAGTTTAAAGTGATGTGAAAGATTGTCAAGGGAATACATATACAGTAAAGAAAAACTGTCCAAGGACTGCCCTATGGGGCTGTCTGAGCAGAGAGCGCAGAATGGTGAAGTTCCACTTAGAAGGTAGTAAGAGCATGGTGACATCACATCGGTGGCACAGTACATGATATTAGAGAAGTATTCTAAAGAACTTTCTCTATCTTTTGGGGAATTTCCCATAAATGCATTTTGGATCACTTTTTACCTCAAGAAAATAATCTAAGAATAAAAATTATGAAGAATTCACTTACTATACCTGTCCAGTGTCTTATTCCGCTCATTTGTAATATTTCATTATCTTTTTACCCAAATGACTCATCTCTCATATATTCTTAATAGTATCTATTTAAATATCATCTAGAAGTTTTCATTCTTCCTTTCGATGCTTCCTGAAAACTGACTGACAAGTCACCTCTCTGAGTCTATTACACATTTCATCCCCACTATACTCATCCTTACCAAAACTTCCTTTCTAATCATCCTCAATTATTTCATTATCAGGACTTGTTCATTTGCCCTTATCTTCACTACTAGTAATCCCTTCAAAATAACTACGCTTCTCTACAGCATCCTTCTTTTACCACTGCCCTTTCTCCTTTTTCATTCTCAAGAAAGGAGGAAGCAGTCATGGCTTCCTGTGAAACTTCCCTTCTTTCTCAGCTCCCTGCTATTTCTTGCTTTCTAATAGCAGATTCCTCCACAACTCCCTTCTCATATCTTCTCTGTTGATCTTCACACCTGTGCTTGGCAGCCACTTGTGTAAACAGCTAAAGAAACTGTTTGCCTGCAGGTTATGTGTTGCACCATGCTGCTTTTATTCTATTCCAATCTCTATGCCAATCTCTAACCTCTCTCAAAACAAAAAGTGTTCCCATTAGTAGCTGCATTTGCCACAACTCCTTCAGGCTGTAACTTCCATTAACTCACAATGGTATGTAAGTCTTGACTTTTATAACACAAATTCCCTAAATGTTATTTTGATTTATTTTCTGAAATATTTGGAATATTTTGAAGGTAAATAAAGATTGTATGAAACAGACTGAAAACACACATCCTAATCTTTGTCATAGACAAATTAGAATTTGTATGCTTTAGATATGCTTTGATTCCATCTATTTACTTAATATTTCCATCATAGACTAGAGAAACAATCAACATAAATATTTTCTGAATTTTTTTCCAGGAAGCAGAGCAAATTACATTCAAGAATACAGAGATTAACATTTGTGATAATGGCTTGAATAATACACTAAACAAACTTGATATGATTTTCTTTCACATAAAGAGATTTTTTTTTGCATTTGTTTAGCTAAATATTGAATTATAACTGGAAATTTCAAAGCACTATTTTCCAGGTTGTGTTTTTGAGACACTAGTTTTGTGAAATACTCTGGCAGCAAATGTGGGAAGGTAACACGGTCAAATAAGCTTGGGAAACACATTTTCTTTTTGGAAAATCAAATGGTCCATTGCACATCAGTAATATAAGGACTCTGAAGGGTTCTGCTTAAAGGAATCAACTTAACATGGCTTAGCCCATGTTCCAAGCCTATGTGACTAGAGAATGCAATTTTTTAAAAGTATCATTACTTATTAGCATTCTCTGGGTCCTGCAAAATCATCTTTACCCCTTATTAAAGTAAGGTAGCAAAGACCTACCTAAACTGTGGTTTATTCACATGATTTCTGTGAAATTTGAAGTATGATAGTACCATGTCTGGCACATGCTATGTATTCAATATAGTTTACTCATTATTATTGCCAACAAATTATCTGTTTGAGGTTAAAATGCCTTTGAGAATTTATAAAACTAGGAAATCACCTAAATGATAAAAGTCTCAGCTCTGATTTTAATTCTTACCCATTAAAATAATGTTTTCACTTATATACTTTGTTTATAAGAGTAACAGAACATATACCATTAACTGGCTAATTTTTTAAAACAGCATAAGTGTACATTACATCATATTCATTATTTCAGTTGAGAATTTAGCCTTAAATTCAGACATTCAGATTTAACTGCATGCTGATGCCACTTTTTAGTGAAAAACAAAGTCAACATTTTAATTTCCAATTTCTTTAGTATGTTTTAATAAATCATAATAATATTATTTTTAAATTAAAGTCCTTGCCTACATGCAAGGATGTCCATCCATGCCCTGGAAAAGCTTACAATGGTTTGCGGCAGGGGGTCCAACATATGAGTAGATCATCACTGAATGTCAGATATGCAAGAATAAATGTATGATCCTCCACAGGAGAAAGTACATGAGAAAGGATATTAAAGATGAATATGGATTATTTAGGTGAATAAGAGACAGACCTTTCAGACATAGGACAGCATGTGCAAAGCTACTGAGGATGAAACTGAGAGGTATGTTCAGGGAACTACATTTAATTTTGTATTGCTGATACAGAGGGTGTCCCCACACCCCTGCCTCGTTTTCAGAGCCTAAGTTAACATTTGTGGGCATCAGCCAGGTAGTGAAGGTTCATGGGTCTTGTTAAGGATCTCACTACATCGTAGGTGTGAGAGGACCATTAAAGGAATTGAGCTGGGTACAGGCCTGTGGAGCTGTGTTTAAGATCTAGCAATCCACATTCTGTGCAATGGTCAGGAGGTAGGAATGCAAATTAGAAGCTAATACTGCAGTAGTTTAAATCAAGGCTGTGTGTGTAGGGGCAGAGGAGAGAGAATGAATTATAAGCATATAAATGAGGTAAAATAGGCAGCATTCAATTGTTGCTTGGATATAAAAGGTTATAAAAATGACACATTCTTAAACAGTCTTAAGTTAAGATTCCAGGTTTCCTGTTTACTCACTTTGATGGTAGTTTTTACTTAGATAGTAGTTTTGTCTATTGGTAGTAAGGTAAGATTTGGGCCAAAATGGAAGGGACATAATGGAGTACAGCTGTGGATCCTTTGCCAGTGGTTCCCTATGTGGGTGCTGGAGCTTAAATCAAAACTGGTGCTGGAAAACCAGGAATGTATATTGAAATCTGTATCAACTGACCACGAATAAAATTAAGCACAGAGGTGGAAAAAATGAGTGAAGGAAAGAGGATCAAGGATAGAAACTTACAGAAATTTAGCATTTAAGGCTCACATAATTTAAAAAGGGATCAAGAGAAAAATCAGAAAAGGTTTCATACAGAGAAAATAATTCATATAAAGATGGTTTTCCCCATATTATCTCATCTGTACTTAACAATAATAACAAAGAAGGTAACTTTGTCCTCATTTTAGAGAAAAATAAGCCTCAGATAAGTTAAATTATTTAAAGTTATCTGTTGAAGGCAACACAGGTAAGAACATTTAAGTGCAATCTAATTTTTTTTCACAGTGCCAGCAAGAGAATTTTTTCCCATTTCTTTTTATTAAACAGTCTCTCTATGCCACAGTATTACAAACATGGTCCTGCTACATTGATAGGTAAGTCTACTTTTGATAGGAAGTCAGTTCATCTTTTCAGGATAATTTTACTCGCTGCCCATGGCATAATTAAATTATACCCAAAGCCAGCATATTCATCCGTGGTGCCCAATGTGGATTGCTGTTTAAACACTGCAAGTATATCACAGTGTTTGGGGCTGCCACCTATCACTTCAAGGCTCCCCAAGGGCCATCCGTCATATAAAACGGAAGGTGAACCACTTTACTGTGAGAATAACCATCTAACACTACTTCAAAGCCCTGAGTCAGAGCTGAACTATGGCAATTCCTCTACCCTCTTGTCAGTCTTGCACTCTATAAATCAGACTTATAGCATTTCAGAAAACACCAAGCTATAATTTATACTACCTTTACAATTCATAGGTGGAAAACCAGATTTTTTTCCAATTCTTATTTTTATTTGCAAAGGTAAGTTGTTTATGACACTCCTGTTTTATTACTTCATGACACCCTTTTTCCTTTATGTTGAAGACAAAAATGTTTTCTATAATAGCTCAGTTTGCCTTAATGAAGTATTTTATTTTCTTACAATTTTCTTACAGAGACTGGTGGAGAAACATCCGAAATTTACAGTAGATTTTTTTTTTCAACTTATACATAAATACAAGTCAAAATAATTGGATTTTTGTTACACTGTCTTTTGCTTTATTAACAAAGAACAGCTTATAATGGTGTTTGTTCTGCTTTGTAATGAATTAATGGGCATTAGAGGGCTTACCATGATTAACTCATGAATAAATGCTGATGAGTAAGCAGAGACTATAAAGTCAGATCTAAGACTATTCCAAAAAGAATCCCTACAGAAAAGAACTATGATGCCAGATTGAGATTAACAAACCTTGGCTAAAATAAACAACTTGCTCTTGTTTGACACTTAATGCTATACTACAGCTCATTTGTCATTTCTAACCCACACAAATGAAACAGCAATAGTTATGTGAAAGAGGTAAATAATGGCCCCAATCAAAGAGTCAAACAGCTGTGGACACAAAAAACTATCAAAGACAAATGAGCAGGTCTGGTGGCTTCCAAACAGAGAAGTGTTATACTCCTATGCATTACAATGAAGAATAAACTCATTTTACCACTTGGTTGTGTCTGAATCATTCTCTTATAGCAGGGGAGTCTGCTGCGATCAGGAATACAGAAAGTAGGAATCTAGCTCTGTAGTTTTTTGTGTTGATTTTCTTCCTAGGATCAACTTTTCTTTCCTCCTTTCTAATAGACTCCAATTTTAATGTGAGGTTTATGTGGATCCAGAAAAGTTTATCCCACCCCTTACTCCAAGGTGAAAGCTGGTCCACGGACTTTAACCACATACAACCCACTGAACGAGTCAGTGTTGGGCATGTGATCAAGATAAAGACTGAATCAATCCCAGGACCTTTTCACTGAATGCAGGGGGTGGGGGGTGGGGGCAAAAATAAAAAAGAAAAGAAAATGAAAGAAAAAGAAACATATGCTTTGGAATCATGTGGTATACATTAAAATAAACCCAGTTATCCCCATCTTTGGATTTTTTTTTAACCTGGAATCAGTAAACTTACATTAATACACATGCCAACACAAGTAGTACAATTTTAAGTTTAAGTCAATACAAGCAGTACATTATCTTTCTTGCAAATAAGAGCATTTTAACTGATGCAGGTCAACCCTGACTGATTATGATTCCTCTGAGCTAATGATGCAGGTGATAGAAAACTGAAGAAGTAGTTGGTAAATGAGAGAGATACACTGAACAGGTAATTAGAATCTAGGAGAAGGGTGAAAAGAGTACATGAAATTCTTTAGGTAAGCTGAAGGAGGTTTACCTGTGTAATCCTAGAAAATGCAAACCTGTGTCATATGCTTACTAAGAAGGCCAAGAACTCATCAAATGTTAGTTTTTACTTAAACAGTGATAATTATTAACCTTAACCAGTGCAGTTATTTCCATTAGTCTCCTGAAACACATAATTAATAAATTAAAAGTACTTATTGATGAGATATGTAATAAAACTATACATATATTAATATATATATATTTTATGATATTCTATTTTTAGGATAAAATTAGTGGCTTAGTCCCACATACATACTTCAACAATAGGATGTAGTGCATTTCTAGTTCATGCTAATCCTTTATCCTTGGATGCTAAAGATATGGTTGATTATAAATAATTGCTTCATTGAAATGTCCATTGACAGATGACTGGATAAAGATGTGGTATATGTATACAACGGAATACTATTTAGCCATAAAAATGACAACATAATGCCATTTGCAGCAACATGGATGTCCCTGGAGAATGTCATTCTAAGTGAAGTAAGCCAGAAAGAGAAAGAAAAATACCATATAAGATTGTGTTTTTATTTTTTTAATTCCACATATGAGCAAAGAAAGAAAAGAAAAAGACATATGAACATAAATACAAAACAGAAACAGACTCATAGACATAGAATACAAACTTGTGGTTGCCAGAGGGGAGATGGGTGGGAAGGGACAGACTGGGAGTTCGAAATCTGTAGACACTGACAGGTATATATAGAATAGATAAACAAGATTATACTGTACAGCACAGGGAAATATATACAAGATCTTATGGTAGCTCACAGAGAAAAAAATGTGACAATGAATATAAATATGTTCATGTATAACTGAAAAATTGTGCTCTACTCTGGAAATTGACACATTATAAATTGACTATAACTCCAAAAAATAAAATTAAAAAAAAAGAAAAGAAAATTTTTGTACACCAAATACCCTTAATCTGTATCTGAGTATTTCATTGGCAAATTCCTATACAGTCATCTCTTGGTATCCATGGAGGACTGGTTCCAGGACCACCAGAGATGCTCAAAATGATCAACCCTCTATGTCCATGGATTCTACATCTGTGGATTGGGGAGGCCCAATCACATGTGAAACTGAATAGACAAAGTCCTTAATTTTAAAACCTCTAAATAAATCCATCCAAATCTTTGCCAACACTAGAAATAACTGTTTAATGTTTTGACAATTTGAAAATCAAAAATTATCTTGTATTTCCTTTTATTTTCATTATATTCTAAGTAGCTAAAAAAATAACTCTTACTTATAAGTTTAAATGTTCTAATATCACATAACTGAACTACAAGTCTAAGTCAAAATGAGATTTTTGGAGTCAAAATTGAAATTTTTGATCATGTAGTAACACCAGGTCACTCATTTGAAATAATATAAAAATTTCAATGAGACATTTTTTTTAAAATGTTAATTGTGCAATAAATATTTTGGTCAATATTCTATGCTAATAGACCTAGCTAATAGACACCTGCCCCTGTTACTGTCCCATACTGTACTGTCCAATATGATAGAAATGTGGCTGTTCAAATTTAATTTAATTCAAGAAAATCAATGCAACTCTTTAATTTTACTAGCCACATTTCAGACACTTCATAGATTCATTTTTCTAGTGGCTACTGTATTTGATAAGGCAAATATAGAATGTTTCCATCATTACAGAAAGATGTATTGAGAATGATTTTCCAGTTGTGTTTGAAAAACAATTAGTCCACTATTCTTTTCTTTTCCCGTTCATTCTTTTATTCAGTCAAAAAAAAAAAAAAAATTGAGACCCTATGCTTTCTGGACACAGGATTTGGTAATGAAGCAAACAAACCTCTGCATTCATCTAGTCTGTATCTAATGGATGAGAAAATAAACACACAGGTAGTGTCTTATAAGTGCTTGGAAAAACCTGAAACAATAAGGTAATAATAAGTAACTTAGAAAGGAATATTAGATAGGCTGAGCAGTGAAGTATAAGATGATTATCTCGAATGGAGATCTGAATGAAGTGGGGAGGAAAAACCAAGAATATCTAGACACAGACTATTCCATGTGGAGAGAACAATAACTACAAAGGAGCTGAGGCAGGATATTCCTTATTTGGGGTCAAGGAAGTGCAATAAGCACATAAGGTAAGTGATATTATATGCTTTACTTTTTAAAGGTATCCCTCTGACTGTTGTGTGGAGAATACAGCATGGTGCGTAGAGACAGGAATGGACAGGGGAGCTGGAGAGCTGACCAGGCAGGATTCTAGGAGGGAGGTGCTAGTGACCTGGATCAATACAGTAGCAAAGGAAGTCAAGAGAAATACTGCATTTGTTAAGAATATTGCAAATTTTTCTGTATTGATTTTGTCTCTTATATGTCTACTCTAGTTTTGAACCACCAAGACAGTGTCCAGAGACTTCCATTATGCTAGATTATTATTTCTGCTGAGTTAGCAAGCCCCAGTTTTCTCTATCCTGAGTAATGGCCAGTATAGAAGACCTTGCCAACTCTCACAGGAACTGGGTTATTTGAAAGAAATTTCAAAACCTATGTGCACAACAGTCATTAACAGCTTCAAGAAACAAATGGTTTCCTCACGAAATACTTTCTAGTCACAATGATATACATCTCTTCACATCCCTTATCTTAAAGAATATTTTTCTTTTGCTAATTACAAAACAACTGATTTCTGGTGCTCCTTTTTCCCCCAATAGATGATGGTTACCCCCGATGCATCAATACATATTGTATATTCTACTCCTCAATTTTATTCTCATTTTCTCTTTTCATAATGCGCCACATATTGCTTGGTAACAATGAATTCAATGAGAAACGAAACAATAAACAAAGATATTCTGAAATATTTTGTTAACAGAACATTTGAGTAATTATGTAGATTTAAATTCTCAAAGGATCTTAATCCTTTGTTAGTAATACTGGTAGATGACCTAATTCAACTAGTTGGATTCCACCAATTGGCTGCTCATCACTTATTTAAAAATAAATCCTAACAAATAAGGTGACAGAGAAATTAAATGATACAATACAAAAAATATTTGGTGGATATTTTCAGGGCATTACACACACACACACACACACACACCCAAATAGGATATACATTCTTTTCAACTGCACATGGAACATTTTCTAGGATTGATCATGTACTTGGACACAACAGAAACCTCAACAATTTTAAGAAGATAGAAATTATCTCAAGCATCTTTACTGACTACAATGCCATGAAACTAGAAATCAACTACAGAGAAACAAAGGAGAAAAAAAGAAAAGCATGGAGATTAAACAACATGCTATTAAAAAACCAACGGGTCAATGATTAAATCAAAGTTGAAATTAAAAAATACCTTGAGACAAATGAAAATGAAAACTCAACCACACAAAACTTATAGGACACAGCAAAGGTAGTGCTAAGAGGGAAGCTTATAGCGATACAGGCCTTCCTTAAAAGAGAAGAACAATCTCAAGTAAACAATCTAATGTACTGCCTAAAGAATTGGAAAAAGAAGAACAAAAACCCCCAAAAGTCAGCAGAAGGAAGGAAATAATAAAGATCAGGGAGGAAATAAATAAGAGACTAAAAAAAAAAAAAAATAGAAAAAAATCAATCAAAACAAAAGCTGTTGTTTTTGAAAGAGTAAACAAAATCAACAAACCTCTGGCCAAACTCACAAAGAAGAAAAAAAGAGAGCACAAATAAGCAAAATAAGAAAGGAAAATGGAGAAATTACAACAAATAAAATAGAAATACAGAATATCATATGAGAATATTACGAAAAACTATATGGAACCAAACTGGATAACCTAGAGGAGATGGGCAAATTTCTGGAAACATACAGTCCACAAGACTGAATCAAGAAGAAACTGACCACTTGAATAAACCAATCACTAGAAAGGAAATAGAAATAGCAACAAAAACCCTCCTTACAAATAAGTCCAGGACTGGACGGCTCCACCGGGGAGTTCTACCAAACAGTCCTTCTCAAACTCATCCAGAAGACTGAAAAGGAGGGAATACTCCCAAACTAATTCTATGAAGCCACAATCACCCTGGTACCAAAACCAGGCAAAGATAACTACCAAAGAAGAGAATTATAGGCCAGTATCACTGATGAACATAGATGCCAAAATCCTCACCAAAATATTAGCAAATAGAATCCAACAACACATAAAAAAGATTATACATCATGATCAAGTGGGGTTCATCTGAGGGATACAAGGATGGTTAAACATATGCAAATCAATCAACGTAATACATCACATTAACAAGAGAAAGGACAAAAACCACATGATCATCTCAATAGATGCAGAAATAGCATTTGATAAAATTCAACACCCATTTATGATAAAGACTCTCACCAAAGTGGGTATAGAGGGAACATATCTCAACATAATAAAAGCTATATATGACAAACCTACAGCCAGCATAATACTCAATGGTGAAAAACTCAAAAGCTTCCCACTAAAATCTGGGAAAAGACAAGGCTGCCCACTATCAGCTCTCCTATTCAACATAGTCCTGGAAGTCCTAGCCACAGCAATCAGGCAAGAGAGAGAAATAAAAGGGATCCAAACAGGAAAAGAAGAGGTAAAAGTGTCACTATATGCAGATGACATGATACTATATATAGAAAACCCTAAAAGGTCCACACAAAAACTACTAGAACTAATTGAAGAATTCAGCAAGGTAGCAGGTTACAAGATTAACGTTCAAAAATCAGTTGCATTTCTTTACTTTCTTTTTCTGTTAACTCATCGTTAGTGTAAAGAATCTCCTTTAAAATAGTACCCAAAGTAATAAAACACCTATGAATAAATCTACAAGGAGATGAAAGACTTATACATGGAAAACTATAAACCATTGATGAAGGAAATTAAAGAAGACTTTAAAATATGGAAAGATAGCCCATGCTCCTGGATTGGAAGAATCAATATTGTTAAAATGGTCACACTGTCCAAGGCAATCTACAGATTTAATGCAATCCCTATCAAATTACCCAGGACATATTTCACAGAACTAGAACAAATCATAATAAAATTGATATGGAACCATCAAAGACCTAGAATTGCCAAAGCATTACTGAAGAGAAAGAAAGAGGCTGGACGAACAACTCTCCCAGACTTCAGACAATACTATAGAGCTACAGTAATCAAAACAGCATGGTATTGGTACAAAAACAGACATATGGACCAATGGAACAGAATAGAGAGCCCAGAAATGAACCCACAAACTTTTGGACAACTAATCTTCGACAAAGGAGGCAAGAATATACAATGGAATAAAGACAGTCTCTTCAGCAAATGGTGTTGGGAAAACTGTACAGCAGCATGTAAAGCAATGAATCTAGAACATTTCCTTACACCATACACAAAAATAAACTCAAAATGGATCAAAGACTTAAACATAAGACAAGATACAATAAACCTCCTAGAAGAAAACATACACAAAACATTATCTGACATACATCTCAAAAATGTTCTACTAGGGCAGTCTACCCAAGCAATAGAAATAAAAGCAAGAATAAACAAATGGGACATATTTAAACTCACAAGCTTCTGCACAGCAAAGGAAACCATAAACAAAACAAAACAACCTATGGAATGGGAGAAAATTTTTGCAAAAGATGAAACTGACAAAGGCTTGATCTCCAGAATATATAAGCAGCTCATATGACTTAAGAAAAAAACAAACAACCCAATCCAAAAATGGCAGAAGACCTAAACAAGCAATTCTCCAAGGAAGACATACAAATGTCAATAGGCACATGAAAAAATGCTCAGAATCACTAATTATCAGAGAAATGCAAATCAAAACTACAATGAGGTATGACCCCACACCAGCCAGAATGGCCATCATTCAGAAGTCCACAAATGACAAATGCCAGAGAGGCTGTGGAGAAAAGGGAACCCTCCTACACTGCTGGTGGGAATGCAGTTTGGTGCAGCCACTGTGGAAAACAGTATGGAGATTCCTCAGAAGACTAGGAATAGACTTACCATGTGACCTAAGAATCCCACTCCTGGGCATATATCCAGAAGGAACCCTATTTCAAAAAGACACCTGCACCTCGATGTTCATAGCAGCACTATTTACAATAGCCAAGACATGGAAACAGCCTAAATGTCCATCGACAGGTGACTGGATAAAGAAGAAGTGGTATATTTATACAATGGAATACTATTCAGCTATAAAAATGACAACATAACGCCATTTGCAGCAACATGGATGTTCCTGGAAAATGTCATTCTAAGTGAAGTAAGCCAGAAAAAAAAAGAAAAATTCTGTATGAGATTGCTCATATTTGCAATCTTAAAAAAAAATACAAACAGAAACAGACTCATAGACATAAAATACAAACTTGTGGTTGCCAAAGGGGAGGGGGATGGGAAAGGACAGATTGGAGTTCGAAATTTGTAGATACTGACATGCATATGTAGAACAGATAAACAAGACTATACTGCGTAGCACAGGGAAATATATACAAGATCTGGTGGTAGCTCACACAGAAAAAGAACGTGACAATGAATATATGCATGTTCATGTATAACAGAAATTGGGCTCTATACTGGACATTGACACAACATTCTAAACTAACTCAATTAAAAAAATGTTTAAAAAAATAAATCCTAACATATCTGATTTAATTTGTTGTTAAGTTGTGTGCACTATATGGTATTTATTATTTACTATTTTTCCTTCATGTCTCAGACAAATTTAAGTCTACCTAGGTAGTGGCTTTTCTTTCTCAGTTTCCTCCAAAGGGTCTTTCTGTACTCTTCCAAACTGTTCCTTCGTTTGAAATAGCTCCTATTTTTGATTTATATCCTCCCTCCCTTTATGTGTAACTCCTGTATGCATCCCTTTCAATGACAATATTTTGAGATTGGCTTCAGAGGAAGGAGAAAAAAACAAGTCGCCTATTGCCTCGCACTCCCCAGCGGTATTCAGTACTAAACTGTTGCCTTTCATCCATGGATTCTCGTCCTACTAATCTTGTAAGCAGGACATAAACTCTGTTTTATACAATGCCTATTATATTGTTGTTGCTTAAGTAATCCAGAACATAAGACAACAATAAATAAGCCTTCTCTAGGGATTTGACATTAATCCTCTTTCTGCATTCTGTTAAAATTTTGTCTCTAAAATCCCCCTTTTGTCTCAAATTCAAACCCAGCCACTTCAGGCACCACTTATTATCTCCATGGGACACCAACTGTTCATCTCTTTGTCTGAGAAACTTTTATATCCTCTTGCTTCCTGTCAGTTCTTTTCACACTGACTATCCTGTCTGTCACAAACTGCTCCCAAGTCTGTGATACTTGTTTGTCTTTCAAGGAATAAACATTCTCACTTTTAAGCAACATTTAAGTCGCTATCTCGCATAATTTAATCTTCCCCTGTAAAGTCTCCACCATTCAAATACCTTTACATGTTCCTGAATGCTGTATTTCATTGGTCTCCCTTCAAAATGTTCCATTGTTTTATAAATATTGCCCTAATTTTAAGTAAGATAGCTATAAATTTTGAAGAGGCCCCATATACAAGGCATGGTGCTAAGAAGTATTTTAGATATATTAATTTTGCTCCTTTGCCCCCCCCAAATACTTGATTCCTCTTCTCGTCAGGAGGAAAGTGAAGCTGAATAATTTAATTGCTCAAGTTTATAGACTTACAAAGTAACAGAGCTAGGATTTGAACCTAACTAGTGAATGTTACTAGAAAGAGCAGGTGTGTGTTATTCAATCATCAAGATCCTGATTCCAAACCAGACTTTTGAGCCTACAGAATAAGAAAAGTAAAACTGATATTCATACATTACAGGCAGAGTGTGAAAACGCAGGCCAGTATACCAGGAATCTATCTCTTTGGCAACTTTAGGTCTTCTGGGACTCGCCTGTCTGTTGTTCCAGCTGTTAGGACACCCGGTCCTGCTGGGGCAGTAAGCAAGTTCAGGTGCAGCCCAATGAGTTGCTTCATAACCTTGTCACTCATCACATACACGGCACTTCCTGCAGCACGGCCTTCTCTGTCCATCACACAACACTACAAAGCCCTCCCTGGTGCCCAAGTATGTAGAAACAGAAGTTACCACCCTGGGGGTTAAATATTTGTCTAATGGGATATGGAATCAGTGGTTAAAATTTCCCCCTTTTTTCTCCTAAGAAGAATGTTCTAAGACAGCTATTTGACTTGCCTTCCTTTGGGATTATCCTGAAAAACTGAGGTACTGCTCATATTCAACAGCTGCCAGCTCACTAACCACTCCTTTCATTTGATCTGTTTCCCTGTCCAGCACCCCCTTCTCCCTCACTCCTGCTGCCTGAGGACACACTTCCTAATATTACTTTTATCCTAGACTCTGCTCTCTGAGGCAATCAAGGATACAGTTGGGGCCACAGAATGATGGTTTATTACAGAGTATCACAGAGTAAAACAATGGGGAATACAATGGCAGTTGTATCTCACAGTAAGCCAGAGGCTACATGCAGGGCTTGACTTCACTATTTTCATTTACATAGTGATCGTTTTCCAGTAAGCTTGGATAATTGTGACCAAGCTTCTACCTCTGATTCCTAAAAGCAACAATTTCATAAACACTGACTAAGGGCCAAGTATAAAGTGTCTAGTCTACATCGTACACCGAGCTCAATGATAAGGGATTCAGAGTAGAAAAAGTCACAGTCTCTGAATTAAGGCAGTTCAGAGTGTGATAGAGAAATGGAGATATCTGAACAAGCAACACTGCCACATGATACACGCAAATGTAGTGGTCACGGATGACCACATCATTTCTCAAATCATTATTTTCCCTATATTCATCTTCTACAGTTCTACCAGTTGGATTTCAATGGGATAGTTCTTTTGTTTATATAAACCATAGAGCAATTCTGGGAAATATGTATTAATGATATAAATATCTGGGCTATATCCCCAACTCACTGACCTACCTCTGTCAGGGGAACTGCAACAATTTCATGTGCTGGTTGCAAATTCTTGCTGTGCGTCAGAACCACCTAGGGGACTTTCTTTTTTGTTATTGATGCTATATAATTTTAGTATTTTAATTAAAATGAAATAAGACTGATTTTTTGTGAGATGCACCATTCTGTAAACTTTAACACATGCATAGATTTGTGACTCCGACACCAACATTAAAATACAAAACAATTCCATCATGTCAAAAAAATCTTTCATGCTAACCCCTTGTCACAACTTCCTCCTACCCTTAAACTCTGGCCCTCACTAGTCTCTTCTCTCTCACAATAGACTTAGCATTTTGATTAATGTCACATAAATGGAATCACATAGTAGTTAACTTTTTTGAGGCTGCCTTATTTCACTTTGCATAATTAATGCTTTTGAGATTCATCCAAGATGTTGTGTCTATCAACAGTCCATTTTCACTCTGCGTAGTGTCCCATTCAACTGCTGCAGGATATTTGGGTTGTTTTCAGTTTTTGGTGACTCTGACTAGAGCTGCTAGAAACATTTGCACATAGGTTTTTCTGTGAACTTAAGTGCTCATTACTCTAAGTAAGGTAAATATTTGGGATTGGCTTGCTGGTGCACGTGGAAATGGTGTGTTTAATTTTATAAGAAAGTGACCATGTTTTCCAGAGTCCCAACAGCAATATACAGTGCTCTTGTTGCTACACAACCTCACCAGCATTTGGTCTTGTTAGTTTTTTTTTTTTTTTTTAAAGGCATTCTCATAAGTATGTGGTGGTATCACAACATGGTCTTAATGAATTTCCCTAATGGATAATGATGCTGAATGTCTTTTCATGGGCTTGTTTACCATGCTTGTATCCTCGTGGGTCCACAGATTGAAGTTTTTTGCCTATTTCTTAAAAAATTAAATTTTTATTTTATTATAGTTTGTTTCCAGCTGTTGAATGCTGGGAGTTCTTTATACACTTTGCACCCAAGTCCTCTGTTATGTGATTTGTAAATATTTCCCCCTAAGCTTGTACTTTTTCCATTTCTCTTAACAGTGTCATTGACAGCAATTTTTTGACTTTTTAATTTTGATGATCAGAGAGCATTTAAATTATTCAGATTCTAACGTCCCCATTTTCATTTCCCACTTTGACTTACTAAAACACAATTCCTAGATGTGACACTCAAGAATCTTTATTAAAACAAACAAACAAAACTCTTCTCAACCTGGTTGAACATTCTCTGTTCTAGAGTAAGATCAGCGAACGGTGAGCCCAGGGATTTTTTTTTTTAATAGACCCTTGGCTATCTAATCAACATAATGGACGGAACAATAAACTCTCTGCTGATAACTGAAATATTTATCATCACTCTTAAACCAATTACATGTTAGATACATTGTTTCAACTACACGCTTAATACTGACACAGCAAATTCAGTGTTCAACAATCTGAATTCATTATCACCTTTAAACCATTGGTCCTTATACATCCCTTATTTTTGTTAATTTCTCACAATTCATATTAAGAGGGAGAAAAAAATAAAGACAGTTGGGGTGTGGAGAAAGAGAAAGAGAACTGAGAGAGGGAGGGGAAAAAAGGGGGAAAATGGGGAAAAGAGGAAAAGAAAATGAAAATGTAGTTGAAGGTTCTCTCTGATCCTTCCCTATATTTATATTTCATATAGTCATTACATCATGGTCCCGAGAGGCTAAAATCTGGAATAGGATAAACATGAAAAACACAACCGTGTGTTTTTTGCTGATTTAACCAGTCTGAATTAGAAAGCAATAAAGAACTGAGTATTGCATTTATAATAAAAGGATAAACTGAGCAAAGGGAACATACATTTCATTTATTCATGTATTTCTTCATTCAAAAAATTTTAGTTCCATGAAATTCCATTTTATAAAAATAGCGAATGCTGCTTACTGTTTATCTGGCACTGTCCTAAATACTTTCCATATATTATTCAATTTAGCTTTTACAATTACCCTGTAACCTTGTCAGTGTTACTATATTCAGTTTCAAGTGGGTAAACTAAGATACAGACAAGTAATTTCCCAAAATCACATCATTAGTACTAGAACACTTAGAAATAAAGCAGTGCTCTCTTGACTTCCAAGGCAGTATATTTAACCATAGAGTTTTTTGCCTCTATTATGTATTTGCTTTGCATCTAGGGTAAACATTTACCTCTGTTTTTAACACTTTCAACTTTAAAGAGGCCTTAACAGTTAATATGAAAATAAGGAAACAGAGTGTGCTATAATAACAATATGTAGGGGGAAACAAATTATGAAAAAAAAACACTTCACAGTTCAACAGGAATGGATAGTAACTAGACTGAACACTCAGAGACACATCTAAATTTAAAATTATGTTGATCAGAAATGTAACTGGACAATCACAGAACCATAGAAAAAAATGACCATCTTTCATAGTCAATTCTCCTGTCATTTCATGGAATGGCTAATAAACACTAACTAAAAAACATGAAAAATTAAAGGGAAAATGTCCTTATTATTAAAGAATACATATATATGACTATTTTCAGAATATATGTCTTAATTCTGAAGAAAATTATTCTGTTTGCAAGTTTACTTAGTTTAACACAGTGAGTGAAAAAAAAAATCATTGCTATGTTTGGCACTGTGCCAGATAATCTGGCTAAATGCCTACATTATCACTATACAATGGTATCAAATGGAACTATTTCTAATTTATATGAGCACTTCCTACTATTTCTAAAAAAGGCACCTAAACACCTTGAAAGATGTTGTAAAATGTGAATTTTCACATGCAAAAAATCTTTGTTGACAATTTAGACAAAAATGTGTTGTATTTCAAAATTCTTTGAATTTCTCCATTACTGAGTCAAATAGAATTTATTCAACAGATGAAGAGGAAATAAGAAATGTATCAGCTTTCATGTTTATTTTTGGGAGGGGGAGATGGGCTGAAATTTGTAAGAAGGCAGTAGAATCAACAGATGGGAAAATAATTATATTGGATAAACTTGTCTATTAAAATGTAGATCACTAAATCAATAATTTATCCAAAGTATCTACTAAAGTCTCTTGTTTTAGAAAGATAGTATGTCCAGATAATGAAGTAATGAAGGATTAATCTATGTATGTACTGACAAGGAAAGAAGGCAAGAATGAGGCATACAATTAATTTTCTGTGTGTCATAGAGTAAAAGCATAAGCCAATAATGAGACTGACTCATGAACCTTTGATCTAAAAAAGAGCAGTATGAGTAGGTGCACAAAAGTGTAAGAAAAAAAAAGTGCCTAGAAAATATAACCACAAAGGGGTGTAAACAAATCAAAAGTACAACACTTTGAAAAATTAAACTATTTTGGAAGGGTTCAAAATATTATCAACAAACTTGCTTTCTTAATTTTATCTAGGAAATGTAAAAATAAAGCCAAGTATTTAGCAATATTTTTTAAAGTAATGCATTCAAAAAAAAAAAAAACTCAAAAAGACAACTTACTAAATAAGAGATACTATCTGCAAATGATATGACTAGTAAAGGGTTAATATTAAAACATGTAAACAGCTCATACAATTCAATACCAAAAAAAAAAAAAAAAACCTGATTAAAAGATTAGCAGAAAACCTGAATATACATTTTTCCAAAGAAGATATACAGATGACCAGAAAGCACATGGGAAGATGCTCAACATACTTAACCAGAGTAATGCAATTTAAAACGGCTAATATTAAAAAGAAAAGATAACAAATGTTGGCATGGATGTCGAAAAAAGAGAACTCTTATACACCGTTGGTGGGAATATAAATTAGTGAAGCCACTATGGAAAACAGTATAGAAGTTTCTCAATAAACTAAAAATAGAAATACCGTATGATCCAGAAATTCCACACTTGGGTATATATGGAAAGAAAGCAAAAGCACTGATTAAAAAAAATGCATGCATCCCAGTGTCCATAGTGGTATTATTTACAATTGTCAAGACATGGAAGCAACTTAACTGTCCTTCAACAGATGAATGGATAAAGAAATGATACACACACACACACACACACACACACACACACACACACACACACAATGGACTACTACTCAGCCATAAAAAATGCATGAAATTTTGCCATTTGCAAAAACATGGATGGACCTGGAGGTTATCACACTTTTTGAAATAAGTCACAGAGAGAAAGATAAATAGTGTATGTTATTACTTATATGTGGAATCTAAAAAAATAAAACAAATGTCTATTACAAAATAGAGACAGACACATAAATACAGAGAACTGATAGTTACCAGTGGGGAGGGGGACGGGGGGAGTTAAAGATTTAAGAGGTACAAACTAATGTATGTAAAATGAAAAAGCTATAAGGACATATGGTACATTACAGAGAATATAGCAAACATTTTATAGTAACTTTAAATGGTTTATAATCTAAAAATTTTGAATTACTATGTTGCACACTTGAAACAAATATATTATAAATCAACTATAACTCAAATCTTTGCCATCCTGTTATACGTACATTTTTCTCTTAACAGATAAAGATTAAATATACTTAAAAACTTTGATTGTGTATGGTAGTTATGACTTATAATTGGATATTCTAGATAATGGTTATTCAGTATGTGCAAAATATCTTAGAAATCACATCATAAGGCAATAAATAAGAGAAAATAAAATATTCCTGTACGCTCTCATTTGCTGAATATACAGAATTTTTGTAATAATTCAATACAATCAACAATGAAAAGGAATATATATTAAAGTTCAAATCACATCATTTTAAGTTTTTAAAAAATTGATCTCCATAGCATTATCCTAACATATGTGTGTATGTGCAACCACATAGGCCACAAAACACACAGCCTCTCAGTAAGGTATACTGGCAAATTAAAAATGACCACATTTAAAAAGCTCTGTTCTGAATTTCCTTAGAAGCAAAAGAATCTCTGAAACTCTGGGTGATCATAAAATATGTTTGCATTTAGTATTGATTGCTGTATCTGCAGAACAGAAGCCTCTTAGAATCACTCAGGAATGTCTGTCTGATACAGCATACAGCCTGAATTCTAAAAGGTATTCGTTATTATTTACAATTTGTGGAATAGATAGCTAATAATATCTATAATCTTGGTAGTTCTAAGAATAATACTACAGTCTACACATTATGACTTAATGAGTATTGGCTGAAAGCCTTGTAAGTATAATGTGCCCTTTCCATTGCTATGAATAACTCCCAAGAAAATGTCACAATTTCGCATTTGAATCAGCTAGCTCTCACTGAATGCTTTACTGAAACCAGATCAGTGTGTTATTTATACAGAGTCAACTACAGGTTTCTTAAGAAGCATATGTGCTGAGATCATTAATTGAGAAAGCAGACAGATGTTTTTATCCTTGGTAATTTATAAAACTACTGTTCATTACTTATGATGCAGCTTGGGTAGCTCCAAATCTCATTTTTGAGAGGAGGGAAACTCTGCAGGAACATTAGAAACACGCCTGTGGTCAGAAGGTCAATTCCTTTTCATATCCCCAGTGTCATTTTCTATTCATGTATGTCATAACACGAGATCTTCTTGTATCCACAGGATTGATAGATAAGGTTACATCGGTAGTTCTTGTCAACTAAAACCAGTATAGGATATTGACAGAGACCACTCACTGCTTGGAATACTCCCCAGTAGGAAATCCAGCATTTCGACCGACACACAGACTTGCTCATTATTCTAGGTAAATAGTTATCTACTTACTTGTAAGAGTAATTTCACCTTTATCAAGCACCTGACCTCCTATCCTAACTGATTCAAATAAAACTAGCAGATGTCCTAAGTCTCTGTATGTAGAATCCAAGTAACAAATGAAACTCCAAGAAGTATATATTGAATACCTACAGTAGGCAAGACTAGATGGTATTAGTAAGTGCAATGGGAATTCAGGTGCACTTAATGATTCTGGTGAAACGAGGATTTCTCTAAGCAATGGAACAGATGAAATAGTGTCCCACTACCCACTACACCAAATAACCAAAAAGGGACCAGACGATCCATAAACTAAAAATATAAAATGTACCAGAATATGCTATAATTTATAGCATTTCAAAGAGGAAATTAAATTCCCAAACTTTCAGTTTTGATTCCCACTATTTTAAAAGTGAGTAGGCACTGTACTGAGACTCCTTCCACAGCAGTGAGGAATCGCATTATCTAATCTCTCATTTTACTGATTCAACAGTTACACCTCCTATCTAGGGCAACCATGTAAATGATCATCCAATTGTGCACAATTTTGAGAGAAGGAATATCAATAATTACATAAGGACAAGAGGCATAAACAGAGATTGTCCTTGGACTGGGACATGTGATTATCCCAATGAACCAAGCTGACCTTTGGATAACAAGCAAAATGGTCAAGTTCTGGCAACAACTTGAAAAATATCAGGGGCCATCCATCAAAGTGTATGAGCTAAATTAGTATGACAACAGAAAATAATTTCACCAGATTCTACATGTTTAACATTTTGTAAAGATTTGATACCCAATTGTAAGGAAAGTCTGCAAATAACCAAAGAATCTCAGAAATCAAGACTTTTCCTTAAATCTCATGTAAATGAAGCTTCCCATTGTCCTTTTAAAATAAACAAGAAGGATGCAGAGGCCTTCACATAATCACTAAATTAGAAAGAACAGATGTGAACCATTTTCGGGTAAATGTGCATGGTGGCACAGAGAAAATACGATAAAACAGCATGTGCTGAACCAACCAGATTGGCTTTTTAATGACTCATACGTGTGTGATTACTAAAGACAGCAACAAAAATAAAACCATTCACTTGACTAGGGCTAATGCACTTTAGTTACTTTAAATTAACTGCTAATTATACCATTTTCTTGTGCAATAGATTCCTTTTTGACAGTCAATTATAATGAGCCTTTTCTGAATTTATAAGAACAGAAACAACTACTGATTTGTTTGGGTTAGGTCATTATTGGTTTTATGACTTACTGTGCCTCTGGATAATTGTATTTGTTCTTAAATTATAAAATTTCTATTCAGAATCACTTCTGAAGTTCAGATTCATAAGTAATGTTGTACTTAGTGATTTTTACAAGTCTCTTACGTTACAACCCATTTTGTATTTTGAAATAAAGCAAGGATCTTTCTTTTAAAGTATGTCAGAAGTACAATTTAAGCAAGAGTTGCTGACCATGTCAACTCTGTTTTCCCTTAGTATCTTCCATATTCACTCCTACTCCAGTTGACACTATCCCTAACACACAAGCCATCCAACTAACCTTATTCTGAAGTAACCTACCTATTTCTTCCCATCATGCCAAATACAAAAAATGTGGCTTGAACTCCAATTATATTTATCACTTCTTGAAAGTAAAAACAGGTACTGACAAATGGCATGCAGCTAAAATTTGAGGGTGCATCTATATTTGGGTTTGTGCTAAAGAGAGATGCTAGTGGTTCAATTATTTGGCTGATGGGGGAAGGTAGGAGTGAGGAGACAGTGATCCTTCATGACTGTCTACATTTTATTGCATCATGGTTTTAACAGTGCTCCAAACTTCACATCATAATAGGGCAAAACATAACCAAAAATAATTTGGGGGAAGAATAGTTTTTAAAGATAAGGTAGCAATAGGTAGGGCATGGATTGAAAGGATGGCAAGTTAAACTCAACCTAAGTTAAATTATAGATAAGATGACTCAAAGAGAAACCTATAGATCAATGGTTTCAAAATGTGGTTCCAAGATCTCTCACAAATGTGTTAGAATTTCAAATTCCTGGGGCCTCACCCCAGACCTACTGAATCAGACACTCTGGCAGAAGGACACTGTAATCACTTCTAAAAGCCCACCAGGTGATCTTGATGCATGCTAAAATGTATAAGAACCCCTGTTACAGATATGTAGTTTCCAATCCAAAAACATGGAGAAAGTTTTATTAAGCAGATGGAGAAAGACAAATACCATATGATTTTACTTATAGGTGAAATACAAAAAAACTTAATAAACTAACAAACCAAAACAAATATAAACAAACAAATAGACACAGAACATAGTAGTGCTTCCTAGAGGGAAAAGGGCAGGGGGAGGGCAAAATGAGTGAAGAGGATCAACTGTGTGATGACAGATGGACACTAAGTTTTTGGTGGTGAGCTCACTGTAGTGTATGCAGAAGTAGAAATACAATGTTGTACACACAAATGAAATTTACATAATGTTAAAAGCCAGTGTTACTTCAATAAAAATAAATTTTAAGATGTTTTAAAGGTAATTTCAACTACCTGAGTTTTAAAAATATTTTCTTAAGGGGGTATGTAGGTACAGGTGGCAAAAAGGAAAACAAATAAATTTATAGTTGCATAAAAATTCAAGAGTCTAAAGTAACATCCCTCAATAGAAAGTTGTATCATTTAGCTTCAAGACATTCAGGCAAGCTTGTAGAAGCAATAGAAATTTAGTCCTTCAGGGAAAAGATAATTAAAACAATTCTTGAAAATTATTGAAATTAAATAAACTCATAATAATTGAGTGCTTAATATAATCATCCCATCTATGCTCCCATTTGATCCTTACAATGAACTTGAGGAACATACATAGCCCCTAATTTTTTTTATATTTATAGAGAAATGCATGGACTTATTCCAGATTACCCAACTCTTAAATGACAGAGCTCTCAAACCAGACATTTCTCATTTAAATTCAAGTGTTCTACCTGCCTCCCACTCCTAGACTCCAACCCTCATGGCAGGCAGCAATCTATAATTTTAGCTTCTGGATATGCAAAATGGGGGGAATAATGTCTTCCACCATTTTGTAGAAAGTATTAAATTTTTAAAAAAGTGTTAAATGAAAGTGTTCTTACAACAAAAGAACAAAAAATCAGAGAGGCACAAAGAATCATTTGGAGGTGGTGAATGTGTGTCTGTCACCCTGATTGTGGTGATGGTTTCACAGGTATATGCATAATTTTGAACTCAAATTGTATACACTAAGTATGTGTAATTTTTTGTATATCGATTACATATCAATAAAGTGTTTTTAAAAACTGCTTTATGAACACTTAGGAATCAAACAACCAGTGGATATCCTCAGGATAATTAAAATTCAGTTAGGTAAGCAATACTCAGACACATTCTCATGTATGTGCAGTGACTACGAGGGATAATAATTAAAACTGTCTGTATTAAACAGAATAAATGCTATGTGATTTCAGAGCAAGGAGAGGGCATCACATGTTTCTTTCAAATTTCAAATTCCTCACAGTGGGGCAAAGTGAAACTTAAGCCAAAATGATGACTTGTGCTCATTCAGCTCTCCTTCCAATATCTTCTCCCATTTTACAGCAAGGCCTCTTATAAAGATGCCCCACCTGATACATCATCCCAGTAGCACATAGTCTTCAAAAAATATATGTGTACTATACAGAAAATGGATTTTAAAAAAATGTTCATTAACATTAATCAATGTGGGTATACCCTTTTCCAAAAGTGAAATCATGGAATTTTTTTTATGTTGCTACATTAGTGCTTCCAAGTACACACCTAAAATACTGCTTTATAGCAATACACATCAATAGAGCAACTGTCTCTAGGAACAATCTGAAGAGTAGCAGAAAAGATTTTCTACAACTAAGGATATAAAGAAAAAAGCCACAGTGAGATGCATAGGAAGTGCAGAGTCATGGTATGACTAGGAACTACATCCCCAAAACAGTGACCTACAGGTGAGGAGGGTTATCACAGCCATTAAGGTGCTTGCAGATACGTTAAAGAGTGCTTTTTTACACTGAAAACACAAGGTCATACTAAAAACACAAAAATTATGGAAGAAAAAAATCTCACTGGTGAAGACAAGCATAGTTAAATTAGTATAGACCCACCACCTATACAGCTAGTATAAAGGTTAAAAGACAAACAAGTAAAATCATCCATATCTATGATAATTAATGGATACACAAAATAGAAAGATAAAATATGGCATAAAAAACAAAACATGGGGATGGGGCAGCAAGGAGCAGAAAATGTAGTGCTTTTAGAACATGCTAAAATATAACTGACCATCAACTTCAAATAGACTGCTATGTACATAAGTTGTTATTTAAGAATCTCACAGTAAATTCAAAGCAAAATTGCTAACAGAAACACAAGAAAATAAAGAGAAAGGAACACAAATGTAACACTGAAGAGCCACCAAGTCAGAAGGGAAGAGAGCAAGAGAAGAAAGGAACAGAGAAGAACTACAACAACAACCAGAAAACAATTAAAATGGTAGTAAGTACATACCTATCAATAATGATGTTAAGTATAATGGACGAATGCTCCAATAAAAAAACAGAAGATGGTTGAATGGATTAAAAAATAAGCCATATATATATAATGTCTGAAAGATCATTATCTTAGATCTAAAAACACACACAGACTGAGTGTGATAGGATGGAAAAAGATAATTCCATGCAAATGGATACAAAAAGAAAGCTGAGGCAACAATACTTATATCACAGTAAATTTTACTTTAAAACAAAGATTGTAATAAGAGAAGAAGAAGGAATTACGTAATGATAAAACAATCAACCCAACGAAAAAATAACACTAATAAATATATATGCATCCAACATAAGAGCGAGCACAGTTATGTAGCAAATATTAACAGATAAAAAGGGAGAAATTGACATTAATAGTAGGAGACTTTAAAAGCTCATTTACATCAATGGGAAGATCATCCAGAAAGAAAATCAGGAATGAAACGTTGGCCTTAAATGAAATTTTATATATATATATATATATATATATATATATATATATAGTTCCATAATGAGCAGACTAGACATTCTTTTTAAGTGCACATGGAACATTCTCCAGGATGGATCACAGGTTAGCCAAAAAAACAAGTCTCAATAAAATAAGAACATTGAAATGTTATCAATAATCTTTTCTGACCACAATGGCATAAGACTGGAAAGCAACTGTAAGAAACACACTGGCAAAAACACAAACCCATGGAGTCTAATCAACATGTTGCTAAACAAGCAATGGGTCATGAAGAAATTAAAAATTATCTTGAGAAAAATGAAAAACGAAGCACAATGTTCCAAAGTCTATGAGTCACAGAAAAGGCAGTTCTAAGAGGGAAGCTTATGACAATACAGGCCTACCTCAGGAAGCAAAGATTTCTATCTGATCTTACATCTAAAGTAACTAGAATAAGAACAAACCAAACCCAAAGATGGAAGAGACTATAAAGATCAGAGCAGAAATGAAGAGAGACTAAAAAACAATAGGGAAGATTAAACTAAGAACTAGCCTTTTGAAAAGGAAGTCAACATTAATAATCTTTAGCCAGACTCAAGAAAAAAATAGAGGGTCCAAATAAGAACAACCAGAAATAAAAGAGAAGTTACGATTGACATCATTGAAATGAAAAGGATCAAAGAGACTACCATGGACAATTATGTAACAAATCTGCATCCAAAATATGAAACTGAACCACTTTCTTACACCATATATGAAAAAAATGAAAAATGTATAAAAGACTTAAATGTAACAACTGAAACCATAAAACTCCTAGAAGAAAACATAGGCAGTAAACTCTCTGACATTGGTCTTAGTAGTATTTTTTGGATCTGTCTTCTCAGGTAAAGGCAACAAAAACCAAATTAAACCAATAAGACTACATCAAACTAAAAAGCTTTTGCACAGCAAAGGAGAGCATCAAGGAAATAAATTATTCTACTGCATGGGAAGATTTTGCAGATGTGTCCAATAATGAGTTAATATCCAAAACATACTAACAGCTCATACAACTCAACAGCAAAAAAACCCACTCTGATTAAAAAATAGGTAGAGGCCCTGAATAGACATTTTTCCAAAGAAAATATACTGATGGCCAACAGGTACATGAAAAGATGATCAATGTAATTAACAGAGAAATGAAAATCAAAACAATGAGACCTCACCTCACACTTGTTAGAATGGCTATCATTGAAAAGACAACTGGTAACAAGTGTTGGTGAGGATTTGAAGCAAAGGGAACCCATGTTGGTGGAAATGTAAATTGGTTCAGCCACTACAGAAAACAGTATGGAAGTTCCTCAAAAAACTAAAAATAGAATTTCCATACAATCTAGCAAGTCTACATCTGGGTATTTAGCTGAAGGAATCACAAACACTAATTTGTAAAGACATATGTACACCCTCTTATTCAACGCAGCATTATTTACAATAGCTAAGATACTGAAGCAACCTAAAAGCATCTATCAAGAGATAAATGAGTAAAGAGTTGGTGTGTGGGTGTGTGGGTGTGTGTGTGTGTGTGTGTGTGTGATACATATATATACAGGCCTACCTCAGGAAACAAATAAAATTGACACACACACACACACAAACACAACAGACTATTACTCAGACATTAAACAGAATGAAATCTTGCCATTTGTGACAAACTAGACAGTATGTTGCTAAGTGAAATAAGTCAAACAGAGAAAAACAAATACCGTATGATTTAATTTATATGTGGAATCTAAAAAAAATAAGTGAATAAATAAAACAAAACTGAAACAGACTCATAAATACAGAAAATAAACTGGCGTTTATCAGAGAGGCAGAAATAAGGGGGTGAGGAGCTGACTGAAACAGGTGAAGGAGATTAAGAGATACAAAATTCCAGTTGCAAAATAAGTTAAGGGTATACATTATACAGCCTAAGATCGATGTTACTGTAATAACTTTGTATGGTGACAGACGGTTACTAGGCTTACTGTAGTGACCATTTCATAACATACTTAATTGTTGAATCACTGTGTTATACACCTGAAGCTAATGGAATATTGTACATCAACTATACTTCAATAAAAAAGAATTGCTTGCAATTGTAAATGAATCAAATTACTTTAATTAGAAAAGTAAAATTTTACTAGAGCAAACATACGCAGTAAATATAGTCTTATTATCTTTCTGCTTGCAATATATGTGTATATATGTATATATTACATATATAAATATATCTAGAGAGAGATAATTAGATGATCGATAGTAGATCACTGTAGGTATGGTATCTATAAGTATTTATCAAATGATTATTATTGCTCAGGTAGGATTTTCATTAGTGTCTCCTATTGGCACTGGACAAACTTCAAGACTAAAGTCAAACTAAAGTCAGGATTTATATTGACCTTCCTATGTTTACGGGTTTAAAGTTCTCTCAGGCATGGTGCCTATAAAATTGAATTTCTGAACATTTAATTTAAATTAAATTTAGCAAGCAAGCAGTTTTTGAGTACATTTTATATGCAGAGCATGATGTCAGACAGTGACAGAAATACAGAGAAAAATTCTGAGTTGGGTCTTAAAAAATACCAGGCAAAATATATTGTTAAAATATCGAAACTACGTATTGTTAAAATATGTAGTATAGGTACAGGAAATGGCATTAGTTACCTATTCTTCATTTGATATAAAATGTTGTAATTTTTGTGGTCTCCTTTTTGATGTTTCTTGACTCATTTTCCTAGCCACAGTATTTGGGCGACATCAGAATGATCTATTCACATGTCCAACAAATACTTATTCACTACTCAAATCAGAAAGATATGTAAGATTCCATTTGCTTATTAACTGATCCATTCCTTCTGCAATGTCTTACCAAGGAAATATGAGAGGCTCCATGCTACACACCAGGATACACTAGTGAGTAACACATCATCTTGCCTTAATAGCTCTTACTGGTGTATGGAAAAATGAACAATCTGGCACATTGAAATATGATAAATGCTATTCAAAATTTGATGGCATTTATGGAAATCTTTTCACCCAGGATTTTGTGTTTTATGGAGTCTCAGCAATAAAAACTGCACCTACCTTGAGACCTAGAAGAAATTAGCCAAGTAAAGAAGATGTCTAAGAATGGTCCAGGGATCAGATTCTCAATGGACCATGACTAGAATGCTGGGTAGGGTCTTTCTTCTTGGTATGCACCCCTAGCACCTGACTACTTCAGTTCAAAACTGCCTTCAGTTATGTTAATGAGTAAGATATAAAGATAAACAGACATAAATCTTCTCCTCACATTTTCAAAATTTCTCTAGAGAGAATGAACTGCTCCACAGTAACCATCAACAGCAAATGCTCAGAGGTGTGAACATGACTTACTTGGGAAATGGAAAAGAATCTGTAAACAGTTCATGTTCCCTCAGTGATCATCAAAATCTTTTAAAAATGCCATAATGTTACACTACTGTTTTTGTAGTATTATTACTGTCTTCAAAGTATTAAAAACCTCAGATAGCTTTCCACCATTACAGGAAAATTCCTCATTTACATTCACTTCATTTACATTCATTCCTGGCAGTTAATAAACACAAAAAACATGCAATTCTCCATTCAAGAGCTTTATGTATGTATAAGGGAAAATGTTTTAAAGAACAGTTTATCTACATGGTATTAGTTTTGATATGCAATGTTTATTAACAGCATTTATAAAGGCTAACGTCAGTCAAATTGAAACCACCTAAGAGAGGGCTTTTACAGAAGTGTTTTTATCAATTTGCAAAATGGGAGGTTCTCTAGGAGCTAATCAATGTTTCAGCAAGAACCAGAGACACAGAGATAGAAGCAACTCTACCAGACAAGTATGTTAAGACCCAAACAAGTGTTTCGAGAATTCAGAAGAGGAAAACATTACTTTATTCTTGTAGAGAAGAAAGTGCCATGCCTGAGGGATGATGGGCTGGACCTTTAACGACTTGTGTAGATAAACAGAAAAATCATTCCAGACAAGAGTAATGCCCTTTATGAAGTAAGAATGCCGTGATTCCTTTGACCACAATGAGGTTAACTATTTGGCTGGAACAGGATCTTTAAATAGGGGAAAAATGTATTAGGGAGTTCTGTGCTAGAATGAGGAGATGATGATTGCTTCTATAAAAACATCGATAGAAGTAGAGATGTGGACAAAAAAACGGTAGCATGTACTATGTAACTGTAGTTAAAGAAAAGAAAGCTGAGTGTCGTTACAACCACAACTCATTAAAATACAGGTAACCTTATGCAAAAACCAAATGGCCACTGCTCAAGAAAATAAGAATTCAAAAATCGAGACACATGTGGTAACCATGTTGGTGAGAGATCAGAGAGGATTTTATGGTAATAGCATGGAATGTTTGAAAGTGATGACAAATCATCATATACTCAAGAGTGGCAAACTCAACACAAGGAACCCCAGTTTTGAATTTCAAATATATAATTAAATATAGTACTTTTTTGTATACACAAAAATAAACAGGTTCTATTCAGTCTCAACTATAATACAGAAAAGAATGGGGTGACTTATATTTTAATTTTAAACATCAAACTGTTTTTGAGATGCCAGAGAACACCATTGTCACTGAGCAGATGGTAATTTGAGTGCAGCACAATGGCCAATACATTATGTATGTATAATTTTAATTAACGAAAATAAAATGACAACTAATCTGACCAACAACATCAAAATATTGTGGAAGGGGAACTCTATAAAGTGTAGTTCTACTTAATCATTTACTATGATGAACCATGTTAAATTTCATAGGAAATACAAACTTCAAATAGTAGGTAACTACCTTCCACATTTTCATCTATATATTGTTAGGCTTTTTTCAAATCATCACCACATACGTTGTGATGGTTAGGTAGAGGACATCTGAAGCGGACAAATGATTACTTTTGGTATTGACTTTGGTGTCAGTGCTAGTTCTGAGTTTGCCACAAGAAGCGCTAAGAACTAGCGCTTTTGATTTTCCTTTGCCAATGAGCATTGACTATGTGGCTGCATTTCCAGTGAGCATACTTGAAAGGTGTCAAATCTCATTAAGAAGGAATAAAAACTAGATGGAATGGAGGTAATATTTAAATAGATTTTTCAGTGAGATATCTATGATCAAAGTTACTCAAAATTAGCAACAACTATTAATAGGATGCTCTTATCATCAGTTGTGATTTGTTAGCAATAGTTAGGTAACTCACCATTGGTCCCTACTTTCAATCACTGTTCCCTGAAAGCCTGGTTTATCTCATCAAGTTTGTCTGAAATTTGAAACCCCATGTTAAAGTGTTTTTTGTTTTTTTTTGTCTGCATCATTACATCTTAAACATGAGAAACTGCTGTCAGAACTTCTAACATCTTTGTTCTGTTGCATCTTTAAATGCAAAGGGGAGAGTATCTTCTCTACCTCTGCATTCTGAGAATCCAAATCAAAGCTATTTGATTTCCTTCCCCAAACTGCCTGCATCTGATAGTTTAGAATACCTGCTTGTTTTCCCTCCACAGACAGAATAAAACAAGACAAAAGCTCTTTGTTAACCACCTTCAATACCTTGTGATGCTAACTTGCTCAATCAGCATGGTGATGATTTTTCTTTCCGCCTAATACATTTGACTTTAGAATTTCCTCTTGGAAATTACAGAAAAATTAGTGGAAGAGAACTTTAACAAACATCAGTAAAATAGGATTGGAAACATAGATTTTTTTTTTTTTTTTTTTTTACAGTCCTATACACTGAGACTTAGAAAACTAGGTGACTTTCAAAAGTATCATGGACACAAGTATAATTTTTAAAAGAGAAGCTTGAAGTCACTTATCTGAAAAGGACTATAAAAATAAAAAGGCAATATAACATTTCAGGTCCATTATCAAACCAAGATTATGTTTTTTGTGCATACTTATGTTCCTTAAATGATTATTAAAATTGACTAATAACAGTATCTATTAGATGACAGCTATTTCTCAATACTTGAAATTTTCCTTTATTGACCTTTATCTGGATGTTTAGCTCAAGATTAAATTTGACACTGTGTAGAACTCTGCAAACAATCAAGTATCATGTAGAAAAATTGATCTTTACTTTTCTATTTTTTATAGGCGAATCCATTAAATTAATTTTGGTAAGTTATAGGCATGTTAGCCCACAGGACTGGCATTACTTTAAGCCATGATACTATGAGAAAATTAGACCCCTAAAAGAATTCTTGCCCTTGGCTTCTGAGATTTCATTACAAAGAACCACTATTTATGGAAGATGATTCTTTTTAGCTTCTATTTAAGCTTATTCTCATTACCCTTGGTTTTTTAAAGCAACACCTCCTTCCTGCAAGGGGCAGGAATGTTTTGTCTGGCTTTTGACTTATACGATCTGAATCATGTTCTGCTTTTGTTTGCCAGAGACTCTCCCAATTTTAGCTTTGATTACTCAGAGGAGAAGGTATGTAATATTCCTATATGACCTTTCAGTAATTAATATTTTGATTTTATTAGCTTTTTTCAGCTAAACTTTCCTACAGGCTCATGATTACAAATTAGGTCAGGACTTAAAAGATACTCCTTTTTTTCTTAGGGGAAGCAACACCTTCATTAATGAATTCTTCAAATACAATTTGAAATAACACTGAAAAATAAAGAACTTGTTTAAAAATGGGTTAAACATTTCAAATATGTTATTAATCAAAAATAGTGCCTTCAGATTAGTAAGCAGTGGTACTGCAGTATTAATGCTCTCTATGACAGAGTATAAATAGTAGCACCTTCAAAGCAACAAAGTTAAATATTTGGTTCTCGGCCTTAAAGTTATTTGCTCACTTTAGAAACAAAGCTAAGTACGTAGTCATATTTTAAAAGACCAAATTTTCTCATTGGTAAGCAAGGCATTTAAGGGTTTATATTTATACGACAAGTAAAAAGCATTTGGTTCATAAATGAATAATTGTGTCAGAGGTTTAAAGCATTTATTGGCTATTAACCTTGTAAAAACTTTTCCTTCATTTCAAAAAAAAAAAAAAAAAAAAAGATGCGAAGTACTGTCACCAGGAGAGCATAGTACCCGAGGCTTAGAATGTTACATTCCCAAGGCAAATTTTGTTATAACAAAGGGAGGGAAACATTCACTATTCTATAACCATTCTATGCTGCTAAATGTCATAAAGATGGCATTTTCTACATTGTGTTGCCTCTATGTAAGAATAGAGAACTATCTTTCAAATTCTGTCTTATTAAGATAAATTATTATCATAATCTGTGATCTAGAAAAAATACCTTTAAAACAAGGATAATTTTGGTATGCATAAACTTTTTTATTCAAAACAGCTTACTGTTGCTATAGGTTTTAAGTTTTCCATAAAAAAGAATTGTATAGAACTAGGCACCCCTTACGTTTACTTTAGCCTTTACACTGAGCTCTCCTTGGGTCACTACAACCTGGTGTACCTTGCATGAACTATTCCCTTGGTTAGTACAATTAACCAATATGATTTTCATGTAACATATACTTTGAGCTATGTAACCTATGCTACTAGCTATTAAGCTAGCTATTGGCAGAGGTTTCCAAATGGAGTAAACATAAAACCTGTCTTCAAAAGTAGTTTGTGGAATGTACCTGGATATGACAGACGTAAGCAAGTATCAAAGAAGAGAGAAAGAGATTAGTCATGATACACAGATAAAGTGCCCCAGGAATTCAAAAGAAAGAGATCAGTGTTGGGAATTATCCACATGAAACATTACTTCACTTAGCAGAAGTGTTAAAGGGATATGCCTAACTTTCCATGGATTTATTTTTCTCTGTTTTTGATAAAGGCTCAAAGGCAGAAATATCAGTATCAAAAAGTAATTGATTTATAACAACTCAATCCTGCACGCATATAACTTTTACATACACTTTATGTAGCTAGTCATTTTATATTGAAATAAAAAGTCTTCCAAATCTAATCATCTAATCATTAGCGAAAATGTTAAATATATATATTTATTTAGCCATCTTAAGATTTTGTTAACAGATACTGACATTATGACAAAAATATTGGCTTATGAGGAATATCTATACATTCTACTTTATGTTAAAGTGGAAAATTTACTTAGGGGAAACCAATAATATTAATGATAATGATAATTAAAACCTAAACTAGAATATCCTAAAAACCACACAACAAAAAATACAAATATTTTAGAAAAGAAACCAAAGAAAATTTGTAACCATTCGTTTCCCAAAATAAATACCTTTCTTGTTAAATGCATACTGCATGTTATGAGACTTCCCGTAGCTGTGCTATGAATGACATTTTTTTCCTAACCTCATCCTTCTTAGATTGCCTGATTTTGGTTTTATACTGAAAACCTTAGTCTTACACCTTACTATTTTCCAAAACCTGCTTCTTATGTTTAGTTTCCTTTTCCTGTTACTTGATTTTTGTTTCTGGACAAAGAATACATGAAATACAACATCGAGTATCATAATAAAATTGTGCTCTCTCACCTGCATTTTTCTAGCTTTCTTAAGCCTTTCAGGATATATATTCCAATAACAGGTGAGTCATCTTGTTCATAAAACTGCATCACTTTTGGGTTTGCCTGGTACCATAAGCACTGAACTACGAAGGCTGTTACTTGTCTCCCTGGTGAATTATGCCCTACTCAGAGCAGCTCAGTCTAAGCACAAAAACTGTAAGTCCCCCACCCTTGTCTCTTCGTATTTTCCTCTCCTGTCTCTTTCCTGAATCTGCTTTAAAATGTGTACTTAAAGAGAAAAAAATATTCAATTGCTTATTTTTCTTGTATTGCACCTATAAAATGTTTTAAGTGATTTTTTCAGTGTCCAAACCAGTTCTTTTGACATTCTGGAAAGAGTCACTTGGACGTGTTTTTTAAAAACAACATTTTCATGAACATCAGAGTGTCAGGCACGTGTATTCATATATGAGACTTAGAGAATCTGTCTATTAATGTTTTTACAAGGAAAACAAATCTTCATTTGCTGGTAGATTTCTGTCGTCTCTTCACATCAAGAATCTACCTTTTCCCTATAAATTCAACTGTGAAGAATCACTTCCCTTGGTACCTTGACTGTCTGACCTCTTTGGTAATCATAAATGCTTTTTTCAAGATACTATTCTCCTGATATCCCCTTGTTAATGTACTAACAGTCCAGAGCTTTAGGAACAAAGGTAAGAAAATAATTATTTAAAAGATAGAAAAGAAAAAGTGAATAAAAAGGTGGATATATGTATGAAAAATCATGGAGAAACATATCAAATCAATCTGGTAAATAACAGGTATTTTGTATTTTATAAATTCTTGTTAAACAAAAACTTATCTAGCACCTAGTATATTTTACTTCACAAATGTCAATTCATTTAAGCCTTTTAAAAACACAATTTCACATATGAGTAAATAGCAACAGAAGTAATTTGCTCAAGACTGAACCACTAACTAAGGATTAGAGATAATGTTCAAAACCAGGCAGTCTGGCTCCAGAATCTACAGGTGCGTAGCTCTTCACCGTGTAAAGTCAGGGTGCATGGTGGCTTTGCCTTCCTGAAAAGCTAGTTCACACGTGTAAAGCTAGTTCAGTGGACATCAGCACTTCCTTGAGTTTCGTATAGAAAAAAAGGGAACCCAACAATAGAAAACACAGCCCTAGAATTCTGCCTCCTTTGGCTGGTGAACATCTGCTTTCCTGCATTGTTTCTACCAGAGAAGTTAGTCATTCTAGAAATGTCCAGTATTAGACAACAAAGAAAAATGAAGCAATAATCATCAAAGGATAAAGCACTGTAAATGTAGGCCCAAGAACCAATGAAAGCCATTAACTTACTGTCAAAAGGATTTAAAAAAAAAAAAAAGTGAGACAGAGACAGTCAGGCCACTGCAAACTTTCAGAGAAAAACAACTAGGTACAGAGCTTACCCTCACATAAGAAAAATAAATGCAGATATTACCCGAAACTTATAAACTTCTCATGAAATGACAGGCATGCTATGGGGGCAGGAAAAATTACAGTGATTGGCGTTAGAGTTATCCAAAGAGTATTCAGTGGTTAATAATAGATTAAAAACAACACTAAAGAGACAAAGGGAAAAATTTTAAGAAATATGTGAATAAATTGGTTTTAGGATACAGTTTGAAGAATTTAAGAATTATCTGATACTACAAGCCAGATAATTAATGATAAGAGAAGTCCTTAAGATGGAGTGTTTTCCGTGCGTCTCTCCAGCTTCTGTGCATCCTGTGAGCAAAAGCAGTAACGGCTACTGTTCTAGGCCTCTTTTCAAGAATGTTAGTATTGCAAATCGCTTTGGAGAAGAGATGGTACTGCCCTTGAGGTGAAAAGCTGAAAAGAAATGAAGAAAAAAAAAAGGGAAAAAAGAAAGCTTGTCTGCTCCCTCAGCCACTTACCACAAACTAGCTTGTCCCCTGCCCAATGGCCCCCATCCTAGGAGTCCTCTTGCTAGTTGGCTGGGAGAGACAGTTTGAGATTTTTGAAAGAAAGCCCTTCTGAGAAAGCAGGCAGCACTGGGGAAGTTGAGGTTAGAGATGAAGGAGAAATGAGATCCTGAAGTACACGGTTTGAATCCCCATATTCAGCTGTAGCTGTACTCATCCTACTATTGGAAATCTTAGACTATGAAAGCTGAGAAATTCTATTTTCTTGAGCCTATTTGAGTCAAGTTTCCATCGTTGTTATACAAGACAATTCCTATTGTACTCGTCACAAAGCAGTCTGGTAACCTGGCACACAGGTATCTGCCCTGTTTTTTCTATTGTTCTGAGCTCCCCTGCCATGGTAGGCAGCATAATGGTTCCCAAAGATGCCCACATCCTAGTCCCTGGAACCTGTGAATGTGTTAGTTTGGGTGAAAAAAGAGAATTAAGAGCTGCTAATCAGCTGAACTTAAAATAGGGAGATTGTCCTGGTGGGCCCATGTAATCCCAGGAACCCTAAAAAGTAGAATGAGGGCTCAGAGAAGAGGTTGGAGTATTGCAATGTGAAAGCCACCAATGCTGGCTTTGTAGGTGAAGGAAGGAATGACAAGTAAGGAATGGGAGAAGGCAAGGAAATGGATTCCCGGCTCTAGTCTCCAGAAAGGCACGCAGCCTGGCTGATGTCTTCATTTTAGCCCAATGAGACCCATGTTGGATTCTTTCCTACAGAATTCTAAAATAATAAATCTGTTGAACTCTAAAATGACTGTTGTTTAAGCAGCTCAGTTTCCAGAAATTTGCAGAAAACGAATATGGCTACCTAAACTCAATCTTAGGGCCGTGAACCTACTTGAAGGAGCTTCATCTTGGCACTGATGATAACACTGATTACATACAGCATCAGTGTGTCTTCATGGCACACTAACTTAGGTTTGTTTCAGAGAAAAAGATGAGCTCCTTTGCAGCTTTTCATATTTCACCTTTGGGCTCTGAAGTAGCTGATAAAAGTCTCTCAATGATGCTCATAGACATACTTGTTTTGACACCCATCTCTGGTTGGCCTGAATTATTTCTCATCTTTTGTAAATACATCTGACTGGCTGAGGGAACCAGAACCTGTGCTCTTCCCTATGAAGCTCTAGAAAATACCCCTCTTAGATCTGGACAAACCAGAATTCTGTGTTGATAGAAAGGTGTAGAGTGATTATGCCTGAATTTTCCTATAAAAGCACATACAAAAATATGTGTCATTAGGTTTTAACCATATGACATAATAGCAAATGTAATATATAGAATACATCTATTATGCAAAAAGGCATAATAAAAAAGGAGTACAGTGTCACATTTTCAATAAATATAATAGTTAAAATGGTTCTCTTAATAGGTAATAAAGTGTTAAATAATAATTCACTGACTTGTTTACATTCCCTGCAAGTAAGTGCATCTAGAAGGAAATTCCAGGCCAGTCTCAGATTATTTGTTGTACTTACCAAAGAGGAAATACCTGAAAATTTTTCCTGAATATTTTCTTTGTGAGTTTGATTTTGAGATCTGAAACTCTTTTCAGGTTTTAAAGGAAAGTAAGTCTCCCAAATTAAAATTTGGACATGTAAGATTTCATACTACCAGTGCATAATTTGATAAACTAATATTTATATTTCACTTTTATTAAATTTAATGTTTATATTTTAAAATTTAATTTCAAAGGAAGGCTATGAAATAGTCAAGCTGTGTGTTTCTTAAATGAAACATAATTTGTGGTTGATGAGTAGAAATGAAATTTTAAATATGCACATTTGGATGGAGAAATGAATCATCATTAACACTAATGAAATTGACTTGAATCTTTTTTTTTTAATAGTATTAAAAAAAATCACTTCCCCTCTATTTTCTTTCCTTGGTCCTTTCTTCTTTTTTGTTTCTCTAATTGATCAAGCTGCCTAAGAAAATACTATTCCAATCTTCAAAAGTAAAAATATTTTGTGACATTATGTTAAAAGATAAATAGAACTAAGATTTAGAACAAAGCAGATTTGAAAATTCCCTATTCAGTATGGTAGTTAAGTACACCAAATGTGGATCAAAGATATTTGTAAAGGATTCAAGTTCACTGACTTCATAAATAACTATCTTAAATCTTGAAGGATAATTACCTTTAATGTAGGAAATTTGCAAGACTTATTATTATGATAAAGCTCAAGTGTGTCAAAGAATTACATGACAGGAAAAATTCTGTACATGTAAGTAAAGCAAATGTATGTGTATAGTCAGTTCAATGTCATGTACACAAAATACAGACACTTGAAGGTTATGTTATAATCTTGAGAGATTATAAGCATTTTTTATAGCATTGTTTTCTCAAACCCAAATGGCCTTATTTTTTCAAGATAAGTATTCAAATATTTAAAGAGCTGTATTTCACAAGTATGTAATGATTTAAATTAAAAATGATTTCTTGAATTGTGGTGTGTACCAGTTATTCCCCATTATGTCTATAACCTTAAGCCTTAAAAATCCTTCATGTCTTGTTTTTTTTTTTAATGAAAAGCTCTTAACAAGTATTATCTTATTTACAATTTTTTGTCAGACAACCAAGGTGTTGACGGCATCATGAGATTATCCATCCAGCATAATTAATGATATATTAAAGTCCTTAATAGAACAACGAGGGCTGATGGAAAAGAAAATGTTGCTCTTCTTGCCAAAGCATAGGTCCTGGACCTGAGAAAGACATACTTATTTCCATCTCTATGCTAATTCAATGCACAGGCTCACAGAGTGGAACTATGGGTGCTCTATTTCATTCTGTCTTCAACAGAGTTTGAACTGATTAACTGGAGTTGAGATGGCCAATTATTCACAAATGCAGTCTATTTCTAATTCTTGCCCAAATCAGTTCTCAGAATTTTTTTTTATTATTATCTTAGCACCCATATATATGACAAAGGTATTTTGGCTCGTGAAGAATGAATATAGCTTCTATTCTTGTAAGATTTTTTAAGAGATGAACATCAGCATTATCCTCACAGGAAATAATTCCTAACATTCTCTGTTCTATTTGAAGAACAGTCACAAATCATCTTAAAGTCACTGCTCCCCTTGGTGAATTCTCACATCGTCCTAGGCTTTTCACCTTATAGGATTTGAAAAATCAATGAGGTAATTTTATTCAGAATAAAAATGTGAGCGCCTTGAACTTGAGAAGGAGTAAATGACACCACAGCACATTGATATTTTCCATTTGGTGGTAGTTGGCACGGTGGGTAAAAAAGAAAGAGAGAAGAGAGAAAGATGGAAGACTGGGAGCTATATATCCACAGTACACAAGCAACTATATATATGATCAATCCTTAAATTTTAGTGCAGTAATAGTTTTAGTAAACTGCTAAAAACACGAGAAATGAGTGTCCACACAACATACTCAGAAAGGTTACAAAGGATGAAAGAAAAATCTTATAAATGCAGACAATCTTGGGTTGAAGTGCCCACTCTTAAGGACTTTTAACCTCAGTCTGGCCATCTGAAAAATGAAGCTAATAACTTTTACTATACAAGGTTCTTGTGAAGATTTTATGAAGTTACAGATTATGAGTGTCGAGTGTATGGAGGCTGCTGTTATGGTAGGAGGATCAATGGATTACAAATTCAAGTGCCCAGATTCCAGCCTCAGCTCAGCTACATATTAGCTTTATGACTTGTTTGTCATGTAAAACATCATCAATTCTACCTGAAAAATGCATATAGTGACATGTTTTACCTTCCTCATAGCTCTATTTTCAAATCATGTGAGATAAATAATTTATAGATTGGAAAAAAGAAAAACTACTTTATGACAATATTAGTCACGGCAAAAAAGCCATCTTTGAAAAACCTTTTACTTTCCAAAGACCCATCAGACTCCTTAGGGAAAAAAGGGATAAGGGAAAAACAAAACAAAACACAAAAAAAACCCACCTCAGATTTACATCCAGGTCTTTACTTTTATAAAATGTTTAATATTTGTGTTCACTGAGATGAATTATCTCTACTTGTATCAGCTAACTTCATAAAATAAATTAGAAGAGTTTTTATAATATTTACCTTGAAATCTTTCTTATAATCTTTATTAAAAGTCATTTTATCCCATGTAAAGAGAATGATTTTAGCAATAGCAGTATTTTCCACTGAGAAGGAAATTTTTTTTAATAATCATCTTATTGCCCAGTAACTTACCATGTCATTGTAAAGCCTTTTTTTTTTTTTTTTACACATTTCACACATTTACACTTCTGATTTCAAGCAAAGTAACCCCACTCTGCTTTCCATATTAATGGCAATACGCAAATACAGCCCTTTATTATGAGGTATTATCATTCATAGATGCTTTTCACCAGTTAAATTATTCTACATCTAACTTTTTCAATAAATATATAAAGAGAAAATAGTCATTATTCCATTATTCCACATTATAGGAGAACTTCCAGAAAGTATATTAGGATTGGTGGGGTTCTTAAACATAAAAAGTTCCTTGACGTTGGGCTAAGAGGTAAAAATACCATTTTTAAAAATGTACTCTGAGTTTATGATGCATGTTGACTTATTTCAAGAATGTTTTGACTTATTTCAAAAAGCAATGTGTTGTCTAGTAGATAATCCCTTTTTCTGGGGTGGGGAGGGAATTCTCGCTTTGAAATCTAAGTTTCAGCAAAAGAAAACCAAATATTCAAAACGCTACAGAGGTTAAACAAGTTTTGCTAATTCAGTTTTACAAGAAAATCAGTGTGGTTAACGCGCCACTGCTTATGCTCCTCTTCGTTGATATGGAACGGGGCTATGAAACAGGTGAAATAATCATTTCATTCACGCATCCCTGCACCCTACACATATTGAACACCTAGTAAGTATCAGTTTCTAGTTCCTGGGGTCACAGGAGGGAAGAAACCAAAGTTACTACTCACACAAAGATTACATTCTAGATATAAAGGAAGATAAATAAAACATTTATGTTAAATGGTGATACATACTACAGAGACAAAGAGGAGTAAAGGAGACCGTGGAAGCCAGTGGTGGGAATAGAGGAGGTGGAAGTTCAGAATGAAATTACTTTTAACTTTGAAGCAGAATTGGAAACACATACCAACCAGAGCCACTGTCTGGAGAAAAAATACAAAACTGTGTATCATATAACCAGATTACATATTCTGAGTTTATCAATAACCGGTTGGTGAGAAGTCTTCAAAAATAACAATTACAGTGGTAAAAACAGCCCATTATTTGTTGAAAGTGTATTGAAAATCCAGGTCGTGCATTAAATATTTTATATGTTTTTCCTATTACAAGGTATTTTTGGTTTATGTTCTCTATTTTCAAGATTGTGGTCAATTAAATACATCTATATATTATTTGCAGCTTCTGCCATCAAGAAGAGGAACTTACTTCACCTCACCTTAAATCTGGTCCAGCCTTGTTAACTGCTTCAATCAGCAGGAGGAGGCAGAAGTAACATCCTGTGGGTTCTAAAACTTGGACCTCAACAGAGCTGTAGCACTTTTGGGGATGCTGCCCTGAGACTGTCTTATCGAGAGGAACATTGCCATGAAAGACCACTTGGGCAAATATTCCAAACAATTCAGCTGCTCCAGCTCAACTTCGGCTCAAGGGAACAAGCATTTCCTGAGCAAATTCAAGTAAGACTGGCATAAAAACATGGAGTGAATGCTGATACTTCTTAGGTGCATAAAGCAAAGTACACATCAGTGCACTTTTAATTTTCTCATTCGTATAAAAAGGGAACATGTTGGGGGTGCATGTGCACATACCTGCACAGGCATATGCATGTGCATGAGCTATTTTTGGAAGGAGTCATAAGAAGCTATTAACAAAAATATGCCTGGAAACTACAATAGGGATATAAGAACCGGAAGCTGACTCATTTTTATATAAACATTTTTCACCATTTAAATTTCTTTCTACCTGTGCCATTATTTTCTCACTAAAATTAGTTGGGGGGCAGGAAGCAAAATGATTTCTCAATGGCTTACAAATGACCTGCAAGAAACGACTGTGATCAAAGAGTATTACATTTTAGTGGCTGAAGTTTATGTGAGTGACAGTAGTGGTTTAAAACTACATTCTAGAGAACACTACAATTCTCCAGAGTTACCTGGTGCCACTGTGGAGGCTGATAGGGAGAGAAAGAGGTCAGAGTTATGCTGGATAAGCCTCAACCTCACCAGCTACATCCAAATCATCCTTTTATCTACTTTATACATTGAGGCTACACAAAATACTGTGTTTGAATGGGAAAATTCCACTGTTAGAAAAGTTCAAAAATTCCTCACATACAGGAATACGTTAAAAATATATCCCGTCAACGTGATATATGAGACAGTTGGAGAGTTCAATTTTAACCTACATTATTCCATAATAGTTGAAGGACTCTTTGTAATATGTGGCATTTGCATATATAGGTAAAGCAGCCTTCACCTCTCTTATTGGAATGTATTCAGACTATGGGACAATATCCAGAAAAGGCACTGGGAATTTATGAGCCAAATTTCCAAACTGAAGAAACAAAAACACCCAAATGTTCTCCCCTCAAAAAAAAAAAGTTTATTAAATGCTGTAAGTTTTCCTGAATTTTATACAATACAAGTAATTTTGCATTAGCCTTAGGAACTTGTCACATTTATTGAGGAACCAATTGTTGGAATCTAACTTCACAGAACACAACTCGATATTTTCTTTAATAAGGAGAGGCTTCAGATTTCAAGTTTCGGCTTAGTTTCTAACGACTATGCTTAGGTCACTAAATTCCTTTCCTAACTGCAACTGAGTATGTCTTCTATCTCACTTTAATTCTGGCTATTATTTAAGATGTATTTGGCTCTAATATTTTATTGCAGAATGAACAATCTGTTTGCTTTTGTAAATCAGAGACTATATCTGCTTTCCATTCACTATCAGAAAAAGAGTGCACTGTGCAGTGGAGATCATTACTGACACTCAGGCACGAGTTTTTTCTCCTGATGCTCCTGTTAGACACAATTTCTCAAATATCAGTCTCTCCTGCCAGGCAAAATTCCTGTAAGTTGTGCCTGCTTCCTCAGATGTTTAACCTCTATTTGTACCCAGGTTTCTCTACTGGATTCCACCCAGACCTCTAATAACTCAGAGGAACTGATCCTTTTCAAATGAGAGATCTCCATTTCTGGACTTAATTTTCATCAACATCACTCTATCTCTGATCCCTTCCACTGACGACCCCTCCATGCCTTTTCTTTGGACTTTTCCTATGTCTAAGCTAACTGATGGATCCTTTTGTTTTATGCTCTACTGAGATTCCAGATGATACTTGACCTTCCATCTACATAGAATTTTCAATCAAAATTAAAGAGGTTTTGAGATAAACAGAAATGGCTTAAATCCTGAATGCTATTCTATATGGACAATCACAGAGATTCTGTTAGAAACTGACTAGATGTTAACAAAGAATTTAATATTTGCTATCAAAAGGCCATACTCACAGAAACCAACTTGACTGAAAAAACTAAAATAAAGAAATGGGAGGGAGTTTTCTCCACCATAAACTATGGCATGCCAACCTATTCCTAGTCCAGACTTAACCAATATATTGAGTAGAACAATGACAAGTGGTTTGTGGGAATATGTTAAAATTTCATGCCTCCTCCATTACTGGGAACTGAGCCACTGGAAATTTGCAAGCCATAGTGGTTTGGGGGATTGTTTTGGGAAAAAAAATCAGATCACCAGAGTAATCAGTTCCCTCTGAGTGATAATTGTGAGAAATCACTTTATTGAATTATAAAAGAAGGCAACTAAAAATAATGACTTCATTCCTTTCTCATAATCCTGTTAATATAATTGCATATGTACATCTAAACAATATAGTGAAGAATGGTATGAGGGAGAAATGAATTCCTGATGATGAGTCGATCTTTTTCAGAGTCAAAAGATGACATTTCAGTTTTCCTGAGGGAGAGTTTAGAGAAAGTGAATGGGGTGAGGAGAGACCAAGATATGTCAGCATGTGTCTGAGAAGAGGGAAGCTGAAGTCAGGAGCTGTCAGTTGAGATGGGAAAATAGAGAGGACGCAGAAAATATTCTAGCAAACCAACTGTGCTCCTACTATTTTAGACAAGCCAGCAAACTTACTATTTTTCCCTCTTAAAAGATATTTCATCCTCAGAATCAAATAGTTTTCCTTAATTCTAAATGATTTCTGTCACAATCAGTTTTACCATCTCATCTTTGCAGTTGCTAATTTGCCACCATGTCACTCCTCTGAGGCTTAAAAAAAAAGTTAATAAAATCCAAATGGAATGATAAGGAAGACAGTTGTGAGTGAAGTCAAAACCAGAAATATGTACTGTCCTTACAGAAAATCTACAACATTCATATGTATCTCTCATTAAACCAAATTTTCCCAATGTCTCTGCAATCCCAGAGTGACATTTTTGGCACTCAGCAAAGTTGTCTATTTTTCTTGTCTTCCTGAGAGGGACGTGGAGACAACTACAGAAGCCTCTTGAATGTTGAATGCTAATTTTCAGCCGCTCCCATTCATGTCATCAAGCTAACATTTGACACTGTATCAAAGTCCTATTTTGAAGCACAGGGCGAAACTTTAAAAACAAAATACTGTCTTTCTGGACATTTTTTAAAAATAAAAAATCAGAAAAAAACCCTGAAATCTTGCAAATTGCTAAGTAAATTATAAATTCTGATTTAGGAGTCAATTTTAAGATACTAAATTATTTTAATAGAACTTAATTTTTAGAATATTTTTAGAGTCACAGAAAAAAAAAAAACTGGGGACAGATTACAGGGAGTTTTCATCTACCCTGCACTCAGTTTCTCCTATTATTAACATCTTACATTATTACAGTGCATTTGTCACAATTAATAAGCCAATATTGATAGACTATTTTCAACTTCATACTTTGCTCACACTTTCTTAGTTGATACCTCGTGTCCTTTTTCTCTTTGACCATATCACCATGCCATTCAGGGAACCATATTATATTTAGTTGCCATGTCTCCTTAGGCTCCTTTTAGATGTGACAATTTTTCCAACTTTGTTTTTAATGATCTTGACAGTTTTGAGGAATACTGGTCATATATTTTGTAAACTGCTTCTCAACTGGCATTTCAAAAATGTTTTTCTCATAGTTCAGTTGAGGTTGTTGGCTTCTGGGAGGAAGATCACAGAGGGAAACTGCCATTTTCATCATATCAAATTAAGGGCACGTACTATCCATACGACTTATGGTTGATGCCGACCTTGATCACTGACTGAGGTAGTGTTTTTCAGGTCTATCCATTGTAAATTTACTCCCACCTCCCCTTCCCATATAGTACCCTTTGGAAGGAAGGGTATAGCCCACACTTAAATAGTGGGGAGTTACTTGCCACCTTGAGGACTGAGTATCTAAGTATGTTATCTACATAAGGTTTGTCTCTTCTCTGCCAATTAGTCATTCAATCATTTCTATTAGCATGGGCTCAAAGATATTTATTTTACACTTTGTGTTATACTCCAGTTTTATTTTGGTGCTCAAATTGATCCATCTTCGGCCATCAGGAGTTCTTTCAGGTAGCTCCCGAGTCTCTTTGACATAAAACCGCATGATTGTGTGTTTTGTTTGTTTTGAGAACTTCCTTACTTTCTGAATAAGATATTCCAGGCTCATCTTGAACGTTCCTTGCCTGGGTCCAAGAACTAGCCATTTCTCAAGGGGAACCTATTGCTTTTATTGGAGGATGGTGTTCTAAACCAAGATCTAGGCACCAGATGGACTCCTTGCTATTGGATTCTTATTGTTTCTAGGCCGTCTCAGCTGACTGAATAAATTAATACATGTGTGTATTAACTGATGTATATACATGTATCTGTAAATACTTCTAGATGTATTCAGTTATGTTTGCATCAATCTAAATATGAGTTCACACAGTCATTATTCTAGACTCGTCTCCTTGCTTACCTGAAACCTTCTACTCCAGCACTGAGAAACTTGGCTCCCTTAAACCACCATCCATTTAAAAAATTTTATAGGTAAGATATTCTATAACTTACTCTTAAAGTGTATTTCCTAGGTAGAAATACTTACAGACACATACATAGACACACAGACCACAATCACACAGAGTCTAAAAAGACATCAGAGATCATGTGATCCATCCTCTCTTTTGTATATGTGGGTATTTAGACTTAAATGACTTATCTGAGGTAGTAACACTAGTTATTGACATAATTAGAACAAAAGGCAAGTGTCTTCTCTACTAAAATTGTTGATTTTAGAATGACTCATCTAAACTTTCATAATACAGATGAAGAAATTTAAATACATAGAGTTTAAGATTTTATAGTTAGTTAATGACAAAATTGGAGGACCACCTAAGACCAACTAAAATTAGGAATAATAAATCCCTGTATTTCACTTGTAAAAATCATTGAAATTGTAATTATCAAAATGTAGTCTCTAGAATAAAGTTGCATTTAAAATATCTAAAAAAAAGTAGTCTCTGCCTCAACTTTAAGTTTATATTAACTGTAAGTTAGAGACGGATAATTTAAATACATTTAAGGATTATAGCTAAAATATTTCAAAATACATAATGGTCCAGGTACTCAGTGCTAAAGAAAATTGTGTCCGTTTAGGTCATTACAGAATTGTTCACTGAGATACTAAAGTTTGCTTGTACTCTGCTCTTTTCTACTCAACAGCAAACAATCTTGTTCCAATGGTCTTGACCCTTTTCATAATTATGGAGGAAATAAATGTTGATCTCTGTCAGCTAAAATAATTTGATCAAAGAAATATTGCTATTTGATTTACAGAAGAATTAATATTCAGGACAATATTAGTATTTCACTACAGGTAAAAATAATTTTTGGTTATTGATATAATATAAAACAAATATTAGAAAATATGTAAAATAAGATTTATCCAGAAAGTAATTTTTAGTTTTATAATAAAATATGTGGAAGACATTTATAAATATATATGAGCAATATAAACTAAAACAAAAATTAAAGTAATTCTTAGTTCTTCATGTATATCACGTACTATTTTAGTATTGTGTATGTATTATTTAATCTTCTCAACAATAAAGATTATTATTTTACTGATTTTTATTTAAGGAACCTGTATCACAAAACAAAACAAATACAAAAGGTAAAGTTTTGTATGTGTGTTCTTGTTTTTGTTGAATTTTAGCTTTTTTCTTTTTTTAAACAGAACTGTGGAGGACTTTTTGAGTTCAGAAATCATTTTATCCAGTGGTCCTTAGTGCTACTTTCCTATTAGAATTACCTAGAGTACTAAATATAACATCAATATAGAACCTCACTCAGACATGGTTCTTATATTTATGCATAAATCAAAATCACAGGAATTTTTTTTTCTTTAAGAACACTGATCACTGGGCTGTACCCTCATGGTTTGTGATTTAGTAGTTCTTGGATAGATCCTAATAATTTGTATTTCGAACAAATGCCCAGGTAATGACACTGTTCTGAGCACCACACTCAGGGAACCACTGATTCACAGTTGTAAAATTAGGATCTCTAGAATTGGTAGAACTAGAATCTGAGCAAAAAAAAAAAAAATTAACTTTGCAACCACACACAAATTGAGGAAGAATGAAGCCCTCTATATCAACCAACAAACCTCATCAAAATTACAGACCACCGTTTTACACATTACCCAAAGCTTAATTTTTTTCCCTTTATTTTTTCTGGGGGGGGGGGTCCCATTTTTCCTTGTATTTCCTTCACTTTTCTTTCCCTTTCCACTCTCCTTTATAGCTGTTTGTTCTTTTCTGTTCTTTTTTTCTTTCTCAAATCTATTTGAAAGCAAATCCCAGATGTAATTTCCATGATAAGGAATTCAGACGCACTTCTAAGTGATAAGACTTTTTAAAAATAACAACCGTGCCGTTCTTACATAGGTGGCTTTTAAAGTAACCTCCATCCCAGATTTCAACACACAGACAGGAATGGGAACCTCTAATTCCACTCCAACTCCCGTATTTTACTTAATGCAGGAAAAACAGAGGTGATGTGATTCGCCTGATGCCATTAAGAACACAGGTTACAGGGCTGGGATGAGATGTTTTATTTCTTAAACCTCAATCTTTTCCATACTTTTTGGGGGAGGCTAGAAAACAACACTTTAAATAGAAGGAAAACTTAAATTGTGTAACATGATTAAAGTAGAAAAGGTAAGTAGAGCAGTAAGTTACTGCATTCATACAGAAGCATTCTGGCTCTGGCAATAATTACACAACATGGGTGTCCTTAGAACAGGAATATTGCAGTCCTAGGGGGATTAAGATCAGCCTACTTGAAAATACTTCATAATTTGAACTAGTCATTTTCAAAATGAGACTGATATGTCTGCGTAAATTGTTTAATCATGACTGTGGGAGAACTAGGCTCATTAGTGAAAATAATTTTACATACGTGATCAAGGATCAATTTTTGACACATGTGCTTGGTTATCATTCATGATATTCATTCTTAAGCTTAAGGCCAATTGAAGAATTACTGTTAAAATGAAGCTTAGTAACCAAAATAATCAGCATGTACATTTCCAAAGTTATTCTATACTGAGAATTGTCACTGTTTTCATCATTTCAGTTAACAATTCTGAAATTATTACATCTGTGTTTAATTGGACATGTTGAAAAATAATTTTGGCTCTTAACATGGTATTACTCTTTGCAAATATAACTAGTCAATGGATGTTACTCCTCTGCGAAACACTTATTTTAGCTGTAAGTGCAAGCCATTGCTTTATTATTGTTTATTATACTGTGTGGGTTTTATTTATTTATTTAGTTTTACTCTTGCTGTTGACGTCATTTTTCATAGCAAGGCTATTTATTCGCTTCACTTTATTAATTTATGTTTTTGTGTTTCATTTTCACTGACTCTTCTCTATACTGGCTTTCAAATTTGAGCAGGCCCAGTGACTGCAGTGAGGGTAGATGCTAATGAGGTAAAAAATCTTCCAAAATGATTGGTAAGGACTGGTTTTTATTCCCATTTCTACTGTTCCCAATGGTAAAATAATTATTTTTATTTGTTGACATATACTAAGTCTATATGCTAGAACAAATACACTATGAAATAGTTCTCTAATTCACATCCTAACCCAAGTGATCTCCTTTTTATGATTCTGGAGGTCAAGATTTTCATTCATTTTAAACCCGTTCTGTTGTAAACAAAATAATTCCCTACAAGTCTTACGTTTGTGTTGTAATACTTGAAAAATGAATGATTGGAGCTCAGCTTGGAAACCCTTCAGCCTGCTAGATGAACCCAAGAGAGGCAAGCAAATAAACAGAAGTGAGAAAGATGAATTCAATTTTATCACTTCTCTAGAGGAGGGCCCCGCAGATGCCGGATTAGGTCAACAAAGAAGTGCTTTGGTGCTTTCTGATCAGTTACACATGATAAATGCACCACACAAAAAAGTTAAGTTCTATGTGGATAAGGCACTTGTTATATCATGTTGTTTAGTGTCAAATTGTTTTCTTGAAAATTCTTTCTCCTACTCTGCCCTTCCCTCTCAGGCTGTTGTAAACAGTAAAATATAATTATTCTAAACAAACTCATAATTTTCTAAGTATAATTTACCCGTTCAAAAATACAGACTGAGTCATAACAAGACCATTCATTCCTCTTTTCAAGTTTATTTCCCTTCACCGCACTCCTCACCATCTGGCATATTACGTATATGCTTTGCCTCATTTAATTGTTTACTGTCTATCTCACCACGTTGAAATCAACTCTTGTGGCGTGTAGGGTTTTTCATACGTTTTTTAGTATGGCAGTTACATAGTATGTACTCAGTATTTGTTAATAGACTAAATGCATAAATCATTAATCAGATAAAGAAACAATGTTACTAAATGAGAAAGAAGGAAAAACTCATGTTCTCCTACGTTACACAGAAATGGAAAAAAGTTGTATGTAACAGCTATCATACCCAAATGAATTAATGAACCAGTTATCTATGTGGCACACTTATTCATCCTGTCAAAAAATCAGGTTGGTGTAATGAAACAATGTTTTAAAGTTTTAATGCATATAGATTGAGAGCATTCTTAAGAAATATTTGATTTGTACAATACCAGTATATACATAGTAAAAAAAAAAAAAAGGGTAATGACAATACTGTGTATATTTTATTGCTTGACATATTTTTGTCTTTACCTACTATTAAATACATGGGATTTTAAACTGATTGCCAGCAAATACAAGGAATCAGATTTTAAATGGTCTTGAACCAAATTTTAAGTATTTTCATTTCAATTTTTGAAAAATAGTCCTTTACTTAAACATTAACACTTATGCTGAGAAATACAAACAACTCAGCACAAAGAATTTTTAAATTAAAAAAAATTATGAGCATTTTTCCACCCAGTAAGATGAAATATTTTCTTTTACAATGAATAAAAAAAAATCAGAAATTAAATTATGTGGCTAATAAGCACTAAGCATGGTCTGCATGAGGAATTTTACTTCAAGCCCTAGAAGTTTGAAGAATCAGAGGGACGAGAGCTTTTTAACCCAGTGACAATAATAAATCTTGGGCCACTCACTTCACAATGCACACCTGATTTAGTGAAATAAAGGAAATGAACTGAGGGTGCCTGAAGTTCTGATCTATGAGAGGGAGTCTCTCGTGTTATCCAAGGACAAAAGCAAAATCACAAAACTGATTTTCCACTATATTGGCAGGGGTAGACGACTTCAAGTAAAATCCTTCAAGTGTATTTTTCTTATGACAAAAACCCATTGTTTGCTTCTATGAAATATATGAATATAATTCCATATATAAATATAATTCTGTAACATAGCTGAAATAGCCTACCCCAAACACATACAGAATCAAGCCTCAGTAATGACTAGGCTTTAGAGTTTCTAATCCTAGCTTAGTATCACATTCTTCTAGCATAAATCTTATCTGAGAACTTCAAAATTAGTAGTGGGATGCAGCAAGATGATTATTCAAAACTGCTGACGTATACCTTGTTAATCTATGTGTGACAGTCTTGAAAATTTCAACACGTTTCTGGTTTTCATCCTATTCGTGCACCTCACCCTGCTTCCAGGTACCTAGTAAAATCATATCCCAGGTCCTCTTGCAGTTGGTTGAAGATATGTGATTAGTTCTGGCTAATGGATTAAACTATAGGCCACTTCCAGGCCAAGGCTTTTAATTGCTGGAATGGCATTCCCCTGAGGTTTCTTTTCAATCTGCACGATGAGTGGAAACTGTCATGATGCTGGCTGTGCTGTAACTCTGTGTTTGAGGTATTACACTGACGGCAAACTTTCAAATCCCAGCCACCAAAATGTAATAGATATACAAGTGAGAAATAAAACTTTATTTTTAAGCCATTAAAGTCTGTGTGGTTGTTTGTTTCACAACATAACTTAGATTTTCCTAAGTATAAAATTTTCCAGGATCCATACTTGGGTGCTCCCATGGGCATTCCCAGGCACGTGTAAAGCAGCTAACAATTTGAACCACCTGATGCACACTTCTTGATGAGGTCAAAGAGTTTCTAATTATAATAAATGTCCTTTACACAGTCTATTTAGTACCCTTTTTTTTTTTTTCACATTTCTGTGCTTTTTGTTGGTGATTTTGCACAAGTGTCTCTGAGCTTCCATATTTAGAGCTTCCTTATTATTTCATCTTCCCAATAACTCATCCCAGATAAAGCCCAGACTAACCAGTTCAGTGAGACCACAACCAGACGCACTGAGATTGCCTATGTTTTCACTCTCAAAGTCCAGATATTGAGAAATTGTGACGTGCTAATATGTGTACATGGTGATTGGGGTGGGAGATAAGTTGGAGTTCTATTTCTTTGGTAAAAATAGATTCCTGTTGAAATTAACAAAGCAAGCCCATTTTACACAGCTTGGTCAGGTTCTAGAATTAATGTTTATTGCTGATTAAGCAGGCATGTTATAGGTTGTCTTAACCTACCATTTTAAAATATTGTTTCTATGGGAAATAAGTATTTCATTTTCCAAACAACTGATTAACAAATTAACTTCTGGAACACAACCAGCTTTTAAAATATGGATCTCTGTATGGCAAAATGAGTAAAGCATAGAAACAAAGACATAATACCCACGTTTCCTATCTTCTGTGTACAGGGATGGAAGTTTAATATTGGTAAGACTATCTGCCTGGGCAGCCTATAAAATACCTACTTACTTAGCATTCACTTAGGAGAGTAAAACTTCTGACAATTTCTGCTATGTAATTCACAGCTATGTGGGAGGAATTTAGCCCTAGAAATGAAGAAAAAGTGACAGAATGTATGGTCTCATGATCATGCTCACAGTTCATTCATGTATTTGCAATCTAATAGTCTGTGCCCTGACAGTTATCACCAGTAGATTGTTACTGTAGCAGAGAGCAGACAGGGGCTTGCTGTTAGACAGGACTCACTACCTCTTTAGTGTACTTTTTGTCATATTGACATTTGACAGTCATATGTTATAGTGAATATTCATTATTTTGCATAAATCTGTCTGATCCTGCTACTGCACCAACATGGTAATCCTAAATTACAGGAAGTTAGGAAGACCCAAGGTGAGGTTGGAATGTCTATTAGTAGACCAAGGGTACATTTGATGTGCACCATACATTTAGGCAAATCAGTTGACTGGCTATTCATTTTCCTTGGTATGAAATTTCTGCCGCTTTGCAAGACTTTCAGAAATGAGAGGAATTAGGAGCTACAATTCTCATTAAAATATGTTTAGTTTTAAACCAGGCAATGCTGGCATATTTACAGAATAGAAGCAACCCTGGAAAATAACTGAGTCTATTACAGGTTGTAAAGAAAAGCCAGGACTCCACTGTCCACTGAACATGCTAATTGAATCCGACCTTGCAAAAAGATGAAGCAAAGAAAGTTTTCTCTAATTGCAAAGGTCTCTGGCTGAGTACATATTCCTATTTATCACTTCACACTTGGGTAGGTCACAGTGTTTCATACAGATCCTCTTTCTTAGGGAAGATTCTTAATTTGCAAAATAAGCCCCTTGCTTTTTTATTGATGCCTCAGTGTTTTGGCATGAACCCTTGGGGAAGAAAGTTCCAATTTATTTCAAGGGGATTTTCTAAATTTTTAGGTTATGGATAACTTCCTCAAACAAGCTACAGAGCCAGTGATAAACCACTCAAGTACTTTTATGCTGACAGTCACTTTCTATGAGTTGTCTCTGGTAACAAAAGTGTAGACGGATAAATTCGTACTACAATGAGTTACAATTGGAGGATGGCCACGTCACACTGGAAGTTATACATGCCATAAGCAAAGCAGTTACTAACTTATGAATACAGCCAGAATGTATTATCATTTTCTATTAGAGCAATAAAAATATTCTCCATTTCTCTTTTGGGATATTGGAGTATCTAGGAAGAAATATGGGTGTTCTGAGTCACTGGGAGGGGCAGAGCTTAGAGAAAATACCAGTAAGCCCACAGCACAAGACAGACTTACTGACCAAACCAGTGAAGTAGCCCGTGTTGAAAACGAAAAAAATCCTTCTACGTCAGAGTGACCTGACCACAGTTGTCGGGACTAAGGAGACAGAGGTGCTCTGTTAATCCCATGACTGTATCCCTGGGACAAGCAAGGTTGTACAATAGTGCATCTGGGATTTTGACAGTCTGAGTCTCATTACAGCAATTTTACTTATCATAATCTGATGATTAAAGGACATGCTATCAGCTGCCTTTCTTTTTTCTCAATTAAACTTCCATCTAAAAGACAATGATCAGAATATAAGTAGTATGGCCCTAATATAACACAAGTTTTTTAGACACACAAATGACAGCATGAACCAGAAGAGTATAATACATCTCCAAAGACAATAATGAGGTAACTTTTTTGTATCCTATTTTAAACATCTGGCAAATATTACAAGTAGGTGTTTATTAGGAATAAAGATGTGTAAAGATAAATGTATTTAAGAATTAAGATAAAGAAGATAATGAGTGCTTCTTTTTTGTGTATTTTAGTTCTGGGAGGTAACTGTACACAATGACACCTAGAAAATTAATACCAGACTTACACAGACTTAAAAGCCTAGAAGCAATTCACATACTTATGTTCAGGAAGCATGCTTGTGTACCCAGGCATGTAAATGAAGTTATTAACTATATACTATGTAACTTAACTTGTACAACATAGACATAAGCCAATATAAACTTTGCCTAGAGTTATATGAAGTCAGTTATAAGCTACAACTTTCTCCAGCTAATCAGTTTGCTGTTGGCCTTTAGAAAGTTGTACTTAATTAAGCATAAAATTGGTATGTTCAGAACTTGAACTTAGCATACATGAAAAGCAACCACATAAGTTGCTTTATATTGTGGCACTATTTTGGTACCCAGGACCTAAAATATAAATCATAAGAATAAGACAATGATTCAGAATTACTTTATCATAATTAGGTATACACGTATATCTGCACACAGAATCACTTTTTGATATATACATATGTGTATATAATATTTCACACCATATGCTTATAATTGTAAATGGTGTATAATTAGAAATAATGTGTACTATTCCATCATATGGTAGAGGAATCAACATCCAGAAAAGACTGCTTTAGTCTGAATATGTCTCCTATCATTGTTAATATGCATTCTATTTTAAGCCTTTGATTTTCCTAACTTGTAACATGTATGTTTCCCTCTAGTTTAAACTGCAGTTTCCTTTGCATCCTTTTCTGCAATTGCTCAAAGATCACTAAAATATAGTGACTTTGAGAACTAACATGCAACAAATTAGAGAAAGTTTTTTGTAAATGGAATTTATATTTCTATACTAATACAAATATCAGGAGGGCCATTTCAGAATACAGAAACTTTAACTTTGGTCTGTGCTAAGAGTGCTGTTAATCCCATGACTGGAGCCATACACTGACTTTGAACAGATGAGTAACATGAGCACTCACTTGTACGAAGGGTAACTCTGGTTACTGTGCTAAGTAGAGCCGAATCAGGGAAACCACTTAAAAGCCTGCTGCAATAATCCAGTTGAAAGATGATCATTTGGATCTTGTTCATTGCAGGAAAAATGTTAAAAATTGGTCAGAATCTGGATATATTTTGAGAAATGTTATGATGGATTAATCACAATATGAGAGAGAATGATAAGAATTAAATATGATACCAAGGCCAAGCAATTAAATATGACACTAAGAGACTGCACAAACAGAAGGATAGAACTGCCATCAAACGAGAGGGAGATAATGGTACATGTAGCAAGTTGGGTGGGAATACTGAGACTGAAGTTAGGACATGTTAAGTTTGAGGCACTCATCAGATGTAAATATAGACACATTGAGTACATGGTTAGATGTTCAAGACTAGAGTTCAGGAGGCAGGTACGAGCTGGAGATAGGAATTTTGGAGTCACCATCTATAGATGGTATTTAAAGCATGAAGTAAATGAGAACACCAGGAAGAGTGAGACGTGTTAAATGACTGACAAGTACAATGACTGACAATCCTAGGGACTTTAACATTAAGAAGTGGTAAGAGTCTGAAAAAGAATATATGAAAAACTGTATCAACTATGTTTCAATAAAAATGTTTTAAAATAAAAAGTAAAAAGAAGTGGTAGGAAACATCAGAAAAAGAAAGTGACAAGTATAAAAGGGTATACACATAATGCCAGGTAAACACACTGTTTTAAAAAAAACTTGTGATCAACCACGCTAAATGTGTCTTGTGTTGAAAACTGACCACGGACGCGTGGAAGTGCAGGTCCTTCACGACCTTGACAAGATGGGCTTCAGTGGAGGGACAGGGATGAAATCCTAACTGGACAGGATATAAGAAAATGCAAGTTGAGAAACCAAGAACAGTTGAGTAGTTTTGGAGAAAACGTGAACAGAGACATGGGAAGGCAAAAGAGACATGATGGGCAAAGTGGGGTCATGACAAGGTTTTACAGCTGACTCTTGAACAATACAGGGGTATAGGGGCACTGACCCCCATGCAGTCGAAGATCTGTGTAGCACTTTAACGTCGGCCCTCCAAATCTGAGATTCTCCATCCAAAGATTCAAATAACTGCAGATCATGTAGTACTGTACACGTATTTACTGAAAAAAGTCGTGTCTAAGTGGACCCAAATAGTTCAAACCTGTGTTGTTCAAGGGTCAACTGTACTATATTTTATTTAGGAATAAGAACTGTACATATGTACATTCTTCAATGATCTGATGGCAGGGAAAACTGATTATGTACAAGAGGATGTGTAGAGACTGTCTGGAGAAATGTTCTATTGGTGGTGAGAGACAACCTGCTGGAGTACAAATAGAGAGATACTGCCTGATGTCCCATAAATAAGGAATTGGAGATTATAGACTATTCTTTTTACAAGAAAACTAATCTCTACAGAATTTTTGGTTGAAAAGATCTCTTTCAATGTCTTTCATCAATCGGCATCTTGACTATCATTCTTAAATCTAAGATTTTATCAACAAAGGTTAATAGAAGTTCTGGGGAAAATTAAACTATGCTCTGGTAAGGCCAAAACCAAGGCAGCAAGAAGTTAGCAGGACTTGCAGGCTACCTCTGGTCAGCGAGCCTCACTGGTCAACTCCCATAGTGCATGGACACACATGCATACACACACGTACACACATGTGAAGTGAAAGACATTTCTTAGACAAGAACAGACAGTTATGAATACATTTCTGGGAAAAATATTAAAAAACCCTCAAATTGATACTTAAAGAAATGAGAATCTAAATACAGTGCAATCTTATCTTAAGACTTAGAGAAGGCTTCCTGACCAAAAGGCAACAGTCTTAGTCTCAGGTTCAAGCAGTTAGTAGCAGCTAACACAACAGTGAGTGCGATGAGTACAGAGGTTGGCAAAAGGGACCTAAGCAGATCTTAAGGTGGCACAAAAAGTATGTTCTACAAACACTAACTGTTTAGGATTCCAAAATGGTAACAAGAACTTTCCCTTAAAGAAACCATGCCTCAGTGATTTTATAGTTAAGTTCTACCAACTCTCCAGTTTGGTCCAGAAAATTGGAAGAATGGTCAACCACTAACTCATGCTATGGTTCTAAAGTAACCTTGACTCTAAAACTGGTAAAGAATAAATATAAAACAGAAGAAAATATAGGTCCAATTCACTCATGAATATGGATTTGAAAAGTCTAAATAAGGAAGATGCCAAGATAGTGGTGAGACATTATTCCATATGCGTGCAGGGTGCCAGTTCCACAGACAGCAGAACAAAGATTGCCCACTCACAGCTGGGGTTTATAACCCCCTGCTCTGTCAGGGTTGAGGGGTCAATGGCTGGTGTAATTAATCTTGCCAGAACCTCAGACTGGCTGTCTAGCGCTGCTGCCTCCTGTTGACCCAAGATGCTCACATGTTAAACTTCCTGCGAGGCTGTGGCTGTGGAGGTTTCTCTACTCCTTAAAGCAGTAGGTGAGGCCTGGAACTGTGGGTAACTAACCACTCATTGTCCTGAAACACTGGCCTTTCACCAGGGTGGTTCAAAGCTGTAACAAGGTATGGCTATCCTGAAGCAATCAAGGTTGGAAATTCCCTTGCACTGCTTCTAGGTGGGCATGTACTTAATGCCTTCGCTTTGGCTTCTCAAGTATACCATCAAGAGGGCCTTCTTGGCATCAGAGCCAACCATGCAGTCACCCTCCATGTGCCTTTCCAGAAGAATGGAAGAGAATTCCAGGAGTTACACTGCCAAATACAGAATGTGGCTCAGGCTCAAAGCTCAGGAAACTCTAGAATCCCTGTCTGGCAAACACTGAGCTGCCCAGTGGTTCTGCCTTGAGAAACCAGGCTGGTCATTTGAAGTTGGAGACTTTTAAGAAGACTGCAAAAGGGGATGGGAAAATAAAATCCTTCTGCTATCACAACAGCCCAAGGATTAATTCATCAAATCTCTTTCTGGGATGTCTGGATGTTTTCTGGGGTATCTGGAACTGTTACACTGGAAATGGGCATTTCATGTGGAAAATGCACATAAGGTTTTCATGGTTAAAAAATGTTTGTTAAAAATCTTAATTGTATGAGCACCTAATGTTACATGTTTTGAATATAAACCCTTGTGAACCAAAGTGCCTGATGAAATAATTGTTGGGTATATATGTATCTGTACACATAAAGTAATTGAAATGTGATCTTACTGCCAATAAAACAGATTTGAAAATTTAAAAAGGAAAAGCCTAAATATTAGTTAACCTAATTCAACAATATTAAAATATTCAGTGGAATTTATTGCAGCTATATAAGGATGATGATATAATCAGCAGATCTGTTAAAATAATTCTGTATTAATGCACTAAAAGATATTAGCATTGTTTTATCAACAGATGCAGAAAATAATTTGATGCTACTAACTAAATTATGATACAAATTCTCAGAAAACTAGACATAGAAAAGACCAATCTTAACTTGATTTCACAATCAAAAGTAAACTTAATTCTACATATAAATATTTTAGAGGTATTCACTTTATGTTGGATGCACAAGACAGTACAAAGCCCTTTATCAATGCTACTGTGCAACAGAGGATTGGCAATCCTGGCTAACATAATAGCCAATCCTGGCTAACATAATATCAAATAAAAGAGAATCAGGTAAATGTGTAGAAAGGAAAGGTATGATTTTTTTTTTTTTGGCATGTGATATGGAATCTCACAGAAAATGCAACAGAATCAAGTAACATAGTAAGAAAATCTAGCATATTTGCTGAATAAAATATTTTAAAAAATCAAGACGACTCCCCCTTATTGCTAGCACACCTACTAACCTAGGTGGCATGACACAATGTGCATCTTACTGGATTTCACGCTGGAGTTCCTGAGGCCAGGGAGTAAGATGAGGAATAAGCAGCTTTGTAAATTCAATCTGTTATCAAAGCCAATTTGCTGCAGGTTGACTTTCAGAAGAGCAGACCTGCAGTCTTACCCCAGTCAGTCAAAAATAATGTGATGAGGCAATTCTCTCTGATGGAATCCATGTTGGATGAAATCCCAGATAATACAATGCAACATTTCCCAGAGCAGAAAGGTAGGTTCATTGTGCCAAACAACGGCTGGATCAGTACCTCTTGTTCAGAGGCAGCCCTGCCAGCTTTGCTTTTGGGAGGCTGTCTGCTGAGGACAGAAAACACCTGCTGCTCGGTAACTAACTCCTCCCAAATGTCAGGCATGGAACAGCAGCAGTGATCTCTTCTGCCACTCCCCGTCTCCATCACCCATGTGCAAGGCTGCGTTTGCTTTTTCTAGGGCAATTACTTGGTATGTACACATTATTGCTCCTTGTCCCACAGGGTCTTCCGTAGGCATCTTCCCAGCATTTGGTAATTACTTTAGATGTACCTAACACCTTTACTGAATTGAACACCAAGCACTGAACAGAGTGCATATTTACATTTTTATAAACAATTTAAATAAAATTAGCCATGAAGAAAATGGAACTGAAGAATGGGAAATAAAAGTATTAAAGAAATGAAGAGGAAGAAAAAATATTTAGCATCTTTGGTATGGCAGTTCTAAGCAGTTAAACACACAAGACTGAAATACAGAAACACAAATTGGAATCTCTCCTTTATGCCTTTCTCCCTAGTTGACCCCAAATAATTAACTTAAAGTCTCTCCATCTCAGTTTACTCAGCTGTAAAATTGTTCCCAGTGCTACTAAAATAATTAAATAAAAGTAAATGTCATTACCTATGTAGACCAATTATCTTAACACCAGCACATGACAGACTCAATAAGTTGATTATAATTATGAAATAAAATGAACAAATATTACCAGTTCTGTCCCCAAAATATTGTTTAGCTTCTTAGCCCTAGATCAGTCAAGGAGTATTTTTCAGTGGCTATGAATTTATTAAAATGTCATTAATACGAAATTTATTCCCAATTCCATGACTCCCTTTTGGTCTGTTTGCCCTCAGTTTTCAGTACTTTCAGGTAAATATTAGCTAGGAAGAAACAGATTTCCCCTGGTTCTCCACTAACGCAGTCAGTCCTGGTGGTGCCTGAGTCAAAGAAATAGTAAACGGCTTTTGATTCATTCCACACATTATTAATGGATGTACTACGTTGGGCATACCTTGTAGCCCTTCCTAGATAACCTTACACTCATGTGGGTATAGAGTACAGAGAATTCATCACTACAGAATAATATCATGGAGAACTATGGAGTCCTAAATCGAGTGATAGGCTGTTTGAAGAATACAGACAACATTTCACAACCTTTGACATTCAAGATTAGAGGAGGTGGACATTTTCACCAAGAACAGAAAAAGATGAAGAGAATTATGGTCAGAGAGGAAAAATTTGAAAATCATTACAGCAGGATGGAAGAAAAAAATGCACACAGGCATTTTGAAATTCTTGGGTCTAATCTCTTATTTTACAAGTCTCATCTCACATCAAGTAGCCATTAAATTGCATCTACTTCTCTCATGGAATATAATTTATACGTTGCTGTAACAGATTTAAGTTGCCTTTAATAAGGCAATTTAAATTTAATGACATAGCATTGCATTTTATGGACATTTATGTAAATAAACGTTGATTTTGATTTTCATTGTTCTTCTCATCTCCATAGTCAATAGTTTGGTATCTCACATTTTTTGTAGTCCTGGACAATTCAGTAGTCCTTTGACACTGTATGTAGGGTGACTGATAGGCAAAAGCATCTCTGCATATGTGCAATCAGGAGTAGTGGGGAGGAGGGCTAGGTGTCAGGAGTTGTGGAAAGAAGTGTGAACAGAGAAATGTGAAAAGGCAGGTTGGGTTAAAAAATAAATGGCATAATAATTTATTAAAGAAAAAGGAAATGGAAAGTATCTTACGAACATCAAATATGTAAAGAATGGCTTTGGATATAAGGTAGGGGGATTGATAAAATGGAAGAACGATTGGAGTATAAAGGAACACTTGAGAGATTAATAAGAATCTAAGAAATACTTTGTGGTTGTTGAACTACTTTAACGTCTATAAGGATAAAAAAAAATCATAGATCCAGAGAAATGAGAGACCTAGTCACACTGTCACTACCGTTTGGGGAAATTTCAACTCTATTTCTTTAAGAATAAATGTTATACACATCTAAATTTTCTTTCCTCCAGTAACATTTGACTCCTGCTGAAGTATTTGGTCAATAATAGCAATAGAATACAAAGACACAGCAAATTGAACTGGGCTAGTCAAGCCTATAATTAAAATGCAGAAACCTAGTTACCCTGAAGCTGCAGGCGACAGATTCATACATTATAAATGATGACCATCAGGTGGCATGTGTATCATTAATGGATAAACTGAACCTTTGTGAACAACAAAAACGGTTTCGATTGTTAAACAAATCTAGTCTATATTTTTAATACCCTGACATTTATAATTCTAACCCATTGGAAGTTTTAAAGTATTTATCAATTGTATCATGCTGTGGTTGAAATGGTTGTGTCCCTTCAGATTCATATGCTGAAATTCTAACCCATGTGATGGTATTACAAGGTAAGGCTGTGGGGAGGTCAAGGCTCATGAGGGTGGAGCCTTCATGAATGAGATTACTGCTCCTCTAATAGGATCCCACAGAGCTCCCTGTATCACGGCAAGGATGGCAACAAGGAGAAGACTGCAACTCCGAAGAGGACTCTTACTCAACTACGCTGGCACCTAGGTCTGAGAAATCCACTTCTGTTGTTTATAAGCCATCCAGTCTGTGGTATTTTGTTGTAGCAGCCTGAACAAATGCTTTCTATTAATTATCAATCTGGTAGGAATTAAAGTTAATTTACATTCATTCATTTATTCAATACGTATTTCTTGGTTACTTACTGTTTGCCTTACATCATTGCTGGTCCCAGCAATACAGCAGTGAACAACATAGATCGATGTCCCTATCTTCATGGACCTTGTGTTCTACAATTATCTAGTGTACATGAAAGTGAAGTAGCATTTAAGTGTGTTTTTAAAAGATGCCTACATGTCAATAGTTCAGACTTTTAAAAAGTACTGTGATATTCAACTTTATATTCAAAGTGAAAAGATGAAGTTTTCTCCAAAGTAGGAGGGGAGGAATTTTCAAATGTTTCTAGGACTACTGAGCTTTTGAGATGCAGTCAAAGGCTTTTGTAAGCATGTTTCTCCACGCCATCCATAAATCCGCATGCTCTGAGCATCTCTCCATCAGCATTTTACTTAAGTTTATGGGCTTGGCTATTATAACAGAAAGCTCATTGCTTCACAGTTTGACTTTAAATGCACGTTTAGTCTGTAACGGGCTCCTAAAACTATATTATTGGATAATTTTCTAATTCTGACTGAAATAGAAGGCTTTAACTCGACCCTCAAGTACATCACCTACAGATAATTTCAATGAGACTGTATAAAAGACATTCTAGAATTACAGAAACTCCCTGGTATTTCCAATATAGGTGATACTGACTAGTATCATTAATCAGGTACAAAAAGAAATTAGAGTAGAAGAGTGGGGAGTTAGTTCAAAGTTGTCTCTTCGGTCATGTATCAATTAGTATTGACACAGAGCTTTAAGACAGTGCCTAGAACTATTCTTTGACCTTACAATTTTATACTTTTTACCAAATCCAGGGTATGTGGTAACAAAAAGTAAATTTTTTTTGTATAACTGCATTTATATACATCTATCTATCTACTTATTTTCAGATAAATATAATGACTTTCTCAAGTAGTATGTTTTAACACATTCCCAACAATGGCTTGGTCCAATTTTGATATTAAATGATATATGAAGCATTTTTCAAGTTACAAGCTCTCTTTATAAGAAGTCTTGGAATTAAACTTTAACATCCTAGTCTCAGAAGTCTGTTCAATTTCTGAATGAAAGTAAGGCCTGAAAAATGTGTTAGTTCATTAGAACAGAGCAAGATGAATGCGATAAAAATCAAAGCTCAATGAAAGGTAGTCAGATTTCTATCTAGCTTGACGTTAACTCACATTATAAAATGGAAGTCAATAAAAACCACCTGTTTATGCAGTCATTTGTTTAAGGCATGCAATAATAAAATACTGCACACATTTCAGACTAAGGAGATACAATAACTCTCAAGGGACAGAGAGATACTGCAGAAATGGCAGCATTTGGGATTTCTCAGAAAGTGTGGTCAGACAGTGTGACCTAACGGAATAGAATGATTTTTTGATCTCCTGAAAAACATAATTATGACAAGATACTGCTACTGACAAGTATCATGGGTGCAGCCACTTTTTAAAATACGTTTATGTTTTTCTTAATATAAACATAAATTCTTTCTTAAAGAATGTTCATATATTTAAGCATGCTTTGTCATTAAGAGGGTAGAAAATAGATTAAAAACCCAGCTCAGACTGGCAACTCTCATGGCTATGCATGACTAGGACACTGCACTGTACACCAGCAACTGACACATTGTTAACTGACTGGATTTCAATTTAAAAAAAAAATTGCTGTGAACCTAAAACTGTTCTAAAAAACGAAGCCTATTAAAAAAACAAATATAACCCAGAATATAGGCATAAAAAGCACACCTGTAACCCCTGCTCTCTTCTATACGAAACCAATAGCTGAGAAAGCTCTCATCTTTTTTTTTTTTTTGATCCATCTATAAGGCTCAATTATAATAATGCAAGTGATTAGTAAATAGAGACATTTATAAAATTCAGAAAACAATTATTTTCAGTCAGTGGAGTGGTAAGAATCCTAAAGTTTAATAAAATTTATCAAAATAATTGCTTAACCAGAAAAAAAAAAAAAAACTAGCTCACAGAAATCTGGTTTGCACTCATTTCAGTGTTAAACTGAGCACGTTAATAGAGAAAAATGGTGTCGTGCGCACTCATACGTCTTTGGATATGAGTCTCTTTTTTCATATCCTAGGAGCAGTGGTGGACGTGGCTGGTGGTGGGGAGGGAAGGGAGTATAGACTCTTACAAGGGGAAAAAGAGCTGCAGTGTACTATAGAGTCACTTAATTAGAGATCACAAAGCTAAGTTCTAAGCCAGCTCTGCTATATTATGTCTGTGTGGTGGGGGACAAGTCATTTCACAGTTGCGATCTTGAGAGAAATTGAAGTTCAGGCCACAGCCATGGCCGCTTTGATGCTTTGGTCTATGATACATCAGGGTCAAGGTCAAGGTCAGGGAGACAGTCATTATGTCCCTCTATTCCCCCATCCCAACACCCAGCAGGGACATTGGAGAAGTCCCCACACGACGGGAAAGTAGTGTTCCTTCAGCAACCTCTAGCAGCAAACAGAATCAGTCAGGTTTTGCCTGAAAGCTGCTTGACTGAAGTGGATATCCAGGGAAAATGTGAAGCACAACAACTTGAGTAAGTTTTTAAATAGACATACGGTCACCCAAGAATGCCTAACAATCACTGGACAAAACGTTAATAAGGGGGCCAAGGCCTTGTCACACAAACGGGGTCTGTAATGCAGGATTTTATTTTCAGTTATTTTATTTTTATCTCCACATTGGACAGGTCTAGTGGTATTTTTTTTATGCATATATTGTTCCTAATCTTTTATTTTAAACCCTAAAGATTAGTCAAATTTTCAATTACACATGGACTCAGCACCTTTAAGCATTTTTTCTTCAAAGTTACACAGGTAGGAAAGGGGTAGATTCATGCTTTGATCCTATTGGATCCAGAAATCAAGGCTGGAGCCCTAGAGGGTTGAAATGGATGTATCTGCATCAATTTGGAAATGCTTATTTTCTCAGATACTATGCTTTCTAATTTCAGTGAAGAAATTCCGAGATTAGTTGTATAGTCACAGTCATGACACAGCAAATGTAATTGCCGCTTTAATGCTTCGTGGTGATTAACTCTCAAGGGAAAGAATCAGCATCCCACACTTGCCAACTTCAAGTTATTTACTCTGAACGCCTTTATTATTTACCATTTGATGAGGATTTATCTACTGTGGCACAGCAGCTGTATTTTACAAACTGGCTCTTAAAGCAATCAACACCTGAAAGTGGAAAGTATTTTATAAACTTTTAGTAAAATAATTCCCCTAAATTAATTTTCTTTATGGGTATATGTGGGCCATCCTCTGCCCTATTGAACTTTGCCTTTTTTTTTTCCTGAGAGATTTGCCATAAGAAAAATATCAAGCAGATGATGGCTAAACTTTTAGCTCAGCACTAAATAAAGGTGATTACCCTTTCTGGGTATCCAAGTAACCATTCCGTAACATTTTAAAGGAAGAGGTACCTTGAATACACAATAAAATAATTAGATATCCCGAGATCATCTCATTTTTCCTATCACAAAGAACTAGCTGCCTGACATCAGAACTGAAACCCATTTTAACGATGATGCCCTAAACTAAGGAAGAAAGAGGAAAAGCAATTGTTCACAGGGTCCGCAGACTTCAGAAGCACTGCAGCAGGGGTTACAGAGGCTACATTGTCTCCTGAGAGTTTCCCACTGCCAGAGTTAATTCTTAAATGTCTGTGTCTCCACGGAAGCAGCTTGAAAGGATCTGAACAAAATAATGCCATCGAGGATCCCTTCTGCTCTGCTGTCGTGCACAAGTTCTAGAAAAGGCAGAAAAACCACTGTGGGGTGTTGACCGTACTAAGCTAGTCAGTGTACCTCGTTCAAGCAGGATTTTACTCTCTGCCTGTGGACTGTACATAGTACAATTACCTAACATTTACTGAGCTTTCAGCACTGAATGTATTTTAGAGATAAAGTTGCACAGGATAAACAGGACCCAGCAACACGATCACCTAACACAGCAGCTTCAGAACTGAGACTCAGACCAGCCTGATACAAATTCAGATCATGCGGATGCAAAGACTAAGCCCTAAGCTCGATCAGTATCGCCGCCTTATCTGTGTCTCTCTTCGCGCTATCCTCACAAGTATTCAGTTATTTCCTCACTGGAATACTTCATTACTTATAAAATGTGTCCTTTCTTTCAATAACCACTTACAGGTGGAAAATTGATTCTTTTCTGGTTGAAAGCAATTCCTGATTCTTCCTTAAAAAGACACTTCAGGGCAAGCTACCTCACTACTCTGCAGTTTCACAAGTATAATTCAAAGAAACCTCTTCCTAATGTTTTCTGAGTGAATCAAAGCATCAAGAACCGTTAAAAACAATCACCATATATGTATGCGTGCTATGCTTAGCCTCCAAGAGCCTCACGGCATTAGTTTTCTGTCAACAAAATGTATCCACAGGCATTTTGTTTCACTTTCCCCGCTCCCCACCCCCACAGACTGGCTAAGTAAAGAATCCTGAGATGTCTGTTTCAGTGCCAGAAAGAAAAGTCTTCTAATCTTTAGTTAAAAATTTTTTTTTTGGTTGGGGGGAGGAGAGGTAATTAGATTTATTTTGAGCATGTATTTTACTTTTGGGGGGGGTATAATTAGGTTTATTTATTTATTTTAATGTAGGTACTGGGGATCTAGCCCAGGACCTCAGGCATGCTAGACACCTGCTCTACCACTGAGCTATATCCTCCCCCCAACCATAACTATCTTTAATTAAGACCTGTAACTCAGTAAATTCATTTTTAAAAATGAACATATGAACTATTAAACCACATTGCTGCTTTCTGCAGAAATGAATGAAAACTCTGTAGTGTGGAAGCATAATTATAACTTTAATATATAAACATATTTGTCCATCTTTCTGAGAAGTCTGTGTTCAAATAATTTATTATTGACTAACTCCTTTTAGTCTTTTACATGTAGCAAGTGACTAAGGTTTGTTTTCTTGTTTGCATGTTTATTTTTCTTAATTTACAGCATTTCAGCTATAATACTTATATACTTATTATAATAATTCATCTGTAATATTCTTTGTACTTCAGAGGAGGAGTCTCTCAGACTAACTACTGCTTTGTGAAGTACCATTTATGCTAAAATACTCCCCTTTTTTCTTTCTTTGATCATATAAACGTAAGACTAAGTAATCTTCCTCAAATTATTCTCTTCTATTTGGGCATTTATTTAAAATATTTATATTTTACATTTAATGTATCAGAATTTAAAGCTACAAAGATAAAAGTTCTGGGACTGACCATTATTCTCAATACCAGATAAAGATTTTTAAAAATGGAAGTTTGAGAAATGAGATTTACTCTGGCAAACAAAGACATTTAGTCTGATAAGTAAAGCTAGTTAACCACTGACTTACACAGATCAAGCAAAGGGATGGGAGGACTAGGTGAATTATAAGTAATGTCTATCAAAGTGAGCTATATTACATGCCAAGTATAACTGGAGCTGGCAATTGGTCAAGAATTTTTAGTTATCATATACACTCTCAAGAATTACACTGAAGGAAATAGAAATGACCTATGGTTAGGACCTTGATTTAATATTTCAATGGGAAGATTACTTTACATATCCATGAATGTACTGCTAATTAAATATATTGAATAAAAAAGAACATCAAGGCATTCTGAGGTGCTTCTATGAAGTTTGTTTTACCAATATTCATAGACAGACATCTATATTTTCTTCTGTCAATAGCAGAGCTCAAGTATCAAAATAAGGGTCCAACATTCCAGTTGGTAGAATCCAGTTTTTTTTTTTTTTTGATGATCTTAGACCCTTCAAAAGACATATGTAATAAACAAATAAAAATAAGCACTAAAGAGTAATTGTCATTAGTTTTCCATTATAATTGATAAAATAGATCTCATGGAAAATTTCCTATTCTTGTTTTTCCCTCTGGTAACAATCTCCTCACCACCAACAAAATAAGAAAACACTGAGGTTTGTTATTTTAAGTTATTTGAGCCACTACCATACTAGCTTCATTCAGATGAAAAAACAATTATAACCATTTTAAGTAAGCCTGACATCACATCATTATGTCAGGATAAATCTAATTGTGAACTTGATTATTATTCAAGGTCAATGTGCAATTTCATATATGTGCATTTTATCTATAACCCTGCTGAAATAAAACTGTGAAAGCACAAAAAGGAACAAATCAACAACAATGAAGAGAAGAAAATGGTGTTCAGGGATGGGGTGTTATCAGCAGAATAGAGAAATTCAACAGAGAAAGATAAAAAGTACATGGAGCAAGTTGGTGGATCAAGCCTGTGGGAGAAGCTAACCTCAAAGATGATTGGAAGGTCCAGAGAAAGTGGGACTTTGCCTGAGGGCCTTGCTGCTGAATTAAAATGGACACTTGTTACAAAGAGTGAAAGCGAAAACCCGGTTTTAATTGAAAGCCTGATACTTAGCTGTGAAGGTAAGTTACCTATGTCAGTGTCCCTCATCTGTCATGTCACCACAAAACCAACGGTTCCGCATTTTTCAGGTCTTCATCTGTAGGTTTGTAATACCTTTTAGGATCAATAAAAAGAGGCAGTGGAGAGATACTGATTCAACATTGTGAAATTTACTAACAATGGCCATAAAAAAGATACGAAAAAGCTTCAAAATAAAGGTCTGTAAACGACTTGGGACGAGTAAAATCCAGTCCCCGTGCTGAATTTTTATATGGCCTAACAGCTAAGGACTTTTAAATTTTTATTGAAAAAAATGAATATTTAAGACATTTAGAAAGTGTATGAAATTCAAATTCATTCTCCTGTAATAATTTTATTGGATCACAGCCACACAGATCGTTTACGCATCATCTATACTCACATTAGCACTGCAACAGTAGAGACTGAGACTCTAGCCTGCAAAGCCTAAAATATTTTCTTTATTAAAAACATCTGCTGATGGCTGTTCTACAACAAAAAACAAAACAAGGCATAACAAAGGGAAAAAAAGTTTTTTTGTTTGTTTGTTTTTTTAGCAGCAACATTAGATGTTAAAAAAAAATAAGAGAACTGCCTTCAAATATTTGAGAAATACAGAATTCCAGTTTAAGAATTAACATTCAACTATAGAGGACTCATAAGTTCTGGAGTATTTCAAATCATTTTTCCTTCCCTTTGCAGGAAGCAGAAAGGAATTGTTCCTCAATATTTTCTGTGAGCTCCTAGAGGTAAATCTCACAATATTGTTGGGGTCCCCCTATGACTGGAGTCCCCTGGAGAGTTTTTAACTCTGAGTTGTTCAGACTCAGCCTCCAGCAATTTATCAATTACAGTTCAGGTTTTCCTATCCTGGCATTGGTTTCTGTGTGGTTTCTGCTCTTGCAGACATTCTGGTAAGCCATGATACTCTAGCCACCCATCTGTCTCTACAATCTTGAGGGCAGTGGTTTGTCCTGTGTTCTCCCCTCTCTTAAAAATCCAAGAAAGTCAGTGATTTTTCAGTCTGTTCACCTCATGCTTGTTTTTAGGAGGGGTGGAGACTTCTAAGCTCCTTACACGAGGAAAAATGGGGAACACTATTTCATTGATTGTCCAATCTTATGCTAGTATAATGATAGTATTCATGACTACCATGGTTTTGAGGCTAAGGTTTTTCAAAGCTACCACAAAGTTAGAAACAGGTGGATGGAAATAGGGCAAGTTAAAATGACACAAAGCCACCTAGTATCAGGTTTCAGCTAGATTTTTTTTGTTGTTTTGGTTTGATTTTGGTCCTTTAAATAAAGTCTGCTCCTCAGATTGGTATAAGTCTTTGGTTAACTTCAGAGTTCTGAAAAAGTTGGTTCTGATATTTTTGGTCTTCTAAAATAATGCTTTTTTAGAAGATGAAATTTTTGGAGGCCCCTCGTGCACCATTTCAGAAGTGCTTCTTCACTGATAAGGTATTAAGAATATAAATATTCCTGTCTCTCTCTCCTGCCTACTGAGAGTGAGTCAGTATTTTGAGTGAAATTTTCTTAAGATTATTATGCAGACATGGTTCTATATCTCACTTTTTTAAAGTAGCATTTGTTTCTAAGACATACTTTTGCATTTCTCAAAGGTAAAAATTAACATTCTTCAACAACAAAACTCCAATACAAAGAGTCATTCTAAAATTAAAATAACCAATTTTTAATCACCAGCTGTCCCAATGGTTTTTTTTTTAACTTCCTAATAAGGTAGAAAATCTTTACATTGAATTACATGTGTGTATTGGATGCCTAGTATGTACAAACTACAAAATAAATTACAAGTTATGGTACTAGTACTCAAGATCCTGTTAATTCATTCAGGTTACATGAATTATCTACCAAAAAATAGGAGCTAACTTGAAAATACGTAATAAATTAGGGTTACGAAATTTAAACACAACAGTATTTAAAATAATAGGTAATAGCTAAGACTGCAAGAACATGTGTAACTGGGAGATGAACACTGAAGAAGAGGATAGCCTCCAATGTTTCCTTTTCTAATACTAGGTAATGCCACCCTTTCATGAATATGGTAACATTTCATATGTGGATGCAATTATGCATTCTATTCTGTTACACGTTCTTCTGCTAAAAATCACTGTCTTAATTATTATACTTTATGTTTTGATTACTGGTAGAAATCTAAGACTTCCATATTTATTCTTCTAAAAGACATCCTTGGATATTTCTGGCCTTTTGCTTTTTGATGTAAATTATCAACCCCTCACACTCGTTTGGGAACCCACACATGAACGAATACACAGATGTTGGGATTTTAATCAGATCGCTTAAACCTACTATAGATCAATTGGATTTATCTGGATCAATTAGATATCCAAAAGGAAAAAGGAATTGTGACCGCCCCCCTCCTTCTTTCTACCATAGACAAAGATGAGTCCCACATGATTATTGATCTAAGTATGGAAGGAAAACTACAAAGTATTTGAAGATTTTAAAAAGGGGAATAACTTGATGACTTTGGTGTCAAAGATTTATTCAATGAGACACAAACAGTTTCACTCTAAAGCTTTTTGAACTCTAATACATTTGGCCATATTAAAATTAAGATAGCATTAAGACTGAAAAGAAAAACCTATAGACTGGAATAGATTTTTATAATAGATATATCAGACAAGAGACTCATTCCCAGAATACATAATAAAATCCTACAAATAAAAAATAAAGACAGTGCAAAAGGCTCAAAGACGTATTCCACAAAAGAAGATATACAAATGGTCATAAAATATATAGTTTCTCAAAACCTTTACTCATCAGGAAAATGAAAAGTAAAACCACAGTAGAATGGTTTATATATGAAAGATTGATGAACAAAGCAACTCACTCAGAGGAATATATCCAAATTTCCTGGCTCATGAGATGAATACTCCTGCCTATCTGCATACTACCGAAGAATATCAACAGATGGATTTCCACCTGTGTTTATGGTTAAGTACCATAGTACCATGTTAAATTTGAGTATTAATTACATAGTTTCTAGTTTTCTGTTTCTTTTAAGGTGTATTCTTTCCCATTCTCTCATCTGACATCAGACCCATTACTGGCTATCAGTCTAATGCATTTTTTATGTGAAAACCTGGCTTAAGAAGTTAAATATTTGACATGATTCCCATTGCTTGAGTAGCTAATGAACAGAAGAGCCTGTACTCAACTAGTGGCTATGTACTTTGGGATAAATCCTGATTCTTCTGAATATAATACTAAGTATAGTATTATATTAATTTATGTATGTAATACTAGAAGTAACGTGGAGTGAAAAGTAGCACATGTAATAAGGATCATAACATTTATTTACTAGTTATTATGTTCTTGGCACTGTGCTAAAAGGCCTCCTTTTAATCTTAATGACAATATTATGACTCTGTCTCCTGTTTTAAAGACAAGGAATCTAACGAATTAAGAGGTGGTAGAATATACTGGTTAAGAGCATGGATGCTGTGACAAACTTCTTGGGTTCAAAACATGGCTCTGATACTGTCTTACTGTGTGATTTTGATAAATGAATGAATGAAACCAATGAAAGAAATGTCCCTATTTCAACTATCATGTTTTGTTTATATTTTTAATATGATAAAAATATGAAAACTTAGCATTTGATCATTTGAGTGGTATTTATGCGTGTTTAAATATTATCCCCTCCAACTGCCTTAATTTTATGTTAAAACATTTAATTACTTCTTCCATTATTGTAAAACATTTTCAAGATAAAAGTATTTTTCTGTTTATTGATTTTATATATTTTTGCTAAAATAAATGCTATACATGAACTAAAATTCACCCATCCTCTAAATGTTGTACACAGTTAATTCTAGTGAGGCTTGAAGCAGAATCTATGTCCTAAGACTTCTCAAATGCTCCTTCCACCAGACCCTGTAATTGTTCATTTGATTTAATGCATATTTAGTCTAAAATAATAAACATCGTATTTATTTGCACTTGGTTTGCTGAAAAGTTAAAACTCTTAAATTCTCTAGTAATTTATTATTTCTTTCCTAAAACATCCTTGGCTAACAGGCACAAATCCAAGGACTAAAACCAAGAAACTATTAATTCTGAAACAAGAAGTAAAAGCTTCTTAAGGACTAAGATGGGAGAGAGAAGTCGTTATTGTTATACATAATGTTAACTTTTTAATAGATTAAGTGCGTTTAAGATAGAGACATTATTTAAACACCGTCACAGTGCAAAAAATCTAGAAATTCAGTTAACTAGGTTAAGGAATAATTTTAATTTTAGGAAATACTCAACATATAACATTTAGGAAATATGTACTATTAAAATACTTTCTCAGCAAATTTTATCTTCACTTCTACCCTCTATCATCAACACTATGGAAATTTATTCTGATTTTATAAGTAAATAAAAACTCAACATTCTAATAACAATGAAAGTAAAGAGTTTACACAAATTAAATGTATGGTCTCTGTACATGGATCTGGGACTCAAAATCCATTCTCTCATTAAATCCCTATAATATAGTTGGATGCTGGACTGTTACACAGTAATAGAGAGTGAAGACATTGCTAGGGATACCTGAATAATGACTGACAAAGTATACTTTAATTAAAAATATTGAAAAAAAGAGTAAGATTACATATTTAAATTCACAATAAACCTCATCTGATTCTTTGATAAATAATAACTCAAGTAATGAGACAGTAAAGTATATTAATATTGGTAAGAGATTTTGACAAAAATATTACTAACATTAGTCTCCAGCACATTACAGTAGACAGCCCTGTTTTAGGGAGGTGCACAATTAGTGGAAAAGGATAACTAATTGCAACAGAAGGTCAGCTGGTGGCTTTTGCAGTTATTTTTTCCTTAGTGTGGACCAAGGTGGGCCAACTAGTCACAGCATGGCGAATGTAGCTAATAAATTGTGGCAGAATCATAATAATAAGTGGATAACATTTTACTGAGACTGATTATTAATAAAGAAAATAGAAAGCACTTGGCAAAATTGATAGGTTTACAAATAGAAAGTGTAATACAGTAACAATATACACCAAAGGTTAAAATTGGTGCACAAGAGTGATTTGAAATAAAAAATGTAAACGACTTTATCTAGGGATCACAGCCTAGAGAGTAGATATTCATTTGGTGAGAAAACCTTGTAAGTAGAATTATTCAAGATCATAAAGAATAGTAAGCAGAACATATTACAAAAGAGAACTCCATACAATTCTAATAACAAAAAATAGGAAAGCAGCATATTTTGTTGCTCATGAGAAACCATCATGCTTTATTCCTATTAATTCAATTAATAAGCCATGAATCGACCCATATAGGCATGGATCATACCAGCAGGGAGTGATTTCAAATAGGCGAGATAGTTTCCTCTGGGATAGAATCTGTAGCTCAAATGTAATAACTGTCACCTACCTTGGAGAAGATGTCTCATAACTAATTTAGGATTAAAAATAATGTTCTATCTTAATTATTGGCAGCACAGACCCCAGTATGATAGCAGAAACAGATAAATCCTTTCCAACCTGGAAGTTTATTCAAATCAGGTTGTTAGAGACAAAAAAAAACAAACAAACAAACAAAAAAAAACAGGAAAAATAAAATAAAAGCAACTCAGTGGTACTTTGTTCTGGGAATGGGAAGAAGAAAATAGGGAATGAAGGAAGCAAGGAATTGAGCATGTAATGATATGTATCTTAACGCAAGAGAAAATTTGTTTAGATGAGACAGGAATACTAACAGAAGGAAACAAATGCCAATAGTTAACAATTTTGCCTAAGTCCATCTCTATTAAATCCACAAAAGAAAAATAACACATGACTGCTGCAACAGTCAAAAGACTTTTTACTCAACATAAAGTTTGGATCTATTCCAAAAATGTAGCTCAACTACTAAATTGAGGACCACAGAATTTATAATGTATCTTATTTCTCCCCAGCTGCAAACTCTACCTGGGCATAAGTGTGGTCCCTCAAAGAATCATTAAATTTCCAAAAGAGGTCACATTGTATACTGTCCTACATCTGTAAATTATGTAATCATTTAAAAAATCTATTTTATGCTTATCTGGGGCCATGAGTGGAAGTAAAGAAAATTAACACAGTTTAAATGATGTACTTATTTTAAAAGTTTCAAATTTTTCTAGAGCAATGCTATTTTATTTGATAAATGATTTCTTTGATGTTTACTGTATAGTATAGCCGTTTAAATGCTAAAATTGAGTTTGAAGCCAAAACTTTAAATATAATATTTGCATTTGTCCCAAAATTAGACGTATCCTTAATGCTACTGCATATATTTAGCAGTAGATATACACAATTTCAGTTTGAGGGGATATGGGGGAAAAGCCACGAACTCATTTTTTTTTTCTTGCTAATAAATCATAAGGTATCAGGAACTCTTTCCTCTTTCCTCCCTTCCCCCACTGGATTCTGAGCATTCTCACCATACCCTTTGACCAGTTCTGGAAATGAAATAGAAGGAAAAAAGGGAACACAGTGAACATGGTTTGCACTCAGCTCCAGTTCTGTTTTATGTATTTCATATGTGTTAGAAAAACTCATGTGGATTTTCGTGTGTTCTCCTTAACAACTCTGTTTTCCTCAGATGTATGGACAAAAACTTCTCCCTGGGTTTCCCTTCCTGAGTTTTTTGGACTGCTAAGTCCTTGGTTGACTGAAGTTTTGATCTTTTGCCTGCTTAAGAAATACCTCATTTTGCCTTAGTTGACTCTGAAAAGCTATGTTTCTTGGTTGAAGTCATTCTACTAATTCTCTTTCCCAGCTCTAAACCATATACTGTATTTCCGGAGAGGTTCTCTTACATTTCTAACCTTAAAATGCAGGACTAGCCCTCCACTTCCCAGCTCTACCTCTCTCTCTCACTTTCCTACTGGTTTCCAGTGCTCAGTGTGACAAAAGACCACTGGAGGGATCAAGAGGGGGAAAAATGAAGAAAAAGCACTGCCACTAGTACATACAGTTAGTGGTATCTGGAAGGTATCAGGCCAAGTTGTGTTGACAGAGGGAGCATGCGATTCTTATCCTATGAATTAAAACAATAGCATGCCAATTGGTAAGGTTGCCTGGTAAAAACAGGAAGTTATATAGTGTATGTATATGTGTGTATTTTGCAGGGCTAGGATGAGATAAACGTGGGGCTGGGAGCCGCTGGAAAACACACGTACGCACCACAAAGTGCACACTTTCCAGAGCTAATCGGTTGACTTACACAGGCAAAAGGAACAAATCTGATTAACAGCGAACAGTGTTAACTGCTTTCCCTATAGAAGCTTTTTAATGGAGTGCCTATTCAAAGCTAGAAGCCTCACCACCTACTGTCTTAGAGAGACCAGAACTTCTCTGAACTTATAGGAGCCTGAACAATATGCAACTTATATCTTGATGTGCGTTGGGCAGACAGAGCTGGACAAACAAGATTTTAATTAAGCAAGAGATTGCATATAATTGCTTTCATAGTCTAAAAATTAACAGATGTATATTTTAAGAATAAGGATAAAACCAGTCTTGCTTTAAATGGTTTTGTGGGGAGTATGTTTTTTTTTTTAAATGAGGTTTTCAAGTTAAAAAAAAAAAAAAGAGCTTTACCGGGTTATGAACATCAGTTTGTACTTTATTATTATTCTTTTTCAAAAGCCTTTATGATCCATCATAACTCTGCTGTATGACTACCAAAAATTGAGAAAGATAAATACAAGGGGAAAGCCTAATCTTTTAAGCTGTTTTGTCCAGATCCATTTTCACAGGGGGCTATTTTGTTACCAGACTAATTGAAAGATGCTTTTTGAGACCAAAAAATTAAATACCTAGAGGGAAAGATATAAAACAATGGAATTCCCCAAAGAGGAACACCAGGAAGTGTCAAACAAATGCCTCTTCCTAAGATCGGTAAGTTTATTCTTGGGTGGTTGCTATGAATATGGGTGGGATAAAAGTGATCACTCTTTCAGGAGGACCTGAGCCATTATTATACTGTCTACTCTGGTCATGTTAGTGAATATCATGAGACCCGACCTGTTCTTCTGTTTTTTGCTTTTTCCTTGAGCTCTATTGAGGTATAACTGACAAGTAACGTTTTAAGAGACTTAAAGTATACAGCATGACGATTTGACTTACATATATATAGTGAGAGGATTCCCCACCAACTGAGTTAATTAACACAACCATCATCTCACATATACATTTTCTTTGTGTGTATGTGTGTGTGTGTGAGAGAGAGAGAGAACATCTGAGTTCTATTCTTTTAGCAATTTGATTATACAATACAGTGTTATCAACTGTTGTTACCATGTTATTTGTTAGATCCTCAGATCTCATAACTGAAGATCTGATAGCTTTGGTAAATTCTCCCTACTTCCTCTACCCCAATCAAGATCAGAAACTGGAAGTTGGCCAATGGCTGGTACTACTCTTAGACCTGGGAAAAGTGGCTCCTGTCACAGGTCTTGTGCAGTGAAAGGTCTCAGGTATCACAAGCTTACTGAAACATAAATTAAACAGCTCAGGGTGTCTGTCTGGCTCTCACTTCTGGCACAATGCAACTCCTAGTTCCAAGCATCCACTGTGTTGACTAATATTTTTCAGGGCACAGAGAAATACTATTGTCACTTGCCAAATGTCCTCAAAACGTAAAACTGCATCCCAGTGCTGTGAATGCCTGTGGGTGGTGCTACCACTAATACCGGGTACTGGTTTGGCAAACAGGGAAGATTTGGGTGGTGAGAATGTTTATAAGAGAAAAGAAATTAGTTTGTCAAATCTTACTCTCAAATAAAATGAATGCCATGTATTCTTCCATAATAATGTACCAGCCATTGTTTTCTGTACTTCTCCTTGTTTCAATTATAGTTTCATGGATATTTATGAATAAACACAATAATTACAACAGTAGACAGGGAATTTCAAAAGACTGATATGAGAGAGGCTTGTTCTCTCTCCTCTCCTTCTGGGATCCCTATAATGCGGGTATTAGTGTCCTTGATGCTGTCCCAGCGCTCTCTTCCACTGTCCTCATTTCTTTTCATTCTTTTTTATTTTTACTGTTCAGCTAGAGTGATTGCCCCCACTCTGACCTCCAGCTCACTGATCCATTCTCGTTTCATTTCACCTCCTATTGACTCCTTCCAGTGTGTTTTACATTTCAGTTATTGCATTCTTCATTTCTGTTTGGTTGTCCTTTGTATTTTCTAACACCTTGCTAAAACTCCTAACATCTCATTCTACACATTGATCATTCTCCCAAGTTCTTCAATCATCTTTACAATTGTTGCTCTGAACTCTTTCTTAGGTAGATTGCCTACTTTCACTTCACTTAGTTGTTCTTATGGGGTGTTATCTCATTCCTTTTTCTGCAGTATGTTCCTTTGCTATCTTATTTTGTTGCTATTTGCATTTTTACGTATATTGTAGGTTAGTTAAGTTTCTCAGCCTCAGAGAAGAGGCTTCCTAGAGGAGACATCCTAAGCATTCCAGCAGTGCACTATCTTCTCACCACCCAAGCTTTATGTTCTAGGGGTTCCCCCTAAGAGTACAGAACACAGAGAATATAGCCAATATTTTGTAATAACCGTAAGTGGAAAGTAACCTTTATAATTTGTATAATTTTTAATTAAAGTAGATAAAAATACAAGTTATAACAGTAAAAAATTTAAAGTAGAAACATCAGTAATCAGTTAAGTATCTGCTTCGTTTTATATCCATATTATATAAAGATCTACCAATGAGGCTGAAGTATAATTGTTCAAGTGATAAAGTTTTGCCTTGATTCCATTAGTCACAATGTCATGAGTAATTGCTGCAGGTTTATTCTCCGTAAGTAAGCCAACATTAGGAAGAGGTAAAATATAGGTGATTTAACACAGGAAAAAAATTAAAAGATACTTGAGCACAAACAGATAAAACTAGGAGTACAGTAAGGCACATTGAGTATAGAAACAGAGGGCTGAGGAATAGAAAAAAGTCATAGGTTTAAAACTGTCACCAAAAAAAATGATGGATATTAAAGCATGATATTGAACAAAATTATACTAAAACCAGTAACTCGAGAAAACCTTCCTGGAGTGGGGTGGTGGCTTAAATTTACATTATGAAAGTTTCCACCACATATCAGGGGAAATTTGCCTTGAACAGTCAAAATATAAACACCTCCAAGTAAAAAATACCAAGTCACAAAGGAAAGAAAGTAACATGTGTATCAGGATGTTGGACAGCAACATACAAGACATGACAGCAGTGGAGTAATGAGAGAAAAAAATCCAAGGAAAGAAGTATCAGGCAAGTATATATTCACCCAGGCTGAACTTTAAGGTAAAGTCTAAATTACCATTCTAATGTGCTACCATTCAAGAAAGATATGCTCAAGTGCCACCTCCAAGATTCTGCTAGAGAATGGCCCTCATTCCATTAAAGGTGATTAAGGAGACATAGGCAAAATCAAATTAAATAAATGTAGCCCAAGATTCAAGATTAAAACAAAGGTGAGGGTAAGAGTCAATATGTGTCCAAATGTGTAAATACAAAAATACACCATGAAATCCAGAATACGCAGAGAAAACCAAGGACAAATAGAGAAAACTAACATTTTAGAATTCACTGGTTATTTTGATGGACATGATGAGAGAGTGGTAGTATTTTTCTTTTCATTTTTATAGTCCTTTCTACTTTAATAGACATGTGTATATGCTTGTAAATCAATAAGTCACCTGCTTTCTAATTAATAAAATTACTAATTAATTGCATTTTTAAAAATTAAAAATGCCTTTAAAAATAAAGGTGATGTCCTGTTAATTTAAATTTAGGTTTATTTAGGAATGTGGAAGATCTATCTAGAATTAGCTATTCACATACAGTAATCATACAAAAGGAGAAATAAAAAATCATTATTCACTGATTATAATTCAAGTAAAATTTTTAAAAGATAAAATATTTATTCTGGGCTGCTTAAAGTAAACTGCAGAAATTGCCAAAGTTTATTGGAGATTAGAATTTCTACCCCAAGCAGAAGGAAGAAATCTAAAATCTAGCACTTGAGTAACGAGGAAACGGTAAGTGTTCTGAGTATTCTCCATGATTCGTCTCTCATCTGACTGGAGCTTTAAATATTAAAAAACAAATATCAATTTGTTTTAAAATGGCAAACTGTCGAGTAACAAATTAGTTGGCAATTTAGTTGAAAACACAGTAAAACAGTCTGTTTAAACACATATCTATCCTATGATTGATGAAAAGGAAAGGTAGGAGTTAAGCTGGCAATATTTTAAATGTAAAATAGCCTATATTTGTACTATAGGCAAGAATGCATAGCATTTAATGGAGATATTGACAAGTATTAATTTTCCCTTTCTTTTTTTTTTTGATAGCTTCATTCATATTTAAAGTCCCAATCATACCTATTGGGATGTCTAAGTTTGAAAATATATAGAAATGGTGAACATGTAATATCAGTGTTAATGGCTTGTTCTTTTTCTATTTTTCTTTCTTCAGTGTTTGCTTAATGAGGCAGAGAAGTCTGTTTAAGTTTCTAGATTAGTGTCTGAACACCTTGATTTTCTTGCTTCTTTTCAGCATCCCTGGAGAATTACCTCAATTACAGTGAGTAAAAAGGGATGAAGATTCCCAACCAGAGAAAAAACAACACTCAATCCCTTTCTGTCACCAGAAATTGAAATGAGAATCAGATCTCCATTTCATCCTTGCTGGTACACTTCTGAGACACAGGCCAAGTTATTCAACCTTTCTGAACTTCAGTTGCTTCATCTTTAAAACAGAGATATTAATAGCACCCGCTTAGATAACAAAGTCACTATTGCATAAAATAGACATAGAAAAATAAATCTACTACAAAACAGCTGAAATAGATTGTATTCTTCTTGTGATTTGTCTTATATAACCATAAGAATTGTTTGGGCTTCAAGTAAATGAGATAAGAAATGAAGACATGTATTTCTCTCTTCATCCAATCAAGCTTTGCCAAAAAGAACTCAAGTACAAAAATACTTTATAATACCAAAGATTTCACAAATGGAGATGTGATATGCTCCCAAGTACAGGTCATGAGCTGGGGCTGAAAACAGGAAAATCAAGTGCAACTTTGTAGTTGGGACTTCATAACTCTGACTCACTCTAAGCAGTTATAAAATTAACCCTCCTCCACTTTAAAAGATGTGAGTAAAGTTATTCTTTGGAAAAACAACAGAACCAGAGAATACCTGAACCTAAGGAATGTCAGGCTCAGCAGAGGGGATATATTAGAAATAAGAAGTTTAACTGAAATTTTCATATCAAACAATGGGGTACCAAAGACTCTTTCTCCATCGTGTAGAGCCTAGAATAATGGTAGCCAGCCTTTACCTGCAAACAGCAAATTAGGAGGAATCACCTCTGCTAGATGTCACCAGTTTGCAACCACACCTATATGTAGGGTTTATATTAACTTTTTATTTCTCAGTCTTAAATGCAAATGAATTAATGAGGATCACCAGATACTTAAGACCTCTAACATGAAAGGCAGATAAAAAACAGCCACAACAACAGAAACAGAAAAAAGAAACCCTGATGAAATAGTAATGTTAAGGAGCAAAACAGTACCTCAAAAATATATCTATGTATTATACACACACACACGTCTCAAAATATGTATGTATACACACACAATTAACATTCTCAGACACAAAAATATTCCATACAATAAAAACAAGGTACCACAAAAATAAAACATTCACAGAATAAGAAAGCATTCTTGAGAAATTTTTTTTAATGATAGAGAAAAATCAGTTGAAAGGTTAAAAGAGAATGTCAAAGGGAATCTCCCAAAATGTAGCATAATGGAAAAAAGGAGAGAAACATAGTCCAGAAAGAGATACATGATCCAATGTATATGATTTCCAAAGTGCAGTAGATTGCATTACTGGCCTCAGTTCATTCGTCCTCTACATGCACACACTTGCTATGGTCTCATCATGGCGAAGTATACTTCTCCGCCATTGTAATATGATGGAAAGGACAGTGTGTTAGCTCTAAGCCTGCTTGTACATCTGCCATTGCCATGTGAGGAACACACCGAGCTAGCCTACCACTCAAAGACACAGGGAGATAGTCCCACTAGTCGACTCACCGACCTGTAGTTACAGCAGAGCTGTTCAGCTAAGCCGTGTCAAGTCAGTCAAGCAACATTAAGAAAGCAGAGCAGTGAGAAACAACAAATTAACATTGTTGTACGATTCTAAGTTTTGGGGCCATCTGTTACCTAGCAGTGGCCAAATGTGCTAACTGAAACAGAATACATACATAAAATTATCAAAGAAATAAAGGAAATTTTCTAGAACTGTGATCTAGAGATGTGATATTGCAGTTTAAAAGCAATCAACAAGTGTCATATGCAATGAACAACATCAATAATACAGCCCAACTGACACAATAATGATATTAAACAACAAAACGGGTAAGAAATTACACTGTACCTTCTGAAGGTACTGGTAAGGGTAAAACTGGTAAGGGTTTTCTTACCAAGTATAAAAAGTTAGAAATCATTAAGAATTGAACTTGTGTATCACAACGAGAGCCAAGGAGACAACGAAGAAATGACTTCAAAATTTGAAGGGAAAACTATTTACACCTAAGAATTTCATATACAGACACTCCATAATCAAGGGTGAAAGCAGAATAAAGATATGTTAGATAATATTTCAAAATGACTAATTCCTGAACATGCTTCTTTAGTAAACTCCTTAAGGAGGACACCCAACAAAGGCAACAAGTTAAAAGGATTTTCTAGACTAAGATGACATCAAGTACTAAGTCTCCAGAAATGCAGTAGGTTTAGGGAGCAAGCGAGCCAAGAGGAGAAAAGAGAAAGGTATTGAAAAACAAAATGGAAGTCATTGAAGAGTTTAAGAATAAAACAGATTCATTGCAACCTTTTTTTTTTTAACTCCAGATTTATAAAGAGCTCTGATATACAAGAAAGAAATCATAAAAGCCATGTGGTTGAGATAGGTATTATGTTTACACAGTGAGAATATGGTAAATTAAAAACACGTAGTATTAAATCATTAGGAGAATAGGATGAAGCAAAGTGTGCTGGTAGTTTGTATAGGAATATCCAAGTTAAATCCTCATTTTTCAGAGAAGTATGAATAGTGTCCAATACTGGGGGGGGAAAAAAAGAGCTATGTGTAAATGCTTCCAGGAGAAGCTGGAATAAAATTAGCTGATACTGGGTTGTCCGAATAATTTTTAGGGAGAAGCGGACTGAGAACTAACCTGTTTCATTATGAATTGTGTGGTACTATTTAACTTCAACCTATGTATATACTACTTGATAAAATTGTTTTTTTAAAAATGACAATGGTTTAATGTAATTAAAAAATTGAAACAGAGTTTTAGCTATATAAAAAAAAAAAGGAGACATAATTCCATAGGCAATATAAGGATCTGGCTAAGCTAGTCCTACCGTCCTCACTTGTCAGGAATCAAACACAAGTTGCCTTTTCCACAAATACTAAGTTCAATAAAATCAGAGTGAAACACTGTCCTTTGTAATAAATTGCTCACCTATGTAAGATGAATCAACGTTTCTGCATTTCCAGATTGCAAATTCATTCTTTAAAAATAATTTTCCTTCCATGTCTAGGGAAAACCTGTGTTATATGACCAATCTGTATGCACAAAATTATCCCCTATTTATAAAAGAATGAGGCCCACAGATAATTACTGCTAACAAATTAGAAGATTGTTTCTTTGTTCTTTAATTGTAGAAAATTTGAGAATTTTAGGCTAAGTAAACATTTTAAAGTTTAGAACTTATGATTTGCTATTGCTGACAAATTTGAAATGTGAAAAAACAATGCTTATGTATAGAAACTTGTTTATATCCTGTTTCTATTTGATGCAAATCTGTCAAAACACAGTATTGCTTATATAATCACTCTTCTTAATATAAAATACATCTTTGAAGGTCCCAGGAGAGTTGAGAAGTTAAAAAAACCCAATATATTCAGACTTACTGTATACTGAAGAGACCACATTTGGAAATTCAATGCCATCAGTTCAGTAGTTAATATGTTTAATTAGTCATTCCAGTCATACCAAAAAGTCATTCTATTCAGGGATAAGTATATCAAAATGGTTGCAAAATTAAACAAAATGGTTTATTATTTTACTAGATTTGATTTTATAATCTTATGCAATCACATTCTAGATCCCACATTTTATATTTAACCCCAAATGTGTATCAGTGAATATGCTTAGTATCATTTATAATCAAACATGCATCAAATTGATAAACCCAGGGTAATGATCTGCATTAAATATTAACTCTATGAGTGAATAAAAATCATCCCCAATTCTTTAAAATACAAAGAATATCTCAAAAGTCACCAATCATCTCCTTTCAATTGTAAGAGCTTGTTTTAAATCCAAACCTCTGCTTACTTCATATTCTCTGAATGTTTCTAAATAGATGGCACCAATTCCTATAATTACATGCCTTCAGGATTCTCTTCATTATTTTGTACAATTTGGTTGCATCACAAAGAAATGCTGATTTTCAATTACTCCAGGAATCAAGGCAGTACAGAGTTTAGCATACTGAATCATATGAGACTTATGACATCTTAAGAGTAGACCTATAATGCAGTGTCTATCCCTGTGTATTGAAGGTGTCAGAAAGACTGTCTTACCTAAACGGAAAGGTAAAAATATGCTGGTTGGGAAGATATATGCAAAATAAAAGAGGAATGCAATTTTTAACAAAATAAAACTAAAATTGGATATAAACCTGGACATGACAAGACAGAAAGCCCCAGAAAAAAATGTTCTACACACAGAATATATAATAGAAATAGTAAAATTTTATAGACTTCCATATTAATCTTAAAGACCTCAGAAACCTCTTAGGACTGTCAGTACATGTTTTAATTATTCTTACTTGATGACAACTTTTTATGTCTTCCAGGCTTCTCATTTTAGGAAAAGGTGAACCTAACAAACTTTGGTTCATAAGTTTTGTTCGTCCTCCAATTTTTTCCACAAGGGATTAAGTATTTGTGTCAGGAAAAGTTCTCATTAGTCTGTCAGCCCAAGCCCCTAGTATGTAAGTGAGAACTTGACAGCATCACTAGGTAAGCCAATCTTTTTGAGCACAGATATTTCTGAGGACTCCAGGAAGATCTAAACAAAAAAAGACATGCATGGCCCAGACCTGGCTTAAAATATTTTCCCTCTATTTTAACATATGCTTATCATGTATAAATGTTATCTATCCCTATTAGGAAGCTACGGGGAGATACAATAATACTTCATGGTATCAAGCTAAATGCATCAAGTAGGTAATGCCATTGAGCGTCATCTGCAGAATCCAGTTAGGTTGCCAGAAGCCAAGGGAATTCATCTCCCTATAGGAGTGAAACTTGAGACAACCTAGGAATAAATGGACAGCTCAGCTCAGTGTAATTCTAAAATATAATTATTTCTCAGGCTCATTTATACATGGGAAAAGGTCATCATATCCTTAAATAGTCCTAAGGAATTAAAAAAATGGTCAGGGATGAGAGGCACCGTCACTTTGGATAACAGATTATGGGCCATCTCAGGAGATGGTATAAGACAACAAGTGAACAAAATTAGCAACAGCCTGCAGGCCCCTGCTGAGGGGTGACAGCCAGGAAATCATCAGGAGGACAACTAATAGCCGAGCCTCAGTGCAGACAAACCCTCTTGGGTATCTGCCTACAGAGCCAAATGGACAGAACTCTTGTGGAATTAAATCATCTACGACACCACATGTTCTGGGACTGCCTTCCTCAAACTGGTCAACTAGTCAACTTCACTGTCTAATAACTTAGTCATTACTTGTATAGATGGCAAGTCTTGATATGTTCTGTCAAGAGGAATATAGACTTTCTTTCCAAATGCAAGTGTTTTCTCGATTGTTTGCTAAGGTATGTGTTTTTACCGAGGAATGCACTTTTGTTCTGTGTAATCTTGTATGAATCTTATCAACACTAAAAGATTGGTTCCCACAGACAAGCAAATCAATCTCACACATCTGCCCAGTTCCACTGGCACACAATTGTTCTTCCAGGTCTATAACGTCAAAAAGAAAAGCGAAAATATTTTAAAGAAAAAGGTAAATGGAGTAAGGGGCATCTACTATGTACCTGGCATGATCTTAAGCCTGCTACAGAAGATATCTCTGATGTTTAAGGGGAGTTCTGAAAAAGGAGACAGCAGAGAGGGTAAGTGGCAGGACAGGTCATTCAGCCAGCAGCAATCAGTAAACCTGGCATTCAAGCATAGGTTTTCTGAATGCAGAGCCCAAATTCCTCTTATTATGCTACACTGCCTGGCTTAAGTGTTGCTTCCAGTCCCCTCTGTCTCTGAAAGATAACAGTTAGTGTTTATACTGTGGCACACTAAGATCTGATCATAGGCTGTAAAAGTGGAGTCTTCCATGAATGTATAAATCAGGCACAGTCCTATCAAGGATGTGAGAATGAACAGAAGTAGTCTGGTCCAAAATTATTGTGACAAAGAAAACCTCTATCATTTCTAACTCTGCTGCTAAGTCAACATATCTACGCTAAGTGAAAATCCCAACAAAAAGTTTCATGCATTTATGTAGCTATCTAAGTATCTACGTTTAATGATTCTCTGGTTGTTTCCCAACACTTAGAATTACAGAGCTTTAGCTTTGTCTTCCCAGATCTGTCTCTATTCTTATTTTCAATAAAGGCAAGATACCACAAGACATTCTTAGGTATCCAAGAATAAGCTTATGTCTGTAAAGTTATATGAGGTGTGAGAAAATATATTAAAATATTATTACCACATGTTTCTTAAGATACTAAAGAACTATTTTATATTATGGATGAAGAGATAAATATTGTCTTTCCATTATTGCATACACTAATATTAGACATAACACTCTGATTTAGATAGATATATTCAAGGATGTCCTTGAATTAGGGTAAATTTTGAAAAATAATTACATGTCTATTTCAAGTACTTTTGAAACTGCATTTTATGAGTGGCTCTTAAAATCCAAAGACTGGAGCGTAACTCATCATTGTGGTAGGTTGTCTCTGAAGAAAACCTAATTATCCACATGTTTGTCCTGCATGTCACCTTGACCCATAGCGAGAAACTCAGGAAAATGCAAAGATAATAGGACCCCAGAGGGCACAGGCAGGCTAAGGTTAGAGTATTTTTCCATCCTGAATTCACCTGGGGAGGTTTGTTTTAATACTCACCTACGTTCTTTTGTTTAAAGGAATCTAGATTCCAGTTTCCTTTTTTAACTTGACACCAACCTACAGTTGAAATAATAAATTTATTCTTGTGTTCAGAAAATAATTAAAATGCATTTTATGTATCAATATATCTTATCCCAGTTGTGGCATATAACCCAGAATCTGAAATACTGCATTCAAAATTCTTATTTCACCTCTGAGTTTGAGACACAAATACCGACTTTAAAAAATAAAACCAACCAAACAAAAAACCCCAAGTAAAACATTCCCAGTGGTATCATTTTAATAGTGAATTACATAGCCAAAAGAACTAGCATTTGTGTGACTCCGATTGCTATCAGAACAGAGTTGAAGTGAGAAACCTTGGGGATAAAGAAGAGGGTCAGATCATCAACACTGATATCCCCAAGTGTATCCCCACTACAAAGAGTATCCACTTTTTAAAATACCAAACACACAGGATTCATCCCGGAGCAGCCTTGGAATGCAGAACAGTAATAGTTGGCACATGGGCAGAGGCTCCAAGACATTTACACCACTATCTCTGTGTTTGTTGAACTTACAGTTTGATCCAACAAACTATAAAAATATAAGTAAGTATAAATTAAGTACCTCTACATATGCCATTCCCATGCCAAAAAAAAATCTCCTAGGGTTGTTTAGGGGTAAAGCGAGCTGATGTACTACTGCATATGAAGTCTTTAGTACTAGGCCTTTAGTTGGCTTTGTTCCAGTCTCTGCATTCTGTAAAGGTGATTGTTGGGATCTCTCACATGAAAATATGAGGTCTTCAGCTAGTAGGTAAATGGATTAGATGCACTCACAGGACTAACATATTCTGATTTGAAAAGTAGACACTTAAAAAAAGTTTCCTTGCTGCAGTGGTTTTGACCTGACACCTAAACATGCATAAACATCTTTTTCTCTAGAAGTTCGAGAGAAAAGAAACTGAGTAGGAGGCTTTAATCCATGAAATATCCCCAAAAGCCTACCTCCTCATTGAGGCCTTATAGCTCCTTTAAGCCATCAGGTCTGCCTCCTTCTTGACCCTTGTGCACTTTCTTGGCAACTTTCTTTTACTGAGTGCTGCATCTGACTTTTCCATATGTTGACTTGCAGTTTGCTTTTTTAGGGGGTCAACTAGCCATTATGTTCGATTTTCACTCCTATTTCCCTGGCTTTGGCCACAGCACCTCTTGACAATAATGCTAGACACTCTCCCAGGCTATATGGCACTTGTCGCAAGTGACAGGCAAATACCTTCCCAAATGCAATTCCAAGCCAGCCTTCAAGCACTCCAGCATCTATACCTTAGGTCTTATGCTCATCATGCTCATTCCTGTGTTAAAATCTCTTTCTTTACATTTTCAGTCTTACTGAAAAATGCGAACTGTATACATTTAAGGTGCACAGATTGATGTTTTGATATATGTATGCACTGTAAAATGATCCACACAATTAAGCTAATGAATATCACCATCACCTCATATAGTAACCATCTCAAGATTTACTCTTAGCCAAGTCGAGTATACAATACAGTATTATTAACTATAGTCACCATGCTATATATTAGATCTCCAGGACCTATCCATCTTGCATAACTGTGAGGAATAGAATACGCCATCCCCATAATGTGTCACTTTGACATGAGGATTGTTTTCAACCAGAAGCAATTTAGACCCAGCAGACTCAGGAAAAGCTTCTTACCTCTCCCTTAACTGCCTAAAAGAATTTAGATAGGGGGACTACACCAGGAAGAGAGCTTTTATATATATATGAAAGCTTTATCTGCATGGCATGACAAACATTTGTTTACTAAGTTATTCATCTTCCTGTGAATTGTCTTCCTCCTCTTTGAAGCCCCAGATCCCTATCCCTTTCTCCTTAGCTCAGGATGGTAAAGAAGCCTCAACTGCCTGCCTTTGATTCTTATATTTTATGGCACTCCTGAACATAAAATTAGATTTTTACCTTATTAATCCGTTTTATGTCAATTTAATTAGGCCAAAGAATCTAGAAGGGAAGAAGGGAAAATCTTTCCTTGTCTACAACTGAAACTTTGTTCTCTTTGCCCAACACCTCCCCTTTTCCACCCTGTACCCACTCGCCCCTGGGAACTGCCCTTCTCCTCTCTGCTTCTATGAGTTTGACTACTTTAGATGCCACATATAAGTGAGATCATGAAGTATTTGTTTTTCCTGTGTCTGGCTTATTTCACTTAGCATGTCCTCCAGTTTCTTCCACGTTTTCACACATGGTAGGATTTCTTTCATTTTAAGGTTGAATAATATTCCAAAGTAGGTATATACCACATTTTCTTTATTCATTCACCCACTGAAGGACACTGAGGCTGTTTCTATGTCTTGTCTATTGTGAATAATGCTGCAATGACTATGGGCATGCAGGTATCTCTTCAAGATACTGATTTTATTTCCTTTGCATAAATACTCAGAAGTGGGGTTGCTGGATCATATAATAATAGTTTAAATTTCTTGATAAACACTTTTCCCACAATAACTGTCCCCTTTCTTTGTATCTTGAAAGAAGACTATTCACTGGGTATCTCATTGAGCTTCTATCAGATCTGGAGAATTGAAGAGTATTTAAAGTATGGATAACTAATTTTCTCATCTCCACAGAATAAAATCCCTTCTAACAGCAGGAAAAACTGTTTTCACTAAATTGTAAATATCTTTATTTGGTTTGGTTCTTTGTCCTCTATGTATCGCAATTACAATAAGGAAATGATGCTATTGAACAGAACATACACAGAAAGATAACACTGGTATTTATGAGGATATGACTTATTTGATATTCAGAATAAATCTGCACATTGATAATCTAAAGCTAAGAGGTTCATTTATGTTTACATGTGTTAAAGGAACTTTTCAGAGTACATGAAAAGCAATTTGGCTCATCAATTAAGAATTGCTTAGCACAGTTTTTTTTTTAATCAACAACTTAAATACTGCTGCATCAGCCCTCAAATACAAAATAAATGCAATAAATATTCAACGTTTCCCCAAACTTAAATAGATTTATATTATTGCAATTGAGAAAAGCAAAATCATGATGGAAATCAAATTATAATAACTATGCAAATGCCTTTTGAGTTGTCAATGATATTCACATCTGTTTTAGAAGTTTAGCTTGATAATCTAATTACGTATACATATAACAGCAGATAAAATATAAGTGATGCTGGAATACTTGTCAAATCTGAAGAAGTTTATCTTTCCTGAATTTAATCGTGCAATTTATGAAAACTATGTATCAACGTTTCAATTATCTCCTATGCTTCACAGAGCACTTTCAAAGAGTACCAAGATCCTGCCCTATAATTTCAATCAGTGCTCAGTGTTGCATAACATGGTACAGTAAAAGAACAAACGGTCTTTGAATGAGGAATTCTGGGTTCAAATCCAATAGGCCATGTTCTGTGTTTAGTATTAAGGCCAGACAAACTTATTTGCTCTTCTCATCTGTAAAACAGTAACAAGCCCAGCCTAGCAGCATGGTGGTAAGACTCGGATTTGACTGTGTTGTGATGTATGTAGCCAACTTAGATTGTCAATTATTATTGACAGTTCACTAACTAGTGTTCAATGTCTATAAAAGATGAACCATCCTTCTGTGAGTTCAGACAATTTATACATAAACTTTAAGCTTAATACTGTTCAGCTCCTGTTATATCAAGCAAATTCTAGCATTCAGATCCTCAATATACACTAGTAAACAGTTTGGAAGTTATTGTACCATCTGAACATTTACCATGTACAGAAACCACAGCATAATCTTGAAATTAAAATCCTTAATAGAGCTATTATACAGTTTCACAAAGATCAATATATTCTTTCCTCACTGTCATGATAGGGATCAATTTTTTTTAAGTGAATCTGTACTTTGCTTACTTTCAGTTCAATATCAAGTTAAAAACAACATATTCTCATTCATTGTTGGTGAGCATACAAATTAGTGTAACTTTTTGAGGGCCATCTGCCTGTATAAAAAAATGCAAGTACTTAGGAATGATCTAATAATTCCAAATTAATCTACGGGTACATTTATTAAAAAGCACCCACAATAAATGACAGAGTCTAACTTATCAATGGAAAATCTGTTTTAAAAATACAAGATATCTATAACAGGAGAAAGGCAAAATACAAAACAGTATATATGGTATGATGCTTTTGTGTAAACAGAAATGTCATGATATGTATGTGTATGTACATATGAATGTAGATTTATTTTTATTTGCACATGCATTTTGAAACAAAACACATGAAAATACTAATAGTGATTACCTATGGAAAGAAGGACAGGAGAGGTGAGCAAGAGAAAGTTAACTCTGTACGTATGGTTTGAATTTTTTAAACTATATTTTGTATTTTAAGAGATATATGGGAAGTATGATCATTTATTTCCTTCACAGCCTGTTTTAAGTTTTTTCAATAATGGTTTTAAATTCTCAACTCTTTACTTTGTACTTCTGGTAGAAGGTGTAATTCTGAAGAAGTTCAACTAGTCAATGTGATTGAATGGCTCCATTTAAATAGGTTGGAAGAAGGCCTTCTTGAATATTCTCAATCCATAACACCAATCACAGAATATTTTAAAAAACACATTTCAGATGCAAATCAAATTACTTGAAATTTTCACTGAAAAAGACCTAAATTACGAGGGATCAGGAAACGTAGGTACGCCCAAGGAGAGCCTAGGATGACAGGTTTGATTCTAACCACAATTTGCTCTAACTCATTTTTTCACTTCACAGGAAAAACTGAAACAGCTGATGGTAACGCTGTCAAGTCCAGCTCTGTTAACACTTCATCTTGTAAAAGTTCTGAGAAGTAAACTGTTAATTAGCATTTGAGGCTTTATCATTCTTGCTGAGCAAAATACCAGAAAGAATGGTAATTTTTCTGAATGGAATTACAAATTAGTCACGCTGCTGGGCTTAAGTGGATCTATGGTAAAGACTCAAAAAGAAAAAAAAATACATATATACATATAGGGGAAAAGTCTCTTTTTAACACACTATTGGAGATCAAAATACCGAACTATATGAACACATAATGTCATAGTAAAAAGACACCAAAAGGCGTATCATATGTTGCTGTTCAAAGAGGGACGGGGTGGTGGGGGTATTCACACTGAGATATCCTAAGAAAGACAAACATTATCAATATAATTAGAGAAAACTGAAGTTACTTACTCTGAACAATTCAAGATTTTAAAATAGGAATGAATAATTATTCCATGCTTGGTGCCAGCTGAATTTAATCAACTAAAATTTAATAATCTCTTTTGAAATAACTTGTACTCATCTTCATTAATATGAAACTAAACATAACCATTAACAATCCACAATGTTATATGTGTGTGTACAATCATACACTCAGTTATTATGTCCATGTGCAATATTTGTGAAAACAGTTTGTGTTCATTTCAAAGCAGCAGGACTTTTCACTAGGAGACATCAATCAGAAAAGGAATGAAGCTTTTAGAATTAAAATCTTCTACTTAATGCTCCCTGCAGACTGCTCCAACTATAAACAAAGGCCAGACCTTTCTTAAGTTGTAAGGAGAGAGACAAAAATTAATGTAGTAAGTGCCAGCAGGTGTCAAAAACAAAAGCATGGGTGGGGCCAATGACCTGGTACCAGGATACTCCTGAGGGTTGATGGCTTTTGTTGGCAAGTCTAGTGGGTTTCATTCTGGTTCTTACAGAAGGAGATCAGACCTTCTCAAGCTAGACTACACATGTCAAGCTGTACTACACTAAGTCAAGTCAACAATCGGCTCTTATTTCTTTTCTAAAATATACTAGTCTTATAAATGAAATGTGACCTTGGTCCATAAATCCATACTGCACTGTAACAGGGTCTTATGATCTTGCTCATTACATCAGCATCACCTAATTTAGGGAAAAAATCAGGGGCTTAACAAGGAAAGGTTTTACTTTAAGAATGCAGTTTCTTAGATAATTTAGAACCTTCCAAATAAGATATTTCCAGGAATAGCTACCATTACAATAATGCAGACATTGTTCAATGCCTGACTCATCCAATAAAGGCAAAATTCAAAGCTTACTTGCTCAAAATCATAGGTAAAAGGCATTCAAAAATTACAGCAGTAATAACAGCCATAGTCAGAGCTTGAACCTAAGACTTACTGTCATGAATGCTAAGTTCTCTCTTGAATCTGGTTGTATATCACAATTTTTATAGATTAGGTGTATGCCTATTTGACACCTGGGTAAATTAGTCAAAAACCCTATCAATCATTTAAGAAAGCTGGTTACTTATCAATTCTGCAAACCTGCAATTTGGATTGACTTGATCAACACCTAAGTTGTCTATTTAAACTACATGAAATCTTAATTCAACATAAAGTCATAAAGCCTCACATTGCAGTGGATATTAGAGTCAAGGATTAAACCCCCATTTCTCACAAAAATCTCTATAACTTTGTCAACCCAGCAGTTAGAGAAGAAACATTTTTACCTCCCTAGACAGTTCTTTCATTTCATTTCTCAAAGCATCCTTAGAAGACCACCTGATTCTAAAATAACTTTGGTTCTTACGAGAACTGTTGGTTAATAGAAACCTCCCTAGAACTTCTATCCCAGTAACCTGCTCTGCCAGGACCACTTATCTCAATTTCCTCATTAACTGAAAAACATAGGACACAGCAGTGGTTCCCAATCTTGAGTGTTAACCAAATACGGCTGGGCCCCACCCACAGTGATTCTGATTCCCTGATAGGGGAGGGGAGATGGCGGCAGGAATTTGTATTGCTAGTAATTTCCCAGATATTACTGAGGCTACTGATCTGAGGATTAACTTTGAGACCACAGGATTAGATTAGAGAATAACTCTGAACTTTCCCTTGTTCCTTCATTAAATCAGCTGCAGAGCACATGCCATATATATATATTTTAAATTACAGTCCTGACACGGGTCAGTCAAATGGAGCTGGTAACCAACTGAATCTTCAAGTGTTTTCAGTATGTACGGCTTTTAACTCACAAGGTCTCCAAATTGTAATGACTTGGAGTTTTATGTGTGTTTATGTATTTATATGTTGTTGCTGAATTGAGTTTTTGATGGACTGATTTTGACTTTCTCTTGTTATCACTGCTTATTTTAACCCAAGTGCTGGTTCCAGTATTTTTTATTCATTAGACTTTGCTAGACTTCATCCATCAGTCGATACACGTCAAGATATTTATAGAAACTGATTCACTTAACTTCTTAGCTAGATCTCAGATTTTTCTCTTTAGAATTTGCTTGTCTTTATAACACATGCCAAACTGATAACTTCGTTATAGTTGGTCCTTTGCTGATATTTACCAAATATGTTAACATTTGTGAGTACTTGTTAATATAGTGCGAGAAGAAAGAAGTATTTGGCTCTAAGACTCTTTCCTTCCCAGCCTGAAGTGAGCTATATTCACACAACTGTAAAATTATTAAGAATTAAATCTAATAATTGCAAAAACATGGCCATGACTGTATATATGGAGCTGACTCACATGGCTCTAACATTCATTCCTTTTGAATTTCAGTTTTCCACAGTTCCAGTAATGGGACACAATTTTAAAATATCCACCCTAGCACTCCTATACTTATTGTTAAATGACCCAGGGACAAATGTTTGAACCAAATGCAAAGATCCTTGTCTAATTTATCTGCCCTGTGTAACCTACCTGATGTTACAGTAAATGTGGGTTATAACCTTGCCTCCTTGAATATTCAATACTTCTTAGTCAAAAAAGGCAGCAAGTTACACTAATCTGTAAAATCCAAACATTTTCCTTTCAAGGTTATAAGGGGACAGAAGCAAAATTATGTATTTACCCTGGGACTATATTCTGCATTTAAATAACATAAGCTTGCCTGATGTGGTGCCACTGAAATCCCTCCCTGCACTAGACTGGTGCTTTGAAATCAGGGGAAGACTGAAAGTTGCAAGTAGAGAAACCAGTAGGTTAAACAGCAGTTTGTACCAGATTGGTTGCATTTCACCGTGTTTAACAGAAAGCCAATTCCTCAGCTTCTCTCCAGCCTCACAAAGATTCACTACCGCACGTAGAACCACTTTACTAATTGAAGATTTGATGAATACAATGCATTCTCATGAACATGAAATACATATTGTATTACATAGTTTTATATATTTCCAAATATCACTGATTTATATCATTATGACTTGGGTGTTCATACACTTAGGACGTGTTCATTTATATGCCCAAACTAGGATATAACTCCCACTCTGCTCCTATTTCAAGGTTGATAGCCAATAAACCACAGGTCCTTTGGCATTTTTCCAATTATACATTACATGCATACATCACACACATACAATGGGCAAGTAAAAATAGAAATTTCACACACTTATTTTAGGAAATAACAATTTAAAGGTAGAGTAAAATAATTTTTACTGGCTGAGAATTTTTTAAAATTCTTCCACATATGGCAAGGAGTCTCAGTATTCCCACAGTTGCTTTAAAGCGTTCATAACTGGTTCCAGTCAGTAATACTGTCATCTCAGGTTGCTGACCAGTATGAAACCAAAGGTTACACCATGAGGTTAAAACTGCTTGAGAAAGCCATGCTACTAAATGTGTTGTACCTATTCAATCTTAATTCCAGCATTACTTTTTTTTCATTAGGTCAGACTCGATTGCATCTGCAATCTTCTGTGATCACTACAAAGTCTAGTTTCACCAACATATTTGTTCTTTTCCTTAGGCTTCGACAAATTTAATAAGCCTTGAAGGTTACTGAGTTTGCCAACTGTAGTAAGTGCAAAGGATATAGAATACACTAAATCCATATTTGTACAATATACTGCACAAGTGATGCAAAGTCTATTTTTTTAAGTTGAACATGGTTTAAATTAAGAGAAATATATGGATGACTTTTTCTGGCTGTGTAAGGATGTTTATGTAATTGATCTGAGGCAAAATCCTGACTATGCACAGTTGCCACCTTCATCTGTTTGCATGTGAGCAAAAACAAGAAAACAAGTGGGTAAATGTAACTGCAAATAAAACAGAAGGATTAGGACACGGTAGTGAAAAACCAAAATGCAGAAAACAGGTAATGACATGAACTAAAATTTAATCATTTTAGACTGAGTGGGACCAGCCCAAGTTTCTAGAACAAATGTGAACAAAGCAAATTACTCAGAATTTGTATACTAGAGTGAGTGGGGTTAAACTGATAGGAACTCCAATACCATAAATGTTTATCATCCTGTAGATATTTTACCCATGATGATACTAATTCTGGCCTATTTGGGGTGGGCCAGACTGGGAAGACTGGGACATAAACAGAACGCTCTCTGTTGTAGGCTGAATCAATCAACATTGCATTGTTTAAACATCATTGTTCAACTATAGTATGCTAATCACTAAGTGCATTAAGGGAAAGACTCAAAATTCCCCAGAAGAAATACATAGGAAAGTAGGAGAGCCATTGCTCGTGTTCGAGTATACAAGTATGTTTTTCAGCTTATTCAAAAATCCATATACATCAAAGGCCAGAATATAAATATTGTGATCCTCACATCACCCTTCACTTTATCAACTCATTTTTAATAGAGGCAGCAACTTCTTTTTAAGTTTTTAAGAAAATAATGGGGAATAAGCCTGCAGTCAATAGCTTTAACCAGGAGACTTTCTTTATAGCTTTATAATTAATTACAAAGCAAGTATGCATTTATAAACAAACACCCAATGATGCTGAGAAATCTCATAAGGATGAGTCAAGATTGTACAATGCTGTTATGATTAAGCAATTTTTCCTCTAAGGGGCTATTTAGATTTTTATTGTTATTTTGCAGTTTAATAAAAATATAAATGCCATTCTGAATGAGAACAATGGGGAAAATATTGAGGAAAAAAAAGAAAGTAAGTGCCCCAGAGCACCTGAGTAGCAGATGGCAAAAAACATGGCCTGGGTCCACTTGGGGGATTTTAGTGCTCGCCTTGCTTAGCACGGGTGTGTGAACGAGGTAATTAACACCTCTACTCCACCAGGCGGCTAAGTACAAGCCTGGTTCATGGCCGTTTAAAAGCTGTAAAAATGACCTAAAATAGCAGGTAGGGGCAAAAATCATATAAGCAAGCATATGCTGAGAGGACTTTTGCTTGTATAAATCCCATTAGTTCCGAGGTAGCCCTTTGTACTTAAGTGTTTTATTTTAATCCTTATTATCCCAACCCTTGGGATTTTCACAGTTTGCAAATTGGAAAGAGTGCTAATTAATGCGCTTTCATCAAAGTAAAAGAAGTGTAGGGTTTTCTATTCAGAAGAGGAATACACTGAAGGATCAGCTCCTCTAGAAAAGTCAGGAGTAAATACAAACTCTGTGGTAGGACTGAGCACTGGAGGGCACAACACCTTTAATCACATCTTCGAAACACGACAAGTATTTCATTTTAACTTGTACCATATTACACAATGCTTCCCAAACATTCTTACCGACAGTAATGGGTTATGAACAAAGCTCTGTCTTCAGAGTCAGATAGACATAGGTTTAACGCCCCCACCCCGACTCTTTAATTAGCTGTGGAACCTTGACAAGCTACTTCTTTCCAGGCTTTAGTTTGCCCTTCTGTAACAGGTACTAACGGGGCTCTACGGTTTAAAGATAAAGCCCCTGTCAGACTAAAGTTTAATCAGTTTCTCTAGAGAAACAGAACCAAGAGGATATGTGAGAGAGAAATAAATGTATTTTAAGGAGTTGACTCACCTATTACAGGGCTGGCAAGTCTGAAACCTGCGAGGCAGGCAGGCCGGCAGTCTGGAGACGTAGGAAGGACTGGCGTTGCAGCCTTGAACCCACAAGCAGTATGGAGGAAGACCTCCTTCTTCCCGGAATTTACTTCCTGTGGGGCCTATTTAACTACGTAGTGGTGTTCCCAGGGCAACCGCGTCAAGGCACAGGTGTACGGTATTAGGGGTTAAGAGGTGCAGAGACCGACCTGTAGCGCGGTGGTTCTCAGACCTGATTGCAACTGGACTCACCTGCAGAGCTTTGAAACCCTACTGTTGCCAGCCCCTTCCCCCTCCCATTCTTACTTAATTTGAAAGCTCTCCAGGTGATTCTAATCTGCACCCAGAATTAGAAACTTTTGTAGGAAAAAGAGATGATCCTAGAAATAAGTAGAAGTATGGCACCCCCCATATATCAGAGATATAAAGTCAAGCACTGCTCGAGCTCACAGATTTATATAAAGCATCACATTGCCTTCAGTGTTGGCCTGGGGCTTCCAGAGCGTTCCTAGACACGGGTGGTAAATCACCAAAAGTAATTCCCTTTCTGATATTGATTTGTTACCTTCTATGCAGAGCAGTTTGTCAACACCTTTTGTTAAGTGCAAGTAAAATTGAAACAACGCAAAATCCATGATATCCAATGCTTTTTTATATTTAAAATATTGTAGTTCAAGGAAACTATAAACATGAATAAAATGATAAAAAAATCAACTTGAAAAATATGGCATGTATCAAAAATGAAAAATGATATTCATTGGGTTAATTAATAAATTACTCTTACCAATCATTCATCAAATCTCTATTTTGGCTTAGTTTTTGTTTCAAAACCTGTGAATAATAGCGAGATAATCCATGTATTCGAAGAGCTTACTGCTTCGTTAGAAATGAGGGAAACAGTCTGTGTGACAAGCGATAAATGTTAACTACAGCTATCATTCGTTACGTATACTGTATATTGAACCCCGTTTAAGTACTTATTTCTGTGAACTAACTTAATTCTCATAAGACCAGTGAGGTGGTAATTACCATTTTTCAGACAAGGAGACAAGAGGTATACATTATGAAAGAAATTTTGTCTGCTATAGAGCTCATTTCTGGGAGAACTAGGATAAAAATAGGAAACATAAAACTGGAACTAGAACAAGAGGTCAAGAAGAGTTGGGCGTGGAAATGTGATCACTCACGTAAGGTTGGCTGTGGAAGGTATGAGGAGGGGAGAGCACCTAGAAGAGAATGTAACGGGAGAATACAAAATGGTTCCCACTCTCCCCAGACTCTCCACTCTTATTCCCCTCCACTTCTCTCAGGCATTTTATGCTAAAAGCAATCCTCATCAAGTGTACCATCCAAGCAAAGCAGCCCTATATATAATTGCCTGTTGTTTCACCCATGAGTCCTAGAGAGAAACCAGCCTGTGTTCTGAGCTGAACTCTCTCCTTCCCTTGCCCTGGCTGAATGTTCCCTTCTCTCTCCACCGGGAGGCTTCTTCCCGCTCTCCTCCGGAGTCAGTGCTCTAGCTGCTGTTCTCCTAACATTTTTCACATGTCACTCCCGTGTCACTGGAGTTTAATTATTTATTGGCAAACCGTCTCCTCCCAGGGACGGCGTGTACCATCAAAGACAGAGTTCCATTCCTACAGATATTTATATCCCAAGTTGCTCAAGAAAAGAATGAATCTCCAGCCAGGACAAAGTCCATGCTTTGAAAAAAAACAAACAAAAAACAAAAAAAAAAAAACAACCTAAAAATACAAAGCAGAAAAAGAGCAGCAAAGGCAGGCTGGGGCTAGTGAGCAGGATTTCCAGAGCTGGCCACAGGATTGGAACAGAGAGAAGGCAGATAGAGCACACCTGTGGTGGAGAGAGGTTGGAAGGGAAGAGGAAGGGGAAGGAAGGAAACCCAGCTAAGTCAGATGTCCTGAATCTTCACAATGTAGCAGAAGCTCCATACACTGAGATTTCTGAGGGAAGTGTAAATCTTGCCTGAAATATAAAATCCTTCACAGACCTAGTGTGATGAAATTTGAAATCTGAAAATATGACTGAATTTCAAACTTTGTTTTAAAGCTACAAGAAAACTCACTTATCTAGATTTTCCACATTTTTCTAAGCAACTATTTTTAGAAATATACATATAAATATACGTATTTACACATATAAACTCACATTTTCTTAAAAAATAAATTCATATATTCTGCAAAGAAATACATCCCCTTTCCATGACATTTAGTGATCCGTATACCTCTTTTTCCCAATCTGACTGCCAGTCCCAAAAGGGTCGTTTTCACTGGTTACCAGTCCACCTTTTTCCTCTTCTCCTTAAAAAACAAAAACAAAAACAAAAACTGAGGCATTGCACTGGCTAGAGATTCATTCTTTGTTTGAATGATTTCAAATGTAAATATCTGTAAGACAAATATCCTAACTTAACTCTCAATCGGTTTAAATATATATTTTAATTTTATGAATTCATTTTCAGTCATAGTCTACCACCGTCAAATAAATAGTATTTAAATTCCTGGAAAATAATCTCAGAAATTGACAGAAAATTTAAAATTCTAATTCTGTTCAGGAGTAAACACAGTAATCAGAAAAAAAGCAACAAGTTTCACTAAGAATTAAGAATGAATGAGCTTTTCAGACTTTTTCCATCCACCCAATGTTACTTTTTTAATTGAGAGATTATGTCCTAAACCTATAAATGAGGACTTTTGTTAATTGTCAGAAATCAGTTATTCAAGAAGCAGTTTTTCAAGCATTAAAAAAAGTCAGTAATAGAATATGTGTAAATAGTTTGATTCTTAAGAATGAGCTTCATACAAAAACAATAAAATCAACTGCAGAAGGTTCCCAACCATAGAATCCAGATAAGTTTGACTAGTAATTTTTTTTGAAAGAAATTAGGCAACAAGAAGGAAAGAGGAAAATGGAATTTAGAATACCTTGATTTTCTTTCAAGCATAAACTAAACTTTGATTGGAAATTAATGATAAAATAATTCCTGAGCAGAGCTCAAGCTCCCACCTCCTTCCAAGAAAAGGTCACTATATGTTTAAATTTTGTCTTGTGTACTAGAAACTGAAGACTGAAAATTACTTTAAGGCATGTTCCCTACTATGAAACACAGGTTGTGGAATTTATATTAATTTTCAAGTGAAAATACATGTTATTGACCTAATAGAATTAAAGCAAATCTTTATATGAAGAGTGTAAATAAAGCATTTTTCATAATTTGTTCATTATTGTCATCTACTGCAGCTTTTATCTAGGGTTTAGTCTTCTGTGACAAAATAAAAAAAATGCCTACTTTCAAAAATATCTGGATTTCATTTGAGATTTTATAGATGGCGAATAGGCCAATGAATGTATTAACAAAGTCTAAGGGCCTTTTTACCTGCTCCAATTTAAGCAAAAATCTCTAACCTGAATTTTCTCCAGCTTTGAAGCAAGAAAAAAAGCATAATAATTATCTTTTATTTTCACACACTGTCACCTAATTAATTTCTTCAAAAGCTTGGGGAATTATACTTTGATTCTCTTCTAAATCATCAAAATCAGTTTTATGTTCATCAACTGCAAGCTGCTAACATATTAACTGTCATTGTGAATCAAAGAAAACAGTTTTGAATTTAAAAAAAGTCACCTGATAAATTGGAATCAAATTAATTTTTCACGTTGTCATCTCAGGAACCAAAGAAAAAGAAGCAATGAAAGAGAAATACAGAATGGAGCTAAGGATTAAAATCCAAAGGCAGAAGAAGCATGACTTGTGAATGATACAATTGGAAGAAAGGGAACGCAATAGGGAAGCCATAAGTGGCTTAAAGGAAAAAATGATCATGAAAACATGTGTGTACTGAAGATGTGCATTTTCCTGTTTTTTCCACATTTAGGTATCCCAATAGAGTTTTTCTCTTTTAGTGCATTAACTTGTAACAATTTGCTTCCTGGTTATTCTTCTGTGTTTTTTCTAAGCAAATTGTTTGGGAATATACATGTATGTACATGTATGCTTATATACTTACATGACTACAAAACCTCCCAATTTTTTATGAAAAATTCTGCTTTTTCCCTTTCCAGTATGTCAGAAAGTTCTTCATTACAACCCACATAGACACTTTATTATTTTATATCGATATTGAGTCTTTGCTATAGTATATATAATTATTACCCATTTATGAAAATTTAACTTTCATCTTAATTTTTCCCCTAACAATTACTGCTGTGAATTTTATCATTTTTGTACATATTTCTTTGTGAAAATAAAATTTTCAAGGTTTCTGTTTTTACACGTAGGGTTATCTTTTTTTAGTAATTAATTTGCAAGAATAGTATACTTACTATGAATATTAGCTCTTTGTCATATTGCAACTATTTTCTCCCAAGTTGTTAAATTTCATTTGCTCAAGTTTTTAATAATTTTATTCATATGTTTTGGCAATTATGTCATACTTAGAAAAGCCAAAATATAAAATAAAATATTAAATTTGAGATATTAATTATGATAGTAAAGCAGTTTTATGCAACATTTCCTCTAGGACTTCATGGGCTTATTTTTTCCACTTTTAAAAACATTAAAATTGTTGATCTATGTAGGATATATTTTGGTTTAAGAGAGCAGGTGCCAATCCAATTTCTCCCCTTTCCTCAAATATTTGTATCCACCCCATTTATTAAACAATACATTATTAGCTTGATATATGAACAAAAATGGATATATTCTTAAATTCTTCAAGGTATTTATTTTGTTCAAGTCGTCTCTCGATAACTAAGATGTTTTGACTACTATACTATATATACTTCAACAATAAGTTCTAATAGCTCATAGTTTTATTTCACTACTCATTTTCCCCACAAAATTTTCTAAGTTCATATGTTCATATATTCAAACCAATTTTCATTTCATTTTAATGATTATAAGGTAATACTAATTTGTTAGGATGTCACTGAACAAAATTTATTAGGAATAAACATTTTCAAATGAAGAGACTATATCATGTAGAATTTGGTAGAATCATATAATTTATGATTCTATGAGAAGGTATCATTATATGTCATAGTAAACATGACTGATTACATTTACTCAGAAATAGTTTATGTTAGTATTAATATTTAAAAAGTTTTTTTAGTGGTACTTCTAATGGATTATACTTTGTAGAGAAGAGCTACTCATTCTATGTGTAAATGATGTTGCCAATAAGATTATTAAACTAATTTTAAAGACATTTTAATTGCTTACTATATTTTAACTTATATAATCATGTTACATTCATATGAAAGAATGATACCTTCTTTTAAAAATATGTATTCTTTTTAATGTGCTGTTTTATTTACTTCAACTAGAAGAAATATGAAGTAAAAGTTATGATATAGGCATCTTTTCCCTTGACTTTACTTTTATGGAGTTTTGTTTTGTGTTGTTTTGGGACCAGATATTGGTTTGAAACATAGCAGATGTCATATACATATACATTAACTTGATCAATTAATTCAATAAATATTTATTGACTACCTTCCATGTGACATGTACTGCTCTAGACGTTTTCATCTAGAATACCATTGCCATCATTTATTACTACCATGGCCTGGTGAAACCACATCCTGGTTAAATCCATGCCTGCACCTGCTCAGCTTGTTAGGTAGTTAGATAACTGGGGGCACGAGGCAGATAAGGTGGAAGAGAGGGAGGATGGCCTGGAAAATGGCAGTATGCCTGCCTTCAGCATAAGGGGCTTTACCTCCTCTAAATGAGTGCCAGCAAGAAACCCGTTGGGGCCGGATGGCCATGACTGTGTGGTACTGACAAGGACCTGACTGGACATGACCCAGTGCTCACTGTAATATAATTAGCATTGCGGTTTAGGGTCCCCCCTCCCATGGGCTTTTCTGTGTGCATCATAGGTAAGCACATGGGCAAAAGGGGACAGGCATGACTAAGCACTCCAGGGACAAGAGCCATCAATCAATCAAGAGACTGCCCTTAGGGTATAAGACAGGAGGGACAAAGACCCGGCTGCCATCCTCTCTTGGATCAGCCTGCATCCAGTTCTTGAAGGTGTACTTTCGCTTTACTAATAAAATCTTTAAAATCTTTTGCTACACAATACTTTTGCCCCCTCTCTGAATTCTTCTCTTTCGGGGGAGACAAAAACTGATGTGACTGAAGAAAAAGATAACTGTTCTTGCTCTAATTTTATGAGCACTAACCCCGAATCAATTTTTACTGCACAGCAATCACACTACACTGCCCTAGTCCATTATCTTTTCCACTCTGTTTTCTGGTTCTCATTTTCTCATACTGTAATCACCTTAGTTTTTAAAAATATATTCTGTCTATATGCTTTTGACTCCCAGATGCATAATTCCAGGCTGGACCACACTTGAATTCCAGAACTTTAGAAATGGATTATTTTATAAAAATGGTATCACTTATATGTGGAATCTACAAAACAGACAAGTGAACTTATTTACAAAACAGAAACAGACTTACAGACATAGAAAACGAACTTATGGTTAACAGTGGGAGAAGGGGATGGGAAGGGATAAACTGGGATTCTGAGATTTACAGAGGAAAAAAAAAGAAATGGCTGACTACTCAATGACTCAGTTTCGATGGTTATTAGCCATTTCAAATGAATGTCCCAAACTGAGTTTCTGATATTTTCCTCTAAGCCAACTCCTCACACAGTCTCACTTATTCCAGTTAAAGGCAATGACATTTTTAACTATGACTCAGGCAAAACAATTATTTTTTTCCCCATTCATACCACATCAAATCCACAGCACATCCTGTCAACTCTCACTTTAAGATACATCATAATTCAATCATTCCCACTACCCTCAGGGTTATCCTATGTGTGATGTGCATCTGTGCTACCAAATATGTTCCCTAATTAGGTGATAGAGCTATATATATGTATAATTTATATTCAGAAATACACTCCCATATTAGGCTCATGCATATAAATACTGACAGTATCTATACTATAGATAGTATATATTTATTTCTATTTTCCAAAAATATTGAGGATTTTTATGATTCTTTTCGTGCACTATCAGTGTGCCACCTAGAAAACGGTATTAGGCTGTTTTCCTTTCTTTGACCTCTTTGTACATTTAATCCCTTAATAGATTCCTTAATATAAAACTATATTAAAAGAATCAGTGGTGTTTCTCACTCTCTAACTGAATCATGGGCTTTTTATTTCTAACTTTATTTCTCTCAGCTGCAGGGGTGCTTATGCTATAACCAGAGGGTCTTGCTCTGTTTAAGCAACCCAAACTAAAAATGAGATGAGTTTATGCCCTCGGGGAGGTAGGACCTGACTCAACCAATATGGGAGGAGATTGGTGGACTAATGCCTAGTTCCTGCATTCTCTAGTGAGGTATTCTGAGACATATAATGACAGATTTCTCCACCGAGTTCCTCAGTGGGCCTGAGTTCCAGATATCCATAGAGTAATGTGTTCATTAGCACAACCTTACTGGTTTTCTCCATTCTCCATCCTAATTTCTCCTCCCCTTGTGTTTCTTGGCATCATTCTTGAAATAAACTAACTGTATCCGAGTAATTATTTAGTCTCTGCTTTTGTGGGAACTCAATTTAAGGCATACAAGTATCAATTTTTTTTATTCCATTTAAATTAATTACCATTTTCAGATTTATCCATAGTGCTAATTATGCTTTCTACTTAATAGGGAACATGTTAGGAACTGTAAATTAAGTTTTTCTATTATGATTATGTTTATTCCTATTTCTTTTAAAGTTTTTTTATTTCAATTTACATTTTATTTCTCTTGATGTTATGCTATCTGGTAGATAGTTCTCCAGAATCATGGTTTTGATTTAGGCTGGGACCCATAAAATAGGGACCAGAATCTTTACTAATAGGCAGAATTCAAAACATACAGATAGAAAAAAGACAAAACAATTGTGGGAGTGTCTCAAGTCAGGGTTTTACAAAAGACAACAAAGATTTTGTTGACAAATCACCGAACATTCTATATTAAAAGAGAATTTTATTGTTTTGTGATGGATAAAATTGTCCTGAGGGATATTTAACTTTACATGTGCTGCTGTGGAATTTCTCTTTTATATAGGTACTCTGCTATTAATGTTATAAAAACATAATCTTGTCATATTTCAGTGAAATGTCTTAATTTAGATGAATAAAAGATAAATATTCAAACATAAATTTGTTTGTTAAGTGCTGATTTATACAAATGCAGAACAAATTCACTCGTTGGGAGATGTTTTCTTCCATTTAACAACATGTTGTTAAATGAGACTCAATGCAGACTGATGGAAGTGTTCCAAGTCATGTTTCCTGACCACTGAAGAGAATGTAACTCTGACCTAATATAGCCTTTTTATACACTCCCTGGAAGGATAAATGCAAAGTCTCAAAGGAGACAGCAAGGGACATACATAAAGTACAGGAGCACCCAGATAAAAGAGAAATGGATATGGTTTCAGGAAATCAGGGATCTTGTTAACACTAGTCGATACTACATTGAATGGAAGAGTAATGACATACAGAGAGTAGCTTTGTACTAATGACAATAATAATACCTTTGTAAACCTCCATATTTTTGAAGCACCAAGCTCTAAAATCAGCTTCACAGAGCAAAAAATCTTAATTTTCTCTCCAAAAAATTTTAGCAATTTTCTGAAATATGTATATTTGGCATATTGGCAGGATGATAGCATATTAAATGTTTAGATGGGTTTTCCTCCTATTTAGAGACAGGAATCTATAGTTTTCCCTGACTTTGTATACCCCAGCCCAGCTTTAATTATCACAACATTTTAAAGTAAAAGTTATTGTAATTCACGTAGTTTAAATAATATATTTTATACAATTTAAAGGAATGTTAAGTAAAAAAAAAACATAAACAGTAATCAAACGTTACCCTTTCAAATAGTCTGGGAACTGTTGATTCTAGTAATTTGTTGTCTTCTAAACTTCGGTTGTTAGGCTCAAGCCAGGTTCAGAAGTCATAAGTTCAAAAAGGAATCTTGGAATACAGAAATTTATTTTCTATTTGAAGTCTATTAATGTCATAGTTTAATACTGATAATTGTATCATTGGCCACAATTACTTGATACTTAAAACTATTCTTTTAACAGATGCTGAAATACAAAACAGTAGTTTAAGTTTAAAAAAGACCCTTAGTATTATTCTTAACTCTTTTCTTCTTTTTATAATGGACCTCAATTCCATTAGGAAATCCTGATGGTTATACCTTCAAAATATACTTTAACCATGGCTTACTTCCTTAGGTTTTTAGCTATCTGCTCAAATGTGTATACACACACACACACACACATCTCTGTTATCTATTCTTCTGTTGATGGACATTTAGGTTGCTTCCATGCCTTGGCTATTGTATATAGTGCTGCTATGAACATTGGGGTGAGTGGGTCTTTTTGAATTAGAGTTTTCATTTTTCTGGATATATGCCCAGGAGTGGGGGTGCTGGATCACATGGTAACTTTGAATGACAACAAACTGGAATAGATACTTATTGAATAAGTGGAAGAAATCTATGAAACAGCTATGCTGAAAAAAACGTGTTAATGTTCTGAAATGTAAAGTTTCCTAAAGATTAATGTGAAATACTTTTATTTAAAGAAAACCTTATATATTACATATTACAACTGAGAATCCATAAACATTTTTTTAAATGTGCTCTGTATTGTCAGAAATGTATACTGAAATAAGAAGGTCCAGTCATAAGGCAATCACTTCCTCACTTACACTCATCCATTTCCTGCCCCTTAGAAGATCAGAATCCAAGCAGGCCTCTACTGGAAAACACGGGTGGGAAGACTAAGAATCAACTGTCAGTCACATTATATCTGAATACAACTTATCCCAGGTGCATTATCTCAGGGTTTGACTTCATTTCACAGTTATATAGTCATTTATTTGTTGACTTTATGACCCCACTACAACGTAGGCTCTGTGAGGACAAGAACTTCACTTAGTTCACTACTTATTATCCAGTGCGATAATAGTAGGAGCTCAATAAATGTATGCTGAAACAATTATGGAATGGATTTGATCTCTATAGAACCTTCTGCAGTGTGAAGCATGTTTCTAAGAAGACTTCAGAAGATTCACTTCACATTCTTTTAGTCCTCTACCACCCAAATAACACTTGCAGATTTCAGTGGCTGCCTATGAGAATGGAACAACAGAGTTCATTTTCGTCATGGGCAGAATTTAAAAGAGCAGTATCTGAAGTATAAGACAAAGCAGCAAATGAGTCATTTCCAGAAATCCAGTCTCTCACAGCCAACTTCAAAACTAGTTGGTAGTTAAGGACCTTCTGAAAATGTGATATTTTAGTTGTCAAAAGTTGGTAATATTTCAAGAATATTGTCTTGTGCCTTAGGAAGTTAAAATGAAATGGTAGAATACTCCAAACTTTTGCATGCATATAAAATATAAATACAGCCATGGAAAGAGTGATAGACTGACTTTCCATTAGTACATACTTGAAAAATCTAGTTTCAAAAGAGACAATAAAGAAACATGTAGAAACAGAAATTTCAGGTTACTGATATATTATTTGGCTCTCAAAAAATTTAAACATGAAGAAAATCAATCCCATTTTATTTGTTCTGCTTAATGCTTACTCATCATGGCAATTTAAAATTCCATGATTTTTATTCTAAGCTATCTTGTATTAAGAATATAATTAAAGAGAATGGCAATTGTACTTACTCACGGTGACAAATATTCTGTAGATTGTCCCCCTGATTATCTTCTTTCCTCAGTTATTGAGCTGCCTAACCCTCCTCACCTTCATAAACTAAGAAAAACAAATCCAGTTCTATGTTCCTGACTTTCATGATATTTTTAGTCCCAATATACAGTCTTTCTTCATTGAAAAGCATGTAAACTGTCAACTTAGGTTATATTTTAATATACTCAAATGTGAAACAATAAATTATCTATGTATGTCTATATATACGTGACTGTTAAAAAATTTCGATTCACCTAGAAGAGACACTTCTTTTTCCTCACAGATCCAAATATTAGAGTACAATCATCATTCACTGTTTTACTCCTAGACAGAAGAAAAGCACTTGGTGGCAACAGAGGAATGGAGGGTGGAAGTGGAGCCTTAAGTGTATTGTGTAGCTTCTCTGTAATGTGACTCCTTGGACTGGATTTGAACAACTATGTTTGAACGGTGGAGGGCTGGAACTCAAGCACAATGTCTGCACAGGAGGAAAGTATGAGATTATGGACAAAGGTTTGAGAACCAATTCAAACGACTGCTCAAAAAAGAACTATTAGTTTCTGACCGTAAGCAGGGTTGCTTCAGCGCTTAGAGGACATAGCCTGGCTGTTTGGAAAAGGGTCCTTCTCCCTATGCCAGTCCAGAACTCATCAATGCTCTGGAGCTCTATGGATTGTCGGCTTGGGGAGCACAGTGGAAGCAAAGTAGTTGGCACAAACATGATTCTACAAGAGGTGACATTAGCATGCCTTCATTTAGTGTTTTTGTTTTTTAATTCTATTTTTTAAACTTCAGCTTTATTCCCTGAGGGGTGAACCATGCCTACAGGAACTGCAACACCAGTTCAACGCGTGGAGTGGAGGGAGGACGCTCCTATTCCAACTCTGTGCTCTAAAAATCCATTTAATGTATTCTCCTTGGATAGAGGACATATCAGATATTAAACTGTTAAGGACAGTTATTACACTTGATCTTAGCCAAAAGGCCAAGAAGCGATCATTCAGTATTTTTGGAGTCTATGTTTAAATAACATGGATCATGACTTTGATTCCTGCTAATGAAAAGTAACACTCTTTTGACAACTATCCTCCAAAACACACATGTAAAACCTGGGCACAACTTTATTGAGATGATAATTCTCCCCACACTGATGCATAGATTCAATGCATTCCCAGTAAAAATCACAAGTCTTTAGAACAAAATGACAAACTGATCTTAAAATTTAAATGGAAAGGCAAATAAACAAGAATAGCCAAAACAATTTCATAAAAAAAAGAAGTTTAGAGCACCTACATTACCTGATTTCAAGGTTTACTATAAAGTTGCAATAATCAAAATAGCACCTTGTTTGGATAAGCAGAGATGAATAGATCAATAGAATAGAGTCGAGATATAGACCCTCACTTTGACTAAAGTGTCTGGCAAATCAATGTAATAAAGATACTATTTTCAATAAATGATGCTGGGGAAACTAGGTACCCATTTTGAAAAAGAATAAAACATGACTTTTATCTGATCATGCACTAAACACACAGACACACATGATGGATTTAAGACCTAAAGATGACATTAACACTATCCAACTACTAAAATAAAATAGGGAAACAAAAACTTGTGACTTTGGTTAAAGATTTTTTAAACAAAAACAGTACAATTCATAAAAGAAAAAACAGTGACAAAATTTTCTTCATACAAATTGAAAACATTTGTTCTTAGGAAGATATACAAGAAAGAAAAAGGTCAGCCACACTGGGAGAAAATATCCGTAAAATCTCTATCTGACAGTGGACAATGGAGCTGGAAAAATAAAACAAACATTAAAAAAATTATTATAAATTTAAAAAATACTAAAATATCATGTTAAAAAAATGGGAAGATATTTCAAATAACTCTTTATAAAAAAGACACATGAGTGAACAAGAAGCAATAGAAAAATGCAAATTCAAGCAACAATGGAAACCACTGAACACACAATGCCAGAATGGCTCAAGTTAAAGAGACTGACATTATCAAGGGTCAGCAGGAATGTGGAACAACTTTAACTCATATGTTGCTAGTAAGAATGCACAATGGTACAGTTATTTTGACAAACAATGTGGTAGTTTCTCAAAATGTTAAACATAGTTTTGCCATATGAACCCGTAGTTCCACTCTGAGATTTTTACCAAGCAGAAATGGCAACATATATTCATTCAAAGACTTATATGCAAATATCCATAGCAGTGCTTTTCATGATAGCCAAAAACCAGAAGCAACTCAAACATGCACAAAGTATGGGCTATCCATATTGCCCACACTCAGCAACAAAAAAAGAACGAAATATTAATCTACAATGATATGGATAAAGCTTAAAAGTGAAAAAATCCAAATACAAAAGACTACATACTACATTTTTCCATTGATACAATATTGCAGAAGAGGAAAAGAAATTATTCTTCTATGTGTCTGATAAAAATAATCTGAGTACTAAAATATAACTCATAGATGATCATTAATTTTACTTATCACAAAGTCAATTCTATTTATCTTTAAAAATCCCTATTTTCTTTTTTATAATTCATCACTTCTGATCTCTACATTATCAGAATTCATGATTTCATTTAACTTGGTTGTATCCAATGGGTATTTTAACCCTACATTACTTTACCCCTCACATATAAACACATTCACTCTCCATTAAACCTGTCCGAAAAGTCAGTCAATTAATGAGAAATTTAAATTATAAAATTTAGCTTTCTAAAGGACACAGGAGCCAAACTCTAAGAACTCCCAATGGGCAAAGATGAATAGTTTGAGCAACAAGGAAAGTAAGGTAGTAGCATATTATAACCTAAAATATAAAATAAATATGTACACACATACACCTATAAATAAATAATTGAATAAATAAATACCTAGGAGAGGACAAATGTTCCTTACAGAAAAATTCTAAATAATATATATAGATACTGCCTCCCTCCAGGAGGTATAGCTTAATTCTATATCCATTCCCCTGCTGACGATAGGCTAAAACTAGCTCTAACTTTTTCCCAAAGAATAAGGTAGGGAAAGAAACAAATGTGAACTTTACAATGGAAAAACCTGACAAACACAACCTTAAAAGTCTTCAATGTTAACATCCCCTCTGCTGTCATACGGATATCATGTATTCTTGGTATGATGTGATAAAAAAAAGGCACTTTTCTTCTATAGTACTGTTTTTCAAAATTCAGTCTAAGTATCAGAAAAACATCAACCAAACTCATATGTGAGGACATCCTATGAGATACCTAGCTGGTACTCCTCAAAATTGTTAAGATAAGACAAAACAAGGAAATACTGAGAAACAGTTACAGACTAAAGGAGACTGAAAAAATACAGACTAAGTGCAATATAGTACCTTAGATTGAATACTACAACAAAAAGAGAACATTTTTGGTGAAATATGAACAACATCAGGAGTTTAGTTGACCATTTGAGGTCAAAAAAGACTATGTTCTGACTTCCTTATGTCACTTCTTATATCATAAACTTTTCATGGTCATTTTCATGGTCTATTTAAGTGTCATGTTTTTGCATTTTTGTGCTTTTCATTGGTGATGTTGATATTTAAAATGGCCCCCAAGCATGGTACTAAAGTGCTGTGTACTGTCCCTCAGCACAAGAAGGTTTTAATGTGCCTTGGGGAGAAAATAGGTATGTTAGATAAGCTTCACTTGGGCATGAGTTGTAGTGCTATTGGCCATGAGCTCCATGTTAATTAATCAACAATACATATTTAATAAGATGTGTTTAAACAGAAGTACCTATAAAATGAGTTTCTATATTAATCTATTGACCAAACTGTTGTTACCAGAGGCTCACAGGACTCTAACCCTATATTTTCCCTAGTCGCAATGGCACAGCATTTGCTAATTCAGTGTTTATGACAAGTTTGTAGAACATAACTACCACAAATAATGAGAACCTACTATATAGACCATGGATGTGATTATCTAGGTTATTACCATTAAACAGTAACAGTCTTGGTTTACAAGTATAATGGTTTCACATGTATAAAATGGGTTTTTTTTTTGTTTGTTTGTTTTAAGTGGATATTTAATGCCTTAGCTGTAATCATTTTACAATCTACAAATGTATTAAATCAACATATTGTATACCTTAAACATACACAATGTTATATGTCAATTATATCTCAATAAATCTGGAAAAATAAATATTGGGACAAAAAATGTAATCTTGGTAGTTGTGCAAGAAATAAAAATCTCAACAGAACTGAGTTGCTCAAATCTTGTACATTTCCAAGAAGGGTTTGTTTTCATGACTGTCCTTGGTCAACTCATGGGAATTGAAGTCTTGGGATGTTCCAGCTGATAAGAGTGTTTTGCATACCACAGGCCTTGAACTATCTAGACCGATTTGTCTAGCTAGTTTGTGCAAACAATGTGACTTGTCATGAACACTTGCTTTCCTTTTTGGATCTGGAGCTTCAGTGATCATGATCAGTCATGTAAGTATCATGTGTCTACAGGGCCATGCTCAATAAAACCCCTGGATTTCTAGACTTAAGTGAGTTTCCTTGGCAAACAACACTTGACACATGTTAAAATGTATTGATGGAATAATTAAAAGTGTCCTGTGCAATTCTACTTGGAGAGGAAACTTATGCTTGGTTTCTTCCAGACATTGCTCCCTGCACTTTCTACCTTTGCTGATTTTGCTTTGTATCCTTTCACTGTAGTAAGTCAGAATTATGAGTATAATGACTTCTGAGTCCTGTGAGTCATTTTATCAAATTACCAAACTTTGGGATGATCCTGGAGACCCTTACCACAGTAGGTTTTAATATAACAAATGAATGAAGGCATCAAAGAATGAAGAAAATAGTGAAATCACCCAATTACTGAAGAGAAAAAAGTAATCAACCAAACGTATTTATTTATACCACTTTACACATTAAATATCAAATGCAATGTATATGATAAATGCTTAAAACCATAGATATGGAGAAAGATACAATACTTTATATTTCTCTAAATTTTTATATTATAAATAAGTGATGTAGGTCATTTTCATGAAAACATAAAAGTATTAAAATTAAACTTTTCTGAAGAGATCAGTCAGAATTCATATTAACAAATGATACTATACTTAACAAGATAAAAAAATAAATCTAGAAGTCTCATCTATACATACTCAATCTACTTCCCTTGATATTGAGAAAATACCACAGGAAAAGCCCAAGTCCTCCACAGCTCCTTGGCTAATATCAAGCTCCAGCTGTTAAGAACGTATAAGAGTTCCTAGAGCCTTAGTCTTGGTCCACCCAAGGTCCCCAGGAGCAGGAAATGATAATGGAGTCCTTTCCTTTGATCCCAGGATACCATTAGGATGAAACTCCCCAGGCCTAGATATGTTTTCAGTTCCTTGGATCTGACATTCGTATGAGTCTATACCTCCTCGATGAGGCAACTCTCTGCTGCTGATTTTCCTTTTAAACAATTTTACTGTGTATCTAGAGCTAAAGTTAACTAGGCCAAAAATCTCTCCTACTACCTCAAAATTTTCCCCAAATATCTGTCCTTCATCCTTGACTCCAATGAAACATAAATTTTTCCTCTCCTCAGAGAATAAAAGCTTTCCCCCTAATACTTGTTTTCTAAGAGCATACAAAGGATGAAGACTGCAAGCAAACACAACCTTCTCTATCCTGCCTACAGTCATTTAAACCTTTCATATTGTATTCCAGCTCAAATCCTGATGACTTTTTGAGTCACACTGCTTGACCAATTATTCTGATATCTATGGGCCTTCTTTACGGCCTTAGTGAAATTCTGGTGTGCTCACCCACATTCAGATAGAGCACTGGAACTGAGCTCTGAGCCTTTATCTATTCAGCTTCAATATCTTCCACCTTCACCCACCTTCAAGGACACAGTTGACAATTCCATAACCACACCAGAGCTTTGTCATTATCAGATGCTTTCCACCTTATCTGCATTCAGCATTTTGCTTCCTTTCTTTCCCTTTGAATTCTAAAACATGCATTAGTCAAGTACACACACACAAAGTGATAACCCATCCATTCACTTTTTATGTCACTGTCCGTTCCTTCTTTTCTTCATTTCCTTCCTCTCAGAGCATCTCCCTAAGGCATATTTTTAACCACTTTACAACCAGAGCTCACAACAGTCTTGTCCTTTTATTGAATGCTCTCTGATAAGAAACTGTTAAATCTAGCAGTCATATTCACTATTTTTGAGTGCTCCTATAAAATCTGATGCCACAATCATGTATAACTTTGCATTTCAATTGTCTATTTATTATTTGATTTTCCTACCTATTATCAACAACATATATTTGGGCATTAAAGACATACATGTCTGTAGGGTCCATTTCTAGAGCTTGAAAGTCTTTTAGAGTTTGTTCTGTAAGACTGATTATGACTAACGCATTATAATTTTAATTTATGATACTCGTCCTCACAACTCTGTACAGCTTAAATTCAAAGTCACAATCAAGGATAAAAAAGTTAATTTTAGATTAAAAAATTAATATCAAGAATTATTTAACATATAGGTCAGTTCAGCTCTGCAGGGTTGATCAAATCAAATGTGCCATTTATTTGATAAGTGCTTAACATGAAGGAAAAAGTAGAATTTCCAACTAGATCACTGCCAATTCATGTTCAGATGAATAAATGCATAGTAATTTTCTCCAAATCACAAGTATTCCACACATCATTTTTAACTGAAAGTGTAATTTTAAAATTTTTTTAATATTTAAAATGTGGCCTTATACTTTCTAAACATACTGTGATCATTCTGGGTAAGATTAATTTAAGATATTCTTATAAGTGAGGTTTTCTTTTTTTTTCAATAAACAATTGACCCATACATATGAGACTGTCTACATTGCAAAGTAGTTATCTAAACAGAACAGCTGTTAAACACATTAGAAGAACTTATCTTATTATCAGTCCATGGATGGCAAGTTAGGTAGTCATGTCAATTCCCTGGGGCAGAAGGACTAAACTAGACTTTTTCATTAAAGGCAGAAGAAATGTTTATTTTAAATTTTAGATATTTCAAATAAAATACTGGACAGTCCATTTCTCTTGATGAAACTACTTTTGAGATTATTATTATGAATTAGATATTGAATTTCACATGTAGCCAAATTTGTATAGTATTCCTAGAACATTCAGATCCAATAGAAAAAAAGCTGGAAAGGAAACATAGTTTAAACCACTATTGGAATAATTTTTAAATAAGGAAGATCAATTGAAGCATCATCATCATGAAATTAAAATTATCATGAGAAGTATAAAACAATTCAGTTATACATATTTTAATTTACCAACAGAAAAAATCTGCATGTGATATTGAACACTCATAGTGCAAAAACTATTTTTTGTAAGCTGAAATGTTATTCAGGAATGAGGTAAGAAATACTCTAGAATAATATTCATAAAGTAATGCCATAAAAGGTGCAATTTTTTAAATGAGATATTTCAAATATTTTAAGAATCACAGAAGCATCAGTAGTTTGCTTAATAAGATACTGGCACTAACACATTTAAATCAAATTGAATATTATATAATTATGAAATAATTGATATATTTAATATACTTAAGAATACACTTATTTGTTTGATTTGTACTAATGATAAATTAATTATTCAAACTGAGAGGCAGAAGTGTTTAAGAGAAAAATTTAAAAATAAGAAAAAAGTAATAAAAAATAAATAGTCCTGGAAATAATTCAACGATCATAATTTTTATTCTCTTTTAAAAGAAAAATAATTACCTACTGAAACAATTTTATGGATTTAGTTATAAGATAAAAAGTTAATGTATTACTTATTATTCAATATCATCTAAAGGCTGTCATCTAAATAGTGATTGCAGAATTTTATTTCTGCCAGTGATAAATGTGGCAGGAAGAGAACAGGTTAGCTTTACCATTCCAGCAGTTAGAAAACTATCTCTGTCTTGATATACCATAAAATTTTATTTAAAAGCTATTGAGATGAAATAAATATGGAATCTCATAATGTCACTTTTATATTCCCTTTTCCAGAGCATATCTTCACTTTAAAATATATATTCTTACACTTTACAGGCAGTACTTAGCATCCTAATGTAAAATCCACTTCCTACTTTTACTCCATGAATAATTCTGGTGTGGAAAGTTATCTCAGTAAATCTCTCACATATCCCAAGTAAGAAACACTTCCATTTATATCTTCTTATCAGAGAGAGATAATTAGTTAACATCAAATACTCCTTTCAAAATTTCTAAAGCTAAAACATGGTCTTCTATTTTTCTTCCTGCCATCTTTAAAACACTGAAATGTTATAGTGGCTTCAGCAGCAAATATTATTCAATGTATACATTTATTCTGATATCAATTTAAAGCTATACAAAAAGGAACTCAAATAACTATGCTTTTTTTCTACTTTATCTGAAACATGAGATATTAATGACTCCCAAGTGTAAAAGGAGTGAAAGTAAAGGAATTTGGGTAGCAGAGCCTCAGATTAAAAATAAAAGAAACTAAAGCTGTGCTAACAATTTCAAAAGTTGTTTTTCTATTTAGAACTATGTTTTTAGGAATGAAATTTTAACTACTATAAAACCGCCCTTCCAAAATAAACAGAAAGAAACTTGGGGGAAAATACATGAATCAGCTTTTCTTACACACTAGGCCACAGACAGCAGAGGATCCACATGAGAAGCAAATACACCAGGTGAATCCGCCGAGTTCCTAGCATTCTGCCAGGAGACAATTTAACCGCTGTAGTGGAGAAAGGGAACACAGACAGAGAATCAGATTTTGCCACATCGAGGAGACACAGATCAGAGTTCAGAGATACCAAGGTTTCTAGAATTTGCAAGAGAACTGTAGAAGGAGCTTGGGAGAGAAAGAGCTCCAGAAAGAGCTTCAGATCAAGGACTAACCATGAATCTATAGTTGAAAAACAATCTGCATTTTAAATTCCACAAGACTGGGCAAATAACAAGTGCTAAGGAAAGAAACATTACAGTGGTCTTACAACCTAAGCAATTTCCAGATCTCACAAAATGCTAGAAATCTTTTGAGTACCCATTAGCCAGAAAGAAGTGACATTACTGAATACAAAGGGATTTGCCTAGAGACTTAAGAAGGGCTACACACTGGAAGTAGAGCTACTTAGCCTGAGAGTAAGGGCAACTCTAGGTCCTAAGAAAACTAAAAATTATCCATAAAAGTTCAAGTTGATTTGGATAATATCAGTCTAACATATGGATAACTGTATTGCCAAAGGAGAATGGGTAAGAGTCTGAAGAAAGATTTTAAGAAATCACATTTGATAAAAAGTACAAACTAACAATACAAGAAGCTCAATAAAGCCCAAAGAGGATAAACACAAAGAAAATCACATAAAGACACATCAAAGCAAAGTCTCTATAAAATAAGATTAAAAAAAAACATTGTAAACTAATTATACTTCAATAAAAATATATTTAAAATAAACATAAAATTTTAAAATTTTAAATTAAAAAAATTTTTAAAAAGACATTTGGAAAAACTTCCATAATACACTTTCCATGTAGGGGAATAAAGTTAAGACCTATCACAGAGGGACGAGACTTCTGGAATGGCAACTGAAGAGCTCAGCCGATCCTATTCCTAGTAAAATAACAATTTAACCGGTGAAAATTATTTTTTAAAGTTATTTAAAATCTTTGGAAAATTTCCTAAGGCCAAACAGAAAATGGAAAAACATTTCTTCAAATGTCTACCAAATTGGAGCATGAATAGTGAGCATCCATGGTATCTAAGCCATTCTCTGCTCCCTTACCACTTCCTGCAGATCTGTTCTGGAAGCCCTAACCTGGATGTTGTACACCAGGCAGGTGTGGCCAACTAAAAGAGGGCCTCTTTTCTCCCCAGATCTGGGTTTGTCTAATTTCACCCTGGAGGAGCAGACCGCCAGCATTTCTCCTTCTGCCTCCAGCCTCAGTCGCAGAAGTTCAATTCTAGGCAGTTGTGTCAGAGAGTACTGGGTCTCACTTCTCCCAACCAGTCATTCTACACGGGATTTGAGGCTGTACTCCAGGTGTGGGGTGCTTAGAATACTCAGGCCCCTTGTGCCCCTGGCCCCACTTGCTCATAAGGTAAGGTGGGCTGGAAGAGTGAGAATACTGGTGCTGCCCCCTCACCAAGCCTTGTGCAATGGTGCAGGGGTTCAGTCAAGGAGGGAAACAGACCAGGAGGAGGAAGGGATCTGCAGCTCAGCCTCAGGGGATGCTTTTATTTGAAACACAGTATGGAAAACTTCCATGTTTAGGGTCATTATTAAAAATAGTGGAAATCTTGGAGAGAAATCAAGAGGAAATGTTAGCCCCATAACACAAACAAAAATGGCAGAGTGGCCAGTTTAATGAAGAGAATGAGGGAGAGAGTGAAGAACAGGTGTCCTGGGATCAAATTCAACGCTGGTCGTCAAGAAGGCTGGGCACATGTGCTAAGCTGCACCCACTCAGGGACAATGAGAGCGGGAGATGGAGCAAACATGAAATCATTCTCCAGGACACACACAGTGCCATCAATACAGAGCAAAAATCCCACTGGTTCGAGGGGTTTAAACACTACCTCTGACCACACACTGATTGAGCAAGTTTCTCTGACCTGGGAAATGACTCCTAGGAAAACGAGCTCAAGTATAAAATAAAAAGTCAGTCCTGGCAGTCTGGAAGAAAACGTGAGTGATCAAAACTGCAAATTCTCAGAAATTATCAGAGAGGGAACCTCTAAGCATCTGGTACCAGGGACAACCATGGGACAAAAACATAAGCCCTCCCCTTCAAATCACCCACAAATGCAGTGTTAATGATTGCAGACCTAACTGGCCACAGGGACTTAGGCACCATCTTTGACCAATAAAGGTTTACATCAATCCAGGGCTATTTCTAACAACCAATACAGAAGGTAATACTAAGGGAAAACAATATGAACAAGGAAATCTGACGCTATACATTACAGGGGAAATAGACTTCACAGAATTAGTTCCACTAAGTCACTAAACAAATAAACAAATGGCCAAATGAGCAACAGTAGCAATCCTCTGGAAGTGTGGGTAGGGATGGGGTCAGTATCAAGAATTACAATGTGTAACCTACATTTTTTTAGTTTTCAATGACAGCAACAAAACAAACAAAAAACAAGAAAATTTGACCAATGCATCGGGAAAAATATGTGAGATATTATATATTATGTGTATATATATATATATATACATAATATATAACTTGTTAATTCGTTAACAGCTGTTGTAATTATTTCTTCATTTATTCTTATATTTGTGTGTATAAAATTTGAAAAAGAAAAACAAAGTTGGAGAATTCACACTTCCAAATTTCAAGACTACTACAATGCTACATTTATTGACAGAGTGAGGGACTATCATAAATACAGACATTATAGATCAATGTCATAGAGAATGTATTAGTAAATCTTTGCACTTATGGTCAATTAGTTTTTGACATGAGTGCCAGGAATACTTTTTCAACAAATGGTGCTCATATAATTGGATATCCACATGCAAAAAAATGATATTAGACCTCTACTCAAGCCATACACAAAAGTTAGCTCAAAATGGACCACACAGAACTGTAGTATAGCTAAGAGATAAAACTATAAAAATTCTCATAGGAAAACATAGATGTATAACTTTATGCCCTTGGATAAGCCAGTGCTTTTTTTAAGACACATCAAAATTATGACCAACAAAAGATAAAATATATAAATTATATTTCATAAAAATTAAGAAATTTTCTGCTGTAAATATTACCAGTAAGTAAGTAAAAAGACAATCCCCAAAATGGGAGAAATACTTAAAAGTCTTATCTCTACTAAGAGATTTCTATCCAGAATTTATAAAGAATGCTTTCAATTCAGTAATAAAAGACTACCCAATTAAAAATAGGGAAAACATTTAAATAGACATTTCTCTAAAGAAGATACACAAATGGCCAAAAGAACACATAAGGATCATTAGTGATTAGGGAAATGAACCTGAAGACTACAATGAGGCATAGCTTCACATTCACCAGCATGACTATATTAAAAAATACATATAATCATTGGTGAATAGGGAGATATTAGAATACTCATAGAATTTGGTGGGAATTTAAAAGTTGTATATGCTTTAGAAAAGATGATTTTCATTTTCTCAAAATGTTAAATATGTGAATTAACAATTCCACCCCTACTTACATACCCAAGAAAAATAAAAATACAGCCACACAAACACTTGTGCACGGACATTCATGGCAGCATTACAAGTAACGGCCACAAAGCAGAAACAATTTGTCAACTGATTTATGGAAAAATAAAATGCTGAATAGCCATACAGTGAAATCTTATTCATTAGTAACAATAAATGAATTATTGACACATGCTACAACACAGATGAGTGTTAAAATGTGCTAAGTGGAAGAAGTTAGTCACAAAAGACCATGTTGTAGGATTTCCTTTTTATGAAACGTTTAGAGTAGGCAAATTTATAAGACAGAAATTATATTAGTGAGTCCCTACACTAATGTGGGTGGATGTGGGAAAAAGGCAGTGGCTGCTAGAATGGGATGGTTTTCTGGGGGCGGAACAAATATTTTTAAATGAGATTATGATGGCTGTTGTGCAACTGTGTGAACTCACTAAAAACTGGATTGGGCACTTTAAATGGAGGAAATGTGTTGTATATGAATTATATGTCAATAAAACATATAAAAAAGGAAATCACAGACTGATCTTCAGAAACTCTATAAACTAGAAGATAATGGAACAATATCTTTAAAGAACTGAAAGCCAAAAGACAAACAAAACAAAACCAAAACACTTCTATCTATTTATTTACACACACACATACACATACATCCTAAGGTTATATAATTAAGTGAAAAAGCTGTAGATAGTCAAGTGTTTTATGTCAGAGAAAAACATTACAAATAAGCAAGGCGAGAGCATAAATTAAGACCTGTATTGTTGAACTCTAAGACTGAGATATTAGTTTGAACTCTTTTAGTGTTAAGATACACAGAAAACTCTGAAAATATTTATAGGTATATGTGTATAAATGAGTTAGCATATATGAATATGCTAGTCATATGTATGTGTATACATAGGGTATTATATATATTAGCATTTATATACATATAAATATGTGTACATATTATGTGAACATACTTTATATTCATATTCATACATAAGTTAATCACACTATAGAAAATAAGAAGAAAAGCCAAATGTACAAGATGAATAATACCTATATATTTTTTAAATTAATGTTTCAATTATTGCTGACAGATGTAATATAGGAAAGGTATCTGATTTCATGGTTGATTAATTTTTGAAAAGTTCAAGTCAATAAACTAACAATTTCTGCATGACTTCCCATTGACTTTAAGAAGATAACTTGTTTTATAAATCCTCCAAAAATGCACAAAATATGCAGTTTACTGGGGTTTATTTGACCACAGAATACTTTTTTTGAAACATTTTTCATGGGAAAATTTTCTGTAAAAAAAGACAATCTAGAATTAATTAATCCAAATAAAGGGAGAAATAAAACCTAAAAGCAATAATGAAACATAAATGTACATCTATTTACACAGAAACATAAATTAGTTTTTGAACCTTTCTTTTAAAAATAAGGGCTGGCTGTATTTTTCAATTGGTTGTAAGTAATAATAATACAGCTTTGATGAACTGTTCCTATCAATAATTTGATTTCATAAACTTTCATTCAATTAAATGTGTCCTTGGACATTTTGTATTAAGAGTGAAACATCTTTTAAACAAATCTTAACAACATTTAAAATGAAAAAGCAAATCAAAATAAAATTAAAACAGTGTTTCTGAATGTCTTACCAAAATTATTTCTGGGAAAATAAAGACTTTAAGATTTCTTAACCCATATATGAGAACTTGCTCTCTGAATGCTGCTTCATCTCCTACACTATTTGAATTCATTTTTCACATAAGCTCACATCAAATATCTGGCAGGATGATTCTATCTACATGTAGATAAATGTAAGTGGAAAGATCTGAAATAAGCAGAGTGAACTCTCTTGAAATTCTATCAAGTTCAAAATGTACAAGATTAACTGGCAATTTCTTGAGTCTTTTGATTTAAATTCTCTTTTATCTGTGGATAAGTATAAATCTGTTGGGTTTAGCCTGTATCTACTCTTAAGTGCAGATTCATTAATGTTTATACTTTTGAAGAAAGAAATGGATTCCAAAGAGTCCATGTTTTTTATACAACTATAAAATGAGTAAGTACAGAATGCAATTTATCTCCACCTAAGTATTTCTAAACAGATTTAGGTAGGTGGAATGATTGTATTTTAAAGTCAAGATTACACTTGACATTATATCTAGGTCTCATTGACTCATTGGAGGTTTGCAGATGATGACAATTTCTAAAAAGGCATGGGCTATTTACTTCTCCATAGAGATACATAAGCCTAGATAGCTTCTTATGAACGGAAAAGACTTCTGAAGAATTGGCAATTAGTGCGCTTTTAAAATGGCATAAAGTTCTGCAGTATAGCTGTGCCCAACAAAAGCAAATCAAGACACCCAGGTTTATGATGCCTGTCCATTTATGTCAAATCCAAAACACAAAACCAATAAACCTCATAAAATTTCAACATTTACTTTTCATTAAGGCACTCTCAAATGAGAATTGAAGCATATAATCATGATGCCAAGTGTCTAATATACCCTGAAATAACAAATGAGTTTTGTTTATACATCGTGCCACTGATGAATACTATATTCTGTATCCTAGTGCAAGGAGAACTCAGTTACACTATGCTAAATCTAGAATACACAGAGTACCATATAAATAGTTGCTACTGTAGATGACTGTCAACCTTGGAATGAACTTGCATCTGAATCTTTCTGAACCTTAAGGCAGAAGCTGACAACGAACTTTGTGGTAGACAGAATTCTAAGATGGCTCCCAAAATTCCTACTCTTTGCTGTGCATGCCTGTATGACATTCTCCCCTTGAATATGAGAGACTAATCTGATGGGCCCTTTAAAAAAAAGAATCTGGATGTCAGAAGTAGAAGTCAGAGATATTCAACGGTACAATAGATGCTCCCCTGTGGCCTTGAAGGAGCAAACTGCCATAATGTAGACAGGGCAACATGGCAGGAAATGGTGGACATCCTCCAGGAATTAAAAATGGTCTCTAGTTGACAGTTAGCAAAAGGGAAAAAAAAAAAAAAAAGCAAGCAAGCAAGTAAGCCTTGATCCTACAAGCACAAGGAACTGACTTTTGCCAACAATCAATGAGATTGGAAGAGGACTGGAGCCTTATATGAGATTGCAGTCTTGTCTGATATCTTAATTTCCTCTTGGTAACCCCCTAAACAGAGGATTCAGTACCCCTACCCAGACACCTCGCCCAGGGAAATGGAGAAATAACAAATGGATGTTGTTTTAAACTTCTGAAATTTGTGGTAATCTGTTTGGCAGCAATAGAAAACTAATGCAAATTTGACAAGATTTTTCCAAAGAACTGGAGAAAAAAACATACATTTGAACACAAGAAAAAAAATGCTATCCATCTTCCTGAAAAATCATAAAAGGAAAATTTAAACTGTCTTCTCTGTTTAGTCTCTATCCACATATATAAATAATATTGTGTCTTTCATCATGTCTTATTATCTCAGGTTTATCAATTTTCACTCAAAAAAATTCTTAATCACTTTGTTTACATTTCTTTATACTATATTCTTTTTTCAGTTTAATTGTTCAAGTCAAACCTGGGTTCAAATAAAACAGATGAAAGATCATACAATTAAAATGCATTCCCTAGGATTTCGAGGCAAGTAGCCCAAAAATATTCCATGTGGAAATATAGTTTGTACTTGGGATTGATTTGTAATGTTTTAAAGTAGTAAGTTAAAATATACACCCTCCAAGTTTCTTTTTTGTACAATATGAAAATGAATAGTTCAAATTAATAAAATTACATTTATTTGTTTAGTGGTAGTTTCAGAATAAAATATTTCAATAATCTTGTACCTTAGACTAAGTAAATATGAAAGGTTTTAAAAATCTATATAATATGTTGAAATGATTGTGTGATTTTCATTGTGTGAAAATAAAAGGCATACATTTTTTGCAAATGATGAAAACATTTGTGCTCCATTAGATGAGAAAAGGTGGTAGAAAATATAATACCAATTATAAATGTTAGCCACTAAGAGTCATAGTGTAATAGTCATAAAAGCAATTGTTAATCATTATGAGAATAGTCTCTTAAAATTGAATATAGGTTAATAAATCAAATAAGAACAATAGAAGAACAGAATTTTTGTAAATGACTGGAGAAGACAATACTTGTCCAAGGATGTATAATGTTTCAAAATTTCCTATAGTTACACCAATTGCTTTAGAATAAATTTCACCAAAGTAGGTTCAACAGAAGATCAGAATATGAGAGATAATTAAGCTATTGAAGCCATTATGCAAAACAATATAATTATCTCTATTTTTTAATATTTAAATTGATTAGTCAATTATAACTTTTATATAAGGCAGTGGGCAAAACCGATTATCAGAAGACAAGAATTTTTTATAACCTTTTGTTAAAAAAAGACAAAATAATTCTCTAGAGAAACACTTCTCTGTGTTAGATATGAGTATTTTCTTGGAATGAAGACACTAATTCAGTAGGACTAGAGCAGGGACCTAGATTTTTCATTTCTAATAAGTTTCCAGGTGATGTAAATGCTGCTGGCCCATTGGTCCCACTTTGGATAGGGAACCTCAGATCATTCCTATGGAATCATGGTCAGAGATGCTGTGTTTGCACTGCCTCAATCCTCTGAAGTTTTGGACAACCAGTGTGAGTTATGAATCACCTGTACAAGAGGTGAAATCTTTGCATGTATATAAATTCACAATTCTGTATCTATGATTGCTTCTATGTTTTTTTTTATATTCAACAAATATGTATTGATCATTTGACTCTACATGATAAAATGCCTCAATGTACTTCAAAGTGAGGTTGATATTATGATCAAAATGAATGAATGGGTCCTTCTTAAGGGTTGAATTGTATCCCCCAAAAGACACATTGAAGTACTAATCCTTAATACTTGTCAATGTGACTTTATTTTAAAATAGGTCTTTGCAGATGGAATCAATTTATGATGAAGTCATTAGAGTAGGTCCTAATCAAATATGACTTGTTTCCTTATAAGAAGAGAAGACAAAGACAAGGAAAAGACTGACAGTGACACCAGAAGTAGGTATTGGAGTTACACATCTACAAGCCGAGGAATAGCTGGGGCTACACAAAACTGGAAGAGATAAAAGGAAGCATCCTCCCATAGAGGCTTTAGAGGGAGCGTGGCCTTGCCAACATCTTGATTTCAGACTTCTAGCTTTCTGAACAATGAGAGAATAAATTTATGTTATTTTAAGCAACTCAAATTGTGTTACTCTGTTATAGATGCCCTAAGAAACAAATGAAATGATTAGTCATATAAGGGGAGAGGGTATTTAAAAGCTCATTCGCATGAGAATATTGACTAGGAATTAGTAATTTATTTTCTTAAGTTTCTCTATTCCAATTTATTTCTTTAACTGTAATGAGCAAAAGCTTTCTTCAGCTAGTGAACACAAACACAGACAAAAAATTTAATACCACCTGATGATTTATATAGAGCTTTATGTTTTTAATATGTCTTTTTTTTATCAAGATTCCATTTATTATGATTCCATTTATTGTATATATGTATGAGAATATGCATAAAAATCCTCATACATGTAATAGAAAAGGAGAGGGAAACTTCACTTTATATATTACTTTTTACTTTACACATCTTCTGATCATTATTTTTAATGTCAACTAATCTTTCACATGCATTGTTTTGGGGTTATTTACCTCAATGAGGTGCCAATGGAATCATGAGCAACTTTTTTTTCTTATCTGATTCTTTTAACTTTCCCTCTTTTTTTTAACATTTTTTATTGAGTTATAGTCATTTTACAATGTTGTGTCAAATTTCAGTGTAGAGCACAATTTTTCAGTTATACATGAACATATATATATTCATTGTCACATTTTTTTCGCTGTGAGCTACCACAAGATCTTGTATATATTTCCCTGTGCTATACAGTATAATCTTGTTTTAATATGCCTTTTAATAAATTATTCATTTCCTCTGAAATCTTACAACTGCCATGTAAGACAGGCACCATTCTGGGAAAAATAATAATTGCTACTGTTTTCTGAAAGCTGTTTTACTGAGTGTTCAGAGGTTTTAAAGAGCACCACATAGCACAGTAATATAGTGCATAAAAGACATGGAATATTCATTGAATTAAATTAATATTGGTACATACTACTTTTTAAAAACATGAATTTTAAATTGTTAACCACAGAATCTATGTATTTTAACATGTAATATGAACATTATCTTGAGGATGCATAGAATCAAAGCTATAAAATATTCTACAAAATAATCCCAATCAATAGGTTATAGTGAAGATTAAATAAAAAAGTGAATGTAAATCATTTACCCTGTGCCCACAAAAAACTAAAAAATTGTCATTTTAACTGAAATAATAAAACACATGACCACCTTTTTAATGTTAGAATGCATAATATTTCTCGAGAGGTATTCTGCTATCTTGCACATTCCTGTACAAGGGTGCACACACACACACACATACACATAAGCTAACTCCAAACATCTCTGGAAACAACTGACTTAGATATTCCACCTCAAATATGACAATATAACTAGAAACAAAAGCAAAAAAATTTTTTTAAAGAATAAAGAAAATCAAGTAATTTGAGTTTTCCATTTAAACATGAATACTATCATATATTACAACTGAGAAAACTGATCCAGACAGTGGCCTTTGGTTTTTATGTATTTAGATTATTTATAAAACAACTAGATATATTAATAACTCAAGGCCAACAAATGCTTAAGTACTAAAACCTAGTCACAGAAAAGGCAATGACTACTCATATAGAATATTTCAGTTTCAGACATGACCACTAGCTGATGTATCTCTCTTAATCATGATCAAGTTAAAGTATCCAAATTAAAATTCTTCTGGATATTTAAAAAAGAACAGTGTGACCATTGTGCCATTTTTTTAAATTAAAAATATCCTAAATGACACATACACTGTATATAAACTGAGGTACAAGATCAGATATTTGTAATTTGAATGATTTTGATAATCAAACAGAACAAATATACCCTTACTCAGTTTAGCAGACCATTATGGAATTTTATTCTTTAAGATTTTATTTTTAGCAGAATTATATAAAATAGCCAAGACATGGAAGCATCCTAAATGTCCATTGACAGATGACTGGATAAAGAAGTTGTATATTTATACAATGGAATACTACTCAGCCAGATAAAAGAATAAAAGAATATCATTTGCAGCAACATGAATGGATCTAGAGATCGTCATTCTAAGCGAAGTAAGCCAGAAAGAGAAAGAAAAATACCATATGACATCACTCATATGTGGAGTCTTAAAAAATAAAAGAGGACACTAATGCACTCATCTATAAAACAGAAATAGAGCTGCAGACATAGTAAACAATCTTATGGTTACTGAGAGAAAGGGGGTGGGAAGGGATAAATTTGGGAGTTTGAGATTTGCAAATGTTAGCCACTATATATAAAAATAGATTAAAAAAACAAATTTCTTCTATATAGCACAGGGAACTATATTTAATATCTTGTAATAACCTTTAATGAAAAAGAATATGAAAATAAATATATGTACATATATGTATGACTGGGACATTATGCTGTACACCAGAAATTGACACATTGTAACTGACTATACTTCACTTTATTTTTATAAATTTTTAGAATATTAGATGTTATTATGACTTAGTGGGAGAGGGCATGATTAAAGTGGGCTAATTATTTACATGTAATGGCTCCCCCCATAGTAGATATGATTTAGAAAATTATACAAATGGGTGGTTTAGTATGTAAGGACTGTAATACTGTTTGGTTCAATGAAGTTAACATAGGCAGAGATTTTTTTTTTAATCCTTCACATATCCTACCATTAGTTATTTCTTTCCAACTACAAAACTAACACAAGGATCTTATGTGACTGTCAATTGAAATTACAGCCGATTTCACTTCTGTAACTTTGGGAAGCACTGTCACATTTTTGGATAAGCAGTAAAATTCAAGCCAAAAACTACTCAGATGAGGTATTTCTAAGTGAAGTCAGATCGTGTCAGCTTATTTAACTCAAAGTTTTATCTGGCCTTCAATTAGAATTAGAATGTACAAACCTACAGATGAGAGGAGTCATGTTCATAACTTTGAACTCCTTTTCTATGTCATTTCTCTGTACATAACCAGATTTTATGAGTTGACATGAACATTTCCAAAGCCATGGGCTTTCTAAAATGGTTGGGGAAACTGTATTATTTGGTTTTAATTTAAAAGTTCTTTTTACTTAATTCTTTCATTTATTCCAAAAGGGTATTAGACAACTCATTATACTGTGTGCAGTATAATAAAATAAAAGTTTATAATAATAATAAAGAAGCCAGATAAACAAGAAGTAAAATTTTAAAGCAAGGTCAGGAACAAAGCTATTAAGCAAAAATGCATATCAAATTATCTTATGTAATTTGAAACCGCAATTTCATATGTGAGGTCCAAATAAACAAAGCAAAGCAAAAATAACATTTATAGTTCATAAGATAAAGGCAAAACACACATAAAACACAAAAATACATTTAACACACTACTCCTACTCCTATTCTATATATTTAATATACTACTATACAATGTGAGTAATGTTGATGCAAGCAAGTGACAGAGAAAATCGGATTAAGAAACTAAAGTAAGGTGAGGAGAGGGAAGTAAAGGCACTCTGTCAAAGTAAGCACACATTTAAAGGTCAGGCTTAATTTAGAAATAAAATCAAGCATCAAGATCTGAAACCCAAATGCTTTCAGGATCCACGCAATTTTAGATGTGTGCAACTTCCTGATGCAACATGGTATCAAAGGGTGAAGAAGATGATCCACTGTAAGAGCACATGCTTCCACGTTAAAAATAATTAAGCTTTCAGTGAGCAGACCCAAAAAACTAAACCAAAATATCAAAACAAATCCCAAAACAACAAGCAGATCTGGAAGCCAAATGAGGCTCTCTGATTTACAATATCATCACTTTAGGGGAATATCAAAAAGACTTCAAGGTTACAGTAGCTAATAAAATTCTAGTTCACATATACTCTGCTCTTCAGTTAAAGGAGAACCCACCATTTAGAAATCTAAATATGATTTATATGGCTATCCCATTAAAATAATTACACCAACTGGGAACAGTTAATACAGATATTTGCCTTATGGAACTATCATCGAAATTAGTATAAGATGGAGTATATTAACTTTTCTTTAGTCTATCATGATTTCTGTTTCTCCACATTTGATTTGATAAGGACTTTGGCAGCAATGTACACTTAATTTTAAGCTTGTAGAAAATTAGGCTCTAAGTTTGTAAGCCATAAGGCAGCAACGAAGCATTATTTATGGTTCATGAGAAACAATTGTTTCTCTGAGTCACAAATCATAGAACAACTGACACTCCCAGCTGGAAGAAATCTTGGAGATAATCTAATCATTTACAGATGAGGAGTAGCTACCTAGAGAGACAAGGAAATTGACAGATGGCCCTGCAGTTCAACAGTGATGACAGGATTGGACCTTGAGTCTTCCAACTCCTGAATGACAACTTTTTGCTACTACCTTCCCACCATGACTTACTGCTTCCCATGATATATAACATTTTAATATCAGACACTTTATTGTATTATGATCTGCTAGATAGGTATTTAAAGGTCCTACTGACCTAAAGCTCTTAACTCTAAGGAATAGAATTTTAAGGCAAATAGATAATATATTTGATTTTTCTCTAATAGTAAATTATAGCAATGTCATTTGTGTTTATAGATTGTATTTAAATAACTCTATTTTTGAAAATTTGGTAGAGAAAAAGTCAAATATTTTCTTCATATAGTGGAATCATGTGTTAATTTCAGATAACATACTCCTGACATAAAAACTAAATCATTGGTAACTTTTCCCCCCAAATTCAGCTTCTTTGAGTCACAATGTTTACACGTTTATAATTCAGGTAAATTTATAAAGGGATTGAAGAAGTATGAAATGTGGAAGTATGGAGTTGATAAAAAAAATGCTGGAAAAGAAATTGTTTCAAATCGGTAGTTAAATGTTTTTATCTCCTTAATTTTTTTTAAAAAATTCTAAACTGTAAATATTCCAGTAACTATCACTCCTATTTTTAAAAATCTAACTTCTTAGTAAAAGACTTGATGAGCTAGTTTCAGATTAGTCTAAGTTTGGGGCATTTGCTTATTTGTTCTAATCGTATAGCTTTTAAATGTATTTATTTAGAATATTAGAAAATAAATTTTCCTTCAATTCAGACCCCAAGCTATTTAATTCTCCTTCCAAGGATAAACTAGTGATTTTCCCCTTCCACAGACAATTAATGCATTTTGACCTAAGTACATCCACTTTGATCTTTAGAGGATCATCTACCTTTCCCTAGCAAATACTTGAAAATTCTTCCAAAGAACTGATGGAGCGGAAAAAAATCACTAGTTTATCCTTGCTCAATTACCACAGAGAATCTTTTATTTCAAGAACCCCAACACCTTTTATAAATATAATTGGTAGTTGGAAGAGTGAAGCATATCAAATTTAAAGATTGTCTTCTAACCACAGGGGTCCAGGCCAACCCACTGGAAGAATTAGGATATCCTAGTTCTTCAGACTTTTGGTTCAGTGTTTTATCATCCTCAGTCATTTGCTTTCCCAAAACAGAAAGAACAGAGTGAGAAACAATTAAATAAAATTTCTGCCTTCTCTACAGGAAACAAAAATGACAATGGCAATTTGTTAACTTCTGGAAATAAGAAAGCAATTAAGGGAGAAATAAATCTTAGAAGATTTTCCTAAATCTTGAACTCCTTTCACAGCAGCCTATTACCAAGTGCAAGTGTGCACTCTGGCTTCATTTGGAACAATATCTTACACATATACACTACCTAATACATTTGGTGATTAATTGATTGATTAAATAGTCACCAACAAAGAGTAACAAGGAGTAAAATTTAATAGCTGAGCAGATTTCAAGACAATATGATTGATAGTGTTCATTGTGGAAACTTAGAAGAGCCAACAGTCCATCCCCATAAAAATGTTGTGAGAAGCAAATTAAGTAAATAAAAATATAAGAAACGGTTTATGTTTGCTATAGGTAGTCTCTGACTCAGTTACCTAAATATATAGATTGTGCTTCTGTCTTGTTGGTGACATCAAAACTCCATCCTTGTACTCCGTTCTGGTAACAGAAGCTAGACTTATTCTCCTCTGCTTGAAATTCGATCTTGGTCATCAAACCACCTATTGTCCTCTAGTATTTCTCATGCCCTACTTTTGCTTATACAACTTTGACTTCAATTAAAACTCATGGTTAGAATATTATATCACTTTAAGTATAATAAAAAATAAAATAAACAAATATCAGGAGTACTTGGGAATAAACACACACATCCCAGTTTATAAAACAGAAGAATAAAGTTGAAAATGGTAAATAAGTTGTTTAATATTGGATCTTTGCATCTGATGGGATTTAATGGAATAATTCTATATTACTGAATGCTTTTATTAGAACAATATTTTAAAACATATAGATACATGAAGAATAGTAGCTATAAATCTTGCTTTTTTTTAACATTCACTCTGTCTATAGCAGTATGCTTTTCATATTTGTTCAAGCAGAAAAGATATTTAGAAACTTTTATAAACTCTATCTTAACCCGAGACACAATTATTTTTGAGAATACTTTGTGTGTAAGGAATCCCACTGAATATCTATCTTTTGCAGCTTAGACCCCATTTTCTATCCCTAACTCCACTTAAAAAAAAATAAAAGTGTGACAAACCATTGAAATATTTACAGTTTTCATCACAAATGCAAAATATTTTCTTATTTCCTGTAAGCCAATTGTTCCCAAAAGGTAGTCTAAAGATTGCTTGGATTTCTTGTCATCCTTTTAAGGGGTCACTAAAGGTAAAATAATTTCATAATATTAACAAATGATTTACTTTTCCCACTCCCATTTGTTCAAGGGTGTATAGTGACAACTTCCTGAGGATCCATAACATGAGATGATTTTGTATTATAACATTTCAACATATGAAATAATTCAGTGACTAATATTTTCCAAATGATCAACACATGATGTTACAAAATCCATTCAAATTAGAAGATTGACAAGTGCATTTCAACAAAACATTACACAAAATGTTGTTTTATATGGTTTCAGATTCCCCATTGCAATTATCTTTAAAAGATGATGAGTTTTGGTGTAGTATCTAAAAATGATACTCTCAGTTATCTGAAAAGGCTACTAAATATCCCTTTCTTTTCCAGCTACAGATTTATGGGAAGCTAAATTTATTTCATATATTTCAAGAAAATGAACATATTGCAAAAGATTGAATGCAGAAGCAGATAGAATTTGGCTGTCTTCTGCTGTTTGAAAAATAATCATATTTTTCATTAAAGTATTTTATTTATATTAATAAGTAATAGGTTTTTAGTACTACTTTATTTAAATTAAATAAATATTTATGGTAAAATTTCACAATTAAAAATTTAAATCTGGTTAGTATTAATATATATAGTCCACATAAGCAAAAGTTCCATGAGGGTCTAATAACTTTCAGGCATGACAAAGAGGTCCTGAGATTAAAAAATTTGAGAACTGCTACTTTAAAAAAAAACAAACAACAAAACAGGTGTCATGCAAATCAAGGAATTTCACGTGTGCATATCAACATCATAATGTGTTTATTGATGTTGTATTTAATACAGACAATTGATTATGTCCCATAGTTTGTAATTATTATTCCTTATAAGCATTTATATAGCTTTCAAAAAAAGATCTTTTAAAAATATACCTATATTCCTTATTTCCTTGTATCATCAAAATTCAGATTTCTAAAATGCTGAGCAACTAATTCATATTTCAAGCTCCACACATCTTTATGTCCATGTAAAGTACACTTTTTGATCTCATTTATCTGGATAATTATAATCTGTCCATACTGATTGGCTTCCGAAGGCCTTACATTATGCATACTTCATTAACTACTCACCAATCAAGAAATAAAGGACACAATCTCAGATTGAAAGATCAGGAATTCAACTCAGGCCACTGCCTTTTTACATAGCAACATCTCCTTATCGTCCCTAGAATGCTGTGAAAGAAGGTTAAAAGTTTTTTTCTCCTACTAGCTTCACAGTGTCTGCAAATCATACAGTCTTTAACTTTTACCACTCAACTCTTCTCTATAAATTTTAGTCTACTGGCAAGAAGAAGGATCAGAGGTAATAAGTTCTTTTATAGGAATATTTGACTAGATGTCTAGGGATTCATAATATTTGATATTTAGTGCTTTGTGACTGCAAGTTAAGCCAAAATTTAATATAATCAGCTAGATCATCCATTCTGAGGAATAATGACAGAATTTGTGTGTGTATGTGAATTTGATCACATAGACTGTGTGTTTCAATAACTGCTTACCTGCAATTTTATATCAGCTAATGAAGGCTTTATGTAGATTGCTACCAACTATAAATACTCAAGTTTAAAATGACACTAAAAACTTAATTGTCACTCAATGAATACAGAAGGACAAATCTTGTGAAGGCAAATTAAATTTCTAAAGAAATATTAGCGAAATAAAGCTAAATTAACTAGTTAAAGAACTACTAAGAATATTTGAAAGATACAAAGAATATAAATAAAATCAACTGAATAAGTGAGTTTAACATGATTTTAGAGGTAAGAAAGAGGTGAAAAATTCACGAAAATTGGAAAGTCAACTTTAATAGTCAACTGCCAGCAAGCTACTTCAAGTTAACATTTTACTTGAGAATATGTAAACATCAATCCTGTTGCTATTGTTTGTTTTACCTCCAGAAGACAGTGGGATATAAATTAACAAAATATTAAATATTTTGAGCATTTGAGCCCTAGTAGTTTCTTTCATCTTAAAATTCAAAACGCTTTTTAGTGTATTTAACTGGAAAATTCTGCAATTCTCATTTAGGTAGCTGAAGAACTTGAGAACATTGTACTCCAAAGTCAAGATTTGGGCCCCCAGTTTTCACTTTCAGCCATGGTTCATTCTTCTACATCTTATTAAAATTATATCCACACAGATAAATTTTAATAACTGGATAATAGAATGGTAAAAGAAATGAATAGACCAAAAACACCTAAGTAAACAAAACAGAAATGATCATTATACAACTGTGATAATGACATTTTACTAATTTTCATGTTTACGGCAATCTATATCAAATTAATAAAGATTTATTTGTGGAATTTATTTACTCACAAAACCCTGTTCTCACAACTATTAGCATTTAAATAAATAATAAACTTAATAAATCTTTGAAGACCTATGAAAACCTCTTGTATAAATCTATTATATCCGGAATATATAAAGAACTCTCAAAACTCAACAGCAAGAATCAAACAATGCAATTTAAAAATGAGCCCAAAACATGAGTAGACATTTCATAACAGAGGATATACAGATGGCAAATAAGCACATGGAAAGTTGTCAACATTGTTAGCCACCAGGTAAATGAGAATTGAATCTATAATGAGATATCACTATGCATACACCAGAATGGTTAAACTAAAAAAATAGTGACAACACCAAATGCTGGTGGGGATTCACAGAAACTCTATCACTTACACATTGTTGGGTGGAAAGCTGAATTATATAGCTACTCTGGGAAAAAAAATTCTCAATTTTCATATAAAACTAAACATGCAAACATGTGACCCAGCAAATGTATTCCTGGGCTTTATTCCATTGAATGAAAACTTAAATTCATGCAAAACCTTGCACACAGGTGATCACTATATTTTTATTACTAGTTTCCAAAGCTGGTAACCTAGATGGCCTTTGACAGGTGAATGGTTACAACAGCTATGGTAATCCGTATCATGGACTACTCAACAATAAAAAGGAATAAACTACTGATCATAAAAAAGATTCTCTCTTTGAGCAAACTCTAGCCAGGCTCTTCTGAGTCCTCCTCTTGACCAAGCTTCAACTGAGGCCTATAAAGACTTGAACAAACACTAACACAGTTTCTAACAGCTTAAGGCCACATCCCTAGGATGGACCCTAGGACCCCTTAAAATGCCTATCTGAGAAACCTGAGGGCCACCAAATGAGTTCAATGTTTATTCCAGCCTGTTCCTACCTGAAGATGGAACCCCTGTCTCCCAGTCTCTGTGATAGGGTCAGAGCCTAACTTACATTAAGCCCCAGTTGGTAAACTCAAATGTCTTCACATGGACTAATTCCCCCTTGCAGCTTTTTCTAATTTTTCACTTCCCTGACTCTACCAATGTCCACTCACCCCACTCCCCACCCAATTCCTTCATTCTCCCTTTGAAACACACAGTCATCTTTGTACAAAGAGAAGTTCAGTTCTCTTTGGATCCTATTTCCTATTGCAAGAGTATATTACTGATTCAGATCTTTCCTTAGCACTTTAACTAATGTCCAGGTTTATTTATTTTTGACAGTACATATAACAGCCTGGATCAGTCTCCAGAAAATTACTTCGAGTGAAAAAAAAAAAAAACCCAATCCCAATTATTTTATAATTCCACCTGTATAACATTCTGGAAACAACACTAGAGATGGCACAGATTAAGGGTTTCCAGGAGTGAAGCAGAGGATGTGCTGAGGCTGTGTGGGAGGGAAGTGGGTATGATTATAAAAGGGCAACATCCTTGTGGTGATTGAATTGTCACATATCTTGACTATGTCAATGTCAATATACTGGCTCTGATATCATATGGCAGTTTTGCAAGTGCTACCATTGGTAAAAACTGGGCAAAGTGTACAAAGTATATTTTGTATTACTTTTTATAACTTTAAATCTATTTGCAATTAACTCAAAGTAAAAAGTATTAATTAAAAATACACTTATGGTAATTAGAAATCTTATAGAGCTATATGTTTAAAAAATTACAATAGGCCTTAAAATATCCTTGACATTTAACAGTATTTATATAAAACCCAAAGAGATAATTTCATTATATGTATGTTTTACAATTTCTCAGTGTGAAGTACTTTAAAAGAGCTGTTATTATACTCAGAACCTCTTACTGTAAATGTCAAGGAGCTTGGCTTTTTTGTCACTTAAGAGTTCAGAATATGATGTATATGAGCCACTCCTAAAGAGTTTGTATAATATGAAAATGTTTAGTAGTTGTGTAATACTGAGTATGTTAACTTGAATTCTCTGAACCTCCTTAACTAAATCAATAACAGGTGAGATATATGTACTTAGATTATAAGGTGGTTCTTTGTGGATAAAATGACAAGTTTCTAAGGCATACATGCCACCATATGGTAAAATAAAAACTAGGGGTTATAAGTATTATTTATAAATGAATTTTATTCATTTGAAAATGGAATACAGACTAGGATGCAATTAATTAACCATATTATGTCAAAAATTCATTAGCTATTAAAAATCAATCTTTCCTGTTCTTGGAAGAGATCATAGCACTTCTAATCTCCTGAAAGAATTCTCTGTAGCATGTTGTTAACTGCCTAATCAGTAAGCATTTCAAATAACTGCAAATGATATTTTACTCTACAGTCTATTACAATCAGTTACCATGTAGAAGGGCTCTACTGTGAACTGGCTCTATAGCTGAGTAAGAAATACACTTCTCTAACTTCTTTTATTCTTAAATCTACTCACTGGAGAAACTCAGTGTTGCAACGACACAACTCCTAAAGCTATTATTTCTCAATTACAACTTTTAATTACTCTTAGATAAATTAAAATCTTATTAGCAATGATACTGGATTCAAATGCAACTGACCAATTTGGAACCTTACAGATTTAAATTTGAATGGGAAAAAAAATAGAGTGGGCTTCCTTGTCATGTTCCAAATACTAAGGGAAAAGCTTTTAATTTTTCAACATTAAGCAGACTACTGTGAATCTGTCATATGTAACATTCATTATTTTGAGGTACATTTCTTCTATAACTAGTTCGTAGAGTGTTCTTGCTTCCCAAGGATAAAGCCCACTTGATCACGGTGAATGATTCATTTAATGTACTGTTGGATTTATTTGATAGTATTTTGTTGAGATTTTTGCAACTATGTTCATCAGGGATAGCCTGTAATTTTCTTTGCTATAGGGTCTTTGTCTGGTTTTGGTATCAGGGTAATGCTGGATTCATAAAATGAGTTTGGCAAGGCTCTCTTTCCTTCAATTTTTGGAAGGGTTTGTGGGACAACTGAATATCTATATGCAAAAAAATAAAACTGGATCCCTACCTTATACCAAACACAAAAATCAACTCAAAATGGATTAAAGACTTAAGTGTAACACCTGAAACCATAAAACTCCTAATATTATTCTTACTGTATGTATTGTGCCAGGTTCAGATTTGCTTTCAATATTTATTTAAATTAAGCCTATTAAAAAAAAGACAGACAACAGAGTTTGGTAACATGAATAGAAAACAAAAGGACAGGCAAGGAAGAGTTATGTTTAAGTAAATTGCTCCTTCCTCTACAATTTCGTAGTGCTAACTTATCCTTAACACACCAGAAATTGAAGTTTAGTATGGAAAAGAATGTAAAATATACTATGAATAATATTTATATTAATTACATGTAGAAATGATAATATTTAGGTATTTGAATTATATAAATCAATTCTTAGAATTTATTTTAAATACATATTTTATTTTTGAATGAAACCATCAGAAAATTTAAAATTACATACATGTCTTGCAAACTATTTCTATTGAGCAGTGCTGTCATAGTGTTTTATCCATATCCTTTGTAAACATTCATCTTACTGTAGGATGGTGAATTTTATGCATGTCTTCTAATATCTCACCAAGGAATGAACTCTTTGGAGTCACTGATCATAGCTTATTTATTATTCTCAAAGCACAGCCATATGTCTGGCTCATAGTGCACACTCAGTAAGGGGTGTTAAAGCAGTTTCTGATTATCTTCACTTTTCAAAATCACAAAATAAGTCCAAACACCCAGTAAAGCAATGAGTTCAGTTATATAAACAACTTTTAATGTATCTTTAAACAGTATCTTTCAAGAAATTAGACTCAAATTTTTAGATTTAACTACAGACTTCAGTTAAGTAGTTATTTCTACTCAAATGTTTCTACTTTTGCTGGATTGTACATATTAACTTCCACCACCACTATAACACACCCTATGGCCTTAATATTTTTAAAATTATTAGCCTAGATTTGGAGTAACTGTCACCCAAAAAGAGAAAAAGAATGCAAATCAAGACTGAGATGTACAGTAGATTGATTTTAGAGAACTATTTCGAACAAAATAGAAAGATATAAGCAACAGTAAACCATGTCTGGATTTGGCATTGTGAGTTTATACAAAAGCAATAAAACTATAGTTCATACAGAATATTGTAAATATCTTGTAATTCTGATAAAGTGTCGTGTGCAAAATGTTTTCATAAGAAACCTTATAACTGACTATCGTAGCTATAAAAATATGTGGATATATGTTTCACTTCTTATAAATTATTTTCATCATAATTTGCATATTAGGGAAAAAAGTTCAGTAGGTAGATAAATGAGTACAAGCCTTATTCAAAGTGAGGCTTACATATATTAAAAAGTTAAATTGTTCACTTCTCATAATAAAATCATATGATTTCAAAATATACATTGTAATATTCCTCAATTCAAAAAATATTTTTGCTTCATAAGGAAGTCTACCTTTAGTTTCCATATATTTATTTTCATAAATTGAAAGACTTTTTTATTTATGGGATATTAAACAGTGTCAAAACTTATGTAAACTGCCTAAACCCCCAAAAATACAACTTTGCAATTTGGTAGATGAAATAATTTTTCTTGAAATGAAATACATTCAGAAATATAGCAGGCTCTTTTAAAGTACTTTCATATTATGAATCAAAGTAACTCTTAAATCTGTCTTCATAATTTCACAATTCATCACTGCAGAAATAAGGTGAAATCAATATTGTGGTGGCAGCAAACAGCACAGGAAATCAGAGAGAAGCAAACAGAAGCTGAGATCTTCAACGTTTATGTGATTGACAGCATCCTGCAAAATAGCTAATCATCCTGACAAGACTCTATTTCATGAAAATGAGTTGTTAGATTGAGAGCTGTCAGGATCGATAAATGTGCATTTTAAATTTATAGTCAAACTAATTCATGTACAATTTGTTTAAAATTATTTCCTTCTCATATATTCTGTGTCCTTCATTTAACAGCATTACTGGGTTATAATAAATGGTTCTGGGTTGAAACACATTTGTGCTACTAATAGACAACATTATGGTTGTACTCAACTAATAAATTAGCTATTTAATCTTCTAAGCATTGGCTTCTAAGAGATAATCAATATGATTCTAATTTATTCATTAAGTGTTATCAAAATCAGCATTATTATGAAATTTAAGACATTCATCTGGGTATGTCCAATGTCTAGAAAACAGGATATGCTCAATAAATCTTTGTGGATTTAATGGATAACAAATCTCAAAATAGTTATTAGCATCTTTAACCTAATATCTACACAGCAATTTACTTCTCACCTGTTAGTTAAGGTATAACAGGCCCTGGAATATGACAATATTTACCTCTGCTTTCTTAATATCTGGCAAATTCCCCAATTAATATGTTTCCTTAGCACAGCATCTTACTGTGGGACTCTCCCTAAAACACAGAATCACTGTTATACATGAGTTGTTTCCAACCAGCAGTGTTTTTTCATCTTCTACTGAAATGTATCTTTCCACAAATCTGTTGTTATTGATTCAGAGTCTCTGACAGACTAACACACTCGTACAGCATAATCAGGTTTATAAACTATACTCATGATTGTGTCATTAAGACCTGTCACTAATTTTTTTTCAAACTTACAATTTCCTGATTAAAGAGAGGAACACTTGCAGAATTCAAAGAAAAGGACTCTAAACTTCTCAAACCAGGTATTAGATAACAGAAATCATGTAACTGAAATGAATCTGATATTGCTAAAAATCTTCTGTAAAAATGACATTACTTATATGTGGAATCTAAAAGAAAAAGACTAATGAACTTATTTATAAAACAGAAACAGACTCACAAACATAGAAAACAAACTTATGGTTACCAGGGGGAAAGAGGGTGGGGAAGGGATAAATTGGGAGTTTGAGATTTGCAGATACTAACTACTATATATAAAATAGATAAACAACAAATTTATACTGCATAGCACTGGGAACTATATTCAATATCTTATAGTTACCTATAATGAAAAAGAATATGAAAGCAAATATGCGTCTGTGTGTGTATATATATATATACACACACACATATATATATATCTGACTGAACTATTATGCTGTACACCATAAATTTACACAATATTGTAAACTGACTATACTTCAATAAAAAACAAACAAAAAAGACTCCTAGATCAGATTTCTAGACAAACTCATGAAGTGACAAGACAAAATTTTAACAGTTGACAATGCAGCATCTGTCTGGTTTTACCACATGTAAAAAGAAATACACCCCCTGGCAAGCATCACTTAAATTAGTATAAATGTTTAAATTATATATGTTTTGATCTTGTTTTGACTTGTTTTCACTTCTGTGAGACAGAAGAGCTAGACAGGATTTTTTTTTTAAGTTAAAATTTGCAGCATCAAGCAATAATAGAAATCTTGGGTTAATTTTAAGATGACATGGTTTCTGGTTTATAGGTGTGTTAACTTGCTCAGGCTGCCATAACAAAACAGGACAAATTGGTGACATGGAAACAAGTGTACTGTCTTAGCCTGGAGTCCAGAAGTGCAAGATCAAGGTATTGGGAGGCTTGGTTCCTTCTGAGGGCTGTAGTGGACAAGCTTCTGGAGGTTAGCCAACAATCTGTGGTATTCATTGTCTTGTAGATGATACAGCACCTGATCTCCACCTTCATCTTCACGTGGAATTCCCTGTGTGGGTGCCTGTGTCCAAGTTTCCCCTCTTTATAAGGATACAAGCCATCTGCATTAGGGGCTTACCCTACTGCAGTATCACTTCATCTTAACATCTAATTAAATCTACAATAACCCTATTTCCAAATAAGGTCAGATTCTCAGGTACTAGTGATTAGGACTTCATACGAATTTTGGAGGGACACAACTCATCTCTTAACAACATAAAATCTGGATAGATCTGAATTTTGTCTACTTTCTTTAAGTCAAATTTACTAAGATAAATGGGAGAAAAAAAACACAAAAATTTGCTTTGATGTATGACTTGAATTAGGTGCTTTGTCTCCCTAACAGTCCTGTTTTCAATTATTGTGAAAGTATTTTTAAAACTGCACCCTTCATTGAAAAAAGCAACTATAATGTTTGACATTTGGATAATAGACATTTTTCTCTTTTGACGAGATAAACAGCTAGCTTCTTCATACAAGCAAGACACTTCTGAGTGCAAAACACTCAGGAATTAATAGCAGGTTTTGATGACAGATGAGGGACAAAACCACATTGACACTGGTCTCAGATAGCTGCTAACTGGAGTGTTCTAGCTATTTTAAAATCTATTTCATTATAATTTATCCACAAATCCATGCAAGAGATATATTCACAAATTTTGTATCAATACCTGCATTTGGTTTTTATCATTGTATTTGTAGGATCACGTATACTAAGACTGATCTTTTACATTCTCTTGCTGTTCTTTACTAACATTGACACATGTTCTCCCCCATGTGACTACTGGATCCTCAGTAGCAAGGTACATATTATCTATCTGAACTGCCTTTACAATTTTTTATAATCACAGATCCTAAAACTGTCCTGGAAATAGTAAAATGAAGGGTTATTTGAGTTATCATCCATTTATCCAGATTATTCCAAGGCATGTCTTCCCTTTGAAGCAGGTTCCTCAATATAATATCCTCAAGATTGAAAACAGTTAACTGTTCACTTCCCTCTGACTTCAATAGGAGTATGAGAGGGTTAAGTCACCTTTATTAAAATAAGCATGTCCCATGACTTTTAATCTCTTTCAATCTAATTCATTTTACTCCTTTTTTGTATATAATATAATAATGATAAATTTTCATATTTATTTATTCTTGTAGTAGAGAGTCTGACTTCATATTTTTTTTGATGTTTGATTGTCATCATCTTTTAAGTCTAACACTTTCTTCTTCACCATCTGTCCCCAGTTTGAGAAAGCTGATAAGAAGCTCTCTCATTTGGCACCAGCAGAAAGTTTAAAGCATGTTCAAGAACCATTTCTACACCACCCCTTAATTACTATAAAAACAAAACAAAACAAAGCAAAAATCAAGCCAGTCTTCTTTTCTAGCTCCCTCAATTCATTTGGAACCAGCCTGGGGGCCCTATTTTCTCCCAAGAGTAACAAACATTTTCTTAACCTCTTTGTGATTATGTGAGTACCAACATCTAAGTCATTCTGAGTCTTGAGTGGGGATCCATCCTGGGCCTGCAGCTACAACTCTGCTTTATGTGGCTATATTAAATATCTACAGGGGAATAACTACGCATTTTGGTCTGTAAAATCTTTATTAATGTCTTTATTAAATCGTGATGTTCTAACTAATAAAAATAATCTACATAGGGCCTTGGATTAATAGAGCAAAGTAGAGGGAATAAGAGACGTTTCCCTATGATGAGTATAGATACATGTTTTCATTGGTTTATTTTTAGCTTTGGGGGTTCTGAGTACCATCTAGATTTCCTTTGTAACTAATTTCTGGAAAAGTAATAACTTTAAGCTTGACAAATATACTTAACTCACTTCTAAGCAAGGAAGAAGCAAACACCATGTTTCTCTGAGCAAATAACTTTACAAATGATGTGTGGGACAGTTTCTAACACTTTGTGTACAGTTATTCTCAACTATACATTCAGTAATGTCATGCTGGTAACAGCTTGCTTTCAACTGTAATGGAAGTATTTACACTATGAAAATTGGCAAATTCTACAAATCAGGACTTTTTTTTTTTTTGATAGTACAGTCAGATAATAGAAACAGGAACACAGACAACAGATGAATGATTTAATACTGATTTCAACAGCAGTGAGAGTCTACTAGCTGCTAACTATAGTACTTCAGTTATTGTCACAGCAATTGAATCAAAATTTGCTAATAAATCAAAGTAAGATAAGAGATATACTAACAAATTTTACTTCAATGGATGCATTTGGTCTTTATCCTCATAATGCAACATTAAACTTCATCAGTATACAAGTAGAAAAAGAGAACAGACTGAAAATACATTAGAGTCAAATGTTATTTTCCTTACATCAACATGAGTTTATTGGCTAGAAAACAATTTTCTAAAAGGTAGATAAACTTTTCAGTGAATAGCTCTTACTTAAGACTATATATTGAAGTAGCCTAAAGAGCAATTTACCATTGTGTGGGACCCCCATTAGAAAAATACATTATAACCTCTGGGAGCAGAAGCCCAAGAGATTCTCTAATAGAAACTAATTCTGAAAATTACAGGTTTCTCTACCAGCAATAAGACTACTCTTCATTTCTTACAACTCAAATTCAACCTCCTGAATCTCTTTCACTAAGAAGATCTTCCTCTGATAAGAAGGGACAGCCACACCTGTGGCATTGACCAAAGACACAAATTTGCAGAATATTTCTGGCTAGTCATTGAGTAACAGATGTTACAGCCAGATTGCCAGGTCATTCTCACACATTCATGTAAATAACAAACTACTGAACACAAAACATTACTTTGTAAACTATGACATCGCTTGATTAATCTTATGTATGTTAATATCACTTAATAGAGCAAGTGATAGTAATTTATTAAATGTTTATATAGAGATCTATATAAGAGGTCCCTTGAAACAATTAGCATCTTAAGAGAAAAATGGTTATAATTAGAAAGGAAAACTAGCAGAAAAGTTTGAGACGTTCAATGAATATGAAGAAGTCAATAAAGATACTTTTTCAAAAGAATTAAAGATCTACGCTATTGCAATTTTGTTTTGGATCTTTACCAAATACGAATATATAATAAAATTTGATGATGAATAAAATATATATAATATCATGAATACGTTATGGGTGGCTATTTATAATTTGTAAAATTATTGTTTATCATAAGGCAGTTTAATGAAAGAGAATTCTTAGAGCAACCTACTATATGTCTCAAGGACTGTCTAATACATGCAACATATATTAATAGTACACAATAATTTTTTAATTGACTCATATTAGGAAATAATCTCAGAGTGCAGATGCTTATGTTGACCCAGCTAGTAACAGGCATAACTAGATTTGAATTTAAATTGCTCAATTGTAAAATGCATGGCTTTCTTCTAAACCTTAGTCCTTGATGAGACTAGCACCACAGTCCTTTCTGCTTTTTTTTTTTCATAACTACTAGGAATAGCTATACTCAATGGCCTCATTAATTTCAACTCCATGCAGAGCTTTTGCTCATTTATTTATTCAGCAAATATTTTCTGAGTGACTTCTATGTGCTGCAATAGATGTTGCAGATTCAAAGGTGAATAAACAAGATGAATAAAAAGTTGCTGTCCTCATTGAAGTGGGAGACTAGTCATTTATTGAAGCTATTTTTTTAGTATTTTAGGGTTCCTTACATTCAAAAGTAATTAAGGAAGAGTTTAAACCCAGATAGGTTTAATGAAGCAGCTTTATTTTTCTGTTTGTTCCTCCTTCCCTGCAGCCAGTGGGTAATCCTGTTAGGGGAGGAGGGAGCGGCTGGATGCTGTAGCTTTTGATGATTGATACCAGAATGAGAAGAAATATTTGACTGGAGAATTCCTATGCAGGCCTACCTTAAAGATATTGTGGGTTCTGTTCCAGACCATGGCAATAAAGCAAATATCACAATATAGGAAGTCATACAAATTTGCTGGTTTCCCAGTGCAGAGGAGAGTTTTGTTTACACTATACTGTAGTCTAGTAAGTGTGTATTATTTCTAGAAACAATGTACATACCTTAATTAAAACAAACTTTATTGCTAAAAAGTGATAATTGCCATCTGAGCTTTCAGCGAGTCATTATCTTTTTGCTGGTGGAGGTTCTTGGCTCGAGGTTGATGGCTGCTGACTGATCAGGGTGGTGGTTCCTCAAGTTTGGGGCTTCTGTGAAAATTTACTTAAGACAACAGTGAAGTTCTCCACATTGATGGACTCTTCCTTTCAAGAACGATTTCCCTGTAGCATGCAATCCTGTTTGATACAGCATTTTACCCACAGTAGAACTTCTTTCAAAATTAGAGTTAATCCTCTCAAATCCTGCTCCTTTCCTGACTAAGCTTATGTAATATTCTAAATTCTTTGTTATCATTCAAAAATCTTTGCAGCATCTTCACCAGGAGTAGATATCATTTTAAGAAACCATTTTCTTTGCTCAGCCATAAGAAAAAACTCATCTGTTAGTTTTGTCATGAGATTGTAACAAGTCAGAGATTTTCATGCTCCACTTCTAATTCTAACTCTCTTGCTATTTCCACTACATCTGCAGTTACTTCCTCCACTGAAGTCTTGTACCCCTCAAAGACATCCATGAGTGTTGAAATCAACTTCTTTCAAACTCCTGTTAATATTGGTATTTTGATCTTTTTCCATGCATTACAAATGTTCTTCATGGCATCTAGAATGGTGAATCCTTTCCAGAAGGTTTTCAATTAACTTTGTCTAGATTCATCAGAGAAATCACTATGGCAGCTATAGACTTACAAAACGTATTTCTTAAATACTAAAACTTGAAAGTGGAAATCACTCCCTGATCCATGGGCTACAGAACGCATGTTGTGTTACAAGCTATGAAAAGAGCATTCATCTCCTTGTATACCTCCATCAGAGCTCTTGGATGACCAGGTGCATTGTCAATGAGCAGTAATATTTTGAATGGAAACTTTTTTTTTCCCCCTGAGCACTAGGTTTCAATAGTGGGCTTTAGTAAACCATGTAGTAAAAAATACGCTGTCGTCCAGGTTTGTTGTTCCATTTATAGAGCACAGGGTAGATTTAGCACAATTTTTAAGGGGACCTAGGATTTTCAGAATGTTAAGTAAGCACTGGCTACAACTTTAACTCATCAACTGTGTTAACCCCTAGCAAGAGAGTCAGCCTGTCCTTTGAAGCTCTGAAGCCAGGGGCTGACTTCTCTCTAGCTACAGAAGTCCTAGATGGCATCTTCTTCCAATATAGGGCTGTTTGATCTACATTGAAAAATCTCTTGTTTAGTATGGACACCTTCACTAATGATCTGAGCTAGATCTTCAGAGTAACTTGCAGCAGCTTCTACATTAGTACTTTCTGCTTCACCTGACACTTCTGTATTATGGAGATGACTTATTTTCTTAAACCTCCTGAACCAACCTCTGCTAGCTTCACTGTTCTTCTGCAGCTTCCTCACCTCTCGCACCCCTCACAGAACTGAAGACAGTTAGGGCCTTGCTCTGGATTAGGCTCTGGCTTAAGGGAATATTGTGGCTGGTTTGATCTTCTATACAGACCACTAACACTTTCTCTATATCAGTAACAAGGCTGTTTCACGTTCTTATCATTTATATGTCCACTAGAGTAGTACTTTTAATTTCCTTCAAGAAATTGTCCTTTGTGTTAACAACTTGGCTAACTGGTGCCAGACGCCTAGCTTTTTGGCCTATTGGGCTTTTGACATACCTTCCAAGCTTAATCAAATTTTTAGCTTTTATTTAAAGTGAGAGAGGAGCAACTCTCCCTTTCACTTGAACATTTAGAGGCCATTATAGGGTTATTAATTGGCCTAATTTCAGCACTGTGGTGTCTCAGGAAATAGGGAGGCAGAGAGAGGGAGAGACCGGAAACCAGTAGATGGAGCAGTGAGAACGCCAACGGTACTTATCGATTGAGTTCACTATCTTATATGACACCACAAAACATTTATAATAGCAACATCAAAGGCCACTAATCAATCACAGATAACCATAACTAATATAAAAATAATTAAAGAGTTTGAAATATTCTGAGAATTACCAAAATGTGACACAGACATAAAGTGAGCAAATGCTGTTAAAAAAATGGCACCTAGATTTGCTGACACAGGGTTGCCAGAAAACGTTGATTGGTAAAAGCATAATAATCTACAAAGTGTAATAAAGCAAAGAGCAATAAAATGAGGTTTGCTTGTACATCTGTCTTTCTACAGCTCCACCAGCAGGATAAAACCTCCGTGTTAAAAAGCCCCCTCCATAACACCCACACCACAGCTGTTTCCTTCATCAGAATTCTAGTTCATATTCTTCCTGCCATTACTTGACTTGCCCTCTCATGATGGATCATGATGCTTCAAGAAAATGGAACTAACCATCATTTTGGAATCTTATCATTTTTTCAAGGTTTCTTGGAAGACTAATTTAGCAATTCCTAAAAATCTCCTTTCTCAGTCACAAAGCTAATGAATCTGTACTGAAGTAGATTCTCAAAAAGTGGAATGTGATTCTCATAGACATATAGAAAACACACGTGAAATATTTGAAATATCATTAATGAGAAAAATGGTAATATGGTAAAGATGCTTCTAAGAACAATTAAGAAATTGGTATTTACAGGTATTTAAAAATATGTTAGAATAAGACTCCAAGGTTAGAAACAGAACTGAGTAATGCCCTATAGGGCAACAGAACCATAACAGTTGGGATCAACTTTCCTACCAGATAGAAATCTACAAGCTAACATTTAACTTCATAGTGTCTAGGACATAATCAATCAGAAGAAAGCCAAGTGAAAGCAGATAAATTATCCCAGAGAATTAAATAATATTGGAGGAAGCCTATTAAAATATGCCCTAGGATGGGAATGAAAGAACATGATGTAACCTTGTTTGTCTTATTTCCAAAACTTGGACAATCTTCCCTAACACTTCACACAAAATTAGTATCTATCCCTATTGTATTCAGAAATAGACCCAAACATTATGAACTATTTAAAAAAAAAAAACAAACAGTGATGTTAAAATTCACCAGACTACACATGGCATGTCAGGTACCTTGCTCTTAAAAGGTCAAATATAATGCAATCAAATATTTGGAATCCCAACATTGCTTATGATACCATTTGCAATATGTATTATGTCTTCCTACATTGTTAGACAAATCATGAAATCAATGAGCTCATCTACACGTTATAAAAAATCTACACTAAAATAGCTATATCACATTTTAATTGATTTCTACTTGTCACCAGTCTTTCTTGAGGCTTTTAAGATGTCAAGTGGATATATTTATTTCATATTCAATTATATGTCAGTAAACAAATTTTGAGCTTTAAAACATCAAAATGTGAAACTGATGAATATCCTTTATCCTCCAATTTTCTAACACACTTGCATCCCTGTTACATAATTTATATGTTGCACACTTTCCTTTTAAATGATTGCTACTGTATTCACTGAAAAACAACACATTATTCAAATTTTGTCAGTTCTAGTTCCCACTGAACAGTTTTAATGTGCTTAATCTCTACTGCTGTAGCACAAAGGGTTGTCTAAATACATATTTGAAAATATCTGTCTTTAAATTTAAAGAAGGTCTTGATTTACTCCACTTTAAAATTAGAAAAGAAAACATGCAAATATCAACATCATTTTCATATCTACTCTTCTCTGCATTTTTCCTAACAAATGAGAGTCTCCATGTGGTCAAAAACGCTAGGCAACAAGCATTTGAAAAAAGCACTCCTCTGTCTCTTCTTTCCTCTTTTGCCTGGAGAGAGGAAACGGTGAAGAAATCTGAAATTGGCAACTCCAGGTAGTTGTATATTAATGCTTTCTCTTAGTTAGGCTCCAGGTTTGAGTTTCTAATTTTGCAGTAGAAATTTCATTTCTATTTCTCACTATCAGATCAACTTCAACTTATCTAACATGAGACACATCAACTTTTTTCCACAGCATTATCCTTTACTGAAACTGCAGTTTTTTTCAACATAACCCCTGCTTTTGTTTCCCAAGAACCCATCAGCAGAGTCCAGATTAATTCTTTTTTTAAAGACATGAACCATTGTTGACAATATCCTCCCTAACTGTCATATGCTGGTCTCTCTAAAGTCACAGCTATTTTATTTTTTCAGCTACTTTTTAAAATAAAAATGGACTTTTTCTGTTCTGTCCTTTTCTATGGGCTCCTTAACATTCTTTCCACCTGACCCCAAACTCTCAGATGTTTTTCTTTGGATGATTCAGTATCTACACAATATTTTAAGCTAAGCTAACAGTGACTAGAAATCATTGTTTAAACAAATACCTTTGTATGCAGTGAAGTCACACTGAAAGACAAAACCAGAAAGGAGAAAGACAGCAACATATCCCAGGGAATAAGAGATGGAAAAAGAAACCGCTGATATGTTTTCACATTAAGAGAAATACAGGGTTTTTTTTTTGAATAATTGTCTTGTTAACATAATTCTGTGCTATCATTTTTGTTCTTGCTTAAATTATGTGCATAGTTGTTTCTTTACTGTGCATCCTACATTGGCACAGCCACTAGTGAACACCTGCCCCTTATAACCATTAATGTGTTTTCATTATTATTAGAGCACTCCTGACCCTGTAATAAATTGATGTTTATTAAAATGTATTCTTCGGAGTTCCTACGCTTGTAACATCAAAGCCCTGCAGCAGACCTGAAGACACAACATATGTGTGCTTTATTTTTCTATTTGTTCTACCTTTAAAAAATATGGTTCTAGTTTTAAATACACCCTGAAGCTCTGTGGCTTTTGAGAAATCCAGGGACCTGAAGACCTCATAATGATAAAAGTATACTTGAATCAACTATCACAATTGAATTCAAAATTAGAAAATATCACAAAAAATGATAACTTGAGAAAAAGCTGATATCCAGGATCTGACAACCTTCCCTTATCAAGAACTACACAGCTCAAGCCCGATGATCTCAGTCCCCAGGATCACAGATGACTTCCACCTTGCCTTCTACCTCAGGATTCAGCTCACAATGCAAACCTCCTAGGTTAAGTCACAATACATTGCTCAGTTTTATCTGAATACTGAGTGGTGGAACTATTCTACTCTCATAGTATTCACAATAGATAAATACTCCCTATATAGTACAGATTTAAGTAATTCCACCCCCACCCCTTTCTAGGCTACAACAGGTCTTTTTATGTGTAAGAATTCTCACATTATGATTAGAAAGCTTTTCCCTCCTCCCTCCTTGTCATCCTCTTTCCTTCCTGTAATATGCATACTACTGATTGCCTTTCTATTTATTTTGATGTATTTCCTTCAAAAGCTAACCCAAGATGAACATCAACCCCGTGTTTTTGAAGTAATGGTTTTTATCACTGCCACCCACAGTCACTCAACTAGAAATCTGAGAGGCATTGTTTCTTCTTAATAAAAATAGGAGTGATCATGCTATTTATACCAATATCATAACCATTATCATTTCTTGACCATCTACTATGCAATTATTCAAAGAGTATTGTAATATCCTAAAACTTTAGTCCAAGATATGTTTCAAGTTGATAAAATTTTTCAAAAGTATATACTTGACACCTTCAGGCAGTGCCTCAGAAAGAAATTAGATGGCTTAATAAGATGCCTCCAAATAAATTGGAATTTTCTATTGCAATCCCATACCACTATATGCAAATTGATATTCAATAATGTTTCTGCATAGTGGTCACTGACTAATATTCTGTTTTCCAAAGTGCGTTTTCACCTGTTTCTCTCAATCTTCAGAATTAATTTGATCTTTTAAAGCTTGAAGTAAGGATATTTAGAGATTCTATACTGTATATCTTAACTTTTAAATATTTAATGACAAATGGCATCTTAATATTTAATTTTTTCAAAGCATAGCTCCAATAACCTATGTTACATGACAAAGGAAACATGAGTTGAGTGCCATTTGTGGCCCAGGTACTATAGTTTATGCTTTACAGATATTAACTTATTAAATTCTCACATCCCCATGCATTGGGTACCATCTTTAGATTCATTATATAGAGCAGGGAACTGAGGCATGGCAAGGTTAAATACTTGCCCAACACTACACAGGCAGTCAAACTGCAGAGCTTATATTCTTAAATAAGCTTCCAGACATGCATAAGGTTAAAGTAAAAAGTGATGACTGAATGACACAGCTTAGATCATGACTTAGTTTACTCTTCCATGCATGGCCAGTTTGTGAGCTGGGGCAGATCACCTTCTGTGAGCTTCACATTTAAAAATAAATGCATATTCATTTTTAATCTTTAGGCAAATTTTTGATGGACTGAATTTTGGTGACTCTAGAAATATAATGAAGAGCCCATCAAAAGTTTTAAGAAGAAAGGTGCAGTGAATAGACTGGGTTCCCTACTTCATAAAATATGATGCCTCTGTCTTCTCTAGTCATTAAGATGAGATGGGAATGAAGCATACTGAAGAAGAGAATGAAACAATTGATAAAAGGAGAGATCCCAGGGTTGGGCTTGCAGTAGAGAATGAAAAAGAGAGGGAAAAGTTTTCACCTTTGTATTTCATAAAATCCAAATGACTGTGCTATATAAGAAAATGTCCTTTAGGCTGCAGTTCACTGTGGGCTCTCAGGAGGCATGGGCCCAGAATGGATATACATGAGAAATAATTCTAGACTTATTCAAAAAAATAAAAAGAAAGATGCAACTTTCAAATGTTTCTAAGGAAATATGACAGAGTATTGTTCAAGGACAGGCTTTCCTGATCAACTTAATTCACCATTTTATTTCACATATCAGAGTCTAGTATTTCCCCCAAATATTACTGAATGAGATAGCATGTTATTTGAACTGAATTATCTGATTATTACACCTCATGAAGTGGCATATCATGCTTGAACTCATAGAGAAGGCAAAGACACAAGCTACAAAGTTTTATACCTACAGAAGTCTTTTTTTTCTTCTAGTTTTATTAAGATATAACTGATATACAGTGCTGTAAAGTTTAAGGCACACAGCACTATGATTTGACTAACTTACATCATGAAATGATTACCACCGTAAGTGTGGTGAGTATCCAACATCTCATAAAGATACAAAATAAAAAAAATAAAATAAAATTTTTCCTTGGGATAAGCAATCAGGATTTTCTCTCTTAAAGACTTTCATATATAATGTACAGCGGAGTTAATTATATTCACACCGACAGAATTCTATATTGTATTTAAAGTACCTAAATATGATGTTCGTGGAATTGCTGTTGTGTAACATAAATCTTGAGTTATGATACGTTTTTGTGATCACATATGTATCCAACTGCCTGTATTAGACCAGAAAACTGATTATTAAAGGGAATTTACCTTATTTATTCATTTCTTTTGTATGTCTACCTAGGATTTGGCATAAGGCCTTGCAGAGAATGGGTGCCTAATAAATATTTGTTAGCTGATAAGCTGTGAGAAGTTTAGAAATATTTGACTTTGTAACTAAAGACTAAGAAGGATGCATCTCATTACTGTGCTTTTGAAGCAATCTAAATGTAGAATATCATTTACACTAATACACTTTCAAACATTCTTCTGGGAACCCCTGCTGTTCTAATCAAGAAAGTCAACATTAAGAAAGAAAAAAAAAAAATCAAAGATCTAGGTATACTGACTCTGGTGTAACTTTATCTCTGGGGATTTCTTCTGTCATTTAACCTAATTAAACCTAGTAGTCTTATGATCATATTAAAAGTTCTCCTAGTGGAGAGAGGAAAGTAATCAACATCTTCTTGCTATTTTTCAAAAAAAAAAAATAGATTAAGTTAAGCTAAGCTATCACTAAGATAACATTAAGGTGTTGCCTGGTTTTCATTTAACACCCTGCTAATCACTGCACACACGTGGACATATCTTTTAGATTTTCATTCATTAAAATGTTTCTGCATTAAAAAAAAAATTAAAAAAATCTGATATATCAAGATAATTACCAACCATGGCTTTACTTTGAATCAATGTTCTTTAAATTTTCTGAATCTGCTAAAAATCTATCAACAGATTTTTCAATAAAGCAAGGCTGAAGTCAAATGCTCTTTAAAGCAGCAAGGTGACATCATTCATTTACATCCATACATTCATTCATTCATTTTAATTACATTTTTCTTTTTGCCAAATGATGTTCAGGAGGGATTCAAAGTGATTCCATGCTAGTAGCAAGATCTAAGATCTTATTACAATGACCTCCCTCAAAAATAGAGTTAAAGAAGTGACTTGTCTAACCCACAGGTAGAAGAAAGTGTTCACTGTAGGATATTAAGTATCCTAATGCATTAATTTATCTTTACTAGGCTGCAATATATGAGTCACAATAATCTGAGATGGGACAATGGTACAAACTTTGAAGAGTTTCTAAAATTATTTCCTTGTCAATCAAGCAGTATTGAGAGATATCATAAAATTGTCAGGCTGCTTAATGCTAAATGAAATACTGGATTCTTTCACAAATAGGATTTATATTAAATGTGTGATAGTGAAGGAAGTAGAACAGTAAAACAGCTGCTATGTTTTTTACCTGAAAAATTGAACTATTCACATTTTTAACTGTCTTTCCTCCAAATTTTTCTCTAACATTAGATAAAATAAAGCTGTATCTTCTAGATTTAGAAAAATTACATTATCTGATTTTGTTTCTTTCTTATTATTAGGAAAGTTTTCTTGGTAATAAAAAATTTGTGCCACCCTTTATTATAATTTTATACTCAATCTTCACCATACAGAAAAGAAGAGGAGCATTTTCCAACACAAAATTGAAAGAGTATTGAGCACTGTGGATGTTTTAATTTGATGAATCTTTTCTCAAACATAAACACACACACACACACACACACACACACACACACACAAACTAAACTGTTTAATCAGAGAAGAAAATGGAAACTTTGCATGTAAATCAGAGTAGAGGTCATTTTCTTACAGGGAAAGATCAAGTCTCAAACATCTTAAGAAATATTAGATATATCTTATAGCACATGACTCAACCAAACCTGGAACCACAAAACTTACAGGGAAAAAGAGAAATCTCTCTCAAATACTGTAAACATACTATAATTAGAAAAAGAAAAAAAGTATTGTCTTCAAAGAAATGGCAGTTAGGTTTCTCTAAATACGCCAGAGCCTGACTAATTTTTTTCACATTTTCACAAGAGTTGGTTAACATAGGTACAGTGTCCTTTTCTCCTTTGTAGATCAAATTTATTCGGCAATTTTCTCTTAAGAATTCCAGATGCTGATCAAAAGCTGATGACACAACTAATTTTAGAGATTTTGAAAACCACAGAACAAAATGGCAAATCTAAATGAACAATAAAATTGTGGAAAAAATAAGGGGAGAAAAAAAATAAAAATGGGATGGTCCAAAGGAATACAATATTTAACATTTCAAACCACTGATCATCAACCCTGTTGACAACTCAGAATGTATCCAATTATCTTTCCTTTTCTCAAAATAAATTCAATTTTAATTCACATTAATTGAAAGCAAAGATGAGTGGGAAGATGTAGTAGTGAAGATGGAGAATAGGCCAGAGGAAAAATGGTCCATGAAACCAAATGAACCATTAAAGAAGACTACAATGATGTAAACCGCACAGGAACAATACAAAATCAATCACTGCAGTCAGTCTAAACTTGGGTCACTCTAAGTCACTCCAGTTGTTTCATGGTAGAAAGAGAACTGGGAGGAAGGTATGAATTCCTAAAAATGTGGAAAAATAAGAAGGATGCTTATTTTTTAATATGTAATTTTAACTACTGGGAAAAGCAGAATATAAAGGGTATTTTTAAAAAATTACTTTGAATCGTAAATATATATATGTACATATGTAAGATTTTTATCAGTATCTATCATCCCTTTATTTTCCCCCTCACTTTCTTTTAACACTTAATATTTTATCATACCAGAAAGGGATGGAAATGATGCAACAAACCTACTAAAGCTAGAAGAAAGTTTTTAAATTTAAGTAATAAAATAAGTTTTTGTAAAGAGAAAAATCTATGAACATTATCTCTTCAGGCAAAGTATCCTCATAAGGTACTAAGTGGCCATTTGTAACTCTCAGTGTGAATGTACACTAGATATATCACTCACGTCACAAGCAAAATGATGACCCTGCAAGATTTTTCTTATTAGATTATATTCAGAACCAAAATTGATTTTGACATGGAAGAGAAATGTACATGGAGGGAAGAAAAGTGCACAACTGATCTTAAGAAATAAGAAACATTATTTTTTCACAATCTGGTATTTCTGACTGCTAGTGGCAGTATTTGTTCTGATAATGAGTTAGTGAAATAACATATTATATTACTTATACAGACACCATTTCTTATTGTCTCTATGTCATGAATAATTACCCATTTATATAAATGGAAGATGCATTTAGCTTTTTATTTTAAGAATATGTGATTCCACCTAGAAATAGACATTATTATAAATTACAAACTATCGGTAAGAACATCATTTATCATTGTATAAGCTTAATACAGAGAATGTTTTACAAGAGGGAAATGTAAATTCAAATAATTTAAAATATACATGGCATAATAGAGGCTTTGTTTACAAAAACAGCACATCAATAAAAAAAGTAATAGAGGATGTTATTGGTCCCAACTTCTCTGTAGTTTAAAATAGCAGAATATTTTCTATGACTGGACATTATGCAGACAATGGAGGGAAGACATACAGTTTTACTCATTTATATATTTATTCATTTAATTATTTTTATTGATAGCATTAATTGAACTCTCATATTGTCCTAGGAATAGTGCTAGGCACTGGGAGACAGTGTTATATCAGCTCTGGTCTGCTGAGAAACAGATAGAAAGAGGAATTAGAAGGGCAAGAAATTTATTGGGAGAAAAACACCAGAGAAGGATGAATGAGAAAGAATGCAGAAGGCAGGGAAAGTTTTCAATGTGTGATGCAGGTCTGATATCTGTGAAAGGAAGAAAAAGGAGGAAAACTGAAGAGGAAATGAATCAGAATGCCGTGCAGTTCTGAGGGAAAAAAAAATCTCAGGAAACCTGATAGAGAGCCTCAGAACAAAGACTGCCCATTAGAGGAACCCTGCTCAGGCAGGAATGGCCTGGCTCTGGTTCACATGGTCTTCAGTCACTGGTGAGGAGCAGCCTAGGGAGAAAATGGCTTTGAAACAGATGCCACAGTGGATCCCAGAGTTGCAGAAGCTGGAAGGTTCTCCTTGAAGGCATATAAGACAGGAGCCTCTCCATGGTCTCCAGAGATGTCAATAATACAATTTCTACTCACAAGTTCACAGTATAGAAAGGGCAGCAGATATATAATTAGATCATAAAATGAGTATAATAAACATTATAGTTGGATATAGTAAAAATACATGGAAAGGAAGCCTAAAACAGATGAAAGGGGTGGACGGGATATTTTTGAAAAGTCTTTTGCTAAGGGAAGGGAAAGACTTTGACAAACAGCACCAACGTTATATATAAAGGCTGAAGCATATAAAAGAGGGAGGTGAATTTTATGAATGACATTGTTTTTCAACTTTGTATGACTAAAGTAAAAATCATTAAAGATGAATGATGGTCACAGATATATTTTTATTCCTTCCACTGAGAGGTAGAACCTATTTTCCTCCCTTTGAAGATGGACTGCTCTTACTGGTTTTTTGATCAATAGAATGTAAATGTGACAGTGGAATTTTTGAGGCTAGGTCTTACAAATCATTGCAGCAGATTCATCCAGTCCTCTTGAAATGTTCCCTCTTGGTGAAGCCAGACACTTTGAGTGATCCTGCTACCTAGGTATTACAATGAATGAGGAAGCATAAAATAATAATGTAAGGATAATGGGGGAGAAAAAGAGAGAGAGAGAGAGAAAGGGATCTCCTACCTCCTAGCTGTTCAGCCATCCCAGCTGGGGTTACAAGTGAGTGGATAAGCCATTCTCACCATTCTATCCCCAGGATAATGATACGAAGGAAAATGAGAAATCCAGATGACAGCCAGACTGAGAATGGATGTAGGGCTTGAAGAATGGGTAGATAAGAACAGCTGGAAATGGAGAAGTAGTAAAAATAGAAGGAAGACTGGAGTAAAAGAGGGGATAAAATGTTAAAATCAAAGAGGCCTTGAAAAAAAATGTTTAGAATACAAAAAAATTTAAATATGTTGAATCTGTTTAATACATTGATTAGAATGGATTGGAACCAGAGAAGCTAAACTATGAAAAAATGTTACATTAAAGTAACATTGGATGTTACACATTTCAATCATCTCATTTTAACTTTAAGCCTAAATGAATACAACTACAATTAATTTTGCTGAGGAACAACTGACATATCTAATTAGGGCAGAGCAAGTTTTCTTTTCCAGTACCCATTCAAATTATTCATATTACTGACTTCCAGTGCTTGAATTACCAAAACATATTCTCTAATAAGATAGGAAAGAAATATAAGTCCAATGCATTCTCAGATAGCAGACAGTTTAAGTCAACTTTAACTATTTATATCCCTTTAAATACACTTGGAAATATATATATATATATATAAAATTTAATATATATTATTATAGCATTAGATTAATATATATTAAATATCACATATAACAATTTATTATATAATATTTTATAATTTATTATATAACATTAGATATTGATTATATTATAATTTATTATGTAATAATTTGTCTTATTTATTATTATATAATAAATTATATATTTTATTATATAATTGAATATGTATAATTTTGGGTAAAATAAAACGGATACAACAAAATTTTAAATCAAGTATTTTTAAGATGGAGATATGTCAACTAATATTACAGTACATTTTCTTTCTAACTCCTGTAGTTCAGGCTTTGTTTAAAACCTATGCACTTAAAAAAGATTTGTAGGTATGAGGTAGAGGTTGGACACCACGACATTTCTCACTCAAGGATATGCTAGTGATACACTAATAAAAGACTAGAAGGCTTCTTTTCTATTGATAAAGTCACCCAACATTATGATTTGTTCTGGGGAAATACGAAATGTGTGGTTTCAGTAAAAACTCTCCACCAGCTGAGAGTGCAAGTCAGAATATGTCCTCAGTACTGTCAGCATGTCCTTGAGCGCCAAGGTCTGTGTGTAAGCCACTTGGAACACTGGGTGTAAGTACTGATTATATTGCCAAGTATCTAAATTTAAACATTTTAATTTTATAGAGACCTATAATTATTTAACATTTTTAAAGACAAAATTTTTAGCCCCTTTATCATTTAAATTAAACAGCATAAGAAATCTTTAACTGTCACACTAATTCTGTTCCAATAAAAGAAGAAGTATACATCTATTATACACTATTTTAGAGAAGCAAAACAACTAAAAAATGTTTTTCATAAATTCCATGGAAATATTTACCATCTTTATAACCTTACTTTCTTTTGTTTTACAGATTTCAATAATGATTGTCTCTCCTAAGACATATGCCTTGATATTCAAATTTGTAGACATAATTAAAAAAAGACAGTTGATATTCCTTCCAATATTTGAGACAAAAGATTTTATAATGGAGCCAATGTTTCCTAGAGGACTGTTACATTATAAAGTCTTGACTCATTTTTAGGCAAAGGAAATCCTGGTGTAACTCTAATTTCTCAAAGAGAGGTATAAAATAACAGATATCTGAATAATATTTGAAACACAACAGTTCACAAGCCACACTGATTGTTCATATACAGTAAGAGAAAACTAACTTTAATGCCACTATAACTTCAAAATATCAAAATTCCTCTTTTTGTCCTTTATAGCCATTATGAAAATAGAAGCTATAACAAAATTTTATGACAGTAGATTTAACCACAGGATCCTTAATTTGTAAAAAGGAATCATATTTCTAAATTCATTGCAGATGGCCATTCCTTATTCTTTCAATGACTGTTGATAACAGCAACTTTATGGTTACCTAATGTAGTTCACAATTTTACGGTTACCTAATGTAGTAGTGTAGTTATACACTACATGTGAAAACATGTTTTTAGAAAAAGCTCTATAGAATCCATTGTAACATTTTATAATAGCTAAAATGTATAAATAATATTTAAGTCAAACAATATGAGATGTATTTATTCTATAAATACTAATTTTACCATTTGAGGAAAAAATATGTAACTTTTAAAATCAGCTTGTAAAAGAGTATTTAGTGATATGGTCCCAGAACAAGCTGAGAATATTGAAGGTAAGAAAAGTAGATAACAAAACAGTATAATCTCAATCTGAGGAGAAAAATAAATGGATATATAAATAAATAAGAGACAGGAAAATGAAACATTATAATGTGACTGTAGTAGTTTCTTTGAGGTATTACTGTGGCTAATTTTAATTATTATTTTTAATTTTCAAGTTTTCTAATTTTCTATAATGATTTGTATTTATTCTTAAAGAGGAATAATGCTATTTTTAAAAGGTATATCCCATGCTCCTGGATTGGAAGAATCAATATCAAGGCAATCTACAGATTTAATGTGATCCCTATCAAATTACCCAGGACATTTTCCACAGAACTAGAACAAACAATCCTAAAATTTATATGGAATCACAGAAGACCCAGAATTGCCAAAGCAATATTGAAGAAAAAGAGAGAAGCTAGAGGAATAACCCTCCCAGACTTCAGAAAATACTACAGAGCCAAAGTAACCAAAACAGCATGGTACTGGGGGAAAAAAACAGATATATGGATCAATGGAACAGAATAGAGAGCCCAGAAAAACACTCACAGACCTATGGTCAATTAATCTTTGACAAAGGAGGCAAATGGAGAAAAAGACAGTCTCTTCAGCAAGTGGTATTGGGAAAATTGGATAACAGCATGTAAATTAATGAAGTTAGAACACTCCCTCACTCCATACACAAAAATAAACCCAGAATGGCTTAAAGACTTAAACACGAGACAAGACATGATAAACCTCCTAGAAGAAAACACAGGCAAAACATTCTCTGACATAAATCTCAGCAAAATTCTGCTAGGGCAATCTGCCCAAACAGTAGAAATAAAAGCAAAAATAAACAAATGGGACCTAATTAAGCTTATAAGCTTTTGCACAGCAAAAGAAACCATAAGCAAAACAAAACAAAAACCTATGGAATGGGAGAAAATATTTGCAAATGATGTGACTGACAAAGGCTTAATTTCCAGAACATATAAACAGCTCATACAACTTAACAAAAACAACATCAAAAAAACCCAATCCAAAAATAGGCAGAATACCTAAACAAGCAATTCTCCAGTGAAGACATACAAATGGTCAATAGGTGCATGAAAATGCTGAATATTGCTAATTATTAGAGAAACATAAATCAAAACTACAATGAGCTATCACCTCATGCCAGTCAGAATGGCCATCATTCAAAAGTCCATGAACAATAAACACTGGAGAGAGTGTGGAGAAAAGGAAACCCTCCTATACTGTCGGTGGGAATGTAGTTTGGTGCAGCTGTTATGGAAAACAGCATGGAATTCCTCAAAAAACTAAAAATAGACTTACCATATTATCCATCAATCCCACTCCTGGGTATATATCCAGAGGTAACTAATTCAAAAAGATACATGCACCTCAATGTTCATAGAAACACTATATATAATAGCTCAGACATGGAAGAAACCTAAATGTCTATCAATAGAATACCGGATAAAGAAGTTGTGGTATGTTTATACAATGGAATGCTACTCAGCCATGAAAAATAATAAAATAATGCCATTTGCAGCAACGTGGATGGACCTAGAGATTGTCATTCTATGTGAAACCAGAAAGAGAAAGAAAAGTGACATGTGATACCATTCATATATGGAACCTAAAAAAAAGAAAGAAAATAAAAGGACACTATGAACTCATCTACAAAACAGAAACAGACTCATAGACATAGTAAACAATCTTATGGTTACTGGGGAAAGGGGGTGGGAAGGGATAAATTTGGGAATTTGAGATTTACAAATGTTAGACACTATATATAAAAATAAAAATAGATTTTAAAAAAGTTTCTGCCGTATAGCACATGGAACTATGTTCAATATCTTGAAATAACCTTTAATGAAAGAGAATATGAAAATGAATATATGTATGTGTATACATGATGGGGACATTGTGCTGTACACCACAAACTAACATACTGTAACTGACTGTACTTCAATATAAACAAACAAATAAATAAATAAATAAATAAAAAGGTACTCATGATATTGAATTTGAGTTACACCTGTCCTTTAAATGTAAAAATACTTTGAAGTAATAAAATCACCTTTCCTTTACTTACCTAAATGTATAATTTAGCATTCCTTTGTCCTTATTTCTTCTAATATCTGAATGGTTATCCACAGTTAAATAACTTTATAACTAAAGGCCTCATTAAAGAGTCAAGTAAAATAATAAAAATAAAAAGTAGTCACCCAAATGTGTAAAGACACATTTCTTTTTTATATACTTATATTGTGTATACTTTGTAACCAGACTATTTCAAAGAAGCCTAAAACTCTTAAAGCAGCCAACAATTCTTTGTTAATTTATTGGAGATTTGCTAGATTTTAGTCTTAAGATTTACATGAATATGGAAAATGTTTACATATCCTTTATTATTTGGAAACTATTTTCATATTAAAAAAACTTACTAATTTAAAGATCCAAAAGGTATTGCCAAGATTTGTGCAATAAAAAGACAGTTTATGCTCTTGTAGGTAAAATAAAACTATGTTATTAAGTACAAGGTGTGCTATGAGGGTGAAGAGAAAAGTTGTATTATAAATAGGAATATTTTCTGTAATTGCGAGCTTCATTTCTATCTTTGTGCTTCTAATCAAAGGCTAAGAAATCTTTCAAATATAATCAGGAACTGGTACTTCATAATTTTTAAAAGTTATTTAATATGATTGTTACAATCAACAGTCTATTGGTGGGAAGAAAGGTTATTGTTTTTGAATGTATTCTTTGAGAACTAGTCAGTGAATCCCAATTCCATATACAATTTGGAAAATATTAATGAATGCATGGCATACCTAAGCTATAAAATATAACGATTTTTATTTTAAACTATTAGAAACACATGAACTACAAGAGTAAAAACCAAATTATATTTTTTACCCATAAAAGGGATTTTTTCCTTAAAGTCTAGGTAATATTGAGCAATATTTATATCCTTAGTAATCATTTAAACTTAAATTTGTTCACCAATGTAATCTTGTGAAGAATTATCCAATCACTTCACTTATTTAATTAAAATAAAAATCAACTAAGCAGAGAAATTAACAAGTTTTAAAAAGATAAATAGTAGAGATACATTTTTTATTTACACATAATCCATATGAAAGTTATAAAGATTTGAATTACATGAATATGTACCTAAAATCCCTTTAGATTGTCTCATACTTAGAGATAATCCTTGATCACAACATAAGTTATGGGTTAGACTCTTAGCCTAGCTTTATTTACACTTTTCTTGTTTACCACTAGAGTAAAAATAAAACATCAAATCCAAATTCATAGTAATTTGTGTGGTTCACCCTGGGATATCTGAACTTAGAATTATACCCAGCACAAATGAGGCATTTCTTAAATATCTGTTGAATTATTGAATAAATGTAACTCTTAAATTTTTAAAAAGCAAAATCTTTACAGAGAATCAGGTAATTTAAATAAATAATTGTGACTCAATGAAAGCTTCAAAATAATTTGCTATCACTCTATAAAAGTCTTTTAAAACTTTCTTTAAAAATGATTTATCATAAATATATTAACATTTTATTTCTTAATGAACCTTAAGTGTCATTTTAGCATGTTTCCTTCCAGATTTCTCCCCTAGGTAGTATATGACAGTGGACTCTAGTCTATAACAAACTAGTCTCTGAACTTGGCTTCCTGGGCTTGGATTTGGGGCCTATTACTAGTTGTGAGAACGAGGATAAGTGACATAACTCTCCTTATTTCAAATTTTTTTCATCTTTAAAATGGAGATGAAACTTTTATCTACATCATAGGACTATGACATGATTAAATTAGTTAACATATGTGTAGTTGAATGTTTATTGCAACTAAATTATTAATTATGTCAGGTATAGTTATGCTACTTATGGTGAGGATACACGATGATTTTGACACCTATATCACCTTAAAGAAACCGACCACACAAGCCATTGGAAAATAGATCAAATTTGGAGAAGTTAAATATGTGTTTTTAGATTTGCCTGTGAACAGCCAGAATCAAGTTTAATACCTAGCTCATACAAAGTACTATCTTAAATCTTTGGGGGATCAGAAGGAAGGATATAGACTATATACAGGAAAACAAATAATTAAATACACACAAAATGATGTGCAAAACTTGTGCTGGTTCCCACTACCTCCATACAACTCAAAAAACTTTCTCAACTTGGGATTCAAAACCAGTGATCTAATAAATATGAAACAATTTTCAGTAAGACTGGGATATATTCTCCAGTGACAACTCTGTATTAACAAACGGCTGATTTCTTTTTTTGTTTTTTTGTTTGTTTTTTGAGGGGGGTAATTAGATGGATTTATTTACCTATTTTTTTTTAATGGAAGTGCTGGGGATTGAACCTCATGCATGCTGAGCATACACTCTACCACTGAGCTATATACCGTCCCTGTCAAGCTGCTGATTTCTCCATTTCTTAATCTTTAAATTGGGCATAACTATATTTTTCTTAGTTTTTACAAGTATGAACTAATACTAACAGGACATGTAAGAATACTCTACAAAATTCTAGTTTTTTTTCTATATATTAACTCAGTTTATTTTTGGAAGAGTTTTACATTTACAAAAAAAGTTGAGCAGATAGAACTGAGTTCCCATATACCTTCTTGCACAGTTTCCCCTATTATTAACATCTTACCTTATTATAGTATATTTGTTACAATTAATTAGCCAATATTGATACATTATTATTAACTAAAGCCCAAATGTAATTCAAATTCCCTTAGATTTTACCTAGTATCCTTTTTCAGTTCCAGGATCCCACCCAGGATACCACGTAACATTTAGGTGTTTTGTCTCTTTAAGCATTTCTTGGCTGCCACAGTTTCTTAAACTTTCCTTGTTTTTGATGAACTTGATGGTTTTAAGAAGTACTGGTCAGGTATATTGTAGGATGTTCCTCAAGAAAACTGTGTCTGATCTTTTTTTCATGATAAGCCTGGAGCGATGGGTTTCTGGGTCTAGAAAGGTTTTTAATTAACTCTTTCATCAGTAAAAGATATCAATTACTCTTTCCCTGCTGTTTTCAAGAATCAATTGTTCTATGATTGGCAAAGCATTTTTCTACTTTTAAGATAACATTTTATTCAAATTTTCTTTGGGCATATTGGATATTTATAATCTCAATCGAAATGAATACTAGTAACTACTAATTTTCAGAACTTACTAGATGCTAAGGTTTTTTAATACATTTAATCTTCACAACAACCAAAAAAGATCAGTTTATCCCTATTTTCAGAAAGATGTGAAAATGAGCCCTTCAATTCAGTAATATGCCCTTGGTTGCACAGCTCATCATTGACATAAACTTGCTTACTTCTGTTTTCAATCATTACACTACAGGTAGGTTAGGGTTAGGTTAGGGTTAGGGTTAGAGTTTGAAATATAAGCAAAGATTTCTTTTCTTTTTTTAATTTCAAATTTCTTCTGCTACTTCAGTATTTAAAACTGATCTAATGCTAAATGTAGTAACGGGCAATGTTACGTGGTACAGTTTCTCCCTCTAAATAGGTGTTTCATTACTCCCTAGACAATGTCTGTTCCCAATTTTTGACTTAAAGGAAGAGGAGCAAGTGATTGAAGATCATTTATTTGACATGGACTATATGTGAAATTAAATACTAAGGAGACACAGAAATACTGAAGTAGAAAATATCCTACCTTCGAGTTTCTGCAAACTTGGAATGACAGGTTGGAAGTAGCGAGAGTGCTTGATGGATTTTTTTTTTTTCCCATTTGGAGGATTGCAAAGAATGTAGTCTAAAACACTGCAGATGGATATAGAAGGTATAAAATAATGTAAAGAATACCAGAGTATCTATCACATACTGGAAAAAATCATTTTTAAAACCTATTATGTAGTTCTATAGCTCTCCATCGGTGCACTATCCTCTTTCCCCACGATGTGCCTTACTCCCGCCTAATCACTCCTTTATCCTTAGTTATCAGATACTTTTCTTAATAATTTTGCTTTATGCTTATGTATCTTAAAATGTTTATTTTTGCATATTTTTATATAACTTTGAATTTCTTTAAATACTCTAATAATCGTGTCCTCTCTCTCTCTCCCTGTGTGTGTAGCTCTGGTTCATAAATTTTCATTCTTTTTTATGATTATACCACAGTATAGTCATTGTCTCACTGCTAAACATTTAGGCTTTTCCAAATTTTTATATTTAAGCATCTATGATGAAAAACATTACAAATGTCACCTTATCTCCTCTCAGTCCAAGGATTACACTGAAGAATGACACCGCTGAGATATCTATTGCAGGAAATATTTGCATATCTTTGACTCTACTAAATATTGTGAACCTGCTCTCCAAAATGCTGATACCAGTTCACATTGCCAACAGTGGTGGAAATTGCTGTTGATTTCTGATGTTCTAAATTCTTCCCCAAGCTGGAAATATGAGGGAGATTCATTTTTTTTACAAACTGCATTTAAAAATTATTTATGTTGCATTTTATTGATAAAGTTCAGTATATAACTTTTTTATTAATCATGTGGATTTCCTCTTTATTGAATTATATTGTTGCACTGTGGCCATTTGTCAGAGGGGAGGTTTCTTTACCTTATTAATTTCTAAAATCTCTGTGTATATTCTGGACCCTAAATTTCTGCTGTCCACATTCTGTGTAAATTCTTTAATACTTTTTTCCCCACAATTTTATTATATCAGTTTTAATATAGTCAAGTTTGTCCATATTTTTATACATCTTGGATTTAATTTGCTAAAATGTTTGCCAATTTGCTGATCAATATCTATATAAGCAGACATCTGTAACTTTCCATCACATTTTCTCAATATAATAAGACCAAGAAAACTTGCAAAATGATTTTAAGCATATTTACTAATTTTTGCTTTTTTGGAAATTTTTCTGATATTAGATCACATGATCAGAACTGCCCATCATAAACTAAGTTTGATCAAAGTCAACAATTCAAGATAAGACTGGCAAAACAAGAATCCATTATAACCTGGAGGTGGTGCATTCAAGATCAGGCAGAAGCAGAGCCAAGGTGCACAAATATACTACCTGAGAAGAGAGAACAATGTCATCCATTGCTATCACACTGTGGTTGTTCTCTCAGCTAAAAGCATGCCCACATTGGGTTACCTTTCGACAAATCAATGGAGGAGGAAAAGGTCAACCTTGCTTAATAGTTGGGTTTGCTCAGTATGGACTGAACATTAATGAAAGACTGCTGCTGCACTAAAGCCAAAATCAGGAGTGGTCCTGAAGGACAGAAGTTAGGAAAGTCCAATTCACTTCGTCTGTAAATAAGAATGGACCAAGATAAGAATATATATTGACTTATGAGAGTCATGAAGAACTTCAATAGTTGTTTAGTAACCTGGACCAATAAAGTTTAGAAGATTGGAGATAAGGAGGACTAAGGAAGAGTCACTTTGATGGACTTATAGAGGTGATCATAAGATATGAAGACAACTGAATCTTACATTAATGCTAACTAGATAGTATTTACCATGTACCATGTAAAAAGTACTAAACAACCAAGAAGATGAAGTGATTAAGCCAATTGACTTCTGCCAGCCTATCACTGGACAGCCTAGTGCTAGCACAATAGATACATGAGTAAAATAACCATGGTGGGAGGGATGGAGGCTAAACAGGAACTTGACAATATAGCTTCCATTCACCAAGGCTGATCTGTCTACAGCCACTGCTGATTGTCTGTTCTGACAGCCACAGAGACCAATGCTGACTGACCTGGCACCATCCTTTAAGAGTCAGCTAATTTACTGGGGACAAGTAGATGATACTGGGCTCATTCCCCTTTTTAATGACAAGTGATTCATATTGATTGGAACTGATGCATATCAGTAGCTCTGGGTTTGCCTTTGTTGTCTTCAGGAACTCAGCTAGAACTGCTATCCAAGTGATTGATATACTTAAACATGGCCATTATGAGTGAAAAGTCGTATAAGGCTAGATACATAAGAGCATAATTTTATATATGAGGAATGAATAAAAGTATGTGTTCAGGAAATAATATCAGAGCTTATTTGCTTTGTCACAACAAGTAAAGGTTTACCAGATTTATTTTTACTAGTTTTAAACTATTGACATTTAAATTAAAAATTTGTATAGTATGTTAGTGCAATATAAATAATACTCACAACAGTAAAAAAAAAAAAAAATCTAGTAATTCTCAGGCCAGTAGTGCCCAATGTTTTTCCCATCACTATCAATTGATTTATCATACGCAACAACAACATTCTTAAGTGTGCCAATCAATGGATTTGATTCATTTTTCTTTCTATCTTGGTTGTCTAACAATAATTACCTAAACTAGAAGCGAAGTGGAAATAGCTGAGAGTCTTTTAAAAATATATCCCTGAGAAATACATTCAGAAATTTTGATCATAGTTATCCCTCGTAGTTTTCGAAAACCTGGGAAAGCATTTTGGAAGCGTTAAAAACTTCATCACTTATCAAAACATAGTGAATCGACAACTGCAAACGCTGTCATGGAAAGAAGCAATGTCACCAAGTAATATCAATGGTCCTCAAACTGCCCCTTTTTTGACATTGTGTTTATCACATGAATTCCCATTTTTAAGTCCTATACCATCTCTGCCAATTACACTTAAATGCAATCATATACCTTTTTTAGCCAATGATAATATACCTTTGTCCAAACAAGTATAGTGTCAGTAAGCCACAGAACTCTTTGGCTATAAACAAGAATTGTTCCTATTTATAGAAATATAAATATAACTAAATATATCAGCTTTTTGCTACAATAATTTCAAGAACATAAGTTCAACTTCACTTATGGTTTAAATAAGAAATATGTTTGGTAAAAATTTATAGTTTTTCTTAAATAAACAGTTACTTTAAGATACTCTAGAAAGGTCATTTAGAAACACTCTGGAAACAAAAAAGAATATGCATTTAAGGAAGAGCTTAGGTATTACTTAGGGAATAACCTGAAATTTGGAGTAAAATACTTTCACAGAACAAAAGCTGAGGAATTAATCTTTAAGAAGCAAGCATAGTAAATGTACAAATCTGAAATGACCTTTGAAAACTGTGAACGATGCTCCACATCATTGACCATTTCATATAAAACTTATTTTACAGCCAAGTCAGGAACACACATGCTATGCTTTTGAAGACTGATTTAATACTAATCTCTTGGATTTTTAGGCAAACCAGCCTCATTTTTTCCCCCTAGAATGCCAACCAAACGTCATCATCATACTTGCTTGAAAATAACCTGGAAATGCTAGCATGTGTTTACACAAAGTGCTCTGTATTTGTACTTTTAAATGGTACAGACCTATACTGGGTTTCATGAATGATAATTATTGGGTTTTTCCAGGTGTATTAAGTACTATTCTTTGAAAAAAGCACAATTCTGAACAATGTGATTTAAGGGCTGTGGATGGATGTTCCTGTTCCATCTTAATCCACATACTAACATAGGGAAATTAATTCCATGAACTTAGCATCAACTGTTTACCTTAAGGTAACTCTCCTATAAGGTAGATTTTAAATCAATAACCCCATAGGAACCCTAGAGTACACTTTTGGAGAAAGGAAAGATGCATAGATTTTCCCCAGATACCAATAGCTGCCACTTTTCTAACTTCTTGAAGTTAGGAATCATTTTTGAAGGACGAAGGGGAAAAAAAAAGTAATACAGTTAATGAAATAAGAAATGAACCCAATATTATTACAATCATAACATCTGCTACTTATAGAGATTGCCCTAGTTTAAAATTAATTTTTCAATTAAGAGACTAAATGTAATTTTGTGAATTTTAGTCAGGGAGACATTTCAGAAGACATAGAATTAGTCTTTTATTGTCATTAATTGACCAAACTTCCACCTTTGTGCTTCTTATTTAATTTTATACATATTCCCCATAGACAGCCTTTAATTTTCTGTCCTATTTTCAGTGTTCAGGTTCTACATTCTTACAGTTTCAAGGTTAGGAACATCTGTAATTTTATTTTAACAATGCATTGCTGCTTCAGCATTTTAAGGTTTATTCTTTCAAGTAGGTATTATAACAAAGTATTTAACAACACAGAACTTTAGTTTAGCTGGAAATTTATACCTGAATGTCACTGCTGCCCATAACTTACTGGTTTATACACTTCTCATCAATCAAATGGGAATAATATCATCTATTTTGTATAGTTCAACGGATTATTTCAAACAATATTTTTAAAATATTAGAAATAGATACTTTTGATAGAAAAAACATGTATTATATTATTTTCTAAATATATATTTATAAAAGTTTCAAAACATCTGTTCAGAATTATCTAAAGTTCATTTTCTAGAAAATAAATGTGAGGCATCATGGTGTGACAAAATCAGTTTAGAATCAGGTTGACCTGTATTCAAAACCCAGTTTTGCCACCTAACTGAGCAATATACTGAGCGTCTACAAACTCCAGTGTCTACATGAGTATGCCTGGATGCACTAGGTTCCTGAAATATCTAATTAAGATAATATACAAGAAATCAGTGTTCAGCAGTTTGTAGGCACTCAAATAATATTTTTTTAAAAAGAAACCTAAGTTATACTTGTAAGTTAAAATAGAAAAGATTCAATAATAGTAAATAAAACTATTTAAGTGATACTACAATTTAAAATAAAAAAGATTAAAAAAAAAGTAAAGAAAATTAACTTACATTTTGACATTAAAATTGAAACTTTATGAGGAAAGATATGCATGGGTAAAGAGAAGGATGCACAGGTTTCTGCCTTTTATAACTGATGGAGAGTGATATTATTCATGAAAACACTATAAAAGAGCCTGGTTTAAAAGGATGAAATTATGAGTTTGGCTTTGAAAAAGTTGAATTGGAGACATCCTTGAGCTATCCAAAAGAGGATGTCAAGTAGTTAATGGGATAATCTGAGTCAATACCTTAGAATTATTTAGAATGGGTTCTGGCATAAGGTAATTATTTTGATGCCATTTATTATTATTATTATTGTCATTCACAGATCCCAAGCTCAAAAGAGAAATTTGAACGAGAAATGTAAGTTTTTGAGTCACCTGCACACAGTCTCAATAACAAGTAGAATTTGGAGCTAAAACAATCTCAAAATCATCCAGAATTAGGCAAAGATGCCCATGTCCCCCGTCATCACTGCACGTGGGCTTCCCGAGAGGAAATGACTCTGGACAAGACAGCTCTCTGATGCAGAGGGAAATCCCCAAGGAAAGGAAAAGGGGGTTGACTCCAAAGAATGTCTGCATAGAGCACTCCCTAACACTAGGGCAACATGTTCTTTATTGAAGAGGGCTTACAGCAATGAAACACCGCGTCCACCATGCTCCTAGTCATGCATCACCACATCTACCATACTTAGGTAATATTGTTTAACCTCATAGCTCCTAAGCTACTCATATCCTGTATCTACAGGATATACTTCAGAAAGCACTGCTACAAATTTTCCCTTTAAAGATTGTATATGATAAAAGACATATAGGTTTGGAAGAAAGAAGTAAAACTGCCTTTGTTCACAGGTGATATTATTATCAATGTAAAAAAATCCAAAAGTACTCCTAGAACTAATAACCAATTATACAAGGTTTTCAAAATACAGAGTTAATATACAAAAGTCAATCTTTTCCATCTTACCAGCAATAAACAAGTGGCATTTAAAATTAAAAACACAATACTATGGACATTTGGAACTTAAAAAAAAAAAGAAAACCTGAGTATAAATCTAACAAAATATGTACAAAATATGTATTCCTCCACATGAGAAAACCTCTGTAGAAAGACAACAAAGAAGAACCAAGTAAATGGAGAGGTATTCCATGTTCATAGATAGGAAGACTCAATAATGTAAAGATGGCAGTTCTTCCAAACTTGATCTATAGATTCAATGCAATCCCAATCAAAATTTAGCAAGTCATTTTGTGGATATAGAGGAACTGATTTTGAGGTTCATTCTAAATTTTCACAATTAGCAAAAGACTCAGACTAGTAACACAATGTTGAAGGAGAATAACAAAATTGGAGGACTAGCATTAGCTGTCTGTAAGGCTACAGTAATCAAGACAGTGTAGTAGGGCAAACAAACAGACAAATAGATCAGTGAAATACAACAGAGTTCCCAAATAGACCCACAAAAACTGATCTGTGACAAAGGCACAAAGGCAATACAATGGAGAAAAGATGGTCTTCTCAACAAATGGTGCTGGAAAAACTGGAATTCCATATGCAAAAAATAAATAAAAATGAATCTAAACACAGCTTCCATCTTTACAAAAATTGGATCTGAAACACAGAACTATCAAAATTCTAGAAGATAACAAAGGAGAAAACCTAGACGACCTTGGATATGGAGATGACTTTTAAATTAGAAAACCATAGGGACAATCCATGGAAGAAAAAATTGATAAGCTGGATTTTGCAAAATAGAAACTTCCACTCTGCAAAAGATGCTGTCAAGAGAATAAAAAGACAAGGCACAGACTTGGAGAAAATATTTGCAAAAGACAAATCTGATAAAGGACTATTAACCAAAATATACAAACAACTTTTAAAAATCAATAAGAAAACAAACAATCCATTTAAAAAAAAAAAATGGGCTAAAGATCCTTAACAGACACTTCAGCAAAGAAGGTATACAGATAACAAATAAGCATATAAAAAGATGTTCTACACCATATTACATCAGGGAAATGCAATTTTACAACAATGAGATACCACCACTACACGCCTATTTAAATGGCCAATTTCTGAACAATAACACCACCAGGATGTTGATCAACAGGAATTCTCATTCAATGCTGGTGGGAATGCAAAACGGTACAGACATTTTGAAAGAGAGTTTGGCAAATTCTTACAAAGCTAAACATACTTTTACCATAGAATCCATAAATCGTGCTCTTTGGTATTTACCCAAAGGAGTTGAAATATACCCACAAAAACCTGCACACAAAGGTTTATAGTAGCTTTATTCATAGTTGCCTAAGCTTGAAAGTGACCAAGATGTTCTTCAGGAGGTGAGTGGTAAAATAAATCATAGAACATTCCGGAAATGGAATATTAGTCATCATTAAAAAGAAATAAGCTAACAAGCTATGGAAAGACATAGAGAAAATGTAAATCCATGTTACAGAGTGAAAGAACACAGTTTGAAAACGCTACTTACAATGTATTTCCAACTGTATCACATTCTGGAAAAGGTAACACTAGTACACTCTTTACATTCCAATCAAGCTTGCTCTGAATCAAAAACTGCTCTAAAAAATTATCTGTTAAAAAAATAAGATGTTCATTGCAACTCCTCTTGTAATGGTAAAGAGTTGGAAGCAACTTAAATAACCATCAGTAAGAGAGTGAATGCATACAGTATGATCCATACCGTGGTCGACTGTAAATTCAGTCACAAATTCTTACCCTCACTTCGTCTCTGTCCTTATTATATCATGATTTGCAAACAGCTCTGACAAAAGCTCAAGCCTTTTTCTCCCCTCCTTGATTCTGGATTGCTTATGTAATGTCCTTTGGCTGATTAGCAATATGTGAAACAAGCAGTGGTTGGAAAAATGCTCATTCATGAGGGCCTATTCTCTTGTTATACCTGAAATCCTGACACACCATATGAGTGAGCCCGAGCCAGCCTGTGGGAAGATGACAGGCCACTTGGAGAACTGAGGCATGCTGGCTGATAGCTGCCAACCTCCCGAGTCTGAATGAGGCCATCCTAGAACAACACAGCCACCAGCTGACCTGCCAGCTGACCACAGAGGCAGGAGAAAGCTCACCAGAGAACAATCAAACTGGATTAGACCCAAAGAACTGTGCAGCTGACTTTTTAAAGTGACTAAGTTTAGGGGTGGTTTGTTTCACAGCAACAGATAACTGATACTCATCCATAAAATGAAATACCATGAAGCAATCTGAAAGAATGAGGTGAACATGTGCAAATTAGTACACTGACACGGAAAACTTGCTGAGGCAAATTAATAAGAAAAAAAAATGAAGATCTTGTAATTCTATAGGCTATCTTATAGCCTTCCAATATTTAATTCCTTTCTAAAAAATATGATACATGGTTTATTGGTCATGAAGACAGTAAAACTGCCTATGCAATAAAATGCTTCAATGTCTTCAAAATTACTAAACAAGATGTGAGAGAGCTTTCACTGCAGATGGAAATGTTGCAAGGTAAAACTTCAGCTTCTCGGGTCAGGTATGACCACCCTGTCTGTATAAATTACCAACCTTATGTGTAATGCTCACCCATATTTGCTCAACTTCTAGGCAAACAAAAGCAAAAAAGTGTCCATTTCTTCACTTGTAGAAATTTAAATTCTTAAGAAAAACAGTAAGTTTAAAAGCCCAAATAAATATTTCCAAATTATATTAAAAACTCAAATAAGTTTACCTCTGATTTTTCTTATAATTTTGTCAAAACAAAACCAGAAGCAATCACTTCAAATGAAGCACTATGAGAATATCTTCATAAAATTTTATTCTGTTTCTGAGGAAATATGGGCAAATTGTTACGCTCTACAGTTCTAAAATCAGTTCTATTTTCCTCAAATCTATTTTTGGGAATAAGAGAACACAAACTTTAGAAAAACAGTTATAAAAAATATGACATTTAATGTAAAACTCATTCGGAATAATGTGGCATGAACCTATTTCTGCCAGTGTCTACGAATCATCACCGTCATTAAGAGTAATTTTTATGTCAAAGATTACTTTTCTGAGGCAGAAGGGAATATGACAGTCATTCTCCAGAAAAAAAAATTCTTACAAGCTAACAGCGCCATTGTTTATGATTAAAAGTGCTACTTATTTTCTACAGAAAGCAAAAGTTCAGGATAAACCAAAAGACATAGCTGTAGTTTAAACTGGGAAGAACAAAACTTCTTTGTTTTCAAACATGGGATAGTAAAGAAAATTTTCTCATCTTAAATTCTCATAGATTGTTAAATTATTTATGTCAACGTTGCATTTATGAATAGCTTCATTTGTTTCTTAAGAGTACTAAAAATTCCATGTTGCATTTCTTGGACAGCTCTATCATCTGTAATCACTACGTCTAGAGGAGATCTAGTAACTGAACACATAGAGCCATGATGAAATAAAAACAAATACTATAAAAAGATTCTTAAATAATTTTTAGGAAGACATTAATTTTATGTAAGCTAATGCTGCTTCCTCCATAATTTAGACCCAGTCTTCATAGGTTTTCAGTACTGTCCTAGAATATAGGCATAGTATTTGACTCCAGTCTTACTGGACATATTTTATTGACAGTACACATTATATGTAATACTGTACATATTATATTTTATTATAAAATATTAATATATTTAAAATTTTGAAATTGTAAAAGGTTTGTTTAATTCTACCATGACATTTTATGAGGCACAGGAGCCATTTTTTCTTTTTGGGGGGAACACATCTCTGAAATAACATTGTCAGTCAGTGGGAAAACATGGCTTGATATTCAGAGAGCCTAAAGTCTGGTGTATATATGACTTTTAAGAAAGCTTCTTTTGTATAAAGTAATAACATATTTACTTATGCTGGGAATTAGTGATGCATACTATAATACATAAGTATATTACATATAACATATAATATATAGAAGTGTGCTAATAAATATTTGGGCAAAGTAGAAAATGTCTTCAAATGCTATTGATTTCCATTCAGACATACTTCAAAAATCTGACTTCTTTGCAAAGGGCATTATTACAAAAGAAATATCCAAAACAAAATTCTCTAAATATTTTTATGAACATAGATGTGGATATATTTATAAATACATTGGTTTTTACATAAATGCTAAGCAGAAATCTTCAATAGAAAACCAGGTCATTAATAAACATCATGTTATTATCAGGTACTATTTTAAGAACTCCACAATGAAGTCCTTCTGCATAATACAGCAACGTGTACCATGGAAGTCACTTACAAATTATCAACTAAAACAAACATCTTCAGACTAGTTACTAATCTTTCAAAATTATTCATAAGGTAAAAAATAATTATTTTATGAGAAGTACATTGTCTTTGTTTAGATTGAATCACTGCACACATGAAACAGCTGCATAATCTGAAACATAAATATAGAAAGGATGAGTTACAAACAGATAAACACAAAAATCATGACGAAGAGTCAAGAGTTAGACACAGATATTCAGGAACTATAGTCAGGGATAGGACACAGATATTCCAGTTTACACAAGCCTGAGCTTAATTAATTGTGCCAACTTGCCCTAGATTTTGAAAATTTATATTCTGTCGTCTTATACATTATGTCTTTGCAAAGCAATGGAAGTGTATGTAGGGAACCCAGTATGATGTATGTCCACTAGGATATTCTTTACCTGCCATGTTTCTTGCTATAAATCACCTCCAAAGAATTGTGATTTTAATTTAAAATATCTTTTTCAATAGTCTGTGAAGTTGTAAACTATTTCCAAGGAATGACTGTGAGATAAATGTTGCTTTATGCATTCTTTTGAGCAGTGCTTCCCCTTAGGAAACTGGCTTGGCAATTAGCAAGATGAAACTTCTGATAGGTTTAGAGTCACAGAAGAAATGTTAGGAAATTTTGCTGGTTTCTTTTGGGGCACAGATACTCTGGAATTTTAAAAATTATATTCATAGAAGGATTGCCTTATAATATTTAATATAAAATACAATAATTTCTATTACAGTATATACTATATAGCGGATAATGGGAAAGATCCAGTACATTCTATCTCCCTCACTTGTTTCTAGTTCTGAGGCTATTAATAAAAGGATTTAGAACGTAGGCCTTTTTTCTGCATGATAAGCATACAAGCTACTATATTAAGATATGCAAAATTTTAAACATTAATTAGTTCAAAAATAACTATAGGGTGACTACAATATGCCAGGCACTGTTGTAGGTGATAGGAAAAAGCAATGAACAAAATAAAATTCTGTTCTTCTGGAGTTTATAATCTATGTGGAGTGGATGAGGAGAGATAAACAAGCAAATACAGAATATATGAGGTAGGGATTTTTGCTGTGATAAAATATAAAACAAGTAAGGGAAGAAATAGTGATGCAGGTGGTGAGTAATAATTCAGGTACTGTGAGCATGAAGGTCTCTCTGTGAAGGTTCTGTGTTAGCAGAGGACTGATTGCAGTGAGGGAGAAAGCATGCTGTTAGTCAAAGGCATGATCATGCAAAGGATATGGCTGAAATTTAAACATTCCACAACGGTGTGTACTTGCAGTCCTTGAAGAATAGCAAGAAGACTGGTGTGCATGAAGCAAAGAAGGGATGAGTAGCAGAAAATGACATCAGAGAGGTAACTAGGGTGAATACACTGATTTTTTAGATGCAATAAGTTGACTTTTTAAACTTTAGTAATTATTAATTTGCACTTGCTTTATAATGCAACATGAGGAAACAAATGCATCCTTAATAGGGGCGTAAGAGAAAAAAACACCTGTTTCAATATAAGTAGCACCAAGGGAACATATTTTGAAAACATTAGTCTGCAGCTGTGGAGGTAATGAGATTCCCTATTATTGCTTCTTCATAACTGAAAAAGAGCTAAGTAAATAGTAGATGACAAAAATTTCAAAATGTTAAGAAAACAAAGGTAAAAGTAGTTAAGTGCCAGGAGGATTCAGCTGCTAACTGGCAGTCTAGCTGTACTTGAAAGAAATTGGTAGATCACCTATCGGTTCTAGTCCTTTATTTTACAGCAAAAACTGCCTTTTAAATATTCAGTTGTGAGTAAAGTGAGACATCTGGATCTAGCTTTCAAGATCAAAGTTCTCAAACCTTCTGCTCTCAACACTATTGGCTCAAATAGAAGTGCCCTGAGTCCTTCAATGATTCTACCGAATTTTCTGACCACACTAGAAAGCTGAGATATCTAAAAATAATGAAATCTAATAGTTTATTTCAATGTCATTGATATTTTAACAATTTATAGAAAAGAAAATCAGAATTAATATTTTCCATATGAAATATCAAATTATATGTTCACTTGAGTAGTATGCTTTTCAATGCTGAAGCTAGAAAGGTACACTTACTGTGTGATATGATTTTATTTGATGGTGTATCCTGCCAGTCACACAGTTTCACCCATCATATGTGCAAAACAATGCAGGTTCTATGATATTTCCATTTGTTACTAGAAATCAATTACTTGAAATACAGTTTTAACTATTCTACATCATTTTATCTATTCTACATACATGTTTATCATTGTGATAAACATAACACATTTATTTTAAATATATTAACAAATAGGCTACTGTTTCATATGAAAATCATTAAATGAAAAAAGCCAACCATATGATGTTATCCTTATTAATGTGACATTGCTGTAAGATTTAAAATGTATCTTTGGTATTACTGTTACTTACAAAAAGGTAAAATTTCACTACTGCAGAAAGGCAGAGACAGACACAGATCTTGTTTTGAATCTTGGTTTTACCAACCAGTGAATACTGACTTTGAATAAGATTCTTCAACTTTAAAATTGTGAGAGAGATTCTCCAGTGTCAGCGCATAAACATTTGTACAAAGCCAAATTCAATAACATTAGCGACCTAGTGGGTAAAATAAATTAAGTTAAATGATTCCTCTTTTCTTTCTAATTCAAGTAGACATATCCAAAACAAATGCAATGGTTATATCTCTAGACTGAAATGTTTGCTTTCATATTCATATAATATTGGAATTTTTACTGTACACTCATAGTTTAAAATATTTCTCCTTTGTAGGCTTTTTCATTTAACTACAATACAAAGAAGAATGAAATAACTGCATTCAAAGCTAGTCCATTTTATACAATGTTTTCCACTTTGTGTTTCAATAAACAATCTTGGGCCCTCAAATGTTAACATCGGTAACACTAAATAATTCCTTGGTCATGAGTTTGGCAAGCTATGGATTACACAGTTTTTTTTGTTGCAGAACTTCTTTGAGTAGTACAATACATATATCCAAGAAGGCAACGCAGAAAGTTGTCAACAGCCATGGAATAGTTTCTCTGAATAAATCCATTTGTACCTCACTGAAACATTATTCCAAGACGCAGAGTATGGGAAAAGAAGTCCTACTGTACCTACTAACCTCCTCCTCCTTAGAACCTTCCTTTTACATGGTAGTCATTCAAAGAGTTTTGAACAAATGAATATTATAAAAAAAATTGTCAGTATATTTCTAAACCCTCTGCTATTGACAGCTGAAGACTTTTCCAGGTAGAACTCAAGGAAGAACTAATTTCTCCCTTATCATTTGATATCAGATTACAAATGTCTAAAGTTTCCAAATTTGGAATCAAGTCACAACTAAATTCCACAGTGCTATTTATTACTAGTTGTAAAACTCTGTAGTTACAATGAGAAAAGATAGAAAAAAAATATAATAGTAACAGTTTTAACAGCGCTACAACGTAATGGTAAAGAAGTGTATACGCCTAGGTCAAAGGCAGCTTCTGTGAAAAGTAACCCCTGCAAACTCTATGAGGGTACGTTCTACACAGACTTGGTGAAGATAGAACCATATTTCCAGTTCCCTTTATAGAATCTCACTAATAGTATGCTTTTGGTAACATCTATTGAATGAATGACTGAACTTAAGAGGAAGTATTATTACTTAAAAAGTATTTATTTCTTACACATACTTCAATGGGAAGCCATTTGGTGATAAAGGGAATAGTTCCTCCAAATCATACTCAACGTAGAGTGCTTACTAAAGAAATCAGGGGGCTCTTCCTTTGCTCTTTTCTTTCACCTCTGGTTGTAAGGATTACAGTGGGCATTATAACTACCACTTGTACTGATCTGAAATAGTCTAGTGATATAATAGATTCCTATAACCAGTGACAACCTAGCTCACTGGTATATGAAACAGCTGAAGCTGTACTGTTCCAAATTGCATATCTCCAGTGCAAACATTTTCTAATACCTCTTGATTAATATATTGAACTCATAACCTTATAAGGATTTATAACCCATTCTTACAACCAGAGGTAGAAAAAGATTGACAATACTTTCGTAGAAAATTATGCAGGTTCAATTTTACTGTCAGAAAATGCCCACTATAGAATTATTTGCAAAATATAAAAGTGGAAATTGGAGAAAAAAATTATTCACCAGTGTTTGAGGAGGTAGTAGCCAAATGGTGCCATTAATTCACCCACATACTGGAAAACAACATAAGATAAATAAGCAATTTCCAAAGAAAAAGGCCATCCATAGTTAGAATAAAATCTCCTATAGGAGGTATTCCTTTAGAGTATTCTTTCCTAATCAAAAAGCTGAAACATCAACAAATGTTAATATTTTTGAACTGACAATTGCCATTTTCTCTTTAGTTGTCAAGTGTATGCAACCATTGTGCATTTATCTTTAAGATGTTGTTTCTCTTTTCTTGAAAGCATCAAAACATATTTCACTTTAAAATTGTTAGACACTTGCAGAATCACATGTGACCAATTTCCTTTGGGTTAGCAATCAAATACAATACTTGAGTATCAGCCTTACCTCTTCAAGGTACTTAGGAAAGTTCATCCATTCAGAAAGAACATAACACAGAAAATGTGCTGGAAGTTTATACAATATTTTGTATGTGCATAATAAACCATTCTTTGGCCTCATAATTTTCATTGACATCTATAACCCTAAAAAGAATTTAAGAAGAATGACTTTAGAAATGGCCAAATATAGAAATAGCAACCTCTTTAGAAAAGTAACCATCTATGAGACTTTAAAGATTGTTTTGTTGCTTGTTTTATCACATGATCCTATGCAAAATAATCAAAAGAAAAATGATTTTCAAAGCTGGATTAATTTTCAAACCAAGTAATAGGAAAAGAATAAAATCTATTACAGAAAAAAGCTATTTTCAGAAAAGTATGCCTTTATTAGTAGATATCTATCCAGATAGATACTAAATTTTTCAATCTTATTTTCAACCTTTGACTACATAAACGTCATGGGAGAGGTATTAGCTTGCTCCCTAAAAAAAAAGGAAACGTTTTAATCTTAGCAAGCTAAGTTTTTATGCTGGGCATAAGTGTTTTAGGGGCATAAATGTAAATACTAGCTATCACAATTGATTTCAATAATGAACTGCAAGTTATATCTTAATTTTGGTTTCTGAATTAGTCAAGGTATGTTAACAAAAGATGAATTTAGCCAAAAGACATTTGCCAGACATCTGTCCAAATGGCTTGGTGTATGTGCTTCTACACAAAAAGACTAAAACCCTAGAAACAAAATGAAGAAATCCACTCAAATCTAAACATATGACATGATACTATATAGAGAAAACCTTATAAAGGCTCCACACAAAAACTACTAGAGCTGATAAAAGAATTCAGCAAAGGTAGCAGGATACAAGATTAATAAACAGATCTGTTGTATTTCTTTACACCAGCAATGAAATACCAAAAAAGGAAAGTAGAAAAAACAATCACTTTTAAAACTGCAACAACAAAAATATAAAATACTTAGGAATGAACTTGACCAAAGAGGTGAAAAACTTATACGCAGAGAACTATAAAACATTGATTAAGGGAATTAAAGATGATTTAAAGAAATAGGAAGCTATTCCATCAAATTACCTATCAAATTGCCCAGGACAATTTTCACAGAAATAGAATAAATGATCCTAAAATGTATATGGAATCACAAAAGATACAGATTCACCAAACCAATACCGAAGAAAGAATGAAGCTGGAGGAAGAACCCTCCCAGACATCACACAATATTACAGAGTACTATAATCAAAACAGTGTGGTATTGGAAAAAAAAAAAAAAAAAAAAAGACAAGACGTAAGGATCAGTGGATCAGAATAAAGAGCCCAGAAATAAACCAACAAATCTATGGTCAATTAATCTTCAACAAAGGAGGCAGGAATATACAATGGAAATAAAGATAGCCTCTTCAGTAAGTGGCGCTGGGAAAGCTGAACAGCCACATATAAACCAATGAAGTTAGACTACTCTCTCACTCCATACACAAAAATAAATTCAAAATGGCTTAAACTCATAAATATAAGACAAGACACTATAAACCTCCGAGAAGAAAATATAGGAAAAACATTCACCAACATAAATCTTATCAATGTTCTCCTAGGGCAATTTACCAAGGAAATAGAAATAAAAGCAAAAGTAAACAAATGGGACCTAATTGAATTTATAAGCTTTTGCACAGCAAAGGAAACTAAGCAAAACAAAAAGACAACCTATAGAATGGGAGAAAATATTTGCAAATGATGCAACTGACAAGGGCTTAATTTCCAGAACATACAAACAGCTCGTATAACTCAGTAACAAAAAGATAAACAACCCAGTCAAAAAGTGGGCAGAAGACCTAAAAATCATTTCTCCAATGATGACATACAAATGGCCAATAGGCACATAAAAAAATGCTCAATGTGGCTAATTGTCAGAGAAATGCAAATCAAAACTACAATGAGGTATCTCACCTCACAACAGTCAGAATGGCCATCATTCAAAAGTCCACAAACTAATAAATGCTAGAGAGGGTGTGGAGAAAAGGAAACCCTCTTACACTGTTGGTGGGAATGTAGTTTGGTGCAGCCATTATGGAAAATAGTAAGGAGATTCCTTAAGAAACTAAAAATAGACTTACCCTATGATCCAGGAATCCCACTCCTGGGCATATATCAGGAAACAAAATATAATTTGAAAAGATACATGCACCCTAATGTTCACAACAGCACTATTTACAATAGCCAAGACATGGAAACAACCTAAATGTCCATCAACAGATGACTGGATAAAGAAGATGTGGTATATTTATACAATAGCATACCACTCAGCCATAAAAAAGAATAAAATAATGTCATTTGCAACAACATGGATGGAACTTGGAGAGTGTCATACTAAGTGAAATAAGCCAGAAAGAGAAAGAAAAATACCATATAACATCACTTACATGTGGAATCTTAAAAAAATGAGACAAATGGACTTACTTAAAAACACAAACAGATTTACAGACACAGAAAACAAAATGTGGCTACCGGGGGAAGAGGGAAGTGAAGGGATAAATTGAGAGTTTGAGATTTGCATATACTCACTACTGTATATAAAATAAATAAGTAGCAAGGTCTTACTGTACTGTACAGGAAACTATCTTCAATACCCTACAGTAGCCTATAATGAAAAGGAATATGAAAAGGAATATATATATATCTGAATCACTATGCTGTACACCAGAAATTAACACAACAGTGTAAACTGACTATAGCTCAATAAAAATAAATAAATACACACACACACACACACACACACACACACACAAGTTTTCTCAGCCAGCACTACTTTGAAATCCAGGAGATATTTGGCAGTTTCTGAAGACATTTTTAGATATGGGAGTGAGGGGATGCTACTGGTTACTTGATGTAACCAGATATATTTTTTCAGCTTGGAAGAGTGAAAAGGAATTGGGAGTGTTATGTGCCTTAACAAGGATGGCCAGAAAAAAATATAGGAATGTATTTATACTAAAATAAGGGATATATTTACCAGAAAAAATGTATTAGTGGTTCATCAGAAACTATGTTTAAACTGGGCATGTGTTTTTATTTTCTAAATCTGGTAAGCCTAGAATTAATAGTACTGGGGCCACAGGTAAACAAGCCAAAAAAATACCTACTAAATCTTCTCTAATCATTTGAAAATAAGGATTTGAATGGTTAATATTTTAAGAAAATATGACACAACACTGTAAACCGACTATACTTCAATAAAATATATATATATATATATATACACACACACACTAAAAAAAAAAAGAAAATCCATAGGCAGCAGCTATACCAGAATGGGGATTCCAATAACCTGATGTGAGTAGAGTCATTGATGAATATTTCACTAATGATCTAAAATCATCTTTTAAATTGAATGTAGATATCAGATTTTAATAGTATAATTGGCATCAATATGTCCATGCAATATTATTAGGCATTTAAAATTCTCTCTAGTAAATTATCATGAAGTAAGTGATGGATCGCAAATTCTTTCTCCATAAATTTTACCATCACTATCATAACATCAAAGTATATTTACATTTCCCTATAAATTATCAATCTTTACTTCATTATGAAAAGAGGTACACTTGTAAGATTCTGAATGTCCATAATGATTAAAATGAAATTATAAAAATTTAACATTCACTCTTGAGTATTTTGCACATTTATCACAGGGCAAACATAATGAGTATTACAAGCACTAGAATCAATCACATATTTATAGTAAAATAGAAATATTGAGTCCAATGATTAAAATTTTCACAGGAGAAATTATGCAAATGTAAAGAGTTTGCATCCTCATGTTTCATTAATTTAAATGGCTTCAGTAGAATGCATTCTGACCCAAAATACTTCTCATCAGTTCATATTTTTTTAATTTTCTTTTTAAATTTTTTATTTTTTAACTTTTTTTAATTGAGTTATAGTCAGTTTACAATGTTGTGTCAACTAGTCCTCATTTTTGAAGTTTGTGAAGTGAATGTTCTATTTGATCATAACCCTATTAACAGAAGTAATTCCCTATTGTCAATTTCATAATTCCAGTTTTCTTAACATTTTCAGAAAAATTACCATAATATAACAGAATTTGGAAACTATTTTATATCTTTTGAAAAGCAACAATGTATACATTTATACATGTTTTCTAAAAATAAATGCAATATTCATTATCTTTTATGGGGTGGGTTTCTCTGATCTTTACAATCGCTAGTATCTTAAAAATGAGACTTAAGTCAAATGAGTGGGAGAATTAAAGTAAACGGTAAGTGATGTAAAAAGTACCAGAGTTGGAATTTTAATTCTGGTACTTTCCTCATTAAGAATATCAACTAAATTTCCAGGACTTGGTCTTTCTCATCTGCAAAATAGATAGAGATATAATTGTAGGTGTCATATGTTTATGATTAGTATTTTTCTGAAGGTCAGAATTGGATCTATTTGAAATTAGATCACATGTAGGCTACAAATATGGAGGTGATTATTATATTTGCAGATTAATTTTATGTAAATAAATTATTTTAGGCACCTGAAAGGCATAGTTTGAATCATAACTAGTTTTATTATTATTCCTGGAAAGTTTGGACAGCATCAATTCATTAAACCCTTATTGCTTAGCAAAATAAATTTTATCACAGTACATTCAGATGGTAGATAACTACAAATTAATTTACACTGTTAAGAATAACTATAAACTAATTTCTGTGATCTATTTCTAATGGAACTTTTATAGTCATTTTTCTTCCTTCCTATGACCAGCCAATTAGCAATATGAGTAACTCTTTGGGAATAACTGAAAAGTGGTAATCCTATAGCTTCACAGAATTACTGGAATGGTATCATACACTTTTCCCAGGGTAGGTATTTAGGGCACAAAAACAAAATGTTCTTAATAAAAATTCATGTTTTCTCAGACTCTCAGGAAGCAGATTCTCAACTCTGTCTTTCTTCACAGACACAGAATACTGTAAAACCACCTTTTTGTGATACTCTGATCTCTATTCAGGTCTCTCTTATGTGACTGACCACACCCTAATCTGTCTGGTCATCGTCATCATCATCATCATCATCATCATCATCATCATCATCAAAATAATATTACTCAACTTTATCAAATGCTTGCTGTGTTTCAAGTATTGTGCAAAGAGGGTCAAATGATTAAACCAGTACCAAAATCCCATGACATAGGTAATATGATTATCTATATAATAGGTGTGGAAACTGAGATTCAAAACATAATTTACTCAAGATTATAAAACTACCAGGTGGCAAAGCTGGTATTTGAACTCTCATCTAAATGACTGCAAACCCCAGAACTCAAACATTACCTATATTGCACCTTAAATGATTTGATTAGTGCTCATACACCTTGCCTTCTTTTTCTTTGATGAATGTAAGATACCAGTTCCTGGCACCCCATTGGACCAGTCTTCTGACTGAAACCCTGTGGATTCAAAATCTCTTCCAAGTACTCAACTCTCCTCTGCAATTCCCTCTTCTATAAAATTGAGGATGATGATAATTGCAGAGATGCCAGGGAAATTTATAATCATTCATGAGCTAAGCCGTTTGAAAGTATAAAGCAGCATTAAATGTTAAAATTACTAATCCTCTTAATTAGAGAAAGTGGCAAATGTGTCCAGAAAGTCTGTAACTAACTTCATTACTTCTTCATTTATGTAGCAAAGTTTAAGTCCTTCAAAATGTGTTTTAAGTTGATTAAACATATGGTTGACTGCATTTATAAATGTCTATTACTAATATGCTATACTATGGTAATTCTTTTTTGCTGTTATGATTAGAGAATGATGTACTTTGGTCAAAAAATTTACATCTCAAGAATTATATGTTCTTCCTCTATTTTTATTTTCTCTGTAATAAACATGTATTTATTTATGTATTGTAAAATCTTACTGAATAAAGGATTTGAAGGAATTTACACTGACAGTAGAGACAGAGAAAATCAAAATCAGAATCTAAACTACAGAAACAAGGTTACAGTGGGACAGAAGTACCATGATAATGAAGGCCAATGCTTTACTAGTGTTAAAACTAAAATTTGCTTTTAAGCTTTCTGGCTGTTAAATTAAAGAAAAAAATTAGGTATAGGCATCTCTGTTGTAATGTTAACAGGGAGGAAACATACCAATATGAAAGGCATATCATACATTATACATTTCATATATAAGAAAAAGATTATATATTGGAGACCAGCATTTTTATAATCACAATTCTTCAATATAAGTACACTCATACAGTAAAAATACATGTTCTATAACCTATCTAGAAACTCCCCTCAATGACTTATGTTTGTATTCTATTTAAAATCAACATGAATGGTTACAATATTCACCTTTAAGTCCCTTTAATTGTTATTTAAATGGGTTCAAATTCACAGTATTCAATATTGACAATGAATAACATATGTTTTATTTTAAATATAAATTGATTTTTACCAATTGATCTTGATTACACAGTGAGAAGGCATCTAAAAATATTTGTCACATTAGGTACTTTCACACATATTCCCTCACTGAATGGTCACAGAGATGCAGGGTGAATAGTTATTTGTTCTTTGCTTGCTACAAGCAGAGGAAACTGAGTGATGAAATCTACATTTCTTCAGAAAAATTGATATTTTATTATTTAGTATATTTTCTGGCCTTGTTTTTGCAACATCATAAAATATTCAGATTTTGTACTAGAGATTGCACTTGAAGAACAACAGTTTTTTAAAATTAAGTTTGTAGCCACACAGACAGTTGAATACCCAGTTATATTATTTATCAACTATTCGAAAGAATTACTTGTGAAGTCACCAGATAGCAAATTACATTTATTTCAATGGTGGTCAAGGTTGTGGAATCTACAACCTGACTGTGTGGGTTCTAAGTCTGGCTCTGCTACCTATATCGTCTGCTCAATTTCCTTGTCTCTAGAACAGGAATAATCATAGCACTTACTTCAAAGGGTTGTTATGTGAAGTGAATGAGTTACTGCCTATGGATACATGGCACAGTGCCTGATCTATATTAAATGTAAAATAAATGATTGTTATCAGCATTAGTAGTAGCTGATCCTGTACTAAGAAGATGTCAATTAGCTCCATGGTATAGCAGGAAAAAAAAAAAAAAGATTTCTTTAGAGTTAGGGGAAATACAGACATTAAACAAAAAGGAAAAGTGGAATATCACATATATTGCTCTAACTGTTAGGCAGTTAGATAGACATGAGCACCAGGCAAGGGGAGAGGAAGCGGGAGGGAGCAACAGAAAATAACAGTACACCTGCATTCAGGATAAGGGGCTCCAAAAAACTTTTATTTTCTCTAAATGAGGGACAGCAAAGAAGCCAGCTAGGACCAAATGCTGCAGCTGTACAAGAGAGAGAAGGACCCAGCTTCACTTGACCCACTGCTCATTATAATGTAATTAACATTACAGTCTGAGCCTCTCCCATAGGTTTCTCTGTGTGCATCATGGGTAAAAACATGTGTCAAAGAGATGGGCATGCCTGAGCACAATGAACGTGAGCTGTCAATCAGCCTGAGCAGTCAAAGAATGGAAGCCATCAATAATCAATCATGAAAATGCCCCTTAAACCAGGATATAAAAACAGGAAAAACAAAGGAGCAACACCATTTTTCCTCTCTTGGACTGGCCTGCCCCCAGTTCTCAGGGGTGTACTATATTTTACTACCTTTTTATTTCACTCATAAAATCTTCTGTTTATATCATGCTGTCACCCATAGAAATTCATTTTTTGGGGGTGACTAAGAACCGAGGTAACTTTTATTCCCCTTCTCCCAGTAACATAATAACATTATGAAATGCTGTTAGTAATAAAGGAATAAAGTAACAAAAATTGAGGAAATAATGGGATCTCTTTGTGAAGTTATCTGGTAACTAAACAGTAACACTTAATTTCCCTTAAAACACGGGAGACAGTTTCCTTTATAGAGATTTTCTTGGCACTCTCCATACATTACTTCATAAAATATACTTTTTTAACTGAAGTGCAGTTGGTTTACAATGTTGTTTTAATTTCTGGTGTACAGCATAGTGATTAAGTTATACATACATATTCCAGTTTTATATATATTCCTTTTCATGTTATTTTTCATTATAGGCTATAACAAAGTATTGAATATAGTTCCCTGTGCTACATGGAAGAATCTTGTTGTTTATCTATTTTACATATAATTAGTATCTGCAAATCCTGAACTCCCAATTTACCCCTCCAGTCTCCCTTCCCGCCTGGTAAGGATGGTTCAACATTCACAAATCAATGTGATATACCACATTAACCAAAAAAAGTACAAATATCACATGATCATCTCAATAGATACAAAAAAAAAATTTGATAAAATTCAGCATTCATTCATGATAAAAACTCATAAAATCTTGTAAATTATGATCAGCATTGCCATCACCCACATTTTTCATTAAAGGAAAAAGCAAGTGGTAAATAAATCTTTAAACAAATATTATTAAAGTTTAATCACTTGTATCAATTAAAATAAATCCAAGATTTAAAAATAAATCACAGGTAACCAACTTTTGCTTTCTTTTCCTGAAAAATTTCACCTGAATAAAACGTGTGAGTTTTTAGGAAGGATTAGGTAAGGGATGACTAGGTCAGTAAACCTGGCTCGAAGAGTTGATGTTAAAATCTAATTTATTTTATAAATAATAAACTTGTAATAACCTATTAGAGTAAGGTGTTTAGGCTTTATCATCTACAGAAATTGCCATCAAACTGAACTGTATATCTGCTTCCATTGAGAACAGCGATACAATAAAAAACAAACAGTAATATGTGTATATCCTAAGTCTATATATAGATTGAGGCTGCTTATTAAGATTAATATTTATATTATACAATGTATTAAATATATAATACAAATATATTATTTTTACACATATACACATATGTTTAATTTTGTTTTATGGACATTGAGCTCTACCCATGTAAATTAAAATGATTAGGATTTTCAAGACCTCACTGAAGATAGTCATGAGAGTGAAAATCATATACATATATAGATCAAATATTTCAAGTAGAAAAATTAATTCTCTTGTCAGTCTAGGAACAGTCATGAGAAAAAAGGAGGAGAGTACCTCCTGTAGGGAGATTTCCTATTGTGCTCAGTATCTTTCTTTCCTCCCTCCAAATCCAATCCCTATTCCTTCAAACCTACTTTGCACACCCAGGAGGCTGTACATACAATAAACTGTTTCCCAGCCTCTAGTGCTGACGTCAGTTAGATTCAGCGAATGGGAAGTACTAACAGGAGGCTAGACAGAGTGAGAAGAGTGAGGTTGGGTAATTATGTTCCTGGCTCCCGCCTCCTTCAGGGATTGATAACATTAACTAGCTTAACCGAAAGTCATGGATCCTGTCAAGCAGCCCTTTCCTCAATCTTCTCTGTATACAGGTTCTGGTAACTTCTTTCTCTCTCTCTTATAGGACTAGAGATGCTACTACTGCCCTTCTGCTACTATCCCAGGGCTATTAGACCATCCCTTGGCAGTTTCCCTACAGGATGCCCGTATCCTTATTACATGCTTCTCAAATTACCGCATTTGATTATACCAACAGTTACTAAAAACCTGTGTGTGTAACTAAAATATTTGGAAATTTGAATCCTTTTTTTTCTTAAGAACTTCCTTAGAAACTGACTTGACAGGGATTTACCATAGTATTTTTTTAAATATCCTTAAAATTATGTCACTGTTACACAATAATTGGATATTATATCTGTTGCTTTATCTAATTGCATTTGCATTTCTAGTGTATGGCATGCATATCAAAACATATTTGATGAAATTTATAACACAAGACACACATAAAATGGGCCAATTAAAGAAGAGACATTTTCTACAAAGGATTTTTAAAAGCATAAGTCAAATGCCTTAACATTTTTCATACCCTTTCAATCAAAATAATATCACTTCTGGAAAAGTATTCTAAGGAAATAATGCTGGATGTGTAGTTATATTAAACATCCTTGTAGCTAAATCTAACCATTCTTTAGAAGTAAATAATTGAAATAAATCTATACATCCAAATTTAATTGCTAGTTATGGAGTACTAAATAATGAAACCAATGCTTTTAAAATGACACTCAGTGCCCCAAATATTTGTTCAAAATAAACAAAAAGGAATCAGAGCTATGGATTAATATGAGATTCATGATATTTAGGAAAACTAAATACTTTGGGGTAATATTTTCAATAAAATAAAATTTATCTTTCCTACAATTGTGTTTTTTATAATTTTTTCCTATTATTTATCTATGCTACATGCACTGAACATGTATAATGTATCAAGATAAAATCAGTAAGTTGAACTTCTAAAGCCAAAATGAAGTCACATAAAGGAGAGAAGATAAGGGTAAGTTTCACTTTCCTCCTTATCTGATGAAAGAGACTGCATGGTTTATGGAGAGAAACAATTTTTCCTCTGGTCCCAGTTCTAAGCTATAAAACAAATTCATTGTTTAGATCTGGAAATAAAAGGCACTGAATATACCTAACATATATTAAGATAAATCACTGTTTTTAGCTTTTTTTGACAAAATAGAAGAATTGTATCAACCATTGGGAAAGAAAATTTCAAAAGATTACTTAAAATTGAAAAGCTCTGTGAAGAGTTTTCACCAGAGCATTGAAAACTATTATCTGAGATTAAGCAAATAGCCTTCTAGGGATCTTTATCTGAAGCCTAGATCCACCTTATTGAATGGAAATAGGAAATCTAAATATCTAGATGGTTGGATTGTCCTTTGGAGACCAGCATCCTCATACAGCTCAGTTTATGGCAATTTTTGTGCATGTATTTAGTACTCATCAGAACAAATACATATGCATTAGATGCCAGATCTGAGGATGACATAAATAAATTTAGAGTGTTTGAAAGCCGTGTGTTAGAAGTCTGGAATTTCAAATTGCCTCTTCTCTATTCTTGTCAAGTCCATGCTATCCCAGCCATTGCCTTAGCTTGTACAATATAAATACAAATAATAATGAGCCAATCTGAAAATATTTTTCCACCTTATAAATAATATTAAACAATCTTTTAAAAAAGAAGTATGTGTGTGCATGTGTATGTAAATATCCTAATTCTTGAAGTCACTGAGTCAATTTAACCTTAATATGTTTTTTCAGATAGACAGTATGTTAATAATATATATTTTGTTTAGAACTACTTGATAGCAAATAAGAACCAATTCAAAAATTCTTTTTGAGCTTAAATTCCAAAAAAAATTTAAAAGAAAAACTGAAACCACAAACTAAAATATAAATTAAAATATGTCAACTGAGAAGAAAATTAAGCTATCTCAGACAATGTTGGAAAGTGGGGTTGGCTAATTGTAATAGAAAGCTGCTAATTATGATAAATAGTAATTTGGAGACATAACCATTATATAGGTGTGAATGCAAGAAGTTGAGATTAATCAAAGCATAGGGCAATTTCAATGTTGCAAAAATTAATATTGTAAACCTTTTTCTATTCAATCAAATGTTATGTGAATAGTAAGTAAAGTCTGAATAATTTAACTGTATTAAACCAGAATTTTTTCCACAGATCATGACTATCAAACAGTTAATATTTCCCTTGTGGTGCACTCTACCTCACTTCACTGATGTAATGAGAAAGGTCTTCTGGGGGACTGAAAGTTGTAGTAGGAAGATTACAAAAAACACTATACATGCACATACCAATATTGGCTCCAAGAGCCATCTTCAGATGGCAACGCTGACTTCCAGATCTATTGGGAATTGGCTCTTTCACTGACTAGAACAGCCCTGGCAATGAAATTATGGTGTATATCACCCACGGATTTTTAGTCATTAAAATTGACTGAAATACGTTGAACATGAAAATTATACAAACATAATTTTGTATGCTAGGGTATCTTTCAGATTCTTCAGAATTTCATTCTCTCCATCAACAAAGATAATATAATACTGAAAAGGTGAAACATATCATTATAGACTGAATACTCTGAAGGGTTTTTTTTTCTTGTTAATTATCTTAAAATGATCATGCTTCTTAAAAGTGTTAGCATATCTGATAAATGAGAGCCTATTTCCTTTAAAGCTGTATTAACCAGCCTTACGTCACCAAAATGTCTCCCACATTTAAAGCACTACCCATTAATACTTTATATTTAAGCTGGCTTCAATACAAAACACTACAGCAGTTGTTCTCAAATTTAGCTTCACATTAGAATAAACTGGAAAACTTTTGATCTTCTGATAAGCAGGCCGTATCTCAGGCTAATTCACAATGAATCTTTGGCTGTAGGCACTAAATATCAGTACTTTTAAAAACTCTAGGTATAATCAACAGTAAGAATCATTGCACAAATTAATAAATGTGACTTAGTTTTATGTAAGCGCAATTTAAAAAATCATTGAGCTGATACTGTTTGTTTTTACATCTTAGTAAATCAAGAAATGGTATTTCATTCAGATGTAAAGAATTCATCCTAGAGTTGAAATTATGTAAGATCTGGAAATTGAAGTGTTTATATCTACATTTCCCTGAAAATACCAAGTATCTTGATATTTATCCTTATTTTGACTCTTTGGAAAATAAAAAATATATACTTCAAAAATTATAAAATTATTTTAAACATACAATTCTATTTTTTGTTAGCTCTCATCCATGAAGAGTTTTCTCTTCTGAAATATGTAACTTCAATCAGAATTTATATTCTAGTGCCCAGTAAGAAATTCTAATCTTTACACTGCCAAACACTACATTGAAAAATGATTTGTTATTAATCCTAGTTTTATAATCAACAGCCATTTAGACAAGGAGTCGTAAGTGCAGACAGGAGTTTAAACTTTTAAGAACTGTTAAATTTAACTCCTGGTCAAGTCTTACTCTGAAATCATTTTGAATGACTATGATTAGAACATTTGTGATTAGATCTACTTGAGGTCTGTTGATTATACAATCAAGCAGAAATACAAAACTAGTACCTTTAAAAATCATAAAAGAAACATGATGAAACACTTTATTGACATCAGGGAATTTGTTTGAGATCCTAAAAGGACCAAAACATTCTGGCTTGCTTAATTCGATCCTGCTTTGTTTGTATTAACAAAAGGATAAACTGGTATCTTGAGAAATGTCCAAGGACAGTTAAGTATTACTTTCAAATCCTTGGCCTCACAATATTTTAGAAAAATTGTGGTGTTTTGCAAATAATTAGTCAAGTTTCAGTTCTATACCATTGTAGCTTGTTAATGATGGAGAAGTCATTTAACGTGTTTCTCTCATTTTCAGGCCATGTAAGATGGGAAAACTAATATATACTTCATCTATCCCATAAGATTATTATAAGATATGATGAAAGAAAAAATTCCTTACAAATTTCAAAGTGTTATTTAAAATGTATGATTATATATGATATTAATAGTTTGTTATTCATTAATTAATATATTTTATGCTATCATAAGCCATGGGAGTTTATGTTAATTCACCAGTTCATGCCAGGAAAAAAAGACACCATTAATATTAGGAACTTGAAAAATCACTTTTCTAATAGCTAAGATATCAACTTAGAGCAATTTTCTATGCAAGATGACACAAACTTTTTAAACAATTTATCGTTTTTCCCCCAAATACATTGGAAAACTTGAATGCCATCATGGAAATATTTTCCATCTATTTCTTTCATTTGTAGATACAGAATAGATAAAGAAAATGGCCAAGTCAACTGGCTATTAAATGAACATTGCAGGACCAGAGCCGAGGGTCTCACAAATTCCAGGTGACCGTGCTTGCCACCAAGGAACCCTGCCCTTCTCTATTACTCACTACAGACACAGCCTGGAAGTCGTGATAAAATTGAGACCAGGACATTTTCATTCATATTGATGGCAATTTCCCACCTCACCTCAGGTCTGTTAGTAATAAAAGTGAAGAGTTAGCTTAATTTGCCTTCTCCATAACCTCTCATTGCTTCAGTAAACTATTTATGAGCATTTACAACCCCTTACGTTGTGTTATGTGCAGGGACTTCATAGAGAAATTATACACAGTTCCTCCTCCCAAGAGAGTGCTCAATATTTTAGTGGGACAATGTGGGAAAAGATAATTTCAATATAATGCAGAGGCACTACAAGAAAGTTGTGAACAGAATGGTGTGACAAAATAGAAACAGCTATGTTGAATCCTATCCTGAGCGATTAGTAAAGATTTCCCATAAGAGATGCCATTTGAACTGGATCCTTTAGGAAGAGAAATTTAATAAGCGAATTAGAAGAGGATTTTATGGAAATAATGTGACTAGCATCACCTGTACAAGTGTGATTTTGGCATCAAGTCACTGGTTGAAGGAGAGGCGCAGATGGGAATAATAAGAGACATGAGCTGGGAGAAGTAGGTTTTGACTAAATTGTGCAGATTTATATACAAGACTAGAATTTTTATACAGTATGCTACAAACAATGAGAAGTCAATGACGTTAATCAAGTGGATTGAAATAGCAATGCCTAGAAAGATGGCAGATAGGTTATGGCAATGATATAGAGAATAATAAAAAAGAAGAGTTAAGGACAAAAGCAAGATAGCAGGGTAGGAGATACCAGCTGTCATTACCCAGAAAAAAATTAGACAGATTTCTATTACTGAAAATAGCCCTAGGAGGGCTCAAGAATCCAATTAAGAATATACAGCAACACAATCAAGCAAAACAGAGAATAGCATTTCAGAAAGGGTTGCCTGGGGAGATTGGTTTAGCTGAGCTATCTGGAGATGACTAGGGATAAAGAAGATGGGAAGGGACTATCAGTATCAGTCATGCAGCAGATGCCACTGCAATCCCTTGTGGTCTGCTCTGCAGAAGACTCTGGCAGCCTTTCTTCCTGAGGACTTCAATAGCTCCTATGACAGCCACGGATCACCCACAGCCTCCAAAAATGGAGGCTCCCAATGTTCCTTGGTGAAGACCCTGGCAGCCTGTTCTGTGACACTAGCAGCTTTAGCAACCAAGGTAACCAACAGCCATTGCTGCCACTCACTACCCAGAGACAGACAGATGCTGCTACAAATTCTCCAAGACAGAGCTACTGTTGCACCACCCCAGGACCAGGGCCACCACACCCCAACCCCATACCTGCCTTGGACCAAAGAGCCCAGCTTTGCAGCCACTCTTTGAATACCTGTGCTTTAGCATCTAGCTCCACAGGTGCTCCACATTCACTCATGTCTCAGGCACTGGATCCACCACCTCTGTGGGCTAGCCAGGGCCCCAGACCTCAGAGCTGTTGTCACTCCACAAACACTCACTCTCCAAAACCCAGGCCCATGGCTACTCCATGGGCATATGCTCAGACACCAGTGTCATCACCACTGTGAGGGTGCCTGAACCACACCTGGCGCCAACAGGGATCCACCTGACCATGACATCCCCCCGAAAGAAAAAAAGATCAGGAGGTTCCAAGCAGCCTATGTCACCAAAGACCCCCAACAGGCCTCAACACAACTACAGACACACCCATCCTTGGCTACAGTCCCTACTGACTCTGACCTCATCTGGCAGAGCTGCATGGAGACTATGTATTTGGTCCTTTTCTAGAGCAGGAACCATCAAACTCTCCCCAGCAACTCACGGGTAAAACCAGTCCATAAAGTCAGGAAGAGGTAACTTCTCTATCAAACATGTAGATCAACATAAGGCTATGAGAAACATGAAAAACAAAATCAAGAAAACATGACACCAAAGGAACACAGTACCTCTCCAGTAACCAACCACACTGAAGTGGAAATCTACAAATTAATGGACAAATAATTTGAAATAATTGTCCTTAGGGAAGCTCAACAACCTACAAGAGGCAATGAAATCAGGAAAACAATATATGACAAAAAGAAGTTTAACAGAGTTATAGAAATCATAAAAACAAATCAGCAGAAATCCTGGAACTGAAGAACACAATGAATGAAATGAACAGTGCAAGCTATCAGCAACAGGCTGGATCAATCAGAAGAAAGCATCTGTGAAATTAAAGACAAGTCATTTGAAATTATCCAGTCAAAGGAGAGAAATTATTAAAAAAAAAAATCAAAAAGACTGAGGACAGCCTATGAGAATTGTAGAATACCATCAAACAAAATAATATTTATATTACAGAGGCTCCAGAAAGAGAAGAGAGAGAGAGAAAGTAGTAGAAAGAGTATTTTAAAGAATAATGGCTGGAAACTACCCAAATCACATGTAATAACAAACTTTTCTCAATATATGAATTTTGCTCATAGGTCATGAGTTTTTCTTAGTCCATATTAATATGAAAGTGATCTCCTGATTAACTTGCTGTATATTTCCAAACATTATTTGGTAGCCAATAGGCACATGAAAAAATGCTCAACATCACTAATTATCAGAGAAACGCAAATCAAAACTACAATGAGGTATCACGTCACATCAGTCAGAATGGCCATCATTCAAAAGTCCACAAACGATAAATGCTGTAGAGGGTGTGGAGAAAAGGGAACCCTCCTACACTGCTGGTGGGAATGTAGTTTGGTGCAGCTGTTACAAAAAACACTATGGAGATTCCTCAAAAAACTAAAACTAGACTTACCAAATGATCCAGCAATCCCATTCCTGGGCATATATCCAGAGGGAACCTTAATTCAAAAAGATGCATGCACCCCAATGTTCATAGAGCACTATTAACAGTAGCCAAGACATGGAAACAACCTAAATGTCCATAGACAGATGACTGGATAAAGAAGTTGTGGTATATTTATACAATGGACTACTCATCCATAAAAAATAATAAAATAATGTGATTTGCAGCAACATGGATGAACCTGGAAATTGTCATTCTAAGTGAAGTATGCCAGAAAGAGAAAGAAAAATATCACATAATATCACTTATATGTGGAATTAAAACAAACAAACAAATAAAACTTATTTACAAAATAGAAACAGACTCACAGACATAGAAAACAAACTTATGGTTACCAGCAGGGGAAAGGGGTGGGAAGGGATAAATTGGGAGTTCGAGATTTGAAGATAATAATATACATAAAATAGATAAACAACAAGTTTATACTGTATAGCACAGGGAACTATATTCAATATCTTGTAGTAACTTACAGTGAAAAATAATATGAAAATAAATATATGTATGTTCATGTATGACCAAAGCATTATGCTGTACACCAGAAACTGACAACATTATACCCGATACTTCAATAAAAATACATTTTAAAAAAATATCAAGCATCTTTTCCAACCTCAATGCTATGAAACTGGAACTCAGTAACAGGAGAAAAGCTAGAAAATTAACAAACACATGGAAATTAAACATACAATCCTAAACGAAGGGGGAATTAAAAAATGTATCTTAAGGCAAATGAAAATGAAAACACACCATACTGAAACATGGGATACAGCAAAAGTAGTTCTAACAACGAAGTTTATAGTAATATATGCCCATACTAAGAAAAAAAGAAACATTCTAAATAAGCAGCCTAATTTTACACCTCAAGGAACTAGAAAAAGAACAAAGGCCAAAATTAGCAGAAGGATGGAAATAAAGATCAGAGCAGAAAGAAATGAAAGAGACTAGAACAGACTAGAACAGATTAGAGACTGAGAACTTCTTTTTGAAAAGATAAATAAAATTGGCAAACTGTTATCGACAATAAGAAAGAAGAAAGACTACAATAAAGCCAGAAGTGAAAGAGTGTTACCAAACCAAGGTTGTCTTGCCTACTATTCAACAAACCAAAATGCTGAGACGCCAAGGTTAGCAGCAAAGAGAGAGTTTATTCACAAGACAGCCAAGGGAGGAGACAGAAAGGGAGCTTCCTCTGTGGAGGCTTTGGGGTACTTATATGATACAGAATAAAGAAGCAGGCATGGGGAGCATGAGGGGCATGGGGAAAGGTGATTGGAAAAGGGTGCAGGGATTGTCCTTCGGTACAGGTGTAAACTAAGTTACAAGCCTCTGCACGTTAAAAAATAGAGGCCCTTAGCGGGACCTGAGGGTGGAGTTTTCAGCACTCTGAAGTCAAAAGGTCACCAAGCAGACACTCAAGCATGCCCATCTGGAGCGTCGGTGGTCCTATCCATTCCGAACCAGCTCAGCTCAAACTAGACACAACTGACTCCAAGATCCTGGAAAACAACTTGGGCAAACATCTCATGGTTTAGGTTGCCTGCAGCCTGGAGGACATTTTGTAGCAATAATTAAAACAACCTTGATTAGTGAAGGCAGGTCAAATGGATATGACAAATAATCACCCATGGTTTCAAGAGGAGACATAAAACTGGTATCACAGAAATGTAAAAGGACTTTGAGAGACTGCTGTGAACAATTATACACCAACAAACTGGATTACCTAAAAGACATGTATAAATTCCTAGAAATATGCAACCTAGTCTGAATCGTGAAGAAATAGAAAATCAGAGTATACCTGTAATGAGTAAGGATATTGAATCAGTAATCAAAGGTCTTCCAGCAAAAAAGCCCAGGGCCAGACAGCTTCACTGGTGAACTCAACCAAACATTAAGGAAGAGTTAACTCCAATCCTTCTCAAAGTCTGAAGAGGAGGGAACATTCCCAAACTTCAATAAACATGGGAGTAGGAGGACTGCACTGAGGTCCTGAGACCTGGGAATCAAAGAAGAGTTTCATTTCCTCCAACTCATTTCCTGTCTTTCCTTAGCTACTTAAAAATTAGATCACTTTTCATGTGAATGTATTTCAAACTATGGATATTTAGAGATAATTTTTATGTAATATATATATATATATATATATATATATATATATATATCTCCAAGTATTGTGTATATTAAGTTATCCAAATATATAGAGAGGGGAGACTGACTCATATATATATTTCACACACATACACATAATATTTGAATAATTTTCTTTTCTGGACTTATGTTTATTCCTAAATGCTTCATAATAGGCTATGCCTGAAGGTAAAATGGAATCTTACCTGATTATGAACAGTTGCAATTCTTATATATACAAAAAAGATGAGGGAGATTTTGCACTTTTTCAGATGACCTTAACCAACCTAAACTTAACGCATCATATAAAAATAACATTATACCAGATGTCAAGAGATGTGGTATTCAGGGGCAGTTCTAGGATTACACTGTGAATATCGGCTTGTACTATGCTTTCAAACCTTGGTCTTTGTATCTTTAAATAGGTAAAATTATACCAGCCCTAATAGTCTCATTACTTTCATAATAATCATGTAAGGCAATATATTAAAGAGTGCTTTGTAATCTGTAAAGTACTGTTAGGTATTATTAAGAGTTGTACCCACTGTTCAGACCTTTGTATCTCCCTGTATATCTCACCATTATAATCATTAGTCTAAAGGAAAAGCATCTTCTTTTATGTATAAAGATATTGTGTATTATCATCACATATTTAAGTCAGATGTAAACTGTCCATAACGTGGTACATGCAAAATTTAATACTCATGAAAAATTTCAAAAAAAAGTTTCTCTATTTAACAGTATGCTTATGCCCAAATATATATATGAAATAATAAATAATTCATGACATAAACATTTTACACTGTAAATAATATTGCTATTCTACACAGAGGTTTTATATGGAGAGCTGCTCTGAGAAAGCACTGCACTGTAAAAGTAAGACTTGGAAAATAAACACCGATCATCCATTGTCACTGCAATACACAAGCAAGTAGAAACAGCTCTGTAAATGATATTTAAACTGTCATAATAAGAAACAAAAAAGTCAAAGCATCCTTAAAAATTAGACAAAATAGAATATGCACTTCAAACATGATGCACTTTATATAGAAAACTTCTAGGGAGATTGCTCAGGTAATTATAAGACACAAAACAAACAAAATCCTAGCTTGCACTTATCACTTGGAGGTTTCAACAATGACTGGAGGTTGCAAGCCCTAAAATAAAAGCGAGAAGGCCAAACAGTCCATATCAGGGACTCCTAGGAAGTGAAGGAAAAGCCATTCAAATTTGTTTAACAAAACCACGTTTTCAAACTAACCTTAATTTATTCATAAGAGGGCCATTACACTTGTTCTTTTTAAAAGGAAACTTCTTAATTGGAACTAAATCATTCATTATTCACTGTGATACAGGTTTTGCACTCTCAGGTTCCATATGATTATTCACATGTTGAGCTGACAGAAAGGAGAAAAAGTCTATTCTAATGAACTTAGCTTGGCTTTGACTCACTGGTTTTTATTTCACTTTAACTTCCAATCTCAGTTACAGACTGTGTAAAGCTGGGGGAAAAAAACATTTTGGTAGATGGCAAAGGATAAGTACAAGCAAGACATTTCAAGTAGCTGAAGCTTTCATTAAATTCCGCATGCTATTTCAAATCCCACAGCTATTTAAACGAAGGGCTGAGACTTTTCTGTTGTATTTACTTAAGAGCTTAATAGGTACTGTTTAGAATCCAGCAGTCAACCTACTGAATGGTGTGATTAGACATTTATTTTGACAGTGCTCAATGATGACTCAATTATACCCCACAATCAAACTAGCACATCATCAAATGTCTGACGGTCTGAGTGTCTATGGGGTGACAACAACCCACATACTAAACAGTTTGCCAGAATTCTGTCACCACAATATCTGAGCAGAACATTGGAGTGTTACTCTAATGCACCTAAAGTCAAATTGGAACTTTAGCTAAAAGAAGTAAAATTATACCTGAGCACTTCATGCAAGTCAACAAAGAGAATACATTATTGAATAATAAAATGCATACTTATAGAATCAAAGAATGTCAGTGTTAGAAAGAATATTTGAGGTCATTTAAATCAGACTTTGCTTTTTTTTTTAAATTTGGAACTGACATTCAGATATTTTAAAAGGCTTATTTAAGATTAAACAGCTATTCAGAGACAGGGCTGAGCCAACAATCCAAAACTCTTAATTCAGATGTTTGATTTTCTTTTTATCATGCCAAAGTTCTTCCTGGAAATTAAAATTAAATATAGTATGTACAAAAATACATCATAAGAAACAGGAATTCGGGGCACTGCTGCACATAACCTTTATTGTTTAATCATCTGTGTAAGATCTTAGAAGAAAAAAACCAGATACTCTAAAAAGGTTCTTATCACTCCCAGAATACTGAATTACCAACCTACAAGCTTCAAAATGTGGAGTTGATCTAAAGTGAATGTGATATACATATAAAGGTCTTCGTTGAATTTCTGGTCAAATTCTGTCAAACTAGCAGAATGTATATGGTTTAGACTCTAGTATACAAAATGGCAGAACTATGCCAAAGGCAAAAATATTAAAATCAAAGTCAGAAATATTGGTTTCTATCCCAGCTCTGCCAATCTATGTCATTGTAACCTAATATAATTCACTTAAACTTTTTGAGCATTGCTTTTAATAACTCTACATGGTTCCCATATGATTTCACTGAATTCAAATATGCACACTTTATACTGTGAAACAATTACTTGAATTTCATTACATAAGCTATAGAGTAACACGCTCAAGCTATCATATCCTTGCATTTCCGCCCTGTTGGGAAAGCTGAGACTCCAACATGTAGTTACTCCCAAAACAGAGTTCTCTTGGAATTCCCAGATGGGTTTTGTTGGCAATCCAAGGCTAGTTTTGTCTTACCTGGCCTAACTTCCTTCTCCTTACCTTCTATCTTGAGCTGCAAGTAAAGATTAATTAATGTCAATAACTTAAAACTTCTGAAGGGATTTGGTGACGTGGTAGCCTTTCTTTGGCTGCCACCTTGTGATCCAGGGTTCCTAGGCATCTTTGAATTTTCTCACCAGGTCATCTGGACACATGGAGGCAGTACCAGCATAAGGCATAATTGGGATATATACCACTTTTATACTTTGGAGTATATGTCCCACCTGATAATAATGTTTGAATCAATAATTCACATCCAGACACTCACTTTAAAACAATATGCTCTATATTAAACAACACCAATGATACCTCTCTTCCTTTCTACCCCAAGGATTTAGAAGAAAGCAAAATATACCGGACAAGTCTACATATAATTTGTGATCAATGTGATAATGAACCTTATCTCTCCTTCTGATTTTTTGAACTTGCAGATGTTCTGTAAACTACATATCTGAATAAATCTGTAAAAGTTCCTATTCTAAGTCCTCAGAATCATTCTTCCCTATCCTCTAGAAAGTCCTACCCAAGTAGCTCAAGCAGAATAGAAATGACATGCATTATTCAAAGGACAAATTCTAATGAAAGTTTCAATTATTAAATATATTTCCTGCCATTACTGATATAAATGGCTTGTAATCAAGGCACACTATATATTTCTATTCTAGTATGAAAAGAAACAGAAATTTAATTTTAAAACTTTTTTATTATTGAAGTTTTATTTTACTTTTGAAATGTCAAGTGTATATTATTTAACTTCCGAGAAGTATATAGTAAACTCAATCTCTGTGTAGACGTTGCCTAAAATAGGGATGTTTATTTTCCTAAACTCATCTCTAAAATAGACTAGCAGACAGAGGGAGCCATTCTTTTTAGAGATTGTAATGAATTCACACATACTCATTAATTTTATAGCAGTTGTTTCAGTTTCACAGTGAAACATAAAAAGGTCTATCTTATTGGAAAGAATGCCAAGTAGCTATCTTGATGCTTGATGAGAAGAAATTTGTTCTACTGTTTTAAATGCATGGGTGCTAAAGCAAGACTTAGAAATATTTTTGTTAGACACTTTCATTCTAATAGTATCTTCCATAACAGAAATGACCTATAGTAAAATAATTCAAAATATCCCCCTTCTGAAGGTGATTTCCAAGTAAAATTTGAACACAATTTAAGATAGCACATTACTATGATATGAATTTGAGTGACCTTTGAATGAATAACATTTTCTACTGATGTTAAAGGTTTGCTGATACATATTTTGTTAAAGTGGTTTGTTCGCTATTCCTGTATGATCAGCCTCAAACAATCAGTGCTTAAAAGAACCAAAGCACTTAATTTATTTCTAATAATCATCTTAGGGGAATTCTACATATTTTTGCCAAATTTCACTTAATAAGGAATACTACATTAATCATACTACGTTTGTATGACAATCAAGGTTATCTTGGCAGTAGGGTGATGTAATGCCTGTTAATTACACCTGGTTAAAATACACAAGTTGTCTTATACAAATGAAAAATGTGCCTTTTAAATAAACATGAAACATTTTTCCTTTTACAGAAAGCTCTCAACATTAATTTGGAGCTATATTCTAATATAATATAAATTGTTCAATAAATGGCTATTAGATAAATGGGTGCTTGGAAAATTATTAAAAACTAATGCCAATCAGTATCTTATAATTAAGCTCAGCTATAACTCATCCTAAAACAAAACTTAAAAATAGAAGACATACATGTGAATATTCAAATGACTGTATACTGAAAAAGCTTTTTATGCAAATCATGAAAGGCAGAAGTAGTGGGAAATACTCATAGATCTGACATAATAATTTAAATAATAAATACATTCAAATATACTATCAAAAGTTGAAGATGCCAAATTAAGAAAAATAGTAGTAAGCAATAAAAATGGGGCTTCTCTGGGACAGGAACCTAAGAGAGAGATTCTGACGGAGTGAAGGTTCTGCTATTCTCAGGAGAACTCTTACGGGCAGATCCGGATATCCAGGGCTTGGAGGTGAGTAAAAGCCAAGGGCAAGACAGGAGGATTCTGGAGGTCAGGGAGTGAGGGTCAGCCTGTCCCAACACTGTTCTGGGTACTGTGGCAGGGCTAGCCATGTGGGCTGCAGAAATAGGTTCATAATTGGTAGCTGATCTGGCCCAAACTCCAAGGTCACAGATGTCTCCCCTTTTACAGACAGTGAAACTGAGAGACGGGGCAGGTGACTGCTCAGGGACAGTGGAGCCGGATTCAGAGTCATCTTCTGGCTCCCGTCTAAGTTTGAACTTAGGTTCTGCTAAGTGCTTAGGGTAGTGCCCTGGACAAATAAGTACTCAATAACTATAAGCTTATAGTTCTTACTGTAATTATAAGACTATCTGGACCCTGCCTCAATCAGGAAAACTTTCAAATTACAGCTCATAAATGAGTGTAACACTGGGAAATGAATCAGATTATCTCTTAAGAGTGTTTTCCATTCCGGATCAAGATGGCGGAGTAGGAGGACCCTGAGCTCACCTCCTCCCAGGGATACCCCCAAACTACAGCTACATATAGAACAACTCTCTCTGAGAACTGACCTGAAGACTAGAAGAACAAAATGTCTGCAACTAAAGACAGAAGGAAAAGGTCACATCAAGAAAGGTAGGAGGGGCAAGGTCGTGGTCTAGTGAGACCCCTGCCCCCTTCCCCATGGGGCAGGCCACAGCAGGAGGGATATCACACTGCAGAGGTCCCCCTTGAGGAGCAAGGGGTCCAAGTCTCATATTAGGCTCCCCAGCCTGGGGACCTGCGCTGGGAAGACGAGCTCCCATTACATCTGGCTTTGAAAACTAGCAAGGCTTACATTTGGGAGAGCCTCAGGGCTGTGGGAAAGGGAAGAGACTCCAGTCTTAAAAGGACTCACATACAAACTCACTGGCTCCAAGTCCTTCCACAGAGGCTGCAGCTTGAAAAGTGCCTGGGTCACACAAGAAGATTCATTGACTAATTTTAGAGCATGCACCAGAGGATCAGGGATCTGGTGGAACTTTCTCTGTGGATGGAAGCAGTTGCAGGGGCCATTTGTTTTTGACTTTCTTTCCACCTAGCTGGCCTGGTGCTGGTGAGCGCCATTTCTCTCACTCTCCATCAGCCTTGGTAACACCATATGCCCTGCCCCTGCTTTCCCCTGAGGTGCCGGGGGTCAGCCCAGTCACAGACAGGTCCTATAGAAAGCCAGGCCAGGGACCAGCCCCAACTACGAGGGTGCCTGCAGCAGTCACGACTGAGCAACGCAGCCAGTCCACCTGAGGACCAGCCTCACCCACCAGCACACCTGCAACAGCTGCACACAGGGGATACCTCTGCAGTACCTGGCTCTGTTGACCAGAGGAGATTGCACCACTGGGCCCCACAGGACACTTCCTACATAAGGCCACTCTTTCAACACTGGGAGACGAAGTCAATATACGTAGAAACAAATGCAGAGAGTTAGGCAAAACGAAGAAACAACGGAATATCTTTAAAGGAAAAAACAAGACAGAACCTCAGAAAAATAACTAAACGAAGTAGAGACAAGCAGTTTTATCAGATGAAGGATTCATGGTAACATTCTTAGAGATGCTCACTGAACTCAGGAGGGAAATTGATGAATCCAGTAAGAAATTCAAGAAAATGCTAGAAGATGTAAAAAAATAAAGATTTAGAAATTCTGAATTCAGTCTTTGAAGTAAAAGATACACTTGTGGTATACAACAGAAGATACGAGAATGCAAAAAACGGACCAGTGAACTGGAAGACAAGGGTAATGGAAATCGCCCAATCAGACCAGAGAAAAGAAAAAAGAATCCAAAAAAGCAACGATAGTTTAAGGGACCACTGAGAGAACATCAAACAGACTAACATTTGCTACAGGAGTCCCAGAAGGAGTAGAGAGAGAAAGGGACAGAAAACCTATTTGAAGAAATAATGGCTGAAAACTTCCTTCACCTGGCAAACAAACCAGACAGCCAAGTCCGGGAAGCACTGAGTCTCAAATAAGATGGACCCGAAGAGAATCACACCAAGATACAAAATTAAAATGTCAAAAGATAAAGACTGTTTTCACACTTTTCTAACAAAATATTCATAAAATCAGACAAGGAAAGTTCTAGAGATATATAACAAAAAGCTGTCCATTCCTACATTGAAACCACTTTGAAGATCTATCTTTAAAATTCATGTGAATTTGCATTCTGTTTCATAATATGAGCAAATGCAAAAGAATATATAGTGAAAAGTAAGTTTCACAAGTGTTGAACTCTCTTATACTACTGGTGGAGTGTAAGTTGGTACAATCACTTTGGAAAACTGGCAGTGCACACGAAAGCTGAATATATTCAATACTCTATGACCTAGTAAACTTCATCACAATTGGGATTTTGATAGGGGTTACATTTATTCCTAAGTATTGTATTCTTTTTAATGCTACTGTAAATCAAATTGTTTTCTCAATGATCTTTCTGGATTGCTCATTGCTAGTATATAGAAATGCAACTGACTTTTTGTATGTTGATTTTGTATCTTGGAACTTTGCTGCATTCATTTATTAGCTCATTTTGTATGTGTGTAACGTTTAGTGTTTTCTAGATATAAGATCATGTTATCTGTGACTAGAGATAACTCTACTCGTTCCTTTCTAACTTGGCTGCCTTTTATTTCTTTTTCTTGCTACTTGCTCTGGCCAGAACTTCTAATATAAAGTTGACTAGAAGTGGCAAAAGTGGCATTGTTCCTGATTGTAGGGGAAAAGCTTTCAGTCTTTCACCATTGAGTATGTTGTTGGCTGTGGGTTTTTCATATATGGCCTTTATCATGGTGAGGAGGCTTCCTTTTGTTTCTAGTTTATTAAGTGTTTTTATCATGAAAGGATATTGAATTTTGTCAAATTCTTTTATTGCATCAATTGAGATGATTTTTGTTTTTTCCCCTTCATTCTATTAATGTGACATATTACATTAATTTTTGTTTGCTGCCCCATTCTCAAATCCCAGGAATAAATCCCACTTAGCGTATAACTCCTTTAATGTACTGCTTTGCCTTGTTAGTATGTTGTTCAGGATTTTTATGTCAATATTCATACAGGATATTTGCAATTTTCTTGTAATGTCTTTGTCTGGCTTTGGTATCAGTGTAAGCATTTTTAAAATATATTCTGGATAAAGATTCCCTTTCAGAGAAAAAAAGCAACAAAAATGAGTCACTCGTTAGAAAAACTTCAAAATGGCATGATATTGTTTCAGAAATGGAGGTACATAAATGAAAAATTATCTTTAGTATCAGTCTTACCATTTAAAAAAAAAACACAATTTAAAGCAGCAAAAATTGGGAAAACATATTACTGAGAAGAAGTGCAAATTGCTTTCTCTCTTCAGCATATACTTTAACCCAATGACTTTCTACCCCGGACATATACAAAAAGAAAATAATTGAGTAATCTGCAGAAAGATACATAAAAATATTTCTAGAAGCAATATGTATAGTACTCAAAATCAATGTCACATTAAGGCAGGAGTAGAGAGATTAAGGTGGGGTGGTGACAACTGTAACTGGAGCTAGCATGACCTACGTAGGTGGAACAACAGCTTCTCTTGCAGTCCCTCACCACCGTGCAGCAAAGTTGCTCCACTATTTCTGAATCTTCTATATTGCTAAAAGAAGCAGAAAATTCTAAAAATTTTCACAAGTATTGATATCAAAGTCAACTTTTAAAAAATTGTGATCAGTAACAACAAAATACACTGTTGGATCTAATTCAACCTGATACCAAGTTGCAACATTAGACATAATGGAACTGTATATATTGGTAAAATCATGGTGTAGTAGAAAAATATTGGCATAAAAATGTCCGTAGTAAATTTATAAATGGTAAAGCAGTCTACTTTATTTAAAATAAAAATGAGCTTGGTGAAGGATTACAAGCAACTAGAAATTCACAGGGATAACTTTCAATGATAGGATTGATGCCACATACTTTTTCTTTCTGTGGTTTTCAAGTTTTCATTATTAGGATGTATTATTCTGAAATTAGAAAAAAAAAATAGTAACATTTTTAGTGATACAGAAACTTGTACTGAGAAGTAAGGTGTGTTAAAACAAAATCCTAGCTAGGAGTCAGCTGGTAGGCAGCAAGGACATTATCAGAGTCTGGGAGCATGGTGACCCGTGATGCATGGCACTGAAGCACTGATAACACTGTGGACTAAGGTAACTTGGGAAAAAGAGCTGTACCTTATGAAGTTCCAGGGTTAGTAAACGCAGGTAGGAATGCAGAATATTAGTACTGTATGATAGCTGATGCCTGCCTCAGGGAGGTATTACAAGCAAGAGATGGTTTTGGAAATAACTGGCCAGTTTGCAAGCAGGAATGAAAGAGAATGTATTCCACAAAGATCACTATCTGAGATACATCTCCAATTCTTTTTCATTCCAAATAGGGGTGTTTGTTACAGTTATCCTTCCCTGTTTCATATTACACATTGAATGTGAAGTACAGCAGATAGATTTTATCTGCACATTCTAGAATTCTAGATCAAGAGGAGATCCCCATGGAGAGACAATACTTTGGAACACTCATATGAGTAACCTTTCTTATAAAAAGGTATAACCGCTACAATCACTGCAAGCAAAGAAAGACTCTAAAGTAATACTCATTGTGTTCATGAAAGGCCAATTATATGCCCATATTTTTGCTCTTGAGAAACTGCTTAGTAGATCAATGAATGTCAGCAGAATTATGTCATCAAACATTTCACTAACATAATCAGATGGTTCCACAGCACGGGGATCCACTGCACTTAAATTCTCCTTCTAACAATTAGTGCGCACATATTCAGATAAATGGTATTGATTCCACATTGTTTTAAAGCGAAATTGTCAAATAACTTCTCCCTTTTAATTCTTATCCTCCTAATTATCTATCTGATAATGACCATTTAAATTGAGAAAACTCTGATTACGCTACATCCTTCAGTTCAGAGTTGAGCAGCTAAGACAATTTGGCTGCAGATCTAATACTAGTGACTCAACCTGAGAGACCAATCTCCCGTTCACCATAATCAGCTTTTAGAACTGAACACAATTCTATGACTACATTTTCCATCTAAACTTTTAAGTTAATTTTACTCTAACTTTTAATCAATGCTACTGAGCAGTAAAGGAGCCTGAAGGCCACTGTTTTGTTCTGAAAAACAAATGAATAAAGGACATATAACTCCTATAAATGCAATTTGAATGAAATCAGGATAGAATGTAGTGTCTTTATTAAAAACTACGATAATTCTGATAACTGTGCTTTCATTTCAGATAATTTTCAACAAGTACAGTGATGTAGCATAAACACAATTCCAGAAGAAAGTCAGACTGGTTTTTTAACTGCACTGCTCTTTTTCAAAATAATTGTAGCTACTCAAAGCCAAAAAATGCTGAACACCAGAAAACTTTCCATCCCCCTGTAAATCTTTTTTGCTTTGTTGTTTTATTATTAACGAAACTAACCAGGAAAATTTACATAGGTAGAACTTTCCATGTATCCTCTCATTGAATCAAAGCAGGTGTTATTTGTTGTAGTTTTTTGTCTGTGAATCGATTTTCCTAATTCTGGAAAACTTAATATTCCTAAGAGTGTCCTAATGGCAAAAATAAATGAAAAACTGCACCTGCAATTTTCTTTAAATATATTAAAATATACATGTTCCCTTTCAGGATCACGACAAATCCTTTGATTTTGTAAGAAGATATCTGTACACTCACAGAACTATCAGGTGGTCACATCTGACATTGTACTTTTCTGCAACTTTCCTCCCAAACACTTGTTCAAAATCTTTGCCTGTAAAGTGCCTGAAATGTGTGTCAAGCATGGCTCTAAACATGTTTCTTGAATTATCTCATCCAAGTCTTGCAATACTCATAAGGTTCAAGCACTGAGGAAACCAAAGCAAAGAAACTGTAAGGAAAAATGTCCAGTTTCAGAACAGCTAAACACTGGAGTTCAACTACTGACCTTGTACCATTAATCACCACTTTGTACTGACTTAAAAAGGCCTAGAGGGAGATCAAGCCATTAGAAGCCATGATATAAAGAACACGGTTTGCCCTCCAATATCCCAGTCTGGATGAATATAATCAGGAGAACATGCCTAACATGATGACGATAAGTTAGGAAGAAGAACTTATAATGGACTTTATAAAACAGGAAGGAACTCAACAGAGTTTGGAAATAAGAATATGTGCAAATAATAAGAGTATGATTATAAATGTATTCTGTTAACACTGTGCAGGTAAAATTTTCTTTCCAAAAAAAGCTATCCATACCTTACAAAACGGCACTGACATATGTTGATTTTTCAAACTCAATAATCCTTGCTACTTAAATGTTAGAAGTAAGAATTTCTTCTTTTAGTGAAGAAAGAAAAACATCAAGGAGTCATACAATTAACTTCTAAGAAAGCAAAATAGGAACTTGCAAAGTTAGGGCTATATATATGTATTTTAATATAAAACAAATGTGAAACCATATTAGAACAGAAAATTCTCAGAGTAAAATTTCTGCTGGCAATAAGTAATCATGTATTGTAATATGTGAAATTAATCAGATCAATCAAAACTCTTAAAATTATGGCTGACGGTATTTTTTTAAAATACTGTCAAAAGCCCTTAAAGTGTAGGAATCATGAACATAGTATCTGGAGCTTTGATTCAAATCCAGATTCCATCTCTTACTGACTGGATAACTTTACACAAAGATCTAAACTTTCTGAGGATATATTTTCTTATTAACTGAGAAAATAATAATATTTATTTTATGAAGTTATAAGGATTAAGTGAGTTAATAAATATAAAGTACTTAAAGTAATAACTGGCATAAAATAATTGCTGTATTATAATTTATTATTTTTTTTGCTAATCTGGATTATGTAATTTTTAGTCTAAGCACATAGATTTTATGAAAATAAAATATTAGACATATGTTAAGTTTCTAAAATGTTTTTGATTACTTATCATGTAGAAGAATATAGCTTTCCAGAAGAACAGGATTTAATGTAGAAGTCATATATGATACATTTTTTAAAAATACTGGAATGCCATAATTCTTTATCAGCTAAAGGCTCATTAGGGTAAGTCTTCATTGGCCAACTTTTTATTTATTAGTTAACTTTTTGCCTTGAGCAGTCTCCTTTCCTAAGATTTTATTCCTAAGCCTATAATCGTCAGTTTCCAGTAGAAAGATGAGTAAGGGTGCTACTGCTCTCAACGCCATGTTTGTTAGTCAATATGCTTGTACCCAAGAATATGTCCACAACTAATGCTACAGACTTACTGCATTTTTCACCAAGTTTAACATGTTATTTGGGTTTACAAATGGGTCTAAAATTCCTTAATACATGCCAAATGTTATCACTCTGTCATGGCGCAGATGAATTTTAAATATGAAAAAATCATTCGCAGAATTAAGTACATACCAAGTATTTTGGAGTGTGAATAATTGTGGGGTGTTTGGGAACTGTAAGCGCCCTTTAAAAATTATTATTTTTGTTTTTCTTGTGTGATTGTGTATGTATAAAATACAATGCAATTAATGATATCCGCTCAACTTTACATATACATCTTTGCAGCTAAAGATTCCTTTAATAATTGTAAATTATGTTTAACATTTATGAACCCACTTGAGAAAACATAAACTGCTATGCAGATGTTAACTTAATACACAATGCATTACCTAGAAATTGTTCTGAATAATATACACTGTGTTAATGTTGCAGAATTATTTTTAGACAGTAATTCGATTCCACTGACTCACCAAATGATTAATTTACAATATTGGTGAACATAATTTTTACTCTTCTAAGTTTACTGAAATCTATAAGAATGTACAATATAAATAGTAATGTGAATAGTATTTGGCTATGTGTTTTAGCAAATAAAAAAATAACTGGGATAATATTGATATTTAACTTATACCTATTTGATGGTTACTTATCCTTTTAAAATGTTCTTACAAAGGAACTTTTGAATTAAAACATTATATTAATTAATAATTGATTATTTAATTTATGCGAAAAGTCTGTCCTTAGGAGCAATGGGGAGAGGACTTCAGAATGAAAAGGGATATACATGGTGATTAGAATAAAGAATTCAATAAATCTAGGAGATAATTCTAATATATACATATATGTACACATAAGCATACATATGCATAAGCATATATATAATTTGTTCATTTTTTTTGAAGTATGTAAGAAAAAAAGCAGTAGGAGAAAATAACCTTTAGAGCCTTTTTAAAAAATATCATTCATAGTTAAATACCTTAAGTTTAAACTGAAAGTTGTACTTCCTTTCTCTTCCTTGTTTCACACCTGAAAGGAATTCAACACTACAAAGAGGTGGGGATTTAAGTAAGTAATCCACAAATAAAAATTGTGGGAAAGTTATAAAACACCTAAAGTCACATCAATTATTTCTAATGTTTTATTCATCTTTAAAACAGAAGCCAATATTTCTCTTTCACCTTATTTTATGCAGCTGTAGGATACAGTCCAGAAACAATTCAATGAAGAGTATCTTTGCATAAATTGTAAGTCATTTTATTTAAATTATGTGGTTGCCCAACCATGGCTATTTTGCTCTGTAAGTACCCAGGGAGATGCAATTCTTAGAAGACAATTATGTTATAGTTTAAAGAATTAAAAAAAAAAAAAAGTAAGAAAGAATCACTTTTCACCAGGAATCAAACTTTTAGTTGGCATCCCATAAAACAGTTTCTCCAACTGTCTGGAAAAAGAAGAACTGCGAGAAACAGGCAGGCAAATGTCCTCCCTCCACTCCGAGAGACAGCATGGACTGGACCCAGGCACTATGATTTCTCCTGCCTCTTGGATTTATTCTCTGTACCACAATTCTGCCTTGTAGTCTGATCCCGCTCATAAACCTTGTCAATGGCAAACCAAGAAAGACAGAGAATCTAACATGTGGTCCACTTGTCTGATGTGTCTTTAGTCTCTGGATTCCATTTTCTGTTCCCTACCTTTATTAAGAATAATGTCTTGTTCTCTTTGTCCAAATCTCAGTTCTATACTGAAGCTCTTGTTTCTTGTTTGTACCTGAAGACTTTGGATAGGTTCTGGCATTCCAGATATGAGATACTCAATAGCAAAGACTGGCAGATCTCAGCCAGGTTGTAGAGCTGGCCTTATATACATGTGACTGAGGTTTGTGAGACTTTAACTTCGGTTTTTTGTCTGAGGACCTTAAAACCATCACTGAAAACATGTGTTAGAATTTGTCTGCCTCTAGCTGCCCTCTAGTAAAATGCAAAGCAACCTGTTAAGGAATCCATTAAATCACTGACTTAGTGTGATTCAATTTTTTCCAGGTAGCATGGAGGAATTTAACATAAATACAAATGGTGTGTGTGGAAGAGAAACCATTCTGATCATAAGAACATAAAAACAGAGAAGAAAATGTGTATAACATTGTAGTTGATGAAAAAAATATATTATCTGGTATTTATGAAATCACTTTAAGAGATAATATCTTCTATAGACATCATGTGATTTACAACAGAACACAGAAGAGGAGGAGAGTGGGGGAAAGGTGAGTCACGGCTTTTAGATTTTCTTAAACAGAGAGCGGAGAATCATTTCTAATTGGCAATAATGTACACTCAACCTTTCTGATAGTATATTTGAAAAAATAGTCACAGAATTTATCATTAGAGGAAAGTTCAATGTGTCATTTGGTATAGATGGTAGCTAAAGATGGTTCAAAGATAGAAATTATGCAAAATATTATTCATCACAGTAGCTTCATCATGTGGGCTTCTCTCTCTCCCACCCCATGGGGAGAGGGCTATATGATAGAAAATGAAGTATCTAGAACTTCCAAGCAAAATTCTATATATTTTTATACATAGAAATATGTATAAATATGTCTTTACTACAGTGATGTTATTATTTTACAAAAAGTCTAAAATGTGGCAGGAATCCTGGACCATGTGGCACCATGTTTCAATCTTAATATATCAGTCATAACACCTGTTATTTGGGGTTAATATCAAGCAAATACATTTTTTAGGTTAAGTTTACCTTGCTAGGCTTAAACTAGTTTTGCGATTTCCTTTCCAGGTTTCCCACTTCTTAAGGATCTCATCAACCAAATATCTAGAGAGCTTGTTGGAGTTTCGACAAAAACAAGACAAAATTCAACCTAAAAATTAGCATGTAATTCACACTGATCTGTGCCTTGTATTATCTGAGAGGTCATATTTTCTTAAAGCATGCAACCTGCATTTTTAAAACAGTTTCCACACACAAATGGTTTAAAATAGTCTCATTTTTAAAGAAAATAAGAAATACAATATATTTCTCCTCTATCCATATTTCTTTGTTGTGCTGTTTTGTGCAAACCTCAAGTAATAAAAAGCTGTAAATGTTTACTATTGTGAAAACATGGTCTGTACACGTAGCATGGTATGTGAGAAAATACAATAAAACAAAGAAATTAGAACACTGATACCAGAATGTCAATGAGTACCTCACATATAAGACCCCAACAATGAATGACCAACTTCCTTTGCCTGGAAAGAACTGGGAAAATTAAGAATTTCATGAAAATGTCAGTTATGGGGGAAAAAAAAGGCCCAAAAGAAATGACCAATTTTACCATTGGGTTCAGGATTTCATCAATCATTTCCCTCACTTTTATGCCATATTTTTGAGGTTTTATTAATGAAAACAAAGAGAAATAATAAAATAAGAAAATTATTGTAGGGATTTTAAGTTTATTTTCTCTTTTTATGATTTCATGTGAACTACTTGAATTACTTTGCATTATTAGGAAAAATCTAAATATGTAAAATATGAAATAAAAAATTAGCATGTTAAATTCTTGTAAAGATTTAAAACTTTTAAAAATTGTCCTCCATTCAGTGAGGAAGAGACAAACATGTTTACTTAAAGCTACCCTCTAACTAAACCCATCAGCACATTGTTTTTTTTTTTCAAAATTTATTAATGCTCAAAAAAGCATTTCTATCACCTTAGCTTTAGTGCCTTCTGTTTTTAATTTCAAGTGACCACTACCCAGCACTTCACCAAATGACAGAAGTTTGGTATTTGAGGACAGCCGTCTTGTAACAGGGCAGACTGACAATAATAATGGCATTGACAATGAAAAACAAAGAAAATTCAAAAGATAAAAACTATGAAAAGTTTTTAGGTTAATATGATTGTATTACACCTTTCTGAACAAAAGCAAGTTCATTAGCACCAAGTTTATATTTTTCACAAGATAATTTTTGAACTAGGAGAACCGGAATCACCTATGGTGTTAAATATGCAGTTAATTGGATCTTCTTGAACCAATTTCTCGTGCGTTAGGGGTCATAAATCTCAATTGTTATGCATTCTTAGGCACTCAAATTTGAGAAAAACTGTTTTAGATCCTAGGACTGAAGAGTTTATTTGAAAGTCAATAACTACAAATGAGAGTTGTTTATTTTCATGGGACTCAGTTCTTTTTAAAGCTTTTATCAAGCAGAGTCTGACCTTTGAGATAAACTTGCTTGTGCGGATCTAAGATACAGCTGATTCCTGCTGAAGATAATCCATCCCTCTACACACGCGTGCATGCGCACACACGCACGCACACACACATCCCCCCTCAGATTTTAGCTTTATTCCTTCTCTTCCACACTGCTCCAGTTCTCCTTAAGTACAATCCATGTTCCTAGCTACTGTCTCACCGCTTCAGTTGTGCTCTAGCCTCCCCTTCACCCCGCAACCTGGACTAGCAGGAAGCATGGGTACACTCAGTATCTACCCAACAACTGCATAAAATTTACTATTGAGGTATTAACTTATTTCTTTTCAGGGCAGCCCCAACTCCAAGCTCCCCTGTGAGGAAGAATACATGAGTGACAGGGCCTATTTCAGGGAGATTTAGGTCCAGATTGGAAGCTACAAGTGTGTGGAGGGAGAAAAGGAGAGGCAGGAGCTCTAGATTCCACTAGTTTCAGCTTATGTGAAGGATACCTAGCAGGGGAGAGATGGTAAGGTGTAATGAGGCCAGATCTTGGACCTTGTCTCTCTCTGCTCTATAGGATATCTTGGAATCTACAGCACACACGTGTGAGGAAGTTAATAAACCCATCCAACATTATTCTATTCCCGCAAATGAGATTGAAAATGAAATGTAACAGCAGTCTTTCTACAGAGCCAAGTATTGCAAGCTCGGAAAACTAACTGGTTCATTTAGTTCACTGATTACCATATGTAGATATGAAATCTGAGGCAATTAATTTTCAATAAACCACCCTCTTAAAGTTAACTTGCCTTTCTATTTTCATCAATGCATTCATATTCTCCACGTATATTTTAACATTGATTAAAAAAAAAAAAACTTCCCCACTGTCCAAAAATATTGTTTGCCAAAAAATCAAGGGCTGTTTCTATCATCTTATACAATTTCTGCCATTAACTAACATGTGACTATAGGATTAATTACATGATCGTCATACAAAATCTTACCATGCTGAATTGCACCCATGATATTAGTCCAGGCTTACCCCAAATTACCTCTCAACCAAAAAAGATCAGGTATTTAAAGAAAAACTTCAAGCAAAGCTGGGAACAACAAAGTCTTTCATCATTCCCCCAGATTTTAAAAGTGTTCCATTCTCTCCACACTCGTAGTGCTCTGTTACATGGGCAGCATAGGGGGAAAAGAAAGAAATAAAAGAAACTACAATGTCCTTGATATCTTGCACTTTAAAAATATAAGGGGCGCCCCCTCCCCAGTTTATATATAATGAAACATATTAAATCTCCATGCACTGTTTCCGGGCAATACAAAAACTTGAACGGGGAAAACTTTTTTGGGGGGGGGAGGATGAAGGTGGTTTCCAAGCTGTTATTGCAGTCGTATATGACACTGATATTTATTTCCCATAATTCTTACCCACAGCAAACACATCCTTTAAGAAACTGAATAAAATCAAGTTGGACCTTCTCAAAATCTGCTATTAACTTCCTGGAGAAGCTCAAATACTAACACAATCAAGTGCAAAGAGCAAGGCATTCAGGCAATGAGCGGTGGAAAGCAGTCCACCTTGAAAGTGCTGTGAATCTGGTCGTTCTTGAGCCTGAATCCGAAAAGGGGAGGGTGCAATGGAAAATGAGGGGGAGAAGAGTGCCTCAGCTCCTTGAAACCAGACACCCTTTTGGAATCTGGGCTGAGCGCTAGAATCAGGATCCCACCCCTTTGCCTACCTCCAGGCTCCAGTAAGCATCCGCTGGCGTCCTCCCCTCCGCTCCTTCCGCAGCAGCGGACACTCGGGTCCCTAGCAGCCGGGAGCTTGGGTCCCGCAGAGCGCTGGTGCCAAGCGCTTCTCTCGACTAGTTACCAAATGAGAAAAGGGACAGAGATGGGCAACCAGGATGGTGATTAAAATCCAGTTTTTAGGCACCAGCGTCCCGGAAGGTTCCGACTCTTCTGTGCTCTTACCCAGCTCTTTCGCCTTGGCAAAGCGTTACCCAGGGGCCAGGGAGCCCCCAGCAGCAGCTCCTTCTCTTCGGCTCTGCCGGATCGCTCCAGTCTCCGCCGCCGCTGCCACACTGCGCGCCCCGCTATCCACTCACCGCACAGCGAGGAGGCCTGGCGGAGACAACGCGGAGGGAGGAGAATGGATTAAACGGATAGATTTTTCGGGTAAGGGAAGAAAAACTTTGATGTTGGAACCGCACACACAGGACTGAGAAGAAACCAAAACAAGTTGTAGGTGCCGGAGCGGGGAGGACGGTTTCACCAGCTCGGAGATAAATCACCCCCTACTAAAATCAGGGAGAGGAAGCTCCCTGCTCCTTGAGCGATCCCCGAGCGCACCCGTAGTCTCTGGTCTTCCGAGTCCACCGGAAAAGCACAGGGCATGGGAAGCCCTGTTGGTTCTCTCCTGAGGTGAAAATACCAAATGCGCCTCCCGCTGGAGAGGCTGGCGGGGACTCGGTGCAAAGAGGACAGAGACAAACGCAGATCCAGGAAGAGTGAGGGGAACTGGAGCTGCCACCTCAAGAGCAGAAACGCGACTCCCTTCGGGCAAAGTGACTGCTACAAAGTCTGTTCCCTCCTGAGCAGGGACAAACACGTTTAAGGGCCTGAACGGACGTCAGCACCAGCTGAGCTCGCGGGGTGAGCGCCAGAGTTCCCCACCCCGCAGGCTGTAGCGCGCCGAGAGCGACCTGCTTGCGCGGTTGAGTGACTGACTTCGGGGAGAAAACGGCGCTAGTGGCGCTGCGGAGTGTCAACCCCCAGAGCCCATCATCGGAAACGAAATACCGGTGGCATTTCTGCGGTGGGCGCGCTTGCTGAATTGAACAGAATCAGAGCTGCGTGCAGAGGGATCTGGCTACTCTACGCGCGCGCGCACCCAGTATTGGGTCACCAAGGCGCTCTCAGCACCTTGTTTTAAGGGAAATCACTTTCCTCTTTCGCTGTGGTTTGGGTCATCATTCTGATTCATTTCACAAAGTTGGTTGAAATCCACCGAGATGCCTTTTAGGTAAACGGGATTAGATTTTTTTTTCAATCTTGAAATTCCAATCAAGACAGTACTAGTCAAATCTTCCCTTAACCTCCACATGCCTACTTCCTAATTCAAAGTTACAATGGACGAAATTATTTGACGTGTAAAAATGACCCTTGCTCTTTTTCTTGGGTGATTTTCACTCATATCATTAGTAACTTAAGAGCCTTTGCACAAGGAAGTAAATTGGAGTAATACGTTACTTTCAGTGGCATTTTCTAACGTTTTTGTAACTCTTTCCAGGTTGGCGGTGAGAAATTAAATTCACAATTAGAAATGTGATGAAAAGAGGATTTTGTTTCTTTATCCTCTGTAAAATTCTGTTTTCAACTGAGTTTTACATTATTGCCAGAAAATGATATAGCAGCTACATTTTTGAAGTTATAAAGTAAAAATAAATAGAAGTGGAAAAATAATTCAGAAAGTAGAGTTCCCATTTACATGGCCCTTTCCTAAATTTCTGTTCAAAAAAAAAAGAAAGAAATTATCAATTGAGTGCATTTATTAGGTGATTAGGTGTCCTGGCTCCATTCTGGACACCCTCAGACTTGCAACGACCAGCATAGTGAAGAAGGGATAGAAGAATATAAAGTCCCAAGACCAAAAGAACCTGCGGTTGTGAAGGACAGATAACACATATTTTTCCCCTTTATGCAGTTCCAATCTAACCAGGGTAGATTTCCCTTGATCACAGTCACTCCAAGCCTTTGAAAAGTGACAAATACAAACTCTGCCCGAGAGCAGGCTCCACGTTTGTGCCATCTAGCCCGAACGCCCGGCGGTCCTCCCTCTAGCGGCCGTGTAGGGAAACGCTGTGTATGGGGAGTTGGGGGGCGGGGGGGAAGGTGCGCGCGCGCCTGCCTGCTGCTTTGTGTGGGAGGACTGATGATCACTGAAAAAACCCACAGGTACCTGTCGGCTCTCCATAAGCCCTCCTCTTCCTAGCTAAGACCCTTCACCTGGACACTGTGTCTTAAGTGCTACTTCTGGAGCTTCATATTCTTCCTCCGACGTTAGCCCTGAGCTGGGAGGGTCTGAGCAAACTTTATGGAGAGGCAGTGCTGTAAAGGCTTTGGAAACTTTGGAAACTGGCAACGACGACAGCACTTCTGCTCTTTGTAGTGAATATATCCAGAAAGATCAGAGAGAAGTTGGGATTGGGGAGGGGAGCAAAACATAGAAGGGCTTTACAGAAGCATCAATAACACACACAACTAGTTTTTATTCAAATAAACAGGTTTCCAGTGAAACTTCCTAAGAAGAGCGGGAACAGAACTAATTTGGTGACACTTCCACCCTGCACTCCCGCTTGGTTCAGTGTCTTCCAAGTTTAGCGCCCCTTCAAAATGCTTTAGGGTTGAGGGAGGGTTAGTCACAGTAAAAATCAGTGAGGGCCTGTGCCCGCCTGACTGAGCTCTCTGGAACCAGGGCCGTCTCTACCCACACTCCTTTTCCACGATTTTTGTGGCGTTCTGGGCGGCCAGTGACTTCAGGGTTCATCACTTGTGGCCAGCCCAGGCAAGCGTGGCCAGAGAATCTCCTGGGGGTTTTTGTTTTTGTTTTTGTTTTTGTTTTCTGACTCAGTCAGAGTACAGAACAAGGGACTGAGGTGGAGACTTTGATGCGTCCGCACCTCCTGTGGGGCCAGAGCAAAAGGGGAAGGAACTCAGATCCGCGAAGGACCTTTCGAGCACTGGGAGGAAAGGGACACCCCAACTCCTTAGAGATCAGATCGCTACAGGTCGCAAGGCTGGACACCATCTGCGCCCTTTGCCAAGAGGGCGGAGAAGGGTCGCGTGGCCAAACTGACAACCTCTTGCTCCTCAAGGTCAGCCCATGCCCACCCCCACTTCGGCCTCGGTACGAAACCCGGGTCCCTGCTGAGCCCCTGAGCCCCGTTCCTAAAGGAAAAATGACCCTCGCAAAGGCCACAACGCCTGTACGGAATTTTCTAACTTGCAGTGTTGCTCCTTTCACCGCCACCCACCCCCTAACCAAACACACGATGGCTGTGACTCGAAAGACACACAAAAGGACTTCGCCCTCTGCTGTCACCTCCGACAGGCCGGGACAAACGCCGGCAGCTACCAGGGAGAGGAACCCCGGCGCCTCCGTCTCTGCGCGCTCTGTGCCAGCGGCAGCCCCTTCACGGTCTCCCGGGCAGACAGGAGCTCGCAGCCGCAGCCAGCCGCGGGCGCGATCCTGGCTATAGTCTTGGGGTCCGGAAGCAAAGGTCGGACAGCTTCTCCCAATAACTGAGAGAGCCTGCTCTGGGCGACCTCAGTCTTCCTCAAGAGAGCCAGCCCAACTAGCATAGAGGGCGGGGCGGCCAATCGCGGGCCGAGGGCGCCCTCCGAGCTGCCGGGCGCGCGGGAAACTGCAGCCCGCGCGCCCCCGCCCGCCCAGCGCGCTGTCCTCCCGGCCTTAGCCGCAGGCGCAAAGGAAGAGCGCTTGGTGAAGGGAGAAGCCCCGCGCACCCGTCTGTGAGGTCCCTTCCCTCCAGTTTCCCTCTAGGAAGACCGACTCTGCATCCCAACCTGCTCCCCTGTTCTTGCTGTTCCTTTGAATCTGACCTGGATTCATCTGCATCCCCTCCCAGGGTAACAGGCGTCCTTAGATAAGGTGGCACAGAAGGACTGGCACTAACGAGCGAGAAGTGAGAACCCGCTCAGGGCTCAGGTTTCCAGAACAGCGAGGAAACAAACTTCCCTTTGGTTACGCCCAAAAGGATCACCTTTCTCTGACCGCGCTTGTGATCAGTCTGAGCCAAGTTTCCTTCATGCATGCAAGCATGGCTCTCCTTTTCTTTTCTTTTTTTTTTTTCTTTTTCTTTTTCTCTTCTCGTGCTTTGAAAAGTCAAAGAAACAAAATTTATAGTATTGGATAAACTAACAATTGCTTTTTCTTCTACAAGCCAAATGATACACTTATTTTCTGTCTTAAAATAGTGAAAATATCTTGATGTAATACCTATAGTAGAAGAGTTACATGTTAACAGTAATTAATTAGATTAAATTGGCATGATAGTAAATAGTATTCAATTTCCATTTATTATAACCTTTTATTATTTAAAAAAGCTTGACAAATAATTTCCTTAAATCTAGAAAAAAGTTCATCTATAACAGTAAAACAGAAATAGTACTTTTACAATATCATTTAAAAATACATTTTATATGTACTCATATTCTTATAGGTCATATTATGTATGACACTTGGAGAGCCTGGTCAAAAATACTAAAAATAATCAAAAAGATTATTGGGGAAATGATGGGAATTTGGAGGGAAATATTTAGGGAAATATCTGTAGAATATTTGCTTTGATTATCTATTTTTTAAAGAGTTGATATTTAATATAATTAATATTATTTTTATTTTTAATTATAAAAACACATCACATAAAATTTACCATCTTAACCATTTTTAAGTGTACAGTTGAGTAGTGCTAAGTTATGTATATTATTGTGCAACAGATCTCCAGAACTTTTTCATCTTGCAACACTGAAACTCTATATCCATGAAACAGCTTCCTCTCTCCTCAGCCCCTCTCTTTCTCTCTCTTTCTCTGCACATAAAGATTCAGCAAGCAGGTAACTACCTGCAAGCCAGGAAGTGGATTGTTACCAAAGACCAAATCAGCTGAGACAATGATCTTGGACTTTTCAATCTTCAGATTTGTGAGAAATACATTTTTGTTATTTAAGCCACCCAGTTTGTGATATTTTGTTATGGCAGCCTAAGCAGACTAATACATATGTTAATTCTATTTTTTAAATTTTTGAGGAACCACCATACTGTTTTCCATAGCAGCTGCACCATTTTAGAGTCCCATCAATAGAGCTCAAGGGTTCCAAATTCTTCACATCCTTGTCCACTCTGGTTATTTTCTGTTTTATTGGTCATAGCCATGCTAGCAACTGTGAGGTAATATCTCATTGTTTTGACTTGCATTTCTCTAATGAGTAATGATACTGAGCATCTTTTATATGCTTGCTGGCCTTTTGTATATCGTCTTCGAAAAAATGTTCAAGTCTTTTAATCTGGTTATTTTTGTAGGAGTTCTCTATATTTTCTGGATTGACCCCTTATCCAATTTTTGATTTGCAAGTATTTTCTCCCAGTCTGTAGGTATCCTTTTCATGCTGTTGACTGTGTTCTTTGATGCAGAGTAGTTTTAAGTTTGAAGCGTGTTTGTGTATGCGTACGTGTGTGTTTGTGTATCTTTAAATTATTGTCTCAATTATAGCTTTCATATTTTGAATATTCACATGTAATAACTGAAACTCTCAATATATGAATTTTGTTGATAAGTCATGAGTTTTTCTTACTCCATATTAATATGAGAAGTATCTCCTGATTAACCTGCTCTATATTTCAAAACATTAATTTGGTGGCCAATAGGTACATGAAAAAATGCTCAATATCGCTAATTATCAGAGAAATGTAAATCAAAACTACAATGAGGTATCGCCTCACACTAGTCAGAATGGCCATCATTCAAAAGTCCACAAACAATAAATGCTGGAGAGGGTGTGGAGAAAAAGGAACCCTCCTACACTGCTGGTGGGAATGTAGTTTGGTGCAGCTGTTATGGAAAACAGTATGGAGATTCCTCAAAAGACTAAAAATAGACTTACCATATGACTCAGCAATCCCATTCCGGAGCTTATACCCAGAGGGAACCTTAATTCAAAAAGATGCATGCACCCCAATGTTCATAGGAGCACTATTTCTAATAGCCAAGACATGGAAACAACCTAAATGTCCATCAACAAGATGACTGGATAAAGAAGTTGTGGTATGTTTAAACAAAGGAATACTACTCATCCATAAAAAAATAATAAAATAATGCCACTTGCAGCAACATGGATGGACCTGCAGATTGTCATTCTAAGTGAAGTATGCCAGGAAGAGAAAGAAACATACCATATAGCACTTATATGTGGAATCTAAAAAAAAAGACAAACTTTACAAAACAGAAACTGACTCACAGACATAGAAAACAAACTTGTGGTTACCAGTGGGGAAGTGGGTGGGAAGGGATAAATTGAGAGTTTGAGATTTGCAGATACTGGCTGGTAAATATAAAATAGATAAACAAGTTTATACTGTATAGCACAGGGAACTATATTTGATATCTTGTAGTAACCTAAGATGAAAAAGAATATGAAAATGAATATATGTATGTAATGTATGACTGAAACATTATGCTGTACACCAGAAAGTGACACAACATTGTAAACTGACTATACATCAATATATATGTATATATATTTTTGTATTTATTTATTTTTATTTATTATGGTAATAATCTCATATTTTTAAAATTTATTTTATTTCTTTAAATGAAGTACAATTACAATGTGTCAATTTCTGCTGTACAGCACAATGTCCCAGTCATTCATATACATACATATATTTGTTTTCATATTTCATATTTTCAATTTCTGGAAGTATAATATATTCCACATATTAGGGAAAATTAATGTATTTGTATAATAAGTATCTGAGGCTTCTTTCTTAAGTTACTATAAAATATTTTACATACAAGCTAAAAAACTTCTACTTATTTATTTTAAATATAATGAAAACTTCCACCAATTCAACTTTAGGGAACAAAAGAAAGTGATTCATTTGATATAAGAAAACCATTAAAATTCATGTGTGTTGAATTATAGGCCTAATTATACTTCCAGCAGGGCATTTGTTTGCATTCTTATTTGTGTTGCATTCATATATGAGGTTCATATCTTGACATTTTCAAATCCAAGCAGAATTAAGATGTTCTTTACTGGACAACTTTGTTTTCTCTTTAAAATAATTATTTCAATTTCTGATTTTATATTTTGTTTCCAAACTAGGAGACAATCTGAATACATGAGTAACTAGATAAAACTCTAAGGCCCTATATACTTATGTATCTTTTATAATAAAGTTAGTTGTGTCAAATATATGTATACAATTCTAGAACGGGGAAGAAGTGGAAGAACATATTTATTAAATATATCAATCCACATTAAATATGGGACAATTTATTCAGTTTACTATTTTCTAATTAAGAGAATCAAATAAGTTTTGATTGAGGTATTGAGCTGTATTTATGGGTTTGTATGTTAAAAATAATAAAGTTTGGATTATATTTTGTTTGAGAAGACTTTTGCATTCCCAGTTTTAAAAAATACAGAGAACTTTGTTTATATGTTAATCTACATGTTTAGTCTCCTAATTAATGTCAGTTTTATCAGGGGCATCCTTATACTGGAACAGTGTAATCTGAGTCTTCGAGTGAGAAGTTAAACAGGAACAGGCTTTTGTAGATGGCACTTAAAATTTTTTTCTACATAAATTTGTATTTTATCTTTCTTTTTTTCCCGTGCCCAGAGATGTAACTATTTTTTGCTTGGACAGAAATCATGGATTTACTATGTCCTCCAAAACCCAGGATATTCTTAGGCTAAAATGTTTTCTGTCCATGCAAACTGATATACATCTGGATGCCATTTCTAGAGCTAAATATAATCAAGAGGAATCATTATTGTAAATCATATTAACAGCAATAACCATCTTAGACAGAGATGATTAAAAAGATATTGAATAAAACACGAAATGTAGAGACTGTTTTCTGTAACTATAATGTGCAAATAGAATGTTACAAGGAAGTTACATTCTGACACACCTTGCATACTTAGGAGATCTGGTCCAGTAGGAATGAGCTCTATCAAATTAAATGGAAAACAATTTCTTATTTCCCAACAAATGTCACATAACAGAATCTACTATACCGTCTTTATAGCTATGGTATAAAATTACATTTAAATAAATTTTAAAATCCTTGCTTTGTGTAGTCATTCTCCTATTTGTTATTGTCTTAATGTCCGAACATTAAAGGTTCTCTCCAGTTATTTTTACATACAGAATATCTGGACTGGGTGAATGTTTAAAAAATTACTATTGCAGTCTTGCTTATGCTGTCCAGAACTGATAAAATCAGTTTAGGGAGGACCCCTTGGAAAATTAGACCGAGTTAGAATTTCTCAGTGTAGCTGAGACACAAACATAGCTTTGAGTTTACTTAAAAATTCCTATGGGATTGGAGCTAAATTAACAAGGTTGTCATAAGAAAAAAAATACTTTAAATTGAAGGAAATACACACACACACACACACACACACACACACACACACACAAATATCTTACAGAAACTCTAAGTTTCAAGTACATAATATACAGTAAAATTGGTCAATAATTCTAGCTTAAGTTTTAAAATGAAAGAACAATTATTTCCTTTCTGTCTTCTTTTGCTTACAAATAACTGTCCTTCAAAATTTAGTAACAGCAACTGATTAGAAATCATACACAACATATTTATTCACAGGTAAATTCAGAAAAATATATTTCTTGGTTGCTTAAAACCTGTATTTCCTATAAATCTCATCGTAACAATAATTTTTTAAAAGTGCCTTGACAAGCCAAATATGTCCCTGAATATCTGAGCAGCTTGTGTTAAAATGCAGATTTATTTTTTCTGCCTCCTTCAGTGACTGTCATAGGAAACAGATGCAAACAGCATCTGCTTCCATGGCAGATGCCAGGGTTGTACTAGATCCTTGCAATGTCCACAGGGTCTGCCTGGACAGTGATTAGCATTCTGTGGGCCCATTTACACTGTTAGGCTCTGCAGTAATGGAAATATTGTTGAACAATCTAATGTTTTTATGCCTATCAACTTTGCCTACAATACTAAACTGTAAAGATGATGTTGATGACATACTTTTCCAAATTACTTACAAGCATCTCCCAAAGACTTCTACACTAACTATTTATAGCTAATCAGCAAATTATAAAATTGCAGAAGGAATATATAAAATACGTATACCTTTAAGGATATTTTTCCTGTGTCCTTATCCTTTAGTTGTATTTATTATCAATAATAGTATAACTAACATTCACTGACTGCTTCTTGTCCCTAAACAGTTTACATATATCACCACACTATGCCCTAACAACAAATGAGCACAGGTAGGATGAGTATCTCCACTTTACAACCAAGGGAACTGAAGTCTTTACAGGTATAATACTATAGGCAAATTCTAAGAGTGGAAAGAAGGGGGTTCCACTAGAGGGAAAAAGGACCCTGCCAGCTGCCCCAAATCTGACCTGGAAAGAAGAAATAGAATGCTGATGTCTCAATGATGATCAGATCCCAAACATTACTGAAGGGAGAGTCATATCTACTCTTGAAAAAACTGGACTGTGGCAGTGAATGAAAGCTGCAACAAAGCCTAGATCCAGCTAAACAGTGCATTAGATGGACTCAATCCTAACCCCAGTGGTCTCACAGGAGGAAATGCACATCCCGTTCCCATTCAGTGTGTAAATATTACTTTCTGTATTTTCTATTATCTTTTTATACATATTCAAGGTACAGTCACAAAATATAACATATTAGGAAAAAAAGAGAAAATATAGAACCAAGAGAAAAAAAAATAGTCAACAGAAGCAGATCCATAAAGTACCCAAATACTGGAATTACTCTACAAGGCTTCATGATAACTATTATAAATATGCAAAAGGGATTTGTACAAGGAGTGGAAAATGTGTGAACACTTGGGGGAATTTCCTAGACTACTGGGAATTCTAAAAAAAAAAAACTCACTGGAAATTCTAGAGCTAAAAGATAAAATATCAAAAATGCATATACCAGTCAGTGAGTTTAGATATGGACTAGACTTAGCTGCAGAAAATATCAATTACCTTGAACACTGATTCATAAAAAATTAACAAAACAGAAGTACAGAGAGAAGAAAATGAAAATTATATCTGAGACATATGGGACAATATCAAAAGGAAAAATATAATTCTATCTGTATTTCAGGATGAGTGCAGTATATGCAGTGCAGTATTCAGAATAGGCAGAAGACATACATGAGACAATGAGAATTTCCCAGAGATTTATGAAGCTCAGCAATCTCTAAGTAGAGTAAATGCAAAGAAAACCGCATTGAGATGCATCGCAGTAAAATTGCTGACAGGCAAACACAGAGGAAAACAACATAACCAAAATTAAGACTAACATCAGCAGTAACAACTTAAAACAACCTAGAGAAAACTGAGAAAGACCCATTGTACTTATGGGAATAACAATAAAAATTACTGGCCTCTATTCAGGGAAAAAAAAAGGCAATGGAATTACATATTTAAAGAACTGATATTAAAAAGTCCAATAAAATTCCATATTTTTAAAAAATATCCTTTAAAAATGAATATAAGTAAAGATATTTCAGACAGAGACAACTTGCAGGATGTTGTATCCAGAAGACTTGTACAAAAAGAAATACTTAAGTACTGATGGTAAGTGCAGGGGAAAAATGAAGACTACTGGAAAAGATAAAAATGTGAGTAGAGAAGAGCATTTTATGATGAATTTGCTCCCAATCTTCTCAAAATACATGAAGTAGTTAATGAAAAACTAACAAAAATGTGTTGTGAATCTACAAAATACAGAGATGTGAAATAGAAGATAAAAAATACTGACAGAAGTAAATGGAATTTTATTGCTGTAAGGTTTGAAAATTATTATTATTAAAGCTTTTGTTTGTTTTTTAGACCAGTGTAGGGTTTACAGCTAAATTTAGGAGGCAGTACAGAGACACCCGATATCCCCACTATGCTCACACTTGCATAGCCTCCCCAACATCCCCCACCAGGATGGTAGGTTTGTCACAATTGATGAACCTACACTGACACATCATAATCACACACAGCCCACAGTTTACATTACAGCTCACTGTGGGTCTTGTTCATTCTGTTGGTTTGGAAAAATGTATAATGACAAGAATTCATCATTACGGTATCACAGAGAGCATTTTCACTACCCTGAAAATCTTCCGTGCTCCCTGAGCTGATTAGATTAACTCTGGAACTGACATTGTGCTGGGTTGGAGCCAGTTACAAGGCTGTCACTGGGCCTGCAGCGGGGTCTGTGGTTACTGCTTGTCACCAGGACCTTGGGCAGGCATGGGTCCTCTCTAGTTCCTGGGTGGATGGAACTGCCTCCAGCAGTGGGACTAGGTCTGCTTCAGGGTCCACAGTTCTGTCCTCAGACAGTGGGTCTATTATTGTGTGTGTGGACAGGTATGGCTCCTACCAGGTCACTGGGAGGCCTGTGGTCTATTCACTGGATGGATTTCTGGAAGCACAGGTCTGGCTGGCCCTGGACTGTGGCTGCAAGGGGTGGGAATCGAGTGGGAATCAAGCCCTCTGGTTGTTTCAGTTTCCAAGCCAAGAAATGAGGTCTGCAGACTTAGCTCTGAAGGCATGGATAAGCATGTCTCCCACCAGGTTCCTGGGCCAGCTGGACTAGTTTCTGACTGTGCTGGAGGGACTGGAGCTGAGTACAGGGCCCTTCAGGATCTCCTGGAGCGTAGCTGGGAGTCTCCTACTAGGTCCCCATGCCAATAGGATGTTCATAGACCGTGGCTGGGAGGAGCCTGGAGCCAAGTATATGGCTCTTTCGGGATACCCAGGGGCAGAGATGAGAGGAGACCTTCGACCCTCAGGATCATTAGCAGACTGTGGCTGTGAGGAAGCTAGAACTGCCTATGGTTTTGTTTGTTTGTTTGTTTGAGTTTTCTGAAGGTGCAGATAGGAGTGTCTTTGGCAGGGACCCTGTGCCAGAAAGACTGTTAGTGGACTGCAGCTGGGATGTGTGGGAGCCCAGTTACAGGGTCCTTCTAGAATCTATAGCTTGGCCATGTTTGGTGGGCCTACCTCCAGGGGCTCCCAGACTGTGCTGAGATCGGAGGAAGCAGGTTCATGGGCCACTTCAGGATGTACAGCTGGGACTGAGGTCTATATGCCTAGCTCCTGATTCACAGATGGCCTTGACTCCTCCCAGGTCCATTGGCATATGATGCCAGTGACAGAAACAAAGCCCATGGGGCTGTAGCTAAGTTCTCAGGAAACGGAGCTGTTTCCAGGTCTGTAGTTGGGACCATGGTCGGCGAGTCAGCCACCAGGGTGTGAGCCTGACTTCTCAAAATGGCTCTCCTTGGTCATGGACTGCACTGAGGTTTCACAATCTTCTGGTTTCCAAAGCTCCCACACAGGTACAAAAGTTCATGGATGGATGCCAAATTATTGTAGTTGAGAGGTGGATATGAGAAGACATTTTATTTGGCCAACTTGCTGATGTCACTGTTACCCATGTGCATGTTAAAGCATTTGTCCACCACTCAGAATGTGACAAAAACAGCATTCACGTCTTCCAAGTGGAAGGTCAATTCCTAATGTGTGGTAAAGTTATTGAAACGATATCTCACCTATAGGCACGTGGTCCTATTTTTGCAGTTCTTGTTTATATAATTCTGAATTCAGTATTCAACATAATTGAGAGCTATACTCTTCAATCAAACAATACTAACTTATTTATTTAACCATTGATTTACTCTTTTAAAATACTTATTGTTGTCTTCTATATTCCTCCCACATTCATCTCCCAATCTTCCTGCAACAAAGGAAGGATACTTCTTAGCAACTTGTAGCACAAAGGCTTTGAGGAGAAAGAGACAAGGAATGTTATTTTCTTAGTGTAGTGAGCTATCCTGTAATATTATAACATATTTGATATTTAAAGACTTACAACTCAAAATGAAGAAGATAAATTGAAGTGTTGTGATCTAAGTCCAAATTAAGCTCTCAGGTATGTTAAAATAAAGGTTTTGCATGCAATTGATAAAGCAAAGAGAGTGTAAATATTATATGGTAATCAGATTGGTCAATGGTAACACTGGGCAACTGGTGATTTATTTTTCTATGTCAGAAACCAATTTTAAAAGAAATATAATAAACAGCAATTACTGTTTTACGATTATAAATACAGTCATATATTTAAGAACTGAAGGCTCACCATTCTTAAAAGGCTATTTCAAACCTTGAATCTCCCAGGAGTACTTCAGTCTGAATTATTGGAACTTTTCAGCTATCATTTTCCACTTATTCAGAGTTTAAGTTATATAGTAAAATTTTCAGGTGCAACTGCTTTTATTTTATACTTTAAATTTAAATGTAGACAAACAATTTACTAATTGATAAGTGTATAAAGGAGAATTTTAACAAAACAAAGCATATTATGATTATGTACCAAGAAAAGGATTAGATAGATTAAGATTATTATAGTTATAGTAAATCTATCAAATATAGTAACATCAAAACATATAAAAAGTAGTGTGTTCTGTTTCAATTTAATGACCTGTTTCTAATTAAAGGAAATAAGAAGAGTCTTTTTTTTCACTAGAAGCTAGGGATTTTCAGCTTTTCTTGTTCTGTTAGGAACCTCGTACAAATCTGAACTAATAAACATGGCAGAACATTCATGTTTTCTCTATTAATTTCATGTCATTTTAAAATTCTCCTTCCATGTACATTGTGCCCAAATCACCCCAAGTCTTTGAGAGTTCTGAGTTTTTAACTCATCCTCTATCATCTTTACACTTTGTCATTTTCTCAATCAAACAACTCATCTTCCTCCTTCCACTTTATGGCTTGCCTTCTCATCCTTCTGGGATCATCTAAGGTTGTGCTTTCTTGTGGAAGTCTGCATCAGCTGCCCTTCCTAGGTGTGCTCATTATGTCTTGAGTTCCTCTTACAGCACTTATTATGTAATTCTATATTAATGAATAATAATTGGATACTAACATGTCTAGCCTACTGCAGACCAAGATCTGTAAAGGAAGAATTAAGATAAAAAGAGTAAGCACAGTAGGTAGAATTAGAGTTTGGTTTGGAATACTAAGTGTATCTCAATTATCCAGCACAGTTTACACACTAGGCATCATGTATATATTGAATACATGAATAACTGAATCTATAATAACATTCAAAATGCAGGTTTTAGTTTATATCTTATAAATAAGCTTCCCTATCTTGCATCATAGTTATAGATTTTATGAAACATCCCTTGCTCTGCTTCCTTAGTTTTCTTAGGCTCTCTTAGTTCCTTAATATTTGAGAGAACCTGAAGGGATCATGAATCCTATTCTTAGAAAATGTATATACCTAATATTTGCATACATTTTTGCAAAATGCATGGAAACCATGAGGTTCTGGCTTTAATCATTATTTGGGGGCAACAGGAGAAGTCCTTGTAATACCATTCATTATTCTTAAAAGAGTCATCTGATTGCAATGAGATAAATGTAATTAAGAGCTTGAAATGAGGGAATTACAGTAGAAAAGAATTGACAGTGAACACTGAAAGGCATTATAAACACTTGGTGGTACAATTAAATAATAATCTGAAATGTAGTTACAAAATTGTAATATTCAAAATACCATCTATTAGTCAAAGTTACAAAAAAAAGTTCTGATCATGTTAGTAAAATTGAAGCCATTTCTGAGTATCATTCCCCCAATTTTCTGTTATATATTTGAAATGAAAAGTGAAATGTTAAGTTTCAAAAGTAGTTGTACTATTTATCTGTTGCTGCATGACAAACTACCCCCCAAACTTAGTGGCTTAAAAACAACCACTGTGATTGGTTCATAGTTTCTGTGGGTCAGGAATCTGGATGTGGCTTAGTTGGGTCTTCTGTGCAGGGTCTCAAAGAAGTTACAATCAAAGTGTTGGCTGAGTCTCTAGACATCTCAAAGCTTGATTAGGGAAAGATCTGCTTCCAATTTACACACATTTTGTTAGTGAATTCAGTTTCTTGTGGGCTAAGAGCTGGAGGCTGTTCTGAATCCCTTGTCATGTGGACCTTGACAATATGGCAGCTTGCTTCATTAAAATTTGCAAGCCAAACATGCAAGCCAGAAAGACAGATGTCACATTCTTTTGTAACTTAATAACAGAAGTGATATTTCACCATAGAAGTGATATCTCAACTGTTAAATTCAGTTCTATTTAATAGAGGTAAGTCACCGGCCGACACTCAGGGGGAAGGGATTACCCAAGGGCTAGAATCCCAGGAGAGGAAGATCATTGGGAGCTATGCTGATCTACCACAGAACCAGCACAAATCAAGACTATTTGTCAGAGAATTCTAAGGTAATAAAAGTTCTCATGAGGCACTGAGGAAGAACAATAAAGAAACACAAAGAGACTTATACACTGTCTCCTATAAATCATTCCTGTTGTTCCCCTCTACCACAGAAAGATGGGCTTTTGTAGACCAGAGAGTGACCTCACATGGCAATTGAGTGTGAACTGCTCTTAGTCAGTCAAGGTGATGAATAATCTTTTTACTCCCATAAATACCTGTCTTTTACTTTTGTTCTAAACTAACAGTACTAGCAAATCAAAACAGCTGTGAATATGAGTAAGACTTGACCTTTACTGGCCTTTATTTACTTGACTTCTTTTCAATCATGGTTGGCTCTAAGAAGTGACTCTAGACAAAGAGTGTGGGCAAAGATTCTCTAACTTGAAGTCAGAGGCATATTAATCATATAACTAGTGGAGCTAAAGCTTTTTAGGACTCTTTGAGCCCAGAATTGTGTGTATGTGGAGAGGAGATATACAGAAAAGATTTTTGTTTTCTTCTTAAAAGGACTACTCAAAATTATAAAAGCATCTGATCTAAAAAAACAAAACAAAACAAAACAAAACCAACCCAAAACAAAACAAACAAAAAAACTTGTTTGCAGACTTTGATTAATTATTTTAAGAAAATAAATTCAGCCCAGTTATCACAAAGACATGTGACAGCAGAAGATGAGGGAGAGATTTGAAGTGTGGAACATGCTTGATTGGCTTTGAAGATGGAGGAATGAGCCGTAGCCAAGAAATGTGAGCAAATTTCTGATGATAAAGAAAAAAAAAAAAAGATTATCCCCTAGAGTCTCCAGAAAGGAATGCAGCCCTATCTGCACTTGTATTTAGCACAGTAAGACACCTGTCAGACTCTTGACCTTCAGAATTATAATATATCCTATTGTTTTAACCCACTAAGTTTGTGGTAATTTGTTACAGCAGCAATTGAAACTAATACTAAATATTAACTATTAAATCATATTATAACTCTGATAAGTCTATTATTAAAAGACTCTTATATAGTAATACATATGAAAAATAAATTTTAAAAATATATAAATGAATAAAATAGTTTTCCCCTAATTTAACTTTAGTTTTCACTATAAGAAAATGATAAGTTTGTGAAAGCTTTATGTTCCAAAGGAGTTTATCACTTTATAGTCATAACTGGAGTAAAAATGTTTACTTATTGTTATTGTATTTGCTGATGAGGTTGGCAAAAAATACATAAATACTTTGTGAAGATTCCCAAGACTCTTGTTAGAGAGATGAATAAAACTATATCAAATAATTTAAAAATTATATCAGAAATAATTATACACCATATTGTTATGGGAGTTTGGAAACAGAAAATTAATGATAAATGCTTTTTCCTTATATACCATAAATCTTGAGCCAGAAATGGAAAAAATATTACATATTATAACTATACCTATATATATCATTTGTAATGTGCATTTTTTATTCTAAAACTACTCTGTTTTTTCATGGTACATGTAGTAGTCAGCTACAACTGCAGTATCATGCTGCCATTTATTGCTGTTCTTAGTTTAATGTTTTTCCAAGTCTAAAGCCTTTACTGGGCCCAAATCTAATATTGTAAGAACATTCTGTTCTACCCATCCAGGAAAATACAAAATTCTACTTATGAAAATAAATGCCTGAAGTCTCTAAAACCTCTACATAAGTTTACACATGGCCATGGGGGAAAATGCTGTATGATTACTTTATTAAGATAATTTATATTTCAGATTTTTGTAATGTTTAAGATATGTTAATTTTTAAATTATATATATTTATATAATTATATATATTTTTGTAAAGTCACATGAAGTTATTGTGATTAAAGTGGAAATTATCTATGTTGTGGACTTCAGGATCAATCTCAGTATATTTTGTCAAAAGTTTGAAACTTTTTTTCTTTTGCCTCTGTGAAACATCTATATGGCAAGGGATCAAAGAAAGGAAAATCCAATGGAAGTAAGAGTTGGCTCATAAATTTTAAAGTTCAAGTGCAGCTTGCAAGGTTAGATTACTGGTTCTGATGAGAACTCAAGAAAGACTGTTTTCAAACATAGAAAGACTCGCAATCTGGTAGCTATTGCTTATGTGCCACAGATAAATCAAAACAAACAAACATATAAACAAAACTTGAGGTGAGCAAAACTGACATCCCTTGGTCAAAGGCTATTTATGTAATTCAATGTGTCCTTAACTGTCTTCTCAAAGATTTCTGTGAATCAATTCAAAAGAACTTTCTGAAAACTATTAATTTCAAGATCTTTCCCCACCTAATTTAATGAATTTAATGTAAGAAGGTGAGAGAAGCAGCATGAGCTTTTTAATGATATAGTCATTATATGACATTAAATATAATTCTACTGTTTTTTGTTACTTTTTGTAAACATAGACACATATAAACATATACACATCAATACAAAAATTTTCAAAGTATATTATTGAATGATTGATTAAATATGAGTTTTGTGTAATTCTTATTTAAAAAGAAAACATGAGAATTATGGAAAGGCAAAAAAGTGATATATTTATATACCTGCAAGTATGCCTAAAATGAAAAAGGAGGAAAATAGTAGTATTAAATTATGATGACCACGTGGAACAACCAGAGCTGTCATATATTAATGATGGGATTTGGCTACTTTTGAAAACTGTTGAGCCCTATCAACATAATGTATATATTCTACAAACCAGACACTTCCTTCATCCCTAAGCATATATTCAACATATATGTATACGCATGTTCAACAACAACAATAAAAAGAACTGTAACATTTATAACAACCTTATTTGTAATATCCTATAATGGGACACTGTATAAATACTCATAGTATCATAGTCATAACAGAGGACACTATCCATTAATGGACTTTACTAAAGTCATAATTAGACACAAAATATGGAAAGAGTCACAAACATAATGTTGAGCAAAATAATTCAGGTAACATGATTCCATTTCTATAAACTTTAAACAGAGACAAATTTATTCAATGGTCAGCTCTTTGCATGGACACAACTAGAGACTGGAAAGGAAACATGAGGCCAGCACCTTAGGTGTAGAGCATTATTTGTCTTTTATTCTGGATTCACATTTAATTTTTGAAAAATGTATTGAGCTATATATTTATAATGTGTGCACATTTCTCTTTTAATATAATATTTCTATAAAAAGCTGAACATTAAGAACCAGATTTTCAATTACATATGTTAGAGGAATATCAGAGTTAAAACTGCCATTTCACATAAAATACATTTTTAATCATTGAATGTTAACAATTATCTAAATCTGTTGATTACATTAATTGTAGAAGCCACATCCAGTTTCCATTTCTGGATTCGATAAATCAAGCCTACGTAGACTGCCTTGAAAATGTAAGTCTGTAAATATTCTGTTGAATGTTTTGTATCACTATTCTCCAAAACACAAGTCTAAAAGAGAAACCCAATTAGAATGAGATAGTGCTCTATTATTAACCTTCACCTCTGGGCTCTGTCACCAACATACCAATCAAGAACAGATTTACATAGGAAAAAATGCACAAGCAGAGACCTCACTTCACACGCTGGCATTTATATACCAGTTTTACATGAACAATGTTTCCAGCACTATATTAGTATTTTCGATTTCTGGGGAAAAATTGTTTTTATTGATGGAAATGCATTTCAACCTAAATTGGCTATTTCTTGCCTTTAGTTCTTTTGCTATACTTATTTGAAGAGAAAAACAAGTGTAATAAAAATGTACTTTTCAAAATACTAAAAAAAAAAACACCAAAAACAGACAGCTTTATGCTTCTTTCATAAATTAAATCTATTAATTTGTCAAGGATACTGAAATTTTGTTTATTATTGCAATTATTAAATTATGTTATATAATTTATTATACATGTTTATAGTTTACTAGAATAGCACTATCAGATTTCAAAACAGAAATCAAACAACATTCTTTAGTACTAAATATAAAGCAGCTAAAAAAAATAATTCTGAGGTATTTGCTTTTGTTGACTATTGTTAACATTTTATTACTAGGAAATATTTTCACTGGGGTTTGTATGTGTGAGGTTACTTTGATAGCACACCTCCTTAAACCAACGCCCAGGGTCCTACTTTGTTGTCCCGGTGCTGCAGTGGAACAATGGTTGCACCCTTGCTCTCAGAGTTCCTAAGAATTTACCCCCTCCGTTCTAGTAGACTCTTAGCCTCATCAGTTTCCTTGCTTTCATAAACATTTTGCCATCTCACTTCTTTAAAAATACCTAGAATTAAAGATGCCAGCAAAAAACTACTAGAGGTCATCAGTGAATTAATATACAGAAACCTGTTTCATTTCTAACAACAAATTATCAGAAAATAAAATTAAGCAAACAATCCCATTTACAATTGCATCAAAAAGAATAAAATAGCTAGCAATAAACCTACCTAAAGAGGTAAAAGACCTATACTAGAAAAACCATAAGACTGATGAAAGAAATTGAAGACTACACAAACAGATGGAAAGATATACTGTGTTCATGGATTGGAAGAATTAATATTGTTAAAATGACCATACTACCCAAGGCAATCTACAGATTCAATGAAACCCCAATCAAAATACCAAGGGCTTTTTCACAGAACTAGAACAAAAAAATTAAAAATTTGTATGGAAACACAAAAGAGCCTGGATAACCAAGACAATCTTGAGAAAGATGATTAGAGCAAAAGGTATCATGCACCCTAATTTCAGACTACACTATAGTACTGGCACAAAAACAGACACATTGAACACTGGAACAGAATACACAGCCCAGAAATAAGCCCACATGCTTATGGGTCAATTAATCTATGGCAAAGGAGGCAAGAACATACAGTGGAGAAAAGACAGTCTCTACAACAAGTGGTGCTGGGAAAACTGGACAGCCACATGTAAAACAATGAAACTAGAACATTTTTGAACACCATATACAAAAATAAACTCAAACCAGATTAAAGACCTAAATGTAAGACTGGAAACCATAAACCCCTAGAAGAAAACATTGGCGGAACACTCTTTGACATAAATCATAGCAATATTGGGGGGATCTGTCTCCTAAAGCAAAAAAAAAAAAGGTAAATATAAACAAATGGGACCTAATTAAACTTAAAAGCTTTTGTACAGCAAAGGAAACCACTGACAAAAACAAAAAGACAACCTACTGAATGGAAGAAATACTTGTAAAAGGTATATGACCTACAGAGGTTAATATCCACCATATATGAACAGCTTATACAACTCAGTTATCAAAAATAAACAAACAAACAAACCTGATTTAAAAATGTTAGTGAAGTAGAGTCATTCACTTAGCTTCCTGAACTCAAAATGCATTAGAATTTAAATCTGTCATAAATGTAAGGTATATCACTTTTTTGCCTAAAGCTAACATTGCTAAGGGCACAGATAAATCTTGTCCGTAATAAGAAGTACCTTAGGAAAAATAGCTATTTATTGATTAAATTCATCTTTCCTTTTCTATAAATTAACTGATATCACCTTTTTTTTTCAAACTTGGTTTCTGGAACAGAGGAAATATGATGTCTTGTCTTCAACAGCTATTTTCATTCAATTTTTCCTTTTTAAGTCAAACACATTTTTTAAAAAAAGAAACTGAGATGATAAGATATGCTAGTCATATAATTTTAAAAGAAACACCCCCATGAATTATTTTGGGGATATAGTCTTTAGACCTCAAAAGAAGTTAAAAGTTATCTATCTTAAACGTTGGTATAATTGCTTGGCAATGCAAGGCAATGAAATGTTTACAAGAGAAAGTATTAGAACAACTATAATAATATTTCATAGCAATGGGTTTAACTTATAGGGAGGGATCCCCTCTTAGATTTCTATACCAATTAGACAGCTAAACAAACACCCCAACAATAGTAACAAACTTGTTAAATTTTTTTTTAACATTTTTTATTGATTTATAATCATTTTACAATATTGTGTCAAATTCCAGCGTAGAGCACAATTTTTCAGTTATACATGAACATGTATATATTCATTCTCACATTTTTTTCTCTGTGAGCTACCATAAGATCTTGTATATATTTCCCTGTGCTATACAGTATAATCTTGTTTATCTATTCTACAATTTTGAAATCCCAGTCTATCTCTTCCCACCCCCCGCCCACTTGGCAACCACAAGCTTATATTCTATGTCTGTGAGTCTATTTCTGTTTTGTGTTTATGCCTTGTTTGTTTTTCTTTAGATTCCACATATGAGTGATCTCATATGGTATTTTTCTTTCTCTTTCTGGCTTACTTTACTTGGAATGACATTCTCCAGGAGCATCCATGTTGCTGCAAATGGCGTTATGTTGTCAGTTTTGATGGCTGAGTAGTATTCCATTGTATAAATACACCACCTCTTCTTTATCCAGTCATCCGTTGATGGACATTTAGGCTGTTTCCATGTCTTGCCTATTGTAAATAGTGCTGCTATGAACACTGGGGTGCACGTGTCATCCTGAAGTAGGGTTCCTTCTGGATATATGCCCAGGAGTGGGATTCCTGGGTCATAGGGTAAGTCTATTCCTACTCTTTTGAGGAATCTCCACACTGTTTTCCACAGTGGCTGCACCAAATTGCATTCCCACCAGTAGTGTAGGAGGGTTCCCTTTTCTCCACAGCCTCTCCAGCATTTGTCATTTGTGGATTTTTGAATGATGGCCATTCTGACTGGTGTGAGGTGATACCTCATTGTAGTTTTGATTTGCATTTCTCTGATAATTAGTGATACTGAGCATTTTTTCATGTGCCTATTGATCATTTGTATGTCTTCCTTGGAGAATTGCTTGTTTAGGTCTTCTGCCCATTTTTGAATTGGGTTGTTTATTTTTTTCTTATTGAGTCACATGAGCTGCATATATATTCTGGAGATCAAGCCTTTGTCCATTTCATTTGCAAAAATTTTTTCCCATTCGGTAGGTTGTCTTTTATTTTACTTATGGTTTCCTTTGCTGTGCAGAAGCTTGTATGTTCCGTTAGGTCCCATTTGTTTATTCTTGATTTTATTTCTTCTAGGAGAACATTTTTGAGATGTATGTCAGACAATGTTTTGCCTATATTTTCCTCTAGGAAGTTTATTGTATCTTGTCTTATGTTTAAGTCTTTGATCCACTTTGAGTTGATTTTTGTGTATGGTGTAAGGGAGTGTTCTAGCTTCACTGCTTTACATGCTGCTGTCCAGTTTTCCCAACACCATTTGCTGAAGAGACTGTCTTTATTCCAATGTATATTCTTGCCTCCTTTGTCGAAGATGAGTTGACCAAAAGTTTGTGGGTTCATTTCTGGGCTCTCTATTCTGTTCCATTGGTCTATATGTCTGTTTTTGTACCAATACCATGCTGTCTTGATGACTGTAGCTCTATAGTATTGTCTGAAGTCTGGGAGAGTTATTCCTCCAGCCTCTTTCTTTCTCTTCAGTAATGCTTTGGCAATTCTAGGTCTTTGATGGTTCCATACAAATTTTATTATGATTTGTTCTAGTTCTGTGAAATATGTCCTGGGTAATTTGATAGGGATTGCATTAAATCTGTAGATTGCCTTGGGCAGCGTGACCATTTTAACAATATTGATTCTTCCAATCCAAGAGCATGGAATATCTTTCCATTTTTTAAAGTCTTCTTTAATTTCCTTCATCAATGGTTTATACTTTTCTGTGTATGATTCTTTCACCTCCTTGGTTAGATTTACTCCTAGGTATTTTATTACTTTGGGTGCTATTTTAAAGGGGATTGTTTCTTTACTTTCTTTTTCTGTTGATTCATTGTTAGTGTAAAGAAATGCAACTGATTTTTGAACGTTAATCTTGTAACCTGCTACCTTGCTGAATTCTTTGATTATTTCTAGGAGTTTTTGTATGGACCTTTTAGGGTTTTGTATATATAGTATCATGTCATCTGTATATAGTGACACTTTTACCTCTTCTTTTCCAATTTGGATCCCTTTTATTTCTCTCTTTTGCCTGATTGCTGTGGCTAGGACTTCCAAGACTATGTTGAATAGGAGTGGTGATAGTGGGCATCCTTGTCTTGTCCCAGATTTTAGTGGGAAGCTTTTGAGTTTTTCACCATTGAGTATTATGCTGGCTGTATGTTTGTCATATATAGCTTTTATTATGTTGAGATATGTTCCCTCTATATCCACTTTGGCGAGAGTTTTTATCACAAATGGGTGTTGAATTTTATCAAATGCTTTTTCTGCATCGATTGAGATGATCATGTGGTTTTTGTCCTTTCTCTTTTTGATGTGATGTATTACATTGATGGATTTGTGTATGTTGAACCACCCTTGTGTCCCTGGGATGAACCCCACTTGGTCATGATGTATAATCTTTTTTATGTATTGTTGGATTCTATTTGCTAATATTTTGGTGAGGATTTTGGCGTCTATGTTCATCAGTGATATTGGCCTATAATTCTCTTTTTTGGTAGTGTCTTTGCCTGGTTTTGGTATCAGGGTGATGGTGGCTTCATAGAATGAGCTTGGGAGTATTCCCTCCTTTTCAATCTTCTGGATGAGTTTGAGAAGGACTGGTATGAGTTCTTCTTTGTATGTTTCGTAGAATTCCCTGTGAAGCCGTCCAGTCCTGGACTTTTATTTGTAGGGAGGTTTTTTAATTGCTATTTCGATTTCATTTCTAGTGATTGATTTGTTCAAGTGGTCAGCTTCTTCTTGATTCAGTCTTGGTGGAAAGTATGTTTCCAGAAACTTGTCCATCTCCTCTAGGTTATCCAGTTTGGTTCCATATAGTTTTTCATAATATTCTCATATGATATTCTGTATTTCTATTTGTTGTAATTTCTCCATTCTCCTTTCTTATTTTGCTAATTTGTGTGCTCTCTTTTTTTCTTCTTTGTGAGTTTGGCCAGAGGTTTGTCGATTTTATTTACTTTTTCAAAAAACCAGCTTTTGGTTTGATTGATTTTTTTCTATGTTTTTTAAATCTCTATTTTATTTATTTCCTCCCTAATCTTTATAATTTCCTTCTTTCTGCTGCCTTTTGGGGGTTTTTGTTCTTCTTTTTCTAATTCTTTCAGCTGGTGGGTTAAATTGCTTATTTGAGATTGTTCTTCTTTTTTGAGGAAGGCCTGTATTGCTATAAACTTCCCTCTTAGTACTGCCTTTGCTGTGTCCCATAAATTTTGTGTGGTTGTGTTTTCATTTGTCTCAAGGTATTTTTTAATTTCAGCTTTGATTTCCTCATTGACCCATTGGTTTTTTAATAATATATTGTTTAATCTCCATGGTGTCCCTTTATTCTCCTTTGTTTCTCTGTTGTTGATTTCTAGTTTCATGGCATTGTGGTCAGTAAAGATGCCTGAGATAATTTCTATCTTCTCAAAATTGTTGAGGTTTCTTTTGTGCCCAAGTACATGATCGATCCTAGAAAATGTTCCATGTGCACTTAAAAAGAATGTGTATCCTATTTTTGGGGAGTGTAATGCTCTGAAAATATCCACCAAATCTAATTTTTCTATTGTATTATTTAATTTCTCTGTTGCCTTATTTATTTTCTGTCTGGAAAATCTGTCTAGTGATGTTAATGCGATGTTAAAATCTCCGACTATGATTTTATTCCCATCAATGTCCCCCTTTATCTCTGTTAGTAACTGATTTATGTACTTAGGTGCTCCTATATTGGGTGCATATATATTAATGAGTGTAATATCCTCATCTTGTATCACTCCTTTAATCATTATAAAATGTCCTTCTTTGTCTTTCTTTATGGCCTTTGTTTTAAAGTCTATTTTGTCTGAAATCAGTACTGCAACACCTGCTTTTTTGGCTTTTCCATTTGCATGGAATATCCTTTTCCATCTTTCACTCTCAATCTATATGTGTCCTTCTCCCTAAAGTGGGTCTCTTGTATTCAGCATATTGAAGGTTCTTGCTTTATTATCCAGTCTGCCACTCTGTGTCTTTTGACTGGAGCATTTAGTCCATTAACATTTACAGTAATTAATGATAGATATGTGTTTATTGCCATTTTGAACTTACCTTTGCAGTTGATTTGGTATTTCCTCTTTGTTTCTTTCTTCTTCCTTTTGTGGTTTGATAATTTTCCTTTGTGTTATCATGGATTTTATTTATTTTTTGTGACTCCCTTGTACATTTTTGGCTTGTGGTTACCCTTTTTCGAAGTCTATTAGCCCATCACTATAACTGTTTTTATTAAACTGATAGTAACATGATCTCAAACCCATCCTACCAAGAACAAAAAATTTAAAAAAGAAAGAAAAAAAAATTCTATATTTTCCTGCCTCCCTCTCCCACTCTCAGTGATTTGTATGTCTTCTTTTATAATTTCATGTTTATTTTATTTGTAATTCATGAGTTATCACCTTTCCAGTTGTGAGTTTCTTGTTTCTGTAGCATCCTGCTGCTTTTCTATTTAGAATAGACCTTTCAATATTTCTTTTAGCATGGGTTTAGTGTTGCCAAACTCTTGTAGATTTTTCTTGTCTGTGAAATTCTTTATCTCTCCTTCTATCCTAAAGGATAGCCTTGCTGGATAAAGTATACTAGGCTGCATCTTTTTTTCATTCAGGACTTTGAATATATCTTGCCACTCCCTTCTGGCCTGTAGTGTTTGTGTAGAGAAATCAGCTGAGAGCCTTATGGGGGTTCCCTTGTAACTCACTCTTTGCTTTTCTCTTGCTGCCTTTACAATCATTTCTTTATCCTTGACTCTGGCCATCTTGATTATGATATGTCTTGGTGTGGGTCTATTTGGGTTCTTCCTGTTTGGGACCCTCTGAGCTTCCTGAACTTGGATATATGATTCCTTCTTTAAGTTTGGGAAGTTTTCAGTCATGATTTCTTCAAAAACCTTTTCAATCCACTTTGATCTTTCTTCCCCTTCTGGGACCCCTATTATGTGAAGATTGGCACGCTTGTTAAATTTGTTTTTAAGGCAATCAATTAATTTATCTGGAAATCTAAAAGAAAGTCTTCTGAGTGACATGCATAATTCATTGTGACCTTAAAAAAAAAAGATGGCTTCAATACTGCATGCTGAGTCTGATTTCCAAAATTCATTCTTCACAAGATCCTGATGGACCAATTATCTAAATGAAGCAGGCAGAATATAATTTCTCAAAGCAGATTTTACCATAAAATTCCATAGAACATCGAAGGCAGAAATTGATGCAGTATGGAGAAAGAGATCTTAATTTTTTTACAGTTATTATTACTTTGACAAGTAAAGAAATAAGGAAGCAAATATAAATGGCTTATAAAGTAATACATTTTGAGGAGGGGTATGGCAGGTCAGAATTAATCAAACTTGTTTCACTGCTAATGGGAAATTAAAAATTATATTTTTTCAAATGAAAAAAGGAATATTTCTATATTATGCATTTAAACACATTTAAAATATTTTGTTAGTTAACAAAGTACAAGCTAGTGTGTTTTTTAAATTATGTAAGTCTTCATAAGGCATTGTTATAGATGCTGAACACCTAATATAATCATTAAATTTAAGAATCCTATAACATACTCATTTGGTCAAGCATGTTAATATTTTAACATTTATCATAATACAAAATATATGAATAATAGAGATGTTAGTAAAGCCTAGGATACCCTTCCATTTATTACAAAAGAAATAAAGAAAAGTGAATGAAGAATCTATTAATTAAGTCAGAACACAATTTTTAAGTACTTAACATGCTTTAGCAAATGCCCACATAGTAGTCAGTAAAATGATAAATAAGAGACTGTTGCTTTCATTAAGTGAAAGGGCAGACAGGAAAATAATTACAACAACATGGTAAACACTATGATAAAGTTGTAGTCCATATGCAGTTAGAAGGGAAGAGAATAATTTTTTGGTTAATGAGGAAAGACTTCAAGGAAACAGTGATATTGAAATTTGGTCTTCTGAGGAAGGCACAAAAGTTGATTAACAATAAACTGTAAAGGTATTTTTTGCCATACTATAAAATATTGGGGGTCAAATAAATTTTTAAACAAGTGGGTTATATAAGCAGATTTGCATTCCATAGAAATTGCTCTGGTCTCAGTTTTAAGTGGTAGATTTACACAGGAAGAAACTGGGAACAAGGACAACATTTATAAGGCTGCTGCACAAGTTCAGACAACAGAAGATTGGGAGGTAAACAAAAGTGATGGAGGTTGAAATGCGCAGGGGAGAAAGAGTCAACATAGTAACGTTAGAGAGATAGTATCTACCGAAGTCAGTGAAATATAAAATATGGGTGTTCTAAATGACAGAGATATAAAAATAACACATATAGAATTGGATATATATAAATGGAAAAAATCAGTTTTAGATGTTACATTAGGGCTTTAGGGTTGCCATAAAAAATACCACAGATTGGGTGCCTTAAAAAAACAGGAACTAATTTTCTTGCAGTTCTGGAGATTAGAAGTTCAAGAGCAAGCATTCGACTGGTTTAGTTTCCCCTGAAGTGACATGTGAGTGGCCCCCAGTTGTGCTAAAGCCTAGTTTGTGTCTTCTCAGTGCTTTAGAGCGCATGCATATATATATAAATATATAATATATATTTACGTATGTTGCTTTTCAGATGGCTGCCTTCTTCTAGCTTTATCCTCACATGGCTTTTGCTCTGTGCATAAGTATCCCTGGTGCATCTTCTCTTACTTGTGAAGACACCAATCATATTGGATTAGGGTTCCACCCTACTGAACACATATAACCTAAGTTACTCCTTTAAAGACCCCATCTCCAAATACAGTCACATTGGAGGTTAGGGCTTAAATACATGAATTTGGATGGCAGGCACAATTCAATCTATAATAGATGTATTATATTTTGAGACTTTCATCTACAAAAATTTGAGGAAAAGTTAAAAAAAATGTGCTGGATGATGAGACAAACTCCCTCAGGTTGTGAGTTAATTTGTTACAGCATGCAATTTAGTAACATATTAAGTAGAAAGAGAATGTTATTATCCTATTTTCAAAGTATATTAACCAGTCTCTTAGCATAATAAATATTTATTTCTCACTCATCCAAAGTTTGGTGTAAGTTAATTTAGCCCTCATCTACCTTGTAACTTCTCTACTTGGAACATAGGACCTCCAAGGTTATTACTGAAGGTTTGTATCTGAACTTTTTAAGGGGCTAGTACTGGATGTGTTTTATATCATTCTCATCCCACAGCCCCCTTTTAGAAACAAACTGAGCCACATAGCTTCATTATGCCTGAAAGTGAGGCTGAGAAATATGATCTTCTTGTGAATCCACAAAGAGAAAGTGATAAACGAAGCCTATCCCATCACCTCTGTCATATCAGAAATAATTACTAATAATCGGGTGTATTTAATTCTAGTTACAGTTATTATGTGCTATATACAATTACATATAGACAGGTGTGTTTTTTTGTTTGTTTCCTGCTTGTACTACTTACAGCTCTTATCAGGGTCATTTTTGCATATACAGTCTTATAGATCTACTTCATTATTTTAATGGTAGCATAATTTTTTATTGTAATCACTTTAGCTAGCATTAGGATTCAGACAAAGGGAGAAATCAAAGAAGATCACAAGATTTTCATTTAGAGTAATCAGGTAGACAGTTTTGTCATTTATTGAAATGGCAATGGCTACACTGAGGGAAAGCAAGATCTCTATTTTGGTCTTGTCAGGTTGAGATGCCTAATAGAGGGAAAATGTAAAATCGATGATCAAGGGTACCAATCTGGAACTTAGCCAACACTTTCTATTCAAATTGACTGATATATTGTCCAGAATTTGAAATGCCACCTTACCTAAGACTAAGTGTCTATATGTTGTTGTTTCTGCTCTCTATTTTGTTCCATTAAGTAGTTGTTATTCCCAGTCCTACTCATTTTCTACTAGTTTTACTATTGTTGTTTTAAGGTATTCTTTATTATCTATAGTAACTTCTCACATTGTTCTCTTCTTTGGAGTCATGTACTTAATCATAAAATGATTCTCAGAACTAACTCTTTAGCCTGTTCGCCTTCCAAGTAATATATGCCTTGACTCAACATCTGTGAGACTGAAGGTTGCCTAAATATATTTTATATATTTTACAAATAATTAATTTTAATTAATTTAATTAACTCATTTTAATAAATAATTTTATGAATAATAAAAATCTTTTATAATAAGCTCATAAAAATCTTATACAAATCTCTTTTTTACTTAAGCTAACTTAACTGGGCTTCTGCTTTTTGAGACTGTGCCCTAAGTCACTGATTCTTTTTTTAAAAATGTTACACTGTTCATGTAAAAATTACAGGTAGAGAAAACTTTTTTAATAAAAGTTCCATGTGAATAAATAAGGCAAATTCAATTAAAAATCACTAATAAATAAGTTCAACTAATTTAAAAAACTTATACCTTTCAAAACTATATTGGGGAACATCTTAAATAGTTCTGAGATTCTTTGCTTACAAAGTGTATATGAAATTGTAATGCCACATCTCTCCCTAAATCAGTATCATGACTTAGAGAAGTGTTAGATGTGATTTGTAGTGGACCTTTTTTATCGCCTACCAAGCATCCACTTTCCCCTTCCTACTTCTTTATAGAAGTTCAGAATTCATTCAAATTTTCATTCTCTTTCACTCTGCTATGTGATTCACAGATGAAACACTCAACGTCTTGAGTATTTCTATTCTCTTTCCCTATGACTGTTTTGGCAGGGGCATTTGGCTTAATTCAAGAAAATAAAACATTAGAGGAAGGCTGCTGAGGGATTAAGATGATACTATATGAAGACAAAGTTTCTTCTTTCTTTGGAAATTTTTTTAAGACCTGAATTTATGCCTTGATGTGTATTAATCTCTTGCAACCATGAGAGTAACTGCCTTGAGGACAACACTGACACACAGAAAAATGGCAGCATACAAAATATAAGCCCCTGAGAATTTGATGAGTTTTTAAACTCTGAATTAACTTCCTCTGGAAAGGACCTATCTCCCAACATCTAGATAGTATGAGGAAATGCATCCTCTTATTTTTAAAACCATATCTAACTTGATTTTCTCTTACTTGCAGCTGAAACATTCCTAAGGATAACAAGTACTCACCAAAATGTCATATATGATTTAAAAAGCTGTCTTAAATTATTAACAGTTTATTTTACCTAGGGAGCAGTGGTGAAATTGAGAAGAAAAGTATCACAGTTGTCTAGTATGTTGTAGTTCAGGTTGCCCCACCCATGTTTTCAAATGATTTGAACAGCATTCATAAACTGCCTATCTTACACAAGAACTTCACGGAGAACTGATTTTAACAACTTCATAATATTTTCTAGTATTCCATGCACAGCAGTCCCAAATTCACTATTATGTCTCGAAATATCATTACTAAGGTATAATAAAAATTTTAAATTTACAGTTTGGTAATAATTTCTACTCCTGATGCAGTTTTGACTTTTAATTTTTAATAGTTCCCTTTAACAAACTAAATATAGTAAATACTCATTCGTGGATTCTACATTTGTGAATTTACCAGCCTGCTAAAATATACTTATAACCCCAAAATCAGTATTTGAGGGAATTTTGCCATCATTTGTGAACACGCATATGGCAGCAGAAAAACTAAGCTGCCCAATGCACACCAGCTGAGGTTGACCAAGGTGACGCTCTATCTTTTTGTTTCATCTCTCAATTCTATACAAGCATCCTTTATGTGGTCTATATAATGCCATGTTTTCTGCATCTTTTGCTTTTTTCTGGTGACTCTGATGTCTAAAATGCCCCTCCACCCTCCAAGCATAGAAGTGAAGTGCTCTCTCATGTTCCTGAGTGCAAGAAGGCTGTGATGTGCCATATGGAGAAAATACATGGTTTCAATAAGGTCTATTCAGTCATGAGTTATATGGCTCTTGGCTATGAGTTCAATGGTAATAAGTCAATGATATATATTAAACAAGGTGTCTAAATAGAAACACACATAAAACAAAGTATGTAAATGAAACCTAATTAAACTTAAAAGCTTTTGCACAGCAAAGGAAACCATTGACAAAATTAAGACAACCTACTTAATGGAGAAATTATTTGCAAATGATATAACTTACAAGGGGTTAATATACAAAATATATAAACAGTTTGTACAACTCAGTATCAAAAAACAAAAACCTGATTAAAAATGGCCAGAAGACCTGAATAGACATTTTCCCAAAGAAGACATACAGATGGCTAACAGGCACATGAAAAAATGCTCAACATCACTAATTATCAGAGAAATGAAAGTCAAAATCACAGTGAGATAATACCTCACACTTGTCAGAATGGCTAACATGAAAAATTCTATGAATAATAAACGTTGGAGAGGATGTGGAGAAAAGCAAATCATTGTCCACTATTCGTGGGAATGTAAATTGATGCAGCCACTATGAAAAACATTATGGAGGTTCCTCAAAAAACTAAGAACAGAAATACCATGTGATCTAGCAATTCCACTCCTGGGTGTATATCCAGAAAAAAAATGAAAACACTAATTTGAGGCTGGGGATGTATAGCACAATGGTAGAGTGCATGCCTGGCATGCATGAAATCCTGGGTTTAATCCCCAGTGCCTCCATTAGGAGAAAAGAAGAAAGAAAACACTAATGTGAAAAGATTTATGCACCCCAATATTCATAGCAGCATTATTTACAATAGCCTAGGTTTGGAAGCAATCCAAATGTCCAACAACAAATGAATGGATAAAGAAGATGTGGTTTATATATACAATAGAATATTACTCAGCCATAAAAAAGAATGAAATCCTGCCATTTGCTATAAGATGAGTGGGTCTGGAGAGTAATATGCTTAGTGAAATAGGACAGAAAAAGACAAATAGTGTAAGTTATCACTTATATGTGGAAGCTAAAAAATAAAACGAATGTATATAATAAAACAGAAACATACTCACAGATGTAGAGAACAAACTAGTGTGAACTAGCAGGGAGAGGGAGTATGAGGGGCAAGCTAGGGGCACGGGATTAAGAGATACAAACTACCATGTATAAAATAGATAAGCAACAAGGATGTATTGTACAGCACAGGGAATTATATCCATTATCTTGTAATAACTTTAAATTGAGTGTAATCTATAAAAATATTTAGTCACTACACTGTATATCTGAAACTAATATAATAGTGTACATCAACTATACTTGGATTTAAAAAAAGGTTACGTATTGATTGGTTGATGAAAATATGTCATCAGAGTCGCAGAATATGAACCCTATTATTTTCCCTAAAAGCAATGGCTCAGTGTTCCCTAATTCAGTGCTTATGACGACTTTACAGAACAAAATTACCTGGAATGATGATTTATATCTAGATCCATACACACACGCACACACAAGGATGGCATTTCTCCTGCCTCTAGGCTACAAGTAGCCAAGTCTGTCTACTCCCCCAGAGGTCTGGAGAAGGAGCTCAGTGACCCTGTCCACTCACGACCTCGGCAGCCTGGGCAGCTGTGACTCCTGCATCAGCCTATGGCATTAGCTTGGCCTTACAGTTGGAATCTGCGTGCCTGCTCTCAGCTCTGCCCATGATGACTGCTCGACTCCTCCTCATGATTAACTCAACCTTACCATTTCTATTTTTATTCCTAGAAATTAGAGTTGCTGGTGATCCTAGCACCCATGCAGGGCTGGCTGAGCTGGATTTGGCTATCACGAGGGATCCCAAGGATCCTCACCGAGCCACCTTTGAAGTGGTCTAGACATAGATACATAATTTTACCTTTTCGTAAAATGGATTATATTTTAGAAGAGGTTGATGTTAGTTTTTTGCAAAGTGTTTCTATCTTATGTGTAACTTCCTTCTATTTGTTTTCCTACTGGGGATTTTAATTAGACTCGTGTGATTATATGGTTTCTATTCTAAATTACTGCTGTAATGATTTACATTTAAAGATTTCCTGAAATTGTAGCACTCTTAGAGTAAATGCTAGCTGGCAATGTGTAACATATCTTTTTTTCCCTAAATATTTGCCAAACATAAGTAACAAGCAGAAAGAATATAGATCATTGTTGTGTAACTGGACTAATTTATCACAAGTTTTTAAAAACCCACAAAATCAGCCTTCAGATGAAGCAAAGGAACACAAGTGGGACAACAGAAAGGCCTTCTTACACCCCTTCCAAGACACCATCCTGTGTACAAGGTAACTATGATCCTGTCCTCTAGGACCATAGTATAATATTGCCTTATTTAAATTTATATAAATGAAATAATAGGGTATAAACTTTTTAATGAATTTCTTCTGTTCAGAATTAAATTTCTGTGATTCATCCATGTAGTGGCACGTAGTGTAGTTTACATTTTTTAAATGTAATTCATCAGAAAATTCTTGAATCTTGCCTAGCATATCAATAAGGACAAGTGGCCCAATTTTCTATTTCATTCTCTCACGTCATGTTAAAAATTCTTCCAATGATAATGAATCTTAGTCTATAGATTCAGATGTGCAAGAACAGTTCAGATGTGCAAGAACAGTTAACATAAAAAGACATATTTTCTATCATTGCAACGCATTTTCAACACAGCTCTGAATTCAAGCCCCTTTCTTCCCTGGTCTGTTTAGTTTCACTATCCTAAGATTATTCAGAAAATGATGAGTCAGGAGAGGTGACAGCTGACCCTTAGTCACAGGTTAACAAAGGCTGTGGCTCAAATGTCCATTATTCTTGCTCTTGTGGCCCTTTCTGGCCTAGAAATACCTGGCTGCTTCTGTAGCACCACTGGGTAACAGGAGTCTTCTTTCAGATTATCTGTGATCCCCCATGTCCAGCTGTGCCACACAGGAATTTCTATCTGACAGCTCCATCAATCGTCCACAGTGATCCTAAGCACCAGGGCTGTGGATCTTCTGCCTTAAGGAACTTCACAACTCTCCTTATTTTCCTCCTCTAACCCAACCAGGGGTATATCCTTTTAGTTTCAGGACCATTTTTTCTTCTTCAAGATATTATGCTCTTATTCCCCTTCATTTATCTTCTCTGCACAACTTTTAAGATTTTTTTTCTCAGCTTAGATTTTTTCCTGGGAAAAGCCCACCAGGCACAAAGGCAACTTCTATTTTTTTGCTTTTCTATGGGCCTCCTCTCAAGTAATGAATTAGAGATCAGTCTACAAATTTACATGGGGGAAGAGATAGGGAATTAAATATTGTTAATAAATACACATACTATGAATCTTAATTTTTTTTCTTATCATCAGCTCCTTAAAATTTACAGATGATAGACATAGAATGAAGACATAAATTATTTGGTAAGGGAAAAAGAAAAAACAACTTTCCAATTCTTTCTAGCCAGCTGTCCAGGCAACTTTTTGGTAGCATTTGGTAGCATTTCCCTAGCATTGGTGTTTCACCTGGGTTAAGTGACTGGACTAGACAGATGAGAAAATACTTTCTAATTGTAAATTTTGTTACCCTAAATATTGAAAATCTTTGCATCTTCTGAATTATTAAAGCTCTCCAAACTTAAGAATCCTGGTAGACTCAATTACTTTACTTCTTCAGAGAGTATACATATTGGTTTCATAAAATGTCAACAGCAAAAGGAGAATTAGAGATTGTTTAAGCTAACCTTCTCATTTTATGGAAGACAACACTGAGATCCAGAAGAAATGACATTAGTGAGCCTGAAGTATTTGCCCCAATGGCATACCTCTTCACACACAGACTCATGTTTTGAATCAAGGTGAAGTCTGTTGGAATTACATTAATTACATGTAACTTACCTTTACAAGAATTAATGCTGAATATTGGATACATTTTAAAAATCATACTTTATGATCAGAACTAAAAAATGTTATTCTCAAATATTTAAACCTTACTTCTCACAGAATAGAGAGAAGTAATTAGCTTAAGTAATACAAAGGTAAAAAAAGTAGACTCTTAAATACTATAAATTATCTCAGTTTAATATTATATCTCCCCTAAATATTGTATTTTCTAAAATTTTAACAAGATTTTGGAGAAACAAAAAGAGTTTCAGGTATTCATATTTTTATGTCTCATTCCCAAATATCTTAGGCAACCTCATTATAAATATGCGATTTTTATAACTAGCTTCCCTTAAAATACATATGCAAATAATATAGTTGATAATCAAGTCAGACTCCATCCTTTATATCTTGTTGTTTATCACAATTTAAACTAAAGCATAATTTCATTTTATAAACCAACAAAATTGTCATTCTGGGAAATAGCCTTCATAATATATACCAAGACCATATAAAATGAATTATTATTGTAACTAAGTGTACACTGTGAAATGGCTTAGTAAAACACTAGCTTGCATATCATATTCTTGTCCTGCTTAACAACTGCAATAAAATAGAAATGATAGGTATTTAAAGAACAGTGTAGAATTAGAAATAGAAATGACTGTACATTACACTGCCATTTGATATGATGCACTGTAACCTGCTGACAGTAATCGTAATGAGGATTATACTAGAGATATCAAAAATATATGTTGTCACGTATTAACAATCAAATACTCAAAGGTATTTACCTTGTGCCTACATTTGCATGCTACTTTTAAAAGGCTCTTATTTTAATTAACAGAACTTTGAGATTCCAATTGAAAAGAAATCTGAATGCTAAATTGAACCATCAATAAAATTCAACAAAGAGTTCATACTGAGAAAATGCAGAAAATGTGAATGGCTTTGAAATTTTGATTGTGAAGGACAAATTAAATTCAACTGGGAAGATGTATTACCTGGTACTGACATTCAGAAAATTACGCAGGATTTGGCAACTGGTCCACTGGGTGGATAACATGCCTTTGTATATATCTATTCCCAGGAGATGAGTGGGATGTGTAGTTCTATTTAAATCCTCAAGTGGTCATGTGATTAGTGGTCTATATTTTCTCATTGCCATTAAAGAATCCAAATGTATCCCTCATTATTTAGAACTGTCTCAGCTAAACATGTCAGGCATCCTAACCTAAGGACTAATGCTAGGGGTGAAGTTTGTTGGCTAAAAAGAGCAGTTCACTACACAAATCAGCAAAAAGACAGAGAGGAACTTGGACCAAAAATACATCTGTATCTCAAACATTGACTGGTTGATCAAATATGTGTTTCTCCATTTGTGGTTTTTTTTTTTTTTTACATATTTCTTCCTACATGATGGAAATTTGGCAACCACCAGTTTCAAAGTTTCATACCTTCAACGTTTTATATCTTAACCCTTACCTGATTTCAAATTTTATAATCCTAGATAAAGTTTCTAGTTAGCCCAGCTTGGATTTGTTTTCTACACATGGCCAGTGTTTCACTGGATAATGTAAGGATAAAGAAGCTGAACTGTGGGTAAATCTGGAGTAGGGCTAGTTTTGCAGAAGGGGCTGCTGTTCCCAATGGATGAAATGAGCAGACCAAAGAATTGTTGCCTTGCACTCATTGCTGTAATTGCAAATGGGATATATACATATATAGTAACTATCCTTAGGTGTCAGTTACCAAACCTGAGCCATCTCTTAGACAATGAAATCATACTGAAAGAGAGCCCACATTCCTATTCAGAAGGACAATGGAAAATCATGGCAAGTATTTTTAGTAGATATATATTCTCCCACAAAAGACATGCAATGACTTAAGTAATTTAATTGTTTTAAATTAGGTACAGAATAAAAAGAAAAAAATCTGCAGGAACTCCAGGCATTTGTGCCACTTGGGCCACAGGACCAAATAAATCCTCTAATCTCTAATATTTTAAAGATATAGTTGGTAGGAAAACAATCTATGTAGAACTTATGGCTCGTCATAACTGAAAAGAAAGTCAATGTCAACGCCTAGGGTTCTGAATCAAAGTCATGGAATCTGCATTAGAGACAACAGAGCATTCTAAAAGCAGCTCCTGTCCTCACTTGGACTCTGGACTCATGTATCTAGTTACCTGACTATTTTGAGGCTGCTTCTCTCAATCTCCTCATAATCCACTGATAATTTAATTTATTATAAAGATTAAGCAATACTTTATTGATTCCCCATGTTTCTTCCTTCTAGAAACAACTGCAAATATATCAATAATTTCCAGGACTCTCTGAAGATGGGCCCCTTCAACTGCCACTCTGATGTTGCTGCTCATAGCAAATACTGTGTTCATCTGGCTTCTGACATTTAAGTGCCACCACTTGACCTCTCAAGGGACCAATTCCATTACAGTATCACCTACTATTAGCTCTGACCTGCAATAAGGAGGCATCACTCAAAGATGGTGGGGTACTTCTCACCAGCACATTTTTTAAATCACTTTGGTAAGTGGAGTATCCTCCAGGCTTATCAGTGGAATATTGCCGGCCAGTGGAATTTCTAACCTTATGTCTTACATTGATCTTACAATTCCCAATTCTCTAAGCCCTTGATCCTCTCCTCCACTATCACAGAGTTCTGGCATTTCTATTTCATTTAACATGAGTCATCACCTTATCCAAGATTAAAAGAGAAATTCTAATAGCATGGCGGCAGCATCTACCAGGATTTTTGTCAGGGTGTTAAATTTTATATCACAGGAGGGTGTTTCCATATCAACAAACTTTGCCTTTTATCAATTTTATGTTCTCCTTACTCTATCAAACACCCTCAGGATCCAGTCACAGCTCATGAAAATACTTATTAACCAGATCCTGAAACTGTTTTTTTATTACTGCTCCTCCCTTTGAAATCCCAGTTACCGTTCAGTCAGACTATGCTAGGTTTGAGTTTTGTTATTCATCTAATTACCCAGAACAGACATAAAGGTGAATCCCGAGGCAAGAAAGTGTTGTTTTGTAAGGTACCTTCATGATCTTGAAATAAGGGAAAAGGGAACTCTCTTCTGATGGGGGTAATGTGCCACTTTTGTGGGCTCAGTTCAGAGGAATCTGCACATAGAAAGTTCTCAACTGTCCCCAAGCTAGTATCTACGTACCAATATTCTCTACTAGATCTCTGTTGTTTTCAGTTAAATCATAACATTAAATCTTCAGTGAAAGAGAAAGACTTGTATAAACATGCATAAACTCATGCAAAAATATAGAGATGACTAATTAGCTAAATGTGTTTCATTTCGAAAGAAAATAAAATTACCTTTCTGAAGAGTATTTTTCACAGAACAACAATAACTTCATCATGAGCAGATTCTTGTAATTCAGAAAACAATGATTTGCACATATGTTTAAATTCTCAAATCATATACAAAATGATCTTGCATGTCTATTAATGGAAATAGACATAAGAGAAATGCTTATCTAATGTGTGACATTATGGTGACATCTGGAAAATTATTTCAATTCTCTTAATAATATTGTTCCTCATCTGAGAATTGCAAAAATAAAGAATCCACTGCATAGTGGTTTCCTCTGAGCATTGGAAATAATATATAGAAGCCTCTTGGTATATGATACATAGTAGGTACTTCACAGATGTTTCTTGAATAAATGAATTCTAATCATTCTATGCAAATAACAATTATAGTTATAATAATTACAAATGGCACTGTGTCTACGTCAGAAGGAATTATCTGAAAAATATAATATCTCAATTATATTGGAAGAAACATATGAGATAAGCCTTTTATATGACCATTTAAATTTCTATTCCTAGTAGATCTAAAGTTGCCAAGATATGTAATATATTCTGAGTAAAAGAAGTTGGTGGTTTAAGAACTTAAGGCACTGAAAATTCAATTGCCATATTTTATTGAATTTCCTGATAAAAACAGATCTAAAAAGAAATACACCAGTTTAATTATTTTATTTCTTTAACATGTTTAACAAATCCTATGCATATAAATGACTCTTGCCTTCGCAATGACCTAGGTATTTCATGTTGTTTTGAGGATGCTTTTATTGTCCCCAAACATTATAGAATCCCTCTCTGGATGTAACTCTAGAGCTAATACCTGAGAGTACACAGCACACACACACACACACACACACACAAACACACACAAATTATATCATCTTATAATCAACATTTATGTCTTAATAAGATGCTATTATCGCATTTAGTCATCCCAGCTACATTACTCACAGACACCAGACACATATTTGAGAAGATTAAGTTTGCTCAGGCAAATGTGCTGTAAAATGTGAAGGCAAATCTGCAAAAGAGAGCTGACAAACTTGCTTTGGCAAAAGTGGCATCACCAGAATAGATGTATGGTCAACCAAGGCAACACCTTGAAAGCCATAATAATGACCATTTTTAAACATAGTATCAATAAAGTTTAGGTTACTTTATTTAAATATGCTATATCCTCTGGATATCTACCATCTTATTAATTTCTACCTAGAGTAAGGAAACTTTATACTATACATTATTTTAATATGGCATTTTGGTGATCATTGGTTTCTTGATAGATGTTAATATGTTTCTGAATACAGTATGGGTTTTTAATAATAAATTAAATTAATTTGATACACATTTTATTGCTCAATAGTGCACAAAAAATGCCCATGCTAAAACAAACAAACAAAAAATCATATGTAATGATTTCAATGTAGAAAAGAGAAATTCTACCTCAGTTATTAAGAAAACCACAACAAACAACCTTGAAACATAAAATGGCATTACACATATTCAATGTCTATTGGTTCAGTATTTCTGAGGAAAAAACCATATACCAAATAAAAACATCTCCTCTTAACACTTTAGAAAAAGAGCTATGGTTTCCTCAAGGACAAGATTGCAAGATCAACTGAAGGGATATTGGTAAACAACTTAAGAAGTCTACAGAACCAAATAACTTCATCATTAAGTTATTCTCCCAAATTTTTATACCTATAATGCTTTTTATAGATATGAAATACTGAGTAATATATTCCCAGTTATGCACATTCTACACACAAAATAGTACATAATAATGATTCGAAGGCCTAGATATGCCTTTCCTAAATATATTCCTATCTCTTCACCTCAAAAATAGTATACATTTTGTTTTAATCATCGCCATGACTTTTAACATTAATAGACTTCATTCTTAAAGTAGTTTTAGGTTTATAAAACAACTGGGCAGGAAGTACAGAGAGTTCCTATATATCCTTCCCCAAATTTTTCCCTATTATTAATGTCTTACATTTGTGTGACACATATGTTACAGTTGATGAATCAATACTGATACATTGTTCTCAACTAAATTCCATAATACATTAGAGTTCACTCTTTGTTTTGCACAGTTTTGACAAATGCATATACCATATACCCAACATTAAAGTATCATATAGAATAGCTTCATTGCTCTTTCTTTTCTAGCTATTTATCCTGTTGCCAACTCTTGTCCCCCACCACTTCCAGCCAAGACTTCCTGGCAACCACTGATTTTTTTACTGTCTCTATAGTTTTGTCTTTTCCATAATGTCATATAATGGGAAACACACAGCATGTAAGCTTTTCAAGACTAGTTTCTTAGATTCAACAATGTGTATTTAAGATTCCTCCATATCCTTTAGTGCCACAATAGCTCATTTATTTTTATCATTGACTAATATTCCACATATAGATATACTACATTTTGGTTATCTATTCCTCCAGTGAAGGATAGCTTGGTTGAGTCCAATTTTGGGCAATTATGAATAAAACTTCTGTAATCATTTGTCTGCAGGTTTTTATACGTACATAAGATTTTCACTAATTTGCATAACACAATTGTTATATGATAATCTGAGTATGTTTACTCATGCAAGAAAATGTAAAGTTGTCTTCAAAGAGGCTGTACCATTTTGCATTCCAACCAGCAAAGAATGAGTTTCCTTGTTCCACACACTCCTAAGCACTTGTTGTTAGTGTTTTAGAATTTAGCCTTCTACTAAATGTAAAGATGTTAAGGATCATTTCATATGCTTATTTGCCATCTGCTTATCTTCTTTGGAGAGGTATCTGTTCAGATATTTTGCCCACTTTAATTAGATTGTTTTCTTGTTGAATTTTAAGTGTTATATGCATTTTTTATAGAAGTTCTTTATTAGATATGTTTTTGCAAATCCACAATCCCAGTATGAGGTTTGTCTTTTCATTCTCTTACCAGAGCAGAGTATATTGATTTTAGTGAAGTCCAACTTATTAAGTTTTCTTCTATGAATCATGCCTTTGGTGTTCAATTTAAAAATCATTGCCAAACTAGGTCACCTAGATTTTCCTTGTTACCTTCTAGTTTTATAGTTTTTATTTTACATGTAGGTCTATAATCCATTATGAATTGATATTTGTAAAAGGTGTAATATCTGTATCTTGATTCACTTTTTGCATTTGTACTACCACTCCAGCACCTTTGTGAAAAGACTACCTCTTTTCCACTGAATTGCTTTTGCTCTTTGGTCAAAGCTAAGTTTACTATATTTGTGTGGTCTGTCTGGGCTCTCTGTTTTGTTCTATGTATCTAGTTGTCTATTCTTTCACCAATACCACATTGTCTTGATTAATGTAGCTCTATAGTAAGTCTTAACGTTGAGTAGTATCAACCTAATTTTGTTCTTCTTCAATTTATGTTGGCTCTTCTGGGCATTTTGCTTTCCATAAAAAAATTATAATCAATATGTAATTATTCAAACAGTAACTTGATAGAATCTTGATTGGGATTTCATTGAACTTATAGATCAAGTTGAACTGACATCTTTATAATATTGAAGCTTTCTATCCATAAACATGGAATAGCTCTCCATTTATTTAATTTCTCCTTGATTTTGTTTATCAGAGTATTGTTTTCCTCATATAAATCATCTACACATTTTCTTAGATATATACTGAAGTATCTAATTTTAGGGATATTGATGTAAATGGTATTGTATTTTTAATTTCAAATTCCACTTGTTCATTGCTCATATGTAAGAGGCAATTAACTATTATATATTAAACATATGTTGTAACCTTGCTATAATCATGTATTAGTTCCAGGAGCATTTTAATTAATTCTCTGGAATTCTCTACATAAATGATCATCTCATATGCAAACGAAGGCTTTATATGTCTTCATTCTCAATCTATACAATTTTTATTTCCTTTCCTCATCTTACTATTTTAGAGGGACTTCCAGTACCATGTTGTACAGGAGTGGTGAGAGGAAATATTGCCTTGTTTCTGATCACAGGAGAAAGCATCCAGTTTCTCAATTAAGATTAATGTTCCTTGTAATTTTTTGTAAATGCTCCTATCATGTTGCAGAAGCTCCCTTTTTTCCTAGTTTGTTGAGAGTTTTTATCATGAATGGGTGTTGTGCTTTGTTAAATGCTTATGCTGCACCTATTGACATGATTGAATGATTTTTCTTTTTTAGCCTGAGCATATGATGGACTACCTTAATTGATTTCTGAATGTTGAATTAGCCTTGCATACCTGTTCTAATATGTAAATTATGGAGTGTTCCATTTGCTTATGTTTTCTAAAATATACTCTAGAGAAGTTGGTATCATATCTTATTTAATCTTGGCCTGTCAAATATGTTCATTTCTGGGGTTAAACTTTTTAACTATAATGCATTTGTCTATCACCCCTTGAAGTCCTACCAGTTTTCACTTCATGTACTCTGATGCTCTGTTGTTAGGCACATACATTAAGAATTATTACGTTTTTCTTGGAGTATTGATGCTTTATCATATAATGTTTGTCTTTATCCCTGATAACTTACCATGCTCTGAAGTCTGCTGTATTGGATATTAACATAGCTATTCCTGCTGTCTTTTGATTAGTGTTATTGTGTTATATCTTTCTTCATTCCTTTACCATTAATCTATATGTATCTTTATATTTAAAGTGGGTTTCTTGTAGATAATCTATAATTGGGTCTTATTATTTTTCACCTCTGACAGTCTTTGAATTGATGTATTTATTCCATTTATATTTCATTTGATTATTTATACAGATAGAGTGATATTGACCATATTTGTAACTGTTTCCTACTTGTTACCCTTATTATTTGCTTTTTTCTTCTCACTCTTTTTCTTCCTTTTGTTGTTTTAATTAAGAATGTAATATGACTTCATTTTCTTTCTTCAATTAGCATTTAATTGTATTTATTTTAATTTTTAGCAGTTGCTTTTGAGTTTACAATATATATTTACTACTAATTTTGTTGCACTTTAAAATAAAAATAAACTACTTTATGGGTGGCGCAATTACCTTAAAACAATTAATTCTCAATTTCTTCTTCCCATCCCTTATAATAATTCTGTCATTCATTTCAAATATTTATAAAGCATATTTGTCCAATATATCATTGCCATTTTTAATTTTAAAATACATTAGACCAATTAAGCATTAAAAAAAAGGATTTACCTTCATTTATTCCTTGTCAAATGCTCTTCCTTTATTGATGTAGAGCCACATTTCTGATACATGTTATTCTCCTTCTCTCTAAAGAAATTCAGAGAGGATTTAAAAGACTTCTCAGAGAAAATTTTTAAAAATATATTTTTTGCTAGGTAGTTCTACTGGCAACAAATTCCCTCAATTTTTCTTTGCCCAATAAAGTCTTTATTTCTGCATCATTTGTGTAGGATAATTTCACTGTATACAGAATTCCAGGTTGGTTTATTATTTTTTTCTTTTCAATACTCTATATACTTCACTTTACTACAGTCATTTTGCTTGAGTTTCTGACTTATCACTCTTGTGGTAGGTACTAACCTTGTGTTTGAGCAGAGAACAGTTAAAGGTAGCTGGACAAGATAACCTTTTACTTCTTAAGTGACAAATCCCTGCTACTCCCAAATCCCATCCTTGAATCTATATGGCTGACATTATTTATATTTCTCTAAGATGGGTTTCAGAACACAGCATTAGGGCATCTTCCTGCATTTCAGGGGACCACACCTAATCCAAGTACTTCCATGTAAAGCAGCAAGTTTTTTTTTGAGTCATCTTATTGAGTAGAATGTGCTAGTACCTACAGCCTGGTTGCACACAGTCCTACAAACACATAAGGAAATACTCGTATGACCAGAGTTGATCATGTCCACTATCCATGGTCTCAACTGTGAAGCACTGCAATAGGAAGTATTATCAAATATTTTCCTGCTTAAGTTAATCCATTATTGCATGAGAAAATATAATTACCTTAGAGAACCTTCTGATGTTTGTTTCTATGACATATGAACTCTCATTCTGCTATTTATATAAGTTAGAATATGGGAAGATAAAAATATTCTTTTCTTCTTGAGTTAAAATTTGATGTTTAAAGTATTATTTCTAATAAATATAATTAGAGAATATGACTTACATCTATGGCTAGGGAGACTATGTAAGTTTTCCTTCAAAGTTAAATTTATTATTGGTCATTATTAAAGTGAACAGCTGAAGACTAGTAGAATAAGCACAAGTCACCTAACATAGGTAACAAACAGAATTGTGAATTCTGAGGATAGATCAATTCAAAACAAGATAAAAAGGAGCTAATTCACACATCCTTATACTTTCTCCCCAAATCTCTAATTAGATATATCAGCGAGTAAGGGTGAAAAGTTCACCTTGCATTCTTTTTTCTCTCTAGCAATGAGAAAGTTTTCATCTGTCATGGAAATTTGAAGTAAACATTATCACTTAGCAATTTAGAGTCTGATAGCTACTAGTATCAGTTCTATGATTACTCTGCCAACTTCCATCTTCATACTTAAGGACAGTTTATTAAGTATGTGAGCTCTCTGTGTAATGAATCTACATCCTCTAGTTAAACTTGGAGAGCAGCTAATATTATTATGAATGCTCCTAGCATATTAGAGAGGACTTTTGAAATTCTGCATAGTTCACTCTTCTTGTGCTGATGTTTTTTAGAGACCAGTGAAAACACTTCCTCTTCTTGAATATTCCAGAAAGAAAATTAAATACCAGGAAAATAATTTATATACTATACTGGACATAGAACCAAGTAATAATTAACAGAAAGTAACTTGTTATTTTAATATAGCAGGCTTTCTTATATGAAACTTGTTACTCTCAAAGATGCTCTCAATAAAAAAGCAAGATTATCTTAAGTTAATTAAAACTATGTTTTCAATGAATTTAATGGAATGGGGTAATTGTCATGATGTGATGTTAAATTCTGAAAAAATTTTGTCAACATTAAGCCAGTACACAAACAAAAACACACAAATACACACATATACAAGCTCATTAATTTTTTTAAGGGATAGGAAATATATTTTAATAAGGTTCTCCTGCATGTGGAAATACGGGTGAATTTTAGTTGTGTGCCACATCTCTCAAGAGTCTCCAGTTTTACCCTATGTGCCCACAAACTTAACCTATGGATTATATGGGGATTCTCTGTATAATCAGTAGTGTTTCTCCTAGAGACAACACAACATTTTAATCTTGTCTCAAGTGTTAAAATCACCTTACAGGTGAGCAATCATAAAAGAAAACTAGTTATTTGGGGCTAGTTTTAATTTTGTTTCAATTCTTTGATTCAAGTTAAAAAGAAATACTCCCTTCAGCATAGCTGAAGATTAATAGCAGTGTTTTCAGCTTAATTGTTAATTATTTTGTCAAAACAAAGGTGGTATGAGGAGAGAGTTAAGAGTGCAGTGTGGAGTCAGAAAGATCCAGGTCATTCTCTTTTCTTTTTTTTTTTTAAATGGCTGAGTAGCATCGCATTGTATGAATACACCACATCTTCTTTACCAGGCAACATGTTGGTGTTCACTAAGGTTGCTTCCATGCCTTGGTTATAGTAAATAATGCTGCTATGAACACTGGAGCACATGCGTCTTTACAAATTAGTGTTTTCCCTTTTTTTTTTGGATATATACCCAAATTGGAATTGCTGGGTCATATTTAGTTCTATTTTTTAGTTTTTTTGAGAAACCTCTATCCTGTTTACCACAGTGGCTACATCAATTTACATTCCTACCAACAGTGTACAAGGGTTCCCATTTCTCCACATCCTCACCAATATTTGTTATTTGTGTTCTTTTTGATGATAGCCATTCTGACAGGTGTGAGGTGATATCTCTCAGTGGTTTTAATTTGCGTTTCCTTGATGATTAGCAATGCTGAGCATCTTTTCATGTGTCTATTGGCCATCTGCATGCCCTCTTTGGAAAAACGTCTGTTCTGTTCTTCTGCCCACTTTTTAATTGAGTTGTTTTTTTTTTTTAATGTTGATTTGTTTGTTTTTTTGATGTTGAATTGTATGAGCTGTTCATATATGTTGGATATTAACCCCTTATTGGTCATATCATCTGCAAATATCTTCTCCCATTTAGTAGGTTGTCCTTTTGATTTGTCAATGGTTTCCTTTGCTGGGTAAAAGCTTTTAAGTTTAATTAGGTCCCATTTGTTTATTTTTGTTTTTGTTTCCTTTGCTTTAGAAGACAGACCCCCCCCAAAAAATGTTGCAGTTTATGTCTGCCTTCTGCCATTTTCAGCAACATAGGTGGACATGGAGGGCATTATGTTAGGTGAAAAAAAGCAGAGAGAAAGACAAATACATCACTTATACATGGAATCTAAAAAATACAACAATCCAATAAATATAACAAAAAAAGAAGCAGACTCAGATACAGAGAACAAACTAGTTGTTACTAGTGGGGAAAACGAAGGGGGGAGGGGTAATACAGGGATAGAGGGAAAAAAGGATTGTTATGGGATTATATGAAATAATACACGTGAAATTTTTGAAAATTGCAAAGCAGTATAGAATTTATAGAATCTTTCATTTAGTAATACTACTACTACTACTACTACTACCACCACCCAGGTCAGAATCCTAGTACTGCAGATTCCAGTTATATGGTATGGGGCAAACTGCTGATCCCACAGGGTGTTGGTGAACATTAACTGAGTCAATGTATTCATACTAAGTTCTTAGTTTTACTATTATTCTAATCACATTAAAGAAAATTAAAGTTAACTGAGAAATACTGAAGAATTTCTTTAATAATATCAGTGTTCATTAAGTAACATTTTCTCATTTAAATTAAAAAAGCTTCCCCAAATTAGTGTACATTTAACAATAGTATTTTCCGGGTAACTTTTAGTACAATACATTAAAATACTTCTATTCCAGTTTTAGAGACTGTATAGTAAACACTCAGGTTGTTTGATTGCAGTATAAATTTTCAATTCTCCATGATTTCAGTTTGCAAATGTCATAATCGGGTGACTATCAACTATTCAGGTTAAATACATCGTAAGTTATATTATGATAAACACTGTTGCAAAATTTTGGATTTGCACAGTATACAAATTCTATACTCTAATATTTTAGGAATGTCTACAAAATAGCATCTGAAAAAAATTATGCTACTGTAAATGTTTAATTTTTTCAAACACCTGTTTTATTTATATATTTTGACAAATGGAAATAATATTCTTGACCTAAACATGTAAAAGTATATATCTGAATGCCAGAAAAGTGAATATATTTTAGGTAAATTATTTAGAAATATATCAGAAGTAAGAAATACTTTGAGGAACCAGGGATAGGGAAAAAAGGCCATGGTTTAAAAGCCATACATACTACTAAAAAGTTTTATCTTGATGTATTAAAAAATTATTCAGGCTAAATTCACCATCCAGTTGTCATAACAACATGCATTTTGCCTAATGAGGACATTTGGAGAGGAAAAACAAAATCTGACTTTCAGACAAGCTGTTGCATTTTGATATGCAACAAACACTTTACCCTGTTTTAATAACTTTGTTAAGTATTATTTAACTTATTTGCATCATACCTGCCTAACTCAAAGAAAAGTGGGATTAATTTCAAATTATCTATGTCATTAAAATGATTTCCTTAGTTTTTATCTACAGTGAAATCACTAAGTATTTCTAGAAATAAGTTTCTCTAAATTGAATACTTCAGTGAGTTAAAATGATTCTAAAAAGATGTAGAGTAAAAATAAAATTTAACATTTATACATTTTAAGATTAGAGTTGGAATTGAGTGTAGGTAAAATTCTATTTTAAAAAGATACATTTCTTTCACAACATCTTACTTTTACCAGAAAGGAAGAAATAATTGTGGCTAAAGTATTTTTGCTTATATAATGTCTCTATCATTATTAAGCATTCAAAGTATGCAAGTGTTAATTTTCTTTTCTGTTTGAGTCACTGTACCACATAGTTTTAATTTTTGTTAATTTTAATTTTTTTCCCATGAAAATGATTGAAAATTGTATTTGCCTGAAGTTTTTTCTTATTTTTCCTTTTGAATTGACAACATTGACTTCTAGGTTTATTGTCACATAACCGATGCTGTCTCGTGGAAGAAAGGCACAGGCTTATCATCATTTAAGTGATTTACACATCATGCCTTGTTACCACCGGGAGTACGTGATGGTTACCACATTATGAAGCCTGTACTCCTTAACCACTTTCATTATTTTCCTGACCCCAGAGGCCTCTTGGTTTGCAACCAGTCCATGAGGTAACACAGTACAAATGACTGCGAAAAATGAGTAAGAAGGAAAGGAAAAACCCACAGTGTTTCAAAAAGAACTTCAGAGTGACTACGTGCTTATCATTCTACAGGGTGAGGAACTCAAATCTGTAAATATTTCAGCTGGAGTTCCATTCTGGGAATAGATTCATGCTCATGAACTCACAGTAGAAAGGGTTAATATATTAAAAACTAGTTTACATTTTGCAATGGAATTATGTAAATTTAAAACATTAGAATTTAACCAAGATTCAGTAAAACTTGGGAGTCTGACTTCAGCATCTAAAATTTGCTTGACCAGCAGAAAGAATTCACTGGAGCTGATTGTCGGAAAATGAGATTTTAACCAAAGTGTTTCTGATCCTCAAAACATAAGATAGTCTATTAAGCCATATTTTCTTTCTTTAAAAGAATAGTAGGCAGTGTTAGGTTACAGTACCTGTCCCCCTGTGCAATAACAGGAGAGCTTGCTAGATTCCATTCGGTCCATGAAAGGACACCAGACCCATTGAAAAGCATACTTTGAAAGCGAAGTGAGTAATCATATCTGTTACAGAGAACCTTTCCTTTTTAAAGAATACTGGTTAAACAGTGTTACGGATCTATTTTTCATTATCCCTGAACTATTCTTTAATATCCTTCAAAACTGCATAAAAAATGGCTTTATACCATTTATCTTATTGATATATTATATTTTCTAAAATTACATTCTCTCTTTACATTGGAGATCTCTGACCCTTTTTAGGGGGTCACAGAGGGAGGCACACTTATCTCTCATTAGCAATATTTTCATAAACACTTTTCCAGTTCTCAGATGGTTAATTCTATCCCTGAAACATATCCCAAAGGCTTCCCTTTTCAGTATTTCTGGCAATGCAGTCCAGGTAGAGCCTGTGGCACTCCCACATATCGACACAGTCTGAACTATTATCTCCTTACAACTTTACTCCAAATCTGAGTAATCGTTCCCCTGCTTTCGTGCCTAAAGTTCAGAGGTACATTACAAAGTGCCTCATGGAAAACTTTACTCAGAGATATTGCCAGAAACTCAATGTACATTTTCCAAATCTAATTTCCCTTCTTCTACCCTAATCTGTTATTCTGAACTTTCCTATTTCTTTTAAGATTCTAACTTTATCACATGTTGGAGGAAATATCCAAATTAACTCAAACTCTTCTTGTCATCTTTTATATTGGACTGGTATTTGATTTTTCATAATTCTATCTCTCTTTCACTCACTTTTGAATCAAACTGCAATCACCGTATGTCAGAAACCCATTTACATTCTAGAATACCCTAGTGCTGTTTTGCAGTAAACTTCTCTAGACTAGAATTGCTCTTCAAAACAAGCAATAATGTCCATAGTAACTATATATAATAGCAGCTCACATACTAGTTAATTCTGAATTTTAGTGTTCTCTGCAACAATTAAATGGCATTTCAATTCAAAATTCTATTAATTTATTCCCTCCATACTACAGATCACGGTTTTTTCCCACCCTAAACTTACTTGGCATTATACATTTCCAAACAGCAAGTTAACATAAATCTAGATTACTTTCAGTTTTGTTTATCTCTTCCATAGTTACTAGTTTCTGCGTCTTTGCTCACACAAGTCACCCCCCTTTCTTTAGTTTGCATTTTACTACATTAGGAAGAAATTATGTATCTTTAAAGATCCAGCTCAGGTGACATATTTTCTTCTGAAAAGTTTTTGTTGAAAGCAATCTCTCTTTCCTCTGAAGTCCTCATGGGTTCTGAATCTCTCTCATCCATTTACTACATTATATTTGATTCATCAACATCATCTTCACTAATTCTACCCTCTTCGTAATCATTCTTGATCTGAGAACCTTCCCATATTTCTTCCTATATAGTGCTACTGCCTTTTATAAGGCCTTGAATATTGAAGGCAAGATTGCTGAATCAGTGAAACCATTAAAATAAAACTTTGATTATAAAATGGTAATAATCTTTATATATTCTAACTTTAAAGCATTATTCTTAATGAGTTAGTATTTTTACACCTATACATATTTTTTTTTCTTATTTCTCATCCCTTTGCTTTTCCTGGTCCTTCGACCCTCCTATAATCAAAATGAGTGCTCTCTGACTACACATATCAATGTGCATTATTTGTTTACTTCTCAAAGGCTTCTAGCAATGTCTGAAAACATATTACAATGCTACAACACACTAATTTTGATCTGCAGTCTAAAATACACTTAATAGGATGTTTTTATTGTAGAGATCAAAGAGAAAACATGTTCAGAAAATGTGATATAAAAGAAATGCAGGCAAATGATGATTATTTGATAAGTACTTTAAAGGAAACTTCACTATTATTCAAAGGAAAGTTTTACTATCTTGGAGGTAATTAATTACCTTATTAGAATGTTCCCTTTTTTGATGTCTGCTCATTACTCTGTGTTATGTAACAACTGTTATTTGCCCAAAACATATTTACTGCTCATCCAAAAAAATGTACAATTAACACCGACAACTTAAAAGTCTTCCTTCTATTTTGCAAAATGCATTTATTAAATACGCATTACTATTTCCACATCAATGGCCTCAGTAAACTCAAAATAGCAATCTCCCATTTTAATGACAGCTGAGATCAAAATAATGAACATTTAATATAACTTTTGAAGCCACTACTGGAAACTTAAGATGATGGATTACTGAGACAAATTAATTAATTGTAAAACTCAGACATAATAACAGGTAGACCAACCAAACAAACAAACATTTGCAATTTCTTCCTTGGAAAGGGGTTAAGGTAGGCAAATCTTGTGAAAAAAAAATCTTCACATTATAAATTCAAGATTGCTATTGATAAAGAAGACTTTAAATAAATAATTTTATACAAAAATTTAGGCTTTAGGTGTTAAAAGTGGGGAAAAAAAGAGAGGAGAATGATAAATAATTTATGACATAACCTCATACTACACAGAGGCTGTGTATAGAAGATAAAATTGTAGTATAAAAACAACTAGTTTAAAATGTATGTGGCCATTTAAACAGAAACCTCAAATAAGTAATTGCTAATTTACTTTTGTTTTTTCCGATGCAAAAGGGATTAAAACACCCACCTTATCCTTTTCATAGGAAGACTGTCACTTCCAACTCAAAAAGAATGGGAAATGCTTTCAGGCTATATACAAATGTATGGTATTAGTTTTTTGTTCACAAATAAATAAGAAGTTTATATGAACTGATTGCTCTAAGAATACAGGAATGATTTCAAGAATTAAATATCAAGAGCTATAAAGTCTCTAAAGTTTTTTTTTATTTTAGTCTTTCGAGTAGTCTGAGATAATTTTATGTACAGCATTTTATTTTTCTGATAATTTGCATTTCATTGAAATAATTTTGAATATTTATGGTATTGTTATATTCAATTTTTGTTCAAAAATATCATTCCTAGTGATGCCAAAGCTAATTGCAGAATAAGAAAATCAATTATATTTACAAGTTATATATTTTTGTGAGTAAACAAAAATATTTTCCCTCTTTCATTTAAAATATAGACATTGAATAAGTACTACTTTCATTTAAAATAAATCTGCTTCTGCCCATAGTGGAGTAACTAACAACACACTAGGTCTCTCATCATAAACAAGTATGAAACTGGATAAACTATTTTCACATGTTGGACAACTAGCATTGTAGGAGAGGGATCATTGGTGAAATGGAAAGTCACAAGGTAATCACCCCAATAATCCAAACTTTTTCATTGTAGCTTCCTGTCGACTTCATCTCAAGGAAATAAGCCCAAACAGAGTCCAATGATCTTGCTGATCTAAAGAATATGACATTGGTATTCTTGATTGCTGACATAGCTGAGATTTCTGAACAGGGTACCAGAAAAAAGGAGTTTTTTATAGAATGCACTGCAGAAATCTGTATGGGTTCCCCTTAAATCATTGTCCAAATACAGCTGTCCATGCACAAATCAAGACTACACAAACAGGCAGAAGCTAATTTCCAAGGTGTTGTTAATAAAACACAGAATGGGAGAACTGGATTTTATATATAGGGCTGTGAGAACCCAGTGCACGGATACTTGCCGGTACTAGAGAAGGAATGCAACTTATGACAAGGAAAGATCCTTTCAAAAAAGATCAATTGCTTAGAAAGGATTCAGTCGAGGGCTGTCAGCAGCCAACACTCATGACAGAGATACAGGCACTTAAGATTTGAAGATGAATCTGAGTGGCACACTGCAGCATTCACTACTGCTACTGGGTCCTGATGCTACATTACAGTCTTGTTTTGGGAAGGACTTGAAAAAGAGTAGAAGGACAATTTTACTGAACAGCAGAGGTTTAGGCAATCCCCCGAGTATCTACTTTGTATGGAAAGAGAAGTGGTCAGAGATTAGAACAATATGTGGACACATGGGTAATGAATGGTGATTTACCTGGCTGGTTAATCAGGGTTCTGAAATAGGAAAGATTGGGATATTTTAATATTTTAATAATTCTCTTTAGAGAACTGGGAAAAATGGACCATGGATAGACCTACTGAATGGTACAGAAAGCATAAAGATCTTTCATTGCATTTTGATGTCCTCCAGAAAGTATTCACCATGAAGAAATACTAAACAGAATGATTTGGCCAGCTGATTTAAACTAGCCTCTGTCCTAAGTCACCTCAGTCCTGAACCATGAGTAGTCATGGAGGCTATGAATGGACCAAATATCATGGGCTTCCCTTAATCAAGAAGTAGAAAGAACAGCTCCAGATGTCCAATCACTCCAGCAACAGAGACCAACTCAAAGCTTTGAATATCAACACCATTCTTTGAGGAAATCAATCAGGAACACAGAGACAAGCTGGTTACATTAGGGCTCTTCCACACTGAAAGGGAAAGCTATTCATGTTGACTAGAACCTGCATATCATCTCAGTTTGGTTTTGTCTTTCCTTCATGCAGAACTTCAGTTATTGCCCACATCTGTGGGTGTACAAAATGTTCATTCAGGCTGATAGACCAAAGGTAGGTTCTTTTGGAAATGCAGTTGAGATGACAGCTTAGAGGATAATACCTTGCAGGGATAGAAAGTTATACAATCTGTATCAATGATTAATATGTCCTACTGTGACTCCAAATGGTAGAATATATAGATGAGAAAATAAAGAAGTTGAAGTAGGAGTGGTTCTACTTACTACTCCTTTTAATGATTTACTAGTGTAACTTGTGTTTCCTGTCCCCACAGATGCCCACGGTTCTGATAGCGGTTCAGTGATTTTCTTAAAAAAAAAAAAAAAAAAGCAAAAAAACTATGCATTTGGTAAATTTCCAGAATCTTAACTGATTGTTTTTGTCAAGTTTGCCCAATTTTATCATTGCATTTTAGAGAGAGGATTTGCCAAGTTCCTCATAGTTCCTGCTCTGATTTCATATTTTACTAAAGGAAAATTAATTTGAATCTATATTTTTATAAACAGCCAAACTATCAATCCAGTGTTAAGGTAAAATAAAGATATTTTTAGGCATTCATGGGTGAAATATTGTATTTATAAATCCTTTCTAAGCTAATTATTTGATTATGAACTCAGCAAAATAAAGTATTAAATTTAGAAAGTAGAAGATATAAGATACAATGGATCTAACTCAAGAGAGCTATGGAGGAAGATCCCAGGGTGATGCTGCACAAAGACTTGGAGGGTAACAGGTCTAGACAAGGAATGAACGTGAGAGGCAGGAGCGTCTGTGCTATGTGGAGTGCCCTAAGAAAGGGAATAATCTGTGCAGAGAAGATATGATACGTACTTGGAAAAATTAAGAATATACCTAAGGAAAATGGAACAGGAAAAAGAGGCATGCATTGACAAAGCTAAGTACAAAAAAACTAAATGAGAAAAGAAATGGTATCACACATCACTTTGCATTACAATAAACATTCTTATTTACAATAATATTTTTTAAATTGTTGATTTTCAATTTTGGTAAGCTATATATCATACTAGAAAGAGTATGACAGATTTGGGAAGAAGAAATGTTGCATTTGGGTTAGGATCATTTCTGTTCTGACCTTACAAATACATAACAAAGACACTTAGTCCATAACTTGCAAACAAAATAAATGCTTTATGTATATCATCCATCAAAGGGAAGAACCGAAATAGTAATATTTTGGGTGGCGGGATAAGGAAAGTCATAGGGCAAATATGCAAATGATTTAAATATATGCTTTTGTAGTTTGTCCACAGATAGGGTTTAACCTTCATAAAACAAAACATAATGGCAGAAGCATATACTAGAATAAACATTCAAAGAACTAAATGGAATATTCTAAGATGTGGAATTGGGGAACTGTTAAAGTGAGACAAAGGATTGTTGCTTTTCATTATAAACATTTTGGTTTTAAAGTATTAAAAGTATTTGATTTTCAAAAATATATACATTAAAATAGCAACTAAAATTAACTAACTTAAGTGTATAGAGACAAACCAAGAAATATATCAAAAAAAATGCTTAAAATTAAATTTCAGTTTAGCTTAGTTTTTACGAGCACAGTGTTCAAACCATGCTACTTACAATGAATCCAGGTTCTGTCACTTCTCCACGTTATGTTAAATCAATTATTGGAGTAAAAGAAAAGAAACAATTCTATAAGTTTTAGGGAGACAGAGTGACTCACTTAAAAGTAGGGGCTACTTAAACAAAGTATTACCTCTAAAGGATTATTTTCTGTGTGTTTGAGGGTTTGGTGACGTTTTTATCATTATCTACTCTCTGCCTACTACTAAGAGGTTTTCTGTCTATTCTTTTGAAGGACGTCTCCCAGTAATTTAGATTTCTTTAAGAGCTAGTTCACAGTAAGTCTGGTCCTCTTGCAGTAACTTTTAACAATTTGCAATTGCTAATATAGTCGTTCAACAAGGAGGTTAGGGGTTTCTGAAATGAAATGATCACACTAATGACGATTAGCTTCCTGTTAGGTCTGTTAACAGAATGGATGTCCAGGGAGGTAGATGCTATTATTAAACGTACACTTCTTGCTAACAGTGGTGCTGTGATGGCTTCTAAATTACAGAAATGCTGCTAAGAGCTCAATGAGATTAAGGCATGGTAGACCAAAATGAGGAGAAAAAAATTAAAATGAGTTTCTGTTAAGTCTGTTAATACACGTAAGATTTGGAAAAATCCTAAAATATATTTAGATAATGAAATAAGTTGGGAGGAGTAATTTTCTTATGAATAATTTCAATTCAGATATCTTATCTTAATGTACCAAAATTGAGATAGTAATTGACAAATAAATGGGAATGCCAAGTTATTAAATTCTGTCATTTGTCATATTCTAGTTTTATATGACATACTGAAATATAATATATTAAACATACATTATAAAGAATAATTTCAGTTCCCATGACTAAGCCAGTACTTTCAAAATTCCATGAAATACACTATTATTAAAAATATATAATCCCAAGAATTAACAAATCATGATGAACTTACTTACACACATTTTCCAATACATTCAAGTATTACTTAGTGGGATTTAGTTAGGTTCCCTTACTTGCATTGGATCTGCACTAGGACACATTCTAAACATACTTAACATCCTCAAACATATGTACAATGAGAAGACTGGGAAAAGAAGAAAGAGAGAAAGGAAAAGATAAAATATTTGTAACAATAATGACTGAGCAGATCCCTAGATTAATATAAGACACCAAACCACAGGTCCTGGAAGTTCGAAGAACATCAAGACGATACATATTTTTAAAATCTACACTGAGGCATATAAAATTCAAATTGCAGAAATTCAAAACATAGAAAGACATTTCAAAAGAAGCCAGAGGAAAAAACACCACATAACCTATAGAGGAGCAGGGATAAGAATAGCATCGAACTTCTCTTCAGAAAGCACGCATGCAGGAAGAGTGTAGAATGAAATGCTTGAAGTGTTGAAAGAAAAATAAAATCCACTAACCCATAATTCCATATCCAGGAGAATTATCCTTCAAAAGCGAAGGAGAAATTCTAGAAAGTAAGAGAGCTAGGATTTAAACTTGGACATCTGATTCTATAGTTCATATATGACTTTGATCTCAATATAGGGAGAATACACGGACCATGAAATTGAAGCATATGGTAACATTGCTCATCAAGGCGGAAAAACAGCATTTGGTGACATGACTGAAGAAGCAGTGGAGCAATCCTATCATAGAAAACAAAAAGAGCTCTGTTGTGTGCTATGGAATATGATGTAGTCATTTCCAAGACTGAAACAGGGCTATGTTATGCATTCACTAAAAAGAATGGAATGAAGCATTATCAGATGTTAAAACTTCAGTTTTTCTAACGTTTTCAATGATCGAAATACCCATCATACTCCCCCACACCGAATATGCATATAAAAAAAATCAGTGTTTAAGTAAATATATGAACACATACTACATTTTCTTTAACTTTGTTGAACTTAGGTAGAAGAAGGACATGGGAGGGAAAAAGCCAAGCAACGAAAGAAAAAAAGAATGCACTGGATGAAATACATTACATGTGCACATATACAGACGACCCTCCATAGCTGCAGTTTCCACATCCACGGTTTGGATCCAAGGTTGGTTGAACTCATGGTAGGAGGGCAAACTATATTATGTTGTTTTACAAAAGAGATTTGAGCAAGTAGGGATTTTGGTTATCTTCAGGGGTCCTGGTCCCTATCCCATGCAGATACTGAGGGACACCTGTACTTATAAAATATTTAAGCTTGTAGCTTTTTAATTAAAAATATATTATGATCATAAAGAGCTTTTCCAAGTAATGAAAATATGCCATAATATTAAAAAGTTATTAATATAATAAAAAACATCAAAGGGTCAAATAAAATATTGTATTAGTTCTATAGTAATGTCTGCCATTAGACACTAGTGGGAGAAAAAATTTGGTTAGAAAATAGTAAGTGCTAGAGAGGATATCTGAGACTCCTAGACTTGGTTATCAATTACTGCTAAGATAATAACTTATCTTCAATACAAGAAGGGAAGATTTTGGAGCTTCTGGAATATTATAAGATGGAAAAGACGAGAAATAAATGAGAAGAGAAAATGAGGAAATAGCAAAAGCAAAACTTAAGAACACTGTACATTTTATTATCAGGCAGTTTTCTTATAGCCCCAAATTATTCATTAAACTTACTAAGATAACTGCCTGTGAAAATAGTCAATCTGAGACATCTATGCATATCTAAACTTATTTTTTATTAAATACTTTAAAGCCTAAACTCACCATAGCTATGAAATTTACATGCAGCCTGTATACTCAGGGCATATGACTTAAGTCTGCTCAATGTGCAAATAGTACACAATAAAATTTTATTTTACAGGAAGTCTGGAAAATTAATGTAGAAGTTTAAATTTTGCTGATGGATTCATAAGGAATTAGCATTATATAGACAAGATGCTCTCTATGAGACTGTCCTCATTCTAGAATTTTTGAATGTTAGGAATGTAGGACATTTTCTTAGCAAAAATATACTATTAGAACTTATTTAATTTTGTTATTCTACCATGAATTTCCATAATTTCAAGTGATTATAATACTAGTTGCCAAAATTCTAACTTGAGAAATACAATCATATGAAAAACAAAGTTTAGTGGGAATATAAGCTTCATTTTAACTTTTAGTCTTTATATGAGATCACTAGTTAAATATTCTTAGGCTAGTATGCTAATGGAAACAAGCTGGGCAAAAATCTTTAGATGTATTCTAGTTAGCCATTCTTAAAAAAAAAAAATCACTGCCTGCAAATACATTCAAGTTTTCAAGGTATTAATGATCTATATCTCCAGTGAACTGAGAGCTTTCATTATTATAATTCAAAAGGAAAATGTTTCCATTTTACGGATTCAGATTTAAAATTAACTTTTCTCACCTATACATTAAACCTCCTCATAAATAACAATTCAATCAGCCTGCCCTGATTTCCTTTTAAAGACCATAAATTCAACTGCTATCGACCTCTCTTTATCAAAAAAAAAAGTTTGTAAATAATCAAAAGGAACATAATCATCAAGGAAATATATTACATATTTCAAAGATTAGGAGTTTTACCATGTTGTCAAGATATGTTACTATAGTTAACTTAAAATGAATTAAAAATATCAGTATTTTGGAAATTCCAAGTTTCATCTATTTTTATTAAACCTTAAATCGCTATAGAATTCTAAAGGTAATATCTAAGCAATAATCCTAAAGAATTACTATTGACTGTATCATAAGTTTTCCCAGTGAATAAAGCCAATATAGAAGATTATATAGCTTATATAGACTCAAGAATTCCATTGCTACTCATCCTAAATATTTACAAGTTTACATTCTAGACAGGTATATATTACACTCTGATTACTTTTTTCAGAAAATTATGTTGATTAGTATGAAATTTCATACTAGAAAAATACAGGTGAGAAATATAGTTTTCTTCTGAGAATTTCTCAGGCTTTGCTAATTTACTGTAAAAAAAAAGTTGTTCTGAACATACACAATTGTTCTGGAAGAAAAATAGACTGCTAATAGTCAAAGTCCACTTTATATGTTTACTATTTTCTTATTCGAGAGGAGAATAACTTGAGAAAAAGTCAAGCTGGAATGTATGGAGATTTTAAAGTTAAGATTATCATATTAGAACTCGTCTCCCCTCTCCTGACCAGGACAAATGGATACTTTCCCATCTTATTTGAAAGTGATGATGTTTTCATGATTTTTTAATTTGTGGTTTACCAAATCAGTCATCATTTCTCACTTTCAAACATGTGACTGACAAAGGCAACAGGGGTCCCTGACAGCTATTAGGTGGGAGTGGGTCTGCCTTTAACAGATAAGCCATGGTTTTCTCTTGTTGAACACAAACAATTTCAGAGCTCACCAACATCAGATAAAGTCCCTCTAAATCATGAAGGAGATGGACAACTCAAAACCATTCTTTAATCATGTCTGAGCATAGACGAAAATAAGAACTCTGACACCTGCACCCCAATGTTCATAGCAGCACTATTTACAATAGCCAAAACATGGAAACAGCCTAAATGTCCATCAACAGGTGACTGGATAAAGAAGATATGGTATATTTATACAGTGGAATACTACTCAGCCATAAAAACCGACAACATAACACCTTTTGCAGCAACATGGATGCTCCTGGAGAATGTCATTCTAAGTGAAGTAAGCCAGAAAGAGAAAGAAAAATACCATATGAGATCGCTCATATGTGGAATCTAAAAAACAAAAACAACAACAACAACAACAACAAAAAACCAAAGTGTAAATACAAAACAGAAATAGACTCATAGACATAGAATACAAACTTCTGGTTGCCAAGGGGGCGGAGGGTGGGAAGGGATAGATGGGATTTCAAAATTGTAGAATAGATAAACAAGATTATACTGTATAGCACAGGGAAATATACACAAAATCTTATGGTAGCTCACGGAGAAAAAAATGTGATAATGAATATATATATGTTCATGTATAACTGAAAAATTGTGCTCTACACTGGAATTTGACACATTGTAAACTGATTATAAATCAAGAAAAAAAAAGGACTCTGTCCAAAACACAAAAATGACCAAGAATTCCCTTTTTCATTATAACATAAGTTAATGATGCTTTTTACCAATTACAGCTTTAAACCAGTTCCAATTCTCCCACCATCTACATAAAACATATTAAAATATCCAATCCTAGAAGTACCCTTGCTTTCCAATAGAACTCAGTGCAGAGCAAAACACTGCCTTCCTGAACCCTCTTGAAAGTCACCTAACAGAAGCTCAAATCTTATAACAAGGTCCTCTTAATATCCTTTTGCTGAGATGCTTCTTATTCCCCATGATAGGCTGTTTTCCTTGTTGCAGTGAACCTATACACCCAACCTCCTTTGCCCGTATAGATGTTCCTGATGATCTTTGACCAAAGGGCAGTAGCATGACTTTGCACAGTAGTGATTTGGTACATACATTCAATGTACATATATGATACCCTGTAAACATATAGGACTCCTTTGCATTCATGTAACTTATTTGTATGGATGACCTCTCTTTTCTCTTTGAGACCATCAGAATAGAAACTTAAACTTTCATTTCTCCTTATTTAACCGTTTTAATACATCAAATATACAAATACATTCAATAAATCTATTTTCTGAGTGTCTAGTATACGCTGGACACTCGTCTATGGACTTAGCAACATTTGAGAAAGTAATATAAACAAAGTTCTTGCACTTTAGTTAAGGAGCTATTATGTGCCAGATCCTGATATTTCTTATCAGATTTAAAAGAAAAAAACAACAACACATGTAGTAATATTACCAGGGAAAACCCTATTGTACAAATAGAAGCATTTAAGTAATTGCGGAATGGAGGAAAAGTGTTCGTATGAGTAGGTGAGTGTTAAAACAATTTTCTATTTGGTAAATGTTCCTGCTCTTTTGCCTGTCTATATACATTCCCTTTAATCTTATTTTGAGATCCAGCCCTTTTCTGTCTGAGCTCATTTCTTTGTTGCAGTCCTTTGTGGAAAGGCAAAGAGTGTGAAGAGCACACAAACATGCTTACTCTTTCTACCACTTTCCTGGACCACCTGCGTCACAGCCACCTGTTCTGCCCTCCGGATGATCACATATGTGATTTTATTACATATTTTACAATGTGGATTTCTAGCTTTCCAGTCTGCTATTGTATTGCTGTAAGACCAATTGCTAAACTAATGTCAAATGTTTTATAGTTTTTTTTTATTGCAGCATCCCACTCTAAAGAACTAATTTCTCTATTAATTGAGTTATCACTCACAGCTATCAATATATCTTGATAAAATAAGAGCTTATTATTCATTCATGTCACAGTGCAGTGCAGGTGTTCTAGCCTTACATCTGACTACTCAGGGCCTTGGACTTCCTTCTTATGATGCCATCATTCTCCAGGTCCTCAGAGTCCTCTCCCACCTCCCAGAAGATAGGGAGAAAGACTGCACGGAAAGAACACTCCTATATTGACCACTTGGCCTGAAACAGACATTTTACATTTTATATTCTTACATTTTATTGGCCAGGACTCAGGAAATTACATCATCTAAGTAAAAGAAAAATTATAAAATATGGCCTAGCAGAGTATGTGGTAGGAAAAAGAAACAGGTTTTGATGAACACATCACAGTCTTTTTCCAAAAGAACTTCAAGCATTTAAAATTTTTTCACACTGATACCACTGTCACTTACCGCTTTCCAAATTCAGTCCAGCAAATGAAAAGAAATGGACCTAAGAGAATCAAATTCTATGGCATTTCTCTTCTGAACAGTCTTTTTCTTTTTGCTAAGTTTGATGAAAGAAATGCCATTTGTCATGTGACTCCTAAAAATTAGAGAGAAAAAATGATGTACCTCAACTTGTATGTAAGTGCTCATTTAAAGCGTTTTTTCTTAAAAAAAAATATCAACTAGCTAGTTCAGAGCACTTATTTACAGGCATTAACACTTTGCACAACTTTTGAGAAGAAAGAGTAAAAAGGCTAACTTTGCTCATATATCTACCATGTACAGTTATGTCTTCAATGCACTGAGGAGTACATGACTTAAATTCACTTAGTTTCCAATTCTAGGGCTAAGGTAGGCCACTTAAGAACTCTATGACAATCTGGGTAGCAGAAATTTAACCACAAAATATGCAAGTTCTTCTCATTTCTATAATAAATTTAGATTCATTAGTTGAGAAGGGGAAATAAAAACATTACTTGATAGTAGCTCTTGCTATTTTGAATATCTGAAATTTTTTCTCAATTGGCATATTAAATTTATGTTTCAGAAATTTTTCCAGACTATTTCCTCATAAGAAATAGGATACTCTTGAACTGTTTTTTTTTCCCCTAAATTAGATTGAAGGATGCCTAAAATAATACTTACTTAAAGTTAGAGAGTCCTCAATGAGATGTTTGCTTTAGAATTTTTCTTTATGCCTTTATTGATACACTCATTTTAATCTTATCATCTTTCAAAACTACATCCTTTGTTTAGACAAGATGGTATAAAATGGCCTAATCCTTGGATTTTATGAAGACACTTGAGGAAGTTGGTTTGGTGGAGAGAGAAACTGAATAAAAAATAGATTCACTGACACATATTTTTTACTGTGGTTGTTTTACATGAATGAGCAGAGAGCAACATTCTTCCTCTATCACTGACACAATGACACTATTCTTTGTCACAAAATCTGCAGTTGGCAATTCTCAGGCAGGGCTTCAGTTCAGGGTTTTTCCCATATTCTAACAAAATCAAAATTTGTGAGGTATTGGTTGAGAATGAGGTTTTCCCATTCTTACGGAGTAAGAAAAAAACTTCCCAAGCACCAGGAGGACAATTCGGGTTTAAGGACACAAACACTAAAATCTAAAGAAATAAACCAGGGCACTCCGAATGACAGTGAACAGGAGGTACACGAGTAGAAGGAAGGGAATAATCCTCTGATAACTTGGCATTCATGTCCTTATAGATCACTGCTCTTGACTTTGGACAGCTGTGTTTAAGGAGAAAAGCAGACGTACAAATGGGGGAAATTACAGAATACAATATAAACTGAAGGTTTGGGAATATAACAGATGAAAATATAGAAACTGGGCAAACATTTGAAAATAACTGAAGTTACAGTACATTTTTACATATTTAATCTGATTTGAGAAAAATATTTTGAAAGATTAAATGGAAGATTGGTTACGCCTTTGAAAATTTTAGGGCATCAGTGAAGCAACATTTTACATATCAAGTATTCAGACTACCAAATTCAACCTATAGAAATATAAATTAATTACAAAAGTAACTCAACATAAATTTCTGAATATTGGATTAAGTCCTATGCATTTTATAGCATTTGCAAGAGGAGAGGCTACTCTGAAACCTTTGGTCCAGACCCTCCTGATTTCATGCCATATGTCAAGTTACATTTAATTATTAAATAAGCCTTGCTTCTCCCATTATTCTGGCATTTTGTTTAGTTTTAACTCATATTAGAAAGTAGCTTAGGTACAGAAAGTGAGTGGTCATCTTTAAATTAGCTACACAACAGAAATGAGAAGGAAAAAACAATATTAAAGGAAAAGTTATTGAGCAATTTCTGGAAAATGAAAATGATATGAGTCCATTTACTGTAATTCAAAAATCTCCAAATTACCCAGGAATATATACCCATATATCTCTGGCCTGAAAAATTATATATGGCTTAAAGGTGACCCAGACACAGCAAGAAGCAATAACTTCATACCAATATAAAGTTTAATAAAGAAGGCCTATTTCCATCCAAATGAATTTCAAGTTCTAAAGACCTCAGAACATAGGGAAAGATCACTATTCATAAAAGATCATCGCTCAATGATGTTTGCTCCCAAAGAGGTGTTGTTTCATTATTTCAGCTGCAGACAATTTTTTTTTAATGTGACCAATCTTGTAACATTACAAAACAAAAACAGTTCAAGTGATCTAATTTTTGGGGGGGTTTCAGTCATAATTTACTAGTATGAAATATAGCAGTCTTTACAGAAGGCTTATAAATTACTCATCAGCTAGATTATATTCATAATTAAATTTCTTAGACTTCATAAAAGATCTATAATCTTGGTTATTTTATTATTTGCCCTCTAAATTTATCTTGCTGTTCAATACCATAATATGCATCAGAAAGGGAAGTTATATTTTAGAACAGGGGATTAATTTTGTCAGTTGCATTAGTTAATGTGTTTAATTGTTAGTTGTTATTGGAGAAATCAGCATAACCATTTTATTTTGTGGGTCATGGTCTTAGGAAGGATTTGAATGGGCAGTTCTTGGTTGGGGTCTCTTATGCAGTTAGTCAGATGTTGGCTGGACTGCAGTCATCTGATGGTTCTGGGCTGGCCTGCCAAGATGGCTGGGGACTTAGATACTGACTGAAGTTCCTACAGGTGGTTCTGTCACTTGCTTTTCTCAGGAGAGTCAGACTTCTTACATGGCTCTTGGCTTTCCCCAGAGATAACATCCAAAGACTCAGAATCTGCATTACCTTTTATGGGCTTTTCTGATCTCAAAGTTATCTTTCATCATTTCAGATCCATTCTACTCATTATAAGTGAATCACTAAGACTGACCTGGATTCAAGGGGAAGTGAACATAGAACTCACTTCTTGATGGGAGGAATGTCAAAGCTTTTATAAACACATTTAAAAACCAGCTCACACATATTAATTTAAAATGTGGTAAGTGCTCTGGAAGAAAGGTAAAAGGTACAATGAACTAGAATATCAGTGAGACCTTAGATTCAGGGCAAGGGCATTCTTTTCAGAGAAGGTGACCTAAAACAGTTCTGAATTATGACCAGGAATTAGAAAAGCAGAGAGTTGGAAAAAGAGTTTTCCGGTAATGTGTGTAAAGTCTGAAACAGCAAAGGGCTCCACATATTGGAGGAAGGCCAGCGTGGCCGGGATTAATGGGAGACTGTTAAGACTCCCATTAATTAGTAAAATGATGCTGAAGCCAGGTCATGCAAGACTTTTTAAGATACTTTAAATGAGTTGACCTTATATTATAAATTCAGTGTTAAATTATTAAGTGGCTTTAAATACAGATTTTTTTATTTTGCCGTGGGAAGAATAGTTGCGAGTGGGTACAGAACACAACCAGTGAAAAACCAGAAAACTAAGATCTCTTTTGTTAATCTCTCTCCTTTCCTTTCTCTTTTCTTTCACTTTTAAAAATCACTACTATTGTCTGTTGATCCATAAAACACATGGAGAAAACCAGAGGGTACATCTAAACCTATCCTCTCAACTTGAAAGACAGAAATAATAGACCTCAAAAAGTAAAACTGCTCAGTAATTCCCCTACTCTCATCTGTGACAGACTGAATCAGAGCTTAAGCCTCTTGTCTGCTCAGGTCCTACATCTCATGTTCTTTATATGTTGCTGCCTTTCAGCTTATTGAGTGAAGCCAATATGAATTTCTCAGGTCAAGGATCCAACACTGTCTGTGAGCTTTATATTTGTAGGCAAGAAAATATGGAATTCAGGATTGGTCAGAATAATTACCATTATTTCCCCTTATTTTCTAAGTTATTAATTACTTTTGTCACGGTCTCTTGTATCCAGAATGCTGAACCACTGTGGCTATTAAAATGATAGAAATAATTTTACAAATCTTAAAATTTTTTATGAAGCAGAACCAATGAAGAGTAGGGAAAAACTATGAACAGAGAAGGTTGTTTCCTTCAATGAAAGGGGTGAAGGCAGCATATAATAGAGAAGGAATTCCAAATATAATGGGCATTCCTATTTGAGGTTTATGGGCAACCGAGAAATCTCAAAATTTGTAAAAAGAGTCCATATGACCTAAGCAGCCCAAATGGATATCTTTTAGATATATTTTAAATGTTAGTTTTAGGTTTACAGAAAAACTGAAACGTAATACAGAAGTAGCACCCCATGCTCCTTAACCAATTTCCCCCATTCTTTTTTTTTTTTCTTTCTTTTTTTGTTGTTGTTACATATCTGCGTTTATTCTGAGCAGCAGGTGGGACACTTCCAGCAATAGTAAAATAATAATAATAATAATTTACAAAAGCAAGGATTCAGTGAAGTCACCTGGTTGGAACCCTTGGGAGCTCATACGCAGATGCCCAGAGTAGCAGGACAAGGACTCCAGAGTGAGGCCACCAAAAAGATGAAGAGTGAGGCCACCAAAGAAGTGAGCAGTTCTTTGTAAATATCCCATGTGTAGCTGGTGGAGATGACCTCATATATGAAGAACCAGGTGGTGAAGACCATGCCAATGGCCAGCAGCACCACGGTCAGAAGGGGGAAGACACCCGGATTCACTGGGCTGGTGTCTCTGCTTATGGCCTCAAGCTCCATTTTGCCAGGCACAGGGTAATCCACTGCTCTGCCACCGGAAGAACACATTGGTAGAAGCACCCCTATTCTTAACATTTTGCACTAGTCTGATATATTTGTAAAAATCAGTGAACCAATATTGGTACATTATTATGAATTAAAGTTGACTGTTTATTCAGATTTCCTTAATATTTAGGTAATATCTTTTTTCTGTTCCAGGATCCCATCCAAGATATTACAGTGCATTAAGTTATATGTCTCTTTAGGCTCCTCTTGGCTGTAACAGTTTGTCAGACCTCTCTTGTTTTTGATGGCCTTCACGGTTTTCAGGAGTACATTAAGAATTTTCTTTTATTGGAATGTGTCTGGTGTTTTTGTTAGGCTTAAACTGTAGTTACAGGTTTGGGGGAAGAAGACTGCAGAGGGAAAGTGCTATTTTCATCACATCATATCAAGGGTGCTCACTATTGACCTATCACTGTTGTTGCTGATCCTGACCACCTGCCTTAAGGCAGTGTGGGTCAGGTTTTTCTACTGTAAAGTCATTAGTTTTTCTCCCCCTTTTCATACTGTACTAATTATAAGTAAGTATGTGCAGCTTACACTTAAGGAATTGAGAGGTGATGTTCCCCCTCTTTGAGGATGAATTATTTACAAAATTATTTGGAAATACTTATATATGGAAGATTTGTCTTCTCCCTCATTTATTTATATATACAATAATGTATATCAATATGGGCTGGTGGGTATTTAGTTTACTCTTTGGGTTATAATCCAATACTACTTTATTTTGTTGCTCAAATGGTGCTACCTTTGGCTGCTAAGAGCTCTTCTAGTTGACTTGTTTTGTACGTAATAACTTGTAAATAATATACCCATTCTGTATATTTTGGCATATAGTTATTTTTTGAGCACTGTCTTACTTTTTAATAATACAAGATGCTCCACGCTTATGTAATACAGATGTTGCCTCAGTCCTAGAATGAGGTATTTTTCTGAGGAGTCCTGGTTCCTTTAATTGGAGAATGGTATTGGAAACCTAGATCTGGGCACTGCTAATGAGTGTGGTTGCTTTTAGGTTTTCTCAGTTGACTGAGAAAGAGACTGTATGAAAGTATGCTACCATCTATACATACATACCTGTACATATGTATATATGTAAACATCTATATCTATATTAGGCTAAATGTTAGTTAATACTGATTTCTCCAACTCTTAAATCATACCAAATAGGTCATTCTAGCTTTTTCCCCTTGCTTATCTGTAAATTCAAACTCTAACAGTGAGAAACCTTGCCCCCACCATCAGCCATCTATCTACTGAATTGTTCAGTTCCAGTATACACGTATAGAGGTATCAGTATTGTGAAGGCAGAGTGCATGCAAAAAAAGTTAATGGACTAGGTGCTGTTCCTTATGCCTAGAGTCTTACAGATTCCACTCATTTCTGAAGAGACTTAGTTCAACACCTTAGAACAATCCTCAGTACCATTGTTTCATATATTTGTAAAGTACTTAGATACTCCTGTCACAGTCTGTATTCCTTTATGGGATCCTCCACACTCTTAAACGATTTTTTAAATTTTGCATGCACTAAGGTTCATTTCTACTGCTTTAAATTCTATGGATTTTAGCAAATGCATAATGTCATGTATCCATCATTCCAGTATCACACAGAATAGTTTCGTGCCCTAAAAACTCCCTGTACTTCACCTACTCAACTCTTATTTCCTCTCCCCTTCCCCAAATCCTGGCAGCCAGGATTTTTTAAATGTTGCTATAGGTTTGCCTCTTTTCAAATGGTCATATAATTGGAATCTTACAGTATCTATCCTTTTCAGGCTGACTTTTCTCACTTATCTACCTGCATTTAAGATTCCTCTTTGTCTTTCTAATAGAAAATTAATTTTTATGTCTTTTTATCACTCACTAGTATTCCAGTGACTGAATGTACCACAGCTTGTTATCCATCCATCTTATTGAAAGGCATCTCAGTTGCTTCCTGGTTTGATGATTATAAATATAGCTGCTACAAATATTCACATGCAAATTTTTGTATGAATATAGGTTGTTTTTTTTTTTTCTAATCAATGGGGAACATATCTAGGAGAGTAGTTGCTGTATCTCAGGGTAAGGCTATATTTAATTCTGTAGTAATCAACAAATTCTACCCCTAAATGGCTTTCCCATTTTGTATTACCACAAAGGGTTTCTGTTGCACCCTCACCAGCATTTTTTTAAGCCTTTCTAAGGGTTGTGTAGTGTTATCTCATTGCTGTTTTAATTTGCAATTCCCAAATGAAAATTTTGCCAAGCACCTGCATCTTTTATTATGCTTATTTTCCATTTCTCTATCTTCTTTGGTTAAGTGGCTATACAGATCTTCTGACTATTTTTAATTGAATCGTTTACTTTCCCAATTTTATTCTTTTCCAGTAGAGTGAAATTTCAATTTTGTTCTAATTCTGGGACTTTTGCCTTTCTATATAAAATTTAGAATATGTTAGTTGATAGCTTCATAATAACCTGCTTGTGTTTCGATCACAATCATGACAAATCTGTACATCAAACTGGATAGAAATGACATTTTAAAAATATTGAGTCTTCCATTCTTTGAACACAATATCTCTCCATTTGTCTTTTATTTCTTTCATCAGAGTTTTATAAATTTCTGTGGATAAATCCTATACATATTTTGCTAGTTTATATTTAAGTACTGCACTGTTTTCTCTGTTAATATAAATAATATTGTGTGTTAAATTTCAGCTTCCAATTGTTCATTGCTGGTATATATGAAAGCAATTGCCTTTTGTATATTGATCTTGCATGTATAATCTTGCTCTAATCGCTTATTAGTTCCAGTACTTTGGGGTAACTTTGGAGAGAGCTTTCAACATAGAAAATGTTGTCATCTGCAAAGACTATTTATTTCTTTTTTCTCAATTTATATACTGCCTTATTTCTTGCTTTCCTGTTAATGAGCTTGCTAGTCTTTTATCATAATGATTAATAGGGGTGTTAAGAGGGGACATCCTTGCCTTGAACTTAAGGAGAAACACCCAATTTCTTCACTATTTAGTATGATGCTAGCTATAGGGTTTTTGTAGATTTTCTTTAGAAAGTTGAAGACGTTTCCCTCTCTTTCTAGTTTACTGATTTTTTTAAGTTATAAATGAGTTTTGGATTTATCTATGTTTTTACATTAATGGATATGATCATACAATTTTTTCCCATTTATATTGTTGAGGTAACAAATTAATCAATTTTCAAATCTGAATCATCCTGTATGTCTGGAATGTACTGGGTATGATATATGAAACTTTTTATACATCGCTGTTTATCAATATACTAATATTTTGATCAAGATTTTTGTATTTATGTTCATGAGAAATATTTACCTTTAGTTTTCCTTTCCTATAATATCTTTATCTGGTTTTGGCATTGTGTAATGCTGGTCTCATAAAATGAGCCATGAAGTGTTTCCTCTGTTTCTACCTTCTGTAAGAGATTGAGGAATACAGGTATCATTTTTTCCTTAAATATTTGGTAGAATTCACCAGTGAAATCACCAGGTCTGGTCTTTTCTTTTAGAAGGCTATTAATTACTGATCAAAATTTTAACATATGATATAGGGCTATTCAGGTTATTTATTTCTCCTTGTGTAAACTTTACACAGTTTGTGTTTTTAAAGAAAAATTTCCATTTCATTTAAATGATCAAATTTGTGGCTATAAAGTTGTTGATAGTATTCCTTCATTATTTTTGTCATTATCTTTGGATTTGGTAGTGATGACTCCTTTTTCATTTCTGACATTAGAAATCTGTAATTTCCCTCTCTGTCTTTTCTGCCCTTTTGGCTAGTCTGGCTAGATGTTTATCAATTTTATTGATATTTTCAAAGGACTGAGTTTTGTTTCAATGACTTCCCCCTCCCATTTCAATTTCATTGACTTCTGCGTTTATTTGTATTTCTCTGCTGTTGCTTGCTGAGGCTTAACGTATTCTTCTTAATCCAGTTTCCTAATGTTGAGAATTCGATTATTAATTTTAGACTTTCGTCTTTTCTAATATATGCTGTTTTTGCTGCATCTCATAAATTTTGCCAAGTTGTATTTTTATTTCAATTAAATAAATAAAATATCTTAAAATATTTCTAGTGACTTCTTCTTTGGTCCATGTGTTATTAATTTGTCTTTCATCTCTAAATACTTGAGTATTTCCTTACTATCTTTTGTGTTATATAGATTTCTATTTTAATTTCTATTATGATCTGAAAAATACTCCATATGATTTATATTCATTTAAATATGTTAAGTTCTGTTTCACTGCCCAGAATGTGGTCTATATTGGTGAATGTTCTATGAGAGTTTCAGAAGAATATATTTTCTGAAAACGTCAATTATATCAAGTGGATGAGTAATTATATTTTTTAAATCTTTTTTTCTGCCTCCCATGGTTTGAGTATTTTGTATGACTCCAATGTCTCTCTTCTTTTAACATGTAAGTTTTACATCTTTAAAAATTTTAAATGATTGCTCTAGAATTAAAAATATACATTTATAACTAATCTAGGCCCACTTTAAATTAGCACTATGCAACTTAATAGGTAATGCAGGTAACATAATAGGATATTCCAAATTTCTCTCTCCTACTTACAACATTGTTGTCATTCATTTCACTTACCAATAAGCCGTAAGCACCCAAAGTGCTGTCATTATTTTAAACAAATAATTATCTATTAGGTCAATTAAGAACAAGTAAATTAATTCATTCTACTTTTGAATCTCTCCCTTTTTATGTAGATAAATTTTCTGACCACTTGATTTTTATTCTCCCTGAAGAACTTCTTTTAGTATTCTAATGGACTAGTCCTGCTGTTAATAAATACTCTGTGTGTGTGTGTGTGTGTGTGTGTGTTTTGTTGTCAGATAAAGTATTCATTTTTCATCTTTAAAGACAATTTCAACAAGTATAGAATTGTAGGATTTTTGTCTTTCACCACTCTAAATATTTCACTCTACATCTTTTATTTCCTCCTTGGTTTCTGAGGAGAAATCTGATGTAATTCTTTTTTTTTTTTAATTTTTATTCCTCTATAAGTAAGGCTTATTTTTCTTTTTATTTGGTTTTCCGCAATATGAATAGGATATGATTAACTGTGATTTTTTTCAGTTGGTGTTCTTTAAAATTACTGGACCTGTGATTTTGTGCATCTTAACAGTTTGGAAAATTCTCAACCTTTTTTACTTTGTTCCATATCTCATTCTTCTATTTTGGATATTTCTATTATTCATGCTAAGCATTCAAAACTGCTTCACAGTTCGTGTGTATTCTGTTCTTTTTTTTTAATTAATTTTTTTTTATCCTTCTTTCTCAATTCTAGTTTGGGAAGTTTCTTTTGACATATCTTTCAGGTCACCGATTCTTTCCTCAGCCATTTCCAGTCTAGTAAGAAGTCCATCAAAGGCATACTCCATTTCTGTTGCACTGGTTTTGATTTCCTTTTGATTCTAGCATAGAGTTTCCATTGTGTTTATATTACACAATCCTTTTTGCATGCTGTCTACCTTTTTCATTAGAGCTATATCTGAGGATGGCTCTGATGCTTGCTTTGTCTCTTCAGACTGTTTTTTCGTTCTTGCTTTTTATCATGCTTTGAATACTCCTGCTGTTGTTGATGAAAGCCAGGCATGATGTACTGAGTAATGAGAACAGGGGTAAAAGGCCTATAGTGTGAGGTTTTATGTTAATCTGGCTGGGAGTTTTTGTTAGTGTTTGCTGCAGCTATTCCTGTCAGAGACTTCAAAATTTTTATTCTTCTTGTTTTGTTGCTCCTGTTGTCTTTGGATTTCCTAAGAACTCTTCCTCAAGTCTGTACTTTCCAGTACTTTCAGCTGATAGTCACTGTTTTTATAGTGATGTCCTGTTTGTCTGGTGGTAAAGTGTGGTGGAGTGAAAACATTCTATAATCTTATGATTAAGCATTACTCATTTAGTTGACTTTTGTCCATGGATTATTAAATTCCCAAGTGGTTTTTAGCACTCCCATTAGGTGATAAAGGAAAGCTAGATGTTGTTAGAATGTGTGAATAGTCTTTCCCTTGGTAAGCCAAAATTTTAATAAAGTCTATCCTTTGAGGAGTGGGACTTTCTTATGGAAAACACTCTGGGAATATTTGTAAATTGGTCATTTTCCCTTTCCCCTGCTGAAGTCTTGAAGGGATTTTTCTCTTTTTTTTTTTTTTTTTTTTTTTTTTTGGTGGAGGTGGGGAGTAATTAGGTTGGTTGGTTTGTTTGTTTAATGGAGGTGCTAGGGATTGAACCCAGGACCTTGTGCATGCTAGGCATGTGTTCTACTACTGAACTATACTCTCCCCTCTGAAGGGCTTTTTTTGATTCTTCACCTTGAGACCATTGCGGAGTTACTGGAAGCAAATTCATAAAAGTTTGGGTACCCCCTAGTACTGTGGTCACCAGGAATTTCTTCCACTTACTGTGGTCCACACCCAGCCTCTAGCAATTCCTCACAATTATTACTTCTTTCTACCAGTTTATGGCTCCACTGTCTTCTGTTCCTAGTATGCAGATATCAGCTCTGATTCTCTATATTCACCTGTCTCTTCAGATTTCAGTGCAATTTTTTGCCCTTCAACTTTTTTTTTTTCTCTAATGGGTCTAAATAAAGACCCTGAGTTTTAAATTTTTCAGCTTTTTTCTTGCTATATGTGTAGGATTGATGTCCTTTCCATGTTGGAGCTGATACTGGAAGTCTCAGAAGAGTATTTTCAAACAAAATATTTAGCATGCACATACCATGCACATCTCCTCAGTCTTACATAAAACTACTTGATGGTTATTTATTTTTCTTGAGGTAGAGATATAATTATCAAAGGTTCTGTATAAACTGGCCTAACTGTTCCACCTTATCTCACACCACTCTGCCTTACTTTCAATAATATGGCAACTCAGATCTTTCACTTCCTTATTCATGTCATGCTTCCATGACTGAGGGCTTTTGCAAACATTGGCTCCTCATCTTCCTGGAATGTTTTTCCTCTCTCACACACACATAAACATAGAGTTGACTATATTTTCATACTGTTTTCAGCCCCAAAGTAAGACCGTTGCACAGAGCAGGTGTTCAATTTACATGTAATGACTGAATGAAAGGCAATGACAACATGCAACATTTATAACAGCATAGAGATATGATGTGATTTATAACAATGAAGAGACATCAATTGCATAACTCATGCCTTTTTTTTTTTTTGATCTCTGAGACAATTATCAGCATGCTGTCCTTGATAGGTTTCTAAAATATATTTGTTGGATAAACTATTTTATTTTAAATTTATTTATCAAATTTTATTGAATGCCTACTCTGAGCTAAGCATTACATTAGATGTTTTATCTTCATTTTCTCATTTAATACTCCTGCAGTAAAAACAGGTATTAACTACATTTTACAGATAATAAAACTGAGTTCAAGAGGTTAAATAAATTGCCCAAGGTAATAGTGCTAGTAAAACAGTATTGGAATTTGTGTCTAACAATAATTCTAGCTACATTTTACTGAGTACTGGTTGCTTTGATGATAGTAAGTCTCGTATATGTCGATACCCCCCACCACATGTGAAAACTTTCAGATTAGGAACTAGGTCTTACACATATTTGGATCTATGTCTCTACTCTAAGCAAGTATAATTCAATAGTTTTACTCAAACATGTGGCATAAATACCTCTAATTTTTGTCACAATTCATTCATTCTGTAGACGTTCATTGAGCCTCTACTATGTATCAGAAGCTTATCGAGCATAAGGAAAACAGTAATAACTAAAATAGATAGGGTCCCCACTCTCATGGAGCCTATAGTCATTAGGGAGGGGCAAAAATCAAATTCTTATCAAAACAATTTTAGAAAACACATTTTTAGTATATAAAAAGAATGAAAAATCTATAAATAGAATTATCATTTAAAAAGAAAATATCAATACCATTCTTCAATGTATTGTTGTTTTAAAAATTGACACTTTTTTCATTTCCATAAATCTAACAAGATACTATCAATAGAACGGCTAAACTGTATACAGTTGTGCTGGAGGATCTTTGAGATAGTTCTGAAATAAACCAGTCTGTAATTGGATTGGCAGTAAAATCCATGGGACTTTGTTAATCACAGATATCTGAAAAAGATACTGGATCTACCTTTGCCTTTTCAAAAGTGAAATTTGAGGTGACTCAGACTTTGTGTATTTGCATTTTTGTAAACCCTGTGATGAGAAGGTAGAGACCAGAATGACTAATCACTTACTGAGAAAGCCCAAGGCTCTTTATCCATAACTCCACGTGTCCAAGAGTAACCTAGAAAATAACAGACAAAGACAAAACAGATTTGCAATCATTTGGGAAATTATTTTATACCCCTGAAGTAAAGAGCTTTCAAACAGAAGAGTAATTTGACATCTCAAATGCATCTCAGAACAGCATATTTGACACAAATACATATGAAACATAAGGAACCACTTCTCCCCAGAGTATAACAGGAAGTGAGAGCTTAAGTAGATCTTTTCTGGAGTTGTATATTCTGTATGAAACAGTTATAAATATTTCAATTGTTTAAACTTTAACAAGCTCAGTTCAGCAGGAATCTAAATCCCTGTGAGATTAATAAAGGGCTGGAGAAGAGAAATAGACAGGGTACAAAGGATGTGGGGAACTAGTAGTTACAGCCTGAATGATTAACTGGGTTAGTGAGTGAAGTCAACAAAGGAAACACACCTGCGGAAGCCCTGCAACCAATGAATCTAAGCTCTCTACAGTGAATTAAAGTTGGGAAGAAACACAATGAGTTAAGGTACGTAACATGTTTTCATAATTTATTCTCTTCATCTATTACATGGGATTTCTGTAGCTTTATTACATGTTATCAACTATCATGAGCATTCCATGTAGCTATTTTATAGCTATTATATAAATTCTGATAGCTTTTATCATTATACTTTGGAAATGAATCTATCCATAATATTAAGAGAATGGAGCCATCTGTTCAGCTACTTTACTGTTCACAATTCTACTTAGTGTACAGGTACGCACAAGGGTCCAGTCAAATACATCAGCATCCTTGGAAACAAAATGTACAGGATAGCACTTGCCCTCTCTTACTGTTTCTCTCTACCTCTCTTCTCTTTGTCTCTCAGTTCATTTCTCTAAGTTGTAAAATAAGTTTATTGGTGGTTGCTTTAGAAGTATGCATGGGAAATTAATAATCTGAGCATATAGTGATTCCCTGGCAATTTCCCACCTAATTTTGAAAGTGCTTTAAACACATCAGATTAAGAAAGCATTATTCAACAAATTATTACCTTAGGTCATCCATTAATTCATTTACTCATTTATTTCACCTTTCATTCAATAATCATTTACTAGCTACTAAATTCCAAGAACTCTACTAGGTAGAAGGACATCATTTTTTTCATGAGCAGTGATCAGCCACTCATAAAACAGTTTAAATATGTTTCCCAAACATTCTTAATAATATATCCTTAGTATTTTTCTAAACTAGAGAATTATATTAGTTTTCATCTTAAAATTCATCCTAGAAATTGGTATTTGGGAGGTAATTCAGAGAGGAAGTGACTAATATAATTTAATTAGGGGAAAATCACATTTGTGTCAGTAAAACCAGACCAACCATTATTTACTTAATCACATTAAATTCTAACTCAAGATTTTCTGTATTTCTGTGAATTATTCTCCACTTTACACAAAATATTTGCTGTATTATAATTTCAAATAATATATAGTATAAGAGGGGTCATGCAGTTTCATAGAAAGAGAACTGAATTTAGTTCCAATACAGGTCCTATTCCAAATCAACTCCCCTCCAGTACTTCAGTTTTCTAGTTGGTTAAAAAAAGTCTCAGAAAGTTCTTACAGTTCTTTTCAGAGCTAAACTTCCATAATTTTAAGAATATTTAACCTAAATAGCATTCAGGTATTGAATATTCATTCAGTTCCCACTCTGTATATCATCACAGATTCATAGGGAGTTTCAGAAAATTTAGTGTGCAATAATCTTCCATCTTAGTCACTGAAATAAAAGAAATTATAGTTGAAAATATGTAATCATTGAAGCTTTCAAGATTTACTTGTAGCAAACGGAAATATTCATCCTTTTCTTCAATCAGCAAACTTAGTTAATAGGCTCTAACACCACATGAAAATGTAAAGAATACATTATTTCAATTAATATTTTGATAAATACTAGATAAACACTGAATGCTCAAAGGAAACATAATGGGCTCAGAAGCTGGAGAATAAGAGAAAGTTCCTGGATAATGGGGATACTACTCCAGAATCCTTTTAAACACAGCATTGAAGCATGTTTTTCAATGTGCTTTAATTTTGTGGTACCCTGGTTTTCTGGAACCAGATCAAATGATTATACCTGGCATTTGTAAAGTATCTGTATAGGTTTTAAAGTACCTTTCTTCACCTAATCTTAGTTGACTTGCTTTTCATGTGAAAATCACAGTAATTCCCATCTCTTTAGCAGTTAAAATATTTTAGTTATTATGCATACTTATTTTATATTATAGTCACGAAACTTATGGTGAGGGCAACAATACTATACATTTAAGTTATTATACCTGCTTATTTCATATTATAGTCATTAAACTTATGGTGAAGGGAACAACAATATAGTCATTTCTCTGACAAGGAAACAGATATTGAAGAGTTAAATCCCTTGTTCAAAGTGATGCAATTAGTAGGAGGTAGAGCCTAGAATCAAAGTGACCTCTGCCATGTGCTTAACAACCACGTTACACTGCCTGCAGGAATGTAGTCATTTGTAAGAAACAGTACAGGTCAATGTGAGTTGGAATTTATGTTATTACAGAATTTTAAAGCGTTATTTCCAGTTGAGGCAGTAGAGATTCAGAAGTCTGAGGATCATACAACACATTGGGGCTATGATTGAGTTTTATGTCTTTTGACTCTAAGCTCATTGCTATTTTTAGTGTACCATATCTGTCTTAATCATAGCTCAAAAAAAGGTGGCTCTAAGATCCCACTTACATAATCTGCCACTATTCTACATCCCTTCTGCCTAATACACTGGCTAATGCTCTACAAGAGCTGGATACTTCCATCTAAAAACTACTCTCAAATATGCCCACCTACCTCTGTTTCATTAACCAAACCAGCTTCCAAACCAAGTTTTTGTCAGGGACTCAAGTTTCTACTTTACATATAAATAAATGAGTTCTTTCAGATTTATATACTGCAAACATACCTATTTTAATTAAAATGTTTATATTTCTATCTTTATATTTAGAATAGAGTGATTGGAATATCAATCCAATCCACTGAGAAAGACTGTAAGATCTTCTGTGATGGAATCTTGGAAATTGCAACTGCGTAACTGTGAGCTCAGGCTTTCATGGTTGAGTTAGCCCTCTAAGTACTTGCACTTTCAGAAGCCAAATTTCCCATCTGAAGATTACTTTTATGAGAACTGTTTCTTTTATTTACTGAATTATCACTAGCCACCAGTGCCTAGAATGGTGCTTGTCACAGAGCAGGTTCTTACTAGTTGTTGAATGAACAAACAAATGGATGTATTTTAAAAAGTCCTCATGTCCCTAATCCATTTCTCCTTTTAAAAAATAGTATAATCCCCCAAATGGGATGCCTGTCCCATAGAAGCTTCTGTTACAGGTCTTTGTATATAAATCTGAGGTTCTTAATCTTCAGTAACAGATGGATAATGAGGTATCAGTTTCCTAAAATAACCACAGCAGAGCCAGCACCTCCTTCCACCAGCTTTTCAGTTTTGCAAGCATACACACAGTTGCTGGTGGCAGAAAAGGGCTCTGCTCGCTTGAGTCAGTAGATCTCTACAGTTTCAAGAGGCTCTTCTCTATGACTTCTATACTGAAGAACTATGGAAGGTGGGTGAATAACGGGTTTTACCAATTACTACTTATGTTTGATTTTGCTATGATTTCAAGATAAAGTAATATTGTTATCTATAAAATGCTAGTAGATTCTATTCCTAGATCAGTTATAGATAATCCTGGGGGGAAAAAAAGACTATTAAAGTAACCAAGAGCATTGAAAAAGAATTCTTAGAAGCAGAGGTGTAATTTAATTTCCATTTAATGTAAGTTTAATTTTTACATTTCTATTGTGAATTTCTTTTCTTTAAGTCCTAACCAGTTCTGGCCTTTTGTTTTTATCTGGGACATAAAAAAAGAAGCATACTCATCAGAAGAAGCATATTTCTTAAGGCAACATTAGCTGCTTCAATAAACTAACCCCAAAATGTCTCAAAACAGAGAAGTTTATGTTTTGCTTTACATGAAGCCCCAAAACAGAGATTTTTTTTTCCCCTGCTCTGCTTTAAGTTGTTCTCCTTTAAGTGGGGATTCAGAGACACAGGGTTATTTTAACTTGAAGGCTCCACAGTAGTCATATTTATCTATATTAAGTGAGGAAAAGATCCTGGGAAATTAGGTACAGGACATATTAACAAGCCCGTCTCCCAGTTTGGATGAGGTACATTACACTTCTGGTAACGTTCCACTGGCCAGAAGTTCAACGTATGACCACATCTAACCAACATCAAAGAATACTGAAAAGTGTGGTACTGCTGTATTTCCAGGAAAAAAGAAAAACAAATTACTTTGTAAAAAAGTTAGTCAATCTAGTCAACTACATAAATAATATTTATTTTCCAACACTTGATTCTGCTATTTTGCATTTTTGGCATAATCTTCCCTGTTTTCTTACCTTCCAAACTTTTTTCTCCTTGCTTCCCTCCTCCACCAGCTGTCTTCTTTTATCCCTTTATTCATTGAGACAATTAACAAATATCTTGCAACGAAATTTCTACCAAATTAGTGGCAGCCCCACAATTTCTATTAGGAAGGATAGGGGACATTGGTTTATTTGGAAAAAAGATCTAGGGATTTTCTCAAATATTTTATTTAGTCAATTATGTTTGTTAGATTATATTTTTATTTGAAGTAGAGTAGAAGAATTGGAGGGAAATAATGACAGTTATGGAGGTTACAAATTTGCTTTTTTCTTCAATTTCCCAGGGAGACATGGTGTAAGGATGAGTAGCTTCCATGCCAGTTCAGTTGCATGCTCATTTTCACAGTCTATCTGTAGGAAGGTTTTCTTTATTTTGGAATCATTGGGCTCCATTGCTCTTTACTACCACTGGCATTTGACACATATTTAAAATCTAGAACATGAAATGTGAAAAAAAATTGACTTGTTAATTGCTTCTATGTCCTTATCTCATGCAGCAAAGCATGCTTGTTTTAATTCAAGGAAGATGCCAGGTTATTTATTGAGCTTTTGAATAAGTATTTCTTTCAATAAGGCCTGTAAAAAAGGAGAACACTATTTTTAATGTGCTCATAAAAAGGTAAACACACCCAGCTAGCTATGATTTTGAATGCCGATGAGACATATCCAGTTAAAAAATTATTACTAATTATGATGGCAATGTAAAAATTGTAAAAGACATTTAAAAATTGCATATGGATCACATGTCCCATAAATCAAACATATCATCTCTACTTGATAGGCACTGGTGAATTTAAGGTTACAGTAATTTTAAGTTACTCATGGCAAAGGGTTATTGTTCAATATAGAAGAATAATTATGACCCTGAATAACAGATCATATATGAGCTTCCTTCTTTTGGATATATAGTTAGAAACTATTATCTAATGAATAAATAACTGTATTATTTTAAGACACTATTTTCGATGCTAGGGCAAATACAAAGAAGTATATAAAATAATTGATTTCCTCAAATATCTTCAATATAGTTACACAAATATGCCATATACACCAAAATACACAAACACACACACAGTTAAACTAATAATAAAGTATTCTAAAAGCTAAATTCATCAAATGGGTGTTCAAAGAATGGGGATACATCAGTGGACTTGGTTGGAATAAATAGAAAAATCTTTAGACAAAAAAAATCTTAAATGAGTCTTAAAGGATAACTAGGATATTAAGATATTTGGGTTCTCTAGAAAAACAGAAGTGATAGGATTTATATATAGGGAGAGATTTATTACAAGGAATCGGCCCATGCAATTACAGAGGCTGAGAAGTACCATGATCTGCTGTCTGCAAGCTGGAATCCCAGAGGAGTAATTCTGTCTGAGACCAAATGAGACAGGAATGGGGCAGGACACAGCCATTCAAGGAATGCTACAACAATTAACATCCAAATGGTGGAAGATTCAACCCTCAGTAGGCCTTAAGGCTCTAGATGGTGGGAGATGTGACTTCTAGCAGATCTTGAGCTTCATTATAGGCCCATTGTAATATATTAACATGGTAAATAACATGCCCACAGGTGCCATGATAGTCCCAAGGCTAGCCTCAAAAAGTCAAAGAGTGGAAAATGGCCAACTTCCTGGGAATCCCAGCCCCTTCTCCAGGCTACTTAGATTGGTCCTTCCACTTATTAGCATATGAAGCCACCAAGCCAATAAAAACTGGCAACACGGTACCTCGCAGGCCACTGCCCTCTTCGGAGACGGCCCACACTCTATGGAATGTGTACCTACTTTTAATCTGAACACCCAACCCCCACACCTCATGGCCTTTCAATGTATCTCTCTGAATAAATCTACCTTTACTCAACTATGGCTCACTCTTGAATTCTTTCCTGCATGAAGCCAAGGACCCACACTTGGCAGGGCACATTTCAGGGGCTCAACCAAAGCCTGGGACATGGCCCTCCTCATGCCCCACGTCTGTTTTTCCTGCATCACAGAGGCCTGAGGACCAGGATCACCAAGGGCAGGAGGAGTCTGACAGGGCAATCTGTTTTACTGAGATGCAAAGCAGAGAACTGCTTCATGCAATTAAGAATGCTGAGGCACTGCTCCATCCAGGGACTCAGCTGAGGTCAGGGGCCCATATATATTTCCATTTCTGGGTTCTGATTCTTTACGTGTACTAATTCTCAAATGGACTACTTCTAAGCAGCAGAAAGTATGACTGCTGTCAGACCCAGGCCTAGATTGCCCCTACAAGATACCCTCCAATGGAGTCACCTCTCAGTTATCACTGGTTCCAGAACTTCCTCAGATAATAAAATCTGCAGACGCCCAAATTTCTTATATAAAATGGTACAGTGCAGTTGGGTCACCCTATCCATGTATACTGCGGGCCCACTGTATATAGAAACTTTGAAAAGACTGAGTTACTCTTCTGGAAAGCACATGTATTAAAGCACATCAGTTGC